>NC_139906.1:23059778-24367594 GCF_905171665.1 Trachurus trachurus | reverse complement strand
CCCACCAGTAGCCATCCTGGCGTTTGATAGGACAGCATACGAGCTCATTTATAGCAGAGCCTGTCAGTTTTGTGCTATTTACTAATGTAAATGTCCCCTGGATGAAGTCATCGTCAGGCATACCCTTGCTGTGACAGGAAAACAGGCGAGCGTAGCCATTTTGAGTCACATTTGCGTCCGTGCTGCATAGATTTGAATACTTACTCTGCAAAAGTAGTTGAAGGTCATGACGACCTCCAGGCAATATATGTTAAAGTGGTGGGCGCACCTCGTGAGAAAAACTGAGTCACAAAGTTCAAGAGGAGCCCTGCATAGATAGGCAGCTCACACAAAGGCCTATTTACAGAGAAGCGTATGACAACAGTCAGAGTAAAGTCTAGCATTTCATTTCATGCCTAATCTAATAAGTCAAGTTAGGGGAAATATTCCCGTGTTGCCTTACAAGTTGGAGTCTCCACAGACTGGAAATTGTGTTGTATACACAAGCTATAAAAACATTTGCTCAACAACAACAGTCTAATGGTTTACATACATAAACAGAGCACCTATAAAGTATGTGGAGGAGGAACTGGCTGCTGATCCAAGCAGCTGAGGTTACTGCCCAAATCCCCACAAAGAGAGGACTTTCATTTTGTTTACAGTGAAGTTCTCTAAAAGCCATCATATCTGCCATGTTCCTATTGAGTTACAGGACAAATGAATTTCTGGGCATTTAGTATGGCAAACAACAGCTTCTCTTAAAGGCGGATCTCAGGACTGAGCCAGAGAGAAATGCCACTGCTGAGATCCATTTCCAGCTACGTAGGAGGGGAACTAAACAGTCCTCTTCCCCTCTCTACCGCTCTTTCAATTTATTCTCTGTTTGAATGTTCACTGTGGTCTGCCCACTTGTTTCTGAAGCTGATAATCAGCTCAGGAAAATTAGCTTATCTACATTTAGCATTCAGCAATTCAGAGGAGTCTCGTAAACAGAAATAAATATAATACAGCATTGTACAATACCCAGTGTGTGTGTGTGTTTCTATGTGTTTGTGTGTCAGAGAGACGGGGATAGCTTGCTCTCTGGTGTTTGTAATACAGCAAACGGGAAGGGGGGGGGCTCCAAAGGCATTTTTTAATACTGATGATTTATAAATTGACAAAATGATTGGCATTCATTCCTCTGAATGTGGGAAAGCCCTGCATGGCTTCAAGTGTTCAGTGGCTATACCTCCACATCAGTACATCTCCCTGCCAGTCAAAGCTGTGACGTCATGGAGAGGGAGTCAGCTCTCTGCTGGGTCTCTGCAGGTGAATTACAGGGAGGGCACGGTGCTATTGGCCCTGGCCTGCACCCACTCATAAAAACCTGTTATTAGTGACCCATGCAGTTAAAGTCCAAACCACTATTTAGGAACATGTTTCCGTCAGTTTGATTGGCAGGGTGTTAGAAGGCGCCACTGGCACATACAGGGAGTGAAACCTATTTCAGTGTTGCAGCCTTCAAGAGCGTCTGGCTTCTACCTGTGGCAGAAAACAGTTTGAGCCACTAACATGGATAATGTGTGGGAGGCAGGCAGGCGTCAGGCATTATTTAGTTTTATACTATCTTTTTCTTTTTTTTTCCCTTTTCCCACCCTGAGAGCAGGGAACTCACACGCCTTCATTAGGTTCCTCACTAGAAAGCAAGTGTCACATCACATTCAGCATGGATGAACATCTGACAGAGGCCGGTGGTGCTACTGTAAAGAAAGGAATGGCCAGTCAGCAGACACTGCAACCTCCCCAAGCCAAATCACCATCATGCACAGAGACAGACCAAAGCTGTCACAATTAATAAGCCCTCATGACAACAAACACTAAAAGCCTAACTCTACAAAAGGCTACTAGACTAGTGTTTAGCAAGAAAACAAAGAAAACACAAAAACAGGAGAGCATGGGACAAGTGGAGGATTTCCATGTTAACTACTGTCTGAACTCCTGCAGGCAGGCAGCTCTCTAATAAGACAGGTTAAAACTGTGTTGACCATACCTATCAAATATCAACTACATAAATCCCCCGTGATGCCTAAAGCACAAAATCCATTTAGGCAATTTCCACACTGGGCTGATGATTTCCACTGACATAATAACAGCCAATAATCCCAGATGAGCTCTTAAACAAACACAGTTTTATGTTGCCAGGCAAATTGCCACCTCTGTAAAGGTCTAACTGACATCGCTGAGCCAAAACAATGCATGTGTGTGTGACCGGTATTAATTCTGCCCTGCCATACATACAGTACATAGTGGAAGGGATTCATGTACTTCACTTCTGCTTCTGTACCTCACACCTTCAGTGATCACCTGAAAGGGACAGCCACAGTGAGGTCAGGACACTGCAACGTAATGATCCCAATGAAAAAACTTCAGGATATTTTATGAATCTTGTCGAGAAGTGCTATTAAAGCCGCGGGCTTGACAGCAGGAAGGAAGAAAGGTTTAAGAGGGGCGCCTTGAGCGACTATTACCTCACCTGTGGGTGATATCTCAATATGAAGCATGTCCCACACAATAGAGAGGGCACATTAGTGTCTTGACCTATACAGCCCCTTGACATGGACTAAGACCCGTGCAGTGAATCAAAACAGCTACTCTAGATAACTTTCGTCCTAAAAGATCAAGAGGATTCCTCTACCCGATTCCAAATGTCTCAGGTCGGGGTAGTATAATACAAAGCACCATTCATCTGCCTCAAGTGTGGACTGGAGACAGCCATGTTTTGAGTGTCAAGGCTAGTCATGTGTAATGATGAAGCGACAGAGTATACACTGTTTTAACTGGAAAAAAATAATCTAAAAGAAATCACATGCAATGTACCAGATTTTAATAAACACATCTTAAAGTATACCTGTAATACGTTAGGCTGCAGTGAGGACTGTAAACTCTGAAATATTGGAATGCTTAACATTGTTATCTACAGTAGGTGAGATGTCCTGATGGAGTGGGAGATAGAGAACAGATTGTCTCAGTTTACCAAAATGATTGAAATTACCCACTGTGAGCCATCCAATAACAACAGATTAACCAAATACACAATCACACCCTCTGGATACAATTGTATCTCCAGCTGACACTAAATCATCTTACAGATGATGACTATTTGTGATGATCTGTCTGTGGTGGCGAAGACTTCTCTGAATGTAGTCATCAAAAGTATTCTCTAAGGTTGATAAACGAGATTATAACTGTGACTTCAAATTCACCTAAATTCAGGCTTTAATAAAAAACCCACTTTACTCGTATTTAGCCAGCTTGTGTTTTTCTGGAATGTGGCATTTGTGGTGGAGTCTTAATTTGTAAAGATGTCTCCACTGCCAGTGCCTGTATTATCCTCCATCTCTGATAATTAAAAATCATTACTCCAGGTTGTGCGCTAATGAGATTGTGGTGGAGTTCAACTTCTTTGGAGGATTTTTCTCACATTCTACTGCCACAAACACAACGGAGAGCACTATTATAAAATATTAACTACTATATTTCAAACCACACTCTGTCTTCCAGTTGTGCCCAACTTGTCTACCAGCTTTTGAAAATAACTCTGGCGATAAGTTAATATATTTAATTATATTCCATTAATATTTCATCAGTGGGCACAGTCATGATACACGTCTGACAAATGACAGAGCATTCAGAACACACAGTACCACATTTCATTTGTTACTACAAATCAACAGGGGTGTAATGATTAAATTCAGATTACCTCGGGATTTATTTAATACAGATCCCATGAATTAATAGAGCTGGGTTTCCACTAAACTGGTATAAAAGTAGAGGTAAAAATAAAGACAACAAAAGCAGGAAAAGGAAGTGTACTGACAGGGTTAAGGCGAGGTTGATCTGTGTTAAGACTGATATGACGTGCACAAGCTCCACATTTGGCAGCTTTGATCCTTCACCTTGGACGGGGGCTTTAGACTTCAGTCTGGTGAGATACGTTCTGACTCAATTCACTGTTTCAGCAGTTTTTCCACGCCAGGACGCAAACGTGCCAAAACGCCTGCATAACCAGTCTTCTTGACTGGGATTCAAGAGCGATGACGAACAGAGTATCCCCACACATTCAGCAGATGGCAGATTCATAATGGTGTTTGTCTCGTCCATAATGAGAATCCCACAAACAGTATAAGGTTTGTCTGTGCATGTGTACAGACTGTATTTACTGTGAGAGACACAGCAGACTCCTACGTCAACATTTATACTAATGTGTTTTTTCAGTTTGACATGTCATGTTATTCGACTTTTTTCACAAGTAATTTTCTGTCTTGTTAAGGGTGAAGCATTTAAAATATCCAACACATTTGTATCATGTACTGTAGACAAGGTTAGACAATCATTTAGTGAATATTTCTTGTGTAAACCATCTAACTTCATAGCAAAATGTGAAATGCTCGTAAAAAATTAAAGCATAAATCAATTTAAATAAACAGAGTGCAACTCCTACAATCTTTGGAGGTTTGTCTGCACAAGCCAATTATAAGAAGATATGTGTTACAGAGACTGAAAACTCCCTCCCGAATTACAGTTTAAAAAAGATCCACTAGTAAAATGTTGATTTCCTTGTTTCAGATGGGTAGTAAATCAACTGTCAATCAACTGTTAGCTCTGCGGTTACCAAGCAATGACTAAAAACAACCACATGAGGTGCTGGATGGTGGTGTGTTTTAAAGACCTAGTTCTTTTCCACCCGTGCCATTTTATCACCCCTGCACATATATGAGCATCTGGAAACAGATGTCAAATCCTATAACGAGGGATAGTAGTGCCTCAAACATATGATAAAGATACTGTCTTACATATACAGCAAAGGCAGCTGGGGCACATTTTGGCTGGGAAAAAACACACATCAAAGTCATCTTTCACTCCCATACAAGAATAACAGAGGGAACCAGAAAAGTCCCAAAAGGGAGAAAAATCCTGTCCCTTGTTGGTTTCGTAACATCCCAGAAACTATCTCTAATTAGTGACAAGGCTGCTCCCTGGGAGCTGAGGAGAAATATTTGTGTTTGATTATTTTGGCATGAAAATTAATGGAAGGAAAAAGAAGAAGAAGAATTAAATGTGGCTTTAAAATCAAACAGGACATGGCCACATGGGCAAGTAGGGAGGAGTCTTTGAAGACACAACTAGGAGTTCACTCAGTCTTTATGTCAACCTTTTATTGCTTTTGGAATGATTTCTGGTTTCTCTGGCCAAAATAGTAGAGCACCTACCAGTGAAGGAAATAAACAGATGCTAGTCCTGACTAAGCAATTCTTCACACCAGTGCATTAAAATCCAAAAGTTATGGGAAAAAGAAAAAAAAACAAGATTATATTCTCGCTTTAAAACCATTCTAAGGCGCTGTCGGATTGAATATCATTAAACCCCTTTATTTCTTTTCATTTCTTCTGTTGACAGCTAGTTGTCATAAACCGCCACCAAACCCCACGAGGCCCCTAGTGCAGTCAGACGGAGTACAAAGCAATCATATCTGCTGATTAAAGCTCTATTGCATTCTGCTGCACAGGGCTGGGCCCTGCATCATTAATGAAGAGCAGATATTATATCCTGTTTACAGGGAGAAATGGAGGCAGCTCATATTAAGCATTAGCGCTCCCCTTGCACTACACTTCCACCCACTCACTGACAGCATAGCATGCCCCTGGCTCAGCACTGACCTGCAGACTGTGGCTAACAGTAGGCCGTGGAGGGTGGATCAAGAATGACACACTATCTAGAGGCTGCGTCATGACATCAGTGAGTAAACGCTGTGAGGGAAAATCTGCAGCTTCTCTGACTGGAATTGTGTGTGTGTGAGAGAGTGTGAGTGTAGCTCCATATGGCTGCATATTTTTGCAGGTGTGGGCAGTTAGAGATGTTTGCCACAAGGTTATCTGCCATTGCCAAGGTGTGGGGTAGCCTCTCATTTTATTTCCCTATTATTTGCCCCTTGCTCCCTTTCTCTCCCTCGTTCTCTGATTCGCTTGGCATCAGCCCAGTGGATGCAGGGCCAAGTGGTCAGTCTCTGAGGAGGGACACCCGCTCGGCATGGTGTTCGGGACAAACACTGCAGCAGCGTTTCCTCTGCTCTACCCATCTGTTGGTTTTGGCCCACTCCTCTGGACCACAGCACAGATCTGGCCGGGCTTTAGCAAACACGCTTGTACAGCAGCCAGACCACTTTACACAGGACTTTTCTGTAAGTACTGTCGGCAGCAATTAAATGTGGGAATGGAACTTGAATTGTGGGCTTTGGACAGTGGGACGGTTAAAACACAGAGAAAAGGTCATTCCCACGATATTTACAACTAATGAACTCTATTTTTGACCTTCCCCTGGAGAACTATGCTTCTGATGCTCCTCTGCAATAACAGGGCCATGAATATACAAGTAAGGACATTAGGTTGAATATACACATGATAGAATACATTTTTACTCGTACAATATATCTCATGATATAATAATGCCAACTCTTTAACAGTCACATTACATATATCACAATGATATGTTATAAGTCCCAATGGCAATCAGTTTAAGAAATGGAGTGCCATCGTGTCAGCAGCTGATTAATATACAGTGAGTAAATCATTATTGGATACTCTAATTGGATTATCTTCCACGAACACAAAAAGGACTAATTATTCATCAAGAGCACTCTCGTGTAAACACTGTTTATTTTTCTCTGACTTGCTCTTCCCCTAAGCCTTTTTTTTTTTACCTCCTGAGCCACAACACTGCCACATCAACATTGTCAAAGTCAAGTAAACAGGGACAATGAAATCATGAGACAAATCATTTGAGTCATCTGCATTTAAAACAGTGGCAAGCCCAAGAGCAGTGTGTGCTATGACAATCTAATTACAAAACTCCATTGAAGCAGAAAAGAGAGGAGAGGAGAGGAGAGGAGAGGAGAGGAGAGGAGAGGAGAGGAGAGGAGAGGAGAGGAGAGGAGAGGAGAGGAGACAAGATGACTTTTTGCTTTTCCCTGCAACTGCAATATTCTAAGACGCCTGGCCTTTAATTCATCTGTATCTTCTAGCACAGGTAATTTTTGTATGAATGTCTGCATTTTTTCATACAGACATTCAATCGATAAAAAGGAGGAACGAAGAACCAGAAGAGATTGTTTCAGCCTGCTAAGCACAGCTCTGGGAGGAGAGCACTTTCTCTGATAATTTCTATGTGACATAATGTGACAAAAATTCATATATGACTTACCTGAGAGATGGTATTGCAGAGCAGAGTTGATTGGGCCAAATGGATGATAGCATGAAAGAAAAGAGAAGGACAGACATTAGTGACACTGAAGAAAAACGAGGAAGAAAGTGTTTTTTCTTCTCGATATGGTCCTTTGTTGTCACTGTGTTTCCTATAAGAGCAAAGCAGGCGCTGCGGTTATTAGAAAAGTGTGAATCATACTTAACATTACAGCAGTTCAGAGCAAAATATTTCATTATGTACTGTACAGGTTGTTTTTTGGGGGGATATGAATGGTCAGATAAGTGCACAATGAATGATAATCCACATTCCAGCCACAATTTTGTCCAAAGCCTTCTGAAAATTGGCACCAGATGCCCGAGGGAGGAAAAACAAATCCCCAAATGAGCCTATCTGATTAAGAACCATCCACCCTGCAGTGTCTGGCTTGCACAGACACTGACATCAACATCCACTGTGATAAGCGATAAATTCAACACAGATGGAGGAATAATCAGACTTTCTTTACCTTAATTTCAAATAGTTTCCTGTTACCTGAGACCAGTCTAGCTTTTAAACAGGGGCTTATTTTCCATGCAAGCCGATTTCTGTGTCACATCCACAAGAACATTCAATAAGACAAATCAATAGTTTGAAGTGTGATCAGTGAGAATCTAAACAATTACAGGGAAAAAAATGTTTGGTGAAAAGGTTTTAGTACAGAAATACTAAATAATAATTTCACCAAAGCTAAATCAAACCTCACAAAACACATTTACATTTACTCATTTAGTGAAAGTTTTTATCCAAACCAACTTACAAGTGAAGGATAAAACTAAAGCATCAGTGAGTGTACTAGGAGACCTTGGTCTACAGTAAGTAATAACCATAGACATTAAAGGTTAATCTGAAAGTTATGACTCAACAAGGATAGTATGATTTAGAATAATACATTTCATCACGATTTAGGCATCAACTGTATGCTGATGGTAAACCACACCTATTTCTACAACGATGGCAGACTTTGGTTTCATGTAGATTAATTATAATCACTGAGTGGCAGATGAGACAGCATACATCAGTATTTTATTGATAAAAGCCTCTATACAATAATCACCAGTTATTTCAGTGCTTCTCACAAGGATAATAAAGATAAATCTAGTGTTGAATTCATTCTTCGGGGAAAAGTCAAGGAGAAATGACGTATATGTTTTGTTTATTTAGTTCTCCCTTCTGGAAACACACGAGAACAGAGAGCGTACCAAAAAAGACAGGTGTGAGCTCCCCCTCAGCTCTGGCCAAGGGCAAGTTTTGTTTTCCTAGGATGTAGTGGTTACGCTTTGGAATGGATTAGGACAACGTGATCCAAGACTACAGTAGAGCTTGGAGGCATCTTTTCTCAAGAGTGTGGTCTCGGAGCCTGAGGAGAGGTAGATACTGTTGACTGTGATAAAGTACGGTTGATGCACACATTGTAACTGGATTAGACCCTTTGGCCACACGATATTCTCTGGAGGTCAGCGAGCAAAGAATTCATTGTCACAGAAATATGAGTCAGAGGTGTGAAAGACTGGCATCAGGTTGCAAAGGATGTTTGACACCTACAAAGAAAACTTCTGAAGGTGGTGATTAGAAAGTTTTGCACTAATTATTTTAAGTCAGATGTTCCTGTTCCTGGCACAGCAGATGAGGCTTAGAAACAGATGCAAATGCCTCAACCACCAATTATCACAGAGACTATTTTAAAATCTTGACTCTGTCAAACAATATGGCAGCTATGAACAGAAACTGGTAATATCATGTTTATGGCAACACATACTAAAAAGGTTACAACCTGAAGCATATTTATGCCTAAATTATTGTCACAGTTTTGTAGAAACTCAAGAAATGTGTTCTTTGCTACCTTATCTATGCAAGCAGTTGTCTGTTGCTGTTGGAGCATTGTTAAGGTTAGATGGAGGAAGTGCTATTGGAGAATAGTTCCATTTGGTTAACCAGCAGGAGAGAGAAGTAGCACTAGAGTCGACAACATAGCAGAAATACTGAATAGCAAGACTTAAATTCACCCCACTAAAGGATACAAAAGTCTGCTGCTGCTGCTACTGCTGCCGGTTCCACTATCAACTACTTAACACTATCTGATCCCATACAAATGCTATCTAAATTGGATATCAAGCACCTGATAGATCACTCATTTAATAAATGTGAGGGACATTGATAAGAAATTGAGTAATTGTCATGGCTGGCTCTAAAATAGTCAAGTTGAGAATGATGGGCATGTGGAGACATTCTATGTCAAAGGACATCACATAATTCACGAGTACGTACAGTATACTCTTAAAAGAATAAATAAAAACCTGAAATGTCAAAGAAAAATCACACGAAAAACAGAAATAAGGATAATTAGAAATGTCTTATTTTCTACTTTCTAACAGTCACCATAAGCACTGACACTCGCTTTAATCCTGACAGCCAACAGGACAGCACATGTGCAACACACTGGTTCAGATAAATCTATTCTTTCTAATGACCATACCAGCTCAAGAGATGCAAGCGCTGTCCATTCCTGAGAGAGATTGGGAAACGCCAGAGGTAATTAACAGCAGCGGAGGTGCTGAAGGGCTGCATGACATCCAGCACCAGATAGTATGTTCCTCTCCTCTGTCTTTTGTTAATTAGTAGCATTAAACTAATCCCAGCCTCATCCTTTCTTTTCTACCATCAAAGTCCACCAGGGCAATGGCACAGTGAAGCAGAGCAGACTAAAATGAGGAACTGTAACAATAGCAATTTGCCACAGCTCTGAACACTGCAGCATTTCCTAAATATATGTGCTCGTGCTTGTCTCCTCTGTGTAAGCCTGAGTGCTGCAGGGTAGAGGTTTGGAGTGAAATGAAAGAGATCATAGGGAGCTGGAGCTTGCTACATAGGTGTGTCTGTATCAACACTGGTGTTGTTATACCCCTGCCTAAGGCACGCTGCTGTAGACTGCTATGTGATTTATTAGCCTGCATAGATAGAAGCATGAGAGCATGGGGAAAACAGATGCCACTAATGTAGACTATAGCTGTCTAATAATAGCCTTCAAAATGCTTTCTGCAACATTTTACCAAAGCAGTAATGTGTTGATTAAACATGTACTGTAGATCTTAAGTACTATAATTACTCGGATAATGGAAACATCAGTAGTTCTGCATCTTTAGGTAACTGGATGCATCAGACAAAACACTGCACATTGTATAGTTTTAAGGAGCCTTCCTCTCAACAGGACATTTTTGTGGCCCATCAGACCAACTTCAATGTGAAGATGACTCAATTAAATGTAAACATATATGTTCCATCAATCCACAAATCTGATTATTTGAGGATAATGGAAAAACAAACGCAGACAGTGTGAGCATGTGTCTATGAGATAGAATTCTCAGTCTAGATATCTCAGGCAAGTGTTAAAGTATGCCGGCCGCCCGCAGTCCCAACAGTGTCTTCAGAATCTTTCAATGTATGCGGGAGTCATGACCTTTTCCTCCCTGACTAGTTAAATTATTTACAGGTGCTCTCCTCCTGACAAACCTCTTACTGTCCTCACCTCCTGACACAGAGGCACTCAGCCACTCAGCTGAATATAAACCACCACGGTGTGAGTGCTAGATGGTCAGACTGAATTTAAGCTGGACAATAAAGTGACTGCACATTCAGAGTAAATGTGTGTTATCTGTACAGCTCTATAGTGAAAAAAGCCCACTGAAAGCACTGAAACACAACATGAACTAGGCTGCTGGTTCTTTATTTTTCCATATTAAACATTTCCGTCCACACTGGCAGATGAGAGACAACAGTGGCTTTTTGATGAAAAAATGAACTGATTCTGACCACAAAAGAGAGTGAACTTGCACACACTCAGACGGAGAAAGGATGGTTGAAAAATAGGGGAAATCACTTCCTTATCTTTCCCCAACCTCTGTGTTTAATGCTTTGAATCTAACTTCAAAGCAATGTGGGTCTGAAAGTCACCCTGTTGTGTGGGTGGGAAGCTTTTACTTTCTTTGTTGGTAACACTGCAGTTCACTGCATACCTGTTAGAACAAGACAGAAATGCTAATCAGTTGCAGTATTTTAGTTCATGGTTTGTAATTTAACAAACTAGCAGGGACAAACAAATCTATGAATATGGATTAAATCCACTGTAGGCGTGAAGGACTTGCGTGACGTGACGTGCCCTGGGTGATGGCAGCTGCATATAGTATGTAAAGCATAATGTAATTGTCAAAGTGTCAAACTGTTCTCATCATGCAGTGTTATAGTGTTGTAGTGTTTTCAAAATTCTACATTTATTATATCTGAAACATAATCAATCCCTATTTGACATAAACATCACTTGATCTGTGACTCGTCCAGCCACTGTGATTCACTAAACAGGAGTTGTTTCTCTAAAAAAAACAAAAAAACAAATAAAAAACAGCTACTTCATCAACCAAAGCTTTTCTGACAACTGGCACTTTTACAGACGTGCATGAGTTTGGGTGTTTCATGTCACTGTCAAACCACAATGTTTTCTTTATTGATTTTCCTGTCTGATCTCATCACAGCCACAGAAGAAGGGAGGCAGGGTGGACACATCAGAAAGAAAACATCAGAAAAAGTAATGTAATACTGGAATTGTTGAGGCTCAACAGAAGCTATTCTGTTGGTGTCTAGAGTGGGATGATTGCTCTATAAGGCGCTCTTATCCTTGTCAGTTCTGCCAGTATGTTAATGAAGGCGCTGCAGCAGTAGGAGGCTGGCATCTGGCTGGGAAGCAGCCTCCCTTGGGGACTCACATCCCTCTACCAGGACATGTGTGGAGGACGGGGAGGGGGGCCTATTTGTGAGCTCCAGCGGATGCCAGAAAGATCACAGTGACCTGCTCCAGGAGCATGCGTCCCACTGACAGAGCTCCTGAAGCCAAAATAGACTCTTCAATCAGTGTCTGCAGCGGACTCCAGGCGATGTCATTACTATCACCAGTCTTGTATTTTTCTCAAAAGAAAACCACATCAAAAGTGCATCTTGTATGTGCCTCGCAGGAAGTACAGGAGTCGTCTGATGAAACCTACCTCTATTACACACACTCTGACTGCAGACTGCTAGACACTGACCTTCAGAAGATATGAAGGTTTTTCTACATGATCTTTAATGATTAAAGAAAGAAAAGAAAAAAACACAAGGTGAAGCCTTCCCCAGAGGTGAAATGAGAACCAACAGAGCAAGATTAGAAATCCAAATTTATGTTGAAAATCTTTTTGTGCATCTTAGCTTCTATTTACTCTATAATAAAAAGATGAGATACTGTGCAAAGCTATGAAAAATAAAACAGCCCCCTTTTTAAATCATTGCACTATACTGTGCAGTATGTTGATCTGTTTTAAATACAATTTGTGGAATATCTACTGTCTGAACACTGCATTAAAACAAAATGTTCTTTTTTTTTCATTCTAAACAGCAGCTTATTACAGTATAATATCAATTAGAATAAATTACAAAAATACATGTTAGTGAGTCACTTAATAGAATATTCTGCCATAAAGGGACATTTTCCCTGCTAAAGGAAAGTCTCCCAGTGGAGTGAGTTAGATCCAAGGTTTGCAGGTTGCATGCATTTTTTATTTTGTGATGACATTGACATTGATGTCAATATTCAAAGCAAACACATATTCTGCACTCACACTGAATAAATGACATTTAATTCTACAGAAACCTAAAATCTCAGCTTGATTTGTATTGAAAATAGATGAAATTATAATTCTACTCAAACAACACGTTGTTTGTTGAAAAAACATATTTTTGGAAGTCGAAGGAAGTGCAACCATAAATGATTGGTTTAAACAGATTTCTTTGCAGTGCTCTAGGAAAATATCCGCAACGACTGAGTCCCCTGGTACTCAGCACAGCTCAGCTCAGATGTTACTGTTTAGTTCATCAGAGCAAGTACTGTTGAAGCTTGCTTTGAAAAGTGAATTTCTTTTCTCAGACTCCTTTCGAAACACAACTCAAATTTGAATGAACTATATGAAGATCCTCTGGACAATTTGTGATTTGAATAATAAAATGAAACTTTTATATATGGACGACAGGGTTCAATTAGATCACATTGGTTCGTGAGACAATGCAAAATAATTGAAAGCCTTTGATGCTGAAGCCCAAAAGTGCCAAGGACAGGGGTGAATTGAATGTCAGGAAGTATGTAGCAATGTAGGCAAGGTAAAAACAGTGCTGTAGGAAAAAGCAAAAGATAGACTTGTGAAGTTTTTCTTCACCATATATTCTTTCCCTGCACAGCAGCCTCTCTCTCATGTGGATGTGAGCTTCATTCCCACCTTGCTGCTACTCTATCAAGAAATATGATTAATATGTTGGGCCAGAACCCAGGTCCATGGCAGAGGCAGATAATTAAGTTCTAATCTCCACACTGCGGTGATATCATTAACTAACTCACCCCTACAGCTCATAAAGAGGCAGAAACCAATTGACAGTTTGGTGGGCATAGGTGCAAAAGCCACATTAAAATGAGACCTGGGAAAAAGCAGGTTTTCATATAGCTATTGCCTAAATCGATAAAGGCTATTAGGTCCAAGTCCCTAAGGCACATCTGACAGAACCCAGGCACAGGAGAGACTAAAGAGGCCAAAAAAATGTCAAGGTAATTCATTCAGAGTCAACACAGGATAAATAATAGACAAATATTAATCGTCTCGTCCCATACAGCTACCTATTCCATAGCAACAGAGCTCTTGTCTCTTCCTTTGCTGCAGGGTCTTCTGACAGCAGCCAAACATGTAGATGTGCATAGGCTGTTATGAAGATTATTTTATTTTAGAACAAAGAGAGCGGTAATTATGTTAGAGTATATAACATAACTGTGATGAGGCCTTAAAAGCTTTACTTTTTTATTTTCTATCATTTCATTCTCAACACATGATGCTGTGATGTGCTGTATCACTACTCATCTTTTGCACTATTTATAAATCCTGTCAAATAATGTATTCTGATCACAGGTGTTCCTATAATCAGCTGTCTTATCTCTACCTCACTCCTCTGCTGTCTCACCATCACACGATGATTTGTTTCACAGTGGTTTGAGATTGACAACTTCCTAATGTTGACAGCTAATGCCAACAGCACTGGCAGGCTGCAAAACATGGCAGTCCACACAGATATATCTTCAGTGACAATCCTTAAGCATATCCTAACCTTCATGCTCTTTTTCTAGTTTAATACAAAAATAGCCGACATACATGATGTAATGATTTAGCATTGAGAACAGAATCAAAACAAAATTTACCACCTTTCAAGCTTATGAATCACCTTTAAATATGATCTGTTTCAAAGACAGATTAACATCTAATCTGTATCGATCGTTCCTCTGGCAAATCAGTGTGTCTTGTGATGGAACACACACACACTCAACTCTGTAGTCAACATCAAAAAAGTTATATTATAAGATTACAAGACATATTTCCAATTGAGCTGAAAGACTTCACCTTAGTTCAAAATAATCAAATTGGAACGTGGTACTCATAAAGATTGATCTGTTATGTCTGCTCTCATGGGGCCAGGTGTTGACTTGTCAACTTGTCAAACTACCTTTTCTTACTCAAAACTTCTTTTCATTCATTTCCACACTGCAACAATGAACAATGACATATCCGAGATGTCAGAATGAATTGGTCTCTGATTTGTCGGACAAGATGAATAAACAATAACAAGAACACGAACCAACCCTGAAACCCTGACATCCATCAACTCCTACCCAACCTTCATCGACCCCCTAACCCTTCCCACCTGCATTCTCAGATTCCTCCCACTGGCCAAAGACAAACAGACATTAAGCGAGAGGGTCAAACTACCATTTAAACAGAACAGGAACTTCAATTAAGTGTCCAACTACACTTAATGAAGTGCTGATTGTGACAACAGAACAGTGTCCAGAAACATAATGAAGTCATTAATGCTAATTTATACAAAGTCTAACATTTGAGCCCTTTGTTTATTTGTGAGAGGCCAGAAAAACATCCTATGGGTTCATTATGATCTGGAGAGCTTCCGCTAGTTGTGTGTTGGACATGGGGGTCAGGACAGGCATGCAATCAGCCAAGTGCCTCATCTAGTGTATGCAGAGCCATTCCTGTTTTATGCTAATGTCATCTCGGTGGGCAGAAATGAGAAAGTAGTGATGCAAGATAATTACCAGGGCACACCAGAGACAGGTGGTGCCCTAACTGTGGTGATTTAGCATTTTGAATTCCTCATTCTCATTAAGCCTGTACTATTCCTCAGTCAGGAAGTAAACTTTGTGGCACTAGGCACTAAATCTTCACACAGAGCCTCCGAGGAATGGCAGATCCCAAATGCCTTCAAAACACGTTAATGGTGGTGGCTATTACAAAAAGTCACAAACAAACCTGGTGTTTACCTGCAGTCAAGGTCAGCTTGCAGGTTATCAGTGGTTCTGCATGGCAGACTCATTTCTCAGGGCTATCCCTGTACACACTTTCAAAAGGTCAGTCATTAACCATGCCATAAGAACAGAACAGTGCTTAAGTGCCCCTTCTTCACTGTTGGGTAAAGACCTATTTATGTCACTTTTAATGGGGAAGTTCCTAAAAAGCCAAGACACAATGGAAACACTGCTAATAAACTGGCTTATTAAGGGGTTAATTTTGTACTGCCCAGGCTGGACCAGGTTGACATGATGCGACTTCATGATTCATGACCCCTGCTGATGCTTAGTCGAACCTCTAATTGTCTGCTTATCACCAGAACAACATGGGAAAAATGGGTGGCCATTGCACTGAGGCAGAAAATCTCACTTTGGGTTCAGGTTGAAGTTTCTCTAATGACTCACTATTAGCCGCCTGACTTATACCGTTGAATTATACCTGTTTAGCTCAATAGGAACTGTCTGGAGGTGCAGATAAAATGGTCTGTCACGGGGCAGAGAGCGCTTTGGTTCCTGCCTTGAAACAAATGGATTTCACACTCCACCTGCAGGGATGCTGGGAAAAGGTGTGAATGGACACTGAAGAACAGCCACAGGACAGGACTCGACAAACTATGGAGTGAGCCAATTAGTCGTGGATCTGCGGGGAAGCTCGCATTCTCTCTTCCACACCTGAAAAGCAATATTGACACCACACTGCATTGCATTTGGTAGGCAATATTCAAAATAGTCTTGTGCCTCCACTGAATATTATACACCCACTGAGCCAGTGAAACAGAGAGACTCTGAGCTTTAATGATGGACAGAAAAGTGTCAGCGGAAGAAGCAAGCTGAGGTGAAAAGAGGGAGTAGAGGAATATTTTCTCACCATTACACATTCCCAGCATTGGCCATTTGTTTCTGATGCCAAGTGAGTCATTTTGTGTGAGCACAATACTAACTGCCAGAGCCTGTATTAAGACTGTAGTCCACAGATAGGCAGGAGAGCTTCTGTAAGGACTTTAATCATAATAATGCTTCCACGCCTGCCATCCTCCAAATCCTGCCTTGTCCCTCCTCGCTGACAGCTGAAATTTGAACTCTTTCCAGTTTGCAGTTGGAATTAGATGAAATTAAAGTAAAAACTGGCATGCATCATTCTGCCCATCAAATGCTTTTAAAGACAATTGACTGTAGGATATAGAAAGGAATAACAATACAGGAGAAGAAAAGGAAAAGAAAGAGGCAGGAGAAAATTCCTGTTGTCACACGGCAACGGGATGGATAAATTTAAGCTGTCAAGAAATGGAGGTATTGTCAGCTAAGATGGTTAAAAGCCAGGGACTCTTGAAATCCTGACACTAAGATGCTGTCAAACTGCCTGAAGGAATAAGAGTGGCAGTGATGTGAAACAAAGAATTCTCGCCTGTTCTTGCCTGTTAACTGGTATAATCCCAACGCAGAGGAAAAGTACTCAGTTTAATTATGGGAATATTAATATATTTGCTGACAACTCAGTTGGGGATTTCAACAGCATAACTGGTTATGAAGGCTCAGTCTGAAAACAAACAAACAAACTACACATCCAGCCCATATATGTCACATACAGTAGGTGATATTTTTACCCTGAGAAAGTTGGTGAAATGACAGATAAAATTTTATTATGTACAGTATGAATAGACTCTTCCTTCTGGCAACACAACATTAACATATGGACTACTCATATTGCTGTGTCTGTTTTATTGCTATAGTATATATAAAACCTTCTCCGGCCAAAGATTCACAATCGCCCGGCCAAATAAATCATCATTTTATGGACAAGAACTATTTTTTTTTGTTTTACTGCTGCACTAAATCTCTGGTAAGCAAAAGCAAAAGAATCAAAATCTTGCTCCTCCGTCTTCAAGATAAACAAAACATGTTTTTGATGATTAATTTCTGTATTGTGATTTTATAGTTGTTTTAAGCAATAGGATAAGATGTATTGGGGGTTCCTGTGTTTTTAAGTTTTAAGTTTTTAAGTTTTTAAGAAAAAAAAATGGACATCATTCAAACTTGGTAACAAAATACAAGAAAAGCAACCTGAGAACAAAAACTGCTGAGAAGGAAATGAAGAAATATTTACAGACTATAAAAGTAGATATGATGTTAGTGCTCCATTATGCTTTAAGCTCTCAAGATCTTCCACTTCATTAACTTTCTGTCTGTGTCAAAAACAAGCAACGGGCCGTCTGCCTGGTTCACCCTGCTGTCTGTCTGTGGACAGAGGGGACCTGTAGCCCATGTGCTACATGCATATTAACCACAGCAGCAGCCAGTCCATGGGCAGATCTGCTTACAACTCTGAAATGTGGACACCCATGCAGAAGACATTTTCACTCCCAAACTCCTAAAACACTGACTTGACATCTACAAATTTGTGGTTGTGTACCCATACAGTATGTCTCATGGCGTCTGCTGCTGGACTGTATTGTTTTTACTACTGTAAATTTATAGCTGAGATCGCTGGCCTGGGTGCTATTGGTCAATAGAGATATTAATCATTTTTGTGTTTCCAATGAATAAAATACAGTTTTATTGGTAATGCATATACTCAAAGTGTGGATAGGTGATAACTAATATCTTCATTTAATTGTTTCACGTTTTGACAACTCTTTATTATCATTTTGTGCTATAGCAAATGTGAAAAAATGTTTTGGTGCAGCTCCTGTCTTTTTCATGTCTTCCCACAAATTCACTTTTAATTGATGAAAGAGCATGCATCATGAGTGAGACTGCAGCCGCCATGTTGACCTGTATACAGTATCCATGGCTCTGTAGACACACTTCAGAGACAACTGGGTTGACACTCCAGGGCCTTCCTACTGTCACCATGCTGCAACACAAAGATGTGTGCATGTGTGTGTTATGAGGGGGTATGGTTGATACTGCTGGCCACAAATCCCCTCCTCTCATCATTAGGCCTTGCTGCCTGCTTCCCCTCCGGGTCCCAGGTTCCTGACTAGACTCCTTTGTGGCAAAATAAAATCTAAGGGACAGCCTGTGTTTTGCTTCAGGCTATAGAAAACAGGGTCACTGGAAAAGGCAAACGGCAACATCGCTGTTTACCTGCCACATAGCTGGCTGAGCAGTAAAAGCTACACAAACTCATCGAAAACACAAGTGTGATTTTTGCACTAAATGAAGCTGAGCCCAATCAACAGGCTGTACATACAGCATGTCAAATCACCTTTCTAACATAGAGCTGGAGGCATCAGAGAGACAAGCACACACAGCAATGATTCAGCCAGGAGGAAAGTCTTTCTTCAGGGCACATTGAGCCTGTTTGTTGTGGTGAATTAGGAAATTAAGAAATAACTGTGCTGTTCTGTGCAGATGTGAAGAGTCCTGTGTTGTTCCTTTCTTCTGGTAATTGCACAGCTTGAGTTCTCTTGCCCCCCCTCCAGCATTATAGCTGAATACACGCTCAAGCCGCTCTCTGCCCATGTATCTTGTTGCAAAGTGTTACGTCCAATTGCAAATGGAATTACCCCGCTCTTTCATTGTGTGCACATCTCTTCTTTTCTCCACATGCCTAAACCATATGCTGATCCAACAGTGAGCCTTAGAAATCCCTACCCTTTGGTCCAATGAAGTCGTTGGACCCGCGGCCACTTGAATATATTTACCTTTAATCAAGACTCTGTGGAAAGACGGCCCACATACAAACCACAAACCTCAACTCCTACAAATTATATTTATATGTGCCTACAAGCAAACAGCATGTTTAGGCACTCACAGCACTTAGGGAAATATTGTAGTCTCATTTAATAAAGAAAACAGTCCACAGAGGCTTTAACATAATTATTTACATTTATACAAAACCTTGATCTTTCCCTAATCTTAACCAAAGTGCTTTTAGTGTCAACAGCTTCTGTAACCACAAGCAGAACCGTGGAGGGAAACCCTGGTGTCTTGTGTGACCAGTTGTGAAAGTGCACACCCACCATTCACACTAACCACCCCTAGCAGCTCCTGCAACTATGTTTGAAATGCATTTGGTGTTTTCAGTGGAATTACAGACAGTCAAGCTTTTACCTGATAAGACAAAAATGGTGGATTAGGAATATATCAGAGGACATCAAAGAACTGGTAAATCGAATGATGATTTCTGTGAAAAACTGAATGTATAGGACCGGTACATGACATTGCTGATGATTTGATTTAACTCAGCCATGTCTAAATATGCTCTATGGCTATGACTCTGGAAGGACCTCTGGCAATATATTCAAGGTCCACCGTGTTTTCATTAACATGTGACGGAGGCCTCAGAGTGTGATTTTCCTTATGGAATTCAATGGTCAATAAAACAAAATGAATGACTTAAGCCAGCAACCCTCTACTCATTACAGAGGCCACCAAGATGGATTTGACATTTCCAATACGCTGAGTGATTCCAGAAAAAGACCTCATTGATTGAGGCCAGGACAGTGCACTGAGACAAAATATTAATTTTTCTAATAGCATTGTGTTTTTACACAAGCAAAGGCAACGGCACATACATGAATAGGCTGAACATTTGTGTTTGAGTATGGTAAACCGTAGAATTACTTTTAAGAGTAAAAGGTAGTGTCGCTGGTATTGGCACTAAATATTAATATCACTACTTGTTATCGGAGACAGGTCTAATAATATATTTCATCACATGTCAGCAACTACAAATTATTTACAAAATGACAGGCTTCTCAAGCTGTGGTCCAAAAGCTACACTCTCACTGCTGGCACTCACTCTGAGAGTCAGTAACTACTCATGATGAACAAGATTCGTGAGAGACTCATAAATCTTAAACAGCCACCTGCAAGAAGGCAAGGAGGTTCTCATTCAAAGGTTAGACTCCATATTGGAGTTTCTCACAGTCCCTCCCTCTGCTAGGCAACACATAAAAATGCCACTGGTATATAAATGTAATCACCTTTAAAAACAGCTATATGTGTTTGTTACCCTGACTTGTGAGATTAAAAAAAAAAAAGTCAAGCTTTTCCATTAAAGCCAGATCCATAAATTGACAGAGTATTAGATCATGCTGTCAGTCTATGTCCTATTCTCCCCCTTTCCATTGCATTCTTCCCTTTCACTTAAGAGCACTTTGGGCTCGCCCCACAAGGCCTCAGCTACTGTCGTATAACTACAATGCTCCTTCAAAAACGCCCTCAGTTGTCCACGTTGATGTTTCTTTTGAGCAAAGGCAGTTGGGCTCCATCAGTCACACATATGCTGTTTATAATGATGTCTTTGTAATGCCGGTTAGCACTGAGTGCTGTGGTCAGCAGAGTCCCACAGGATTAGCAATGGGAGGTCGATCATTTCCTGTTCCTGCTAAACTGAGCCAGAGGTAAGTGGGGTGTAGAAATTAACGCATGAATAGGAAACACACGACCACAGCAGAGCTGATCACACAATGGGTTATCCTTCATGTCCATTGTTTAGCAGGATGCAAGTGAAAGTCATATTAACCGGACTCTTTAACTTCCACCTGCTGTTCTCTTTCTTCCCATTTTGCCTTTCTTTTGTGTTTTCTGTTTAACCATTAAACTGCATAGATTTTTGTGGCTGACAGATATTTGATTAATGCCGAAAACCACATACAGTATAATGTCATACAGTCGGACACACCATGGGAGGTGTGTCGCCATGACCAAATGGCCTGACTCAGGTGATTGATACAGGGAAGGAGCAAATGCTAAGCCCTTGAGAAGGAGCAGCTGAGGAAGATGTCTTCTGTCATCAGTTACACTAGATTAGGAAGTTCCACACCCATGTTGCAACAAAGAGAAATCTGTAGATCTCCACCCCACTGGTCCATTATGCTATACAGACGGCCCATCTGTTCCAGCAGCCTCTCTGGTGCCATACATCACCACCTTGCAGGTCCATCACACCAGGATGCACCAGGGTTGAATGTGAAAGAATGGTCAGCAAAATAACAAAACATGACTGCTTTCTGAGCATCTCTCTCTCTCCCTTTCTCTCTCTCTCCCTTTCTCTCTCTCTCTCTCTCTCTCTCTCTCTCTCTCTCTCTCTCGAAAGGTTACTTATAAATAAAATCTAAATGTGTACCTATGCAATGTACAGTGTGCAATAACTACAAGATAATAAACCAGCGATATGCAAACTGCAAATAATATATTACTGCAAAAAAAGTAACCATCCATTATTATGTAAGAGAGTCAGCTACATGTTTCTGTGTCCTTATCTTCATACATACAGTACAAGATAACATAAAACTGTATTAAAGTAATCTAAATTAAAAGTGATTACATTTTAAAGATTATCTTCATGGATAGGTACAGCTAACATGGGAAATCAGAGAGTGGGATGACATATGCCAAAGGTTCATGGCCTGATCTGAACTCTCCACCTCACAGTATGCATGCCAGACCACGAAGCAAGCAGAACGTCTCAGATTCATGCAATTTGACAGATGGAGTAAACCTTCCTCTGAAAAATACACACATTGCAATTGGCCTCCCTCCATAATGAAGGAATTTCCAACCATGAGCACAATGTGCATACTTGTGCTGAATATGGGATCATATCAGCCAAAGTCAGATAGCACTGGAAAATGGCTCTATATAACTGTTATTTTTCTAACCATTTACCCATGAAATCTTAGCATGAGAAAAAACAGGATACCTGCAGAAATATGCATTTTATTATTCGACAAAAAAGAGCATGTTTTGTCAATTGTGGGCTCTCACAAGGTTACAATCCTTAAACCAACCAACTTAAACCAAGATTTGTGAGACAGGGTTGGCAAAATTGATTATGTTTCCTTTATAACATTTCAAATGTAATTTCAAAAGAAAGAGGAGGAGAGGAGAAGAAAAAAAGACAGGATGTGGTTATTTTGGTTCAAAGTCCCATGAGTCTGTGCTGTGTTTATAACATCAGGAGAGAGCCCTGTTGAGCCTGCCAAGACTGTGAATTAACTGTCCACTATATTTCTGTCAGACATTTGATAGCAGCACAAGCTGAATGTTGTTTAGGAGCTTACAACATGCTGGTCACAATACAGAGGACATGTGGGTTCCAAGCCTTATTCCATATTTGTTAATACACATACTGTATACAAACAAACACTGCAAGACTATTACTACAGTATAGTGCTATTCTCGCCTGTGCAAAAGAAACTTTTGATTGCAATAAGGAAAATTCTAAAAGCAATTTTAGCTTTTACCTTCATAATCATTTATATTTCATGAGCTGCTAATTGACTCCATATTATCTTTGTCTTCCGGCATGCTAATCCTTCAGAGAGATCAGCACACATCCATAGGGGTAGGTATGCATGAATCACCACGGTCTGATATTGATCCCTGCTCCTCATTGAAAAACAACTTAATGAACATTCGCCAAGGCGTCACACAATGCATCAGTGTGTTCCAGCAGATAAGTGTTCTTGTGGATTGACAAGAGGAAAAATAGGAGGCCAGTGGACACCAGAGTCCAGTCAGGGCAGGATCCATAGATTTATTGATCCCATTCTCTAGATAAGAGATGCGAGAATAATGATGCTCTGAACGCTTCAGCTGGGATGGCCCGCATCCTGGGAGATTGGGCAGTGCAAGAGAGGGAGTTCAGGACTGGGCTAGAAGTTGAAAAGCCAATTTGTGGACTCCTCTCTTGACACCAAGACGTCATTAGTATTGAACACGGTTGACATCCAGCCAGACCCTGTACAGCCTCTCAAGAAATGTCTTCTCAACTTGAACAAACATATGTAAAGTTAGAGATCACTTCACAGTGTAAGCGTTAATTAACAAGTAAAAGGGAAACTTAAACTGATGACCTTTGCAACCACACAAATGCAACCCCTCAGAGGCATACCTAAAATAAATAGATAAATAAAAATAAGCATCTTTACCCAACTATTTCAGAGCACTTGGCTTTCCCTAGCTCCAGCCCTAAAGGGCAGGAGAGTTATCCTCTGTTCCCTCTAAAGTACACTTTGTCCCAGTTTTCTTACCAGATGGGCACACTTTTTAACTACTGAGGCTTCTGTGCAATGATTATCATGGGCACAGCAAAAATGAGTGCAAAGGAAGTTTGCTGCACCTCCCTCTCCTTATCTGTGAACCTCAAAAGGCAGGAACATTGAGTACCTAACATGGAGAGTAACAATACCGCCACTAATTTAAAACACTAGTTACTGGGTCGAGGTGAGACATGGTGGCTATGATGTATCGGATATTATTTACTTGTTGAATTCATAGGAACCTTGACATGACTTTAATGAGAGCTTTTCAGATCTCTGTCAGCATAGGGCTTTATTAATCACGCTAACAAACTGACTTGTCAAACTGTTACAATTGATCTCCATATTGTGTAATCTTTGCGAAGGTCACATTCACTGGTGGTCAGTAATCTTCCCACAAAAATGGACATGATAACTTTAACTACATGAGGCTCAATGCTTCAATAATCTATGCTATGCTGCGCACATTTGCTGAGAATCTATATCTCATTTGTTGGGATGTGCCCTTTGTCTTTGTGTGTGCCTGAGTTGTCCAAAGGTCACATGGTGCAAACCAGAGGGGACACCAGGAAATTATCAATGGTGATCAATACAGTATAATACCCATGAGTAACTGGGTGGAATTACTGTCATACTCAAACAGCAGTTGACTGGAGATGGCGATAAAATCAAGCAGCAGGTATTTATCCTATGAAGCTCCCACATTGGTCCCTGTGAACTTCTATTGTTGTCAATGAGCGTGTGTATGATCACTAAGGATTCTTGTACGTTCACTGGCAGATCAAATGACTTTTACTCAGAAACATTAATTACGCTTTAGTTCCACAGTTTGTCATTCCTTTGCAAACAATTACAGAAAAGAGAGTATAAATAGATATTAATATCCTGGTGTGAAATCAGGACTCCAGTGTTTGTGTCCCTGCTTTCAAAGTTCACTGACCAGCGGAGTCTGCTGGAAAGGGCTCATCACTTTTCAATTACTGAGGGGTATTACTTTGCAGTGAATCATGTTATACTCGTGATGTGCCTGCCTGTGTTTAAAGCCTTCTCTTTAAAAGAGAACAAGCTAGTCGACAGAATTTGGAGGCATGCTTGAAAAGAGCTAACTACAGTACGGCGGCGCACAGAGCCGCAGCATGTGGAGTACGCAGGGGGGTGATATCTAAGCTCAACAGTAAACACCAGCATCTCTCCACTAAACCGTCAACATCTTCTCCGGTAGGGCAGATCAAAGACGCATGCACTCACAAACTCTTATCGACACACAAAAGCACTAGTGCTGCACTGTGGAGAACTAGGCTGTAAAGGGGATTGCTGCTTTTCAGAAGCAAGTGTTTTGAGAGAGGAAGAAAAAAAAAAAACGAATAATTTTCAATACAAACATGTGGCTGTTAGAGATATCAGAAGACGAGAAAAGGCTTGCATTACGTTCGCCTTCCCTCTCCTCAGAAATCCACAAGGGTGAAAGGATACTTTGCTTTCTCCACCAAACTCCATTGCTGAGCACTTAAAGTGGGTGGATGTTGACAGTTGGTGTTAGCATATAGACAACCTGCTCCCAACACAGTCTTTCTGAACAGGTACAAAAAAATACATTCCTGAAAACAATGTAATAATTCCCCAGCTTTGATTTATGTACAGCATAATAATACATCTCACAATCAATATGATCCCTGGTCTGTCTACAGTACGTCAATCCCAACCTAAAATTCAGGTTGAGTAGGGAGTGTAATAATATAATACTGAAATTAATCATTGTTTACCATGGAATGATAATGAATGAATCCCCCACATTTCTGCTGCTGAGGAATTAAGCTCCTTTCTTTTAACGGAGTCCAAGTAACCGTTTTGCTGTTGACTCTGGAGACTGCTGCTCCTGGCACACAGAGCCTTCATCTGGATGGTGTCGCTCCAAGGATTCTATTCCTATTTTAATTGACTGTCACTCATTGCATGCGGTCAACAGTAACACTCGGATTTTGCAGATTCCTTTATAATATTCTTGACAACAAATCAATAAACAAGAGCATGAGCAGAAGGAGAGATTTCCTGCCATTAACTGTAGCTGTCAATCTGTCTTTTCTTTCAATAGGCCCTGTTCAAGATTCCTCCCACTGGCAGAGGCGACAAGACACATTTAGTGGTAGCATCCTAAGCTTTTTAACTTGCTGCTTAAACTTGTCAACATGCAATAAATGATTATGGCATTAGGGTTGCTCAAGGTGGTAAAAAAAAGTTTATTTGTTAGTTTATTTTAATATTACCAGATATATTTTCATTGAGCTGCACAAGCCTCATTCAAAATCTGTCACAAGGCCAAGAAGGTTTGAAATCTTTGTGTTGTTGTTTCCAAAGAGACAGAGCAAGACCTCCAGAGTTATTCAAGGCAGTTCAAGGCTGATGTCTTTCCACAGTCGCTCCACATTAATAAAATATAAAATTTGCATTGAAAATAAACAAGAGTCTCTGAAATAACCAGAAAACCAATGTTCTTCATAACACTAGTTATTAATTTCAACTAGATAGATAATGGAGGATAGAAACACATCTGTCAGTTCTTCGATCATTAGCACTTTGTGTTTAACTGTGATGTGTTAAAGCCTATGAATGCAGATGGGTAATTCCTGCAAAGTATTGCATCAGGTTAGAAGCCAAGAAGCATGCCAATATACTCAGTACACAGCCACACACAACTACACATCGCACCATCACAAATTCAGCACATTGTCATAATATCTGTATTACTCCACAATGTGATGGACAAGATCCACTCAGATGATCAAATAAATACCTTTAGGCTATTTTCCGCTAATGACAAGCTGTTACCAATGTTAACAATGGTTCCTTCTTTTTTGTGCAAGGCTGCTGTGTGCAAAGCAGTAGCAGCATAAAGAATATGTCCACAGGCACCCTATGTCAGTCGGCTGACCTACTTTATTCTCTGTAAGGTCTCGCAGCTCCCTCAAGAACCCCTCCACAACAAAGACTACATTTTGTCTTCATTAGATCCAGAAAATGTCATTGCATGCAGTTTGCCTCCAAATGATATTAGCTTTGTTTACAATGTGTTTACCGCCTTAATTCCAAATCAGCTACACAAATAAACAAATGAGGAGTGATGAAACAAGCTCGGGCTAACGAGTTTTGCTGTCTCTGAAACAGAAGTAATGCCATGTGCAGGACTACCTGCACATGTAATTGGAATAGTCTGCCGGTAACAGAGAGGGGTGAGCCCTATGAGATGTTTCCACTGACACTTTGCATCCCTCTGTTAGTCCCCAACCCCATTAACATTCACACCATGCAGCTGCAGCTTTTAATCATTAATACATTTCAAATTAAATACAATTACAAACCATGATCAATGATGGAGTTTTAATTACTGCTAATAACTGACCATCTGCCTGGTGGCCGAGGGGTAAGGAAGAGGCAGCAAGCTGCATCCTGAACAGTGCACCCGAAATGTTAAGCTGAGCCATGAAATGCTTGTGTTAATTAAAAAGTCACATTAAACGGGCCCACCCACACCAAGGGGCTCGAAGACTGTTACAATGGTAATTGTGACCCATACACAGAAGAATATCTTGTTGTGGCCCCGGATGAGATGCTGGGGATCAGATGCATCTGTCTCATCTTTCCCTGGTGGAAAAAATAAGCTGCATTACCACAGCCTGGAGCAACTGTACAGTGAGCACAATACTGAGACAATAATTGGGTTTTGTAAGTGTAGATGAAAACTAAATTAATCTTTACAAGACATGTTTCATCCAGATATTTTTCCAGGGTTGTTTTTTTGGTTGAAGAAAACCATCACTGTGAAATAACTTCTGAAAAAGACTCCAAAACCACCCTAGCTGCAAGGGCATTGCTGCTCACTGCCTCTGCACTCTAACCTCTCTGAGGGATGCTGTCATTTTTGTGTAAGGTTAGCATTTTCTCTAGCGCAATTTCTGTCTGAGGAGTAGAAAAATATGCATTTGTCTGTGGCCAGAGGCTACGTAGACACACCCTTGTTATTTGTTTACAATGCATCTTCAGACTTCACTTGTGTTGATGATAAATGACAGAATGATACTGTAAAAAGTGGAGCAGCAGAAGGAGAAATTCATGTTTCAGTGCACAGCCATCATCGGCGACGTGGTTGATGGCTGTGCACTGAAACATGATAATTTGTACCATCCTGCTGCTCAGGCATTAAATGTGTTTGTAAACTAGAACATCCTCTTATACTCCTGCCTTCATCAGGACCGTGTGCTGGGCGGAAGACTTCTTAACTAAGTTTGTAGCTGTGAGCCATGATTACCTTGTCTAAAAAAAAAACCTACAGTAACAACCATCAACACAAACACTTTGGACCGGTTCACAATGCCTGAGCCCAGGGAGCTGTAATGATGTTGTTTATTTCAACTCTGTCTCTGACTGATGATCATTTTGTTTTTCTTGCATGTACACAGTCATTCTGTCTGCATTTTCCTCTGTATTTTCAAACATTTAACGTGGAAGACAGCAGCAATAGTTCCACTGAGATGGCAGGAGGCTGAAGCAGCAGGGGACCTGCCAGAGGGTATGTTGCTGAAACATGTCTTGACGACTAAGGCCAGATTGGGCTCGGGGGTGGGGGTGGGGGTGGGCTGACGGTTGTTCTTTGAAAGCCTCCACAGTGTCTGGAGATGTGGTCCTCATGGTTGTGGAGCTTGTTATGCATGGAAAAAACACTACTCAGAAGAGGCTACATGCTTCTTTCTAAACCCACGCATACTTCTGCTTCAGTGCATCCCCCCATGTCACTTAACACTGGAATTGTGTGTGGTGGGTGGGGGTGTGGTTCCTATTAAAAAAAAAATTAGTACCTTATAGAATATCTGATGGGCTGGTCTTGAAGAAAAAAAATGAATATTTCATTATAAAGGGGCCCGATTCCTTGATTATGTAGGACCTTTAACATCCAGTATATTTAGCAAAGTATGACCTAAAGGACCGACGTTATATTTGACAAAATAAGGAATTCATATTTTTTCTGAGAAATACTTGAAATGACTGACTGTAAAAAAAATTCTGGATACAAACTGAAACTTTTTTGTTGATAAATCATATTAGCAGCAATTTATCTGAACTCATCCAGCTCAAACAGCTTCAGTTCCTGAGGGGTTTGGATTAAAGTGTTTCCATTGTAATGAATTGCAGACGACACTGGGAAACATCATGAATTTTGGTCGACTTGTGCGACTTATCCTGCCAAGTTATTAGTTCTTGTGACAAGAGTGCATTCAAACATGCCAGGAAAATGGCTTTGTGATGATGATGCTGATGAGGATAACAAATTCTTGAGCGAACATGCAGCCCCTGACATTTACTGTAGCGGTGGCGCATTCTTTTTCCCAAATTATCTTGTGCTTACATATCTGGGACACTATTTTACTGTTTCACTCCTCTTCTCCAAAAGATAGATGGTGAATTACGGTGATGATCATGTGATATTCCTGACCTGGCGCAAATGATTGCGTCTTACCATATCAGCAATTTCGACTATTCTTTCACAGGTAATTGTCTTTCTGCCCATCAAACAAATGACTGCAGAAGAATGGGGAATCTAGGACACCTCCTGAGGAAACCTACAGCGCAAATCTTCTCACCGACATTTATCCCTTTGCCACCTTCACATTGAAATATGGCTTCAGAGACAATGCACATACCTGGAGGTCCCATTGATATGACACAGAAAATCACACATTGCTGAGGTGATATTTTTAGACCCGTGCTCTTCTGCCGGGCCAAACACTGAGGGATTTCTGAGTGATTGCCCATCTAAATAATGCAAAGTGTGTTCTTCTGCAGACCCGAGAGGCCCGAGATGTAAAATGACTTGGATGACAGGGAGCAGCTGATGAGATGTTTTTGTGGCAAAAGTCTTTCCATGTTTCCTTTTCTATATTGTGTGTTGTTGATGAGGTCTGTGCTTTCTATAGCCGCAAAGTGGAAAAGAGTGTCTTGGTGAATGCATAGCTATTACATAAAAAAAGAATAAATAATAATAGTTTAAAAGAAAAAATCCGAGTGGCTTTTTCATTTTCCCACAAACACATCTCTTTCTCACGTCTCAGGGGATAAAAAAAGCTCATCCCAAGTAATAGAACAAGAATTTTGTGGTGAACATGGACTTGGATCTAAACTGCTTCCATTTCATGTAAATTTTAATTAATCGCCTGATAGTGGTTTTTGATTTGCAACACCAATAAAAAAAAGTTTCAGTCATTATCTGTGTGAGGGACAAAAGCAGAAGAAAAGAGAGATTTAGGCTTTGAAAAGGAGCATCAAAAAGATTTATCTATAGACAAGGTAAACAGGATGGAGACCGGTAACACAGCCGGTAAAATAAAAAGCAGCTCTCTGAATCCAAATCCTCATTTGTCTGAATAATGAGAAGATCTTGACCGTAGCTGGCTGCATGAATCAAAAAAGAAAGTTTTCATCTGTGATTAAAAGCTGGGCTTATGCATGCTTCGAATTTCTAAATATTTTTTGAAGGACATGAGGTTATGGAGATGCAATAACAAGTGTTTTCTTTCTCAACTCCTATCAAAGAAACACTCCATGAAAATGTGTATGTGTATGTGTATTCGACTGTTCTCGTGCAGTCAGCCCATAGATTTAAACTGTCATGTGGATGAACACAAAAAGGCCTTGAATAAATCATTTACGTGGGAAATTTAATTGCACACCATCTGTATGTACAGTGCAAATGGACTTGATGTGCAGAATACATTTTGGTTGATTAGCGTTTTATCACACTGGAGTGCTGAGTGGAATACATCTGGTTCTCAGTATGCGGCTACAGAACAGTATATTTTTCAATCTATGATACAGAGGAACAGAGGAGAATATGAACTGGTTTCAAGATGAAACTGTATAGAGAGACATCAGAGTGCCACTCTAAAATAAGCTGCAAGTTGACAGTAGTTAATGCATCTTTAATGGTTCTGCTTAAGTTGTCAGGGAAAGAGAAAATGGCTTCACTTATATTCCCGATGCTAAAGCATTAATACAGAGTGCCTCTGTCCGCATAAAGCTGGACCAGGGCGATGTCCGAGATAGCCATGTTGATCTCATCACCTTGAGCCCAGGTGCCAAGCACAGAGAGATATCACATGACCAATAGCCTTTTAGATGAAGTGATCTCCTCTGCTGCTTGAGTTAATCGTGACCTGATGACAAGGTTGTGCAGAAGGGGAACGTTTGCTGGATAGAATTGCAGTTTTAAAAAAGACTAAGTAAACAAAACCCGAGAAGCTATTATACACTCGGATATTCCTGTATTAGCAATCGACTAATTTCACAGGTCACATGAAAAATAAACAAGGAGGTAGCAGCAAGTATAGTAACACAGTCAGGAGTGCGACTGCCCTGCTTCAAACACGAAATGCAAGTCCATGGAAAAGCTGAACAGTCTCCTGATGGTTTTCCCATGGGAGGCAGCCTGAGACTGCAGGAGGAGCATCTCACCAGGGACTCAGTGAAGGATTGTGTTCGGCCATGAGGGGAAGTGGAGTAAGAGTCTGTCTCTGAGCTGCCACAAACAATGTTCTCTGACATGACAGACCTGATACTATGCACGTCTGGTATGAGCGCCCATTATGTCCACCCGACAGGGCTGTCAGGAAACCTAGTATCTAAAAACAAACCATCACATCATCACTGGCTGACAAACTTATCATATTTCTAAACTGTGCATGTGATTAGATACTATTTTAAAGCCTGTAACACTTTAAACCCCAAACATGTATCAGGTAGACATTTCTCCTCTTTTCTATGTTACACCATATAAGACTCTGTGAAAGCCAGGCAAATGAGCTCTATTGAAAACGTCACTCATACTTTCAACTCATGACTGCTGAAATATACTTTATGTATAATACAATAGCTTGGAAAAAAGCACACTAGTCTCTCTCTGGGACACTGTTTAAAATGAAAATACAGTTCACCTTTTTTTTTTAAACTGATTTTCACTTGTTTTCTAGCATTAATGAAAATGCTAGAAAATGAGATTCAACTTAAATGAACTAAAAACTACAAAGACAGGTGACAAAATAAAAATAACACTCACAGGATGGTTTCATAGGTACGTAAATTGATGCTCTCCTCAAGTGTTGGTTCAATCATGTTTGTTTTTCACTCATTAATAAAGAGCAAAGATTGATCAAATCAGCACACAGGCATCTGAGAAAAAAGCTGAAATTGGTTTGTTGTGATTACAGTTTGCAGCAATTATTGAAAACACAGAGCTGAACTCAACAAACTGTAAACCGCATATCAACAGTTAAGTGAAGCAATCAAAATAAAACTCAAATAAAAGGCTCCTTTTTATGTCTTGCCAGTATTCTCAAATTGGCGTTGTGTTTACATGTTTGGAATGTACTTTTTACTATTTGTTTGTTTGTTTATACTCATATTTGTATTTTTATTTGATGTGTATGTTTGTTACAATTTTGTTATCTGGTTGATGCTGATTTTACTGTTTCATATTTTCCTAACAATTCTCCAGAAGGGACCAAAACTCTGCGACTAACAGCTACTTCACAATCTGTTTTGTCAGACTGAGTTTATATGACAACAAACAAAACAACACAAAAAAGGATGAAACGGCTGTAAATAACTGACATCTGATCGTATTTGTACTCAGCTGGTTTCAGCCCTTTATCTATTTGCTCCCTCTTACTATCTGTGCTTACTCCTAATTATTTCCAACAACACTGTCTCATTTTAATTCATGTTTTTCTGTTTCTGTTGTCAGACTAAAGAACCAGCTTGAAATAGTAACTAGTTAAAATATTGACAGCCCATTAAGACTTAGCACCCATGGACGTGCTTTTCTTAAAATAAGGTGTGGTCTGATGATTCAGGAGTCAGTGGCACAGCATTTCACTGTTATTTTAAGGACACATTATCAGGACAGTGATATACTCCTACACATGCAGGCGCACAACACTCGAGATAAAAATGCTTTTCAGATGTTTGGATAAATCAGGTGGAAGATTACACCACACACCCCAGAAGGTTGGAGCTGTCCTTGTGGCATATTGTGTGTTGCATAACATTGCCATGTGTCACAGATGCCTTTTGGACATGATGAGGCTCTGCAGTGGGAAAAGGCAATCCAGCTCAAACCATGATCTAGAACTGTATTGATATTTTATTGGCAAGGAGTGTGCTTTCAAATTGAAATATTTTAGCTTTTTTTTTTAATTATCTGCCATAAAACATCACCATTGGTGACTGTTACACATTTAAAGGTTCCTGATGTTTCCATATCAAAATTAATTTGCCTATACTCATTAATAACTTTAATGAACATGGCTGTGTGTTACAGTTAATGTGTTCTTTGTCAGATATTTTTGTTGTGAAGGAACACTGTTTCCTCGTTATGTCCTCTTATTTATTCCACTTAGTAGTTATTTGTTGTTCTTTCCTTCTTCTGAAGCTCAGGCAAAATTATGTTGGTTGAAGCACTGTGATAATGTTGAGTTTATTGTTGTGATAGAGGCAAATATGTAGAGCTCTGCAAATAGGAATTTTGTTTTGCACTTTTTGTTGAGTCTAAAATGCTCAGTAGAAATCATGGTTTTGTTGGTTTTGGCAAATTGACAGGGTTTAAGTAGGATAATGCAAACACGTGTTTAGGATTAAATTAGGCACTCAAAGATGCAATACTGTATAGCTCACTTAAGAAACCACAACCTGCTTCACTTGTTGTGTATTTAATATAAACCCTGTTGAAGATCATCCCCTACTGAAAGCACTAATGCACACTTCTAAGTCTGGTCCTTAACAACTAACAAAGCTGAATACTGATCTATATAGATAGGTATAGAGGTAGAAACTGCTGCTTCAAACAGTGCACACACAGTGGTAGGAGCATCTACATGCATGACAGCCAGAGACACAGGAAATGAGTCACATTTGAAAATGTCAAAGAGCAGGCTGTGCGTGTTGTGTCTGCAGTAAACCATGCGTCTTCCTGTTAGCCAGGTGAAGACAACGTGCTAACGCCCTGGGGAAAACACTTAGACAGAGATGCGTGTGTCTGAGAAAGAAAAAGTCAATATCTGGGAACCACATTGTAAAACAGCATAACTGCACGTGGCCATGGGCACGCTAACAATGGAGAGACATGAAAGATGAAGCGCAAAGTAATTAAAATTCAGAGGAAATATAAATATCAAAAGCAGAGCTGTCAGAACAGGCTGTGATGGCTGCCTGCTGAGAGAAAAAAGTAGGGCCATGTTGGCAATAGTTGACAACCCCGGTAGAGCTTCACATTTGGACGTGTGAAAAAGGAGATGGTAGTGTGTTTTTTCGAGCGGAGTGGGGTGCTTTGTGCTGTCAAAGCTGTGGAGGCTTGTTATGGAAAAAAGCATATAACTACTGCCAGCAGATAATGTCACTGTCTTTGTATTTAGGAGCGGGTGTTTCAGCGCCGGCTAAAATACATGAATAGGGTGCACAAATGCACTGAAGTGTAGACTGAACAAATAATGTCCTCCAGTTGTCTATTATGTGTCCTTACCATAATAAGCAGGGAGAATAAAACCAGTCACTCCACTGTCTGGAAAGACAGTGTCCATTAGAAGCCTCTAGATGTGTGATCGCTGTACCAGACAAAGCTTTTGATTCTCTGATCATTCCTTTGATCTAAATCAAAGATTGAGATGAAAGACAGCAGACATTACCTCAAAGCTCATGATGATCATTCCTATATTAAACAGACAGGAGGCATATTACTGTGGTGACAGTGTTGTGGGAGGTAATGATCAGGACTGAGTCTGATCTCACTGACCAGATTCCGCCGAGAATTTACCATCTGAGATGCAATTTCGCAACAAGACCCGTGTCAACCTGTGTTTCTAAGCTTTTATTCTGCCTGTGTGTTATCTGACACAGAGGTTAATTCAGCACCAAACAAAGTGCCAAGGTTTAAAGAAGAACAATGACACATATGAAAATGATTTTTTAGTAGTTTACTCACTGGAAACTAAAGGGACTGGCTAATATGTATCGTATTGAATGTCACAACCATCTGTTAGTGAAACAGTGAATAAACAATAGAGATAACATATAACATAACAATTAGATACAGTCTGAGCACCACCATACTAACACACAGTATGATGCAGGTAGCACAAGACACACAAGAGGCTTTTCAGATTTTCTCTTTGTTTCAAAAACTCACCAAAAACAATCATTGGCTACAGATATTGATAAAAAAATAAGAAATATTATCGTCCTTATTTTCACCTGAGCCTGAGATCAATAACAGGCCATCCAATTACTGACACAGTAGTTAGTCTTCCTGTCCAGAATCTGCAGTTGAGATCACCAGGATACACCATAACAAACAAAGCAGGGAAAACTACTTCATAAAAAGGACAAAATAAGCAATGGCAATTCAGAATTTAAGGAGTGTGATCCATCAGCAATTAATGAAGCCACAACAGGGAAAGAAACAGAACAAATCCAAAATTGCACTCTTAAGAGGCAAGATACAGTATATGAAACCTAAACAACTCATGCAGCAGGAATTTTTTTTTGGAAGTAAATTTATTCTGAAGAGTCTGTGCTATATATTATGATGTAACTGTTGATTTTTTTGTTGGTTTGATTTATTTATGTAATTTCCATTAAACTATTAACTGAGTCTTAATAAGAAATCAATTTAATGTCAGAAAAGGTATGATGTTCTAAGTGAATGACAGGCAGCTAATGCACTCCTTGACAACTCCAAAAAGAAAAAATATATATAATTATTAAATAAAACTAAAACTAAAAGAGAGAGAGGTTATGTATTGTTTCCTTACAATTTGTTTAATGGTGATAAATACATATTCTTTTTTTATTACTGGATTTTGTGATTTTCTCTGTGAGCCATGCATGTCATACAACAGCATGCACAAGGCATCCTGCAGTACAGTGTGTCCAAGCACCCTCCATTTATTATAGATATTCTTTATGTGTGTGTCAAATGAACAAGGCAATAGCACAGGTGCTACCATAAATGCAGCTTTCTATGTATTTAACCACAAGGATCCCTCACAGGGAGGATTCCCATCGCCTAAATAAAACAGAAAACGAGTGTTGAGAACGTAATTGAGCTGCCATGTACGCTCATCATCACTGTCAAAACACAATCAGGTGCCCCAGGTACCTAAGAGATGGCCATTTCTTCCCTTCTTTATGAAAATTAATCGTTTCACAGCCACAGTAAATGACATGCCAGATTTGTTTATGGGCTTAGAGTGAATTGATAGTGAAGAAAACAGGTACGAGGAGAACGGAGTGTGGCTACTGACCCATGCTAGACTCGCAGTGCATTTGCATTCATTAGTTCAATCAGGGAGCCTTCCCAACTCTCTCCATCATAAATGATAGATGACTGAGGAGGCGAATAGCCGCTGAGATCACTGAGACTCACAGAATAGATATATTTTACTGATATAAATTATTCATGTCACTTTCATGCTGAAAAACAACAGCTGATTGGTTTTTAAGGAGTAGCTGGGATAAAGATTATGCAAATGTTGATCACCCATAATTGAGCATAATTGCATTGCATATGTTTGTGAAGCTCTTAACAGCCATTATTGCCTCCTCAAAATTTGTTCTAGCACATAAGAGGGTGACTCACTCACAGGCACCTGTTGGAGGGACAAGAGAGGAGCTCATCGTTAATGTTACATTTTTCCTGCAGACCTTTCCTGGAAGCAGCCGGGGAACTTGGGGAAGAAGAAGAAAAAATACAGCGGAGAGGATGTGAAGTGTTTGTGTGGACTTTTCCTGCTTCCTCAGAAAACAATAGGGATCATAAATGTTTCACAAGAGCCTAATTGGTGCTCTTTGATGTTCTGCTGTGGTTGCTCTGGTCTTTCTGTCAGCTGTCACCCCCATGCCCAAGGCTCTCTGAGAGAGCGGGCCCCAGTCAGGCCCCGAAGTTCAGCATTGGCAACAGAGTGACAGGCAGCAACTCAATTACTATGATACCAGTCATAATCAACGGGGCTGCAGGGAATATCGGCATCTGCTCAGCACAGGCGGACAAGGCATCACTGTCAATGCACAATATTCCACACAGATCACAGCAATTACGCCAAATGTTTGAGTTATTTGACTCATTCGTGGCGGTTTGAGAGAGAATGCCTGCAGAATACTGTGTGACATCATCCTATATTCATATACAATAATGGCACATGAGTGTCACACTTACAGTATAGAAACTGAAGTACTAAGGAAGGCTCTGATTTGCTCACCCACCAGGTCTACAGTATAACACAAGGGCACCTGACCAAAAAAACAAAACAATAATACCAGCAGCCTGTCACTTGCTTCAGCCTCACTGCCTCAGTTACAGTGTAATCAATAGTCTTAATATAGAACTGAATAATGATACTAGGCCTGGGCTGCAGTATCCCTCAGCACAAAGGGAGAGACATGGCCTGAGGTGCCAAAACACTGAGTAAAACACAGCACCAATCAATCTCTGTGCTTCCACATCAGCCATGGCTGATTATCCCTGCTGCACTGATACTCGTGCATGAGCAAAATAATGAGATAAGAGTTAACAAGGTCATATATTTAACATCCAACAAAGACATGTAGTACATGTCTCTGCCAGATTCACAGGCAAAACGAAAACTCAAGCTTCATACAAAAAAATGAATCATCAAATTTCCCACACAATGGAACATTTCTCCCATTGAAAATGCTAATAAGCCATTCTTTGAAGTGTCCTTATTTGCATTACAAACATTGCCCGCAGACTCTCAGAAAAAGAGTGAGGAAGCAAGAGAGAAATTCAACCTTCTGTTCTTCATCCATCAGAGATGTTCAGCAGCCACAGACTGTGTTTGCCGAGAAGTGCCATGCGAGATATCTGCTTCAAAACCGCTGCATTACAGTCAGACTTCACCTTTTTCATACTGTACAGTGTCACATTCAGATGCTGGTTGTGATCATGAAAAGACCGATCCCCTGAGGAATATGTTACCGTGGTTCCACGAAAGATAAGAGTAATCCCAACAGAACAACCATACATAGTCAAAAAGTCCTTCTTCTGCTGGCTTTGTTGAGCTGTGTGGTATACCCTGCAGATCTCTCAACCTCACAGAATCACCACGAGTTCACAAAACAATCAGTGTTTTACAATATGTTTAACTCACTGTGAACAAGGAAGTCTTCAGTATGACAGCGGCGTAGTAAGGTGTGTTGAAGACGGATGGGTCCCTAGACAAAAGGAATTCAAACTGCTGCCTAACTAGGCTATCTACAAGCCTGAGGAGATTTACTGTATGATTATATCGTTAGGGTATGCTGGATACATTGGATATACATAGTCTGTCTGCAGTGCTTTTGCAGTTATAGGTAAAGGAGATATAAATACAGGCTTCTTTCCACCGTGCATCACTGTGGTGAAAAGCTTCTGCTTTAACTCAGACTAATATCTATTCTTTTTTCTCCTTCGCTTGGAAGAGATGCCTGATAATCAAAAGAGGTAGAGCAGTCTGTGCAACAACAGGGGGGTGGGGGGACGGGGGTGTGGGGGTGTATTGTGTGGATTTTTCTAACAGTGTGTAATAATGTTAAGGGGGAGCAGCACATTCAGAACACAATGTCTCCTCTGTGCCAAAATATCCTTGCCAAAATTAATATGAGCGATTTGAACATAAGCCTGCATTTTGATCATTATTTCTTTCAACATCAATCCTTTGTTCCACTGACAACCTGTTAAGTATTTACAACGGTGTAGCTGCTTTTGCTGAATAGAGAAAAAAAGAGATTTAGAGTTCACATGTCCATATGAGAGAGATTGAGAATTACTCTATTTCTAGAATGTCAAGAAACAAAGCTGAAAAATGATCTGTCTGAAGAGGCTCACATTCTCTTTCAATCAGAGATGAAGACATAACATTTTGGAGGTAGAGCGGAGAGGTCAGCCTTGACCACCTGTTGCAGCCATGCAAGAAGCCAACGAAAGTTCAAGCCAATTCACCTCAACCGACTTCACAGGCACTCACATACCATCCAAAAACAAACAAAAAGAACACAAAAATAAATCCCAGAGTAGGTTAAACGGATCAATAATTTACCGTAACCCATGCCTGTGTAGAAACAATAACATTTAAAGAATAACCAAGGACAAATAATATAAAGAGACACTTCCAAGCAGTGACTCTGGAATAATATCTGTGTGATGTCGGCTTTGCACTGACAGGCGCTGTCAGATCACTGTGACACAGAAGCACCCTTAAAGCTCACAGAAGTACACTCGTATTCTTCAAGACACATTCAGCGGAATCATACTTGTTTGGATATTGAATGATTTTTTTTAAGCTTTCTTGAAAGTGCTGGTACTAAAGACTTTCTCATGCATTTATAATCCAATGGCCGTTCAATGATTCAGCGAGCCGTGTGGGAAGAGGCAGCCAGGAGCTCAAGCTCTTCGGGCCTTTTTAAAATTTCAGTAAACTAAAGCAGCAGTTGGAGCATCGAGGTCTGGCTATAGTCTTCACCTCTTTAATCTGAACTCTGACGGAAGTGGCAGCATCCAAAGTCACTCAGATCGCCAGCCATGGACAAACACCAGAGTTTTTTCCAATGATGACTATGTGTATGGGAAAAGCATGATGCTTCTTCCACCACATTGAAATCTCTTGACTGTCTATCACAGTGCAGCTACACTTTAATCACTTAACATCTTATATAAAAAACAGGGCCTCTTCAACAATTACTGTAGAAGGGAGCAGCATTATATGTTGTTTATTCATACGGCTCTGCTACAAAAATTGCCCGATATCTCTGCTCTCTGGTAACGCAGCACTTAAAACATCAAGTCACACATTTTACCTTAAGATGCACCTCTTGTTCACACTGAACTAAACTGGTTTCAAATACCACACTGCATTTAATTGATTTAGCTTTTCAGTTGCATTCTGATGCCACTCTTACATTGTAAAAGGTTGTACTGATGTATTCTTATAATAAAAACCTGCTCAGATAATTATTAAAATAGAATTTAAAAAAAAGTAATTCCTATGTGTCTGTGTGTTTTAATGTGCATGCTTATGTGTATGGAGTTATATTTGTAACTGGCATGTAAGCAATACAAGCAAAATGTGGGTTTTTTGACAAAAAAAAGGCCACACAAGATTTTTCATAAGATGAAAATCAAAAGATAATTTAATAAATCACAATGCTGAGTTTTCTGACAGCTCAAGACATGCAGTGTGGCTCGTCTTTTCATGTCTCTGTCAACTGTTTCAAAGTTGCTGAGCCTGACTGATATATTAATTAATTGTTGTGGACATTTCAGGGTTCAAATATTTCTTCATTGCTTAATTTAGTAACAAGTGCGGCCTTTGAAAAAAAAAATGCTAAAGACTCCTGAAAAATTAGCTATAATCAATTGGCTGTTTTCTGAGATTGCTTCTTTTTCTAAGTGGGGTAAGTTTCATACAGTTTAAAATGCCAAGGATGTGCTGGTTATGTAATTGAATAGAAATAGTTTGAATGTATTTTCCATCCTCTAGAGTGGGGCAGAATGTACTGGGACAGTACTTCAGAGAAGACACGCTCTTCTGTGGGAGAAAGGCAGATACATACGTATAACAAGAAATGAAAACTGATCGGAAATGGTCCATTGCAGGACATTTTGTATTCCACTGCTAAAATAATGGAAACTGAGGGTCAATTAATCAGGCACTTGTTTACCATTCTCAAGGCTCTCTGTGTTCATTAGTCTGCCGAAGCTGCGCTCTATGGGGCTGCAGACAAGCACAGGAGAGGAGATCCATCTACACGCCGCGGGTGACATCCAGAGATTTACGAGCCAGCGCGTACCACACGCCACATTTCCCATCCCCATAAGACAATAAACGCTTCATTATCATTTTAAATTGCTCCTTTTGTCTCTGGTAAGGAACAGTAGTAGCAGCATAACTGTGGTCCCATAACACACTCAATTCTACTGCCCAATCACTAGAGATCTGTAAATACAATGGACAGGATGTACTGTATATTCTGAAACATAATGCACGATTCATTGCCAGAGTCACCTGACAATTTGTATTTTTGCCATGACTGAGAGAAGTACTGCATTGTCTAAGCCTCTGAATAAGTGATGAAACATATATCATTAAAGCCTGCAGAGTAAAGTAAAAGAAAAAAACAAACATGCATTTTGTGACAAAAAATGCGGAGACACCAAATCTTTGGACATCTAAACAATTGTAGAGAGAAGCATGTAAAGTAATGAATAAAGAGTGCAATGAATTGTGCAGGGCTTGAATGGATGTTCCTTTTCTTAAGAGCAGAAGAGAAAATGCTCCTTTCTTGTCAGTGGGCCAGCTGCATTGATGATCATTTTCCACAGCCCATTTCCCCACTTAGTCATCTGAGCAGCACAAAGGAGCAGCAGAAGGTGTGAATTATCAAAGAGAAGTAAAGAGGTGCAGTGAGACAGGGACGGGCTGAGCTGAGCAGCTACCTCACTCTTAAGTAAGTCTTCCTGTTTGTCTTGCAGAACAGGACATTTTCCTCTGACTAAATAGAGTTCAGTGTGGGCTAAAGTCTGTGTGTGAATAATGAATAATTCAGGTTGGAGGTGAGTGGGATCAGTTCCTAGTATGCAGGGGGAGATTAGCCACTGGTGGCCCCTGACAGATGGAGGCCTTACAGCCCGATGCAACACAGACCCAAGAGAATATCAGGTGTCACCTCATTACACACTTCATAGACTTTTTCAGCTTCCAATGTTACCGTCCCTGATTGGGCTAACCAGGGCAACTCCAAAACAACCTACACACTCTGCTGTTGTAGACCACCAATGTCACCGGAAAGTATTTAATTTTACTGGATAATTTTTTTGTCCCATAAACCTAAATAAAATTATGTTGTTTTTCCCCTTTTTGTGGCTTTGTTTTTTTTTTTTTTACAAGGTAACAGTTAACCTACAGCAAAAACAGCCAGGCTAACAAATGAGTGTAGTTTGGATAACATCAACAGGGCTCCACTCAGGTTTCACACCACTGCAGTGAATACACATTTATATTTTGAAGAGCTTGGTTTTATATCTGCTGTTAAATGGCTTCCTTTCTTCACAAAAACAGTTTCTGAAATTGTCTGGTTGAGTGGGGGTGTCATTTATTCAATATGAAATGTTGAGGAGGTTTGAAGTTGAATTTTTTTGCTCATAATATATCAACTGGTTGAATATTTATTTGAAAAAATACTGATGAGGTTGCAGGATGTCTTTCTGCCTGTCATTATCTCTCTAAAGCCTCCACTTTGTACAGCATCAGGCTAGATTAGCTACGGCCTGGTAAGACCATGTAAAGGAATAGGTTATCACAGGTTAATTTGTGTGACCTAAATATTGCAGAGGTTTATTTCTTTAAATCTTACCATCAAGCCTCTTATTATTGCTCAACGCTGTCTGATTTTTCCAGATTTTTCATTACTGTGTCATTTGTATTCAGCATTTGGTCACTAACTTCCCTGTAAAGCTGGCGAAATCTGCATTAATTCTTTGTGTGTGTGGGTGTGTGTGTGTTGGAGAGCAATGGCAGCTGCAGCAGAGCTTTACAATTTTAAAGTTAACAAACTGACTGCAGTGAACCCTATTAACATGACTACGAAATCTAGGACAATACAATCCAGGCTGAAAACACAGAGAGTTATTCTTTAAGTTTTTAACTATGGGACTAATTACTGTATTTCTGTACAACAGCTACTTTCACTTCAATATTATAATGCTTATTTCAAGATCTCTGTGGTAATTTGTCATCAAAAAGTTTTGTACATGTTCTTCTACACACTCACTGCTAGTAAGTCTGCTACATGTGGAATGTTTTCTTTTTTCTTTTTCCGCAAAAAGACCAATACAGTTATCATTGACTGTTTCACTAAAAAAATCAAAGAGAGCACCAATCAATCTTGATTTTTGCCTGCAATTGGCGCCGACTGCCATGAATTAGCAGTTAGGTGGCAGATCTGTTAAGTGTCACTTAAACGTCCACATCAATTTAATACTTTTAATTATTGTAAATGATAACTTCAGAGAAATAAGAACTCCTACGTGTTCAATAACCAACGTGACTAGCTGTCTTAATAAAACTGGGAGACTGGATGTGCTACAAGTGAGAATTACCTCGCCTTGGCAGAAAAACATCTCCTGGAGAGGCACTCTGGAGGGGCTCCAGCTAAAGTGAAAAGGACATTCTGCTTCATGCTACCATCTTAACACTATAAATGGGACACATCTCAAGTGCATGTAAGATGCATTTCAAAAATGTCTGATCTGGCTGGAGACTGCTGCTGCTGATACTTAAATTGTAGTTTAGGATACAGTACTCCAACATCCAGTAGTCATTACTGGACCAAGTTTAATTCAACTGATGGCCAGACAACTAGAAATCAAGTGGTATGGCTGAGAGAGGACAGCAAATATACCCTGTTGTAGACAAATATACGTGCACATACACAATATGAACATGCAAATAAACAATGTGCATACTTTTGAGATACACATCTTAGTGGCTGTATCTTTGACCCAGTTCAGACCTGGCATTAACATCACAGTTAAGTATGTTAGTTCATGTCTGTCATTATGTTTCTCTACCTGTGTCTCTTGCGACCATTTGTGATCAGATCTGATTTATGTGTTCACTGTATGCAAATTAGCACATGCATCATTTCTGTTTGCAAAAAAAAGGAGGAAGCTGTGTACTTCCCATAGCTAGTCTGCCAAAAATGATCAGCTCTCAATGTATTCTCAGTGCGTTCAGTGCTGTGATGAGAACGCACTTGTGATCAGTTCACCCAAGACACTTGTTAACGTCAGTTCTGAACAAGGCTGTAATACCATATAACCAGAGAAAGATTATTGAATTTTCTATTCCATGCATTAAAAGGTTTCGATAGTGTGTGGACTAGTTGAAATTCTATTTCAGGATTCATCAAATGCTGGCAGATCTGCAGTCTGGCTGTAGCACAGATAGACTCATGTAAAGTCAGCTCACATGTACAGCCTCTCCTGTCCACATGAACAGCAGCCTACTTAATACTCTCTGAAGCCATGGTAGAAAACAATATGAGAACGCACTCTAAAGGGGTTGGATGAGATTTACCATAAGATGAAAGGTATCAAAATGTGATTACAATTGAGTAGCATGATCTGATGTATTCTATACCTGACATTTAGATAAATACATGTGTGCTCCTGTGGGAGGAAAATAGGGAGCAGAGAGGTAACGTGCAAACTCTAAACACGCGAGATCAGAACTGATATCTGTTGAACGTTCTCCGTAAGACGACTGGCTCCCATGTTCACGTATTCAAGTATTGAAACGATACACAGACAAATAATGAGTGGGTATTGTATCAAAGTTCCTCTTAGCCGCAGCCTGTGAGGAAGTTATCTCCACAGCTGTTACAAACACTGTGGTGGCTGCTGGTTTTCTCCAATTCCAATGGAAATCAGCCACTTCAACAAGCTTATCAGGCCAGTGGCAGCACTTAATTGCTGCAGGTTTGTTTCATCTGGGCCTCTCTTGGTGTTTTGCCTCTTACGACTTCCTTGATGGAAACGGAACAACCTGAATTAATTCACCATCTAGCACGGCTTTGAGTGTTTGATGCATGTCTTCATTGTGTTGAGACAATAAAGAAAAAAGTTTGATCTTAATAGAGCTGATGTTTGGTAGGAACTCAATTTAAGTGCACGACAAGGGCAGAACAATGCAATTTCATTAAGCCTTCAGTCTAAACATTGCATTAATCAGAGGCATATTATAAAACTAATAGAAATCATTTTAGTCTCATCAATAGAAAGGCATTGAAGAATAAGCAGATGAAACACCAGGCATCTGTAAGTCTCTCTATGAACCTACTATTAAACTGTAAATGACCTCAGAGCGATGACAGCACGCAAACTGAGAACAATATGGTTGCTGTGTTTACCTGTCTGTCTTTTCCTGCCATGTCAAGCTGTGAGCTGCCACCAGAGGCCTGACTGACAAAGGCCCTGCAGGAAGAAGGAGGGGAGGGGGGCTAGCCTGAGCGATGGATGCCCTATCCATCATGGTGGCCCTTGCTGGTGGGCTAAGGAGCCGACGTGTGGTGGTGAGGGAGAGCTGGTCAGTGAGGAGTCAGCACTCTTTGACTACTCCAGATCCATCATCCAGACAAGCGCGGCAGAGAATCTGTCTGGGAGGTGACAGCCAACAGAATGGCTTCTTCCACTCTGGGCAAAGAGCAATGTGCTGACCAGGACAGAAAGGTTGTAAAGGGGCAAGTCAAGATGATATCATTTGGAGAATTAGGGGAATCAACACTAAAGAGGCTTTTGGAGCACAAGCCTGTAATGTCAGATAGGAAGTAGGACCCAGCTTAGGAGATATGGGGCATGGGTTTATTCTGTAATGTGGACAGTGAAGAAGCATCTACTACAGCTATGAACTAACTGATCAGATTGTAGCTCAGGAGTGGGAAAGAGCCCAGATCCAATGTATACTTTAATTTAATTTAGGAAGTCAACAGGGTGCTGTTAACTCAGTTTAAGTAACTGTACAAAACTCAGCCATGAACAAGCAGGAAATTGATTTACAACAGGATACTCAATAGCACCTTGATTCCCTTGAAAAACCTACAGACAAAGTGTGATGGAGCAAGAGAAAGACTGTGCCACATACAGGTGTGGAGAGAAAGATCAATGTAGAGAGATGGATAGAAGGAAGAAAGAGGGAAGAGGGAGGCAGAGGACACATACGAGAGAAAGTTCACATGCATGAGAGAGTTCACAGTGGGCGCCAACCTCCTGTAGATCTGAAGAATTAGAGTCATAGGGAAAAATCAGCAGGGGCACAAATGCTGTTCTTGTTGTATAATACATCACCACTTGGTAAAAAAAGAAAAAAAAGAAAAAGTAAATATTTGCTCTCGCCAGTTCAGGTAGAGTGCGACAATTCTACAAGTCAGACTGTTGCTGTGCTGTAGATCAGTAAAGAATAATGCTACTCCAGCAGTCAGAGCTGGCATTTAAAAAAGCCACAGTGGAGGTGAACTCACAACCTCTGAAGACAGTTGTCTTCCTGTCATCATTACTTGTCGCGAGCTCTGTCATGTCATCAGCTATTTACAGAGTAATCTGCAAACATTCCATCTCTACACACTGATGTCGGCGGTGACCCTGCAGTGCTTTGACAGCACACTATCTTTTACACTGCGCTGCCTGTTTGGCTCTGGAGGTGGATTTGTTCCCAACATTCACTGACTGCTAAACACACCAAAACCCTAAGGTCAAGTCACACAGAAGACCCATTAGGACATGAGCTAGTTAAACTCTGGCGCTCTGCCCCTCAGCCTTGACCTCCACTGGTAGGATGCCTCTGATAAGGACAGTTTAAGGTGCTCCACACATTGTTAAAGCAGGAAGCAGAGAAGGGACACAGCTATATTGGGACTTTAGTAAATTTCAGTTTTGTAGGAAAGGCTGCACGTATTTATGATCTTGTTAAAATCTGTCCTCCATTCAACCCAAACTAAACATTCATAGAGACACAAATAATCTGTTGGTGAGACGGCTTATTTCACAAAACCAACCTGGTAAGAGCAACCCCAGTGTCAACTCATAAAATAGAACGTGCAGCTTCCACAGACAGGTACTTTATAGGCGATACACTATTGTAAAAGAACAGAGACCAGAGAGAATACAAACCTAATTGCATCACTCTAACACGACAAGAGGCACATATAGAAGCCTGCAGTCATACAACTCATCAGAGGAGAAAGGTAGGGAAAAATGGAGAATGAAATCATTTTTATGCACATGACGCAAGGGGATCTAGCATTTATGAACAGGGATTACCTTGTGCTCTGTCATTGTGGAGTGATAGCAGGAGAGATGTGCCTTCATTTTTCAGGATAGACAACATGGCAGCGATGAGACAACCACTGGGATGCTGCTTGTGTTTTGCAGACACAAGATACAGGTCGTGCACTGCACCCTTTGACAAAATGAATCACCAAATCCCCCCAAACACTTTTGCATCCAGCACAGACAAACATGGCAGGATGCCAAGTTCACAAATCCAGTTTAAATAATGCATGTTGTGTCACACACACATACAAACATGCACACACGCGCGCGCAAAACACACTGCCTTTGTCTGGAAAACCTACTTCATGAAAAGGGCTGAGAGCAGGCTGAGGGAAGGTCGAGATGAAAATGTCAGTCATATTTTACCATTTCATTTTCACAAGAATCACAGGGCGGAGCTGTGCAAGTGTGTGTGTTTGAATATATTTGACTGCGAGTAAGTGCACGCGCATGAGTGTGTGTGTAATTTAAACCGGAGGATTAGTTTAATCTAAATCAACAGATCCGATCATGCCGCAGGTATCTTTTAGAAGCGAGGGCATTGTGCATTTCTGATGTGAAATCTTCTGTTGACTGGTCCACATAAGCTTCAAACCAACTCTCAATGCAACCTGAACTGAAGAGGCACAGATATGTTGCTGCTGTCACTGGTTTTTACCACATTCGAACAAAAGATCTTTATTTTGCACAACAGGGATTAGTCACTTCAACTGTGACAATCATTAACTGAGTAACTGTTCAAGGAGAGACGGTTTCTATCAGTTGCTAAGAGAACAAATAGGAATCACATTTGTTTTTACTCAGTGTTACCACATCACAGTATTCACACAAAGTGAGCGACTCTGAGGTATGTTCGTAATATTTATATTAGTCAATATTAATATTACAAATTTTAACTTCTATTTTGGATGCAGGGTTTAGGCACCAGAAGATGAGAGATAAGTCAATTCTAAAATGCCAACAGTCCGTACTGAAATTGCCAAATTCTTGATTGAAGTGTTAGTGGACACTGTCCCACAGTAACACATTTGAAAATGGAGGAAAAGTTAAAAAGAAAACAACTAGAGCCAATCTCAACTTGGCAGCTAATTTAGCTAGTATATCAGCAAATGAACTAAATTACTTTGCGAAACGCAGTGACTGTTGCAGCACAGATAATTATATTGTTGTCATGTTTTGACAAAAAGTGTTTCGCTTGGTATTGAGTTTGACAGCAGATTATCGCATCAGCTCCTGTCACAGATCAGTAGTTTATAGGTTCATTTCTTGGATACCAACTTCCAAAATGGATGTTAGCCCGCATATGATGATACTTAATAGTATTAAGTTAAAGCATGGAGTAGGGGCACACTGATTATCTTCTTAAACTCTGGTTGTAGCGTTTTGTTCTCTTTTTTTAATATGCGATGGAGAGGAGAACCTGAGGCTAAACCTGAAAATAAATGAGTTGGATCTCACTAATTGAGTAGTAATCGTGATGTGCCGTTTGTTTCTGTTGAAGAAACATCATTTGCTGATAAACATTTTTCTAATCACAGCTGCTGCAGGCACTGCTTCGCTGTTTAGTGCCAAGGTGACCCGAACAAAACACGAAATAATGTGACATGAAATAGGGCCGCTGCCAGGAGCAAAATGGCCTGTCACGCTTCCTCAATATGAGGAAATGATGAGCAGTATTTTGCAAATAAATCTGGCACCACTACTATTAAAAATGTGGAAAACAATCAATAGCTTTCCCACAATGCATTTGTGTCATTGCTAACTAGCAACACTGGGCTCTGAATAGATGAGCGAGCAGATGCAAACAGTTTCCCGTAGAGGTGATTATGAGGTGAGCACATCTCATAAAACTTGTCTTGACAACCTAATTGATCACAGCAGGGGGCATAATAAATGCTTTATACAAACCAAGGAGTATATCAAGGGACCTTTGCATTAAAACTTAATTTAATTACAAGGCACAGTCAAATTAGACCTGAAAAGAAACTCATCTTATTACAGTCGCTCAACTCTTACTTTTATATACGGTCATGCAACTTGGTGCGTGTGAGTCAAAATAAACTCCCATGACTCCTGAGAAAGAAATCTGAGAGAACTCATTACCGTGGAAAACAGATTTTATAACATAGCAAGGGCAACAGCATCAAAGATGCTGTGACTTCACAATATCCTTTACTGCAATCTGCCGTTCAGCTCTTGAGGACATCTGCACAACCAGCATACAGACCTGGTACCCACCCATCCACCTGTTGTGTATACAGTTTTGACTAATGGTTTTATTCATGTTGAGTGAAGGGGAGATTATTGGGCAGATTTCTGTCTATAAAAGCGAGAGGAAAAGCTAGTCAGAGCTCAGCCATCAGACGTCTCATTTACGAAAGTGATCTGGGCCTCCAGATCCCCAGGCTCTGAGCAGCCGTGGCTCTAGTAGAAACCAAATGAGAAGTGTCATTAAGTGGGTCTCATCATCAAGTGATGCCATTCTCTCCCTCCCTTGCTCTCTCTCTCTGGCTCACACACACACAGACACAGACACACACAGGCATCCATAGACTTTACTGCCCCTAACAGGATGCACTTCGACAGACAGTAATGAAAGTGTCTCATTCTCGATTCCAATCAAAAGCTCATCAATCACAACTTGCATCTAAAAAAGCCTCACGCTCTCTGGCTCTTGGAGGGAAAGGTGAAAGGAGGGAGACTCGCTGCAAATCTGAGCTAAGTTTAATCATGTGCTATCAAAAACAAATAGGCTGCCAGGATGAAGACGGCGCTCCGCACAACAACTACAGTTTACTAAACCTCATCATTGCAGTCGGTGGAATGAAGCTGTTTAGGCGACAGCAGAGCAAGGCGGACGACTGGATGAGGAGAACATAAAAGAAATAAGCATATGAATCATATATTCCCACATTTCCAATAAATTTTCAGTCCTAGTTTATTTGTGAAGATAAAGCGCTGAAGCAAAACGATAAGAAGCACATGCACTGATGACATGCAGTAATAAAAAAAAGCACTGGACAGGTGAATAAAACCACAAGTAGCCCATACTAAAATAAACAAACTAAACTAAAATAAACTATATTAAAACGACAAGATAAGACCCAACTGCTGAGTACTAAACACAGACACAGTACAGAAGAAAATACCAAACAAATTTAACAGCTATAGAATTAATATAAAATAATCCATAAGAAATATAATACACCAAAAACGGCCTTATTGAACGATAGTGATATGGTGTGTGGTGCATTCACATGCTAGTCATACTCTCAGGTGATCATACAACAACCACATGCTGCTACATTAAATTATATGTTTGAGAATTGAGGTCATAGTTTGTACGAGGGAAGAAAAAACTCATTATAGAATATATAGATATAGCATGATAGGAGAGTTATTATATACTTGTTATTGACTACATGGACTGTGCAAGTGTGCAGTATGTACAAAAAGTAATTTTAGTCAAAAATAATATCAGGTAACCAGTTGATCTTTTGCATGTGTGATTTTCATTCACATGGGAGAAGGTAGAATATTTAGCTGACGAGAAAGTAGTTCTCAAAGTCCATGACTACTGCTGTTCAAAGTGGCTATTACAGTGTATAACAATTACTGGCTCTAAAGCTCCAATCTGAAGGAGATGAGATCGAGTTGGAGTTCAACTCATGTCAAGGTCTGCAATAATAGTTCAGACAAGAGCACTGTATGACTTCTCTGTGTGCCCCTCTTACTCCAAACATATAAAAACACACTGTGGGCAGAGCTTTCTTTGGGTTGACTTCTGTTTTTTTCACAATGACAGTCACAAAAAGAAATCGAGGACAGTAAAAAAGGAATTGAAAAGTCGTCTCACCCACTCACACTGAGCTGGATAGAGAGGATAATGTGTTTTTGCTATGAAGCCACAGGGCCAAAAACAAACATCATCCATAAGTAACACAATTATTCCACAAACTCAGGAAGTGCCCCTGAACTCTAAAGCCAAGTAAACTCCACACTGATAAAACCCTTTGTGCGGAAATTTGGCACAAGTGCAATCTGCGATAGCAAGGGCCAAGGTTTGCCTCATAGGTAACAACACATCAGGTCTCATTATTGACCACACTATTAGAATAAACAGAAGGCATATATAATCCCTTTCAGTGAGAAAGTCCATTAGTAGATTTAGACTGCTTGTCTGATGATGGATGAAATGAAACAATGTGCACAGGAGACAATGGGAAAGCAGTATGTATTCATTTTACATTGTTACTTGTTTATGCACTGTTTCTTGTTACCATGGCTTAAATAAGATATATCCTGATCCTGCCATCACTGCATGAATGAACTATAAATAGGATATTGACTTTTTTTTTTTGTTTTCCACTGCTTTCTTTCTGAGATCTCCATAATGTAGGCTCATGCAAGTATCTCAAGGCTAAAAGGTTAAAGGCATGAAAGTCTTACTGTAAAACCTTTTAAGTCACTTTCTCTGGCACTAGAGTAAAGAAATTGCATTACAGAAGATGCAAAGGTGGGAGGACAGGGGGTGGGGGGTGGGGGTGGGAGCAGCTGGTACCACACTTGAGAGGGATAAGGTCAGTGGCAGAAATACCCACACTGAGTCTCCGGGGACAACTGCAGAAACATTCAAATCCTCAAATCTCAAATAAACACCTCTCAAGGGGAGTGGGATTTTTTCCCCCCCTTTTTTCCATCTCATTGCATTCAGTAGGCCTCCACCCATGGTTATTATTCACTGCTCATTATCACTGCTCTGATTAATAAGAGCAATTTCAGGGTCCCCTGGTATTAGAGGGGAAAAAAGGAGTGGTGTGTTTTCTGTTTTAAACACAGCGAGTGTGCTCCTTAGAATAGAAAGAAGGAGGGAAAGCAGCAGGTGATATTTGCCTAAGCTCCTTATCCAAGTGCCTCCAGCTTAAGGGGTCGAGGATTTTACAATAATTTCTCAATAAATAAGAAAACATATCTCTATGATCAGGAGCTGGTTGAGAACAGTCTGTACCTGAGAGTGGTTTCAACTGCTTTAGGTATACGATATTTCACTCAGGCTCAATATGCTTCATGAACAGCTACATGCCTTCACATGGCTGTATGCTTCACATTTTGACATTGTAAAACTCAGCTGCACCATCTTCACAAATAAAGATGCACCAGTGCAACTAACACATTGGTCCCCTGTCTTAATTATTAAAGAAAGATTTGCTAGAATTTTTTTGTGAAAGTGTGGGAGTATTTGAGACAGCGAGACTGTAGAGTTTCACTATCACACGATCAGATCTTAACAACATGACAGGACCTGCCATTGTGCGCAGACAGCCCTCTTCCTGTAACCAGCCTCGGTCAGTATTGTCAATACTCTGTGACACTCTCTCCCCGTCGTAGCCCTGTGGTGACCAAAAAACTCAACTCCCCCGCTCTCCCCTGAGCGGGCCAGCTCGGGTCAGCAGTTGGAAGCAGCAGATGATGCCATGAAACAGGCAAAGTCCAAATGTTATTCTTCCCAAAGGAAATGGCTCACACAGTTTATGTAGTGGTGGTCTGTTCTAACTGTTGTCAACCTGCCATGAGGGAAATGTTTGCCCAAGTTCTGCTTTGACCAAACATTTCACACACAAAGCACCAATTAAAAATCAAGAATTAATTATTTAGCACAGGAAAGAGAGGAGCAAAATGTTCGGATCATGACACAGCACTAGCTCTTGAAGCAAAACTACTCTATCTAATCTATAATCTAATCTACAGCAGGGACTCTTAATATGGTGATACTCTTACCAATTGAATCAGGTTGGCTGGTATTGTTTGTTTTTACCTTGTAAGACTGTGTCATAGCTAAATGTGATCCTGGAGACATTCACTGCAGGAATTATTACAGAACTACCACAACTCGCATGATAATATATTAATAATGCAGTAATGAAAACTGAGCAGTCAGGGTTTGGAGTGTTAACATGATGACAGCTGTGGCAGTTGGTGTGATCCCATCACAAAATTGTCACTTGTCACTAGAGTCAGTTTAAAACAGGTAAGTCTGAAAAACAGGTTAATAAATGTAATGTGGCTGACTGAAGCATTGCTTAGCTTCTCAAGTCATAACTTATATACAGTAGGCTCTAAAAAATATTTTCATAGGCTGATGAAAATCCCAGAGCTGTATTTTTAAATTGTGCTTCAGATTTTGTTCTTGCACCTTTAAGTAGAATGAGGATTTGTTAAGATAGCCTGGATTAAATGTGTTGAAGTGCAGAGGGCACAGAAAGACAAAGTGCAATAGTGATGAAAGCATCCCAAAGAGAGCAGAGACTCCACTTCATGGCCCTCACAGACACAGTTCCTTCTCTCCACCGCCTCATTCCCGTAGCTTGATGTAGCGACAAAAGCAGCAATGCTCACGCTGCCCTTGTTTAAGGGAGCATTTGATTTTTCTTATAGGCATTTGTGAGGTGTAAAAAGAAAACTTGCTGTGAAGTCACCTTCAAAGAAATGCCCCAGTGCCAAGGAATTACAAAGCTAAAATAGTTTCTCAGGGAGGAGGCAGTGATTCTATTATTCTTTAAAATGCAGCGCAATGGCTTTTATGAGAGTGTGGAAAAGCCATTTGAGAAGCAGGTCAGGAAAGTGAGCAGCTTGGCCCTGAGCACATTGTGTCTTATCCTTCTCCATTTCCACCACCTTGTCCCTGAATAATGGGCAGACCTCGTCGCTGCCCCCGGAGGCTAATGGCTTCTCATGGAGGAGAAATCAACACAGAAATTCCTCCACGGGTAATCCGCCTCTTTAACCAGCAACATGCCACGTGTCCAATCCTACTGTGTTCAAAATAGCATCAGAGAAATAAGCAATTCCACCCCTCTGGGATATTGCCTTAATATGCTCCATGAGAGCTGCTGATGAAAAATATATAATCTTCACGGCAATCTACCAGAATATAGCTGAATACCTCTTCTCATTGTTGCTGATATCCTGTGCCCACAATGACAACCAGTTATGTAATTTCAAAGCAATGCACATGGAAACTGAGTTGAGAATTTTACCAAACCGCCAAGGCCAGACATGAGGTGTCAGAGTCCAACTAGTCTGCAACCACAGTGATGAATACGAAGCTGGCCTTTGTTCGCACTGCAGTGAAAGGCAATGGAATAGATTCTATCAAAATTGTAAAGAGGCTCGTCAACTCACGGTAGCCACCAAATTAATCTGCTAAATGTGCAATGTAGAAGTGAGAAAAACACATATCTGAAACATTTATGCATAAATCATTTATCACATAAATTATATACACATATATGCACTCATAAACTAAATGGAAATGCAACCCAACTTTTAAAATCACATAGGCCCTGTATCATGCAGTTAATATGAGCGCACACACACGCACACACACACACACGCAGAAGTGTATGCATGCAGATACAAATAAATATAAAGTGAACATGAATACTCTCTAAATGAGACTATAACCCTGCTCCAGGCACATTCCAGATGATGAATTATTGAAACACTCACAAGAGCTGTTGGTAAAACTCTTCCCCATGTATCTGTGTGTATGTGTGTGTGTGTGTGTGTGTGCCCAATTCGGTATAACAGGAGCTTCATTTTGAATTTAATAGATTAAAATTAAAACTACAATACCTGCTTAAGGCCACACCTACCACTTGAGGAAAAAAATTTAATTTCAGGAATGAATGAAAGGTCAACACCTTCTCATTAACAGTTGATGAATATCACATGCAATCAACAGAGAGAAAACAGATGCACACCTCCAGTGCACTTCTATGACTGAACTCACTGACTTCACAGCACACATTTGACATTAATCCACACATGCTAGTGGTGATTTCACAGAGTGGCTTCATATGCTGGAACTTCAATGTTCTATAACACTTTAGTTGCAGTTAGGAGTAGCAGCATTAATTACAACAGAGAGGAGTGGATTGATCATTCAGATCAGCTTCAAATGTCTCTACACTGGAGACCTTTTGCGTAGGAAGCAGAACTTGTGGATGAGACATTATTCCTTTAGTTTCCACTTAGCAAGTGCTTCCAACGTATAACCAAGACATCCACCATCTGTCAGTTGAGACTGGGGCTCTCTGATAACATGTGAAAGAAATCAATTTGATGTCAGTTTTGTCTACGTTGGGCCGCAGAGCTGAACAGAACAAAACGGTGTGAAAACAATGGCCAGCAGAGCACGGTCAATGAGCACGTCTGTCTCCAGAAACATGAAAAGCTGATTTGACATGTCAGCTTGTTTCTTTATGTATTATTTAGGATTGGCTTTGTTTATGAAGAATCATATACTGGGAGTAACTGGGAAAATTAATAATTATTCATACTTCAATCTCTTCACTCCTGCTCTTTCTGGTGCAATTTTAGAAGCTTTCAAATGTCTCATCAATGGAGCTAATTGAAAAGCAATAGAATAAAGACGAGTCTGTGAAAAGCAAAAAAAAAAGTACTGAATCTATAAATACCCTCATGAAAAAAATAGTAAAGTCTAAACAAATAAACCCTTCTAACAATAGCAAGTCCAAATCGATAATAAGGTAGGGGCAAAGTGGATGTGTTCAGTCAGAGAATGAAGCTAAAAAGCTAATTTTGTTGTCAGTGAAACACACACACTGAGGTTGGCTGATGTGTGGGTGGCCACTCTCTCTCTCCAGGGGCAAATAATCCACACTGAGCTCCCTGTGGTTGAGGTCAATTTCACACTCTTGCCTGCTATAATGTCTACCAACATACAAATATATACTCATGCATGTGTGTGTGAGTGGTGAAAGCACACACCCACGCCACACACTTGCTGCGGACTTGAGACGAAACAGGTGGGTTTAATGCCAGAATCTCATCTTTCACATAGACCTCACAAGGAGTCAGGGAGAGATATTACCTTCATATAATTCCATCGATAACACAATAACACTGAAAGGAAATGAAATAACAGTTCTAGAGGAGTGAGTTGACTGTTGATCTCAATCCACCTGCTTTACTAAAGGGGTAATGTTGTCACTGCTAAATACTTGACAAGCTGAGGGCCACCTCAAGTATTTCATCTGGGAACAATTCCTCCACACTGGCTGCAGGCCAGTTCATATATCAACTTAGATGATAATAAAAAAGATTTTCATTTTTTCAAACAATCCATAGCCTACTGAACATCACTTTTTCATTTTATTATAATATATTATAAGACACTTATTCAAATAGAGGTCTCATTGACAATGTACCTGAAATGAGTTTTGGTGGATATAAAATTATTGACATCCAATCATGGCACAACACTGTGAAATTTAAACACCATAATAATGGATATGCCTCATTAAATATAACATTATCTTTTTACTTGCACATTTGTAGTTTTTTAGAAACTGATGTGAAAATGCTGCTGCAGTATTTTAATTCACTGTGTTCTTTGTGATTTTCATAGAAAATCAAGTTCTTACAAAGAGAAGAACTACAATTCAATCATTTTCTGACCTGATTTGTTATATTCATGTCCTGCTCAGGGTATCTGCAAATGAATATTCTGACTGTAAAAACCCACTAACACTACAGGACTAATTATGTGCACATCTATTCTCTGGTTATGAGATCTTCTTCTTTTCTCAGTCAAAAAGAAGGTACAATCCCTCTGATTGAGGTAGTTAAGGGGCCCCGGTGCATTTTACATCAGTAGATTCATTGAAATGACATAGCTAGACAGAGACCAGACATCATCTCACATCAAAGTGGCTGGTTGCTAGGGACCATCTGTTTTATAATGTACTCCACTGAATTGAAATTCTGTTGCATATGCAACAGAATTATAAAGATGCCCAAAATTGGGGCGCCCAGCTTTAAATATTTCAAGTGTTAATCAAAAATGATTCAGTGGGATTTTGTCAAATGCAAAAATGAAACAAAAATAAGCTAATAAATTGAGAATGCAATGGACCTTCTTCCAACAAGGATGATTATTTAGTCCTCCTAACACATGTACCATCAATGTCTCTTTATTCACTAATACTTTTGCTACAGCAGATGGTGCAGTGAATGGTTTCCAGAGAGGAGCTGGCACATTTCTTCCTTTAAAATACAATAGAAAAAGCTCAGCTGCTGCTGCTGTGCATCCATCTGATCTCGATTATCTTTCCCTGCATGTGTTCAACTACACACTACAGATAAGTGCTACTGTATAAGACCAACTTCTGTATCCCCTTTAGACCCGTTTGGTTCGTTCGGTGCAGGCAAGTGTCCTGCATGTTCAAGTGGTGGCATGAATAGGATGAGTGAGGCATGCTTACACTGTACAGTATACAGCAATTCCCCTGAGCAGTGTGTATACAGTAGCAGATATAGTATAAATTCACACACCCAGCTCAGCTTTTATTAAAGTTTTCCTCTTGATCAACAACAAAAAAGACACATTGCCCATCCTAAATTTCCTACACTGTCTCAGTCAGCGCAAGTAACCATACCCAATGAGACTTCTCTACGCTTTGAGAGAAATCAATATAAAATACCTCTAGGAACTTCTTCAAGCATACATGTCTGACAATACCCTAAGATCTTTTTATTTAATCTCCTCTTCATCCCACACACTGCAATCAGAACTGTGCCGTCTCTGCCGAGCCATCTCACCAGCGGCTGCTTGATTCTTTTCCAGTGTGTGTTTAGCCACTGGGCTGCAGTTTTTTTTAGTCCTTTCAGAGAATTGACATTTCCTGACTGTATTTTAATTCCATTACCTGTCCTCAGTCTGTGCTTTCAGATTTCCAGTGATAAGCAACTTAGAGTTATTAGGTATTATAATTATACAATCTATGTTTAAACTAATATGAAAAACATGAAAATGATGGTTAAATAATAATTTTAAAAAACGAACAGTAAAAGCAACTCAAGAATGAGACAACATGAAACTTGAGAGACTACTATGTAATCTGTAAAGAATAATGATGACCAGCACCAAAAGAGTCATTGAGCATAAGGACAGTTAACATAATACTTTAAAGAGTTTCCAAAGGCTTAAAATAAAAGTGAAAGTTGAGTTGGTTGAAGGCGTCATCTTTCATATAGACTTCTGTGGTACATCATTTGTAATTACTGAGGTATACGGTGGGGTCTGAACTCAAAAGTGATGCTCAGTGCTTTGCTGGTTGTTTGTGAATCTCGATGGCTATAAGATAATGACTGAAGAAAAGCTAATCACATCCTCAGTGACAATGTGTGCAGAGAGCTTATACACTATTTGAAGTCTTCTATCATTCTGTGTTATGCATATTAATGTGTAATGACACTAAACTTGATATGAAATTGAATTTATTTTGTGAAACTGCCCATGATGCTGAAACTCAACATCAGTATCGAACATGATGGTTTTATTTGAACTATTCTAATTTTCACATTCACATTATGTTTTTGCTTATGATGACTGTTTCCATTTTCTTGCAGATTGCAGATTTAACAATTACTGTGTGTCATTTTGTAGAATCTCAGTTTTATGCTTTTGGTCCCAGATTGTATCTACCGCTCTGTTGAAAATGCTAATGGAGCCATTACTTGCAGTCTGACAGAAACAATGTTTCAGGGATGATGAATTAAACAATGTCTTCTCTTGTAGAGGGACTTGAGATGACCTCTGAAGCATTAGAAACAAAGCCAGGGGTCAAACGCTCACCTGAGTTAAAATTTACCATTTCATTTCACAAAGCTGGGTGACAGAATAGTTAAAAAGTTCTGTGTCTTCATCTGAATCAAATTGGGGGTGGTTAGTGTGGCTTTATAACAGTCTTTGTGTTTAGGTTTTAATCGCAGCTTTTCAAAAACAGCCTATAGTCATTACTGGCTTACAGTCGTTTCCTATAGAGTTCTCACAGCCTTGTTCCAAGGGCTGTCTTTTTTTTTTTGTCCTCAACTGATCTTCAAATATATTCATTTCGATTTCATCTCATTCCATGGTGGCATTTAATCATTATTCTTCTCATACATCAACCCACACGTCGTCACATTTAAAGCATGGTGCTTTAAAAGTGACAACGCTTCTATGGAGGTGTTATTACATCAGTGACATTTTCAACTTCTATACTGTACACCTCATACAGTACATCTATACATCCCTACATATACATAACAGAAGTATGAAACAGTCATACAAAGAGAGCTCAAAAATAAAGTCTCAACTGCTCTTGTGTTCCAAGTGTTTCTAATTTGTATTTCCCATTTCTAAAATAAATAAATAACTGTGGATGTCATTGTAAGATTGGCAGAAGTGTTAAGCAGAGATGAAAAGGTGGCAACAAGCCTCAGCATGACACTCTGCATTAATCAGTGTGTCATTTGATCAAAATGAAGAAGAGTAAAATCTTTGCCAAATAACTACAATCTGTGTATTGCTTGCATTTAACCCTGATGTCTTTGACCCCGTTTACGGTAAACTGTTTTATCTCCACTGCCTCCTCTCCATCACAGCCAGCACGTAGACTCATATGCATTATTCTGTGTGGCAGCTAAGAGGGAGTATCCGATGACAGATAAGAGGATTTGTGACCCCGCTGCAGCTGTTCAACAACTGTCAGGTGAGCACATCAACATGGCTCTAGATACAAGACATACACAGAAAAAAAAGTGCAGATCTAAAACAAACAAGAGAGTTTGGCCTGTGCCTTTTACTACCCACTCTGAAATGTCCTCTTACCCTGCTTCCTACATAGGAAGAAGTCATTTCCAACAGTTATAGAAGAGTGCTTCTACATTTTCACTTTGAGAGTAGCTTTTCCAAATCTGTAAGTCAAACCTTGAGTGTAGCTCAGCATATCAAAATTAATAGAACAAGAAAAAAAATCAATCTAACATATTCAGACATGGACTGTGAAAATATAAGTGGAATGTATTTCCTTCAGCTAACAATGGTAAGGAAACAAGGATAACAAGGCAGGGAAATGGTAGCACAACAGTGACAGTGCCTCTGTGTCTGGGGTCTTTGGATCTCAGCTTGGAGAACCATTACCATTTCCTTGTCCATCCTCCGAGGCTCTGAGGGCCAACCAGCCACACTGGGGTGACAGAATCAGGAGGAAAATGAGAGAAATAATTGGAAGGTCAGATTTGATAATGGCCACTCCAATGGAAAACAATCTCTTAATTGGTATAAGGGACATTTGGTGAGTTTTCAAGCTAAAAAGTGAACGCACTCATTATCCTTTCCTTCTTGCAGAAGCTGCTGCTGCCTTGCAGGTCATGGCAGAGATAGATTCCGCCTTCATTCACAGTGTTGAGCCATGACACAAGGCTTCCTGACTCTTTGTTGGACTGAGGCTCCACTCTAATGAGCCATTGAAAAAATCATTACAGCGTGTTAAAGGGAAATATTTCAGGTGAGAAGTAAAGTTATGTTTGAGAATAGCAGGTGTCAAAGTGACTGCATCCTTTTTTCCCCCCGCAATTCTTTTCAAGTTAAAATGTCACATTGGCGAGTTAACTTTTGTCTTCTTCTCAATATCACTCTGTTTAACTCATCAAGTTGCAGCAGGGGTACAAGGCTGTGCAGCCGGATTGAGAACATGAAGCTCTCTTTCTCCCCGACCGTGAATCCCACTAAAGCCCTAGTATCACCTGTGAGAGCTGGGAACTTGGCTTCGGGAGCCGTAGTGAGTGTTGCGCAGCAGAATGAGTGTCACCCTGCAGGACGAGTCCTTTCATCACGCTTCCCTCTTACCCTGACCCTGCCATCTGGGAAAACAGATGACACTAATGAGGGATGGCTCCTTGTCTCCTGGCACCAAACACACACACACTGCTCCCATTGTGCTACACTGTCCCTACTGCCCCCTGGGAGACACAGACACCGCTCATCAGGCATGCACACACACAAAGTGATGGACAGAGACAGGTACGCTGTGGCATGGGACAGTTCAGCAGCACCAGTGCAATAGTAGTAATAGTAAATGATGCTTCACCATGAAACATGAGGCATCCAAAACAGTTAACGTCCAACAGGTTGTAATGCAGCAGACAATGCTGGGGTAAACTCTTCAGTTTCTGTACCATATTCTTTAAAAAAAAAAGTGACAGTGATGGTGAATGGGTATTGGGGGGGTCGTGGGGGTTGCAAGGCTTTGGATTGCTTCTGCAGGAACTGGAGAGGAGCGACCTCTCTGAGATGCGAGGGTCAGACAGGGCTAATTAGTCTGCAGCGGCCCCTCAAATTTCTGCCCTGGGATATTAATGAGGTGATCCATAGGAAAGCAGCTGCTCACCACTCCCCACCCACCCCCACACCACTCCCCTTTCCACCCTAACAACACACCGCAGCCTCCATTCCCCTTGCCCCCCTGCTGCTCTGCGACTCTACCTAGGAAGGGCATGCAGCGCTGTGCCAGGGAAGGAGCCCATACCATTTCCACCCCCCTCGAGAGCATGACAGCTCTGGATCGATGGCCCCGGAGCAGGAGGCGGATGAGCGGAGGGGTGGGCCGTGCAGCTGTGTGTGTGTGTCGCCATGCCAGGAGAGGGTGACAACAGCCTGGTTTTGTGTCCTACATCAACAGACAAATAATGTTTCCACAGGAGTGAGCACAATGGTATGAGGAATGGTTGTCTTGTCTCCATATTTTATCTATTTCTGCCTTCCTGTAGGGTGTCTGAGCCCCGCTGTCACGAGTAACTACTGAGGTAAAGCTTATTAGAGTCTTCACTGGCAGATCGACTCAGAAGCTTCCGTCACACAAGGGATGTTTTCATGCCATTTCTTTCACGTACACACAGTCCATGTTGTAAATGTCACAAATACTAAAGTACATGTCTCTCGCATATCTATGAAAAAGCCCGGCTGTAGACAATCCTAAATATCACAGCAAATGCAGCTCCCCTCTTACAATTCATACACCATACCGCCTCAAAGTCAAACAGAACAACCCCCTGAGTCAGATAATACACAGACTGAGCGTCAGTTAAATTTTGAAATTCACACTTATTAGCTTTTGCCCACATCAAAACATCCACACATCAGTGAGTGCGAACCAAAGACAAAGCTCTCTGATCATGACATCTCACACTACAAATCAATGTCAAAAAAGGAGAAGAGGACGAGAAAAGATTTTTTATGAGCAATGCAGAACATGCACCAACTGAGTCCTTTTTAAGGATTTTTGAGTCTGCCTAACAATCAGCACAAATCAAAATGGGACAAAGTTGTAAGTTTTTGTTGTTTTTATTTTAAAATAAAAAGAATAAACTAAATGTTTTCTCAACATATTTCCATATGTTGAATACCACCTTGACTATGTTACCTATCCTCTCCTTGTCATGGCACTGTCTGTTTCAGTCTGGGTCCTCTCACTTCTCAAACATAATAGACACTACAGAGAATGTACAGTAGCGCCCAGAGTCGAGCCTTTCAGGCAGCGCGTCCTCCCAGGCTGTGAGTCGCTTCCACAAGCCAACAGCTTGGGAGTAACAGCTGCCAGAGAAGTTTATTCAGGGCGAAAGGGTCCCTGACATGACTGTGCAGTGGTAGCCACAAAGCCCCCACAGGCAAACTGGTTAGCTTGTGTGAAAAACAGCAAAACAACTGAGGAGATTAAAATAAAAGAGAAGTGTTGATCACATTTTACATCAAATTCAATCGCAGTTCATTTAGCAACATTAATTGCATGATTGATGTCAGACAAATATGGTCTTAAGAAATATAGAAACCATTTAAAAAATTAACAATTGTTAATATTTTACAAACTGCAGAAACCCCTTGTTGTTAATGAATTTTTCACTTAAACAGATGTCCTTGAATGAGGTGCAAAATGTTAATATTCCCTGTGTGAAGTTGTCCCCTAAAGGCAGGGGCATCATTTAGCTCTTGCAGGCTGAGCTCTTGAGAGATGCATTTAACAGAGTGAAATCTCCGTCTTGTTATAGCTCTGACAGCTTATTCTGTGCACATCCTCCATGACTACAGGGGGACCAGAGACGGAGCTGAAGGCCAGTAGGCCAGTGTGAATGAGAGCACCTCTGCAATTGAAGGGGAGTTGTTGCGAGAGGTCACTGTATGAATACAGATTGAGCCATATCTATTAGGGCTTTCAATCACCACCATGATAATGGGAATGAAAAAAATGGACATGCAAAAAAAATCTACTTTAATGCTATTGAACTATATTTTAACAACAAAACAGATGGTGGTGATGGACTTAACTGCTCATGCAGACTGCATAAACATGGATACTTCCTATATCTCACGAGTCAGAACAAAATGTCTTGTCAGGACAGTGGTGGATAAGCCTGTTACTGTGAACAATATGATTCTTTTGATCATCTGCTGAGCTCCAATCTGGGGGTAAACAACTGCCAGTGGCATCCAGTAATGACACATTTTAGAGATGTCATGTACTGCCTTCCCAGAAGCACCTCCATTACAGCAGGTTGTCAAAAATGTGACCCCTTCTTCCTTTCATCTTCACACCTCTTAATGAACAGTCGCACTCCCTGAACCTTTTCCTCTTGATTGACTTTTACCTTTTCTCAGCCTCTGTACAGTAGTGTGATGGGAGGGGCGGTTTGAGCGCTGAAGTCATTCCATGATGAGAGAGTTAACCCTTGGTTGGCTCTGATCTCCTATAGTAAACAGTGCTGTGCCTGTGGTTCATGAGTAATTGAACACTATTGATTCTAAGGTCTGAGGGTGACGATAATGAGGTCACATATCAGGCGATGGCAAACACAAGCTGTGAAGACAGCTTACTTTTCAACGACAAGCACAAATCCACACACACACAGTTTGCCTTCGTCTTTTGTCATTACAGTACTGAGCCTCGCCTTCATTTCCTGGAGACATGCTCTAACCCTAACAATGACTTCCCTTGACCCAATCTGAACCTTAAACTAACCCTGATCTTCAGATAACCCTGACCTTAACTACCGACCCAAAAATGTGTGTTTTTCCAATAGGGAACACAATTTGACAAGCCATCCCCAAATATCTGGTGTAATTGTCTGAAATATGTCCCCAAACACAAACACACACAGTCAAGAATAAATTCCTTTCACCTATACACTCGATGATAGCATCAGTATCCACTGTCTTTGGCTGCACTTGCTTTTGCTCTCCTTATCTGCCCTGCTGTCGATACAGACAACCCTCTGCTTCACTGGGGGCATGAGGCAGTATTGACATTCAGCTCAAACCCACAGCTCTGAGTGGAGTCCAGGGTGTTGGGCATGAATTATGCATGCCTTGACGCCAGGGTGCTGAGCAACACCAGTGCCATCATAATTGAAACAATTGAAAAGACAATACCAGATGGGTCAATAATTAGACAGCAGGGGGGGGGAACTTGATCCGGACGCTCCCCTGCTTGCCCTGCCAACCTAACCACCACACACATGGAGGGGACCTTTACCAACACGTCCTGCTTCCCTGCAGTGCACAGTCATGTGCTGCATATCATGATGAACTGGGGTTGTGCAAATCCATGTGCACAATTATTTGGGATGAAGATGGCAAACTTTAATACTTTCATACTACATGTAGCAATGCTTTGTTTCCCAATTAAAAACGCAACATTTAAAGCTGAGAGAAGTGCTGGGTGAGCAAATGTCATAGAGCAGCAACAACTGCCACAAACAATCCATGTGTATTGTTTATCAGAAATATGTCATCTTGGATTAGCTTTCTGATGTTATTCATTGCTGTCTCTTGGTCTGTTGAAAACAGAGGCAGGTAACTGATCCTTCCCTCTAGCGCTGCACTTTCATAAATCCATACTGAGGGCTCCCAACAGATCCATTACACTCACTGGTCTCCTGGCCAGAGCAACGAACAAGGTGATCACCATAAAACTACTTGCCACAGGGCCATTTCTCACCTTGCAATGCCTTTAAAACAACCTGGGTAACAGAGGCAGCATGATAGCAAGAACACCATAACACATGTTTTTCTAACTTTTGCTTGCCTGAGCAAACATGTCCTGGTTTATAATCAGTTTAAAGTCATTGCAAAATAAATCCTTGATATATGTGATTATATAAAGAAACAATTACATGTTTCATTGCTCTAGGCAAATAGCAACTTCAAAAATGGACTATTTTCTCAATTTTTCCCCTTGATTATTGTTACGTGTGATTAAACGTCCTACATACTATAATACCATCCTGAAGATCTCTTACTGCTGCCAGATATGAAATCTAATCTATTTTAAACAATCCAGAAGAAAGTAACAAACAAACAAAATCTTAATATACATAATTAATCTGAAAACAAGATACTTTGAAACATACAGCTGTACAGATGTAGCCTAAAACTGTTACAATGTGAACAACAATAGGGTCAGGATTATAAAAAAAAAAAACATTAGTAAAAGGTTAGAGATTCAAACCATCAAATCTACACGCTGGAATACAGACTTTAATTTCCTAGGAACATATTGATTGAGACGGCACTTAAACCAAAGTGGGCCTAAATCTGGGAAAACCCCCAACACCGTAAAGTTATCAAAAAAAAAGTTTTATTTGCCTCTTTATTGAGTCTCATTTCCGTATTTCTCACAAGTGGTGCCCCGGAAAGCACACATATGCTCCCGTGTATTGGTCCCTTTCCCCATTAGGGTTTATAGAGAGCCATATGCACTTTTATGGGAAGGTTAATGGATTTTAAGGACCACAGCACAGATCTAAATCCACAACATTAAAACCAAGAATGGCAACCTGGGATATACACAGGTCACATGATATTATTTAAGAGTAAAGCAGCACATAGTTTACTAGCTACCAGTGACTGTCCCCTTGTATCTTCAGCAGAGGCAATCACCAAAGGGAAGAGAAAAACAAGGAGACAAAACCTGTCAACGTTTACAATCTTAAAAGCCTAATGAGCAGAAGTAACCATAGCAATTTAGTGAAAAGAACATCAAAGACTAGGGAGCAACTATTTAGGCAGGCTGTATTCATGCATAATTAGCTGTGAAAATGGCACTACAGGAGTTTGTTACTCCCTGTTCTTAATTAGTTTTTATCCTTAGTCTTAGATGAAAGGTAAACAAAGCCATCAGATTGAAACTTTGCTTTTCTTCCTGAGACAACAACACTGTCAACAGTGGAGACATGCTAGTGTTACCCATAAACTGAGCACAATTATGCCTCGGGAATCGGTGCTACTCAGTCAACAAGGCTGAAGCCCTGCTCAACACCACAGTGTTGTTTTTACAGCAAGACATTCAATAGTCAAAATAGAGCATTTTATTAAATATGATTAAGGACAGCCAGATATTGAGAGATATTGGTGTCAGTGTCCCACAAAAAATAGCCCCTCACCTAAAAAACAAATAATTCCTTTTTTTAATGGTCTGTGGCCTGCCTGCACCTATATAAACTGAATAAATAGCACAAACACATTGGCTTGAATGTCTATTTCCAGGGACTTCATATTATGCTTCCTGACTCAGCAGCCATTTGTGAAAGACATTGCTATTGATCGATTTAACATCAAATTGCTCAGCAACTCCTATGAGGCTATAAACAAAATGTCAAATGTAACTGAAATATCTCATTAAGGTTAAAGTGCAAACTATTTTCTTTAGTCTTATTGACATGATAAACACAATCTCGAATACACTGACTCAGTAGATTTGGGGTGCTAAGGTATTTAGTATTTCAGATCAGTTTCAAATGACACATTATTAAATGGATAGATTAGAAGCCCAGCAGCCCTGCAGCCACCACTGTAGGATTTAGAAGAGCAGAGATGAATATCAGGTTAAAATTAGTTTAGTAGCCCTTTTATTTGGTGAGGTAACATTACATATAGAAATTGTGTTTCATCCATCTACAAACACAATCTGAACAAGAATGTGCTGTGATACTGTGCAATGAGACAATACAATTTAATATTAAAATCAAAAAAATAATAAAGGAATTGGCAGCCGCATCACTTCAGCAGTGATGGTTCTCACTCTGTGTGTAAATGTGCCACCAGTGGGTCCCTTTATAACGACAGCCTTCATTAAGCTGGGAATCCTCGTGGACAGATGGGAGCAGTGTGTGATGGGAAGGCAGGAATGCATTAGAGCTGCTGCCACATTTTACTTCAAACCTGACCTTCCAGTGGGCCCACCTCATCTGCCACCCACAACCCCCCTCCTGATGCATCACTGAAGCTCAGGCACACCTTGCTGCCTCCCTGTCTCAACCAAGCAAGCAGCCCGCCACACATGCTGTAGCCGCTCCTGCACCCCATTATTCCAAAGGCCTCTCACCTCCTATTTTCAGCCATTTTTGGGGGGTAAGACCACCACACTTTCTTTCTGCTGGTGTTTACCCAATCACTCACAATGCCACCCCCCCTTCTAGTTTCCTGGTGATGAATGACCATTGGCCGTCCCACTGACAGCTAGGCAGCTGATGCCACATAATTACAGTATCACCGTTTAGGCAAAATTACCAAATTACTCCAGTCCTCAAGAGGCCTGGAAGACTGACAGGCTAGCCAACAAAAGAAACACAAATACCTGAAAAGAGAGGAACATAGAGGACTACTTGGGCCTTCACAGATGAGCAGTGAAATTACGTTTGTTCTGTTCTTGAAGAGTGCACCCATTACACCCGGTGAGAAGCCAGAAAGGGAGCTGATTAGTCTGGAGAAGCAGAGGGTGTTTTTCTCTCATAAATAATGTTTAACAAAAAACAAAAAACAAAAAAACATCTGGTCTCTTCTTGATATCCGATCTCCCTTTTCATAATTTATTCAACCATTAATTCTTCTTGGAGTGCATAACCACAAACAGCTTAAAATTTCATCCCAAAAGCAAGGTCTGACCATTATCTATTATGCATCCAAGTTTCATTATTTTTATGTGAGAAATGTTGCTCACCCTTCGTCCAACTAATACTTTTTTTTTAATCTGCAATTTTAATAATGACGATGAAAGACTATCATCAAATTGCAACATAAACTACAACTTTTACATTTAGACTATATTTTCTTAATATTATAGTAAGTGATGGACTGAGTGACTGAAGTACCAGACAAAAACACTAAAACAATCAAAAGTGTCTGAGAAAGTCTGAGGTATAGCCCGTCTGGTAAATGGAGTGAGCATGGAGTGATGAAGTGACATTTACGACGTGAGTGCTAACAGTGAGCAGTCGAGAAGATGTTGATTTAGCACTGTGTGTGTGGCTGAAACTGTGATGGCCACCAGGGTTGAGTTAAGCCCTACTAATTTATCTACTACAACAAAGGATTTCTTTCACTCTAGCCTTGAATTCAAAATGAGAAAAAAAGCACCTTGTAACAGTCACACTGTGCCTGTTTGATCCATTATGTTGAGATAAAGTACAGTCTGTTCAGCTGTCTGCCATGTTAGCCATTTCATTTGTGAAAAGCAAGGATAACAAAGTTACCAATGCACTGCTGTTGCACAGAGATCTTAAAATATAAAAAAATATTTTTTTTTAGGTTTGGAGGATTACAGTCATGTCCTTGACAATTCAAATGAACTCCTGGGATTATAGGACCCTTTAAAACTCCATGTACCAAGTACAATATTTATAGTGGTCAGTCTGAAAAGGTGTCAAGTTCAGACTTCAACTGTCAAGAGTAAATTATAACAATTTGGATTATATCTCTACTGCTGATGCTGCAGGGCTCATTAAAATGCATTAAAACAATGGCATCAAACTTGATGTAAAGAGTGAGAGATCTTCTTCGAAACAACTCCTTTAGCAAGACTAAATCCTCCGTCATAGACAACAAATTTTACCCAAATTAACAAATTACGGGTTGTCCGATGGCTCCGCTCCGCATAATGATGATGGGGCGGAGACTGCTTTGATAAACAGGCACAGCAGAATGATAATGTTCTGGGGGTAATTTAATCAGAATGAGCTATATGTCACTTACTAATAGTGGGTACTTTGCTGTGATTTATCTGTGTTTGCTGAGTGGAGAGAGACGGAACAGACGGCCTGGTCTCCCCGATTAAATAGGGCATGGGAAAGATTCTTCATGCTATCAGGGAGAAAGAATTTATCACAGGCTGATGATTAGTATTATTAGCACAGGTGCAGTTACAGTAAACACCAGAGACTCCCGTTTTGCAGCTGAGAGAGAGCAGCAGATAAAGAAGGAGGTGAACTGAACTATAGTGCGTCTCCCAGAGGTGTTTTGTCTAACTATGGTCCCATAAGTTCCACTGGAGCTTGCGACCAAAAATACTGAAAAAAACGGATGCTTAAATAAACATCTGAAGCAGCTATCAAAAACTTTGCTGCACTAACAATGCTGGATCTCTGCTGCATGAGCACAGCTGCCATATTTATTAAAGCTATTCAGCTTTGTCATCAGGCTGATTAGTATCATCTATTGTGGCAGTAATTCACGGGAGAATCAGGAATAGGGACACCAAAAAAAAAAAAAAAACCTATCCTGCACTTGTTCAATTAGGTCAAGAGTTATTAGGTTGAAGAATGACAATGTTATGATGACTACGAAATTATGAAAATGAACCTGGTAAATCTGATATCATAAGGTCTCATGATAGTCATTGCTTAATATATCACTTTGTATGAGTGGATGAGCATGAGCTTGATTGAATACGCCGATAACCTTAATTTCAACTTGATAGCCTTAGTGAGTAGAGTAGCTGTTTGAGCAAAGAAAGCTGAAGGACACTAATATCTATTGCAATGACTCGCTAAGAATACACACATTACAGTGTATGTTGAAGTCTCTCCCAAGATAAATGTAAAATATATACTGATCTACATGTATATTTAAACTCCAAATCCATGAAACTATAAATCCATTAGTGTATATGGTTACACATAATGTCTAATTCAGTAAAAACAGGAGGCCAGCAGCATTGTGTGGCAGCAGATGCAGCCATATACTAGGTCAATCCTACTATTAGGTTGGTGGACTACACGCTGTTCGTGCAACACTTACAGAAACGAGCAATGGCCATTGGGGAAATTCCACCTTAATCTTGTGACATTTGGCTGAACAATGGCGAAACTATGATCACTCAGCTCTATTAGTCAGGCAGTCATGGACACACAGCTAGCCCTGCCGTGGCAGTTCCAGCCAAAAATAAATAAAATGAGTGAGCTGTGTGTTGTTGCTACTGAAGCCCGAGTGCACACTGGAGAAGTGCAGGGAAGTGCCCGGTCATTGTAGAGACAGAGAGCCAGCTGAGTGTGCTCAAAACACTTAACATCCAGTTTTAGATTAGAGAGTAATCAAAGAGTCTGCCAGCAGTTCGATGCCGCATGGATGAGGTTGTGTCTCCACACTATCAAAGTGGGCTGGGTGGAGGCTGTACTCCAAAGGCTGAAATCTATAACCTTACAACTGATAAGTCAGCGTGAAAAGCAGCTCCATATGAATCCCAATGAGCACCATTTCTCTGAAGGGACAGCAGATATTTTCTCTACTAACTGAGATTAGAAAACATTTATGAGATAAAAAAAATGGATAAAGAATTCATGCAGTGCACGTGAAGGAACTTGATTCACTGTACAGTACATGTGAAGGTATACTGTAGCTGATTTCTTCTTGTAACTGCAAGGTGGAAGCTCAAGAAAAGGGAAATCATGTGTAATTAACAGAGCTTTAAATGCACTGTTATGACAGCAACATGATAAAACAAAATGTTGGCCCTTCTTTCTTGTATCCAAATATGATTCATTATTTAAAGCATAAACTTAGAACTCAAGCAATAATGTGTAGGAGGGAGAGAGGCAACACAAACAATAAACAGTACAAACGTTTTGAACTGTCAATCTAAAGTAGCCCTGGGGAGGAAAACAAAACTGGGTAGAAGATTTCAGATGAAACTATGGAGTGAAAACAACCGACGCCTCTCTAAAAGTTCCTGTGGGATTTTACTTTCTCAAGCAGACCTCCAGTTTGAACTCTAAATACCTTCTAGGTCTACTGTGACAGCTAGGGCTCAAATGTGCAAATGCAGATTAACCTGCAAGGTCTCTGTTAAACGTTATTAGTGTGGACCTGTGGACCAGCATAATAACGATAAGATTCAGACAACTCAATTGTCGAGTTCAGTCACTGCAGATCATCCTCGGATGTGTCACACATTCAGATACCAACAACACCTTGTTATGCACAGAAAACAAGGTGTCTCACTACGTACAATAAACAAGACTGAGAATACAAATTAAGATTACTGCTGTTCAGTGACAAATTTGTTTTCAAGGGACAGATTCTCTTATTCAGTCTCTGCCTAAAGGCTTAAAACATATTAATTTGCAGAGGAATTAAGTTTATCATTCTAAATAAATGTTGAGATATTAATTGTTTCTTTTTGATTAAAATTAAGGCACATATAGTGTATATAAAAGTAGCCATGTTTAATATAAAATTATACATTTCAAAGGTTGAAAGTTATGTTGATATTCAAGAAGTGAAAAATACCTTCAAAGGCTTCTTTTGATTCTACTTTACTTCCCTTCCAGAAAAAAAGCTGGATCCTGTGATGACACACTATCAACATGTTCACTTTCCCTGTTTGTTAGATGGCCTCTTATATCTGGCCTGAAAACACATAATGGATATAATGCCACTAGCATAAACGTCATGCAAAATGGTTTTTGTGCTTTTAAAGTACTGAGACAGCGAAGCAACCATGTTGGACAATTCCAGCAGACAGTCATTCACATAGCTCATTCACTGCATCTTATAAGGTGAAAGCTATAAAGATGCTATTTGAACTATTGGATATCTTCTGACAAGATGCAGCATTATCCAACTGTTTTATGAATCTTGTAAAAAAAAAAAAAAAACAGTCTATAGCAAATGCTCACAGGTCGTATCTACGCACAAGAATACAGAGCCACAGTATAATGAACACAAGCAGTTTAAATGGCACAAAACAACTGCAGGTGGTAGAAGGACAAGCGTATTTGCTGTGGACAGCCACAACACTGATGGACATACCGAACATTCACTGACAGAAAAAACTACTTAAAGAGCTATGGCTCCAGTTAGTCAGTGGCTATACTAAATCATACTGTTAAAGAATGTCAATCAAAACAAACAATACAACAAATGAATAATGTAACAACAAAAATCAATTAAAGCAGGCACTAAAAGAAATGAAAAGGTTAGTGATTAGGAATTTAAAAAGATGGACAAATTACTTTTTAAAATGCTTTCTAGTGAGTTCATCCAGGTGGATGGTGGAAGGGAGCCAAAGGCAGCTCTTTTGAGCTCAGTATGAATTCGAAGGACATAGAGGGTAAAGCAATCATTAGTCCTGTGTGCTGTTACAGTACAATGCCTTAAGTTTCTATTCCATTTCAGCCTTTCTACCTGTCCGTAGTTCCCTTTGTGATGATGAGAATCCTATCCTAATGTATCAATTGGTCACTTTTTGGGCACACTTTATACTTTAAATTTAAATGGTGATAATGGAACAGTCATGGACAACATGGCAACACATCGTCCAGCAGTCTCGTCATAAATATGTGTGTCTTGTTATACTTGACATTCTATTTTCATTTTATCATGAATCTATGAACAGATGAGTTAACTTGTCTAACATGAGGGCAAGTAGACAATTTCCTTGTCAGATTGATAGAACAGACAGTTTTTTTTTTAGTCTTTCCGCTATGGTAGGTGGGTAATTACTGTCATTGATTAATAATCCTGGGCCAGCCCATAATAATCAGTCCCACATGTGCTTGGACCTCTTAAAGGAAAAGCTCATTTGCCACTGGGATTCACAGCCTAAACTGCTTAGTGGGATGTAATGGAGAGCAATTTTCTTGTCTTGAGAAAAAAAAAAGGCTGAGATGGGGTGGGTCATTTTCCATTGCCTCAGCACATCAAATCTCCTAACAAGGACAACTCTGATTTCAGATCAACTCCCCTTTTCCCTGCGGGCAGTAAGTAGTTTTCCAGGACGCAAGGAAGCGTTTTATTGCTTACCGGTTATTTTGAGTATTAGGTTTAAACTGCAATTTCTCAGTTTCTTACAAAAACAACAACACCTACCAGAGCAATCCTTTGTTGAATGGCATATGATGGTTGATATTTTCAAATAACACTTAAGACCCCAAAAACCCCTGGATGACCAAAAGAAATGGCTAAGTTTGTGGTGTGATGGATGGCTTTTTTTCCCTGCACAACGTTGGCATATTTTTTTTTTTTTCCGCACAATGTTGGCTAAGTCATTGGATGACTGCTGGAGGTACGGTATGAAGCCCAACCTATATTTCAAAATTTTAATTAAAAGCAAAAATGATTTACAGCTTGCCCTGCATTATTTTGGGTTGAGACTTACTTACTTCCAATTATAAGCAATGGAATGAATTCCGGCGAGGGGGGTCCCCAAAGTAGAGTGTGTTCCTCTGAGAGATTTGTGTTTATAAAAAATGTGAGAAGCTGCCTAATTTTCAGGCAAAACTGGAAAGAGAATGCCCACATGGAAATATTGGGCTTTGCCAAGATGTAAACAGTAAATGGTCCATCTGGCTGTGTTCTTCTCAGACTTGGAAGAGTGGATGAGCCACCATCTGCAAATATGCGTCAGCAGGGGCAATTTTGAATGCAATGAGAATACGCACACACGAGTGGCCCACAATCATGACATTTTGTGATACATTTAAAAAAAATAAGAATAATCTTTGTGGTTGGAATTGTAAAAGTGTAATCAGTAGTTGACATGACCACGTTTTATTCCATTTTATGCACAAGACCTAGTTGGTCCAGTTGTTCTTTGCCTACATGAGCTACTTCCCGACATTCAGGATTTGGTGTGCTGTTTTACAATGTGAAAGTCTTCGTGTTTAACATCTGACAATCCATAGAAATCAATCTGTGAAAGCAGTAATAACATCACCAAATGTTTTATTTTCCAAACACCCACTATGACCATAATAATATTTGAGCTGTCTAACTCTTTTGACAGACAAAACAATGAGATGTGAAAAGCAACTCTGAATGTAGCTACGAGTTTAGACAGTGATTTTCTCAAAGCGCATTCAATTCCTGTTTATGAGCAGAAAAGCTGCTATGTAGCGTTTTAATTGCTTGTTATGAATATAACACTGCTTTGCATAGCTTCAGTACTCACCTTTGTCAGTAATCATGATAATCCATCTACTCTGAATAATGATATGACGCTGTTTGTTTATTTGATTATACAAATAGCAAAATTAATTTTATGTCAGTTTTAATCATTTTCTGCATTTGGCTTCACCCACAGCAAAAGGCTCTTAGCATAACATTAACTTTCAATAAAACACTGCCATTTCACTACAAGCCTTTAGCCCTTCTAGTTACACCTACAGTACATGAAACATCCCTGGATGTAGGAAAATTCAAAATATGAAACTGTGTTGTCTTGTTTGTTTACTCTGTTCAGTGGTAGGTGGACAGACTATTATTTAAGATTTCATAAATCGAGTAGATTGCTGTTTGCAGTCACGGCAGCTTTATAATGTGTGCGTAGGTGGAACAAATAAGTCAGAGATGGAAATTAATGAAAAAAGAACAAATCCAAACAGTGGATAGACTTTGGGAACGTGTGAGATCTCTTGTCAGAGCTGAGTACTAACAGAAAAGTCAAGCGGCTGTCAGTTTCCAAGAGCAGACAAGAGAGACAATACTGATGATGACAGTGATCAGAGTTGGAAGATAAGAAGATGATACCGGCTGGGAGTAAAGATAGCTCTAATATGAAATAACATCACGTTCAAAAAAAGAACTGACTGTTCCCGGTGAAGAACCTCACAATCTATAACAAGTTATCAGCACAGAGAAGGTGTTTTGCCCAGAGATAATTACAATAACAGCACCCAGTGGCAGTGTGATTGCTCCCAGGTGACATTGCAGGTTATTAAATTGTCATGGTGCACCCTGTTTTGGCGGTGCAGACACTTGAACTGGCTGCCCACAAGACTGACTCACAGTTTATCTGCTCCATTTGTTTGACATCTTTACGACATACCGTATTAACACAACCTAATTTCATCTGGGCCTCAATGTCTTCTCTTGGCTGTCTCATGGAAATCCTTCAGGGTTAGGTTAGGACTGCTGGGACGTTTGTCTCGACCGAATTACACCAAGTGACATTTCTTCCATCCCATCATGTTTTCCATTTCAAGTTTGCAAGGGAAGGAGCTTGTGTCAAACTTTAAAAGTGACACATGTGTTCCTGACATTTACCACAAGAAATTAGCTCAGAAATCTGTATGACAAAAAGTGTTCAATTCTGAGAGGTGACACACATACATACAGGCACTACAGACTTGATTTACAAAGCATGACAGACAGAAAACAAAGACAGCAGTGCTGTTCCTCTTCTGATCATTTTTGGCGTGACAGTAAGAAATATGTGATCTGCTAATGGAATAAATCAGGGATGAAAAATCAATCAAATTAGGCAACTAATAGCTCTCTTAATGTCTTTGTTTGTGTGCAGATGACACTCCCATTCAGCTATACGGCAAGCACCAATTATATTAATTATCCTCCCAATAACAACTCCCCATTTATTACAAATTAGTTTCTCAGAACCAATAAATTATGATTAAAATGTTTTTATTTTGGACATTAAAAACACCTAACTCTGCTGGATTGGACACCAATGACTTCAGTCATTATGCTCAGGTGTGCAAGAGAATGTGTGAACATGTGTGCATAGACCTGTGAGCTTATTTGCAATTTAATCATGTTTATCCAAACTTCATAGAAAAAATATTACCTGAATTTATAATATGGTGCAAGTGCACACATTAATTAAAATCATCTTTATAAACAAATAATTTTTCCATTAGCAGTGATTTTCTGCATCAATGCAATGCTAGTGCAGTCCTCGGGCTGGTTCAGGATCTTAGGTGTGAATGAATGAGGCGTTTTCATAAAAACAATATAGATTAATGCTGGATTATACAGTGTCTCACTGCTTCAATGTTTACCCCTAAATCTTAATGTTCGCGAGCCGGTCAGCCCACCATGGCAGCGCTTTTGATTAGAGAATATTCCTGCAAGGCACTGGTGCACACATCATAGAGCAAACAATAAACATATTAATTACTGATACTCACATCTTGCAGGGAGATCATAGCCGCAGGTGATCTTGGCTTTGCCGGTGTCACAGCCATTTAGTGAGTGGCACTCATCATACAGACAGGACCCTGCCGCTTTGTGTATGCAGCCATCGACTGAAACACAAACACATGTACAAAGAGAGGTCAGAGCTATGTGAAGAGAATACAAAAGCAGGCACATGACATATTGGATACCAGTTGGACTAATTAGTGCTTTATCATGTCAAAATAGACAACCATTGACAGGAGCAGGACCAAGAACAAGCTGAAAATTATTTTCACGAGCAGCTTCTGGTTATTGAATCCCTTCGTTCTCAAATTATCTCCCCAACACTGTGTTTCCTCTCTGTAGGGAGATTGGGACTGCCATAGTGTGCTGCGCCTGTTGCTGGTAAATATTGACAAGCTCAGGAATGAAATTAGCTGGGCTAGGATCTAATGCCGCCTCCACACACAATGAAAATGAGACTGTTCTTCCTGTAATCCCTCTCCACTGTCAACAGCAATATACAGAGAGATCATTAACTGTATTGGCTGCCCGCTGGTGAGAATCTTATATCTGTCCTGTTCTCTGCGGTGAGCCTGTTATGATGTGGATCTGTGTTCCGATTCTGTCGCACTCCCTATTGATGTGTGTGTCCTGGTTCTATGGAGACCCCAAGCCCCCGCCCCCCTAAGGTTTTAATTTTACCGGGTTAAGGCCGCGATACACTTGATTGATGGCAAGTCTTACACAAGAAGGCAGAGAGATAGAAATCCACATTATCCGTCTCTGAAAGCCTGACATCTCTCCAAGAGCATGTTATCAATCACACTGAAACATCATAAAATCCTCCTCAAGTTGTCCTGTAAAAATCCTCACAAGCCATTAGAGGATAACAGAGCCAGCAGGAGGAACAGTAGCAGTTGGACAAACAGACATGTCTTTTCCTTAGTTTCTCTTTGTAATGGCTCAGCCAATGGAGAGAGTGAGCCCCGGACTAGATTTATCTGTCAAAGATAAAGTGGTTGAGAGTTAAGATAGCCTGCAGGATAACCAATGTTTGCATACTTTGAACTGATGAAAGAAAGGAGCAGAAAAACAGATTAAAATAAAATAATCTAAATGTATTTTTCCTGATAAAAGACAAAATGAGACTCTAATCGCTGTCTTCATCTGTAATGTAATAATTATTCACATATGGAGCCAAGAAACACAAAACTGTGTGAAAAAAGGCTGCAGATTGCTTTTACACTATCTTCAAAAATGTAGTTTGCTTCACATCATCAGCACAGACAAAAGGTCTTTTCATGAGGGATGGTCCTTTTCTGAGCTCCTTTCAATTTCCCAGGGATGCGTCAACGACAACAGCTGGGCGGAAGATTTTCTAGCTCTATCAATCATCTTTAATGGACTGAGGGACAGGCAGTTGACAGAGACGAATCCTGATGGCTTTTCGAAAAAGTAACATGAGTCTGACAGTGATGTGGATATGAGGAGGGATCGCTCTGGTGACAATGAAAGCTACTTAACACAACACAGCGGATGTAGTGCTGGCTGTGGGCTTGGAATTTTTATAATATCCACTGTGCAAACAAGATTGTCCATGATCATCAGCCACAGTAATTTGCATCATAATTGCTTCTTAACATCTCGCAAACATGAATTGCTTAATGCACAGGCTCAACTGAAAGCTCGGGGACTGTAAGCTTGCAGCTCATTTATGTACGCATAAACATACTCCTCCCATACAACGAAGCCTTTTTCCATTGTGTTTTATTACACGACTGAATTACGGCCTAAGTAATGTGTTCACCTGTTATTGCATGTGTCCCACAGCACTATAGGGCAGTCAGGGTTTTCAAACACCTCCATTCCTACAAACGGGTACAGATAGATTTCTCCCAGTGACTCAGGTTTGACCCTACATGTGAAGGAAATTTAAATTAAATTTTTCCCCTCTTTGTATCCGTATTTGCATGCACTTTGCATAATAAATGCACACTGTATTTTTGTTTTAATATAATCTATGTGAACGCATTTGGAGTTTAGCTTTTTTGTGCTTTTGAATATCGTCTAAATGCAGTTTCCCTTCCCAGTGTGATATGGAACATTGAAAAAGAGTCCCAAGGCACTCACAGAAGGTTCACACGAGGGCTAGAATAAAGCCATAACATGTACCCGGAGTGTGAGTTTTAGCCCTTTGTAACATTGTGAAAAGTGATTTTGTAGACGCTTGCTCCTGTGAGTATATTGTACACCTTGTATTTTCTGACTTCATGACACTTTCACCAGTAAACAGGAGCAAAACCAGAAAGTAATATGAAAATCTCAGACACTGAGGGTTGCGTATCCTGTGGCTGCTACACTGCACATTAAAATTTGGCCATTTTAAAGTACTAATTACTTTGTGATCCTCAGTCATTTTATTGGCTGATAGACGACTCATCTTCTTGTTAAACACGCCAACTAAAATCAGTCTTTCAACAAAGTTGGCATGGTGGGTTTTTAGGTGCACTAATGTGAAAATAATATATAGAAGAGTGGGATGCAATATACTGGTAAAGCAGTAAAATATATTTTCAAAGAAGAGAAAAAAGGATGATATCTTTGAGGACCGATCAATTGAGCTAATAGTTTGAGTGCACTTTGAAAAATACCTTGTTACAACTTGAGATCAGCAGCACAAGACAGTTCAAGAGCAGAAAAGTATCCTCAGCCCTTCCAGTGAGGAGGGGAAAGTAAACTATGATCTTTTCATGGCCATATAAAGCCAGCCAGGTTAGGAAAATTTAATAATACCCTCCTCCAGCTGCAGTGTTCCCGAAGGAGTCCATCTTCCCCAGACATTTTCTCTCATCATTACCAAGCATGGCTGATCTCTTACCTATGAGCACCTTAGGAACCTAGTGAGCAAAATCATACTGGGTTCTGTGTTTCATCTCAGTAGCCGAAGTCTGAGATTGTAGATAATAGTTCAGTTTCCATTTCTCCACTTCTCCTGTTCATGGTTGCATAACCCACTGTGACTGTGAAGCTCTTTTTCTGATGCTGCTCTGTGTGTCATTGTGCATCTAGTGTCAGCGAGTCCCTACAAGCCTGGAAATTTGTTCACAGTGCCCGTAAACAGGGAGGAAGATGCTGAACTGATCTGGCTGATTGCCAGAGTCTGGGATGCTGCTGCTGCTGCTACAGATTTAATTTACCTGCTTTTCTTAGACTGCTTCACAGAAAGGGTGGTGTGCGACAAATGCATTGTGGGCAGTAGTGTGTATTTCTGTTTGTTTGAGAAAAAAGATATAGAGAGGGGCAGGGAAGCACAGAGACAGAGAAAAGTCTACTTTGTCATTTCAAATTCAATTGCAGAGTATGAGGCAATCAAGACTTGATTGTGAATATATTCATGTCTATTATTTAAGCAACTAAAAGCAGCGTTCCCATAAGTGGAGATATGACCCAATTTGGCCATCAATTAATTTTCGGATATCAGAATTATTCCCTGCAGGTTTCCACATTATAGATGTTGGCAACATTACTAAGAGAGAGATTCTCATGAACTAAAGCCTCTTTTACACAGCAGGGACGTTGAACTGTTATTCCGCCTCGCCTTTCCCTATAAAAGGTATGAACAGGATTTTTTTGGTTTTTTTTGTTCTCCTATTAAACTGCCAGAAGAGGCAGTCACAGAGCCAGATCAATGTCTGTGTGGAAGGAAGAGCTGGAATGGGGGAAAGACACATATGCAGATTCACACACTGAAGCCTTTTTAAACCGAGATCCCGCTATAATACCATGAGAAAAGACATTAAATGCCAGCTTTGCTTGTTTACACTGAACCTAACACAGCCTGTATCATTTTTGATCATAGGTTCTTAGGTTATTATATTATATTATTTAATTTTGATCATCTTTCAAACAGACATTGTTGAAACTGTTGAAAGTTTGTAGCCACACAGCAAGAAAATTACATGTGTATTATGAAGTTTTGTTATTATCCATAACCCATGTGTTTAAATTTCAGCACCTTCTTGCATGTGTCCCTTCTCGATATTCAAATGCAAATTTGAAACTGAAAGGTGATCAAATCGACCTTTCTTTTATCCCTCAGTCATGGGACAAACAGAGACCCTATGAACATGTGCATGGCATTCTGATGCACATCGGTAGCGCCCAGTGCTATATTTCAGCGTCTTTATGGAGGACATTTCATTTAACAGGCTTAATATTCAGGCAGCAACGTCTGCTTACGTCCACCCCACTACTGGGCTTCCTCAGCCCCCGTTGAAAAATATAAAAGTTAATACCTCATCTATCTCTCCTTACACCCTGCCACTGCTTTCGGCTGGCCCTATGTGGGACAAAACATTTATTCATCTTCTCCGAGTGCCTTGCTCAGAGAAAGCTTCCCCGAGCAGCCACTCCAGCAAGTCTGCACAGCTAATGAAGATAACTTTGAGCACTGGCTGGACGGTGTCCCTCTGTACTCATAATGGGAACAAGGGGAGAGAGAGAGAAAGAGAAAGACAGAGAGAGACATATTGAGAGAGACAAAGAATACAAGTGTGTGTGTACGTGAGTGTGTGTCAGTCTGGAGCAGTTTGAATTAGTTACTCAGCTGTAACCTTGGCTCCTGCCATTGTTGAAGACACCTCTGCCTCGTCCTCTCAAGGCTCCGTTCCCACATGTATTAAGGGACTCAGCAAAGCTCTGCTTACTCTCCCTGGGCTTCTCCCAGGCAGCCCGCAAACCAAGGGCTTTCAATCGCTCCCTCAGACACAATGAATACCTGCTCTGCTCTCATTACAATACCCTGCTTTTCAGAAATAGTGTCAGCTGCAATTTTCTCTCCTAATTATTTTCCGCTCCTCTGAGGGTTAGGTTCAGGACTGGAGCCAGAGGAGGCAGCACAGGGTGGGCAGGAAGGGGAGGGGAGGGTTGAGCTGGATTCTACCTGGCTGGATACTGAGAAGTCTGCATATCAGTCCATAATCTAACAGAGGGGAATAGGTAGTTATCTATATGACGGTAGGCCTACACTCTGACCTACAGTATGCACCTATGTGGGCACTGCTGCTGAACCACTGCCTTCTCATACAGCTCTTCTTGTGGGCAGGTCAGGCAGCAGGAGCCAAAGGTTTTACAGTCTCCTACAGAGAGTTGTGGTGTCCGCACAGAAGCAAACGTATCCCTCAAACTATTAAGCCATATACTCCCGATCACCTATTTTTTGTAGTATCCATGGCAACAACATATTTCCTCTCTCCTCACAGCGCTTTCAGGGCTGTACACTGATCAAAGCCCCTCCGCAATTCCACCTCTGTGATTTACGACAGCATTTTCTACTCAACTAATTTCAGTGAAGGAGATAATGACATGGATTAGTTGCTAATCAAGTGCCAATCAGAGATCTGGCTGAACTAAATGTCAGGTGGAATATGTTCAAACTATTGTGGTTACTCCCTTGTGATAGCGGATTATGTGTCCTAATCACAGTAATTTTGAATGCAACAGGAGCCAGAGCTCACTCTCTACTGTAACCAAGTTCCTAGGAAATGGATAATAATCTCCATTTTACCTGTAATACCCAGGTAAACAGGGGATTTGGACTAATAGAATGCGAGACAGATAGTCACAGATGTTACTCTCCAAAGTGACATAAAATACCTCAGGCTTACATGACTCACAATTCCCCTGACACAAGTATGTAAGCAGGAACCAGACTAAATGACATAGCAATCACAGGTTCCACACTGGCACAGTGGAAACCCTGCTGTTATTATTATTACGCTTCAGCCCAAGTTGACAAATATGTCAGCTACGACTGTAAGTGTTTTCTCCGAAATGGCTTAAGAAACCCAGTAGGTCAGAGTTACAGATTTAACCATGAGAACATACGGTGAGACATATCAACAGAGCAGTTTGCGCCTAATTTAGCGCTCAGAAATTGTTAGTGGTGAAAGAGAAACCGCCGCTGAGTTGCCCTTAAGCAAGGCAGTAAATCTTCAGCTGCTTAATGAGGCAGCATAGTTACCCACTGTAAGGGAGTGTACTTGCACACCTCTCAGCTGTGAATGTGTCTATCTTTACGAGCAACAAGACACAGCTGAAGAAAGAAAAGTGAGCTTGAAGCTGATTGAGAGGAAAAAACCCATAATGACTTTAGAAGAAGAAAAAAAAACCCTCTCAAAGGTGAATTTAATTAGGCTGCATTTCTTCACGAGTTTTAAAAAACAAACTTAAAAGAGGATTATCATGAATCACAGTTCATGGCAAATCATGGCTTTGATTCCATGTTTCCTACATCACATTGTAGATATTAGACTGGCTTATTGCAGTTGCTTTAAAACAGAGCTCCTGACAGAACTCACGGCCCCTTCTCACCTCCTGCTGACATTAATTCTCCAACTGTGTGTTAGTCAGAATTTATTTTAGTCTACCATAACACAGTTACTTTGAAATTAAATTAAAAGATAGATGTATTAATGTTACCATGGTACCGAGTTACTAACCCTCTCTAAACTGCACTTCATGCCATATGCAGATCTTTTGATCATGTTTAAGCCTTCAAGCATTCAGCTCACTGTGCCCAGATTTTGTGTGTATGTGTACTCATGACTGTATTCATGCAACTTATCTGCACAACAGTTGTCTAACTTCGGCCCCTGATCTTCAAAGCCATAACACACAGTCGTCATGCTGTTGTTCCCAGGCCCATAAAGGAGTCCCAGGTTAGGTTACAACAGCTCATGTGACGCTGCCGTATAGGAAACCTGCAGGCTGACAGCTGCGGACAACTCGGTGCCAAACTCCAGCCGTGCTGAAGTCTCTGGAACAATTGTGATGACCCTGGACGTCACATTAAAGACGTTGTTTTAACGGCTCCGTCTTGTTGTTGGAGGACTCTCTGTCTGAGGTAGTGGAGTAATTCTGTCCAATAGACAACGTTAAATACACTGTCTGCATTCTTTAAGTGACATGGCTTCTGTTTATTCTTCTGGGCTACTCCAGGCAGGTTAGCTTCACTTTATTTGGATAGATCAATTCTGACTTTACAGTGATGAAATGTCCAATAAAAGCTTTTTCTGTAACTACTAAATGACATCATATGAATTCTGAATGAGCCTAGACATTTACTATGTATACAGGCAATTATGAGCTTTACTGTGGATTCTGATGATGTTAGTGAAAAATTGTATTGTGCTGGTAGGACATAGAATATCAACAAAGGATTATTGAAATTAAGTGTGACAAGCTTCCCAGTTTGGTTTCCAGGACTCCTTCGTAGTTGGCAGCCTCAGCTAAAAAGATTTGTATTTCCTCACAGCTCATGGAAACTGTTTGGACATGACTGCATGATGTTCTTTGCCTTAAACAAGACTGTACTCGTATCACACGGAAATATGACTTGACAATATCTGTGGACACACAAGTGACCAGCAAAAGGCCACCAGCACATCATCAAACTACCAGTGCTAGCAACATCTTTCGAGATATCAGGCGTGTCATTTGGAAACACAGTTGGCATCGTCCCCACATCACAGATTGTGACCCCAGCTGCTTACAGAATGGTATCCTGCCTGATGGAAATCCACCATTTCTGTGTTCCTCTATCTAGGTCTCAGAACCTTCTTTCATTTCTGGCTCTGAGGTGCACTAATAATCACAGATAAACACAAACCTCCTGTTACAGCTTCCTCTCCCTTCTTCAATATCACACTCATTTTTCACCTTTGACTCCTCATCCAGTCTCTCATTACAAACAGGCACTCTGTCAATGCGGCTATTATCGGCTCGTCTCCTAGGTTAGATTACCTTTGGCACCCAGCTTTACTATTACTGCCAGGGGAAAGAGATGGAGTGAAGGGGAGTCTCAGTAGACAGAGTATGGTATGAGAGACTAAGATCTTTTTTCTTTAGAATAACCAATATGAAGTTCAATGTGCCTATGTGTCTGTGTTGGAGTGTGCCTAGCCTACATTACAGTTCCTCTAAAAGTAACATCAGACCACAACTGAAATAGAAAAAAAAGCCCTAAATTCTGTGTTTCATGTCATAATTGTCTTGAAGTTAAATTGTTTATAAAATTAAATGCATTTTTTCCATTGGCTCTTCTGGGTTCATGGGAGAAATCAAAGCATTTCTGAACAACTTGAAACATTATTAACAAGAACAACATGACATGCGGTTAATTCCTCCCTGTGAGGGATTCTGACATCAAAGAGCACTCATGGCGGGGGTTTACCAGAGCAGTACATCGCTGGTACAGGTAGTCAACATGTAACCCCCTACCACCAAGAAGTGTCTTCTATTAATAAGGTTGGCACCTATCTCAGTGGGTGAGGGGTAAATCAGCTGCCAGTGAACATGAAGTGTGCATTTTTTTTTCTCATTTCAAAGTCTAATCCTGCTGCTGACCACTAAGGGCTCCCCTTGGACTAGATCAAGAGTCAGAACCACATGTGAATTATTGATTAGACGCATCATGTTTTTACTTCACATTAATGAAGATGTACCACTTCCATCACTACTGCTACATGAATCTTTCTTGTTATTGTGTGTTTTCAGCATTATATTAATATCATCGTTTTCTTCCTTAAAACACAGCGAACGCTCTGGAATCAATAGAACACACACACATTTCCTGTTATAGCCCTATGTTTATTAGTGTTAGGCTGTGTGTGTTATGCTGTGTGTGGTGCCTGTGTCTCTCTGTCTCCCTATGCAATCAGTGTGTGTGTGGAAGAGTGTGTGTGTGCAGGTGTGTGCTGCAGGACCACATGGCCGAGGAGGAGTGCTGCTGATTGGTGGATGGGGACTATTAAAGCTGCCTGGTTCCGGCCTTCGCTCTCTCTCCCTCCCTCATCCCCAACCAAGGCCTGATGTGTGTGTGTCTCTGCAACCTTTTGTTAACCCTTATATTAACGTAGTAGCCAGTAGGAATGAGAAGCCCTTTGTTTTAAACCCTTTTTCTCCTGTTTTTGCACCTTAGTTAGGTTAGATCCCTGTATTTTGGTTTTCTTTGTTTTGAGTAGGTCAGTTTAGAGAACTGAGTTTTGTTTGTTGTTTTGGGCCTATTTCTCATGTCCGAGCAAATAAAGGCTACTGTCTAGAGTGAAACCCTGTTTTTGGCCATTTTCTTGGGGATGGGAGGAGCGAGGGGGCTCAACAGGTCATGTTGCATCCAGTTCCCCTAGGCTGGGACGTAACATTTCCACACAGACATAATTAAATGTCGCCTCCTGAAAATTCAGCTAATAAGGGACACACTAATGTTGAGAAAACACAACTCCCAGAGTGGATCCTGGCCAATTTCATCATAAATTACTTCCCTGCACAAAGTTCAACTTTGAGTCACCCAAGAGAGCCTGCTGCAGGACGGTAAAGAATGACTTTCCTAAGAACAGCCTGGCTAGAGGTGAGAGTTGGAACAGAGGCACTTTGTTCAATGCATGCGTTGCTCTGAGTAGCAACAACTGTGGACAGCAGTAGACAAATGCATGTAATTATTGAGCAATCTGAATAGCAAGCTTTAAGGCTGCAGAGGAGAGAAAGCGAGTCTGGCTATTTCTTTAGACTGGATCTTCAGGCCAAACTCTCTGGCAGGTTCGTAATTGCGGAAATGAAGAAAGATGGAACCATTCAATGAAAGACCACTGCTTTGGATTAAAATGCATGAACAGCTGTTACCATTATGCATGGTTGGCTTTGCTGGTGCAAGGTACTTCTTAAGCAAAGCTCGTACAATACGTTAGCATTTACAAAGCACCACATGAAGCATGTCAATAATCATAGATTTGTATTGTTGCATTTTTTGATCATTAACCTTTTTTATCTGTGAACACAGAAGCTGTGTGAATTGTAATTCTGTTCAAGCACAGTAAATAAAGGACTATGGCAAAGTGACTGGACAATGGCTATGGTTATTTCTACAGCCATTAAACCAGGAGTGATAAACATTTGGACAACAGTAAAAACCAAATAGGATCTTTATGACAAAGCCATTTGCTCTTGATTGTTGGCACTGAAGGTATAGAATAGACTACATGAATAATCTATATGCATAGACTAGTTACTCTCATCAGTCTTGTCTGCTTGTTCCCTCACCATAAACTATGTACAACATCCAATGTCTAGCAAGGTTTGATGCATCACATGAACCATCCAAACATTATCTAAATCTATGATTTATCCCATAATATGTTTTTGTTTAATCACCTGAACAAACAATTAGGTTTACTGGAGTTACTGACAGATTGTCAAACTGTTGAAATGTCTGTGGTGGTGATCAGTGCAAGGTAAGTCACTGGTAGCTGCAGCCACTGTGGATGGCATTTTTCAAAGCAATGAAAAATGTATTTCAGGTATTTGACTCGTTTGCTTTATTTATTCATAATTTCTTAATACACTGCTCAAAAAATAAAGGGAACACTTAAACAACACATCTTAGATTTCAATTAATGAAATATTGCAGTTTAAAATCGTTATTCAATATATAGTAGAGTGTGTTGAGAAAAAAATAACATAAAAATGATCAATGTAAATCAAAATTATCATCCCAGGTTGATTTCACACAGGTGTGATATACTTGGAGTTACAATGTGTTGTTTAAAGCAGATATCAGTGGAATGTTTTTGTTAATATAAGTCCTAAATAGTCCTATTTTCCGTCAGCAATCACTTACATGAAGTATTTCAGCCTAAACACGAGTCTCTCCGTCACTCTGCTCTGCTGTAACCCGAGGAGAAAATTTTCCTTGTGGGATACAAGTGTTATCCAATGAGGAGAGAGAACGGCATGAAGGGCTGTGTGTGCAGCCAAGGGATGCGCGTGAATGTGGTGACGTAGCACGAGGACCAATTGATGCCTGACAAGGGCGGGGGCTGCTAACTCATGGTGCGTTCAAAGAAACTCGTACTTTGTGTTTTTCCTTCCTGTGAAGTCATACCAGTTCGATCTGGTACGAGTTCACGGGTCGGAAGTTACGAGTGGCCGTTATAGGGAACTTTCACAGACAACAGGATGGTAAAAACACGAGCTACGGGTTACCTGGAACGCTACCAAGTCGTAGTTGTGACTTGAAGCTGTAACTTACGGTTTCAAAAGCCTGCCTTGAACGCAGCATTAGCCGAAACGGCCGTGAAGCTGATATCTGCTTTAAGTGTTCCCTTTATTTTTTTGAGCAGTGTAAGTTTTGCTACATAGTTTTCTAAAGCTCTACATCAGGATGATGGGTCAGTTGGCTGCTTCACTAATAGTTAAATTAAAGGAATATCTAACTCTATAGAGTTTATTGTAGAAGAGCTAATAACAGAACTTTCGAAGGAGGCGGGTGTGATTTGGTATCTTGATCCAGCATAGTTAAATAACTCAGTAATATCAGTTGAAGATTTAAGACAGGTACAGAGACATAATACATAATCTGATATGAAAAATACGCTTATTCAACACCATTATGCAGCTGACAATATCTGTGTATATAACCTCATTTAAATCAATCTGGCACAACAAAACAAGATATTCATGAAGCAGTGGACTGATGTGTTGATTCAACACTTGTTCAGATCTATTTAGTTGTTTTGTGGGGCCCAGTCTTTAAATACATTTTATCTAGTGGGGAGAGAAAAGTACAAGTTAAATTATGTGAGCCTATCATTGTAAACATCACTGTGATGCCTTCTGAAAAAGGAAGAAGCCTGAAAGAATTAGGGTTAAGCCTCAGAATCAATACAATCATCGGTAAGTGTTTTCTTTTCGTTCAAAAGGAGATTACCGGTTCTCCAGATGATTATCCATTTTCCATTATGGTGAAACTGTAAACAAGATGATTAAAAGGAATGAAAATTGAATAAAACCAGTGAAAACTGAAGGTGGGTGTGAATGATTATTTGTCTTCTGATCCTCAAGTAAAGTTATTTCAGGAATGAGTGGATCTTATGATCTCCAATTTTATGTTGCGCTGTGTTGATTTATGTTGACTTTTGAGGTTTGAATGTCTAAAATGACTATATGAAAGTTTAAATTCAAAATGTATTAGGTTCTCAGGTTTTTCAGCAATTATACCGATTGCTTTTGCATCAAAAACAAAAACATAATTATGGAGATTCCCTGAACTGTAACCTATAATTCAAAGAAATCAAAGCACTTGTGAGAAGAAAAAAAATCCCAAGTGTGCCTTACTGCTATAAAAATCATTACCCTTCTGTACCTCAAAGTAAGCAAACAAAGGGAAACAGGCCACTGGGGCCACAGATTGCGATTGCCAGCGTGAAATCCTCTCCAGTGATTTATCTGACGGGGCCCTGACAACTTTCTTGCAGACTCCCAAAGTGTGCTATCTATTAATTGAGCCTGTGTCAGCACAGGGGAGATTAAGCGTCCGCAGCTGCCCACTGAAACGTCTTCCCCAGGCCCAGCTGTGAGACACAAATCAAAGGCCCCGGCACTGAAACGAACCGGCACAACACAGAGCCCACCTCCTTACAGACGCGAAGCTCAGCACTAATGTCCTGCCATGATTAACCGGCAAATATTTTCCAGTATGCCAGATCACGACCGTTGACCAAATCAGAGAGATTTTGACACTTTCCTGATGATTCAGATCAATTGTGATGTAAGAGAATATTTGCCTTGCCTTACAGATCTATAACTACTACAAACTGCAGTAGTGCAGTGTTCCCCTATGGGTCAAACAATGCATCAGCACTTGGCACACCCTTCATAGACTTGACTTATAAGCATGCCTATGATTTACCTCTTGACTCCCTGTCCTTCATAAATGATCTTGCTGTGCTTTTCTCCCCAGGCTCTGTTGCAGTAAAAAGCTTCCCTAGACCTCTGGGTTCGCTCTCAGCTCCCCACATCCTGAGTTAAAGGCCTGTCGTCCTCCTACTGCCTCTACTTGTAAAAGCCCTGTGTGGTCTCAGTGCCTCACTAGTGGCCATGGCCTGGCTCCACTATGTGAGGCTCCTTGCTGCAGAGCCAAGGATTAACAGAAATGGGGCTTTTATAATTATACCGTCATGATTCCAGGCCTTTCCTGCTGGTCCTTTTAATTAAGTAGATAATTTTTCTCTGGGGAAGACCAGCTTTAACATACTTACCGGCTATTTCAAAAGCGGCCTTTTCTCAGAACTGGCAAAGATCTTCCTCGTAAAGACTATTAATTGTTTTGAATTAATAAAAAATATCACATTTGGGTATATGCCAGAGCTGCATGTGACAGCAAAAAATATTTATATGGAGGGTTGTGTTAATGCAAGCATTGACGTGTTTTCTTTGCCCCCACCACCTCTGTGAATGTAAAAGCTGCCCTGTCTCTGAAGGATAAGGGTGAATCTTGGAGGATAATAGGGTCTTCTGTCACTCACACCTTTGTGAGTGACAGTGACAAGTCTAATAACAAGGGAGATGCCTGGTCACCCTCCCATTCAACCATTTCACTGAAGGGACCTATCTCCACTTTCCTGTGGGCAGTCACGCACCCATGCAGCACCCACCTTGCTCTGGAGAGGTTTTATAATTCAAATGGAACGGTATAATGGCCTCTACAGTGACAGCAGGATAGCTGCTTGTTCACAGCTTGGCTTACTGCCCATTAATTTTAAACCCCCCTCTAACACAACCCAAAATGTTTTTATGATGTACACTGAGAAGAAAAAATAACAGTGGATATGGTCATTTGGACTCAAATATAATTTCCTATTTTCATCTCTGCTTCTGTACAAATACTTGCTCTCAAACTAGTGAAAAGCTAAAATAATGGAATACATTCCATATCAAGACTTTATGAATTATAGAGGAAAAAAACACAGACAACGTACACCACCATGCAGTATCACAAACCGGCAGAGCTGGATATCAGTTATTGAGGCTGTGATAGAAGCCATTGACCTTCTAGAGATGATATGTGGACTTACAATACAGTGCACTGTCACCTCTGAGAATATTAGTTATCAATTCTGACTTTAAATCTCTCAGGTCAGCATATATGTCATCTGAGCGCTGGAGCAGCAGTGATGGATGTCAAATGAATAGCGGGCTACATTCTTTGTTTTGGAGCTAATCTGATGATTTCCTTACAGCCTCTTAAGCAGGTTATGATCCATTTTTCACGTCTCATACCAAGACAGGATATATTAAATCCATTTATAGCATAATTGCTGATGCCATTAAAGAAGAGCTTAAGATATTATTAAAATCAGATTATTTTGCATATCAAGGCTGACTGTACCTCAAGAATAAGACACACACAAGGGATGAGAAAAGGGGAAACAGTAATGAGCTGATTTACGCATCTGTGGGTGTAGACATGCATTGCACAATGTTATTTAAGTAAACTGTATAATTATATAAGCCATACACTTGGTTGGAGAGTTGTCAGAGTGAGGCAGTTTAGGTTCAATCTGTGGTCAGTGTGGTGTAATCCAAAAAAAAGGCCATATTCAGACTACCAGAATACTTAGTCAATGTCGGTGTGAGGGACATAAAAGATGGGTTTGGCTATATTTAGATCTGATATGAGAAAACTATTCGCATCCGAAAATACTGTCCGGACAATGATCAACTTGTGATTGTGTGATCATCTGAGGTCAGCCCTTTCCTGCGTGTCATCCTCCCTCTCTCTGCCTCCCCATTTCCTGTCTCTCTTAACTGCACTATCTAATAAAAGGCATGGGAAGCCAAAACATATAAAACAAAAACCTGAGTGAGCAGGTGATGAAGAAGAACAGGCAACAATGAATGATGAGGTGATCACTGGAACACTACTGTAGCTAAGATCATGTCCAGCCTATGTATGCTGAAAACAAGAGGAACAAACATTCATTTTCTATCACAATGAAGAAAACAAGAGCACATTTCTGGATTTTGTAAGCAGTAGATGAGAAACTTTGCAGTGACTCATGATATTTTTTCATAAGGAAAAAGACTTCACAGGTGAGAATATACCTGCCAAGAATATTAGTTCAACATAAACTATACAACCTTGGGACATGATCCAGCAGTCTGGGTTTTAAAAGGGATTTAACCATACGGTTATATTTACAAGCTTTCACAATCAATCAATGTGATCTCTAATGTACCACATAAACCACATGAAAACAGAACAATGATGTGAAACCCATCCCCATTAGCAACTCAAAGCATCAACAGACAATGGTAATGGTGCACTGTTGTAATTGGATTCTTAATTCAGTTCCCTCACAATAAAATCCATGTGTAGTCCTCTGCAGCATAGTGCTTCTGCTGCCTATAACCAAGGCAATGAGCCCTTGTGATGCATGATCTTGGAATTTAGCGTTACAACTGAGGATTTAGTCAATAGAGAAAGGGGCAAACAGAAAGCTGGCCAGGACAGAGACCTGGCACAGAATCGGTAAACACCAATCAGGCTGGGAGTGCCAGTGCAGCTCACAGGCAGAGACCAGGGGTTTGGCTCCTCTCTCTTTAGAAATCCTAAACAGAAGGTGCACTAAATATCTTCACATATCTTATTCGATTCATTCAGTTGATATTTTAGACTAAAGACAGCTTGACTCTCATGCAGTGCTCATACAGCACTTGCAAGATGATACTTTGGACTGCGAGGTAATTTACCATTGAGATGGGTCAGATTCTTACAAAGCCATATTTAGCTGGTACAATACTCATCTGTATTATTGCAATATTTTATTATTTTTATGACTGCATAGTAATAGTGCAGGGGTATAAATACAAATTATGCAAGCGTGTGGTGAGTGCCCTGCTTTTGAAGGGCATGACTGGATGTAATTTGATTGGTCATAATTGATGGCAGACACAACAACACGGCCTGATATGTTATTATCCAACCTCTCACTGCAGGTGTGCACAAGCTACACAAAATCTCTGATCACAAAATCAACCAAATCTGTTGGTCATGCCCAAACAAGCTTGTATTATGAGATTCTGTGACCACCTGCATAAGAGCTTTACAGCTCAAAAATTGGGCTTTGAGTCAAAACACAATGAGGTGTTGGCCAACTTCACACTAATTACACAGTAACGCTTCTTTGAGATATCTCTCAACAAGCCATATGGAGCGGAGCATGAACAAAACTCAGAAATGAGCCATGATGGTGCTGTAATGCATAATTTCTGGATGGGCACAGATAAACTTTGATCCTTACTGTGCAAGGACACTGAAGGTGGGAACAGCTTCCACACATCATGTGCTGTCTCAGTCTCATTCAATTCAACATGGCACTGACTCCAGAGATGCAGTTAATTAGGCAATACAGTGGGCAGTGTGAATGAAAGCTCAACAATACTGTAGCACTTTGTAGAAACACCAATGCTGATATCAAGCTTCTCTGTTTTTTTTAGTTAATGTGCAGACCAAAGAAAGACATCCCAGTCAGCTATACACCTTCAAACTAGACGGATAACGAACCTCAATTTCAGACAGTTATGCTTCAAAATTGTTCAAATCTGATTTACTGGGAGCAATTTACATTATTTTCAGCAGTGACACTTTACATACAACATGACACCCACAGGGGACCACTACAGTACATGCTGCTCTCTCCTTCATCCTGCTTCCTGTCTCCTGGAAATTACATTCATTTATTACTGAGATGTGACCATCAGTGCTGTGACCATTAGATATTTCTGAAGTATTATTTCTAAGTATACAATTTGTTTTATATTTATCTGCAAGGAAAATGAAAAAGTGACAATTTATGCAAAATTGCTTGAAAATAAGATACGAAATTAATGCTGTCAGTTTCACTAAAGATGACTGAATTATTTACTGTGCTGTAAAGTATTTGACATCTCACAGTTTGTTTGTCTGACATTTCTTTTGTATTTCAGCTGTTCTTTCTTTCTTTCTTTCTTTCTTTCTTTCTTTCTTTCTTTCTTTCTTTCTTTCTTTCTTTCTTTCTTTCTTTCATTCATTCAGATAATAACAAATTAGGTCAAGGAATAACTTAATTACTATTACAGTTACATCAAATTAAATGTGTGTTGGAACTGGATCACAAAAAGAAGTCCAAATAACTGTGGCCAGCTGTAATTCACTGCTGTAAAGTTATAGGAGCAGATGCTGTTTCTTCTTTTTATTCAAAACTTTCATCTTATGGAGAAAAAAGGATAGAAGAGCACACCTCTGTATTTTTCATATTTTACAGCAGGTTCTTTACTAAGTATGCACGTCCAAGGTGGCATACAAGCTGAGCAATTACTTTGATTTGAAATAAGTATAACGAGGAACACTGACACAAAATATCCATCTCACTGCAGTTCCAATGCTCTACAGCCCTGCCTAATGAACACTGGTTGTTCTCTCCGACTACCAGCAGTTGCATATTAGACAAAAGATACAATGAGTGGTTTGACACTGCTCTGGTAATAACTAATATAGACAGAAACCTTATTCCTTTCCTGTACACTGACGTAGATACTGTGTATCCAATCATGCCAATCATGCATTCTTCAGGAATACCTCCCTCCCTGTCCCTTTCAGCTCTAGACAGCTCAGTTTACACAAACTAAACCTAAAAAAAAACCTAAATATCACAACCCAATATACATGTACTCAAAAAAAAAAGAAACTCAGTCGTATCATAAGATATGTTGTACTGTGAGGTTGTAGCCAAAAATTCTGCCACCTTTTACTATGTTGTTGCTTTGGACAATTTACAGCAAATATGATTACTGTGGAGACGAAGAAAACAAACACACAAGAACAAATGTCACCCAACTCTAGTGTGATGCTCTGACTGACTCAGTTCATTTGTGGCTGCTTTAAACGTTTGTCTGGTGGCCAGGTGTATAGCACTCCCATGCTAATAAAAAGGTGAGCAACACATTGGGCCTCTAGCCAGGGATTATGGCGGGTTTAAGACAGAGTGGACCAGGAAAGCTAGCCAGGTCCTCTCAAAGTCTATGCAGTCTGCAATGCAAATCGATCAACAGTGTGTGGCCAGGGCAGCAGCACTGCGCAGAACAGCCTAACTGTGAGCAGTGAGCGTTGAAATAATCTCTTTTTTCCTGAGTAGCCATCCCTCTCTGTCAGGTGCCGGGGCCATCTCATCACTGTCGCTCTAATTAGACAGGGATCCCCGGAGCAGGCAGCGTGATGGAAGACAGGAACACCAATATACCATCATCTCAATCAGTTGTAAACGGTGACTTCTTATTAGAACATTTTTTTTACTGCAACAGATGATGGACACAATGTTGAATAGGTTTGACTGCACAGCCAGAATCAGAAACAACAGTGCCTTAACCATAGTTTTAATGAAAACCCTGAATATTATATAAAAGGACAGGAAATTTATATCAAGTTCAGCACAACTAAACTTCAGTCATACAAAAACTGCATATCATCACTGACTATATGACATGATGGATCTAGTTATGACTTTTGAATAGCTGGATTATGATCATGAAAAGTGCACTGCTCAAAATCAGATCAGTTGCGCATCTCACTTTTGGCTTTTAAAATCTATTGATATTCTTTGCTTTTAATTAAAAAAAACTATTTATGTTCATTTACACACACATTTTCTTGCCTCTTATTATTATCTCCTTCATTGCTCAGTGGGATATTATGTGTCTGCCACTCATAACAAATTTGAAGCACCTCTCCGACTTTTATCCTAAGAAATGGTGTGCATAGCCTTTTCCATTTCAGCAGAGCTAAAGATGAGCTAGGCTTCCTGGTTACAGGCTAAGTGTAATCGTTCCTATTTCCATTCACATTGCATTTACTAAAGTCAGGTATGAAGCATGTGATTCATTTCTCTTTTTCTCCTATCTGTCTCTCAGATCATTTCTGCTGAAGCCTGGCAGATGAGAAAAAGAGGAATAGGGCAAAGCAACAGATCAAATCCAAGGTTGGTTCTTGTGTCGTTTCACTAAATAGTAGATTTATCCTGGTCACGTTGCTATGGTTGCAGTGCAGCGGGGGAAAAATGGGAGGTAAGGTGTAAATCCCATCACTGATCACTTGGTTATACTTTCATCATATCTAGTGGTTAAGGTGAAATGTGGCTGGATCATGGCCTCGCAACAAGGTAGATTAAAAGGTTCAATAAAAACGGTAAAATCAAGGGTGAGAGTCTCCACTTCCCATGTCCTTATAATGGCTAAAATATTGTGTTCAGTGCAACCACCGTAGCACACAAGAGACAACAACATAAAAAAGAGGGAAAACATTTAGTAACCTATTTATTAAATAAATGTAATATTGGAGTATATTTGTGACAGGACTGGAGGGCAGGCATAATGAATGGCTTCTCTGAAGTCATTTAGAACAGATAAAAACTAGTTTAGTTTAATTAGATTTTCAAATGGGTGGGGGTGTTGTCCCAGTTCTGAAACTGAACAGTCTTTGTGAAGTTGCATTCAAAAGCTCGGGTGCATAGGCTACTCTGAAATACATAATAACTGTGCATTTTAATAAGCTTGAGAAGTGTGGGGCAAAACAAGCTGAAAACCCATCTGCATGAACATCGAGATACACCACTTGTGTTCTTTCTAATGCTATCCTGCAACCACTACATATAGTATACACAGGGGGCAAAATCCCAGTTTTTTTGAAAAACGGACACGGAGCGTTGTAAAAGGTTTGACACCAGAAATGATATCTAGGAACTTTAAGGATTAAAACCTGGGTGGACAACCCGGTCAACTAGCTGCTGGAAAGCTACAGGGGGCTAAAACCCCTTTCTGGGGTCATTTTGCTGGCAAAATGATGTAAATGCAAATATTTAGGTACTACAATGGCATAAATAGTCATACAACTATAAAATTTGGCAGAGAGTATCTTGACACATAGGGGGAGGCATGAAAAAAAGATTCTGGGGTTTGATGCAACTCAATTTTAAGATATCACCCTCAACATCCCAAAAAAGACCAAAAAAAGTACTGTTCGCCTGACAAATTCTCATGAAAATTATTATTTTTCAGTACTTTATGGAGAATATCTATGCTTAACATATATATAGAAAATTTCCTTAATTCATAAGCTTCCATTTGAGTCCAAGATAGCCTTTCTACTAGCTACTGGAAAGCTACAGGCTGTCTCCAAACAATGCAACACCTATTGTGAAAAACTACATGTTAACTGGCATGATCAGAAACCATTCTATTTCTGGTCTCCCCAAAGTGAACAGATAGATAGAGAAGACCGTTGGCCACAGCAAGTGGGGCTTTTGAGATAGAAAGGCTATCTTGGTTTCAAATGGAAGCTTATGAATTAAGGAAATTTTCTATATACATATTAAGCATAGATATTCTCCATAAAGTGCTGAAAAATAATAATTTTAATGAGAATTTGTCAGGCAAACAGTACTTTTTTTTTGTCTTTTTTGGGATGTTGAGGGAGATATCTTAAAATCGAGTTGCAACAAACCCCAGAATCTTTTTTTCATGCCTCCCCCCATGTGTCAAGATACTCTCTGCCAAATGTTATAGTTGTATGACTATTTATGCCATTGTAGTACCTAAATATTTGCATTTACATCATTTCGCCAGCAAAATGACCCCAGAAAGGGGTTTTAGCCCCCTGTATCTTTCCAGCAGCTAGTTGACCGGGTTGTCCACCCAGGTTTTAATCCTTGAAGTTCCTAGATATCATTTCTGGTGTCAAACCTTTTACAACGCTCCGTGTCTGTTTTTTTGCTTTGCCCCCTGGGTAGTATGGTAATAATAATAAGGTTATTACATCAATTTTTCTAATAGTATTTTCTACATAAAATACAACTTGAGGGCCAATGTGCAAGCACAGTTTTGCACTATTTTTGAAGGAATAATTATGAACTTAGGTCACCTGCACATCCTATTCTTCATTTTATTAATTTGAAAATGGACAAATATATTTTGGGGAGTGATAGGGACAAACAGTATTTAGGCTCCAAATTCAATGAAATCCATATAAATCCATAAAGCAGTCAGAATGTTTGAATTGACATTTACAAAAAAATAAAGACTATGCTTCTATCTTTTCTTTTCTTTTTTTTCACATGTGCTCCAGTGAAGAGTACAATAACAGGTTGTGCCTCCCCCATGGCCTGTAAATCGAGTGGATGATTGGAAATCACTCCAAAGTGATGCCAGAAAACCCTTCATCCTCACTGAAGAAAGAGCCACAGTCAGGATATGGGACCTAATATTAGGCTAAAGGCGCAGAGGCAAAGCTGAATGTGTGTTCATATGTTGCAGTCATGGACACACACCTGATTTAGAGTGTACTTTATAGTAGCCATGTTACAAACCTTCACATCAAAGCTGACAACAGAAGTGTTGGCCAAGATAAGAAAACAACGGCGTTATTGTGTGGCGCTTAGAGGACACTTAGTTGAACTACATGCCAATCAATGAGCACAATTAATGTTCCAATGAACACCAGGCACCGATTCAGTTGCTGATTCTTTAACTGGATAGAACTAAAGAGGGAGAGGGGATGACCCTTTCAGTGACCCTTATCAATGGAGCTGTGCCTGGAGCACAACCTTATAAATGACCCCAGTGTCAGAGGTTGATCAGGACAACCCTGCTTAACCCCTGGACACATCAGCCCATGAGGCCATTTAGCCTCATTTGAAATCATGTGTTGAAAGATAGCTAGCATCTGGCAAGCATTTTTTTCAATGAGATTAGAATTGAGGAAAGAAGATCAGTGGTTCAGAAGGACGTTCAGGAGAGATGGAGAGTAAAACTTCCTGGTGCATACACACGGCAATCTTCAGTCACATGAACTGAGCAGTTTCACAGTAAATAAAGATAATGCTAAAAATAATTAATCCTCTTACAAAATCTGAACTCAATTCTATCCTTATTTCACCAAGCAAAAAATAATGTTTGGACATTAGTTAACTCCATGTCCATTAGTTTTTAAAGGGGACAAGTTACATCACAATGTGGGTTGTCAGATGTAGCTCAAGCATGTCTATAAAACATTGAAACTGACAACTTCAGATCCTCCATACCCTATGTGGTATAAATATCTACTGTTACAGCTATGCAAGGTGCCATCTTATCATTTTTCAATTGACAGAGAGGCTGATTTGACAGGTACAAATCCCTAAGGTCTGCAGAGGAAGATTTCCCACTGTAGTGCTGCAAAGGAGCTACATAACTAAAAAAATATCAGCGAACAAGTCAACACAACATCTTAGGTATCCTGATGAACACCTCACAGTGTTTATATTTAAGCTTTAAGCTGTGAAAGCGCTAGATAACCCGTTTGAATAAATCAACACTGAATTTTTAGAAATATAGGGACTAGGAAAATAAAATAAGAAGTAGCGCCAGCCTTAAGTGTAAGGCGTAGTACCATGTGAATGACTTTGCTAATGAATGTGAAGGAAAGTTAAGTCAGTAATCTTCAATGACCTCGCCAATTGCCTTTACAGGGAATAAGAGGTCTTTGGGTTTAAACAGCAACAGAGAGAGTAATTACATGCACAAAGTCAGACTGGCCTCAAAAAGTTTCAGGTTGACTTAGCAGGTGCTAATAGGATGTTTGACAGCTTAGGCTTTGTGGAGTGGAAGCAGCCATCTCAGACAGTGAGATGACTGGAGCACGAAAAGACATCCAGCCACTCACTGATGCTGCGACTGACACGAGCTGACAGTCAGTTCCAGACTGGCCACTCAGCCTGCTGGACAAAACAATGGAAAACACATGCGAGCGGCGAGAAAGAGAGTACCGGTATTTTTTTTTTTCTAACAACAGAGAGACAAGGCCTGTCTAGCATCTGTCATGCTTGCCTGACAAAGACTGAAGAAAGCTGTAGTTCTTTTGTGCCACAGTTGTAATTTCAGAGTTGTTAATTACTACCCAGAGAACTGAAATCGATGCCAACATGCTGCTACTATCAAATGATTTCTCTCAGCAACAGGATGTGTCAATGGCAGGAGTAATTCTCAGAGTGCCATTGTAGGATTTTGACAGGATAAGATGTTAAAAAAAAAAAAAGTTTCTAACCCTATCAAAGGAAATGAATCATTTCTGACGTGCAGGACCCTGCATCTGGTGTGCCTGCGTTGATATGTCCAGATATGGCATTCTTTGTGCCTTTCCGATTATGAGATGCTGTGACTCATGATGTCTCTCTGCTTACTTAAAATCACATCTTTAGTCATCCTGTGGTCAATCCTTATCAACACTGTTAGCACAAAGCTTGTCCAGACACAGTTAAAAATGTTGTTTCCAGGCTGTAGTAATGACGGCTAAAATATCCACTTGTCACAGACCGTTTGCAAAGGTGTTGTATAAGATAACAGGGGGAAACGGGTTCTGTAGCTGCTCTAACAAGCAATTTCTGTGGCCATTATGCATCGAGTATGCCATGTGTTCCTGTAACAGAAGAAACCTGAGTGCTTAGATGAGGGAACAAATTGCCTGTATCAATATGCATCGAGCACAGCAAAAGGGAGAATGGTGATGTTAATTATTTACTGAGGAAAATGTTGCCCTGTTGCTTTCACTGACAGGTCAGACTTCAAATGCTCAGACACTTAACGTATGCTGCTGCTGAAAAAAACATTAGTGCCTCATCCCAGCTGCTCAATTAAAAACTCAGTATAACAAATAACAACATCCTTCCAGGGAAAAAAGACAACACCTTAGTCTGGGACCAGAGATATTTAAGCTTGGTTCATGTAATGATACACAACCGCAAGCCAGTTGCTGCTAATTTTCTGTAAAAAAAATACAGTCATGCTGGCTTTAGAAATGGGTGCTCGCAGGAGCTTGAAAACACTGAAAAAAACACATTTTCTTGCACAGCAGACAGCAGATTCAAGGTCAGAGGTCAAAAACCAAGCTATGAAAAGTGATGAGAGTAAAAAACTGTAGGCAGTGCAGTAGGCAGCTAAACAATGAGCTGCAACCCACTGGCTCTGTAAAGCCAATAAGGAGAGCTGCAGAATCATTATTAATATCAATTACAGCCACTTTAAACTAAAAATACTATTTCCCACACAGGTATATAGATCGCACAACAGCACTGCTATCACTTTTTCTGCTTTTACTTATACACACATATAACTATATTTATGACACATTTAGTAAGGGCAACATATGAAAATCTGGGAACTAAATCCTTACCAAGAAATTTCTTCACAGTTGTCTTTAGGAACATGCGTAGTATGACGTCTTAAAATGTTGAAATTCAACTCCCGTGGGAAACCCCCTAAAAAACGACTCAAAGTTGGGGTACCCGGTAACTGGATTTTTGAACATTCCGAAATGTTAAATTTGGCCTTGAGTAACTTGTGAGGGGTCAAACTAGGGGTTTTTCATGATTCTGAGTTGATTGCAAACATTAGTTTTACACCCAAAACACTCCTTGGTGGAGAAAAAAACAGCCACACCCACTTTTCTTGTTCATCGGAACCCCCATCACCACCACCAATAGAATGTTGGTGCAGGGAAGTTCCATAGTGCAGTTTCAGCCGACGCGACCCGGCTCAGGCTGCAGCGGCAGCACCATTCATCCTATTAACCATTTTTCTACCATTGCAATGAGTCTGGAAACATTATTTTAAGGCCGAAAAACTCCGCAATGTTACTTTAATGCAAATTCAATCATGAATTCTTTGGCCTTACCACTGCAACTTTTCTGCAAATTTGCTATCATAGACCGCTGTGGCTACTAGCTGTGGTCAGCTGTGGCCACAGTGTTTCCATTACGTTTTTTTGCATGTCTGTGTTTTTATTACTAGTTATTGTTTTCATATAACATTAAGTTGTATGCGGATCGGGAGCGAGAGAGAAGGAAAGACATGAGGTGCACACCAGATTTCACATACCAGTAAAAACGGAAACATACACATAGCCTACACACAGACACACACTTCTCACTATTGGGTACATGTACATTAAAAGGTTGCTTTCTTCTACTTTTTATTTATTGCCATGGTAAATCGGCCTAAGTATTGTTTAGTGGTAGTTGTAGTTGGTTAGCATTAAAAGTGAGGAATTTTGGAGTTAGCTAGTGCTAGACATGTTGAAGCCATATACAGCCTTAGATCATTGACAGACACTTTTTACACCTTATGTGAGAGCATAAGAACTTGAAATATGTCATGTCATTGCGTTGATAACATGCATAAGAAACTTAAAAATTGTGGTAACACTTTATTTGATGCCTATCTCTATAATGCATTATTGTCATACTTATAATGGGTTATAATAATAAAAGTTATAATGCAGTTATAGCACTGTATAACTATGGTTATAAACACTCATAAATGATTATAATGCTTTATAACAATAATCATAACACACTATAAAGCATTTTATCTTGTCTTATAAGGTCAGGTATTAATATATTATAACTATTAGGAACTCACTGACAATGCCCACATTGATAATGCATTAAAATATAGTTATAATGTGTTACAATTGGCTTATAGTTGTGTATAACTATCATAATAAACACTCATAAATTACCATAAGGCTTTATAACAATAAGCATAACATATTATAGACCATTATAACTCTATTGTAATACTTGACCTTAAGCCATTATAAAATGCTCTATGATGTGTTATGCTTATTGTTATAAAGCCTTATGATCATTTATGAGTATTTATAATGATGGTTATACACTTTTATAAGCCAATTATAACACATTATAACTATATTTACGATGTATTATCGACGTGGGCATTGTCAGCCAGTTACTAACAATTATAACGTATTATTATACCTGACCTTATAAGTCATCATAAAATGTTTTATAGTGTGTTATGATTATTGTTATAAAGCCTTATGATAATTTATGAATGTTTATAATTATAGTTATACAATGCTATAACCACATTATAACTCATTATAAGTATGGTTATAATGCATTATAGAGATAGGGGTCAAAGTCTTACCAAAATGGCTGTTAGTTGGTAAATAACAGTAAATAATATGGTTAGTTAGCCAACTCCTATGTGCGACTGAATCTGATGACCATCTCTGACCATTTTATTTTCCTAAATGCTAGCTGACTGCCCCATTAGCTATCAAGCTAGGAAAACATGGCGTAGGCCTATTGTCATCGCAAGGATTTTTGCAGAACGGTTTAGGCTATTAAAGGTGATCTACTATACTCAATAGAATACATTAGAGATCAGCTATTCCTGTGTATGACAGAGGTTTTCTTTAATGTCACAAAAAAACTTCTACTATTACTACTGAATATTTAATATAACTTATATTCTACCTTTTTACATTGTTGGACATTAATCTAGCACACACGTCAATGTCATGTCAAAAACCTGGGGGCCAGATCTGTCCTGCGACACTTTTATATGGCCCTATTATGTTAATAATGGCCCACCAATATAGCATTCACATTACTCACATTACAAATCCCATAATACACTACAACAGCTACCACGGCCATGACCAAGCAATAGGCCCAAGCTGGAATGAACAAGTTTGTGACACACTGCAACATCTTTTTCCATTCTTCAAAAACGACCTCTTAGAGCCTGGATGCTCGATGGAGATTGATGCTCAGTGTGTGTGCAGATTAACATTACCATGTTTGCAATCAATGTAGCACCACTGTGTATTTTTTGTACTTTTCCCATCTTCATTTCGAACAAACTTGTTTCAGTTGTTGCTGGTATGTGAAATCTGGTGCATGTCCACTGTCCTTTCTCTCTCGCTGCTTGCTACCGATCTGCATAATAAATTACATCTATAATAACTTTTTTAATAAATTTAGCGACACCACAAAATCCTGGAGGGTCTGTAGAAATATAATAGAAAAAAAAAATAGAAAAAAGGGTAGAAAGTTATATTGAGTATTTAGTAGTATTATGTAACACAACCTCTGCAATGATAAGGAATGGCTTCTCTGCACCAACATTCTATTGGTGGTGGTGATGGGGGTTCCGATGAACAAGAAAAGTGGGTGTGGCTGTTTTTTTCTCCACCAAGGAGTGTTTTGGGTGTAAAACTAATGTTTGCAATCAACTCAGAATCATGAAAAACCCCTAGTTTGACCCCTCACAAGTTACTCAAGGCCAAATTTAACATTTCGGAATGTTCAAAAATCCAGTTACCGGGTACCCCAACTTTGAGTCGTTTTTTAGGGGGTTTCCCACGGGAGTTGAATTTCAACATTTTAAGACGTCATACTACGCATGTTCCTAAAGACAACTGTGAAGAAATTTCTTGGTAAGGATTTAAGTTCCCAGATTGGTCAAATATCTGCTAAAATGCCCTTACTAATTATATGCATTATCGTTTATTTATCAGTTTACAAAAACGGTGGCTAAGATTCCATTTCAGAGGCAGATCAGGTTCACTGTTTTGCTTTAGAAAAACTTTTTTTTTCATTGTGAGACTAGTGGAAAGTGACTAAGCTGACATGCAGCTTGAAATTGTTCCCTCGTGAATCACACACAGTGTGTCCTACATCAAAACACTCCAGGAAATCTCCCTCCAGTTTCAGCTATCTGACTATCTTATGGCTGTTGTTGAAACTTTTGTGAAAGATTTAGAAAGACGTGGTGTAATGGTTTTTGTATTGCTTCCTGCAAATTACCAGGTGTTCAGGTTGAATTGCATGGTTTTTGTCTATTTCGTCTTCAGTTTGGTGTAACCCAGTGTGTGTGTGACCAAACTTGTTCCAATAAATAGCCTCCTCCACCCCGCAGAAGTGGAGAAATCATTTATTTTATAGATTTCCTGCTTTACCATCAAGGATTACCCTCTTAACCTTAGCCTCTTGCTTCCTTATTGGCTTAGCTATTGATTGCCCTCCATCCACTCTTCTGCCTTCAAGGTGACCCATAACTAATAAACACTCCAGGAGAAGTGTGCCATGAACCGACCTAAAAAACATGCCTTTGTTTGCTTGTTTGCTGTCGGGGCCTATGGCTGCTTTTGCTTATGCTTAGTTATTGAACACTCTTTGAGCTATGGGGATACCTTCCATTTGCTGTAACAAACAAACGTTGATTGATTACAACAAATCTGTGCAATCAACATGAGCAACAGGCAGTCTAATGCCATTGTTCAGGTCTCCTGGTCCCTCGGAAAATGTAAACAACCAAAGCAGATTAAAGTTTCCACATGTAAACAGCTAGTTTCAGTGCAGAGAGACTGAGGACAGCCTTGCTGATTAAAGTGATCTTGTGCTCTGTTTCCCTCCCTTTGCTTCCTAAGAGGGTCAGACTGAAGAGTGTGATGAAAAGGGAACATCTGTCTCTAAAGTGTTTCTCAATTATCCAACCATTGTGAAGGATCGGCACCTGAGCAAACAAAGAGCTTCCATTATGCCATATTCACCAAAATCTCAACAGCACCTTTCCACGCTGAGTGTGTGAGACTGAGAGAAGGGAGGAGAGTGAGAGAAGAAAGGGAAATATTGTATGGGAGCTCTAGAAGTTTCCGTCTAGTGTGATTTTTAAACAAAAACCAACAATGACCATTTATTAGAGGGAGCCTTTGCTCACCATCATTCTAAATGTCTCCCTCCTAAATGACTCTTAAAGCTGAGAGGAAGAAGACATGGCTGTTTGCGTTGTTTTGTACAACTCAACAGATCTGCTCTTTTAAAATGAGCACCTGACCCGCTTCCACACTATGAGTGTCCTTTCCAGTGTAATGGTATTTTGCATAATGCCATTACTAAGCTAAAAGCATGAAATCACTCTGCTTCAGTCCAGTTTTATAATTGCAGATAAAACGTGTGTGTGTGTGTGTGTGTGTGTGTGTGTGTGTGTGTGTGTGTGTGTGTAAGAGCACACATGGGGGATGGGGGATGGGTGAGTGTGGATGAGGGCCTAGCAAATTCAGATTCCCCAATATTATCTCCTCCAACTACACAGTTTAGTTAATGAGAGGGGGAGGGAACATCACAGTGTTGTAGTTTGGGAATTACCCTGCAGACACGTAAAAAAAAAAAAGATGTTTATATGACACAACAAATGGTAAGATGTCATCTGGGGTGCCCATGGGCTAATATTTGCAGCAAAAAAACTGAAAATGATAGCTAAAAAGGATCTATCAAACTGGTTGAAGACAAAACCCACAGGTGTCAGACGAAAGACTGAGTTTCCAAAGTTTCCTATCTTTCCCTAAACACTCCACAGGGAGCCCAGAAGAAGACCCTGACCTCGCTCCTCACTGCCTCTCTGCGCCCTGAACTTTCAGGCCAGCTGAAACATTGATCTTCCAGGCTAAAATTTCAAGGGCTGAAAAACAATATCCCTGTTGGCGAATGCATGGCATAGCAGCCCGACTCCGGGGTCGTCAGTTCAACGGGAGCCTGGAGGATGTGTGGACGGGTGGTGAAGGGTAGGAATGCTGGACAGGCAGAGGCAATAGAGATGTGTCCAGCCGGTTTTCCCTAAGGAGATCGGATGACTCTATCTCTGACCAGGTGAAGAGGTCATCGTCATTCTCATGCCCTCTAACACTCCCTCACTTTGTACACTCTAAATACAGTAACAGTACCAGGAGGACTTAACATTTAGCAGCTAGTACACAGAATAGCAAGCTACTAAATATTCTGACACATACAGTAGACAAGGGGCTCTCAACCCTTTTGTCTGTAAAGATTTATAACTGTGCACATAACACTGCTGAGCAGGAGGTAACAAGAGGAAAGAGGTTCCACTTACAGCATTAAACATCACAACTCAGAGCTATGCACAGAAGTTACTTCACTAAAATCCGATTTTAGTTTTAGAATAGATTTTCAACAACACTGAACTTTAAATAATTCCTTTTACATGCATTCTTCACACATCATAAAGGCTTAAACCACAAAGCTTCATGAAATGAAATTACAGGTCTAAGAAATTTAAATTCTGTCTCTAAAGCTGATTTCTTTCATCTGCTCTGTGTTTCTCTCAGCGTTGTATCCGTCACTCTTCCTGCTCCAAACCCCAGCCCAAATGATTGCTCAGTCTCTCTGAATATTCATATATTTATTACATAACATCTCTGCAGCCCAGTGGCTAAGTAAGCTAAGTTTTTGAAAAGCTCTGTCCTTCTTTCACCCTATTTTATTTTAAATAAGTACTTTGCTGCCTTTTGATAGCCTCACTGCCCACATATAAGTCCTACTATCATATTCATACTCAAAACCTGTTGAGTATAACTGAACTAATGGCTTTGAATATGTTTTGCTATAATGTCTTCTTGGTTTTCATAGGCCTCTATTTACAGTTTCTAGTTGTGTTATTGTTGCATCAAAATAAAGACGGGATCTTGTTAAAAATCAAATTACAGAGAGCTATTTGACAGTGATTTACTGTACTACTAATGCATGAACAGGTGTCATTGTGATTGTGGGTCCAGTGTTGCCTAGTATGAGGCTACACATTTCAAATAATAGACTATTGCAGTATCAAAATATGTTGATGACACAAGACTAAAGTAAAATATATAGCTGGATAGTTTTTATTAAGGGGAGATGCAGGTTGTTGGCCATTAATCATAGAAATGTATTCATAGAAGACAGATTGGCAGTACTGTGTTAGGTAATCTCCAAATTAACATATCGAGTATAAATGAGCAATGGCATACATAACCTCAACAAACAAAAATGTATTGAGCTTTGTTTTTCCCCATCCATGAGAGAAAAGAGTCTAAGTTGTGTTTTCAGAGGTTGACTTTCCTGTCAGACCTCACTATCAGGTCTATAAGGTGCAGTATGTGGTAATAAATTGGCATGCTTGAAATAACGAAGTTTCAAGATATAGAGAGGTTTGAGAGTGGAACCAAGGATCAGCAGTCAAAACAGAGTTTGTTGCCTCTGGCTTGGCTGGGTCGTTCATCAAACACAGCTGGCGGTGTTTGTGGGTGGGAAGCCAGCGAGGGATCATGTTCTTGGCATTTCACTGCACCTCTCACTGGTTAGTCAGAGCACCTGTGCAGTGGGATCTTGAGGATAGTGTGAAATTCTGGGTGCACAAGGACCTCATGATAAAATCTCTCTACGGTATGACTTGTCTTTGTATGCTGTTCATTATGTCCAAAAAAGAATCAGACTCCCAACGACAGGACTACCTGCATAGTGGAGTTCGTCAGTTAGTAATCCACATTGCCTTTTTCCACACTGAAAAAAGTGATTTTTTGGCCCTGTAATTATTACTTAAATTATGTATATAATTCTACAAAAAAATATCATTTCAGCGCTTTTACTTAAAAATGTCAGTTTTAATGTGGTGTGTTACTTAGTGATTGTTTGTAACAATGTATCCTCAATTTTGCATATAAATTTTACCCTTTATTCCAAGTAATATTCACTAAACTACTGCATTAACTTTATTAGTTGATATGTGCAAGTAAATTGTACTTGGGTAATATCAGTGAACCTGGCAACCTTCTTTGCACACGGAGCGTGACGTCAGAGGCCCGTTTCAGTCTGCCCTCGGACATGACTTGTGCGGTCGCCATTGGGATTTTTCAGCGACATGGAAACACGGGGGTAAGTCTTTGTCATGGATGTATTATATTAACTTAATTAGGTCTTTGTACGTTCCGTTATCTACGTTCGTTATTTGTGCAAGTCCGTGCTCCGAAAACGGTGGTGCTAGCTAATTTCCTTTTCCCCTCTTTCCTGCTAATGTTAGCTAGCTCACGTGTCGTCCTTGTTGCCTGAAGGAGGCCGTGGTTTTACCACTTTGACCCCCCCAAAACGAGTAGTGTACGAGTACTTTGATTTGAGTACTCACTGATACCGATACCAAGTACTCGCGCCAGTACACGTTACTTTGATTTTTTTTTTAATCCTACGTCATCTGTTATTTGAACAGCTGTCTGAAATTTAACCAGTGATGGTAAGTAACGAAGTACAGATACTTCGTTACTGTACTTAAGTAGAATTGTTAGACTTTGTACTTTCAGGAGTATTTATTTTTCTGACAACTTTTTACTTTTACTCAGTAAATTTTTACCGCAAATATCGGTACTTTCCACTCTTCACATTTCCCCAAAAGGCTCGTTACTTTTTTATTTTTATTTTATTTTTACATTTTTAACATAAAATAAAGTCTTCATAGTTCCGCCTCAGCGGGGTTGAGGTCGTCATATCACTCCTCCGGCTCGTCTCGCTCTTCCTTTTCTCTCCTCTCATCAGCTCCAAACTCACTCACACAGCAGTCAGTAAACTCAGGTGACAGAACAACAGTCCCAGTACAGATCAGTGAGCGCTGCTACCGCTGGGTTTTTAAAATTAGCCGGTTCGATTCTCGCGTTGGACGTCGCGCTTGAGTACCAGTGGAAAAACAAACAAACCAACCAGGTTGGTTTTAAGCCTTGCGACAACAGGTGGGAGACAGAGAGCCTCTCACAAGTCATGTTAGTTAACCTTCACAATTACTCCTGAGCTTTTTAATCAAGGTAACTTAGGCCTAAACCTGTCAAGCAGAGCCACTGTAATAAAACTGTTTAACTTTATTCCCTGGACTGTAATAAGTATGCTAAATAACTAAGTGGGAGTAACATTTAAGATTGGATATTTGCGTACAGAAAACTTATTTCAAAATATTTTTAAAATGTTGGATAGTTGCTCTTAAGGATGAGCACTGTGCAATGTGCACTGAAGTAATCTCAGTGCAATTTCAGGAGCTCTGAGCCACTGGAGTTGGGGGATATGAAATATTGTAGCAGATTTAAGTTTCAGTGTGCATCCTAAAGCATAAGTGAATACAAATTAATTTAAAAAGCACATAGATAACACTTTTTTCTCTCCACAGAACCTAGAAGGACATTTGGCCATCATTCTGCAACGTTGAGTTCACAGCTGATACTGTACAAGGTAAGATCAAATTGGTAATAATTAGGAACACAGGTTTAGTTTTAATATATTGAATTTGTATGTTTCAGGTGCCTCAATATGAAAACAGAATCCAAAGTATTCACAAACTACCACTTATACATTGTAGAGTCAGAACTAAGGTTGCACATCTGTTGACTTCACTGTTTTCCCCTGTTTTCTAAATAAAATGTTTTCAATAACTTTGCTCTAAGTAACTGTAGTGTAACAATATTGTCATGTCGTACATCAGTAGCCTCCTGCTGGTTAGACTCCCAACTAACCTTTTGTCTGCACTAAGTGGGCAATTGGTCTTCCATTGTCACACAAATCAGAGAGCCAACATGCAGCAAGCTTAATTTAACCATGGCATTAGATTTATAAGCAGCTTTTCAATTTTTATTTTTATTTTACATTGGAGACAGCGACTGGTCGGCTGGTCAGACTCGGGCCGTACAGTGCTCTGTTATAAGACAAGACCATGCAGGTTTTCATGTGGGACAGTGTGAGTAGAAATTATTGAAGACACAGTAAACTTCTGTCAGCCCCTCGGTGTGTACACACACACACCACTACTGTAAGTAAATCTCATATTCTCTCCGTACAAAGACATCGAAGACCTTGGAGATAGTTTATTCTTGGTCACATCAAAATAAAATACTTGTTATCCATCTGATTATCGACTGGTTTAGACTGAGAGCAGAGCATTACAATCACTGCTCCTCCCCGTGCACAAAAGAGGCATTGCAGCTGGTTTTCACTCAGGCTGCTTAGGGGCGGGGCCACATTGATGACATCATCGCGGGGGATTACATTACCATCAAGGACCTGAAGGCTACCAGTTAAGGACCAGCCAAGTACCAATTAAGGGCCTTCCCAGGTCCTATGATGGAAACGGGAACTTTTAAGTCGCTGCTACTGTAAGTGAATAAAAATTAGTTTAAAAAGCACATAGATAACACTTTTTTTCTCTCCCTTTACAGAACCTAGAAGGACATTTGGCCATCATTCTGCAACGTTAACTCCACAGCTGATATATGGTAAGATCAAATTGGTAATGATTAGGAATGCAGAACACAGGTTTAGTTTTAATTAGGGCTGTCAGAGTTAAAGCATTTAATCGCTTTAACTCAATTAAAAAAAATAATTTTTGTCCTTTTTGTCCATCTACTGAGCCACACTCCCGTGCAGCGGGTGACTAAAGGCAGCTTTAAGTTGCTGCCAACCACCAATAAACTCCATAGAAGAAGCAGCAAAATGTAAAATGTCCATCTGTAATAGTTATTTCTTCCCTTTCTGCTGCTTCTCTCCTGACGTGACCATCTCATAATGTCACAGGAAACCTGCAGATGTTTTTGCTCCTCCTGTTCCTGCTCTACAGAACTTGTTCTTCTTCGCCAAACACTGCTGCTCTGTCTCTGACATCTTCACTCACACTAATTTTTAAATACCTCCAGTATTCTGGATGTTGCTTACATATTCACTAAGCTTCAGTCTCAAGTAGAAAAATGCCATTCATAAATTAATCGCGATTAACTTGACAGATTTGTGAGATTAATTAGTTATTTTTTTTTAAATCTATTGACAGCACTAGTTTTAATGTATTGAATTCATGTTTCAGGTGCCACAACATGAGATGGGTGTGTAAGATATGTAGGTTTGAAGCAGAGAAGAGGGGAGCATTGTTGAAACACTACAGACTAAAGCATGGGCATGGCGGTCGCAGCCAGTCAGTTCCTTGTCTCCACACGGATTGCCCCTGTTCATTTAAAACATTCAATGCCCTTCGGACCCATTTGTCTCGGCAGCATGCACAGATGGCCACACAAAGTGGGCCTCTTTTATTTTCTTGTCTACTGTGCTCCTCTGCTTTTTTTAATTCAGAGAAGCAGTATTTTGAGCATCTTGGCAGCCACTTGAGAAAATTTGAACTCGTAGCATGTATTTTCAAAAACTGCAACTTCAGCACAAACATTTATTCAACATTTGCTACCCATAGACACAGAAAGCACCATTCACACTCTCCTGATGATTTTAAAACAGAAGTCTTAAAACAGCCCTCTGAACCCGTTTCAGCTCAGGATGAGACCTATGTGGAAGAAAGCTCAGAGCTTTTGGGTGAGGAACCACAAGAGTTGACCCAAGATATAAAAGAGAGGTTTGGCCATCTCTTTTTGAAGTTGGAGAGTACTTTCAATGTCCCAAACAAGTGCATTGATGAAATAGTCGATGAACTTCAGTTTATATCCACATGTGCGTCTGGTCCACTTTTAAAAGATGTGGTTGTGTCCACCTTGAGAAACCATAAGTGTGATCTGGATCCAACTGTTGTTTCAGATTTGGTAAAAAATCTGTGTGAGTCACACCCTATAAGTATTACCTTGGGGGCGGATGGGCCTTTCACAACTCAGTACAAGAGGAGAGAATTCTTGAAAAAACATTTCTCAGTTGTTGAACCCGAAGAACACATACTTGACAAAAAGGCGGGCAAAACCTTCCAATATGTTCCCATATTGCCCTCATTGTTGCAGGTCCTAAGCAAGACTTTTCAAGAAAAGACATTTGAATGTGGAAAAAATTCAGAAAATAAGTACCAGACATTTCGTGATGGATCTCACTATCAGAAAAATGATTTTTTTTCTGTGGAGGAGGACAGAGTCAGTCTAATACTATATATTGATGACTTTGAGGTATGCAACCCGCTTGGGACATCGCGAAAAAAGCATAAAGTCACTGCCGTATATTGGGTGTTGGGAAACATCCCAGTGCACTTGCGGTCCACATTGGCATCTATCTATCTGGCAATCCTGTGTAAGGCTGAAGACACCAAGCAGTTTGGATTCCACAGAGTTTTGGAGCCACTCTTAACAGATATTCAAAGCTTGGAGAAAGATGGTCTTTTTGTTCCAGAGTTAGGCAAAAACATTAAAGGAACTGTGGTCAGTGTGGTGGCAGATAATTTGGGGGCCCACTCTGTGGCCGGATTTGTCGAGAGCTTCACAGGATTTTATGTCTGCCGGTTTTGTGTTGGGGAGCGATCAACGTTTCAGTCCAGTGAAGTAAGATCCGGGTCTTTTCAACGAAGAACTAAAGATCAGCATGCACTGCATGTACAGACAGCTGTGTCTAGTTCAAGTCACACACCTTGCTATGGTGTGAAAAAACAGTGTGCGTTGTCAGAAAAACTTGAACATTTTCATGTGACATCTGGTTACCCTCCAGATGTGTTACACGACACTCTGGAGGGCATTGTTCCTGTGGAACTGGCTTTGTCATTGGATATCATGATCAAGAAAAAAATATTTTCTCTCACTGAACTCAATAATGCCATCCGTGATTTCCCATATAAGTGGAGTGATAAAACCAATCGGCCACATCTCATTCCTGCCAACTTTAACACTCGGAAATCAGTGGGAGGGAATGCACATGAGAATTGGTGTTTATTGCGACTGCTGCCCTTGATAATAGGTTTAAAGGTACCTGAAGATGAGCCTGTATGGCAGATGTTGATGACATTAAAAGACATTGTGGAACTTGTCATGTCTCCAGTCTACACAGAAGAAAGCATCTGTTATCTTGACAGTATGATTGCAGAACACCGAAGCAGATTCCAGGATGTTTTTCCCCAGGAGAGACTCAGACCCAAGCATCATTTCTTGGAGCACTATCCTCAGCTCATTCAGGAATTTGGCCCTGTTGCTGCCCTTTGGACGATGAGATTTGAGGCAAAACACAGCTTTTTTAAGAGAATCGTCAGGCACACTGGTTGTTTCAGGAACATCTTGCTGTCCCTTGCAAACAAGCACCAGCTCATGGTTGCATACCATCAGTCACATGCTGTCAAACCATCACTTGCAGTCACAAAAACAACAGAGGTCTCTTTAGATGTACTTAAGGATGATCTAAAAGACCTGGTGCAATGCAAATTCCCATCTGTTACAACTGTGCACATTGCGAATAATGTGGTCTTTTTAGGCACCAACTATGCAGTGGGAATGTTGTTGTGTTGTGGCTCCACTGCAGGATTGCCTGATTTTTCTGAAGTGTTGCAGATAATGGTGATTTGTGACAAACTGACTTTTTTTGTGAGACAACAAAACACATGGTACAACGAACACCTCAGGAGTTACGAGCTGGAGAACACAGCCAGTGTGCAGTTACTTGAGCAAAGAGAGCTTAAAGATTTTTATCCTTTAGCTGCATACACTCTTGCTGGAAGACGACTGACAACTCTGAAGCACCACATTTGCCTCTCCTTTTAAAGTAACATTGCAGAGTTTTTTCGGCCTTAAAATAATGTTTCCAGACTCATTGCAGTGGTAGAAAAATGGTTAATAGGATGAATGGAGCTGCTGCCAAGGTCTGAGCGGGGTCGCGTCGGCTGAAATGATGTAACTGATGTGATGTGAGCTGAAACTCCGCAATGTTGCTTTAAGTAAGACATGAGTAGAGAAGGGTGTTATACTAATTAATGTCTCTGTCTTTTTTCACAGTTTTTTTGAAGCACCTTCTTCCTGTTGAGATGGCAACCCCAGTGAGATTGCGGATCATCTTTGGCGAGGATGACATCCGCAAACTACTACTGCCTTCAGGCATCCCGGGCACAATTCAGGACCTCACTGATGTTATTCAAGAGACATTTAACATTGCAGGATCATTCACTGTAATGTATCAGGACATGGATTTTGATGGCCAGTTTTTTACTTTGACCTCAATTGAGGAAGTACAAGATAAGGCTACCCTCAAACTTGTAATGACTGAACCAGTAGTCTTAACTCTCAGTCCTGTGGACTTGTCAGACATAGAATCCGTACCACAATCTTCTGATGCAAGCTCTTGCCGCTCATCTGGATCTCAGGACACAATCCCGCTTTCTCCCGAAGATGAAAGTGGAACATCTTACAGGTCTAAGCCATGGCCAAATAAGTTTGAAGTGCCATGCTTTTCTTATGATGTAGACCTTGTACTGGAAGCTGGAAACCAGGCATATGAAAAAGAAGGCACACTGTTGAACAACCCAAGAATAATAAGTAGCATACTTGAGAAGCTATCAGAGACAATATTTTGCTTCACAGCATACCCTACTGGTCTCCAGATTTTAGCTGTAGCTGAAGCCTTGGTAGAAAAGTACCCGTGCCTGAAAGAGCCCGGTTCTTTTAATGGCTTATATGGCTGGCAGCAGAGGATCAAGTATAAAATGGGCAATTACCGGGCAAAGTTACGAGGTCGCCAGCTAGCCATTCCAGAACTGGAAGTTAACACACTGAAGAGACGACGCTCCAATGAAGAGGGTTCATCCAAAGGCTTCAAAAGACCAAAAAAAGCTGAAGTGAACTATCTTCCACCACTGCCATTGGGTGAGACAGAGCAAACTTTAGAGAAGGAGAGACTAGATTTGCTCAAAGAAATAAAGAAGAAGAACAATGACAAAATAATTAATGAGAAAATGGAGAAATCTTTCGCGGCCCGAAGAATAGAGGTGGTTAATCACTGCCCAACAGTTCAGGACCTCATGGAACGATGGCCTTCTCTCTTCACTGAAACTCAGGTAACTAGTTCTTTCTTTCAATTACTGTACATTACACTGCAAAGTGTACCTGAGGTCTGTTGAGTCATCTTGATATGATTTTGTGTTTATATCTCTCGTTTCAGATCAAAGAAGAGTTCAAAAGAATAACCACAGTTCATCTGGAGCGAACATTTTTGTCCAAACTAGACAGGCACACCACCAAACTTGTGGAGATATTTCGGAAGAAGGGCGGGATTGCAGGAACGAAGATTAGACCAATGTTGGACTCGCTGAGTGAGGTAAATATTTTAATTAATCTAATGTGGACGTCACACTGAGAATGTATTGCTGATGTTTTATTTTGATCAGCATCTCGGTTGGCCTCAAACTTTTCACTTAATCTCTGTGGCTACAATATCATGCATGATTTCTCACAGAAATATAGACAAAATTGTCCTCTGTCATAATATGTGCTTAAAAAAGCAAAGACATTTATTTTTCACAGTGAGTCGCTGAGTGTGGCGAGATTCATTCCTGCTGCTCCTAGACTCCAATACAAAATTTTCAGACAGAGACAATCAGAAGGGGCTGCAGTTTGATACAGCAGCCCTGGATGGAGCACATTTTCTCAACAGACACCATTACCATTAAGATATACATTTAAGTTACACACTTCTAATACTCTTGCCCACGTGGAACACAGTTGCAAGCTTACATTCCCTGTGGGTAACTTTCTCTTTACATTTGTATGTGTTGATATGTGGTGTTCTCTGTAAGAATTTTCTCGTATTTTTTAACAGCAACATATCGAAGGCAGAAGAGACATCATCATCCGTTGCTTACTTGAGTTCCTTGGAGAGTCTGTAGAGGAGCTGATCAAAGACTACCGGGTAAATTTTATGATTTTTGGATGACCATAAAGGTTTTCCGGCCTTATAATCTGATATTCACTTGTTATTTTTTGGGGTAAAACTTGTTTCTGATAATAAATAGGGGCAAAAACGTGAACCGGCAATTATTAATCTTTATTTAACCAGGTAAATCAATTGAGAACTAGTTCTCATTTACAGTGATGACTTGAGCCAAAGGCTCAAACAACATAGTAAATTACAATACAATATTAATGGCAGTGTGTACCATTTTTGACTGATACTGCATCTGACAGTGAATACAAACATATGAACAGAAACCGTATGAGCTGAAAAATGTGTTAGGTGTGCAGCCTTGGTCCACACTCTCACCTCTGGTCATCTGGCTGTAGTCTTGTTTCTCGTGAAAAACAAGGTGTCCAGAACTGCAAGTCTGAATCTGCAGTATCAGGGTTTGCAGACACAACCTCCTCAACAATCCAGGCATTTTTTAACTGTTTCATGTCATTCAACCTCTCTTTCACAAAGTGTACTTTTATATCTAGTCTCTCAGGTTTTGATTTCTAATTGTGGCTGTATGTGTTTTCACAGGATGTAAGTCAAGAAGCAGTCAAAGAGGACTGCTGTCAACATATCATGAAGATCGTTGTCATCCATCCGAACGTGGCACATGAAAACCAAGATCCCAGCTACGTATCTGTAATCGTAGAGGGGAAAGAGATTCTTGAGGACTGCAGAAGTGTGGCAAATGCTTGCCTTCTGCTCATGGGTATCATCTATGCAGTGAATTTAAGTTACCCTCTGAAACTGAAATACACATTTGAAGTATTTCAGAAACTGTTCCTTGAGCTTGACATCCTCAAAATGTCTTCAAAGGTCCAGGCTCTCCACAAGAAACTCGCATGAGTTTTTGCAGTGCTGGAGTGTTTTGAAACCTTGTTCTTATGCACCACAAAGGAAAGGTTTTTTGTTTTGTCTTCGCCTTTCCTGTCAAGGATCACAGCGATCCACTACCAAAGAGTGTTGATAGACAGTTGATATACATATGTGCTCTTCTCTCTTCTGAGATTTAAAAAAAATCAAGACCTTACATGGATGCTTTAAAGGATCAACATGTTTATTTTTGCAGTTATGATGTTATCTATGCAATCTAGTTATCCACTGAAACTGAAATGCACACTTGAAGTGTTTCAGAAACTGTTTGATGACATGTGACATCCTGATTTTGAAATCCTCAAAATGTCTTCAAAAGTCCATGGTCTCCACAAGAAACACCTAGAATGAATGTTTGCGGTGTTGTAATGTGTGTTTTGAATCCTTGTTCTTATGCACCACAAAGGAAAGGTTTTTTGTTTGTCTTCGCCTTTCCTGTCAGGGATCACAGCGATCCACTACCAAAGAGTGTTGATAGACAGTTGATATACGTATGTGCTCTTCTCTCTTCTGAGATTTAAAAGAGTAAGACCTTACATGGATGCTTTAAAGCATCAACATGTTTATTTTTGTGGTTATGATAATGTTATCTATGCAATCTAGTTATCCACTGAAACTGAAATGCAGACTTGAAGTGTTTCAGAAACGTTTTTTGATTTTGAAATACATGTCTTCAGAAGTCCAGGGTCTCCACAAGAAACACCAAGAATGAGTGTTTGCTTTGTTGTAATGTGTGTTTAAATCCTTGTTCTTATGTACCACAAAGGAAAGTTTCTGTTGTTGTCTTCGCCTTTCCTGTCAGTGATCACAGAGATCCAGTGTTGATAGACACTCTTCTGAGACTTAAAAGTAAGATGTTACATGGGCTCTTAGATTGTCAAATTGTTTATGTTTCCGTTTATGGTGATATGTAGATATTTTACATATCTATGCCAAATCAAATGGTAAATAAAGTTTGGATTTGAAAAATGTAAAATGTTTGTGTAATCAGTTTCACAGAAATGGCAACAAATTTTTATTGTGGTAATGTCAAGTAGTAAATTATATTTAAATCAAGTAAATATTACTTAATCATTTCTTATAATAAAACACAGAAAATTTAAGTTAAATAAGACTAGGAAACACCAATAATATTTAGCTGGATTTTGCGATTAGATGCAATGGTAATTGAGTAAAGTTTACTATCAATAGGTGAGTATCTTTGGACATTGCTTGTAAGGTTTACTTGAGTATTTTTTGTAATAAAAATGGGTTACTAGGAAGTAAATGCTACTTGAGATTATCCTGAGTAAAAATTACAAGCACTTTCTGTGTGGAAAACGTTGCCTAGCTTTTTTTAAGTAAATATCACTCCAAATTTGTTTCAGTGCAAAAGCCCAACCAATTCCTTTAGTCTTTTGCATTAATCTGGGTTGTAGTGGGTTATACTCTAAAGATAAACCACTGTCTTTCAAATAAAGCAGTAGCAGAGAGTGCATGTCATTAGAAAAACTGAGATGATTCCTATTGTTTGGTTCACATAATACATGAGTAGGCTAGACAAGTACTTGAGAGATTGAAGAGCACTAAATTCTCATTTGTGGTATCTGTCAATACAACTGAAGGGCTCAGGGCTGAAACTGTTGCAGCTCCAGTGGTGCTGAGCTGTGGGTGAACCTTGGGTTACAGCATATGTATAGGCGGTTTTGTGTGTCTGTCAGGGGGATGTTCTTTACAAAACAAAAATCCATTATTCAACAGTGAGAAGTGTGCTCTAATTCTGGCTTATCTTACATGGTTTTGTGATTTTGAAAGGCAGAGAAAAAGTGATAATTAGATCAACATTCAAAACACAATGTGGAGAATCACAAATGGAAAAAAGATGAATTGGGAACTGCTCAAAGTATTTTTAAGTGCTCTGATTTCAGAGAATTCTTTTAGATTTATCCCAGCTAACCTTTTCTTAGTACTGCTCTTTCTCTAATGCTTTTTCCCACAGACTTCTTTCATTCCATTTCTCTTTGCTGTCCCTTAAAGACAGATCTATGGAGCGAGCGAGTTCTTGTCTGCGGCTGTCTTATCGCCTGTCTCAACCCTGCAGAGAGAAATTCCTTACCATTTGTTAAATACAAGTGTGATGGTGTGCGTTAGTGGCTCATCTGTGCCTGCACCTCCTCACCTGGCACTCATGTGATTAGATTTCATATCCCAGCCTGCAGCAGATAAACTCTATCTCCATCGGCCAGGCCCCTCAACATCAATCTGCCTTACTGATGGCCTGGTAGAGGCAGTGCCATAACACATTTCTACCACCCTGCATATGCACTGTGATAAAAACAAAAAACAAAAAAAAACATTGATGTTCTTCTGTAAGCAGGATGTAATTTAAGATGATTAAAAAAAACTATGTTTTTTTTTTTTTTTTTTTTTAAATAAAATGATGTGTGCGTCTTTCCCAAGAGACAATCCAGCCCTCTTACAGGGTGAGCACCCTGCTGATCTATCCAAATGCTAGCACTTAGGGGTTCAGTGCCTGCCTCCAGCTGTAAGCCAGTCATGAAGAAATTTTGAACTCCGCATGGCGCAAATCCAGTGTGTAGCTAGATGGAGGTGTGTGGAGAAGGAGGTGGGGGAAGGAGCCGAGCAGGACAGAGCAGGTCTGTTTATTTATTATTCTCCTCTGCTTTAACGGCTCGTGACCAGCTAGCTTTATTAAACTGGGCTTTGAACATACACATAGCAGCACTAAAACTTCCTGATGGCTGAGAGGGGATCAATTCCAACTGCCGCCTGCAGGAATTACTGCAAAGTAATAGTACTATCACACAGGTAGGCTTTGCCTGTGTTAGGGGTTAAATGGACCATTTAAATTCTTTAATCAACTTCTGCATTAGCTGCATGAGGAGAGTGCTGCTCCGATCAGATATGTGCAGCAGGTGCAGAGATTTCCATGAATATCAAATAAGGGGTTAACACAAAGACCTCACCAAAATGGTTACTATAAAAACAAAACAGCAAACAAACATGATTGACATTAAACTTCCGATAGTCAGTTGACAATTATATTACCTCAACAGCGATAACATCTAGAAAATGAACTCTTTTTTATGTTTTAAGTCCTAAATAAATCCCTTTACAAACATGAAACACTTTGCACAATCATAGCTACATTTAATTTTATGAAGTCTATATTTTTTATATTAATATTATGAAAAACAAAACTATGATGTGCATTTGCAGATCCTTTGTACACCTTTCACAAACATCACTTACTCATATTTGCAGTGACACCATTTGCTCAATTTCTCCCTGATGTGTTATTCTTCTCAACACTGGCAAAAGTCAATGTAGCTGCAACCTATTTTACATACAGTACCACTCATAGTTCACACAGGGATAACAGCCTCTACATTTTGCTGTTAGGTGTCTTTTTTGTTTACATTTGCATATGTATAGGGATATTAGAAATATCTTATATAATGTGAAACAATGCAGCATCAATATGAGCTGCAAACTAAGATGGAGCAGTATCTCTCTGACAGTTTAAAAACAACTGTGGACAAACAAAATTGGTTGTCTCTTTGTCTTCTGTAACTATTAAGTTTTAGCAGTGGCAAACACTTTAAACAAGATAGTGTGATACTGGGGTATGCATTACAAAGTAACTTTCCAACACCCCTTTTACATAACATTGTGAACACAGTATGATATGTAAGAACAAGTAGTTATTTTGTGGCTTAGAAGGCTTTTCAAAAAAAAAAGAACAAATGTTCACTTACATCTGCATTCTTAAAATTGGATTGCCATTGTAAGCAGGAAACTATCCAATTGCAACAGTGCATGCACAAATGCATTGGGTGTTGTGTACACTCTAAAACCCCTCCCCCACTTGCTTGTTGACATCATGGTCTCCTCGACCCCCTGCCACCTCTGTAAATTGTGTTTCACGGCTTGAAGGTTACAGAGAAAGGCCTATGTTTGCTGAGGAGGCCAGATTAGTGCTCATCAGTGGTAGTGTTTGAGATCCCCGCACTGACCCTTGGGGCAAAAAGCCAAGCTGCTTTCACACTGCCGTACACGGGGACCTGAATGATCCTACAGCAGCCCATTGTCACCACTCACCCAAAAGAAAAGATAGCAAATTGCCATGTCAGGAACTTTGGCCCTCATGCCAATATAATACACAGCCTTTGTCCCTCATCTCGGCTGTTAATATAAAAGGAGGCACAAAGGGTCTATGGTGCAGCCCAATTCTCACTACAAAATAACTGCAATATGATTCAATGTAGGAGTTTGTGTGGGTTCTTGCTTCAGTTTGAATTGCAAAAAAGATTTAGATTTGATGTAAACGAATGAATATTCAAAATGAAGTAGGATAAAAGAGGGAAGCACACATGGATCTGCCTTTCAGACATGCCAAAACGTAAAATAGACACTTAAATGCCAATGCTAAATATTTCAAATACCTTGTGAATAGAAGACAGAAGACGGTAGGCCAAAATTCAGTTTTAAATTCTGCTTTGCCATCAGGAACAGATGCAAACAAATCTATGGATATATGCTGGGATAAAAGGCTGTGTTGAAGAAACATTGCTGTGATCCTACTGTATAAGCACCAAAATCCCACTAAACCACAAACCCACTGGCTCAGTTTGCATATATGACTTCTGTATAAACATTTTTTAATTATGACTCATAACTGTCCTAGTTTTATTCTCAGGCTTTCCCACTGCTTCACCGACAGATCCAAACAATAACTGACTTTAGGGCATTTGATTATTTATTTCTTTCCTTACTGAAGTAGCTGGTGGAGGTCAGGGTTTTTTACATGCCTACCAGATGAGAGACATCATTAGGGTGGATTTCCCTTTCTGCTATAGCCAATCATGCAAAGGTAATTAGGCTTTTCTGTCTCCATGACGCTGACCGACACTAAGATTAACAAGCTTGTGGACCACAGTTGGCCGGAGGTAAGAAATATGTCGTTATTGCCGAGATGATGAACCAGGTTCTGCAGGGTTCAAAGGTGTTGAAACCTATGATCCTCAGAGCAAACCACACTACACTTCAACGAGATGACATGTACTTAAGTGCAGACCTTACACATTTACACACACCAACCAAAAAATAAGTCATACTAAAGTACTTAAAGCACCTTCAGTTATTAATAAAAAAAATCACAGGCTAATCCTGTCTAACACCTATGCCTCTGTGTAAAATAAACCCTGTAATTGTGAAAGAGTGTTGAGTTTGAATTATTGAAGTTTTAGTATGCACATTGTTTTTCCATCAGGTCTATTGGCATACTCACAAAAAGCCTCTGCATGTTTCTAATCAGCATGGTAGACATCCTAAATGGCAGCAATAAAAGCGAACAGATCTTGCAGGAATGTAAAAAGCTCCAGTAAAATAAAACGCATGATTTAATGACCATCTGTTGGGTGCCGGAGCAGACCTTGCTGCGACATGCTTTGTGAATGATCAAAGGCAGCGTCCGCATCGAGAGCGATTCACCTCAGGAGGCACGCTGAGGAATTAACAAGCCACCCAGCACAGATCCATTTTCCATGCAGTTTGGCCCTCCTAATTCTTGAACTGGTCTGCCTCAGTCTCACATGGAGAAAGAAGACGAGTAAAACAATGCAATGTACACAACAGTCCAGCCCTACTGAATGTGAGGCTCCAAGCTAAACAGCAGCACACTTAAAAGTTTGAAAACACATTTGTCGAATAACCCAGTGGAACAATTCGAAACAGTGTATTATTAGGATTTTTTTCATTCCCCTTTCAGACTGGCCTTGCCATCGGCTGCTTATGTTTATGGCCTTCCTGAGTTGCTCTAAGAGTCCATTTAGGTGTTGGGGGACGGATGCCAAATGACCAATCAGCACATAAAAGAAGCATACACAGGGAGAGAGAGGGGCATGCTGATGTCCTCAGACAGACATTCCAAAACACCCGGCTCTTATCTCATCAAGGCTCAGTAAATAAAACATTTAACAGCTGCGCTAGACTCAAGATTGCAGAGACAGTGTGGACATACTGCTGTGTCCAGGAATAATACATAGGGCACACAGAGACTCAGACAAGCCAGAGCAAAAGTCAGGTAAATACTCATGTGTTAATGCAAAGTTATACACAGACCAAAAAAAGAGGGAATCTCAGGGGGACAAGGAAACAGAAGAGCTACTTCAATAGTGTAGGTCACGCTTCAAAGATTTACCATAAGGTGTGACAAATCTCAGGTGGGATCCAGACAGATAGCATTCCCACACAAAAGCTCTCAAACACTGCAGCGCTACAATGATTAACACACACAGATTCTTGGGCAGACATTGTGATCACTGTTTTGTTTTGCTCTCTTTACCTTCTGTCTTTCTGCCTCGTCTTTTATCCTCCCTTAATTATTCTTCCTTTTCCGCCGCCTGCCTTTCTGTCAGTAAGACTGTGTGCAGTATTTAACATGCTGAGGGGACACATGTCCACCCAAAACACCACAGAACAAATTCGCTACTTTGTTTGCGTTCACAGCTCATTTGGCCCAATCCATGTTTTGGCGTTCTGTTATTGTCACGCTCGGTGAGGTTTTCTCCACTGCCCACCGAGAGGGAGAAACGCGTTCCAGAGGCTGTCAGCTGAGGCTCGCGTTCACACTCTATCCTAGAGTATTTCCTTGAGGCTTACTTTTTATGTGGTACACAGAACACAGTGTCTGAAAACAGCTTCTGTGGAAGAACATGTGTCTAATCGCTGACAGTGAAATCTGAAGAAGCCAATGCTGAATTTTAAACTGTTGTCAAAGGGGGAAGTGAACTTTGGAGGTGAAGGTAAAGTTGTTGCAGAGGTGGCATGATTAAGGTCAACTGTTTCTTCAGCTTTACTCCAATCACACACACATCTCGACCTTTAGATACAATCAGAGATCAGCAGCACAGCTGTGTGTGCTTTGTCGTCCCTACACCACCACGACAGTCACATGCCTACATGGATCCCAGCCCGCTATCTTATTTGAGCCACCAACCCCCTAAGTGCCTTGGGAAAGTGTCAGTGTGGTGTTGATCACTTCAATGGCCGTGGAGGTTGACGGGAAGGGACAGGGTCTTGCTTGCAAATTCACAGGTGTGATTGGCTGTTGGTGGGAATGTCCCAGCTGGTCTCAGAGGTCTAATCTCCCCTTGCTACAGCAGTCTATCCACCCACCGACTGTAAACACAATGGCTCCCTATGGTACTGAGCTGATTGCCGTTTCATCAGGGCCAGGACTAGAGTCAGTGGAGAAGAGCTCTGTCTCTCACTGTTTGATGAACTTGTTTATTTTTCCCTGCACATGGGAGGCCCAGTACAAACTGATTGGCAAGCGGTGTGTTTATCAGAGGCTTAGAAAGTGTTCCCAATGATACTGGACCGTCATTGCTACGCCAAAGCCACAGCAAAAAGCTTAATTAGAGCTTTCTGAAAATAACGTCTTGATACCACACCCTATAATGCCCATTATTACTGCTAAGTATGCTCCTCCATCAATTATGGCATGTGCTAATGCGAGTCTCACAGTGAAGAGCCAACATGTTTCAGTGGGCTCAAATAGCTTTGCTGCACTTTCCCACTCAGAAATTAATCTTCTTCCCAGCAGACACCTCTGCACATGCCTAATACAGAGAGGAAGACAGTATACCAGCATTAATTGGTTTGTGCAAAACTAAAACTCAGTTTCTGAAACATCTTTGTCTTCCTAAACATTTGTTCCCTGCATACACTGGATTCTACAAATTTATGTTGAACAGATATAATGTTTCACCTTTAAAAAAACATACACATTATTTGACTGTTAAACTATGGTATATGGATCTCAGCCTGTTTATTTGTATTGAGAGAGGTGTTGTCCTCATTTCTTTTCAGTTTTTCCTGCTACTTGCTTCTGTCATGAAAATACATGAATGTGCGAAGGAAAATTAGAAGACATTACACAAACTGTTCCTCTCACTACCACCCACTACGTCTGACATCTGTTCTCCACCTCCACCATAGTTTTTGCTCTGCGTATCCCTCTGTCCCTTTATAGCACCTTCCTCCCTCATTTTTCCGCACCTTTTTCAATACTCCTTCTTCCCTCTCCACCTTTACGTGAGACACTGTGGCTCTCCTCAGAGATCTTTCTTCACACACATACTGTGGCTGCAGAGTGTGAGTGATAATGAAGTGGCTAGGAAAAGAGGATTAGGTGGAGTGGTGGGTATCATCCCTGTGGTATAAACGCTCATCTCTCCCTCAGGAAGAACACATGGAGCGTCTTTCACCTCAGTCCAACTGCCTGTCTCTGTGTCACTCTCAGCTGGCATACTGGGATGGCTGCTGTGGCCCTCAGGAGAGAACAGTGTGGGGGTTAACGCAACGACGGGCCCAGCTCCTAGGGGACGCTTGCCGTTTCATCCTCTGACACCCGCCTGTTTATTCTGCACAGCCAGGCTGAGAGGAGCATAACAGGCGCTGGGAAAGTGAAGATCTTCACCAGGGGAACAGGCTGACACAGACAGAAGGATAGATAGAGGGTGAGAGATGGAAGAAGAGAGGGGAAAAGAAACCTCTCCCTTTCCCTGTGGTCTGACAAAAAGATGACAGCTTTCCTCTGGAGCTTGCTCTGCCCTCTCTGGGCTGGAACCTCACTTGTAGGCAAGTGGCCTGTCAGACACAGCTAACTAGGCTGCCCCATGAGAGATGCAGAATGCTTGACAGTTTGTTACTAGTTGGCAAAAGGCCACCATAACAGGTCAGTCTCTGCACAGAAAATGTCACAGAGGTGTCACTAATCAACCAACAACCAGATGCTTGCGTGAATTACTCTCCTTCCCCTACACTCAGCACAAGTTCAAAGACCCATTACCATCAGTTCACTGCCACATACTCAAACCTCCGATCCATGTACCATAAATATGAGTTATTCGAGAGCAATCAGCACTCAGTGCGCGTCTTCTCATTTCTGCTTTGTGATGCTTTGTGCTTAGTAGAATTATGGCAAGCATTGTTTAGACAGCACGAAACCCCAAGAGCTCTAAAGTGTGAACATCCATCTGTGGAGCAAGCTACAGTTAACATACCAGACTGGTTCATGGTACATTTAAAGCAAAACAGAACTTGGCAGTTCAGTAATTGTTGTAACTGAACCAAGGACACGCTACCACACCTGTGTGGTGTTAAGAGTCAGCCTGGCTTCCTCTGTCCCGCTAATTGTGTGTGGTCTCAGAGGACTAGTTTGCTGAGTCCAAAGTAAGCAACTCTAACGCATGTCTAACTGTCTAATGATAACCTAATAACATGAGTTTCTGCACTGCATACAGTATTCATACAAATTATTTGTTTGGCCAAACTAAATGGCTGCTGCAACAAGGTTATTCTGCCTACCCTGGTGGCTGTTTATTGATTTAATGGCTCTGCTTAATGGCAATGTCCTGCTAATTTCTTCCATTGATCTCCACTGGTTCCTAAATTACCTCCACCGGTGTTAGATCTACAGAGTGGGTGGCATGGAGGGAACTTTTGTGTTAAGGGACTTAATTCCATTTAACTTCAGAGAAAACAAAACCAGTAGTTTTGATGCTAAACCTCACATTTCAGTTCTGAGTTTCTCTCCTCAGTTCAAGTTGTACATCAGAGATGCAGATTTAGATAAATGATGGAGTGTGTATGTCTACATTCCTGTTTGTCTTTTGTGTCCTATCTACTGGAACGTCCTATCTTCCTAATATATAGTTTGCAAGACTTTCTCCACAGTACAATCTGAGTAAACATTCTGAAAATGATAGGGTTTCACATGATTGGTATATTGGTGTGTCAGTGGCCTCTGAATTGTTTGTGAGCATGTGGCTAGGCTCTTTGAGCCTCTCGTGATGTCCTTGTGGCAGCCTTGCCATGATTGGTGCGACTATAGAATGGGGTAGTACCCTCCTAAGAACTGTCCCAGTCTGTCAGATCTCATCAGTCCATCCAGCAATGCTGGGGGCAGCGGGACCAAAACTGACCACTGAGTCAACTGACAAGACAGCTCAGCATCCAGTTATCCCAGAATAAGAATCTCACACACACACAAACACTTTTAAATTCAGACAGACACATAGACAATCCATCACGCGAGCAATTGAATGCACAGTCATGTTCTCACACACACACACACACACACACACACACACACATTCACTGGCATGCGAACACAGTCACATGCACACATATACGTGATAGACACCGACAAATGCATGCAAAAGGAAATGGACAGACCAAATGCACGATCTACCCCCAAAGAGCCACGACAAAGCCCGTGTTAGACACAAATGTGCTCTGACACTGGGGTTGGTAATGCTTTGAATTGTCTAAAATCTCAACAACTGACCCAGAAATGCTGCTGCACAGAGGGATTGGTGGGATGGTTGGGGGTTGTGTGTGATGCAATGCGGAAGAGAACTAAATTGACACTTTCTTGCCCACTTTGCATGCTCTGTGCTCTCAATTTGTGTACGATGAGACGGAAGAAGGTGGACAATCCTTAAACTGGGGTGGAAGTCCTTTGTTGGGGGGTTGCAGAATATCACTCATTTTGTCCCCTGACTTAAGTCAAAGGCCACTTTCATGTCCTCACAGAGAGAGCAGGTGAGAGAGCACCAAACACAGAGAGAGGCTGCAGAGGTCAAACACAGAGGAAAACAAGCAGCTGCAATATGTTTATAACAGCAGCCCCGAGGGAAGGGGAGGGCCGGATGCCAACATCACATATATTTATTCTCAACTAAATGATCCTGAGAAGTCACGATGGCCTACTGTGTGCTTGTGTTGTTCCCTTGCAGGCAAACTTGAAAAACATGCATAAGCAGAAAAACACACACAAATGTAGAGACTGGAACCCTCAGAAATGAGAATTGCCCATACTGTACAATAGCTTTATGATCATACAGCCTTTGTACTTTGTACCCAGACAGTGAGCCAAGATGTTAGAGCACTCACAGACACCCTAGCCCCAGCTGCCTCCAGGCTTGGCTATTGCCCCAAGGTTTTGAGCTGCAGCTGACAGAGCTAGCATTTCAAACTGATAAGGCTCCAGACTTACTCACTCCTCTGGTTCAATATATGATGGGAGAGATTCTAGAGGAGAGAAGTCCTACACCTCGAATGACCCCTCAGTGGCAAAAGGCAGTGAGATTCTGTGTCACTCTAAAAAAGTGTAGGGTAGTGAGAACGTCTGGTGCAGTTCTCCATCACATTCACACAACCCCCTTTCAACTCTCACAACGGGCAAAGAGAGGAGGAAAACTGCATGTGTAAATATGCTGTAAGCCTAAGGGGAAGAAAAGTACACATTTACCTTGTCAATAGCAGCCTTGTAGTTAAAATCAAAAGCACTTGGACTACACATTATCACTAATTCATTCAAATTACAGTGTAAAAACTGTTTTACACATGCAGGAAAACCCAGCTGTCAAGTGCAATCAACAGCACATTCAAATACAATGATGTGCATTCCAGTATGCCGACACTTTCTCTCGAGCGGTTCCCAGGAAACTGTCCATTTGACAGCAAAGTGGAAAAGTGAGTGTCAGAGGAGAAACAACTTTTAAGCATGTCTCTGTGTGGTCCTGGTTAGTCCCAGAAAGCTTACTACAGCACAGCCGGACACAGAGAGCTACACGCAGTTTGATATGCTGATTTGTGTGCTGCTAAAAGTTGGGGCCTCACCCACACTACTGTGCCAGAGATCAAGTGATGCCGTCAACTACCTAATGACATGACTGCCGCAGGCAATGGCCGGCAGCTTGATTTATACATGGGGACGGAAATGAATGATTCATAGGCTAAGAGAGGGATACCAGGACATGTGGCAGCTATATGCCCTTCTCGCTCTCTCTTGTTCACAGATACACACCTCTCCACAAATCCCTTGGAGCGCTCTTTGATGTCTCATAAGCTTAACGTTACACAACTGACCAGTCGTGTTACCACTGTTAATCTTTCTCCCTCCCTCCCTCCCTCCCTCCCTCCCTCTCTCTGTCTCTATTCTTTATACTTCTTCCTCACACTGTCCCCCTTTCCCTCTTGTCTTCATTGACTCCCTGACTATTTCTTCCTCCTTTCCCATACACAATGCTAATCCTAAATATGGAAAAATGAATGGGCCACTCTTTCTGCATCAATTAGTCCATCCATCACCGCTGATTTTGGTGTGTCTGTGTGAGTGTGTGTGTGACTGTGACTGTTCTCTGTGGTGGCAGCACTTTCACGCTGAAATGCAATTTCCATCACTATTTAGGTGCTGCATGCTGCAGTCCACCCAGTGACCTTGTGCTGCTAATTTCACTGAGATGCCCTCTAAATTACGTCATCTCTGTAATAATTGAGTGAAATGATCTGACAGCATGGGGGTTCTTCCCACATAATAATTTTTCAATATGACTGATGTTTCCCTTTAGCTATCCACCAAGATGTCACTGTGCTTGACATAATTGCATATACTGTATAGTCACGACCACTTCTCACCACCTTCCATTAAAAATGCAGTCAATGTTATAGACCTTAGTCTCCCTGTGAAACACACAACAAACTTCTGTAGCTAGAAACTAGAAATAGATCTACTTGTAGTAGAAGATATGCATTCTTGAAGCCCATGCAGCTTACTCATTTCAAAAAGGCAAGGCAGCACCAGTGAAGTGTTAATGCAGGAACCCTCTTCGAAAAGCATTACACATGGGATGTGTTGCGATAAATTGCTTTATAATTTTACTAAGTAAGAGCAATTTGCAAAATGACTTCTTTGCTTATGCAAGAACGAGGCCAATTCACACAAGGATTTTTTAAAAATTATTTAAATGAATATAATTGACTCAAGCCAATTCAAGGACACAATGCCATATTTGGATGGCAGTAAAAGAAACTGTGAAGTGCACAACTGCAACCTACTGAAGTGTATTTCAAATGATATATTCAAAGACAGAGAGAATGAATTCAAATGTCTGTATGCTATGAACCTAGCACATGTACCTCTTGAATACTTCCTAACAGCAGGATTCTCCCAAGGAGAAGGACAGACACACATTTAGGTAAGTGCCATTTCCAACATACTTAAAAAAAACACACACAAAACATTACAGTACAAATATATGGTGGACCTAGATCAGAGTGTCACTAACTGCCTGCTAAATATGAGGATATAAATAAATCCCAGGGGTACTGTGCTGAGTGGGAAATCTTTGCATTCAATTTATCATTTTACATTATTTAGGCTACTCCACTGGGAAATACGCTATCTCTGTCATAAGTTATGCTAATGGCTGTTACTACCATCTGTGAACTGAGGACCATCAGTCAGACATAGTGTGCCATCTGAGTTATGAGAATAATATGTCATCGTTGAGTGATTAATCATACAGGGGAGTTCTGGTGATTCCACGGGGCTGAGACGGTTGTCATTGGGACAAAAGGCCACCTAGCCTAGACCTGGGACAGTCTAACCACTGTCCTACATCTCAACCTCCCCTCCCCCTGCACAGAGCGCTATGCCCCCCACCCCCTCCAATCTACTCAATAAACAAGCCTCGGGCAAAAGCGAGACAGAGGATAATGGTTCACCTGGAGGTGACAGGGAAAGAAAACAGAGCTCTTTCCATAACGAATAGTGATAGAGATAAGCACAGTGAAGCACTTAGGAATCTTGATAACGGATTACCCCAACGTCCAAAAGTGGATACATTTCTTTTGTTTAGCATGGTGGACTACTCTGGCGTACTAAGAGCCAGTCCAGCAGCTACTGCGTAGTTCTGCTGAAATTGAAATGCTGATGTTGTGGTCATATGATCAGATAAATTTACGATAAACACATTCTCACATCCCACAGAAGGGTCACCCTGGGTCGTTACAATGCTGTTAATTAGATCTGTACAAGCATTTGTGGGCACATCATTTTCTCAGCAGAGCCACTGAGCATTGACCTGTCATGTCACTGTGACTCTACATCCGATGACATCTTCAGCTGGGGTAAAGAACCACACGAGAGCCACCGCAGCCAAGTCTAATCACAGCAAGCATAATTAGTCCCATATATTAGAATGTGTTGGTACTTGCTATGACTCACACCACTGTTTAGGAAACTTACGAGCGGGGAGAGCTGGGGGCACACAGAGCCGCAGCCTATGTTATGTAAGCAATGACAAAGGCTGCTGAGTTCAGTGAGCGTTAGCAGCCCATGGCTAAATTAGCCCCAGTCAGGATGTACAAAACAACCATGCTTGTGTTGTGCCCTGCTGCTTGACTGGAGCAGGGAAAGGAAGCACAACCTGGAAAGAGCGATTTGTTTGGGTGGTCTAGTTAAAGCCTAGTGCTAAATGGGCAATGGTTCTGGTAAGAATGCTAATGAGCCAATTCCCCTCCTGGATGGAGACATCAAAGGCAAGTGGAGCTCCCTCTCTCTATAGCTACACAGGGCTTCATGGTATCATTACATGGCTCAATGTGTGCTCGTACGCTTGTGTTTGTGTCTGTACGCGTGTGTCAGTGGGTGTGTGAGAAAGAGGTAAATGGGGGGAAAGGAGAGACAGACAACATGATGTTTACATTAGGTCTATTCATCTGGGACTGTGCCACCATCCAGCCATGCAGTGACACACATCACATGAGCAACCTGGTACCATTCATAATTACCCTCTATCCACAGAGGCCTCATTTAGCGTGCTATTATCGGAGATCATTGTTATTTCCCTCTATGTGTGTATGGAATCCCAGTGAGACCAACATGTCTAACATTGATAACAGTGCTATTTTAGTTAACCCCATTGCGTACATAATGCTGAAGACAGACGACCCTGAGAGAATTCCTATCAGTGATTTCTAAGGATTTAATAGAGCATCAGGGCACATCCTTTTTTTTGCTTCCATAACTAAGCTAAGAATATAATCATTTTTCTGAGGGGGGGTATGGGACAAATATCACGAGAGCTTTATATTTTCACTTATTTCCACACTACTCACACTGCTGTGAGTAGTTAGAAAGCCAAAAAAACATGTAACTGCTTTACTGTGACAAGATATCACCTGTCACTTGAATTTCTAAGCTATACAGAAATGTGAAATGTTTCTCTCAAAAAATACTGCTACATATGGCAGAAGAACAAAAATTCCTCAAAGCCATGTAAAGTCAGAAGAACTTCTAAAAGTGAGTAGGTGGTAAACTAACTTTCCATACATAAACTGAAGACTTTGTCCATTTTTCACAAACTGGCGGGAGGCCCACCTCCAGAGCTGTGAGGACTAAACATGGCTCAGGTGCGTTAGGCCAGCATGATGGATCATCCTGTTGTGAGGCTGCCCCTCTGCAGAGCCCTGAGAAGACAGCTGGGAGATAAGAAGGGCCCTATATGAGAGCACATCTCCTCTTCACATCGATCCTCACTGCCACCGAGGCAGGAGGTCTTCACATGCCAAACCACAGATAGGGGTAGTGGGAGGGCCAGGGTGAGAACACAGAGAACAGTTTTGCAGGTTTAGCAGCCACCTTCAAGTGATAAAGACACTGGAAGATAAAACTGTTCTTGGCCCCGTGCAGATAAAAGACAAACGGTGTCGAGCTTTGTTTTGGGGAAAAAAATAACATTTCCAGCTCTCTAGTAGATAGCAGTTATCTCTCCCTGGTTATAATCATCTCCTCGTTCTTTCGCATGGAGAAAGTAACAAAAACAAACTGCACAAGAATGCACACATAAGGCAGAACAAAACAGCAGAGATTTGTTGTGGTCATTATTAATATGAGAAAATGAGTCCTAACGTTTGAGAGTTAACTGACCTTGGATCTTGTGCCAGTAACTTGGCAGGAATAGCAACGCTGGAAGTCAATTAAGAAAGAAAGGAGGCTTTGCTCTCAAAAAATGGCACCAGCTACAATTAGAATTCCTCTGGAGTTAATAAGCACAGCTGCAGGTCACAATCAACGGAAATGTTTTCATGCAAAGTATGACATTAATTGACACACGAGATCTCGTACTCCAGTGTTGACAGCCACAAATTCAACAATATCTCTGTTGCTGCTGTGTTGGAACGGAGCAACCTGTAATACCCTAACACCTATTATCAGTTGAAGATGAACCTGGATCAATCATCAAGGCTGCCTGTTCTAAGATTCAGAGAACTGTAAAAAGGTGATTTGCCACAAAATAACAATAATGAAAACATAATAGCAAAGAAAATTGCTTCTTGTGTTTCTCTGTACTTGGAAAATCAATACAGAGAGTTGACTGCAGCAGAGACAGACAGCAATCAGGACAGTATACCCTGCTTTACAGGGCCAGGCTTGGTTATGGAGATGCATGTTCATGACCTCTGATCTCAATCACAGAACTTCTTTAGATGGTTGCGCGCTGAGGGCCTCTCTATGTCACTTATTCAGATTGGGATGCCGCACCACCATGCAGGAACGACTGGAAGGTTTGCAGTCTGAACCATGTCTCCAGACAAGATGAGGGCCACTCCAGCCTCCGTGATTAGATGCGAATAAGATTTCAACAGCTCTGTGTACACTCTAATGGACGCTATGCACATGGAGGGGTTAACTCTGCTGCAGTGCTAAAGGATGAATCCTACTTTCATCATGATTGAAACATTAATTCATGTGCAATAACCACATTGTAAAAGACTGAAACATTTGAAAAGAATTGAGAAATTGTCTTATTTGTATGCATCATTCTGTCACTCTGGGCTTTAAAGGTGCAGCATCTGAGCCAAACGAACTGCAATAAAACAACTGTGTTGCAGTGTCAGGCTGCGTGCTTCCTTTTCTATGGTTGTAGTAATAGAGTAAAAAAGCAGTCAGCCATCCTTTTAACATTCTTAAATTCTCCCACAGATGCAGTTTGTTTTATACAGCAGCAGCAGCCAGCCAATGACAAGCTACTGTAATAGTACTATTAATACTAGTTGAACTGTCATGTACAAGCCAAGAGGAAATTTGTCTCTCTAAATTGCAGCTTCATTTCCAACAAACTTAGTGTAAACGGACTGATAACGTGACTGATAGTGACCTTTGTTTGTGTTCTTCATTCAGCACACGTGTTTAAGCACACTTCAATGTTTGTCTGTTTGTCAAAAGTCATATTGCCATCACAATATTGATCAGTGTTATCGAACACTGCAGATTTTCACCACATCATGCAGGCTTACTAAGCTGTGGCTTAGATATTGCTGTGTGCTGAGCCACTGCCCCTGCTATCTCACACTTCATATCAGCTGTTCACATTTTAATAACTAGATAAATAAATAGATCCAGAGAGAAGTGCCATCTAGTCAAGTGTAAAGTTCTGTCCTTCCAGACCAAAAAAAAAAAAACCCAAGTACTGTACAGAGGAAAAATGTGACAGATGATACACAGTATAACATTTTACCCAGCCGCCCACATCATTATGTGGTTTTTGCTACTGTGACTGATAAATAAAAAGTCAGTGAAGGTGTTATACATTATGTCTTAAACATCTAAAATAAGAATTGTGATAGAGACCCACAACACGCAGGATGGACCATGCTTTGATAGATCCAACAGTTATGGTAGATAAAGTATATTAGATAAATGTTTGTAACAATTTGTAATGCTTTGGTTTGGATCATCCTGTGCAGCTGAAGGCTGTCAGGTGACAATGGCACATTCAAAGTGACAGCCAACACAGATGGATAAACAGATCGGCTGATGCAGTGACCTTATTTCACTGTCATACCATTCTCATATATCAATTATTCCACAATAGTCTATAAATTAACATTCCATGTCTAACTGGATACATTTTAGCCCAATTCATCTTACAGTGGTGAAGAATGATCATTTCAATCATGTCACTGTAAAAGTCAAATTTGAGAAAAGAGGAACGGTAGCGTTCTACTGGAGTTCCTTGCCCATTATTCTCACACCACGGTCGGCTGCCTCAGATTTCCTCCGTTACTTTGATGATAATGTTCTTCGGCAGGCCACTAAAGTAATGACCATCTCTCAGTGTGGCATAGTGCAAGGTTGCTCTGCACTACGCTCTAATGTTTTGGCCTTATGTTCAGCCACATTTAACAAAGACACTTGAAACTAAATAGACACTAAAGTCTTCCATGAACCCACAGAAGAATATATATGTGCCATATGCCAGACATGACGAAGGCAACTGTAATTGCTTTAATATCAAAGCACAAACAACGAGATGTGAGATGATATAATGAAAAACAATGCTCACTCACCTCCCCCTCCTCCCAGAAGACTGCCGTTTGCTGAAAAGAGAGAAAAGAGTCAGTAAACTTCAAAGAATAAAATGCATGGATAATTCAAAGCAGTCATCAATATATGCCCATTTTACTTTGGATTCTTTTACTGCACATGTCTCATTTCTTTCACAGATAGACCTGTTATTTTTCAGACAGACATAATTTATGAGCTGTCATTTATATCACTTAATGAATAGAGGTAAGAGTCACTGAGATTAACAGAGCACAATGATTCATGAACGGTTAAATGTGTAATCACACATTTGAATATCTGTAACCGGTGATACAAGATTTAGCATTTCACTAGTAGCTTCCAACAACACCACCGTCATCCAACAGTAACAAGTAACAAGAACGTCATCCAAATAGTTTGTTTATTCCATCTCCAACACACAGAAGTGATCATTGTGTGTGGCAGTGTTTCTCTGTGAATATTAAATTAGAAACTTGGCAACAAACATGCGAGTCAGCAGCTAATTTAAATATACACTCCTTGGCAGATTTCTTCCTTGGCAACGTGACAAAGGTTATGCTCAATAACACATGTGGTTCATTAAAAACAATTAACGATGGCCTGTCGTTTACGACAGTTGTATCTGCTGCTGTACAACAGGGAAATCCAGATTCCATCGTGCCTCTGTGGGGTCTGGTTGTGTTTTTAAATGGAAACATGTCACACAAACCAGTGGACATGATCTGAGAGAAGCTCCAAAGTGCAAAGCTTGTGATCTTTAAAAAGTGAGGCTCCATTCTCACATGTGACAAAGCTATGTAGAACACCCTGAGAGTGAAGTCTAGCTCGCTGCTATTCTGCTGTCAGCTTTGAGACAGTTTACTGTGATACTTCTACACCGTGATAGGAGAATTCAATTGATTCAACATGATTTGGACAGGCACACAGCACACAGTCTCATAGTTGACAATGCAAATCAGAGCAAAAACTAAAAGCCACGAGGTCAAAGGAGCTGCTGTAGAGCTCAGAGACAGTGCTCCGTAGAGGCTCTGATCTGATGAAGGCTACATAAACATTTGCAAGATTGTTGAAGTGTTGCAGTAAAGGTTGTCATGGATTCTTCTCCCATCTCTACACAGGATTTCTGGAGCTCAGCCATCAGGTTCTTGGTCACCCGCTTTACTAAAAAGCCCCTCTTTCCAATTGCTCAGTTCAGATGGTTGAGAGTTGTCAGTGATCCAAATTTGTTCCATTAAAGAATAATAGAGGCCGTTTTGCTCCTGTGAACACGTTTCCAAATCTGAGCCTCGGTACAGTCCTGTCTCTGTGCTATGCAGGCAGCTCCTTTGACCTCATGGTTTGGATTTCACTTTGATATGTCATGGCAGGTGTGACACCTTAAATAGACAACTGTGTGCCTTTCTAAATCATACCCAATGAATACCCGGATTGTCCCCAGTCAAGATGTAGAAACATCTCTTAATCAAGTGCCCGAATACTTATGTCAATGTAATATTTCAATTATGTTTTCACATTTGGACTGAGGTACAGGCTGTTTGCATACAAGGCTGCAACATAACAAAATGTGCAACACACAAAGGACTCTGAATACTTTTCAAAAGCACTGCAGTTCACAAACACTCTTCATGTACTATCACTTAACACTGTAAAGTTTATGTGTATCTCCAACGTTAAGCATAGTTTATAGTTCAGCAGAAGGTAACGTCAAACTACTCCTCTCAGTGGAGGACACATGATTAAAAATGAAACAATTTTCATTTTGTTCTGACAGTTAGTGACATCCATTGCACATAAGAGGAAAGCGATTAGAGGGGATTTAAAATACAGCTGTTAATTTCAGTATAACTGAAAGTAGGTACCCTATGTGTTTGAAGTGTAGTTCATACAGAGGGCATTGGAGGAATCATACACTGCAACACGCCTTTAATGATCTTCAGTTCCGGCAACAGCACTGGCTATCATTAGCAGTGAGCACTGTCCCTGTTAAAAGCTTATTATTTCTCTAGAACATTTCGGTGCACAAGAAACAAACGGTGAGCGTGCAGCATCACAGAGAGCTCTCCAATCACACCACAGTCCTGTGGCTGTTATTATTTTTGCCTGATTACGTGTAGACGGGGACCTTTTGGAGTTCACTCAGTTTTTCCACACCTTTCTGTGGCACCATTATGGCTTTTTGTATTGTTCTCATTTAAGCACCACACATATGAGTGGGCACAGGGACAAAGACAGCTTTCCCGCTGCAGCATTTGTTTCATCAAAGGGCTTTTGTTATGCACGTGTGTATGTGTACGCACATACAGTATGAGCATAACATGCGCACACAAAAAAGAGAAACTCAAACAGGGGTGTACTGACACTCCAATGTCATGTTTACAATAGCATCTCTCCAGGTTTTTCTGTGATGAAAAAGATGCTCCTGCTCTCCCTGCCTTTGTTTAGCTCTGAAATCTGTCAGCTATCAACAGCAAGCACACAACTCAAATGTGCAGCTTCTCCAGAAGAGGCTTTGATAAACAGGTTCCTGCTCATATTCTAAAACCATGGAAAAATGCAGTGGAATATATATATATATATTTTTTTACCACAGGCAGATTTGATTTGAAAGCAAATAGGCACATGCAGTTAAAGATATGCCCAACCATATTTTTGTTGTGCATATTGTTGTCATTTATCTATTATCAATTGAATGAAAGCACTACTTTCGGTGCCAGTTCAAAGCAAGCTAATATGCTAGTTTTCAGTAAAGTCGATCATCATTGTCTACTCTCCTGGGGAGTCTTCCTATTCCTGAGCTATTAAAACACTGGGGTTTAATTACCTGACATTATGGAAATGTATACCTGAGGGGGGCGCTTCATTTACTCCACATCTAATCAGAGATTGGAGATGTGGTTGCTAATCAGTCTACTCTTCAGTACGAGTGTGTAAGGTGGGGTGGTGGTGGTGAACAGAGTAGTCTGTAGGTTGAGATGTTGGATGCTTTCTAACCACATGTGACTTGGTGTGATCACGGCAATAGCCCACTGGGAGATGAAGAGCGTTCGACAGCCATCTCATCTCGGTGATGCCTCTGATAAATATGGAGCTGGGGATGGGTAAAAACTCTGCTTTATGTCTTTTCATTTCCCCTCTCCCTTCATCCTCTCTTTTAATGATCAGACTGTCATGACACATGTTTTGGCAGTTTATCTTTAGGCACACTGTGCTGCTTATGCACACAAAATATCTGTAACCTACAGAGTCACTGAGCTCAACCCACAGAGATTCATATCATGGAAGACATTAAATCCAAAAATGTCTGGGGACTTACTTTTAACAATCTGTCTTAAAGCGTGAGACAAATAAGAAGCAGCTGCTGGAGGAGCAAACGTACAGCAGCAGCAGCTCTCCACTCCTGTTACCAAAGGTTCTGAGGTTAGTCACTAGGTCTTTGGCTGAAAAGTGCTTAAATTATCCTGAGTGATGTATATTTTATAGTGTGTGTATTAATTATAAACTAGCTCTGCTTGCTGTTTGTGACTGCCCTGTGCTCAGTCTGGCTATCTTGCGGTGGATCAACACATTTGTGCCTTTAGGGTAACAGTAGGAGAGCCAACAATTAGTATTATCAGAACACCATTATCTTTTTTCTTCGACAGTGGCTGAGTGCCTACATGTGGAGTTGTCTCTCTGAATATGTGTTTAATGGATTTTTGACTTTACCATCCTCGTTCTAATGTCTGCCAGCTTGTGACCTCGAGAGGATTTCATGAATCATTCTTTTACATTTTTTTAGGGCAGAATAGACTACATCTACACCTTGAAAACAACTACAAGGATCCTATCACTTAAGACAAAACACTGCAGTGAGCTTTGAGTTTTTATATTTCAGAGAAGGAGAATATTTCTTGTAGTAGTAAAGATGAGCCTTGAAGGTTTGCCAATGACCCAGTTAATGAGAGGAAAGAGAAACCCAAAAGGAGCAGGCTATGACTTGGAGTTTGTCAGGAGTGCTGCTGAGAGTCGTCCCAATAGTAACCACAACATGGGTCATAAATCTCAGTGGAAGGGCTCCCCAGACGGCCCAGAGATGGCAGGTCATTAGGAACTGCTGGTCCACGGCATTAGGCTGGCCCATCAAACACATGCCTGCACTGTCACCGCCAGAACACCCACTTCCTGCCTGCCCTTTGAACTCTTAACCCCCCTCCACAGCAACCTCATATATCCCTCAGCCAATGACAATGCAGCGGTGCCACTACCACGTATTTGCACAGCCAGAAAATATTGATAACAAAACCGTTGCCAGAGAGTGTGACAGCCGCAGTTTATGAATCGTGGCACTGCGTCAAGAAGCCAGCACAGACACAAACACAGTGGATAGGAGTGATGAAACCAGCCCCTTGTCTCACTGTGACCATTTATTTGCAGAGCATTCATAAAGGTGGCTTGTGTACACTTCACTGTGTGCGGCCTGAGCATGCAGAAGGCAGCGAGGCATGGATGTGGGTTGCGTGTTTGGTGTCGTCAGCAGAGCCCAAGATCATGCAGTTAAATGTGCTAGAGCACGACCACAAAACCTCAAGACAGTAAACGGATCCACTGTCTCCCTCCTTGTCCCCGCCACCTCAACTGAGCCCCTTTAAATACGCTCCTCTGAGTACACACTAACTTTATCCTTAGCGGACATGTTTCTCTATAAGCTCAAAGGTTAATACCGTGCTTCACTGCGACTCTGGAATAAAAGGGGTGGCACAGAAACTAATAAAAAAGTTTTATGGTTCAGGTTGCCTGCTCTATTCCAAATAGATAGGTTGCTGTGTAAAAAAGAAATCTTGTCGCAATTTTTCAAATCAGCCAGAGCTGCCACTGCTATATAATGCTACCAAGCCTATCTGTTTCGACAAATCTTAGAGGCATTTTAGCAGGATTTTCAGTAAATATACCCGAGTCAATTTAACTGTGATGGGGACCAACTGCTCTGTTGTATAGCAGCTGTACGGTGCTCCATATCACCAGCGCTTTTCAAGCGTGTCTTACCTGTCCACAATAATGGAATTCTGATTCAAGCAAATGCGACTACACATACAAACTGTCCCAAATAAACGCACAAACTAGGTCACCAGAGCTGCTCTTTGTAAGTCACACCCCCACCCCCCCACCCCCGTCTATTATTCTGCTTTAATTAAAACTCACAGCTAATTTGAGTGGCACAAATTAGCATCTACTGCACAATGAACTGCAAATGGAAGGCCTGAAATAATGAAGACAATAGTTGAGGGAAACAAAACGACAGTCTTTTCAAGACATGTTTGACACTTAGATGGTGATTAGATGTTCCTCTGCGTAGTGTTTTGATTTCTAACATGTCAGTTCTGAATGTCCATGTTCAAAGAGTCAGTGGAGGAAGAGACGTTGGCAATTCTTTTTGAGTGGAATAATGTGCTGCTTTACACACAGACGCTTTTCCACTTCAACAGCCTTCCTAACAAGCGTTGCTAGTTCTTGTGTACGTACACGCTCTCACACACAGACACACACTTGCACGTATATTGACATGCGCACAAACACAACTCAACATTGAACTCACCAACAACACTGGAAATATTCAGACGAGGATTTGATATCTGGACCAACCAATCTCATGTCTGTGGAGCTCTGTTAAATTGTGGCTGTTCTAACCTTTAACAGTGAAGGCTCTTTTCTTTTTAGTAGCTGCCGAAATTCGCACAAATAGAAATAAAACTTAAACGAGCCACCGGTTGTGGGACAAGAGAGGGGAGGCAACAGTGGTATTTCTTATTTGTGGCGCATTAAAAATGCATGCCACACCACACATGCTGCCTTCCCTGATAATACTGGTTGGCATTTTTGTTCTTTATAGCTTCTAGTGGTCCCCGAGGAGCCTAACTGAGCCAGACAAACTTGTGGTAGAGGTGGCACAATCCCAGCTGCAGATTCACATAGAAAAGAAAGCCTAAAGCCTGTTTCCCTTAGCTCATGCTTCATGTTCATGTAGAATAAAATGAAGTGGTGTCAAAAAGATGCAACTGTGGCTGCGTCCCACACTAGAAGCAGCATTATCTCAATATTGACATGTCACAGTGTTTCCTTGAAATGATTGAAGTTTCCAGTTACATATGGAGCTTTTGCATCAAATTAAAAGAAAGCATGGCAACATAAATCTTCAGGTCTCCTGCAAACTAATCAAATTTGGCGTTTCAGCAATGGAAGAACGGCGAGTGTGCAACCGAATAGAAGCACTCCATTTAGCTTTAGTGTCTAGTGTGTGTATCAGGTTGAGCAGATGGAGTTTCACAGCCTCGTTCACCGCCTCCTAAGACACACTGTCACTTTGACATGATTGACTTTCAGTTGTCATATTTTTGTTAAGTCACATTGTCTGGTTCTAATAATCTAGGCTGCATGTATAACAAACGTGTGGAAAATGTGGAAATTGTAAAGTTTTTCATCTATTTTTACCCCTTGTTTTCATGAACTTGCAAGTTGTTTTGTTTCTGCTGTTACAGGAAAACTTGTAGATTGAGCTACACTCTGTCTGACAGCAGAACATATCAAATGTAATTTAGAGTGTACTGCAAGTCTTATTCCTCCAGTCATCCACCTCTGTTTACGGTAATTTGCAGGGGTGTTTTTGCTTTGTAAACTTGTTGTAAAGCTTTCTTCCCATTCATTTGGTTGTTGTTTGAATTGATTTGATAAAGCAGGTCTCATCTCTATTGACATTGTCAGCATCCAGCACAAACAAAAGTTCTATTAAGTTACATGATGGGTTGAACTTTCAGCTGCTCTGTATTTTCAGTTCAAAGCTCACCACAGAGCTCAAAGATTCAGTCAAGGGCTGTGATTCCTTGGTTACTGTCACTGCTGAAGACAATGGTTTCTGTGTTACCACTGATGGCAGACAAATGCAACCATGTTGATTTGTTGTTTTGTGAAGCAGCATTTGAGTCGAGCTTTGCAGGGACTGTCAGAAATCAAGGTATCACCGATTAAAATCAAAGCAATGAGAAAAAAGTGAATTCTATTTTGGTGCCATTTCACTTTGAATTACTCATTAAATATCAAGGAACTGTGTGTGGCTCCTTACACCTATTCATGTTTTTAACGGTACTTGACTTATGCTGTTGATGGTTGAAATTATGTTGTTTTTGCAGCTTCTTTAAAAAGAACTACAGCCGTAGTGTTGATGTCTGAATGTATCAATGTGACAACAGGCTGGTGTCACAGTGATTAATCCCTTTCCTCCACAGACTTGTCACCCTCATAACAAAGCAACAATACCAGATGCCAAAGCCAGCCCACACATCTATTGTTATAATTACCTGACCTTCAAATCCACATTAATGAGCCCAGGATGATCCCATTCTCTTTCATCATTTGGCTTCCGAGCCCTCCTTTTATCTAACAAGGTCACCTTTCACAACACTGTTTCTCCCTGAAATACACATCCCCCTCATAAATATACATCTACCTGCATCTGCTCAACCCCCAATCCTAAGAAGGCAGCTTGGAGAAATCACAAGAAAATAAAGCTGTAGGTGGGCTCTGCAAAGCGAGAGTTTGTATTTCTTCTGAAGTTGACACCAAGGGAAAGTCAATGCCACCAAAGTTAGACAGAGAAAACAACTTTCTAATGAATTATGTGTTACTTAATAATTGTTTTCAACAGCGAAGACACAGCCTACTAACATCAAGAAGAAAGACACACTGCAAGGTCTCTGAAGGCACCAGGCAGGGGGGCAGCAGAGAGAGCAGGGTTGTTAATGAAGATGTTTCAATCCTTTCCCACTTTTTATTAACAAATGTGGTGGGAAAAACAACACAAAAATACCAGCTTGTGAGAAACAGCAGTCATTCACAGAAAACATTTTTAAAAAAACATTAAAAAAACATAAGATTATTCATTTGGTCCATTACATTTCAGCCTCAGAAAGACTGAATTTAGAGACTTTAGAAATATGAAACTGAGCTCCACATGTTATCAATGAGGCAGTGATTTTGAGAGCCCTGCAGGGAATTCCCTCACATTCTAAATCATAATATCAAAGTGTATTGGAAATATTGAAGTGTCTAGTGCCACAAAATATTTCACACAGATACTCAGATTAAAGTACACAAATTATGTCAGTTAGTGAAAAATGTAACTTTTTACATTATCATATTGTCACACATTTCATTGTTGCCACACAATGAGCACACCTCGTTGCCCCGCACAGGCCTTAGGCGATCCTACTGATCACTAAAAACACATAAGACTTTTGCAGTGGGTAACTGCTGATGATTAATTTATATCAAAGCTTTGTTCACATGACAAAATGCAGTTTTAATATGCACAATGTTACATAACAGGGAGATGTTTCAACTGATAAGCAGAGTAATTTTCTGGTTGAGATGAAATAGGTCATCTGCAAACTGTTAATATGTACCATGTTATATAAGACACCAAGATATTTCAACTGATCTTCACAAACTCTCTGCCAACTGTCTATGCCAACTTTGAAGGGACACCGTCATTTTCTGGTTGAGAAGAAATAGGTTTTTGAACTTCACAGGGCCCAGTGTCACTGCAGCGCACTGGCAGGATTTGGGCCAGCAGCTGCATATTACCGATTTATCCAGTCTCATTTCTGGATTTATCAGCCTGTGTTAATAATGTAGCCTCTTCCTTACTGCTGATCAGGCCTGTTGGTATGCTAAAGACTTGCATGGCTCCTCAGGGCCTTCACAGTCCACTTCTCCCAGCTAGGTACCCGCCAGGCGGCCAGACGGTTCCCCTCACTATATCCAAAATAACATGGCTGGGATTTCTCCAGATGGAAGAGCCAGGCCAGCATTAAATTGGAGATCCTCAGCAACTGAAGTGTGGTTTCTGAATCAACTTTCTTTTTACATATCACTGCTTTCTCTTCGCAGAAAATAGAAGTCTGGAAATGAGGTTCTTGCCCTTGATAGTCAGGTCAAGTTATAACACACTTTTAGAGGTTAGAGTCCATATGGTTTAAGTGCAGAACATTGCATTAAAGAAGAGTGCATTGTCTTTTTTAACCACTAAATGTATTTTAACTTCTCTTACTTCCTTAGCAAAATGCACTTAACCGGCACTTAAGAGAATCCATTCCCACCAGCGTCTATTTGATCACAGTGGTCTAAGTGTTGAGGTGATGTGTGAAGTGAGCCCTAGCTGGCTCCAACAGTACTACATTTATGTCACACATTCATCCTCCTACAGCAGCAACAGCAGCCTGCCACTCAATCATACATCCAGGATAAACACCACATTATGCATGTTACCATGGTGAGAAAACATGTCCACAAAGGCACCTCTTTTTCTGCTTATTGAGCGTGCCGAGGAAAATGGGTTGTGTGTTAATTAAAGGAGACAGTTTATCAAAATGGTTTAGACTTCTATACTTCTCGGGGCTTGTATGGACATTTCTATCTGCTGAACATACCAATGTTAATCCAGGCAATTTGTGAAGATCCATCGATTCAGTAATGCACAGTGACAAATAACAATCTCATGGTGTGTAACAGAGAGAAACTGATAACTGACACTGCATATAGTCAGGTTCTACATCTTAACGCAAAAATATAAGACATTTTTGAGCCTAAATACGCAGCACTTGTAGAAACTGCTCCTAAATTAAGTCGAGTCTAAATGAAGACACGTCAGTCCAGTCTACTGAAGTGCATGATGAAAGCTCTCACAAAGATAGGCCAATCCTTCTTAGATGAGAGATGATCTCATAAATAATCATCCCTGTATTAATATTAATAGAGACAGTTGTAATGGTTTGATCATAATGGGAGGTATTTACTCTGAGATGGTTATTTATTTCCCATACTTTGTAATGGAAATAAAACAGTTTTGCACCTCAAAGACATTTTCCATTGTGCCATCACTAAGTCACAGTTGTCCCAAATTGCAGTCCATTTTGTCAGGCTCAACATCTGCAAGAAAAAGCCCAGCTCTACAAACAGATTTTTGAATGTAAGTTGGAGATGTTATTATTGATTTCCTGAACAGTGGACTGAATACACTGTTTTGCTATTATTTTCTATTACACAATATCTGTGAGATAGCATATTAACAACAACACTAGAAGCAATATGCAATTTTCACATATTCCCCTCATAGTTCCCAACATTGGTATTATCCACCTTTTTCCGAACGTCAAAAACGTAAGCCTGTTTTGCCGGTTTTGCTCTTCCGGTGGAATTTTATGTTTACGTTTCCATGGTTTCAGTAGTCGCGGTAAATGCATGGATTTTTATTTTTTTATTTTTTCAATGAAAATCTGTAAAACGCATGGATCATCACACCAGCTTTTAACAGTGGATATCACACAAATTGACATCCGTGTTAAAAGCCAGCGTTAGTAGATCCATGCGTTTACCGCAACTATGACAACAACTGAAAACCATGGAAACGTAACCGTACAATTCCACCAAACCGGCAAAACCGGCTTTCGGGTTTGCCCATAGATGACGTTCGGAAACTTGTGGATAGCTTACAGACATGTCATGGTCTGCAACAAAAGTAGTGTAATATTGTTTTGAGTGTTTTGAGCTTCTATCTTTTGTATCACATATGGATCACACAATGTTCACTTCAGTGTATCATCAAACAACATCTGTTTTTTTTCTCCTACAAACACATTCACACAAAATCCCCACGGATAATCTCCTGCTCACTGGTATCTGCAGCCTTTTGTTACGACAACACAAAAAGACAACCTGTTTCAATTGCTTATTCGAGGAGATTAAAAAACACACACACATACACACCCTATGAAATAGTAAAGCACAGTGCTGACACCATGAGAATTATACAGTCAGACAGAGTGTTTTCCTTTTGGCAGTGTCACCAAATAAATCCGAGCTGAATAAAACATCAAATTGGTGAAATGAAGAGCAAAGTAGAGTTAAATATTCTATCTTTCAGGATTTCTTTCCTCTGTGGGTCTTGATGTTCTGCTTGAAGACTCATTCAGTTTATGTCAACTGAAGTGATTCAATCCATCAGTCTTGTCAAATCAGATTTACACTACTTCTCACTGGTCTGAAAATACCCTGCCAGGCTGGCTGATACATTGAGTCTGAACTTATCCTTTGACTACCATTTAATGATACTTAAACTTGGTTTGGCTTCATAAAACCTTTGATTCTCTACGGGTAATATGAAGCCTCCTTTTATTCACATGAGCCTGAATCATCAAAACCATGTATTGAACATATTTGCCAAACTCCTCAAACATCTGTGTTTTAAGGGCATGGCTAAATGCTAATCATTTTCACTGGGTAATGTAGGTACCTTCCATACACACAGGAGAATAGCTCATATAACCAATCAAACTAAATAATGGACAGCTGTGCCTGAAATAGTTATCTTAACCAGGGGATTGACTGACTACAGTTAAAAAAGAAACTAAAGAAGAAAGAAGAAATTGCAGGGTAACTTAAGTGCAGCCATTAATTGGCTTACATCCAAGATCTTTATTTCATCTTTGAACCCCTCTACACTCAATGTAGCCATCTTAATGTTGGGTTATTTAACCCCAAGGTTCTCGGAGCTCTGATGATACAACACACGATAACTGTGTACAATAAATTAACACCCATGATGATCTCGTATTCTTTGTTCTTGTTTTAATTTTTTTAATTAAAAGTATAAAAAAAGAAAATAAAGTAGGCTAACTGGCGTTGGAGCTTTGAAAGTCTCTTGTTTCCCCAAGTGACAAACACATGGCGATAGTTTTGTCAGGAAGGTCCAGTAAAGATCCTCAATGTGTCCTTCTCAAAGAGCACAGACGCAACAGTTCACAAGTACTGTTAAAGGTGACCAGCCAAAGAATATGGATAATGGTGGGAAGCAAATCTCTGTGTTACTTGTAGCCAGACGAGTCCAGTTTTACATGCGGCTGTCAGCTTTGATGTTCCTGTGTCAGAGGCTCTACAATAGGAGGTGGGACGGTGACCAGGGCTGCTTCACTTAGTCAGCTTCAAAACACCAATCAAACACTAAATCACACTAACACACTAGATACGTTGTGAGAGGCCTGTCACTGCAGCAGAGCCAACTTATGTGGCTTTTACACATGATGAAGAAAAGCACACAAACAGACACCAACTACGACAGACTGCAGAGCTGGATGTTAAAAGAAGAACAAAACACAGGGAGAGGCTCCTCTCACACATTACTTTAACTTGATACTCTTTATAGTTCCTTCTCCTAGCACTTTGTGTGATAGATGGGAAAGTGCCAGATATGCAGCATGACATCATGAATGATCTACTATTAACACTCAACTTTAATGGTCTTGACTGAACATTTCCTGAACACATAGATCTTTGTGTAAAACAATCTGAATCCTGCATCATCTTCACACCAGGCTAATAAAATTCTCTGGCAATTGGGAGTCTGGAAATGGACAAAACCTGAATTTGGCCTGAAAAAAGGCATGCATGGATGAAATGACATCAGCAGACAGCTCATAAAAGAATATTGCTTAAATTCAAACAAGAAGTGATAAAATAAAAGCTGGGGGAGGTGAGCAGGTTTTGTTTCTAATTCAGATTGGGAGGCCAAAAATGGAAGGAAGGAAACTGACAGAAGCAGAAGATTAATTCTCCTGTGTTACAGAAAATAACTCTGTGCCAAGTTTGCTGAACAACTTACCAAAAAAAGACTATTGTAACATGTAATTGTGTTATCCAGTGACTCAACATACTCTTTTTAAGATTGTAAGATCAAAAAGGCAGAGACAAATCAGGCAGGTAAAGCCTTACAACAGCTCGAAGGAAGTGAAAAATAAAGCATTAAACAGATTTGATTGTGGATATTAGAAGGATTTTGCCAGTAACTAGTGCACAACTCAGTCATTCTCCAGTATTATATGTGGCCACAGAAGCCAAAAGCAAGCAAACGTCTCAGAGAATGCTGCTCTGCAAGTTGTTATAGGGCGACATGAAAGCTATTGCAGTGGAAGTCTTAATGAGGTGAATCACTACACAGAAATGAACTTTGGAAAATTCCTCCCAACAACAATGTCAGAGGGCAGACAGACCTTCTGTGTAACCACACACTCTGCACAAGTCAACAAGACCTTTTCACTGTCAGGCCCATTCAATAATACCTATAGTTACACAGGCTGTTCGTAGTGAGAGAAGGACTCAGCAGTAACCTTGCATCCCAAGGACACATCATTTGAAATGCATTGGGTGCCACAATGCTGTGATATATCCTTTTTCCAGAATTAACCTCAGCTAGTCTTTCCTGTCACCGACCAATCAAGGAGTATGAGTAGGGACAGGTCCCGAGTCCCAACACACAAATACATAGGACTTCTTGGGTTGCCTATGGTATGTTTACCAGCTCTGAGGGCAAGAGGCAAACATGACAAATTGCTTGAAAGATCTCACAGGTCAGTCAGCCACATGTTTGACAAATACAATCTAATTGTGAAACATTTGTTTGAAAAAGTCTCTTTCGGAAACGTGAAGGATGGAAATGTCTGTGTGACCTCTATTAGAGGCAGAGATTTATCTGTATTCCAAGGTTACCTCAACCATGATGCACTCCAGTCAGTGAGCAAAAAGGCTCCTGTCCGTGTGTCTCCAAATAGTAAATGTGAGTGCATTGTGGAGAAGAGAGAAAAACTGAAGGCACAGATGGCTGAAAGCATACATGATTAAAATGCAATTCAGTTAGGAGGGTGAGATGGATGAATGACCTAAATGAAATCGGCAGCTGCACAGGTAGAGTAAGTTTGACTAAAGTGGTGTAGATCAGAGAGTTTTTATTTGTCCCACAATATCACAGTTGTCACCAGTTAACGATCAGAAAAAAAGTTAAGCAGATGATTAAGCCAAAAATGCCATTACTATGCATGGATACCACATTGTACATGCAGAATGTGGGTACAAACAGAAACCACAAAATATTAACGAAACCTGACAAGATTATTGAAAGCAGAGCCCGATTCTTTCAGTCTTTTTAATTAAATGCCAAGATGGAGGCATCCCTCCACAGCATAATAAGCGTCACACTGCTAAATTCAGATTTGGCATCAGATTAGCGTCTTTGAGTTTACTCCCCGAATATGCTGAAAGAATGTGACACTGTCTAGATTAAGGCACCACTTCAAAGAAGAAGGACTTTGTGATCATTAATGGAAGTTCTAATTACTGTGGAGCCACCAGTAAAGGACCAGTGCTAGCTCTCGCAGCATCCATCATTTATGAAGCTGGACTACAGTTTCTACCCAAAGTAGTTAATTGGCTTATCTCTCCTTCTGCTGCACAGAGACACAAAAGGAACATGGCTTCAGACCCACTCAGAGGAACACTGCCTCACAAACTTATAGAAGTCTGTGTCTCACAGCAAAGTCGCATACTTTATAAATCAGCAAGGCGGGCTTGGTTACCATTATATTCATTTTTGACTGAAAAAAGACCCATTCATGTAAACATAAGGCAACAGACAGCAAAAAATGTTATTAAGGCTCAGGACAGTGTGATTTAGAGAGGAGGTGCAATATGCATGATACCTCTGGAAAAGCTTTTTTTTATATAATTCCCACCTAAAGCTTATATCCCACTATGAGTCACACTCCGTCTTCCTGAAAAATCTCCTGTATTCCTAGGTTGCTACAGGAAAGTCCTGATAATGGGGTCCAGGCCATCTGTCAGCTTGTTTGATGATGTAAACCTTTCACTGGTGAAGCCAATAAGTATTATTTTGCCACTGCAGAAACTGACTGTTCAGTCTTATTTATGGTAGAGGGAAAGTGGATGCCTCCTGCCCAGTGCTGCAGTGTGCAAAAGAGGATGTGGTTTAATCTTCACTTCCATCTTTAATGAGATCTGATGCAGGATGAAGTAGGATCCTAGCTGCTAGCTAGAACACAGTGCAGGCCCACCGAGCTACACATAGTAATGTAATAGATGCTGTGCGATAGTGTGATATACACAAACCATTAGGACTGCACCAAATTATTTTTTGTGGTTAGCTGTGTCAGACACAGAGCACTAACTCAAGTAGAACCAGCAAACAGACAGGGGAGGTGGAAACTCGAGAGCAATGCCAGTAGTGCAGGATTAACCTCACCAAGCACCCTGTGCTTATAAATGAAATGGATCGGCCCAAATTCATTGTCCTCTGTTCACTGGTCAGTGCTCCCTGTTGTGTTGGCATGTCTGCTTAGTGGGGCAACTGTGTACTTCTCTCTGGCACCATGTCAAAGAGAACTGGGTAAGAAACACTGGACTGATGGGATTTGATATTCTGACATGATTCTGTTTTTTTTGACTAACAGTGTCCTTTCGACTAACAGAGTGTACTGTACTCTCTAACAACTAAGACTAACGCCCCTCCACAAAGCCTGTGAGGTATAAAAATATACTCTTCAAGCTGTGTGGGCTGCTTGGGGAGCACCGATACCTTGTCAATACGTCTCTTTGCCTTTCCTCTCCCTAGCTGCTCAAAGAGAGGGAGCATTCATTCTTCAATTTGGCCTAATCAAGTTTGAATTCAGTTAACAGCCGTGTGTCAATCTTTTCTAGCACTCTGGTTGCAGATATGTAATCTCCAGTGGTGTCTCTTGGGCATATTTAACTCATACATAAATACAGGGATTGTCTCCTGAAAATATATTATATGTCACTTCTGGCCAGACAGCAGGTATTGGTTACAGCCACCCAGTCTAGACGGGCAACATACTTGCTTTGAGAAAAAAAATCATATGTGTTTATGGATTTTTATCTTTTAGGATGACATTTTGTAAAATAAATATAGACAGAACAGAGAGCCGATTCCAGTTTTTTAAATGTTTTAAAAAGAAACACATTCTCCTCGTGCCAACACACACACACACACACAGTGAACAGACAAGCTCTCACCGCAAAACCTTTTCAAACAGTTGTGTCTTGTACGCTAATAGTTCTGTTGGTCTATGAGGGCCAATGCTCCATATGGATGGCTGATTAAGCAGGAGGCTACATTCAAGCTTTAGCAACCCAAAGGACAAGAAAAAAGGCAGGGTTCCCATTGTGGGAGTCCATTGGCCCACAGTGTCTCCTGCTCGACTAATGTAATCTATGATCTCTCCCATCCCAATTAAAAAACGAAATGGCCTCAGAACAGCTGTAAAGGGAGGCCTCACAGGAGTGCACTAACCGCTGTTAATGTCAGAAGTCTCGTTTAAAGAGCAGCATCTGTTTACGCTCCACGCAGGCCTCATGCCTCCGAGCCCACTAACAGCAGATACAACCCTGCCCATCTGGAGCGTTGCAGCAACACTCTGTCCACCACTCACACAATCGACTGGCACTCAAACTGCTTCATTCAACTCGGTGGACATTTTTGACTTTATAGTGAACTTTGAACAAGGTCAATGAGATGATAAAAAATACATTGTGATATTTTAGGTATAAGATTGAAATTGCACACTGAACTCTAAAATCGCAGGAGGTGCAAGTGGCTCAGTAAACATCAATATATAGAAAAACAATCAGTATGTTCAATCAAAGGGTTATCATTCAGCAGCAACAACAATTATATTCGGCGTGAAACATTTCATTGTCCAAATCATAGTGAAGGCTGACTGAATTAGATCATAGCATTTTTACAGTTAGTAACCTAAACTATAGTGCATATGATTAATATTCACATGTAAATGATACGTGCTGAGGTTTTATTAATCCTGAAGCCATCTAAGGTAAAAACTGGTAAACTGTGCAGGACTGACTAAACAGAGAGCCTGAGTTAACAATGTGTATGACAGCATGCGATTTCCTAAAATTAACTCAGCTGTGATTCGATTTTACTTGTTCAACTTCCCAGGACTGGTGGCCTGTAGCTTCCTTTCAGATCTGTCTGCAGTCAGTCCAACAGAAACACACCACTGTTCGTTCTGACTCAAGGAACAGGAAACAGCAGAGCGTGTAGCCAGGAAATGGGCTGCCAAGTGAGAGAGCAGGAGGTCCAGTAAAAATGAAATGACATTTGTTTGGGGAAGACAGAGGAAGGATGTTCACTTAAGCAAATCTGATCAGATAATTCCATTGTTCAGTGGCTTTCAACAGGAAGTACACTCGTGCATGTCCATCACTCTTGTCAAAATGAGCTGTAAACACGGATTATGTCATGTCTCAACGATCAACAATCAAGTTAGCACCAATGCTGGCTTTGTGTACAGAACCAATCTTAACATATTACAGTACTATTACAATACTAAAATTACCTTAAGACTTCCGAGAGACTTTGGGACTTCCATACATGAGGGTAATATAGATATTGCTCTTATATGCTTCAGAATACATTCAGGGACTTGATGGAGTTCCTATACCACTGACAAATGATTATTTTGCCAGTTGGAGAGAGTCCAGTCAGACCTTACTCTGTTTTGGCACAAACATTTACCTAATCCCCCAACTAATACCCAAAAATGTGTTCCCATAATGGCTTCCAACTAATTTTGTGTGATACTACTAGTTGGTGGCATCCTAAGACACACAATGTTAACATAACTGAGAAGATAAATATGATTTGAAGCCAAAAAAGAAAAATAACCCTAACCCTTATATGTGAGTGACATATTCTCTTATTTTAACTCCCCAAGGATCTGTCCTGGTATAAGTGAAGTACAAGTATCTTTACTCACAACTTGTTTTTGACATGAGGATATTATGAGTCCATTGTAAATCAAAATTCAAATTGCTGTACTCACTGACAAGATAGTGGGTTTGGTACCGCTAAACAAAGTCTTTACGTTATTCAGCATCTCCACATGGACCATTGCCTGCCACTGGTTGACAATGTCATGTAATTGATTTTACTTTTTACATGTGGGCTTGTTCTGCTTTCACTCCATCTCACTGTTCCCATATTATTTCAAGCTTTCACCTTGAGTAGACGGAGCAGCTGTGACAATAAAAGACTTGAAAAGAAAGTCTCTATTAGCTTCGTGTATGAAGAATCTATTTCCCCAGGTCCAATTTCATTGGCAGTGGAGCAAGAACATACCAGATTTTTATATATACTTAACTCAAATATAATTTTGTGTGTGTACAATTTATCACAGCTGTACACATGCACTGACTAATCAAAAACAACAGCAGAAAGCAGCTGGTCAGTTTGCATTCTCAGCAGCTTTAAAGTAGCCCATATTAGGGAATAAGTACTGGTAATCAAGTTCATTAAGTACACAAACCTGCAATATCCATGTGTTTGGACCTGATTCACAGCTTATATATAAATAAAACAAAAAACACACCAAAATGTAGCACTTAAAAGACACTGTGAAGACTAATTAGAACATGACGATAATGATTTAGGAGGTGGAGTCGGTCATGGCCACTAAAATGAGAAATATGGCATCAAATTGGCTAAAGCAAATTGACTGGAGTTTGCTGGTATTTAAATATGTCAACATCTTTGATAGGCCCCCACTAGTCAGTACTCAACACCCTTTTTATTTAGAGGAGGTAAATACATTGAACCTTCTAGGGATGGGTGCAGCTGACACCAAGTCAATAATTATAGTTTGTAGAAACACAAAAATAAGCAGATCATTATCTCTCTGCTAAACATTCCCTCGGTTTGGTAGAATTATGCTCATTAGCAGGGGTAATAACTGAATAACTATTTACTTGCAAACAAGGACCCTGCTGAAATGGTATGATCACCGATGTACTCTGAAGAGCTAATTCCAGATTTTTCATTGTGGGACTCCAACACATGGACTGATTGGCAGAGAGCCAACCAATCTATGTGGTTAACGTCATCACATCCCATGTCTACTCGGCATTTTGTAGTTTCCAGTTATCTTTATTTTGCCCTGCACAGGTCAGCAGTATGCATGAGTTTCCAAACCACTGCATAGAAAACAGCCTTGAACCAAACATGTGTTGCAGTGTCATTACATTTATGTCATGTTTTAGCAAAGGATAAGGTATAATATCAATTTATTCACTCAACTTGCCTTTTTGAGTTAGTAAATAATGTGTTCTGTAACTTTGTTACATTTATTAATTTAGTTCTAGTCCCAGTTTATAATCTCATCACAAAATAAATTATCTCGTTCTTCAAGATTTTTAATTGGTTTAAACCACCATAAAAATGAAACAAATCTAACCCTCTCTCCTTCTCTGTCTCCTCCAAACTACAACTCTTTCTGTGACCTTGTTTCATTTCAATTGTTGGACTATGAGCTTACTGCTACAAGTAAGCTGGTAGTCTTCTGTAGAGTTCTCAACAGGCCAGAAAATCCCAACCTGACCTGACCCGACCCAAGTGAGTTGAAGCCCAAGCCCAACTCGCCTGAGAACATCACGTACAGTATTGAGGCTCACAGGCTGCGCCATGAGGGGGCTAAAAATCAGCAATAACAGCAAAATACAGGTCACCATGCAAGTATCATAGAGAAGAAAGTCGCAGCAACTCTTGGGCGCTATACATAGTTCTGACATGGAGCCGAGACCCCTCTCTCTTCCATTGGTCACAAATATACAGTCTAACAAACAGAGAAAGTCTTGGACAGGCTCAGTGCAGGCGATTACTGTCTGACAACACAGTGCTGTGTCACAGACGGTTTTTTCCTCCAAAGCCTGACTCGATCCGACCAGTTATCAGCCCAAACCCAGCCCATCCGGTCAGGCTTTTTCAGGTCAGGTTTGGGCTAAGGATGAAATTGAGAACTCTAGTTTTCTGTGTGAATCATTGTGTTACAGAGTCTGGGGCAAATGTACACCCTCCACCTGGCTAAACTAAACTAAGCAGGTAAACCAAGCAGCTGCAAAACACATGTTGCATGTGTGGTAACTAGAATTCAACAAGTCAGAGACACAGCTAGTAATAAGGCATTCAAATGGATTACTAAACATGTCTGAAATGGCTTCATGCTATGACAGAGTGTCATGTTGCTCTTTAGATTAGTCATTTGTTATTTGTTTTGAGATGCTCACTCTCAGATATCAGAATCAAAAACAATGTTGAGTTTAGCTTCAGAATTTAAAGAAGTCAGTGAGATGTTTTCTGCTTTTAAAAAATAAGAATAACTTCACTAATTAATGACTTTACAAGCCATCAGCATCCATGTTTACCTTACTATGTGGAACGTTGTCTCCAGCACGCTGTGTCATCTTTCAAGTCCTGCTTGACAGAACAAGCTCTATTATTTCCTCCGAGATTAATTGCCTCTTAAAATCATGATGGAACTTTGACAAAATGGGGCAACATGGGAGGTATTTTCACTCTCCTCCTTGTTCCCCTTGCATCAGGTTCAACTTCTGAAAGACACTCTCACTCAAGGTCTTTTTGGAGATGTAGCAGGCCTTGTGCTTGAAAGCATCAGGGTAAAACCCAGCGCTTAAATTGTTTCCCATCACAAGCACAGAAGTAAGATGTTCAAGAGGTGTTTGCCTTTACCCCCTTCAGTGAAGGGAACTTAACTACAGAACCATATTACTGGCCCTCTATGGGAAAGCAGTGAGAAAATTGAATGTAGTGTGGCTATTTATTTTATGTGATGTATTACAGAAAGGCAGAGGGGTGGTTATTCTAGTAATAATAAACCTCAACACATTAAAAAACAGTCTACAGCCTCTCTGTATGCAAAAGAACATATTTGTTAAGAGAAATTGAGGTAATGTATCAACTTTGTTGTGCCAGCAATGGTGTTGTCGTTGATTGTACAGTAGTATGTCCAGGGGCAGATGGTTCCATTCAGATGGAAATTATACCATGAGGCCATTCAGTAATAAACATATCATCTCCTGAATGAATAGTTGTTTGTTCTGCATTTTTATTTCTGTTTACATGAAAGGGGCTTAGGATATAAGGTGTGATGTGCTACAATTTATTATTTCATGTGAGAGCAAATTTTAAAATATAAACACAAAAACTAACCTATACTACATCTCATAAATTGTATTACCATAATAAAATCAGACAGTATTCCATTAAATTTCTTCATTTTTATATGACATTGAAAAATTGATTCTTCATCAATTAATATTAGGTTGTATGCATAGTTTTTAGTCTGGTGATGACATACTTGCTACATTCTAAACAGGCAAACACATCTTTTAAACATGCCTTTGATTTTTCAAAATTTCTTGCTAAATAGCTCATGCCATATTATTGTGATTATTTGTGTGGCTAACAGCTTTGCAGTCACCCGCATGCTCCATGTCCTTGTTTCCCAAATGATTACATTACATAAATAATGCTTTAGGCCAGATTGCGAATTAGAACGACAAGTACGACAGGACATTTGTTCCACCTCCAATATGAACAGGCTATTTACAGCTCAGCTCACTGTAAATGCATCACCTTCACAGTTTAACTCCTCAACAGATGCAAAAATGTGACCAGTGCCACCTCATGAGAACAACTCATGGTCCCAACCACAGCACTGAAGTAAGAGCTCTTGGCACCAGTAAAAACAGATTTACTGCAATTAAATGTGTAAAACTAGACTCACACAGATTTTACTGAAAATGCTCCTTGTTTGTAAAAAACGGCTGTATAAATACACTTGCCTTGCCTTCTCTTGAACAATCCAGAGGGAAGACGAACAAACCTGAACAAACCAGAGAGAACTGGTAACCATTAAATGAGTGGCTATATCACAGTATGTCTCGTGACCCCTCGCAGCTTTAAGAGTCTCACTTTGCAAAGTGCCCACATCTGATAACTGAATTCAAGAGAAGCAGCTCTAAACTTCCAGGAGCCCTCCTGTGTTCTGCTCTGCACTTTTCATTCCCACTCTCATTTGGATAGCATCACGCACCTAAATAACCTCACCCTTTAGGAAAGGAAAGGGAGGTGTTCCAAAAACACTCTGCTGGAGGAAGAAAACGTGAATGGGCAGGTTTTGAGTGGCTTAATCTCACACTAAACAGGCAAGTGTAGAAGGACACCATGCCTGGCTGCAGCCCTAATCGTCCTGAAAGAACGTCTATGTGTTGCTGTTAAATCCAATTTCTATTTAGCATTAATGCCCTCTGAGAGCTCCTGCCTTTCTGTTGTAAAGAACATCATAGCCACACAATCCAGAGCATCCAGAGATATACAGCGGTTATTGTTTTTATACAATATATATGAATTTTCCATAATCTAACCATGGGTATTATGCAAACTGTTACATACACATGTAGATATTAATTATTGATTGAATCTTTGTCCCATAATCTAAAATAATTATGGACCTGCTCTATGATGAACACTGAAAGATGTAAACACGCAATTCTTTTCTCTGCAATGACTATCGACTGACAATTTTATAATGTATTTCACTTAAAGCAGATATCAGCTTCACGGCCGTTTCGGCTAATGCTGCGTTCAAGGCAGGCTTTTGAAACCGTAAGTTACAGCTTCAAGTCACAACTACGACTTGGTAGCGTTCCAGGTAACCCATAGCTCGTGTTTTTACCATCCTGTTGTCTGTGAAAGTTCCCTATAACGGCCACTCGTAACTTCCGACCCGTGAACTCGTACCAGATCGAACTGGTATGACTTCACAGGAAGGAAAAACACAAAGTACGAGTTTCTTTGAACGCACCATGAGTTAGCAGCCCCCGCCCTTGTCAGGCATCAATTGGTCCTCGTGCTACGTCACCACATTCACGCGCATCCCTTGGCTGCACACACAGCCCTTCATGCCGTTCTCTCTCCTCATTGGATAACACTTGTATCCCACAAGGAAAATTTTCTCCTCGGGTTACAGCAGAGCAGAGTGACGGAGAGACTCGTGTTTAGGCTGAAATACTTCATGTAAGTGATTGCTGACGGAAAATAGGACTATTTAGGACTTATATTAACAAAAACATTCCACTGATATCTGCTTTAAGGAAAATTTTAATTGACAGTCCTGTTAGCGTAATGTGAGTAGACTTTGTCCTTTAAAGGGGAACTATGCAAGTCTGTCTGCCTTTAAGCTGTTTTGCTAACCCTCCTCCTGGCCATGTGCATTTGTTTACAACAATGCTGGCAAGAAATCAATCAACAGAGCGGTGGATAACGTTATATATCATTCCTAATAACAAGGTACATTTATTTAACCATCACAATTACTCCAAAGCCGTTTAATTAAGGTAAAAAAAAAAGTAGCATAGTTTAGGTAAAAATCCTGCATAGTTCCTCTTTAACAGTGCACAGGTTAACAAAACTGGGTGGACAGTAACATTCATGCTAAACATGAAAAATGCTCAAATATAAAGGTTTTCATTCCTTCTTAATAATGGTGCTGCTACAGTTGGAGATGTAGGCAGTTTGCTCAAGAGGATTAAAAACATCTTAAGATGCTGGTATTAGAGTTTTACAGTCCAGCAGCCAAAGACTTAATGTTAGAGGAAACAGTGACCGTTCCTAAAAAGAGCAACAGAGACTACATAGGGGGCTAAAGACAGGGCAGGACTGAGCCTCGGCTAATGATGCTACGCAAGTGCGAGTGTCCACAGAGAAGAAGAGAGGGCTGATGGCTGACTGAATGAGAGCTAGACTGGGAAAAGGGGGATTAGACCCTTGGATCAGGGAATTTCAACTTTGTGGGCTTAGGTGCAAAGAGTTAGAGGAGTCACCCATGCCTGCTCCTACCCCTGCTTTTGTCCTTAGAGACAATAGGCTTAGCTGCTCTGATCCACAGCTCTCCAGTTATGATCACAACCCATTACTAATGCATTACCATTGCACTTAAGACAGCAATTTGCTGATTGCCATCAATTTCAGATGTTAGGACAGCGTTGTGAGTCGTCCATTTTGCAGAGATTTGTTATGATGTGATTGGCGTGGGGGTCTCCAGTTGAAAGCACGGCTCCTCCTGATCCACAGATGAGAAACGCATACAGTGAGATGAAGTGAGGAGGGAAATAAATGAAGGTGGCTGAGGCCATTTCGTGTGGGGAATGAAGAGCTATAGCGCTGCATTCCAACTGCTTTGGCTGCTGCTTTAAATGAAACGCTCAGCTTAAACGCGGTTTCTGGCATAGAACTTCATGCAAATCTCTGAGCTGCCCTCTGACCTGTAGACAATTGTGGGGCAGTACTTAGAGAGCGCTCCCAGAGATTCTCCCCTGGACTCCAATTAGGAGGGCTTTAAATTGCTATACACAATAGGCTAAATACAGGCCAAAGCATTTTAAGCTTCTCTGTATGTTCTGCATAGCCTGCTGGTTCCATGGCAAGTACAGTGAGATAGGTGATTAAGTATTTCACAATGAGCCTTCTGGTAGTAGGGTTATTTGAAACGCTTCACTATTACCACAACCAGGGAAGGCAAAGATACAAGGAAGTAATGGTCTAAGACGACAGGAAGAACACCGTTTGTTACATGTCTGGTTATTTGAATATACATTACAGCACATTACACTTCCAAGATTAAAGCTGCCATGCCAATAAGTAAACATGCGTGGTTGTTTATTTTCAAGAGGAAGTGTTATCTTAACTGACCACTGTTCTATAAGAGAGGAGAAATTTGGCAGGAGCGCTGCATTATAATGAAAAGGATGCAGCAGTTAGGATAAAACCCAGCCTGTTCCGCACACAGTCCCGAGGCACAGTGTGGTACAGTGTATGTACAAGCAGTAAAGCTGCACCAGTATTAGATAAAGGACTGAATTTATCCCTTTTAGTAAATAAAAGTAAGGGCACCTACAAATTAAGGTTGTTGGTTTTGCAAGAATAATGTGGCCAGAAGCTTTGTAATTTCCACATGTGGACAAGTCCCATGAACCTTTGTGATTACTGAATTATATGCTTGATGATATAAACAGCACTTTGTTCTTCTGAAGACTGGTTTCTCTTTGCCCTTATTCTATAATCATGGGTATATGTACACAGACCACTTTTACACATGCGCACTAGAAAACATGAAGTGCTTCTTTGTGTGAAGTATTTGGCTGAACGACATGAAAAAGTAAGAGAGAAAACATTACAGTGTGTGACCTTTGAACAGGAAAAGGACCAAGGATGGAAAAGGAACAGTACATATATTGAAGTGCTTTAAATGAGTGTCCGGTTTACGCCACAATCCCAGCGCCACGTGGGCTCAAAGTTTGGGCTGCATGCAGAAACCATGAATTGGCTTTTACATTATATTCTCACCTTTGGCACCAATGCAACAACTTCAGAATCCAGCTGTAGTTTACATTTTCCATTTAATTTGACGGCAACTGCATGCTTCAGACTTTGATTGGAGTTATTACTTACGCATGAAAAGTATATATTAAAATCCATTTTAACAAGAAATCACCATATGAGGCCAGTAGGGTCAATACTTCTGAAGTAGCACAAGTCGAGGAGTTTCTTATTTCATTTCAGTACACACAGCCTTGTGCAGTAAACAGTTGTGAAGTAGTCACTTAAATAAATACAACACTTCATCTGAAAGGTCACAGGTGCTTATCAGGCTGTGAGGGCTGCTTGCTCTGTAGCTGAGAAAAAGCTCTGAGAGGTACTACAAATGAGAGGGACCATATGAGAGATGGGCAGTGACAGCACGGCGACATACAGCAAGACATGCATAAAGATTTCACTTAAAGCTTGCCAAAGCACTTATCACCTGTCACTTTGACCGAGCATCTGCTTGCCAATCCATCTGAGTGCTCAGGTAGGTTGTCTTCTTTTCCCATCTCATCAGAGATGCATTGAAATTCTATCACTTGCATGGAATCAATGGGTTTGAGGAGAATTACCTGAGCAGATTAGAGCTGGAGGCAGCTGGAAAGAGCTATCGTCTGATCATTCCAGCTTTTCCTACTCTGTTTGTTTTCCCCGCACTTTAGCTAAATTAGTAATTACATTCACACAGCCAATCTCACCATGGCCACCGTGAAGCCAAAGACACACCTGCAGAAGTGCTACAAACAAACAGCTAGTTTACTGGTGCACAAACTCCGACAAGCTAATGAGAAAAAGTGTCTCATCTGTCATTTCCATGTGAAACCAAGTGGAATTAAAGTGGACAGTAACACAATCAAAGTTTAAAACTGGAACAATGGCAAATACGCAAATGGTGTATCAGCATCAGTATATTTTAGAAGGGAAAATCTTTTCGTTTCTTATTGCAAAGTCATCATACTGTCTGTCTGCATGTGAGAGCTTGGGATTCAATCTTATCAAATCTGAACTCACTATTTAATATGCTCTCAAACCCAAATATTCCCATGTCAACTTCATGAATCTCCTCACCTAATTGATTGATTTTGTTAAATAACTGGAAATAAACTGAAACAGGGGCACTCTATCTGATGACTGAGCCTAAGCAGTGAAAAATATTGCCTAATATCTAAAATACATGAACACAGTTTTTAATAGTTATTTTAATTTAAAAAATTAATGTAGCTACTTTTTATACTTATCTGACAGTGCATGTTTGACTGAAACATACTTTTGCATCACCTACAAACTGGACTGATACCATTTAGCATACAGACTAATTCCATTATTCTTATCTACTCAACTCATAAGTGGATTTGGTTTAATTCATTGATCAGCACCTCAATTAATTGAATGGGCCATTGAGAGAGGAAAACAGAAGGATCCAGATGTAGACTAAATTGTTACTCACAAAAGCTGTTTTGAATGTGGAGTGCTGCAGTGTGTACATGATATTTAGTGTCTAGCATGTGAGACAGACCAAGGTCTTAAGCCCTTTGTGGCCTCACTGTATACTGGCAGCAGTGAAGTTGGAAAATAGCCATATCAAAGAAGGGAAGTTATTTAACGTTGCACAAAGTGATAGACTATAACTTACTGTTTATCTCCATGAACAATCAATGTGAGCACTGCAGGAAGATCACGTCCCCTTACACTAGTGTGTAGATCCCTCGGTACACTTTCTCATCATTTCTTACTTATGACATGTGTGATTCTACCACCCATTTTACAAAATCCAACAGTGCTCAGTTTGTGCTCTTTGTGGCTCTGTGTGAATTGCTATATTTCCTCACACACTAAATATAAAGTTGAGTTATATCTTGAACACAGCTGGCATGAACAAAGTGTCAAAATTCGGAGAGGCTTGGGTATGATTAATGTGAGTTTTTTTAAGCTTTCTCCTTTTTTTTCAAAAAAGGGAGGAAAAAAGTCAAATGACATTTTTTAAAATAGCTTCACCTGATCCAAGAGGAGTGTCTCCTCTATAATGTCAAATTGGTTCACTTACAATATTTCATGGTTTATTAAACTGATTTTAATTCTAAATTATAACAAATGAGAAATCTTTCACGGTCCTGTGGCATTAGGGCTAAACTAGCCTTTTAAATATCTCTTTAATATGTGTATAATCCTGTGCATCCTGTAGCCCTTCTGTTAATGGGACAATTGAGGCTTGAGCTGAGTTTAAGTGGAAAGGTCCTTGCATGTCAAACAGCTATGAAAAAAATACAACAAGGTTTGTTTTTTTTTCTAACATGATGCAGTGATTTATTATGAAGTTGCTGGTGCATTTAAGGAGCGTGTCTCAAAGGGGCACTAACCTCAAATTGCCTTCCATGTCCACATAGTCATGACAATGTGCATAACATACATTTTGTTATCTGCCCATGTTTGCTAGGGTCCACACAGCCTACAATTCATGACCATGCAACCACTAAGTGAACATGATGTGCATGTCTACCTATACAGACTCCCAAAATATAATAAGCACAACTTAATGTGCATCCACTGTCCATGTCGGTGTCTGTTTTGGAGTTTATCAAGGCTTTTACGGCGACAGTCTGCTCCCCTGACACAGACCCAGCCAACACCTCATTTAGCACTGGGAGTTCCAGCTCAGGAAAAAACCCAGGCTGCTGTGTGTTTCAGTGTGCTTAGAGAGCCCACTGGCAGAGGGTAAATAGATGAGCCGGTGGGGCTCTAAATTCATACTGCGATCTGTTTCATATTCCATGAGGCACCATTCAAATGACCAAAGCAACACTGGCTGACAAAGAAATGGCCACATTTCTAAGCAAACAGCTTGGCAATTGCTCACTTGGTGAACTATAAAAACAACTGGCTTTTACTCTTCTTTCTCTCACAACATCACTGACCATCATATTAGTCTCCAGATAGCAATCAAACACACAAGGATATCTCTCAGTGCTGTTAAGACCGGGCTACAAGGCTATAATGCATTTCATCCAGAGCACGTTCATACAATGTCCCAGGAATATTGTGAAACCATTGACTTTTTGTAGGCCATCTAGCCCTTCTGAGGCTGCCTGGCCATGCTGTTTGGGTTGACTCAGCCTGGTCACCATGGAAACATGGGTGAATGAACAAAGGCAGAGAGTTTGTTAAACATGACGGGGGCAAGGTCAGCTGGCCATGTGATGTGGGTAGTAAGAGGAAGACTGGTTGCATAGAACCAATAAAAGAACTGCTTTGACTTTATAACCTTATGTTGCTGTGACTGAATGTGAGCCGAGGAGCCACCGTAGAAAACTCTCCTTTTGTTGTAGTCAACTGACATCGCGGGCAGAGCACCTTGCAGACCTCAGGTGGCGTAAACTGATGCGACACCTATACCCCCACAGACATACATAAGTCTCACAATGACAAAAACAGACATACAGTCATGAGGAATGGCTGAGGTGAACTGACTGTTGGATATGTGAGAAGCCTCAAACGCCTGTCAGACTATAAGAAAAATCACACGCCACGTCTCCACGGAGTATTCTATGTCACTGCGTTCAGAAGATCCACACAGGGGTTCAGCAGCCTTAGCCCCAATTATAAGCCGGCAGATGACTGCACAGAAGTAAGGGGGACAATGAATACTCATCTATTACTTCTGCCACATTCAGCTTCAGATCTGACGAATGATGTGACTGATCCCTCGACAACCTGCTGACAGATCTGGTGACAGAAAAGAACTGCTCCACTCCGCTCTTGCGCTTGTGCAGGAATAAGAATCTCCTGCTGGCACACGCAGCACACAACAGTCACAAGCTTTCAGACTATGCAACTGTAACTCACTTATGCCAGGCATTAATTAGCCACTCAATATAGTCTGAGATTACATAAGGGTTTTAACAAGAATAGTAAGATTAAGAGGAAACGTGCAGACATATTCACACAGAATCAATTTAAACAATAGATCAGCAGATCAGTAATGGGCTGTTGAGTCTGTACGACTGAGAAGCGAATATGCTCTTGTGGATAAACAGAGAGGAGGGAAAAGAGGCTTTCTCCAGGGAATCCTAGATAATTCCCAATTGAGCCCATCGGCCCCCACCCACACACACACACACAAACAGAGAGAGGAGAGAGAACATTTATTAGGAGGATACTGAACTCTAATTAGGTAAGGTGGAAGGAGTACACGCAGGTGTGTGTTGCACCTGGTTTCTGAATCTCACTCTGGGATGATAACACTCCCTTTCTGCGGCTGTGACGTCACTCTCCTCTCACACCCTTCCTGCGACCGACCCATCACCCCGTGTTCTCTGCTCCTCCTGCTGCACCTCTGAGGCACCAGTTGCAGGCGTGAAATCTGGCAGGCTGGGAGACCGTCCCCACAGGAGAACAGACGGCAATCCACACCAGGAGAACACTCTCTTCCTGCTTGACTGGCAGATACATTCCTGCCGGTCGGGTCCAACTCTTCAACTCAGACGTAATGGGGCCAAATGTGAAAACACAGTTGTTTTTTTCCCCTCTTTGAGAATGAAAGACAAAACCAGTCCTATGATATTCTACTCCAGCACTCACATTTACAAGCAAAAACACTGAGCTACTGTATTCTGGCAGCAGGCGACACTGCTGGAGACAAATATCATACCGCTTTATGAGCAGCTGTTAATGCTCTTACACTTTAAAGTATAATGTCATCTTTGCAAGAACTGAACTGGAAACAGACAATACAGCTGCTACAGCTATGGCTCCGTTTTGGGGCATCACCTGTTGCTATGAAGTCAAATCGAAGTCTGTCCATGTGTCGCTATGTGTGTGTGTGTGTGTGATGTGCGAGTGCTTCATTGTGAGTTAGTGAGAGCATGTGTTTTATCAGTTGCTGGCGCTTGTTTGAACGGAGCCGTGATGAAAGCTTAGACAAACACAAGGGAATGTCAACCGAGGACTAAAGTCAACAGACAGAGCCTCGACTGCCAGGGATCCCTGTGAGAGAGGCCACGCCCTCTGACACCACCACCGGACTGTCTCTCCACCAGCCTTCACCAGCAAGACAGATGAACACCCTCTGATACACTACAAAGACATGTGAGGAGACTTAGCAATCAGAGAGAAGGAGAGAGAGACCGAGAGACAGAGAAAGAGAGGGGAGCGGGGGGAGAGAGAGACGAAGACAGAGGAGACTAAATACAAGCCCATAAATAGCCCCCCCCCCCCTTTTTCTCTAAGCAGAGGCAAGTCAGCCCAGCATAAAGGATTATGGAAGGTGGACACTGTCCGAACACACCACTGAACAAGTACAACCAAAATATGTCCATTTCCATACTCTGCCAGTATTAAAAAAACAACACAATTAGAAACTTTTCTTCCATTTTTAGTGGGATAACTGATGCAGACAAAATATTCAAGGCCAGCTGCAGGTACTTGCGTTGAATATATTGTTGAGATTACAGCCTCGTATTTTTGGTCTGGTAATGTACTGTGAAGGCAGCGGAAGGGCAAATGGTAAAGCAGGCTAGGCAAACATCTAGCCCTATTGAATTCTGAGTTGAAGCTTCACTTTTTTTTCTTTGTCCGTTTTTTTGTGTGGGAAGCCAGCAGAGCGGGCCTGAATCCCTATTGACTCAATGTGCTGAGACATTTTCCCTTTTACCAATGCTAAAGTAGGCATGAGCACTAATCCTTAGGGGTTAAATGGAGCCTCCTCTGGGTTTCCCTATCCTGAGAGAGCTGGGGGCGGCTGCTGCAGCAGCAGCATACACTGAACTTTAATGTATTTAGCAGAAATTTGGCTCAAGTTTTATAAACTATGCAGAGGGATTGCAGCTCAAAATCCAGTAAGGCAACATTCAAACATTTAACATCATTAAAAACAATTCATGCGGGGTTTGTCTCTGCTTAATTTCAAGGCTTCCCATGGCAGAGAGTCAGGTGATAGGCATGAAGCAGAGAAATGCGGCTGATGGTGATAATGATGATGAAATTTTAATGATCACAGTGGGGAAACTGGGTCACTGGAGCAGCGGAGATAGTTATAGATAAAAACAAAAAGTACTGAGAATTAAATGCAAAACAATTCACATTAAGAAGAATGCAATAACAGTGGTGGGGGACTGCAGGAGACAAAGAAAAATAACTCGGTAACTGTGTTGTAGGGTAGAAATGTAAAACAGTCAGTATAGCTGATATCCATGTTTACAGATGTTCATAATATTATTTACTGTATATGAAACAATAAAAAAGACTGTGTGCAGCTGTGCAAAAAAACACATTTTAAGTTCCCATGATCATAAAATAGAAATGAAAATGTGAATTGCAAACTGCTTAAACAGGTTGGAAAGAATAGGTTTTGCAAATGATACAGTCACTGTGATGAATGTCTCCAAACATGAAATGCTGGAATTTTATGCATAAACAGTGACCTTTACAAAGACAGGAATGCATTTTTGAGAGCCTATAGCAATTTTATGCAGAAACTTGAAGCGGGCAGATACAATTCAATCAGCAGAAAACTGTTCACCAATAACACTTGCCACAGAAAGGGACCATTTCTATTTCAAATCACAGCCATTTTCACACAAGGACTGACACAGCGTCAGCTGCCGCCAAGTCAGTCAGCTCCTGACGCCATTGTTCCTTATCACCACGTATAAATTCACATCTCTGTTATTGCTTGTGTGATTGATGTTGGTTATAATGACACTACTTCTATTTACACAATGCATCTACCCATCTCCTCGATCGGTGATTTGCTGGTTGACTTCCTCTACCTTTTACTGGTTGTATTTGATGGGTCAGATTTAAGGTGTTTTACTGGCCTGTGAAATGTCACAGCTTTGTCTGTATTGTTCATTTGTGAAATTGGAGAAAGACATATTTCAAGGTCTGCAGGAAACGCAGAATTTCAACATGTGAAAACATGCCCTGTATTCATAAGCAATAAATATTCTTAATGTTGATTATCACTAAATGATACCGGTTCATGATTAATTCACTGATCTGCTTTTTGTCATGCTGTACCACTGATATCTATCAGCATGCAAGTGATGTAAGCCCTCCTGTGAGCCCTTGGCAAGGTTTTCCTGCTTTTCTCCAGTGAAAGGAGTTTTGGTGTATTCTTCTTTGTTCACTCTAAAACGTGTGTGGAGATGTTTCGTGACTTGTGCTTTTAAAGGTATTTAAACTCCTTTAACTGAATTCTACCTACAACTTAACATTATATTCATTATTCACATGGTCAAATTGTGCAATTGTGTGCACATAGGAGAGCATGTCAATGTCCAAGATAAATGTTAACAATTTTTTTCCACCACATACCCCCACACCTCATCCCCATCACCACTGATGGAATACACACCTACACACATATGCGCCTTCTCTTGCTGAGGTTTAACCTCAGAAACACCCCAGCAACACAGTGGGATAAAGAGGGTCTACTCCAGTTACATCCAGTTTTACCTAAAACATTTCATTCACAACTCCACCACAAGCACTTTACACTCTTGCGCTAATAGGTGGGCGGGCAGTCTAAGAACACTTCTTTCAGGAAAGTCATAAACGTCCCCTCATCTCAAGCAGTCCTTTATTCCCCCATCATCACTCCCTATAGGTTTCCTTTGAATGTGGCTCCCAGCTGCAGAGGAATAGGATATCGAATATCCAAGTCACCGCGGATCAGAGCTGAAGCACCGGTGTCAGACGCTGAGGCGGAGACACCTTCCTGTTATTGGGCTGGTTGGAGGTGTGACCTAAAAACACCTTCCAGAAGAGTTTAATGCCAATTAAGTGGCTCCAATTCATGCAGTTTTCACTTTAAACTCAAGACACTTCTCAGCCCTACAATGACAAAATATCAACATGACTCCACTAAGTTTTGATAGATAAGAACATATAATGCAAACTGGAGTATATCACTCTAGACAAGCAAAGGGAGGAACTGAAAAATGAGAATGTATTTTAAGCAAGTGATTGAAGCATTGGTTCTGAGTTGAGAGTGCTGATGGTGCCAAGTTTGCTTTAAAATATGAACAAAAATCTACCATTGTTTTTGTACTTTCAGAGCAGTTACTTGTTGTGTACAGCAGTGGAATTGAGCTGAAAAATCATTACAAAAGGCAATTTTTAGATATGACTCATGAGAATAAACAAAGTCACTCAGATCAGAGAGAAAACAACGTCAGAGTTAGTGTTTGACACAGATAAGTGAACACTTTGATCATGATGATGGCAGGTCTGTGTGACAGGAAATCTTTTCTCTAGTCCCCCCCCCCCTTCTCCCAACTCAAAATGCTGTTGCCTGAATACCATACTTCCTGTATGTGTCCAATCAACAGGGCCATTACAGACATTGGGGTAGTGTATAATCTATCTTATCTTATTTAGAGAAGCAAACACTTGGTTTGTTTCATGAGATAACATTAGCCCCAACTTCCTCTCCTTTAAGCATTAAACCCTGACTGACCTTTTCACAAGACACTCAAACTCCTGATCTCAAAGAACTAAAGGACCTTATTCACCCATATAGTGAAGGAATTTGCGGCTGAGTTAAGGAATCAGAAAGCAGCATATTTGTCTTAAAGGTTCTGCCGATGCTTACACAAGCATGTTGAGTCTATTGTAGAGATAAATGCAACCATTTAACTGGCTGGAGAAAGGATGCTAAGTTGGCTAATTACAGATTTAGTGTAGGAATAGTAAACCGGTAACAAAGCAAGAAAGAGGGACTTAAATTAGCTACATTAGAGATGTATGCTGGACTGTGAAAACACTGTATGGTAATTCTATCTTTTATCTTCTTTATTGTGCTGATTAGTGCAGTAGGGGGAGAGTGCTCTATCTAATCTGATCACAGAGCATTGTGTTTTGCGTCATTAACCTATGGGAGGTCCTAAGGTTGACAAGTCAGCTCCCACCCCCCTCTACCTTTTTTATGGAACTCGCTCATCCCTGAGTTCCTCTGTCTCTACAGACAACACAACAGCAACCACAAAAACAACCAAAGAAAACAAAAGACAAGGGGAAAAACAGCCGACGGAGCTATTTGCATGGCTTGTCATTCTTCCACAAACACACGGCCTAAATGACTACTGACCGAGGCCCCTCGGCTTGCCTAAGCAGCAGGATGTCGGCCCCTTTAGTCTCTGTTGTTGTTGGCTCTTTTCTTTCTCTGGGCTGCACCCTAGTCCCAGGAGACGAATAGGGTCAACTTATCCCTCAACATCTGGGATCTGCATCAGAAAAGACTAGTACCTTACTGCATGGCCTTGCAGCAACCGTGCCTCTAGCAAGACCATGCTTCATGAAACTGGCATCTGCATTCATATGGATAGTGAATAGATCAGCGATCATCAGTCAAAGCCTTCCATTTTAGGCAATACCATGCTGCCTTCCTGCATTTACATTTATGCAAACCTACTCTAATGAAATCCATCATCCGGCGACATATTTTCCCAATCACTGTTTTATGTTGTTTCTAAAAACCGTCTTTCTCTCCCTGTCAAACACATTACATCCTCTGCAAATCAAAAATGTGAATATCCAGCATAAGCAACAGCATCTCTCATCCACAAATCCTAGTTAGTTAAACTGTTGTGATACTGAAAAGCTGCCTGTCAGGATGGCAGAGCGGAGATGAAAGGCCCACAGCAAAGATCGCTGCCGATTGCCTGTAGAGGATGAATATGCAAATAAAGCAGAAGGTAAATGAAAAACAAAGCAGGGATTTTGGCAGGAGCCTTTTACATGTTCCCCTTAATTTGGCATTGGTTAAGAACACGGAGAATCTATCAATAATGAATTCCAGTCAGAGCTAGGAAGGAGACATGAGAGGAAATCAGACTCCATTTTTCCCCTGTGAGCCCCTGAGCATTTTTGGGGCCTATTGTATTTCACGGCTTTTCAGTGAGCGCACACTAATCTTAAGTGACAGATAAACGGAAAATTGAGCAAGATAAAATAGTATCCGTAACACCTAGCTTACATAGTAACAATCGGACTGGGTCCATGTGTTTTGGCAAACAGTTGAGAAAGTAGGGCGCACAGTCTGCCAACTGTAAGCCACATCTATTGACCACAGCAAGAGCAAAGAAATAAATCAATTATCTGGTCGAATGTCTGTCATGAGAGACCAAAAACTGGGCACAGGAGAGTCTGATATTGAACAAGACCAAGTGCACACTTAACAGTTGTTTTGTTGCCACCAGAGCCAAAAGGCACTTTAGCCAGCACTTAGCAAAATCAAGTGGCTTAATATATTTAGCTGTGCTGTCCTTCTTTGCAAAACACACACAACAGAGTAGGAAACAACCTGTCTGTTGTCTGTTGTCACAGTGAAATTGGCCAGACAGACTGGAGTGCATCCTTGGCAAAGGAGCGCACCTATCCCTTGGAACAAAAGATGAACAGGGCAACAGATTTTCCCTGGTCTTGAGATAACAGAAACCTAACACCGTTGTCCTCCAGTGGGGCTCTTTGTATGTCTGAGAGAGGGTCAATCAGCAGCCGCTGACAGATGTGTCTGCAGTTGATTTAGGAAAGGAAGCCACAGCGAGGTCAGGCACAGGTTTTTCTGCTCTGTTTCTCTGGAGAGAAGACAAGGATCAAGTCAGGATGTCCAAGATTGACCTCTTCTCACCTTGCAGTCTTTGGTATACAACACCTGGCCTAATACGACAAGCTAGTTAAGCTCATTAACACACTAGCAATATATTAAGCCTCATTGAAAAACTTGCAGTACAATAGAAATGTTATTTCAGACTGGTTTGCCAGGGAACTAACATATATTTGTCTCAGAAAGCCATTGGATTTCAAACAAAAGTGAGAGTCACTCCAGCTGGAAAGCAAACAAATCTGAAAACCCCACTGGAGGTCTAAGTAGTTTTGGCAGATGCTCTAAGCTTAAGTGTCTGTTCAATTAGACACTCCAGTTGAGATGACAATTGTGGTTTAACCGTGCTGATGAGTTGAGGCTGGAGTTGGACCACATTCTGTCCTGGAAAAATAACTGAGTGTGAGATGTCAGCAGTGGTCAGCTACTCTCAAACTCAGTCTCTCTTGCATAGTATACAACATTATCAGGCCATAACAATTGCTTGGACCAAAGGTCTACGTCAGCTGATGAGCATGCGATAACAGAACAGAGTTGAGAAATAAAGGCTATTAAATGATAAGTGCTGTTTGTATGTCAGCAGGTTAGATGTATAAAGACCAAGCTAAATCATATCACTCTGTAGACTGGGTCATTTGTCGTCCGGCTTTACCATTCAGTCAAATTTTATTGGGTTACTAATGCTAAACACAGCATCTCTTATATCACGCAAACAATTTTAACTGTGTCTTGATTGAATACAACCATTAAACATTCACAGTGCTGATGGGAAAAGTGACATCTTGGATTGAACCACCTGGCTCCCAAAACCTCAAAGCTGCAGTGGCTGCTGGTCAGCCCTGCACCATCTTCAGGAGTAATTTTGAACCACTTTGAACCCTAGAGAGCAGCTTCAGATCAGACATATTCTTAGGATGTCTGGTACAAGCAGCTTTCGGGTCACTCCACAGCATCTCTTCTGGATTAAGGTGTGGACTCTGACTGGGCCTATCCAACTCATTTTCTTTGTCTGAAGTCATTCTGTAGTAGATTCACTTTGAAGTTTAGTCTTTTTACTGCTGCACCATCCAGCATCTACTGAACTTCAGCAGGTGGACCTTGACATTATCCTGTAAGAGACCTTGATAAACTTGAGAACTAATCTTCCCTTTGATGGCAGTGAGCTGTACAGGCCCAAAGGCAGCAAAGCCCAAATCATGATGCTCTCTCCGGCCTGCTTCACCTTCGGGATTTTGTTTTCATATTGGTATCTAGCACTGTTTTTACAACACATACTGCCTGCTCTCCCCAAAATATTCACCCTTGGTTTTGTCACTTAAAACATTTCCCTATAAGTGTTGAGTTGCTCTTGGAGATTCAGCAACGTTTTTTTTCTCTGTGGTGTCCATGGCAGGACAACATACTCCATGCAACCATGCACCACGATTTGTGAATTACAAACACATTTATCAACACAGATTTTAACAAGCCCCAATGATTCTTTTGAGCCTTTAGTGGTCACTCTGGTTCTTTGTGGTCATCTTCACTGGTCACCTAATGCTAGGTGGAGTAGCCATAGAACTAAATCATCCCATATAAATACTGTTTCTGTGTAACTGTAGTCTGATGAATATCTAAACTCAATGAGATGACTTTGTTACCCTCTCAGTTTTATGCAAATCAACAGTTCTTAGCCACTAGTCTTGTGAGATCTTTCATTTGCAAGGCATATTTTATTTGAGCAGATGTTTCTTGTGAACAGCAAACTCAAAATGCTTAAGTATTTCTTATAAGTCAGAGTAGCTCTAACCCACACCTCCAATCTGGTTTCCTTGGTTGGACTCCAAGTTTGATAACTCCTGACTCCAATTAGCTTTTGTTAATGCCATTCACCGAGGGTTTTACATATTTTTTCCTGCATACACTGTGAATGTTTAAATTATAATTCAAATATGAACAAGAAAAGCACAGTGATTGGTGTGTTATTAAAATTATCTTTTCATGAATGTAACTTAGGCTAGATGACAATGTGACTATTCTAAGACAAATTCATCCACAAATGAACACTTCCTTCCTGGCCACTGTAGTTTATTGACAAAAAGTGTTGCTTCTTTTACTATCATTAATTATTGCAGAGCAGCTGCTCTCCTAAAACAGAAAATACGATACATTTCGGCTGGATATTTTACCAACCTCAGAACAAGTGAATAATACTTCTTCAGTGAACCTGCTTGTTTACTGAAAAATGAATGCACACCCTCCAGGCATTCTTAACAGAGGAGCATAACAAGAAGTAGTATGGGCAATAGTGAATGACATGTAAGAGAAAAGTGTCCACATTACACAGACAGCTGCATACGTCACACAGCTCTGATCACTGACCCACTGGCATCAACAGGAAGCTGATAGTCAGCAGCAGATAAACAGAGCTGCTCCACTGCAGCTCAGTGCAGCAGGCTGTGGTGTCTGCCCTGTCAGGTAGCCAGAGGGGGAGACACTGGAGATGACGCAGAGCAGGAGAGTGTCGGCTGGGTCATATCTGCTGTACAACTCTTTCACTAACAGGGTGACTCACTGTTGCTTTAGGTCTGGTAGGGAGCAAACCCACTGTTTGGCTTCATTTAAACATGGAACCAGAGAGGGCCAAACAGAAAGCAGGAGGGGCAAAAGTCAGTGGGGTTGAGGTATGTCAGAGTCACTCACATGTCTGTCATGAATCAATAAACAGACACACGCTGCATCTATATAGACACTCAGAGAAATATATTCAGGAATTAGCACCGCGACAACATGATCAAACATTAATTACCTGTTAGAGAGACTGCGTGGTACATACTTCACACAAAAGAAAAGGCAAACTTAATGTCAAAATTTCACAGAAAGCGGCTTTGGTTGACTTGACGACTGTTAAACACTGAGTTTCAATCTTCCTCTCAGAAAGGAAAAATTATTCAGTGTATATAAAAAGACCACCTGCGACTTAGATAGCTGATAAATCACAACATATAATAAAGCCCCTGATGCAAAACCCAAATTATAAATTATTCTGACTCATCTCAAACAAATATGCAAATGATAATAGCTAACAACACCAACACAACGCCTTAAAGAAAACATTCCATGTAAAACGCTGCATGTCCCTCTCCCTCGCCAACATGCACAAACACACTGTACATTTCCACTTTTTGTCCACTCTCTCTTTTTCTGCCACTGAGCATTGCTTCCCATACAGTGACTACTCACTCATCTTAAGTGCACACATCTGACAAGGATGTGAGTGCCCTTCTCCTTTCCTCCACTCCCCCTAGTGTATCCATTTAACACTGCAACTTCCCTGTGCATCTCCCAAACAGAGAGAGAGAGAGAGAGAGAGAGAGAGAGAGAGAGAGAGAGAGAGAGAGAGAGAGAGAGAGAGAGAGACCCCTCCTCCAGATGACATCAGTGCTCTATTGAAGCAAAGCTAGAGGCAAACACAACTCCACATTTGTATTGAGATCTACCCGTGCACCTATGTCCTTCCACAGCCTACAGATTGCGTGTGTGTGTTTGAGGGGGGGTCACCAGCAAACACAGCAGTGCTGCTACAGATAAACTCTTAATAGCTCTAACCTAGTGAGTGAGAGGAGCTTTTTTTTGGATCTGAATTTAAATCCTCATAGCCTGGATTGGATTATTATTTTTTATCCCCGTTGTGAACCCCACTTTAAGAGGATACCTGTTACTTTCCTTTTTTTTTTTTTTTTTTGGTTGATTATAGAGGTAAGTGTGTTTTTCCTGGTACACTCCCGTTGGGAATGCATCTTTTTCATCTTTTTGGATCTTCTTACTGGCAGAAGGAATTTAAAGTCATGAGGAATCCTCAGGAGTTGCTTGTAATTAGTTACCGTGTTTTCCCTTTCTTTAATTTCAATCACTTGGCCCAGCCGAAAAATTGGACTTTCTGTGAGGTGGTAGTCTCGCAGGGTTAGAGACGCTTTGAGCGGCAGTAACGCAGAGCCCGTCAGTGCACTTTCCCTGTCGAATAGCCAAATTCAGCTCTACCCCGAGTTTATGCGAGGCAAATCATTCTGCTCAACCGGACAGATGAAAATCTGACCAAAAGAGACTGCTCATCCGTCTCGTTATCTCAAGCATCTCTCGTGTCTCCAACTTGCTGCCTCGATCCTCTGCTGACTCCCTCGTTATTCTGCGTGTGTCTAACAGAGACCACAAACACCAGATCTGTTTTCCCTCCGCCGTTTTCCCACTCTTGTCCGTAGAGATGAAGCTCTCTTGGCCACACGTTCAATTTCCTTCTCGGTCACATTCATATTCTGGCTCAGTAGTTTCATGTCAAAACACATGTGAAAGCACTCAGAGAGCAACAGGGACGTTTCAAATCTCCTCGTGCCTCAATTCAGCTTTCGATATTCTTAAAGCAGTGGGAAAATAAACTGATGTAAATACGCAGACTTGATAGGATTAGGGGACTGTGTGATTTAGTCTCGGTGTCGCAGCCTGAGAAGACACCCCGGCGTGCAGCTGAAATTGCAGCGCAGATCCCGCGGAGTTGGACATGAAGGGGCAGCTGGAGAAACTCCGCTAAATGCGTCTCCTCCAGCGTCACTGTCTGCACTGCTCGCAGCCCACAGCTCCTATGCATGTCCTACCACAATGAAATTGACTGTGTGCGACTGTAAGCTCGTCTTTCGATCACACGGACGTCAACCCTGAGAATAAAAACAAAAAAACAAAAAACAACACCAAACGATGTGGGAGCTATTTGCTGCAGGGGCGCAGTCATGAAGGTCCCCCCAAAATGCACTAAATAAAATCCATCGAAGTTTGACATGCACCAGTTCGCACACAAGCAGCGGCTCATTTCACGTAACACGACATAGCCTACTGTATCCTACGTTACCACAGCAGCCTCAAACAAATATCTGACATTAGTCTGCAGTTGCAGCCCCGTTGTGACTGTCGTGTTAATAAGCCTCCAGAAATAAACGCCGCTTATATTAAAATAATACTTTCTCCTCATTTAGGAGCTCCACTCCAGTGTAAATCTGCGATGCGCATGAATCAAAGTCTTCGTGTTCGTTTCTCTCCACACAGACCAGATATTTATCCCTTTAGATCAGTGCAACAAATTGGGCCTTGCAGTACTCACGCACTGTATTTAAGCTGTGTGTTTTGGTGGCAACACAAGGCCAGTGACTGTTTTTAATCCAATTCACCACAGCCAGTTATCTCCATGAGATGATAGGGTCATCCAGGCTTTAAACAATGACTGATACACACAGCCTACAGCTGGATTTCAGTAAATTATGTTTAGTAGAGGCGAACCTGGTCAGTGCTCGTTGCTCAGTATGTTTGAGAGACAAAAAAAATAAATAGCCTGTTAAACATGGCAGACATGAGGACAGACCCAATTGTCTTCACTGATGACTGCCTGAGGCACAAGTCCCCAGTCAATTGCTTTCAGAGGGAATTCACATTGCAGATTAACAACTAACCAGGTCACTACAGACAGAATCTTCTGCTGGCAGAAACAGTGAAGCATAAAATGAGTGACATGTGAGGAAAAAGGCAATAATAAGACATTCATCATTACCAAGACACTTTTCAGATTCAACACTGTACTTTGACGAGGCCTATTTCACTTCAGTTCATTTTATTTAGCCATAAACCAGTATCTTTTTCTCTTTTTTTTTTAAATCATCTATGCTTTGACAGAAAATTTATTTAGGAGTGGTTACTAAAAGTAAAGGTGTAAACATGGCTGCAAAGCATAAACACTGCAGGAAAAACCTTTGCAAGCGATATGACTCAGGAAAAATCTGTAGTGCCTACCACCCCCATGTGGGGAAAAACCACTGCAGCTGCTACAGATCTCTCCTTTCAGGCCGTTACAAAAGAGAGACCCCGTCTGTCCCAGGCCTCTCTATGTTCTTAATGGGCCAGCAAATGTATCATCCGTTCAGTCCATCTAAAGACAGTGCCAGGGGGCCACATACCAAATCTGTGAAAGTATGAGAGATTTTTGACCATTTTCTATTTGCCTGAAACGTGTTCTGTGTTCGTGTCAAGTCAGATGTGACCATGAATGTTCCATTGTGTGTCAGCACCACAGCAGGCCGCTGCCTGGTGGCCTGACATACAACTTACTTACATGTGAATGAATGGCAGACACAAGTTTTCAGAGCACAAGAAAATTACAAAAGCTCACCTCAGTTAAGAGCAGAAAAAACATGTAACAAAAAAAAAATCGAAATAGAAAAATTACAGAGACACTCGTTTTTGCTTCCGTATCAGGTTAGTTAAGTCCACTTATCTAGCTGATCCTACAACTGTAAACAGGTCAGATTTGAGTGTTTTGTTAAAACCCTGCAGATTGTGCAATGGCAAACAAAAAATGTACCAAAATATGGAAAAATAAAAGACACAACAACTATGTTGTGTGCAATCAATCACAATTCAAAAACTATATTACAAATTTGAAGGAATAATCAACAGCAGATACAAACAGCATTGATTTCCCAATGGAGAACTCTACTGTGGTTCAAAATTAATTCAAGGCTCATGAATAATTTAACAGTCAGCCATTACTACTTCTACAGCTCTTTCCCCCTAAATGCAGCCCATGTAATATTATTCTGTATTTACGGAACTAAAAGTCATTATAATCTGCAATACTTGACAGGCATGAAATTGTTTCTATTTGAGATTTTCCAAAGCCTCTCTCGTGCAGTGTATGACTAGGGGGCACAAAGTCTTAGGCTCTGTTATTGCTGACTAAATGTGCATTTATGCGTGTTGAACGCACAATGGCTATCGGTGTCCAGCTTTGTGTGAGCCTCCCACGCTCTCCACTGAAAGGTAACAAGCTGTACACACACACACACAATTTTACCAGGATGCTCAATTTAACTTTGCCAGTTCAGATTAAATGAAGCAGAAGCCACTTTGACTGCTAAAGAAATCTCCTGTCTGGCCAGCGGAGCTTATTAGAACGATGGAGAAAGACATCCATCACTAAAAATGTTTAACTCGGCCCCTGCTGCTCTCAAAATGATGGTGTGCACATGAACATAGTATGTACGCGTTTGTAGGTTTGCATGAGTACCTAATATTTGTAAATGCAATAGATAAATCTTGCAAAAATGAACTGTGTTAAGTAGAGGGATTTCTAAATTGCCTGAATAAAAACATTTTAATACCTAAACCCCCTCTGCTGAGGCTTCAAGGTCCACATGCTTGCCTTGTAGCAAACAATAGAGAGGGGCCACTCTCCTGAAATCCAATGAGCGTGGAAAAAGAAAAGGAGAAAAAAAGTAGCAAAGCATCTATGCCGACTGTGCTCCTCATAAAATACGCAAGATGTGCTTAGTTCAAAGCAGACTTCTGATAAATCATCTACAATATAACAAACACACTGAAGCCAATGACACAATATGCTACACTTTTTGTTCTGCCTATATTTACATAAGCGTTCATAAATGAATAACCATGTACTTGGCTCCTTTTACAGAACACATACAGAGTCTGGCCTTTCAGCAGGTGATAGAGGGACTGACCAGAACTGTTGCAACTGATCATATATGGGCCCATTTATGAAAAAAAACACTCTCGCCAACATTTAAAGCTTGTTACTCTGAACACAGATAGTTCTCACTGGGTTTTCATGTTAAGACAGAAATGCAGAGACAATTACCTTCTTTTATGTAATGTTAAGAACTCGGGGATTCAAATCAAGACTACATACTTAACAATATTCAGAGGATGGAGAACTTTACAAAATGAGGTGAAAGGGGCTATTTAAAATTGAAATAGCTTGACTAAGTGCTGCATTAAAAGTTCATTCCAACAGACAGATAGCACATATCCCTCCATCATTCTGCCATTTTATAAAACTCCATTACTGAATTTCATCCTTTTTTCCCTTGTCAGACTCCTTTATTCCAGAAGTTGGTAGAGGTCACATCTGGTGCTTTTTCCCCAGACTCTAATCTACTACTAATGTAATACTGGACCGAGGGCCCGTGTTTAGATGGAAGAGAAAGGAGGGGGGGCGTTATTATTAGACAGCATCTCAGGAGTTGTAATCGAGTTACAAGCCTCTCAATTCCCTAATCTTCGCCTTGTCATGGACTACAACTGTTAAATGGCTGGGCCCTTTGTTCCTAATTTACCTTTCCATGTTTTACAGCACTCCGTGGCTGCCAGCAGGTCACATGGCTGGTTACATATAAGAACACAAAGCTATTGTGCTGTAAGAGGAAACATAACATTTTGTTACGCAAAGGAAATTCTATTTTTACAAACAGAAGTAGCTGTCAGGGTGTAAGAGAGGCTGGGGTTGGGGTTAGGGGTCACAAAGAGGAGTTGGGAGTGGCAGATGTATGCAATAGTCTTCTCCTCCATACGCAATTCAAATGGTCCTCATTTGTAATTTGTTTTTTTACAACAATGTGAACAATTCACTAAGTACCAACTGGATCTGTTTTTCCTCTCGCATGTGGAATCTGGAAAGGCCCCATTTTAAAACCAGCACAGACAGCATTTTTTTTTTTAAATCGCAGAACTAGTTCTCTTGTAAAACGCCGAAGGCTCAGCTAAGCTGTGAACTGGACAGAGAAGGGCATAGGGGCTCCACCCTCAGCCATTGTGTTGGGGCCTATATCACTGTTGTCTTTCGTATGCAAAGACATTCTTTCTTGTATCACCATAGAAAAGAAACGTGGCCTATTAAAGTAACGGGCTGCAAAAGGTCAACAGGCTAAATCAGAGCCTCAAAGAAAGGGCATTTCAAAATAGGTATTCACAATGTAATAGAAGTCAAAGTTCAGTATAAAACATTCCTAGACTTATTGATTTCTCCAGAAATCAAGTCTTATAATAAAATAAATTTAATTTCACAATTACACCTGGTAGTGATCTGAATGTAAAATAAATAACTGCTACTGAACTTGAGACATTGCCGTATTGTTACTTAGTCATGATATTGTAATAGCTGAATTTGGGCACTAAATATGTTTGTCTCTGCTTATTTTTCAGAACACGATCCCAGGTGTGTGGAGGGCGCAGTATGAGTCAAGCTGCAGATGTGTGAAGGAGTCTGGGCCCAGAAGGATAAGCACCTTGCCCTGTTTTGCCCCTTCGAAGAGAAGAGAACACTGGTTATCTGCTTCAGGAAAGGGGACCAAAGCCCTGGATTAATGTGTATACAGCCTCGACGAGGGAGCAAAGGATTCTGGGTTACCTGTAGACCTGGAGTACACGAGTGAACAGGCCTGGATTGAGCCTGTGGCACAGGGGATTGGCATGGCTCAGACCAGCTTTGTGTCAACTCATCATGCCTGTCGGGCCTGATTGCAGAGCCTTTGATAAAGCTCAGCCCGTCCTCACACGGATCACTATACAACAACCAAAAAATCTAATTTGCGGTTATGGCTGTTGAGCTTGACAATTTCAACACCCATTAGGATTTTTAATATTACCTGAGAGGGCATGCTTTGTCAGTGAGAGGGGATGCTTTTTCTACAGGCTTATCTGCCATGGTAAAGGCATTGAAAGCATGAGCCTCTGACAACACAGAGGAGGTCATCGTCCAAACAAGGATCAGCTCAGCAAACACTGACCAGGTCAGGATATCACTAGAACCCCCTTGGACAAACTTTTCCTTTCAGACAGGATAAGAGCATATTCAAGAGGAAATCTTGATTGGATTTTTGGTGGCTGGAAAGGATTTACCACGTCGTATAAATCAGGTATGACAAATACGGATGGCTTTGCTTCTTTTCACTTCGCTGACCAGACCACAATCTCTAATGAGACGTGCAGGAAGAGGTCATGGCAGGAATGCATAATTAAAGCAATAAATCAGTATTAGCCTGATTAAAGGGGAACTACACACTGATAGTGAAGAATGAGACAGACGACCAGTTGGCACCTTCTGTTTTCATTTGAAGGCTACTGGCTGTATGTTTGTGAAAAAAATGAAATTCAGTATCTTCTTCTAAATGTTCTAAATGTAAAACATTTAAAAAGTACAACATTGAACGCACAAATTTCATTCGATACACTCAGATAAATGACTCACAGAAACATGTCCTTCTTGCATCTTAATACGCTTAAGACTTTATCAACCCTTTTTCTGTGAAATATTTCTATCCTATCTTGTAAGAAGCCAGTTAAAGCCAAATATTTGAATGGTAAAAAGGCACAGGAAATAATCCAAAAGGATTTAGGAGCATGTCAGTTCCACAACAGTTCATCGACAAAGCCTGACTTTGTTCACCCTCCTGGTCTGTCGTGATGAAAGGCAGTCTCTGGGTACAGAAATGTGTAAAACAACCAGGGAATGTTATTATATTTCACAAGTCAGTGCCTAAACGCACAGAGATTCAAGTCACAGTTTTTAGAAGCTGAAGAAAATCCTTATCAAATGCAGGTTCGTTTTTAAACTTATAAGCGCAGGACATCTATAAACCTTTAGATGATGTAAAGCTACCTCGGAAGCCAAGCAGTTTATCTTAATAAACAACTGTCTCGTAATCCAAAAGATCAATTCTTATCAATTTATTGGAGAAATATGAAATAAATTCTTTCAGGAGTTATAGCAGGCAGCATTCTAAACACCCAGAAATTGTGAGAACAAGAATTTGGCTCTCCTTTAAAGGTCTTGTGTATTAAATGTACCCTTCTGTCTTCTCCCCAGGGCCTCTTGAGTGATTAGACTGCCAGACGACACAGCTTCAAGATGGTGCATCAGTGCAAGATCTTTATCCTCTTCCTCATCAGGGTTGGGCTCTTGCTTGGTCTTGCTAACCCCCTGGTGACCTCCGCCTCCTGTCCCTCAGCCTGCCGCTGTGATGGGACCTTCATCTACTGTAATGACCGTGGCCTGACTTCCATCCCTACTGGTATGCCCCAGGATGCTACAGTTCTCTTTCTGCAAAACAATCGCATTAAGAGCTCCGGCATTCCTGCAGAGCTCGGCAGGCTCATCTATGTGGAGAAGATCTACCTTTACTGCAACAATCTGGATGAGTTCCCTACCAACCTTCCTCTTGGGCTAAAAGAGCTCCACCTTCAGGAGAACAACGTTCGGATGATTACTCATTCCTCTTTAGCTCAAATTCCCTTCATTGAGGAGCTGCATCTTGATGATAACTCTGTATCAGCAGTCAGCATCGAGGAGGGGGCATTCAGAGACAGTAATCACCTCAGACTGCTTTTCCTCTCCAGAAACCACCTAAGCACCATCCCTTCAGGCCTACCCATGAGCATTGAGGAGCTGCGCTTTGATGACAACCGCATCTCCTCCATCTCAGAACAGTCACTGCAAGATCTCATCAACCTAAAGCGACTAATCCTGGATGGTAACCTGCTGAACAACCGTGGGATTGGGGAGATGGCTTTCATAAACCTAATCAACTTGACTGAGCTCTCACTAGTGAGGAACTCCCTGACATCGCCGCCAGCCAACTTGCCAGGCACCAGTTTGGAAAAGCTGCACCTACAAGATAATCACATTAATCGGGTCCCACCAGGGGCTTTTGCCTTCCTTAGGCAGTTGTATCGCCTGGACCTGTCTGGTAACAACCTGAGCAGCCTCCCACAGGGTGTATTTGAAGACCTGGACAATCTTACACAGCTCCTGCTACGCAACAACCCCTGGCAATGCACTTGCAGGATGAAATGGGTGCGTGACTGGTTGCGGTCGTTGCCTTCTAAGGTGAATGTACGCGGCTTCATGTGCCAGGGTCCTGATAAGGTGAAAGGCATGGCAATTAAAGACCTGACTACAGACATGTTTGGCTGCTCAGATTCAGAACTCATCCCCACACATGAGACAAGCACAGTCTCCAACACTTTGCGCCCCACACAGCCCCAGTGGCCCTTGTTTGTGACTAAAAGGCCTATAGTAAAAGGGCCTGACTTTGGTAAAAATTACCATAGCACTACCACCTCTTCAGGCAGAAAGATTATCACCATCAGTGTGAAGTCAAGTAGCGCAGATGCAATACACATATCATGGAGGGTGTCACAACCCATGACTGCCCTGCGGCTTAGCTGGCTAAAGCTGGGACACAGCCCTGCCTTTGGTTCCATCACTGAAACCATTGTGCAGGGAGAGAGGAAGGAGTACCTGCTCACGGCTCTGGAGCCAGAATCTTCCTACAGGATATGCATGGTTCCCATGGAGACCAGCAACATTTACCTGTCAGATGAGACCCCCGTGTGCATAGAGACAGAGACTGGTTCTCACAAATCATACAACCCAACTACAACTTTAAACAGAGAGCAGGAGAAAGAGCCTTACAAAAATTCTAGTCTGCCTTTGGCTGCTATAATCGGAGGGGCTGTGGCTCTCTTAGCAATAATCATGTTGGCACTGGTGTGCTGGTATGTTCACAGGAACGGGTCACTGTTTTCGAGGAACTGCACCTACAACAAGGGACGTCGGAGAAAGGATGACTATGCTGAGGCTGGCACTAAGAAGGACACCTCTATCCTCGAAATACGAGAGACTTCTTTTCAGATGATACCTATAAATCACCTGCCTGTGACCAAGGAGGAGTTTATGATACACACAATTTTCCCACCTAATGGCCTGAGTTTATACAAAAGCCCACATAGCGAGAACAGTATTAACAACAGGAGCTACAGAGACAGTGGAATACCAGATTCAGACCATTCCCATTCATGATATTTCGCATGGACATTCATGATGAGTGCATTACTTATACAGAGTGGCAAGACTTTCACAAAACACTGGATCTATAAGACTAAGGAAGCAATGTTCTGTACATTTGCCATATAATTTATATTTAAGGACATTTTATGAAGACGGAGAACGTTCCAGTTGCAGGCCATCACTGAATCATCAGTGGGTATTGTAACTAACTGCAATTCTATATTTTAGGGATTTGTAGTAATTTGTACTGTATTTCCTTTGCTTAAGGTTATCGACCAACTAAAAGAAACTCTGTGTTCTACTGAGATATGATGACTTGTCAACTGTGAAAGTGGGTTTTCATTGCTGTGTTGAACAATCAGACTTTAGAAAACCTTGTAGTATAAGCACAGGTCATTCTTTTAACTTTGTGGCCGTCTGAAAAACAAAAAGGCAAAAAAAAAGACGTGACATAAACTAAGGCACAGTTGATCCACTAATTTGCAAAGCAGGCATGTTGCCCTCTAAAAGACTGAGAAGTCGGTAGCTGTCTCCACATACTGCAGTACAGACCAAGAGCCTTGCTCGTATTCACCTGGTATTGATTACAAATAACTAAAGATGAGGTGCCATGCTTTATTTCTCTGCTTTGTTCAGTGTGTGATTTTTTTCTGTTTGCAAGGAGAAACACAGTAAAACAGCCCAAGCAAGGTTCCAGTGTTACGATAGGAGCGTAGGCCACAGCACAGGGCAGATAAAGCACACCAACCTGAAGGAGTTCTCTGCTCCTCAAAAAAAGAAGACTGGACAGGCTGACACAGAGGACCCCCCACTATCTCTATTTGTACAAGCCAACAAAGGCCAAATGACAATGGCGGCATTCTTTAGTACCATGTACCATACGTCATTCTAGTCACCAGGCCAAAAAGACAAAACATGTTGGCTTTCATTAGACTTACCAGAGGATCAGCAACTCCTTGTTAATGAGTATTATTTTGTATTATTTTTCAAATGAACACACTTTTATGTTGCCACAATTTGAAGTTAACTGTTCTTTACAATTGAAAACCAAAGTGCATTGTATGCCCTTTGGCCAGTCTTGTATGTGCCTTGATCCAATGCTTATTGTATTTAGCTTTTTAAGAAACCAGTGACTTTTTTTCATACACACTTGAATATGAAAATATTGGTCATATTACAGAATAAAAGTGGACAAAAATAGTTTTGCTCTTTCTTACCCAATGCAAAATTATACGTCTATTGTTCCTTTCAATTACTATCATCCCATCATGCTTTGCTGTCATTGCTCAATTTAGTTTTTGCTACTCAAGAGAATTTTATCTTTGCACAAATGTGAACTGCCCTGGAGTAAAAGAGACGGCTACAGGCAGCGTGTTTTATTCACTCATATCTCAAATTACTGTCTAGGCACACAATCTAAAAACATGCTTGGAGATGAAAATATAACCTATTGCATATTTATCCTTTTCAAAAATCTAAACTCTAAGGCTGTAGCTCATAGCCTTAAAACCACAACTCCCCTTTCAAGACTCTTTAACAATAACTCAGATACTGTTCTTGAAACCCAGTTTTCCACTCCATGAGCAGTCTGCGGAGCAACATCTGCTTGGGGCTGCTGTTGTTCTTTCGTGCGGTGAAGCCATGTGTGACTTATCCGATCGGCCAGAGAGAGAAATATCACAGTAGCGTAGAAATGGGGCTGTTGAGAGATTGGACTCTAGGGTTTGATGAACCTCTCAGGCACCAGGGGCAACAGAAAACTAATGACGAGCCACCATATGGAGGGTGGTACAGACAGACCCTGCTGGGGATGCCCGTCCCTGCAGAGGACAGAGTATATATACAGTGCTCTGGGCTCCAAGCGGCACATTTAATGACATGGTTGGGTTTCAGTCAGGCAAGGGCCCATGAAAAGGTACACATACAAAAGTAGTGAAATAGCCTGTTACCCCATTTTACAAATGCATCCAACAGAATATCTCATGAAAGCTAACAGAGTTAATGCATTTCAGATGATACTCAGACTCTTGCACTGACCATACTCCTACACAAAAGCACATAAAAGAATTCAGTATGGATCACACAAAAAAAATATTGCATACCCACTTTCACACACCCACAAGCTTTTAACACAGTGAAAGCTTTAATTACAGTAAGGGGAGCCGCTAAAAGCTGCACAAGTGATCCAAACCTTAAGTATACACTAACCCTGCACCAAACACTAAATATATATCACATTAACTTGGAATTAAAGTAAACAGCAGATCTTCTTTTAGAATACTGAATAGTAATAGTTTCCATATGAGGGCTGACAACTATTTTTTGTTCTTTACTGTTTGGCTTTAATTTTATTTGATTAAAGAATCTTGAGGGGGAAAGGAAAGAGAAATGTTTATAAATTCTGGTAAATTGGTAAAAAAAAAAATATATATATATATTTTTTTTTTCTTTTGTGTTGACATGAGCAAAGTATCCTCATAAGAGATTGTATTTATCATGGTGGACTTACACACAAACATAAATGAAACAATATAATGTGCAACTATGTGGTTTTAGGTAAGTTAAACTAAAGGCTGTACACTTTTTTATATATATAGTCAGATGAGTTGAGAATGAATAGGCAGAGATCTCTCTCGACTCTGAAAAATTATGAGAGGTTGAAAAATGTTTTTCTTCATGAGCACCACACCAGTAACTGCAAGTGTTACTTACAGTATCTATTAGATCATGCCTATCTATGTCTATCTATTAGATCACTTTTGATACATACAGTATCTATTAGATCGTGTTAATTTCTTAGGAGAGAACGATCTTTTATGTGTCATTGTTGGCCGTTTGGAATAAGTAAATTATTCACATTGGATTGTAGTGATTGAAGTATGTTGACCGCTTCAAAGCTCTGAAAAGGAGCATGCTGCTCTCACATATTCTCTCACTTGTGTGATAAATTATAGTTTAGCTAAATGCTGAAAGGAGCATGCTATTGTTGTGACTTTCACTGAGAGTAATACATTAAACGGAGCTGCTTTGTGCATTTTGGCTGACCCAAGTATGAGGCAAAATTGATGAACCAGACTGCTGAAGACCCTGTGTGACCTCACTTATCACTCATGACCCTTAACCCATCAGTCCCTTTACACAATTCCTTAATCACTCTCATGTTCTCACTGGGGTCAGACAAGTCTTTAAACAACACAAGATGCTACAAGCATTTGTCTCCTGTGTGACACACACAGAACCTAATTATGTTTGTCTTTTATGTAACCCACAGATTAAAACTAATGGGGGCAGCTGCACTGTCTGCCCCAGGCTGCTGTTATTCCTATTGTAATATACTGGTCAGGCAGCCGGTCACATTTGCATTCCTATAGATGCTCGTATCAAAGCACTCCTGGATGACCTCATTGTGGCCAGTAGCTGGGCACGGTTTTTCTCCGTCAGCACCATTAAATCAAAAAAAGCACAGGCCATGTGACCCTTTGACTGATTAGAGGTCAGTGAAGTCAGGTCATACTCAGTTCAAGGAGTTCAAGAGATGAAAAACGGATGCATATCAGCGCCAGCAAAATAGAGCCAGTTATCGGAGACTCTGATAGGCAACCTGTCCACCATGAGGATGCTCTGCTCAGGAGAAACCCCCTGGCATTCATTACAGAGCATTCTTTGAGGGAACGGCAGAAATTATGGGGGAAAACACTTTGAAGAAAAGGTCAGATGTTTAGCTAATGGCTTAATTGCCCTCAGAACCATACAGCCGGCTCACAGCATAAGGTTAAGCCAATGAGTTGATAAAGAGAGAGACAATTTGATTTTTTTCTTTGCTTTTTTCAGGTGAGATGGAGGCTAGGGTGCAATTAGTCATAATGTGCAGTCAAAGGAGATGTATTCATCTTATTATACTGAACATTGTGTTCTAAGGGAGGGTTTAACATTGAATACAAACTCATTGTTTTCCAACTCTTGTAAAAAGAAAAGTTTGCTTCATCAACACATAGACCAGTATGCCAAAAACAACCACACACTCAACATTAATAAAAATGGAGCTTGCTGTTCCCTCTCCCTCACATCCTGTTGCACACAGCTTGCACATCAAACAGACCCATGATTTAATGGCTTCGAAATGCTGAGCAGAGCAGTGCTGAGGTCAGACGCCAAACCAAGGCTCAGGGCCTCCCACAAAGTCTGCAGGTTTGCCAGGACATAACATTTGCATCAAGTGTATATTTGTGGGTGTGGGTGTGAGTGAGATGCAAAAAAAAAAGTAAAGTACCTACTGATGTTGATCTTGATGTGAAGTACTTGCTATTTATATTTATACATTGGCATCGTGTGTACGGATCACTCACACACAATCTGAACCTCTTTGCCTTTTTACATTTATACTTCAAATGTTCTGTTATCAATTTAAACTTGCATGTGGAAGTCTAGGTGTGGGAAATATAGATCAAGGAGGTATCCTCAAGAACTCTGACAGTTATTTGGCTATTCTTATATATCCCTAAACTCTTCACACACATTCACAATTGCATCTGAAGAGACCCATGCACATACAGACACAAGGCTTCATGTGCTAGTGTGTTGCAGCTATGTGTAATTATACATATTATAGCCGTTGTGATTACTTGGGCATTCATGTGAACCAGTGCATACTGTCCACACATAATTAGCACAAACAGATAATTATACTGATTGATATGTAAAGCAGAGTCACCGTCATCTCCCGTCCTTCATACAGTTGTCCCAAGACTGCCATGTGACTTTGTGCTCTTTTACAGTTACAACAGACTGTGCTTGTGACTGAAAGTGACAGAGGTGAAAACTGTGTGTCCAGTGAGAGACGTGTCAGTGTGAGTGATGTGCTCCTGTGTGGGGGTGTTGTCCTCTCCCCTCTGTCTCTGACCAGCTCCCCCCATCCACCAGGCCAGGACCCTCTCCATCTCTTCACATTACTCAGTGACCTGAAACCACGGGGACAAAAAAAATCTAACCAGCTCCTCCATCTTCTTAATGAATCCAATTTTTTGCCTGAGAGCACAAGGCGTGCACATACATCCATGGCAACTCTAAATTATCTGACATTAATACAAATTAACAAGAGCCACCGCCATCAAGACTGTGCCACCCCAAATAGCAGACAATGACAGTGCATCTATATCATTGTATGAAGACAGCAACTTATTCTACACCCCAAAATGCAGAGTCAATAATCTCATTTAAAACAAGCTATAACCAAAACAAAAGCAGAGCGCTGGTTGGTGTCTGCGCCATTACACTATGAATTATACACAATATGAAAATATCTATATAATTGACTCGGCTCTATGGCAGCCATTAATTCCTGTCCTCCATTAAGTGGTTTAAATGATCTTGTAAGAGGCCATACATCTCCTGATGCCCTTTATGAGATCAACACCACGTCCCCCTTAGAACTTAATCGACCCTCAGTCCCATTTGTCCATGAAGTCTGATGCAGGGGAATAATTATTTTATCCCTAAAGGTTCTGAAGGGTCCAACTTGTCCATTACCCCCAGCAGATCTGCAGCTCTGCAGTGGGAGGCCAAAGCTCCTCTTCGATCCATTCTCCTCTCTCATTTATGTTAAGCCAGCTTTAAATGTCAGTACAGTATTTGCATGCCAGTGTGGCTCTGTCTGCAGCTCATTATTTTCAGATGTTGACAGCCTAATCGCATGCAAGTTTAGCCCACTTTGCTAACCTAATGGTTGTTACAGCCAAGTCATACTGAACAGCAAGCCAAAGTTTTTATCTGCTGTGTTTGTCTACAGCTGTCTTATTCACTTTGCTTTCAGGAGGAAAACACTGAAAACACAGCAAGTTTGCATAATCAACTCATCGGTAATGATGGGAAACAAGCCATGCTGACCATCAAATAGGACTGTCTTAACCAAGCCTTCCACATATCACCAATGCAACAAGAAGATCAGTTTATATTACATCAATTAAATGCTGAGACTTTGATTCTCCTGCTCACACACTTGACTTTGGTCTCCCAAGATGTTTTGAGGATGAAGACTGAGCAGGGCAGAACTCTACCTCAGCAGGTCTGAAATTATCCTTTTGACAGTCTGACCTTCAGGCAAAAGCTCAGTCCATCTCTCCAGAGAAGTCTACCATACCACTCATTCACTCAGACAGCCACCCCCACACTACAGCCAGTGCTAACACATTTACCTTTGCTCAACGTTAGCAATGTTTTGGTACTTCTCCAAGAGATGCAGAATTCAGCAATGTCAGCGCCTTTTAGGCTTGTAAATACAATCTGTCACCATTTATCAGGGCACCAGAAGGAGAACGCAGACACTTCAAGGCCTCATTATGTTGCTGTACTCAAGCACCTTGACATAAGATCACTGCAGTGCAGCAAAAGCAGTAACATCCCTGACCCAGTGTAGGCCAACAAAAGGCTGTTAACATCTCATGTGGAGTTGGTGTACTTACATAGTTCTAGTCAGTTACCAAACTCTTGGAAAAGAGTTGGTGGAGCTGACATCAGAGGGTTTAAAGACGTGAACACACTAAGCGGGCCATCTCCCGCTTTCAGAAGTGTGGAGAAATGACAGCAGTGTCATCCTGTAACTATACAAGTTCTGCACACAACGCTGCAGTAGGTTGAGAGACTGCAGTCAGAGAAAGCCCTCCCAACTGCAGCATCCCAACACATGCAGTCAAAAACATAGAAAAAAGTTAGGAGGAAAAAGTTTGGGGGAGAAGCCACCAATGGGCAGGGCAGGGTGGTGGGATGTGGGATTAATTAAAAGCTGCTGTCACTGTGGTGTGCGAGTGACACGCAGCCACACGATTACGGAGATCTCTGTGTGAGAAGAATCTGCTCCCACAACTCATTTCCTCCCCACTGAGGGGGGAGTAAAATGGGACCGTCTGTTGTACAAAATACCAAGTAAGAGAGAACCATTTTTCATTCAGAGGAATTTGAGAATCCAAAAGGAAGGAAAAAGCAGGGGATAGGGGAAGAAGGATGAGGAGAAATTCCTTTGTTTTTGAATAAATGCTGAATCTATTTCAATCGAGTGGGTACACTGGGCTGGTGGGAGGGGAGGTCAAAGGATCTAAGCCACTGTAATCCTAAGCTTGCAGCTGCTTAAAACCTGCTCAAGTTAACAGGGTGATGTGTGTGTGTCTATAGACACTATCACAGTCATGCAGCTTAAAGCTAACATCTGGCAATGTTACCATATACTTTCCACTTATTTCTTGGAATGTTCAACAATTACTTTGTAGTGAGCAATATATTGAAACAATTGTCAAATCACAAAATACCACAGCACAACACATGTACACAACTCTTGATTATTTATTATCACGGTCAAATATTCTGTGGCTGCAGCACCTAAAATGTCAAGATTTCCTGCTTTTCTCTGTTTTATGTCAAAAACATAGATTTTTCCAGTTTTGGACCAGTGGTCAACTAAAACAATCAGCTTGAAAATGTAACAAATTTTTAATTAATAAATAAAAAATATATATAAATTCAATATGATAAATGGATAATCACGACAATTATCAGATGCATATATTAATCCACAGTATAAAGAATAAGTTCTCTTCATCACTCCTAAAAAAATTCATGCAAAACTCATTCATTAAATGGTTTTGTACACGAATTTAAGCTGCAATAAGCTGTCAAATTTATTCATGGTGGGTTTAATATAGGTAGCACTGAAAATAATTTGTCTTTGTATAGAGAAGCAAGTAAAGCAATGTTGAAATGTATAATAAATAGTTCACTTTCTCCTTACATTCAGACGAAGCAGCCAGCTGACATCTACAGTATACATGCCGTGTTTATTCTCGCACTTCTGTCTGCATTTCTTTAAAGAGTTTAATTGCAGATGCAGTGGATGTAGTTGTAGTTGAAAGACATCCCACCTGCTCTTAGTGTTGTCAGAGTGAGACATACAGCAGTCAGGTTGGAGTGCTAAAGGTTACACCACAGCCACATTTGTCATTAGCAACAATTCTTATTAAAGGTGATATCTGTGGTGAAAACAGGATACTGTAGATGAGGAAGACAGCAATTGTGCTTATTAATTCACACTTCTCGCTTCCTGTTAAAAGGCAGATAGATCTGAAAACACTCTGGGAGTTTGGAAAATCAGCAGCTATGCTTGTACCTGATCTCAGTTTGGTAGCTGTTTCATCAGGGAAAAATAATCACACTCACTAAATGATACCTGCTTTTTTCTCCACTTGTGAGACTGCTTTCACCACCACCTAACAAACCAAAGATCATGAGCACCTCACAAATTAAAGCTCTTCAGGAGTCAGATGAAAATTTAATATAACCAGAAGCTTTAAGGCTACTAATTATTCATCTCCTTTAATATGCAGACATTTCATTTAAACAAAAACTTAGGCAGAAGAGGAAAGTTTCCAGTTTCCGAAAACACTGCTGGGAACGCTGGCAGGCCCATTCTTCATTTTCTAATTATGCTGGATTATTATTAGCTAGAGACACAACTGACAAAGAAGACATACATTGATGGAAGGAGCGCACTAATGAAATCAGGAGATGCCAGGAAATTCATGTTGAGCAGCTGATGTTACTATAAAATGATTTCACTGTTTGTGGTGAAGAAGCCAACTCCAGGCTGGAAAAAACAAAAAAATACTGAATCTTCCATTATTTTGAAAGATTTTACCATGTTATTTATTTTTTACAAATGACAATGCTGAGCTTGAGGCAGACACACTCTGTATACATACATCTGTCTACTGCATATTTCCTGGGTTTCAGGCCAGCAGCATAAGGCCAAATGTTCCCAGACTGGTGCTAATGTGACATGGGTGATGGCTTTGTGTAGAGTCACCAGAAGTTGTCAATGGCACCACGAGCTTGGTCATTAATCACTGAGTTGCCCGGTTGTGTGCATACATGACACGAGGGCAGGGTCGCAATGGAAGGGGGTTGAGCCCTGTAACATGGACTCTTGCCCCAGGAGCCCCTATGGACTTGAATGAAGAGGTCCCACCCATTCACAGTTACCAGGTCACTAATCAAATTATGTTGATAGCCGGGGATAGCACACAGGACAACTGAATTCATCCCTCACCTCCATTGTCTCTCTGCTGGGGCATCACTGGGGTCTGGGATAAATAAGTGACCCCCTTTTCTTTCTTAATTTATTTGAATCCCTTGAAATGAATAGCTACGCCTTGTGAGAGAGGCATGAATTAAACACAACGAGAGTGGGTGATCTGGAACCTCTGACGACATAGTTGTCACTGCAAGACAAACTATGCAAATGCAAATCATCAGCATTGAGCCAGATGGTCATAGTTTTGGGCAAATTCAGGGATAAATAATGTCTCCCATTATAAATATGGCTAATGTGTTATAGGACTACACATGGAAAAAGGGATGCTGAGGAGAGATCTGTCCATCCATCACTGGAGGTGATCATTTGGTTTTATGTCCCCTGAGGCGACTAAACACAGCAGCCCCTGCACCGGGCTCTGTGTGCATGTGGACACTTACATGTGTGTATGTCATTCATGCATGTACCACAGCCTTCAAGTGTTTCAGTGCCTTTGGTGTGTAGCATTTTAATTAATCCCATGATGACAGAGTGGCTCTGGCAGGTTATGTATGTCTTAGGGCTAGGGTGAGAGGTAGTGAGGAGAGAGGAACATGACAGTGGGGTTAATGCCAAACCCACCCAAAGGCACAACACAGCGAGCAGCAGGTCCACTCTTGGACAGGTGCTCCTTCTGGGGTCATCCGCCAACTCCCTAAGCACACAAAGCAGCCGTCTGTCACCACAAATCCAACCCACATGGCCAGGAACGGAGAAACACATGGCCAGAGTTGACTTTGGTAAATGTTATGAATTTTTAATGAGTACAAGAAAACCAAACATTTACTTATATTTTAGCCTTTTCTATAACAATTAAGAAATGCACCAGTTGGTGGCTTGCGCGTATTGCCTGTTCGTTTCCCTGGCTCCTGGTCTTGTCCTGAGGTGCAGTTAATTTGAGCAGCTTTAATGTGTATTTGACAGAGCGTAGAAGATGTATTATCACCATTGGTTTCTTTGCTTAGTGAAATTTGTCATTTCAATGACCATTTGGGCTCACACAAAGTGTGATTTGAATATAAAGTTGGCCATACATTTACACCATCTAAAGAAATCCTTTATGCAAATGCAAATTTTCTTTGAGGATGATTAATTGAAACTTTTAATGTGGTGGACATTGTTTCATGCCCTGGAGTGGGCCACGGTGGGTGACTGCTCACTTCTGCGGTGAAACTGTGGGCTGGCTTGTCCATGCCAAATCATGTCTGACCACAATACTAACTACTGTGAAGGTGAACAGTGTGGCCATGTCCCAATGAGAAAATTGTATTTCAGAGTCAAAATGAGAACCTCTTTAATCGATAAGTGCAATAAATGCGGAGGAATTTGTCTTGGTGACAAATTTCTCTGTGTGGAGATATGAGAAATTTGTTGTGCTGAAAAAAGCGTTTTCACAGCACAGACACACAGTGCGAGGTCAGGGATCTCATCCACTATGGACCTATGAACAACAACATTAACCTTACTCTGAAGTGTCTCTGCCCTTTTCTTATGCTTTATCTGCGCATCAGTGCCACAATTACAACTTAGTGCATGAATGCCATTACCATTTTTCTCCCAAATACATTGGGTGCTTAAATGTATAACATCTGCCCTCTAGCCCTCAAGGCTGTGGTTTGGCTGGCCTTTAGTCCCAGACTGTGCAATGAGGCCAGACACTATGACAAAAAATACATCAGTATTATAGGGCACATGGCAACATTCCAAGAGATTGCCAATCAGCAGGACAGATGGCAGAAGTATTGACTCGAAGCTCGACCGCGACAAAGGGCGTCATTGGATGCTTGTCATTTAAGAGACAGCAATTAGCAGATTTTATAGCAGATCACAAAGGCTGGTGAAAACGAGCATGGTTCCTCACCTGGCTAATAAGTGTGACACAGAGTGGGGCTTTTTTTTTGTTCTCAGGCTTAGGTGCTTGAGTTATAGCAATATAGTGAGAGTGCCTCTGCCATGCTACCAGCACAGGGTGATGGCAGTATTACAGTATGCATGAAACACACATGAAAAAGGGAGAGGCCAAGCATAAGATGGACAGAGAGCAGATAAGAAAAGAAAAGAAATTGTCAGAAAGGGAAATTGACACGGTGACAGCCTATCAAACAAATTGAGTCTAAAAATAAAGAGGTTAATTAGTGCATCAGAGAGATGAGCCACAGAGACTGAAGAAAATCAACAAATTGCAATTCATCCAATTTTGGAGTGAAAATTAAATTGCAATAATTTCCTGCAAATAAAACAAGACTAGTTTTGACGGTGTATAACCACAACATATTTCTACAAGAGGACAATCAACAGAACTGATCAAGTTGCTTGTTGTTGATGTCCTACTAGGGTAGCCAATAAATAATGTGTAAACTCATAGCAACTCTTGTGAAGGTTGTGTGGATGTTTAGAGGGTTACGTTATGGTTGTGATATGTTATGTGGAAAGGATACAGAATTTCTTTTTTTCCAATATTGACAGGAACACTAAATTAGTGGTTGGACAGTTGATGGTAAGTTACAGCTACTCTACCAAGAAAAGTCCTAAAGTTTTACCACTTTCATAATGTCATATTGAATATTATTATGTACAACCAGACTATTGCCCATCTTTTCAAATCAAACTATACAGAGCGGTGTTTCTTTTTTTGATGGTAAAAAAGAGAGAGGATATCTAGTATTCAAATAGAGGCAGTTTAGTTTTACAGCCATGCACAGGTTCACTCCATGACTCTACCTGTCAATAAGAGAGACTAGTACAGCCTATCATGGATGTTTGTGTACATGCATTCTGCGTGGGTGTTTGTGTGAAAATACACGAGCACGCACTCAGCTCGCAGAGAGAAGATGACAATAGATGCTAACTGATAAGCGATACTGTTACAAACACACAACACAAATGTGAAAATGGCTGCAATACAGTACTTAGGCTATACCTTTGAAAACACACATGGTTATGTGCCCAATGAGCAAAGAGTGATACATTAAAACAAGAAGTAATAGAAAAAAACACATGTCCCTAGTGATGGTCATTTTGACTGCACCCTCCAGGCATGCACACATCAAAATGTTAAGCTGGTAATACATTAAACTCTAGGGGTTTATCTCACCACTAGGAGTTCGCCTAAATGGCAAGTTCCTAGCTAAGAGTTCCCTCTTTTATCCCTCTATTATTCCTCTTTGTTCTGACCTATTCAAGGAGCTGTTGAGATCAACTTTTACCAGAGTAAAAAGAGATCTCAGCTAAAAGAAACAGCTGACCTTGTTTCTATGGATGACATTGTGCTTCATGAGTGTACTCACTCATTATGCTTTCAATGACTGATTCATAATTCATCATAATAATCTAAGAGTAATGAAACATATAATTACTGCTGCCATATTCACTATTAAGCTGTTGTGTTATTTGAGCACGAGTGATAATTGTAGCACCAGCTGCACCAAGTAGTTTGGTGAAGCTGGATGCATTATAACAATACACTTTCACAGTCTTACTAAAAACTACTGTGTGCATCTGTTATGTGCAAACCTCTAATGAATATTCCCTGTTCAAATTGTGTAACCCACTCAGAATAATGCAACAGTGTAAATAAGGTAAATAGTGGCTATTGGGAAACACATCCATTATATTAAACTTAATCATGCTACAAAACCTAACACTGTCTTTGAAATACAACTTCAAGCACTCAACAGATGGGTCAAGTTCAAATCAACAATCTTTCTAGATATTGGAGAGTTAACTGACCTCATGCAAAGTGTGGCCTGCCCGGATTCTACGTGTCTATTTGGACAAGACAGGGAATCAATGTAAACTATACATACAAAAGACTGGAAAGTGAGTATGTACTTTGTTTAACTCTTGAATTGCATTATTATCAGTTTAATATTTCTGTGTTATTGAATTATTCAAGATGAGCAGTAGACTAAATTATTCATACATTGAATACTTTGCAGCACCCAACTGGAAATATAAGGAAAAATGACACTTAGGACACTGACCAGAAATTGAGGGCTAATTAAACAAGTATTTTAAAAAATCTGGGTATTTTAATACATGCAGCAGTCAGTACTCCTATTTTGCATTTGGATTGAGCAGTTCTATATCTTTATGTGGCCTGTGATCTTGATGTCAGTCAAACAGTGAAAGAGAGCCTGTGTCCAAATGAAAGTGGAAATGCTGAAATAATGTTAAGATTTTGTACCTGATGAGGCCATTTCATAGTCTGGCTGTATGCTAGCTGACAAGCTTCATTAGTCTGAGCCTCCAATATGGGACTTAAACTGCATGGCCAAATGGTTATCAAGTGCTTAGAGCCATGCTGGGACCTGTGCCACACCTCAAATATTAATTAATATCAGTTGTTCACAGATTTTATTGGGTGATGCCTTTTTAATTGACACTTGCTCATACTGATGAATTCATAAGGTCTACTTTGCTGTAGGAGGGCAAAAAAGACAAATTAAAGTCAATTAGTTTGAGGGAGTCAGGGAGATTGAAAGAGGAGATGGCCACGAAGATGAGAGAGAACAGTCCGGCCACAAGAGCTCAGGCTCAGACAGAAATCCAGACTATGGGGAGACCCAGTGTCTGCCAATGTGAGATAAGGACAGCACAAAGACTATGGCGCACTGCCCTGCACTGTTGCTGTGTGAAAATGGAGTGGAGAGACATGTCTAGGGTCAGGCCTGCAACAGGATCAGTTTTAAGAAAGCTCTATTCCCAGAGAGGCCCTCTGATATGTGTAGAACAGGCAACTTTTGTTCGTTATTTACATTCTTCGTGGATTGGCTGGGATGAATTATCGAGTCTATTTTGGTTTGCAATAGGGTTGATGAGGAGGTGGGCCAAGATGCAAGTGAAACCCAAAAAGCTTTGAGGCCCAGAAGTCATAGTTTAAGAGTGCGTTCGCCTATGAGCAAGCAGCAAGAAGTTCCTGCCAACATGAAAAAACCATGAGTGTGCCTGGCCTCAGCAAGGGCCTCAAGGCCAATTGGAGAGGGGAGACAGAGGACAAAGAAAAGACCCAGAGCAAAGCTTCACGGGTGTTCCCTCTAACACTATGACTTTTTACATGCATAGCATTTGAGTTTGTGGGAATAGCATGAATGCAGCATGAAAGCCAAACTAATAAATACAAACATGAGACTGTGCCAATTTCAAGATGAAATCTCTGGCACGGAAACCTGGTCCTTAAAGAGTTCTTTGATGGGTTCAAAAACCATTCAATCATCCTTTCAACCAAAGAGCACATACTCCTCTGAAAGTATTAGGATCACATCAGCATAGGATACAATATCCTTAGTAATAAAGACTACAGTGACTGGCTATGCACATCAAACTCAAACCGACAAGAAACTAAGCTCAGGGCTACAAGTTGCCAAAATGAAGATTTCAAAAGTTCTTTACATGGATAAAATCCAAAGGAGGCTTTGGCAGTATGATGTTAAACAAGACAAAAAATTGTAAAATACCAGTAAAGGACTAATCTATCATCAGGGGATTATGAGAATGGGCAAGAATGTCTTGTACTGACATCTGTTAAATTTAAATATTTGGGCCTACTGGCAAATGCACAGTAAAAAAAAAAAAAAAAAACACAAGAGTGGTGCTGCTTCTATCTACATTACAGAAATTCACTACTTTATGTCCAACGTTGAAATCACAATCATCTGCAATCATTGCATCATATAAATCTGAATTTGATTTTCTTCAGTACACTTCTCACACATGAAATCATGACAGGTTAAAAAAGGCGTAGGCCTGGGGTGGTGTGGCCTCAGTTGGTAGAGCACCCGCCCCATGTGTTGAGGCTAATAGTCCTCGCTGCAGACGGCCCCGGTTCGAGTCCCGCGTCGGACGGCCCTATCCTGCATGTCATTCCCCCCATCTCTGCCTCCCATTTCCTGTCACACTCTCAACTGTCCAATCGAATAAAAGGCATGAAAAACCAAAAAATATACTTAAAAAAAAAAAAAAAAGGCGTAGGCCTAACAGGTGAATAATGATATGGTATGGCACATGAACTTTCTGACATTTTGATGCTGCAGTTTTGATGTATAAAATAATTTGCACAACAAAGTCATTACAATCCAGATATGAGGTCATGTTTTTGTGTTGCTGTAGCTAGGCATTCACAACTGTGTATCAAGTTTAATTAGTGTATGCAAAAAATCTTGGACAGTAGAACTCAAGCCATTGCCAATGCCAACGGTACCTGGCCTTAATCAATCACTTTCCTATAAAAACTACACCGAGTGGTACTATATCGTTTGAAATGAAGGATGAAAATTCAATAGTTTGTCTGTGTTCAATTTCATCTCTGAGTCTGGAACAATTAAAATCAATTGGGATGACTTCAGACAGTGGAGTCAAACGAGCAAAGTTTTTGACAGTGAGGATTTATTAAAAACTGACTACAGTATAACAACTTAATAAGCAATGTAGATGTAATACAGTGCAAGGGTATAGATTGATGTATGAACCATGATATGATTCTGTTATTCAGGTTATCAAAAAGACATGGAAATAATGTTATCATCATACATGGGTATTTCACATCATTAAGTGCACACCATATATCATGGCAGAGCCATTGTTGCTGTGGCTTGGGTGGGTACTACAAAATCCCTACTCTCTCCTCTACCTTTTCTGCCCAGCTGTCTGTCACTAAAAGCAAAAATACTCCTAAAAAAACAACAAACAATTAAAACACTCTTGTTTCTTCTCCCAGTCACCCAATTAGTCTCTCGGTGACAGCAAAGAACATCACTCTCAGGGCCACTATGCAGCTCCCTGTCCAAACACAGCTCTTTTATCAGCCCAGTATTTCAAGGAGGCAAGTGGGAAGAAGGTTTGCCTCATATCATATAGTATTTTACAATCTTTGCAAGAACCACTGGGTAATTAATTTATGATGCTGATATTATTCAAAAGCTCTGGCAATATTATTAATTTTCATATTATTGGAAATCCTCATTGAACTCAGAACAATTTGTTACAGGCTAAAATGAGCATATTGAACTCAAAGGAGAGTGAGTGTGTCAGATCATTCTTGCATCCTGAAGTGAATGTGATTGTGTGAGACTGATGCAGATGGGAGCCTATCAAAAGCTGGCAGCAGCTGTTTGGATCCAAACAGTTTCAGACAGTCACAGGTTTCTATTGCATGTTTGAAATAAGACAAAAAAGACTACAGCCACTTTGTGCCTCTATGAGCCTGTGCAGCAGTCTTTTGAGCTACAGTTGAGGACAAAATTATTAGCCCCTATGAAAATTTCACTTTTTTGTAAATATTTCCCGAGTGCTGTTAAACAGAGCAAAGACTTTTTAACACAGTGTTGTATTTTGGATACATTCATTTAATTTGCACACAGAAATGTAATTATTTCACAAAAACCAAAAGGGTCAAAATTATCAGCCCCCCTGATGCAAATAGTCAGTTATGTATCCTTTTTGCTGGATAACAGCGTTTTCAACAAGTCTCCGACACATCTCCTGTGGAATCCCAGCCCATTCGTCTTTGGGAAATCTCTCAAGCTCCTCCAGATTTGATGGCCTCCTGGCATGGACCTTGGTCTTCAGTTCACTGAACAAGAAAACCTTAAAGGGATAGTTCAACATTTTGGCAAATTGGCCCATTGCCATAATTGCTATAGTCATAGCAGTAGGTTCGTTACCTTTAATTGTAGGTGTAAGCTATTTTTAGTACAGCGGAGCGCAGCAGCAGGCTGCTCAGAGCTACGCTATGGAGGCTAAGGGAATTTCTTGGTTTCCCTCATCAAACTCATCAAATACAAAATCCCAAAACTCCACAGCGCTTTTGTAGACAAGTTGTGAGCTGCACAACCACCACGCTATGAGATAATGACGGAACGATACGAAACGGAGCCGTTTTCGAGGTAAATTCATACAAAACCGCTGATGCGCGTTGCGTTCAGGGACAGTTTTTCAGCAAGCAGTCTCCGTATTTACCCTGTATTTACCTCGAAAACGGCTCCGTTTCGTATCGTTCCGTCATTAATTATCTCATAGCGTGGTGGTTGTGCAGGTCACAACTTGTCTACAAAAGCGCTGTGGAGTTTTGGGATGTTGAATTTGATGAGTTTAATGAGGGAAACCAAGAAATTCCATTAGCCTCCATAGCGTAGCTCTGAGCAGCCAGCTGCTGCGCTCCGCCGTACTGAAAATAGCTTACACCTACAATTAAAGGTAATGAACCTATTGCTATGACTATAGCGATTATGGCAATGGGCCAATTTGCCAAAATGTTGAACTATCCCTTTAAGCAGTCAGCAGTAAGCAGTTAGCAGTACTGGGTCTGGGTATTTGCAATCTCTTCCAACATGACAACAAACAAAAACATATGTTGCTCCCAGTGAAGAACTACTTCCAGAGCACCAAATTGAATGTTATTGACTGTCCTGCACAAAGCCCTGACTTGAATCCCATTGAAAATCTGTTCAGTGAACTAAGACCAAGGTCCATCACCAGGAGGCCATCAAATCTGGAGGAGCTTGAGAGATTTCCCAAAGAAGAACGGGCTGGGCCAGGAGACGTGTCGGAGACTTGTTGAAAACTAAAACAAACACTTTACGCTGTTTTCCAGCAAAAAGGATTCACAACTGACTATTTGCATCGGGGGCTAATAATTTTGACCCTGGTAGTTTTTGCTTTTTGTGAAATAATTACATTTCTGTGTGCAAATTAAATGAATGCAAGCATCCAAAATAAATCGAAATATTTATAAAAAAGGTCAATGAATTGAAGAGGTCACATTCTCAGGGGACCAAGAATGTTTTCTTCTTCTTTCTTTCTTTCTTCTTTTTTTTTTTTTACACAAACACCAAGCATAGTTGAGATATTTCAGGCTGATCAAAGTGGTGAGTCAACCAACACTGTCATCCACAAAACTAACATGGCAAACAACATACGGTATCTGGGGTTTTGTCCTCAGGGCAGCTGTTTCAACGCATACAAACACAGATGTGTACTCCATTTATAGTGCTGCATGTTTGCCAGCATGTCATGATAACACTCTCAGTGCTGTATGACCCATACTTAAATGCATATAAAAATAAATACCATAACAATCATTTCACCATTTAACTGGACATACCCGTAGCTGGATGTTTTGAAACCAGGTTTCATGCATAACAAGAAGGGAAGCCCTGAGGATAAGGACCCAGAGCACAGTGAGAGGAAAGACACTCCTGGTCTGCTCCATAGAGTCATTAACCTTTTTCCAGCAGGGAAGGCCGCGTGCTTTCTTCTTTCATTCTATTCACACACTTCATTAACAAGCTCCCTTTCACAGACTAATTCCCGTTTCAAATTTGCTCTTTGTTAATTAGAAGCAGGTTTAACCTCACAAAGAGCTTCTATTGTGTTTACTTTTAATAATATTGCCCCCCTGTAAATGACTTAGCACAAAAACACACTGTCCAAGGCAGACACTTCAAAATGTATTGGCAAGTAATTGAGTGTGGATGCAAACACATTTGTGCTTTTTCAGTCAGAAATAAAAGCTGGTGTCCTGCCTTGGATTTCTCTTCTGTTGGTGTTCCTAATTAACTCCTGTTTTCAGGGGGGATTTAAAATAGGCCAATGAAGAGACTTGCTAAAGGGAGGGCTATAACGGCCTCCTCATCCAGTAAATTAACCTTGGCTGCCTTCTGCACTCAAACTGTAACAGGTTTGTAATCAATTTTGGCTACAACACTGTTCACAAGCTTAGAGAAGAAAGACGCTCAACACGAGTTCTGCTTTGCTTACACAGTAGCAGCGCACTTATCTCCAAACCACAAGACACTTTTCTCAGAAACTGTCAGGACACAGATCCCCTGGTTCTGCCCCTGGATCGAATGACCCAGTGGTCAAAACACAGTTTGCGTGCAGCCTGTACAAGAGGAAATGGAGACAGTTGTAACAATGAGAACAGCCAACAGTGTACAGTGCGTCCCATCTTGGAAGAAGCCTGTAAACAAAGCCCATTTATCTGCAAGCATTCATCAGCAGTAGTGAGGGGCCCCTCTCCTCCTTCTCTTACCTAAACTCTGACTACAATGTCCTGTTGCATCACTACACAAAGTTAACATGTCATCATGTAAACAAATATAAACCCACATACTATTTATGATTCTCAAAGGTACTGATTGCAGCTTTGTCTCTGACCATTAAGCGCAGGTTTAGAAGGACAGTATCCTTGAAAATACAAGCTTTGACTTTGAGGGTGCATACATTATACAGAGCAACAGGGATTTCACCTCCTCCCTCATCTAATCACCAAGGTGTAATTAAGCAAGACAATAAATCTCCAATCCAGAAAGTCTTTGGTTATGGGGTCAAAGAAGCATGTAACAGCCATGGCTGTGAACTTGTTTGTCTCTGCTGAAATACATCCAGTGTCATTCTTTTATATAGGCTTTAGGGTTTACTAAAATGAAGAAGGGAAGTCAGTCATGGCCCCCTCCCTCCCAAACACACAAAACCATGACATGGCACTCTACAACTGAGATTACATCAAAACACTGGAGGTATGTGCTCTACTCTGTCAAACACAGAGGTAGAAAATTACCATTAAGCACTACGCCTCTGTTCAATAGTCTAAATGGGTCTGTCTCATTTTGATTAGAGGGGAGGGGAATATGAGCCATTTCTACTTGTGTTTAATTGGCAGTGTTTGACTACCACCACTGACACCATGGGAGACCAGTCAGTGCTGAGACACATGAGCAGGACTGTCAGGTGTGAAGGTGCTGTGGTCACAAGTCACTCCTCACTCCTCACTTTTGCCACACACACACACACACACGTTAACAAACAAATTAATAGGTGTAACTGGAAAATGTTTTTAGAATGAACCTGCACAAAGTAAGTAGTTCAGACAATATACATGAGTCAAGTAAGCTTTCAAAGAACCACATGAACAACTGTCCTGAGGTTGCGATGTGTCAAGTTATTACAGCAATTTCTCCACTATATTATCTTGGCTCCAGAGCCCCGCCTCAAAGTTAGAAATATTGTGAACTAGAACATATTTTATTATCTACCCTTACTGCCCTTCCAGAGCAGCCATAACAATTTTAACAGCAATTAAAGCACAAGAGAATATAAAATGAAGCAAATCCACAAACCAGTGCTTTTCTTAAACTGCAGCAGGGAAACACTTCAAATTACGTGTTCTGATAGTTTGAAAAAAGAATAATGATAATTCTGCAATAGCAAAACATGTCAAACAAATATAATAAAATGTGTAAAAACTATGACATGAAATACACCAAAACAAGAAAGGTGCAAGTTTAAAGCAGAAGTAAGCGGAATGTTTGTGTTAATATAAGTCTTAAATAGTTCTATCTTCCGACAACAATCACTTACATAGAGTGTTTGGTCTGAAACACGGGTCTGTCAGTCACTCTGCTCTGCTGTAAGCCGAGGAGAAAACTTTCCTTGTATCCTACAACCTTTATCCAATGAGGAGAGAGAACGGCATGAAGGGGCGGTCCTCTCTGTGTGTGCAGCCAAGGGATGCGCGTGAATGTGGTGACGTAGGGACGAGGGCGGGGACTGCTAACTCCATCTGCTGGCAAGAAGTTAGCCAAAACGACCGGATCGCTTACTTCTGCTTTAAGTCAACTAAGGGGCTGTGTCCACCAGACGCGTTTTCAGCGCTCTGGGCGTCTATTTTACATTCAAACCCTATTGAGTTGGGCGCTCACAGCTCTCAGCGCCCTCGGCGGTAAAACGCCCTGGGCGCTTGCTTCTTTTTGTCGCGGCGCTCAGAGCGCTTCGAGTTGAAATCTGTTCAACTTTTAGAACAGCGCCGCGCTCGTCAATGTCACTTTTCACCGCACTGACCAATCAGAATCAAGAAGGGGCGGGACTTACGTTACCGACAGCAGCACAACCGGAGACGTGGCTCGGTTTATATCATGACCCACACTTGTATTGAAGGTAGGCCGACCTCAGGGTCCATGTCAAAAGCTGCCGCTAATGCTATTGTGTATTTCTGACACTCGTTGTAGTGTTTACATTAAACAAGGCAGGAACACGGAAGTGTCAGAGGACTCGTTTTGTAACCTAGCAACAGCGGCATTCTGACGAGGGAGAGAGAGAGCGCTAAGCGCTGGGAAAGCAGCGCTGAGAGCGCTGTCAGAGCTGAAAGCGCGTCTGGTGGACACAGCCCCTAACACATTTGTTAAAAGTCACATTTGTTTGATTCTTTGGCCTAAGTTAGAAGACTCAGCACTGACCCACTAACCTAAGGCTTCACTATTGAGAGTGAGGAGTCACGTGCCGATTTGGTCTGATCTGGGCGGGGTTTGAGCTTTTTACAGTCTAATGGGTTTGAGCCGGTCGGCCATGATGGAAGGAGACACTATCAGTTGCCAGGGGCAACGTCATCAGAACATCACAGAGACGCGACTATTCTAGCTCTTTTTTGCACCAACAGATCAACAAATTACAAGAAAGAATAAGGAGAAAGTAAATCACTGGAGCAGTTTTTAACACAGCAGTGATTTCCAGGCATTGTAAAACAGTAAATTACGGAGTAGACGATTTTGTTTTGCCCATAGACTAGTAAGGCTTTTGCCACCGGAATCCTTCCATCATGGCGGAGAAGGGGGGTGGGGCTCTGAGCTGTGACGATAACTCCTCACTCTCAATATTAACCCTGAATACAAGAATTATGATATACATGACATAGATGTCTGTCAGGTGATAGCTCTGCATGTAGATGGAGAATGTGTTCATCCCGAGGCAAACAGTGGAAGTCAGCAGTGAAAGACAGCATGGCTGAGAGCGGAAAATTGCAAATAGCAGTGAAGACAAATGTATATAAAACACTGTAACATTTAATTACAGTTACATTAAATAAAGTATAGTCATATTGTCAGGCATTTTTTTTTAAATCAACTGAGTTTCAATGAACACTACAGCTGAAAATATGTGAAAATGTGCAGCTGCTTTATAGGTCTGTTTAAAACCTGAAGAAAATAACATTTTAAGTTGTAAAAGATGAGATGTTGATATTGGTGAATCTATTTTAAGAGCCCCATAATTAATCTGGCCACAGAGCATGAAAACCAAAATACACAGCACCAGAGCTTAAAAAAGCTGGACCATTTTGTTTGCGCAGTATCATTTTCAAAGTGCCATCTTCATTTTAATAAGCAAGACGAATTGCGTGTGTATGTGTGTGTTTAAAAGCAACAGTCAGAGAGAGATTGAAGCGAGATAGGTTTAAAGACTGTGTACAGTAAGTTGAGAAGCGTGCAGCCAGACAAACATTTCCCAATTACCTTCCATGCAGGGTTTTCATTAAGTACTTCCACATAAGAGTCTGACTGGCTGCTCTTTGTCTCCACAGCCGTCTGGAGCTAATCAAATTCACAGGCCGTCTCAGAAGCCATCTCAGCCTCCCATTATCATTAATCTGGATGGCCATCTCATCGGCACCGTGGTTAACGAACAATGTTAGGGCTAGAAATTCAATTTTCTACAGTTAGCAATTGAATTGGTGATCAATTGTTGCATCTCAGAGATGAAGGATTGTCAAAGCAGGGTCCTCCATTGTTCCATTATTGGAACAATCAGATGAGCTCCTGAATCCCATTAATAAAGCGGCAGTGCAGCAGCTGTGCATCACAGACCAGCCAACGCTGGCCCTCTATGTTATTACCACTGTGGGAGAAAGGACGGGGATGACAAACCACAACTGCTTTTACAAGATGAAATGTAGCCAACGTGCTGCCTACAATACTCAGCACAGGAGGACTCCAGCACGACACACACAAACTGAAAAAATATTATGTGGGGATAAGTGATAGAAAAATAAGACATCTCATGCTGTGGGAGAAAAGAAGAGGAAGGGAGAAGATTTATGTTTATTGTGGTGATGAGAGTTATTATCAGTGTAGGGGGGGTAACAAGGCACAAAGAAGAATGTGTAATTGTATTATTTTTTCTATTTCAGCAGCTCAATCGAATTTTAGCCACAGACTAACTTCAATTCACCATTGATTTGTTCTGTAGTTTATTAATTTTTACTGCTATAAGAAAAAATGTGGAAAAACACCTTTATGTAGGCTGTGCGTTCCTTTCATCTTATTCCTGTTTACATGAGCACAAACAACAGAGGATGCAAACAAGACATGAGACAATGAGATGAAAAGGATGAGAAATGGCAGAAACGGCAGCGATAACAATTGAAGGGTGCAGGTATGCAACATTATCTTGAATTAGCTTTGTGTTGGAACAATATATATTGTATGAGTTCTAGGGTGTGACAAAAAGTAAAGACTCAAATACTTTTTATGAGAAACTGTGGTTAATCTTTTTTTTAATTTATTACACTTAAATTTAAGTAATATATTATACATCATATAAATCCCAGGGCCCTGCCATTATCATGAAATTACACAGACAGAGGTGTGAAGAAGTACCACATTTAAAAACTTGCAGTGCTCCGAGTTGCGAGTGTGACAAGATCCAGTAAGTGGGTCTGGTCTTGTGAGCAGAGGGAACAGAATATATGTGGTGTGTTACGGGAGCACCAACCCTTTTCTCAGTGCTGCATAAGCTATACTGTCTGACTGCAGTGGGGTCTATTGAGACAGAGTGCCTGCCAGAAGAGCATAAGACTAATAGCGTGCTGCCATTTCTGCTTATATTGTTACACCTGCCCCAAAGGATAGTCATACTGCTATGAAATTACACCACAAGATGTGCTGTTGAGACATTTTAGCACAGCATGCACCACAAGCTGACAGGGCAACAAGTTGTGCACTGTGTGATATACTGTATCAATTAGAAATATATATAATAACTTTATTTTAGTGTGTTTACATTTCTATTCTGATTTAGATGTACATGCAGATGCAGGTGCAGTTTTATTTAAAACAGCCATTTCCCAATTTATTCATGCATTCATTCATTCTCTGCCTGCCTTTTCCATATTTCCAACTCTCCAGTCTTTTCAGACCCTATCACTCCCTCCTGCCCTGCAGTAACTCCAGCTTTCCCGCCTTTCTGCCACCCGACTCCTCCGTGCTCACCTACTACCTGTTCCCAATTCCCTAATCAGCTCTTAGAATATATATACCACCTCATTTCCACTCATTCTCTGCCAGCGTGTCTACTGTGCTTTTAGCCGAGTAGCTTTCCAGCCTTTCTGACTCATTACTTGGTTATGCCTGCTTCTTTTTAACAGTCTGCCCATCTTCAAATTTCACCTTTTGCCTGGTTTATCTCCCTGACGGCCACTGACCACTGGCCTCTGTCTGCTGACCCTTAAAAAGGCAAACTGTCTTTTATTAGTGTCTGAATTGTGCAAATAAAGTCTTCTTAAACCCAAACTGTGACACCATGAGTAAGTCTAATGCATTAGTCTTTATTGGGATTGTCTGATATTTCTATTAACAAATATCTGTCTACAGAATTTACTGTAAGATATTTACATCACACAAAACTCAGTGAAACTAATGTGCACGACTGGGGCTTTGAGTTAGAATACAATACAAATAAACTGTAGAATTAATTAAAGCATCACTGTTCAGTGAGTCATAAGAACAACCACTAAATGTCACAGAGTGTTGTCACCCTCACAAAGAAACAAAACATTTGAACATGAAGACATTAACTCCCTGAGTTTGGAGAGATGATGATTAACACTGAATAATGATGGCAACTGAATGCCAACAAAGATGTAGAAGAGATAAACAAGATTTCACAGACAACTTGATTTCATCGTTATAGAGATGCAGCCAAAGGGAGAAGATGAACGCAGAGCCATGAAATCCAACAACACAATGTTCCTAACACTGCTTTCCCTATACTACCCAGTGACCCCCCACACCCCAAACCCTGCTTTCCATTCAACCCCTCAACTGTCCCAAAGACGAGGGGGAGGGTAGATATGAAAGCGCTTATTTGTTGGCCTTTGTGCAGTGAAATGCTCTGTCTGTGCGCGTGCTGGAGTTGCTCACCAGTCACCCACATGCTTGCAGTTGTTCGAACTCGTATCTTAGTAACAGCACAAGACAAGCAACATTTGGGAAGGACCTTACTGTAGAAATAGTAGGGGATGACAGAGCCACAGAACTGAGCTCACTGTCTATCTCACAGAAAATAAAAGCCATTGAAAACGCCACATTTGTGAAGTTTGTGCACAATGTGTGTTTAAAATTCAGGTTAGAACAACAAACAATCGTGCTATACAAAAAGGTGTACTTTCCTGCTTTATTTCTAGATGTGCGTGCAACATGAAGAAAGAATGGTTGCACCACCTGGGTATGCGTTTGCGTCAGTGTTCCCTTTATTGTACAGGCTGGGTTACTGTCTTGTTCAGTTCCACCCATTCCCCCGGTTTTTGTTCAAGCAGAGTTTGTCACAGAGGATATAACAAACTATGGATAAATATGAAAAACAGATGTGGCTGCCAACAAAATGGTATCTTTTACTCTCTTACACGTCAGGACAACATACAGGTCCATAGGAAAATAACACAATTAAAGGAAGGGAAGGGAAAGGAAAGGAAAGGAAAAGATGTCCATTTCTTAACTTTTAGAACCTCACTGTCCTCAGTCGTAAGATGAAAGACCTTTTTTTTTTTCTAAAAAAATAGAAAATTCCTTTATTTAAAAATACTTGGACCAATATTAGGTGTAAAACCAAAACAGGATTAGTTTCATGTGGAATCTGAATGGGTGCTGTTGTGGACATGGGCAGAGTTAAGGGGAAGAGAGGGAAGCAGATGTCATTATTGATTGATTGATTGAAATGTTTATTTCGAATATGAAAAGTAATAAAAAAAGAGAATAAGACAAAACATTTAAACATGAAAAAAAAATAGAATACATATTCCAAAAGGAGTGAGAAGAAGTAAAACTTATAAACTCCCACCCCCTCTCCTTATACATGTCTAGCTAAGATCCTTGTCTAAACATATCTTATGTTACAAAATCATGAATATAATTTATTTATAATTTACTTTACGTTTTAATTTAATTTACGTTTACTAATAATTTACTTATACACACTAATTATGCATACATACTAATTATACAAACATACAAACATACATACATACATGTCCACACACAGATACATACACGCGCACATACATACAAAAGGAAAAAAAGAAGAAACAACAACAACAAAACAGCAACAACAACAAACAACACCACAAGATAATGACCAGGGTAAAAGATAAAAATAAATGTGCACAGCAACTTCATTACACTTGGTGCTACCCAACATTTACCTCGTCCCTGTACTTCTGGAGAATAGACTCTTTGTACCTCATTTTAAACTGTTTCATGCTTGGACACTGCTTCAACTCCATAGTGAACTTGTTCCATAGTCTCACCCCGCTGACTGAAACACAAAAACCTTTCCTGTTTGTCCGAATTAACGTTAACTTAAAGTTGCTTTTACCCCTTAAATTATAACTCCCCTCATGAATACTAAATAATTTTTGTATATTTGCTGGTAATAGATTATTTTTTGCTTTGAACATGATTTGCGCTGTTTGATAGCCCACGATGTCTGTAAGTTTTAGTACTTTGGACTGTAAGAATAGAGAGTTTGTGTGTTCCTGATAGCCAGCGTTGTGAATTACCCTTATTGCCCTTTTTTGTATGATGATTAATGGTAATTAGGGTGTGAGGGGGATGTGGGCAGAGCCAGCAACTACACAGGACAGTGGCGTCCCTTCTCCTACTCTGTTGGACATAGACTAAGACCCCCTTCGAGGACACTGTGAACTGATCCTGATTATCCCAGTGGGCCTAATCCTCAGAGACCGGCACTGCCTGGCCGTTTCCCCCCAAAAAAGACTCACTTCAGTGGGCAGAGAATTCAAGACACTGTGCCCCTAAACTGTGAAAACTCTCTGCACAATAGGGACTGAGGAGAGAAAGAGACCCCAAATCCACCGTCTTCCCTCATCCCCCCCGCACTCCCCCGTCACACTTGGGAAAGCAAAGGAGCGAAGCCTCATCCTAGGAATCCTGCTCAATATCCTGGGATTAGCTGTGGCCCCTCTCAGCGGCCCTTCTCTCCCTCCTGCTAAGGCTAATTCAGACTGAATCGTCCGGCCAGACCCATGGTAAAAAACCCACCACACAAGAGAAACAATCAAATATACTAAACTTTAATCTCTTATGAGCTCATATCTCTGTCTCACCTGTCTGCACTCAAATCCCAATGAGGGAGAGGCCTCGGAGTTTGTTAAATGCAACAGGCCACGTCCAGGTACCCACATATCAGGAAACACACAGAGCCTGATGCAGCATAATTATTCAGGGAAATCAATGAGCGAGTCGAAGCTCAAATCCGTCCTTCCAAGTTGTGCTGCTAAGCAATTTGAAATGTAACTAAATAAATTAGCCTATAGCCAGTTGCTTAAGTATTTGTTTCACATGAGATGGTGCACATCTCAAATCTGCATAGGTTTTGTGTATTTTCATGATCCGTATTCAGCAACTAACAATAAAAATGATAACCATTCAGGTTCAATTTGTCCAGTGGCTTGTGCAAAAGATGTCCCCCTCGGTAAAACATGCAATTGTGTCCTAAACAGAGGCTTTGAGAGTGCTTTGAAGCATCTATGGAAGCCATGGGATGTGGGTCCAGCTGTAAAAATATGAGCGCGCCTGGAACTGCCACCCATGCAGTGAGCATTGTGTGTGTGTGTGTGTCTGTGTTTGTCTGTGTTAGTCAAAGACTGATCCCATTGCTGCCTTCTCCATATCCCATCCCCACCCCCACCCCCTCCTCCCTACTTCAGCATACAGATATACATTCACTCTGTGAGGTCTAACATCAAGGATCCAAAACATCACTCGTGCTCATCTGGATACCCGGAGCTTCCCACGGACACTCTGTGCTGTCACAAACACAATGTATGCCTTTTTATTTGGAGATCTCTGCTTCAGCCATTGAAAGGGTGCTTAAAGCTGCCAGGTCTCAAAGAGATGAACCAATTGATAGCTCTTAAGCAGAAATCACATTACCCTTGATGCTCTATCAAATTTAGTTTTGCCTCAAAGGATGCCTCTTTGCCTCTTGGAAAGGCAACGTCCTTTTTGAAATGATATCCAACACGTGCAGTATACAGGTGAGAGGATCAAAACAACATAAAAGTGCAAATGGCATTGGCAAAAGAAAAGCTGTCCCTCTAATCTGATAGTCATCTCCTGTCCATTAAAAGCTTATTAAAAAGACTTTGATGTAATGATCCATGAAGATTCAGTTGAGTTGTTTAGGTTCAGCTGTCAGATCAGCTCCACAGTGTGTGCAGCTCAGTCTTACAAGAACTATATTTAACGGAATCACTTTTTGGTACTGACCTGACCTTCTTTTATTCCATGAAAGACCTGTAGACTTTAGCCACTTTGAAGCTCACACGGAACAAAGCTGTTAATTGGGGCTTTCCCAGGCATGTGGCCAGCAGACACCCTCAGTCTAATGTGGCACCTGTAAAAACTATACTCATACTGGCTGACATCCTGTTTTGCTGTTTGCTTGCCAGTCTCCTTCCTGTTACGGTAGTCATTGCAATGCCGTCATGGACTGCCTTTAGACACAAAAAAAATGCAAAAACGCAAGCTCACAATCTGCTACCCATAAGATAAATCTGTAGACATGGGAAATAAAGGCGAAAAGGAAAACGACAGCTTAGTGGAATGAAAGAAGCAGAGGTACAGGCCTCTGAAACGATTCTCTGAGAGAGTGGATTTTTGTACAGTGGCACGTATGCAAATCTGGCCATTGGGAATACACTCTGGCTCTGCTGCGCCCTATTCTGATGATGCAGTTCAAGGCAGTGGAGGAGGAAATTGAGTTTAGTCAGATAGAGAGGCCGAGTTAACATGTGGCCTGAAGGAAAAGAGGAAGAAGTCACCTCAGTCCCGAAGAAGGAGTCCCCTCGGTCCCTTGGGTAGAGCTGCAAAGTCCTCGAGAACCCCAGTTAAAGCATATAGCCCCTAGGAGACGGGGATGTGGAGCTCAGTGGATCAGGCCATAATGACATTTAAATGTATAGTCCACTGGGTTGGGGCGGGTAGGAGAAATGTGGAGTTTAAATAGAAGAAATATTAAAATTCTGGGTGTCAAAGCATTTAAACAATTCTATTCACTGTCATCGCTAACCACGCCTCTCTAATGAGAGCCCAAGATGGACTTTGAACCTCACTTTAATAGTTGCTAAAGGCAGACTGTCAGCTCCCTCCGACCTGAATCTGCAGACTTTGTGACAGCAAGTAACCAAAGAAGAGAAAAGATGGAGTGGGGGAAAGTTTCAGAAGAAAGAGGGCCAAGGAGGGGGAGAGAGGAAGGGAGCTTTAGAAGAAAGGCTGAGAACTTCACTGCATCTGAGTGTCTGAAATCTCCCCTTGGGTGTGGAGTTTTAAGGACCAGCACGCATTTAGGTGCAGTATTCAGCTCTGCACTCTAGTCATTTCCTTTGTTTGATTCATTAGAAGTAGGTAAGAGAAGAAAATTACTTCTCTGCCACTGATGTGTCTCCAAGATTTGAAAACAAGACTTGACAATTTTACAAAAAGCTTATAGACTAAGTAATGATGAGCAGGATATGACAGATTTATGGAACAGGTACAGAAATAGCCAACATTCTTTCTTCCTCTAAATAAGTTGACAAGTTGGCTTGGGCTGAAACTGTACAGGTAAAGCCCTCAAGCCTTCCAATAATTGTAAAATAATTAAGTGGTTAAGGTAGGTGTTTGTCACTGGGTTAATAGGAAATATTAGTCTCACCCTGATGTGAACACCTACTCCAAGGCCTGTAGCTGACAGTTTGTGAACTTAACTTGTATTGAGGAGGTTGCCTTTGTTCTGGTTGGAGTACGCCTCCTCACGGTTCAGCTTGATATCATTCACTTGTGTTGCTCTCCTCCTGATGAATGAGTGGTCACCAACTGTCTCTGTCTCAATGTAAATTATTTGCCAACCAATTAGTCACACACCTCTAGTTCAGTTCAATATATCATGGCAGATAAAATCCTCCTTGTCCACAGATGCCTTTCTGTTGCCTTAAGATGCATCTTTCTTGTTAGGATAACAATGAGGTGTTTAGAGTGGGAATGGATGATGAATACAAGAGCCAGGAGATGGAGTAGGAGTAAAACAAGTGAGAATGTGTTTAATTGCTGACATTGGGGTTTATTTTTGACTAATCGTTTGATTTGTATATAGGCTTTAGACATGATGGGAAACCTGTGTGTTATCCACCAAAAGGCCTAGTCGATATCCAAAATGTAATATCTTGATACAGTCCAATCCAAATGTCACAATAGACAATATTGACACATGGGTGGGTGGAGGGAATGCTCTTTACAATATAATGATGTTTTTCATATTGTCGTATTTTATGTTTCACGGAGCTGCAGGTAATACTGTCACTAAACAGCAGTTCTGAGTTTTATTTGTCAAAGCAGTGAAATGGGTCAGAGTTTGCATATGGTGGGAAATATCACAGCATCCCATATTATCAAATGTCTGCCCAAGCCTATCCACCACCTTTATGCTTTGTAAGCCCACACATTCACGGGTAAGGCACAGTTTGGCACAGGTGTGCATGAATCACCATAAATGAACAAATCACTGTCCTATTTTCCAGCGTCAGCAGACAGAAGAGGAGGATTTCTTTCAAACACATTCTCTGACTTGCAACATCCCACTATATTTTCACTTCTCCCCCATCTCCTGCCACAATGTACAAGAAAAAAAGTGAGAAAAAGACCCAGACTCTGAGCATTGTTCAGATAATATCAACAAATGGTCACTGGATGAGACCTTAAGATTAGTGTTTCAGGTGAGTGAATTGACTGAAAGACGCCAGAATCAAGGGGAGCATCCCAAAGTTGTTTTATGCTTATATCATATTATTAAAATAGACTATTATGTTCAGCGGATGCCAAATGATGTGCCACAGCACTAAATAGATAGAAAGACTGAGTGAAATTTTTTGAAGTTGAAGGGAAAGGCTAAGCAATAGGGATGTTTTTTTTTTCTAAGAGCCTCTCAGAAAGCCTTCTTATTATGATATGGTGCTTGATGTCTTCCAACAGCAGAGCCACCCGTGCCACAAAGATTAAAAGAAGATCTGCTAGTCTTTCGTGTGATGTTACTCAAAGGCTACATTGGTGCTGGCTGCCTGCCTCAACTCAACCCAGACATTCACACCAAGACTGTGGTTCCGCTTTATGGTTTGCGTGAGGGCAGAGAACCAAAACAACTCTGCCTGTTCTTGCAATGAAAAAGGCAAGAAAATGTGAAAAGCAAAAGATCTGCTTGCTGGAAAGCGTGTGATTTATTCATGGCCTTTAGATTCACCCTTTCAGATGCTGGATCATGTGAAGCAGAGCATTAACATCACATGTGCAGGTGCTTTTATGGGCCCTCATCTATTACTCCTGATTTGCATTCCTCAGCTAACACAGTGCTGTAACCGGAGCTGGGAAGATTCCTCACAAGCAGCCACCAAAATGTTTAGGAAGGGGTTAATCAACATACAGGAGACAGGACCTACATGTTTCTGGCAGGTCACTTACCCCTGCCGTCAAACTTCTCAGCACCCTTTTCCTGAATGTGTACAAATCATTTGATAATACAAAATAAGTAAGTTTGCAGCTGGGTACCAGGATGTATAAAATGGAAACACTGCAGATGAATAAAATATGATTAACAGAGGAGGGGGAAAAAATCATATTTTAGCACCCAGTCTGTACTGAATTCCAACTGCACTTCTATTTGAAACTTGTGCAGTAGAAATTTAGGGAAGTGAAGACGAGTAAGATGATATTTCAAACTTGTATGAGGTCCATTTATGCATGTTTACTTATAAGAAACACTGGGGAGTAGGTGTTTTGTGAGCAGTGTGGGTGGGGAAGCATCAAAAAGGCCAAATGAAGCACTTCCAGTACCACTGAGAGATTAGATGGCAGACTCTAGCTTCAAGATATCACTATTGATTTCCCTTTCTTTCTCCCATTTCTCACTCTGTGGAAAAATAACTTCATTACTGTTCTAACTGACTCATCGCTGTACAAAGAGAAAGAAGCCATATACTGTATTTCCAAGGCAACCCATTTGAGAAATGCATTTTCAGATGACATACAGCACCACATCTAGCTAATATCTGCAAGGCAGCGATTTGTTTCACGGCTGAATGGGCCTATGCATGTGTACACAGTCAACAGAAGGCTGTATATTAACAATATTCCTAAAAGGAAATGTGTGGCATCTAGCTCATTACATTGCTATTATTATGATCTTTGAAAATATCAAGTGTGATGAGAAGAAAAATACCTCCAATAGTTGTATTCAGCCTTATTATATTTAGAGAGAAATTGAGTTTTTATTTTTAGTGCTAACCTTGGACTCAAACTTCTTATCAGGCCAAGTCAAATTTAATTAGAGCTCACTCTTTCAAACCTGAAATTCATGGCTGATTACTTGGCCTCCCTCTTGGTCCATTTGTCTTAAACCATCTTGGACGTCTATGCCTAGTAAGCACTAGATAACAAAGGAGAGGGCCAAGGGAAAGCCAGACAGTTCTGCTCCAACACTCACAACTACATCCAGATTTAATATTTTATAGAAAGGAGTTCATGATTAATGGAGGGATTTGGAAGAGTCATGGGGAGGGACTTTAAAATTGTTCCCCATCCCAAAGCAGAGTCACCTTCTCTGACAAGCGTCTCCCATCCACCTATTATATAAGCTTTACATAACTTGAGCGTTTTGAGATTTTTTCTTTTTCTTGGGCATTCTGACAAATCGAATGTGGCAGCATGGTGAGAAAATAAGGGAAAATGTCATCAAACGCAAATGCAGGCCGGCAACTAAGTTACTTCTCGAACTTTGCTATCCGACTAATCCCGCACGCTGCCCAGAGGGTCATGGGAATAATGCCACCGGATCGCTAGTTGGCATCGTTTATGGTCAGAACTACGATGGTATCTGATCGTCTTCGAACCTCTGACTTTCATTCTTGATTAATGAAAACATTCTCGGCAAATTAAACCGCTTTCGTCCATCTTGCACCGGTCCAAGAATTTCACTGTGCTCCGGAGGCTCATGGGAAATGAAATGAAAATACTTAACTTTCCGAAACTCCTCGTAGTCCCTTTAAACTACACCAAACAACTCTTTAGAATTTGGTGAAAATACTTGGTCTGGGAAACATAAATTATTAACCCAAATTGTATTACTGTGCCAAAAATGCAGGAAGAGGAAATCACTGATACCTCATGGTGAAAACCTCTATCTTTGGGTTTTGTAAGTTATAATTTAACAGTAGGCCATTGCTATTACTCTGCAGAGAATATCAGGCCTTTCAGACAAAAAGTGCAGCTGAATGAGGGTGGTATGTGGTGGTACTCTACCTGCTGATTGAAGCTGATGTTAGCATGGAGTCAGGTAATAGGATCAGACTGCCCAGGCGTCAGAGAGTGCCTGTAGTTTTCCTCCAGGGATTGTCAACAAAAGGCCTCCTACAATTACGGCGCTGAGAGGCAAATGAGACAAGACACATTTCTGTCTCATTAACACCTGCCGTCTCTCACCTTTATTATCAAATGGGCCTTAAAACACCATCTCCTCTAGTAGCTGTTCCTTTCAAGAAAAACTCTGTGACCGCGGTCTCCAGTCTTTTCATGCTGTGCTGAGGGTTGTAACTCATAACAGAGTGAGTGCTACTCTAACTCAGTGAAAAGAGCTCTTTCTGATGCCTATAATCTTCCAAGCTATTCACTTAACAGTGTTTAGCAAAGTCCAAGTCATTTTAAACATATGTTTCAGGTAGGCCATTGAGAATGTGTCTGACATGCTATTTTAAGCATGTCTCTTACTTATCTCCATTTTATTGTGTGCGTTCTAATAGAAATGCAGTGATTAACCGTGTATTGAATTTAATGGCTCTTGAAAAGTACACTGGGAAATAGAACTGGTTAAGCAGAACTCTTCCCACAACAAGACTTGTGTACATGTATGTATCTAAAACTTCTTTGCCATTGATACATTGAGCACTTGAGAAATTTTCCTTATTGCAGTCCTTAAGATTAATTTATACATGCATTTCAATTCCACTGAATAGAGAAAAACAATACTTGTGCACAAGCTGTGTTTGAATCAGTGATCATCAGCCTGGCACCAAGCTACAACAGGAGCCTGTAAAAAAATAAATAAAAAATAAACTTGGAAAGACAAACATTTAAAGGTACTTTTTTTAAGCCCATTGATTGAGGTACCATCCCATATCAGGAATAATTAATTTCAAATACAGCAAATGAGGGAATTTTTGCACTTGATCAGAAAAGTGATGTCAAAACTAGCTGAACTGAAATCACACTGACAGTCGATTATAAGACTTGCCAACACTACAAGAGAGATTATTGAACTATGCATTAGTTTGTAATACCCCATCTCGTCCATTTTAGCTTCCACCCCAACTTGCACTGAAAATGCACTCTACTATTATCCTTTCTCACATCTGATCTTTCTTTGCCATAAGCCCCAGAAGTATTTTCATCTTTTGCATCTCTTTGAACTGTAGACAGTTGACTTCTGTGCAAAATTAATAGTGGTGGGGCCAAGCGTTGCTCTGTTTTAACATTGCCAAAAACATTTGATATGAAACATGTGTATTAATTTAATCTTACACTTTTAAATTGAATTCTTAACACGAGTAATACTATAAACAAACTGACAAATTAGAAGCTGTGTCATATTTAAAGCAGAAGTGAGTGATCCGGTCGTTTTCGCTAATGCTGCGTTCCAGGCAGGCTTTTGAAATCGTAAATTACAGCTTCAAGTCACAACTTACGACTTTGTAGCGTTCCAGGCAACCCACTCGTGTTTTTCCGACCTGTTTTACCTGTGAAAGTCACTATAACGGCCACTCGTAACTTCCGACCCGTGAACTCGTACCAGATCAAACTGATACAACTTCACAGGACGGAAAAACACGAGTCTACGAGTTTCCTTGAACGCACCATAACAGTCCTCGTCCCTACGTCGCCACATTCATGGCGTCCCTTGGCTGCACACACAGCCCTGCATGCCGTTCTCTCTCCTCATTGGATAAAAACTGTAGGATACGATAAATGTTTTCTCCTCGGCTGAGAGCAGAGCAGAGGGACTGGGAGACCCGTGTTTCGGTCCAAACACTCTATGTAAGTGATTGGTGTCGGAAGATATAACTATTTAAGACTTATATTAACACAAATATATCACTTACTTCTGCTTTAATGTTGAAGAGAAAGATTTGTTGTAAACGTCAAATAATTAGCTACTTTATTTCATTATGAATTATTTCTTTAAATGGAAAATGTATTGTTGTCCATGGCTTTGAGCTACAACAGACACATGTCCAGTAACCAAACGCATCGTACCTTGCAAACGATTTTGGTCACATCAGGTGTTCACAACTGGGTATTATTATATATTTGACTTGAATAATATATAATTTAGATTATTCAAGTCAACCAAATATGGCAATGTAAACAGGTTGTTTGGGAATAATTTAACTATGTCATGATGTGATGTATCACATCCTATTTCATCTCATCTCTCTGAATGATGGCAGTATTGAAACTTATTGAGTCCGGGGGTTAGGTTTAGTTTCCTTCTCATGAATCCACTGGAGAATAAGTGCTGGGACACAAACTGAGGCAATCTAATCATATGTAATGTAAGACAGAAAGTAATTGATCGAAAGACCAACAGAAGGGGTTAACTACTTCTTGTGCTACTACATTATCTATAGTTGAAGGCTAGCATTAGGGCATATTCAGGCTGAGGTCATAAGCAGACACAAGAGTAACAGGTTCTGTCAACAGTGGGCTACTGAATTAACCCATGGTTCAATAAAGCAATGCTATTTCCCCTCAAATACTTATTACAAGTATGTCTCTCAAATAGAGACAGAGTTCCTGCTAATATAAAAGACCTTTTAGTAAGCTTGAAGGTTTGTAATGAAAACTGCATCAGTCAAGCAGGTCAATAAGGCCTGTCTCAAGCCATTACCCAATAAGAGTAGGATGTGTCAGGGTTCAATGTGGCTGGCTCAGACTTATCCTTTGTCCCTGAGCAGACGAAAAGACATGGATAAGAATGAGAGTTTAAATCAAAACAGCCTATGAGCTCATAGCAATTTTAGTTTCAATTTAATTTCACTATAAAGCTGAATTAATGGTCTATTTTATCAGATGAATAAACTTAGCAAAGGGCAGAAGTTCACTTTAAGAACGTCATGCACATGAATGTTTCGAAGGCATTATGACTATGAGGACACGGACACGCTGTGCCTCTGATACCATAGTCCAAGGTAATGCTTTGTCATGTTAAACTGATTTCACCTTTCGCATTTGTTCTTTGCCAAATTGACTGTGATGTGAACAAAGTCAGGCCTCTTTGTTTGGTTACTCGTGAGAACATTTCTCCAATTTTCAATCCTTTGTGACCTGGTAGTGGAGGTTGCATGTTCACTGTTTTTTTGTCCAGGTAAACCATGATTCAGTTATCACATCCTTGTGTATACATACATGTCCTGTACCTACGGTTATTTTGATGGCCTATATATAGGCTCTGATTGGCCTACGTGGTCTATTTAAGATGCTCCCTCTGTCCACACCATAACATTTCCTGATGAAGGTCCCAGTGACCAAAACAACTCTGATTAAATACCATATGGTGTGTGGGAGTTTTCCTCTGTTGTAGTTATCATACCCTGAAAAGCATTTCCTGTGTAGCAGAATCTCACAACACTTTCCCGCTTATGCCAGAGCAGAGGAGCTTAAAGGTAGAGTCTGTAGGATTTTCCTTAAAAAAAAAAAAAAAAAACATAAGTATAGAGTAGGCTTCTACTCATGTGTGGTGGTGGCTGTGTCTGCAGAGCTCCGCCCTCTGCCTGTATTTTGATGTTCCAGTTGAACGTGGGTCAGTCCTGACAACAGCTGTGGAGCCCGAGAGGAGGGGCCCGCAGCTTGAATGTTGTTTACAAACACACCGAACAAACCTACAAACTCTACTTTTAAAGGAACTTGATATATTTTTCAAAGATTAAACAAAAGAAACAACCACTGCCAAAGACAACAAAAATGGAGCGACAGTAATAACTTTGTAAGTGTTTCTGGAACCTTACTGTGTTCATACGCTATAAGTGCAGCTGGCATAGCTTCCAGAAAGCAGAGCCATTGAGGGGATGTTTATTATTATTTGTTCTACCTTACTCACAAAAAAGGTCTTAATTTTTCTGTTGTGTGCTGTATGAAGTCCAACAATCAACTCACCACACGTTGTACTTATGAACTAAAAACACATCCTACTGAAGTACCGGATTAGGCATCTGAATCCTCTGTGCATGTAAATATAGCTATTGTGCATTAAAGCAATTTGTGGGGAGACTCAAGTAAGCAGAAAATGAGCACACTCATCTGCACCTGCTGCAGGTCTTATAATCAAGAAGCAATCAGTATAAACTGCAAGGACCTGCCTCTCCCTGCTGTCAACACGGTCATGCCCATCTAACTTCTACAGAGCATGAAAGGATGCCCATACTGCCACTGAAAGCAGTAAACAATATACTGCCTTTACATGTATAACAATGTGACTTATCATGCAATAATTTTCATACATTGATGTAATAGTGTTTATTCAGGTTTTGACTGTCCAGTACAAGTCAAACAGTAAGGGCGAGCTTTACAGTAAAACAGCATCTCTGCAGTCTGGAGGGAAACAAATCAAACACTTCCTGATATGAAACGAGCTAGGTTTCCCCACTCACTACCTAACCATTCTTGGTTCATTTAGTATTTTAAAAGAATAATATAAAAAATTATCTCATTAGCTCCCACCATTGAGAGAGTGAATGGATGGCTAAACTGAGTACCTAAGAATAGAGCCTCAGAATTAAAGGGGAAATAACACTCCACTGACACGCAATGTTTCAAACTAAACTGGGTCACTGAGCTCGAATTCCTCAAAGGTGAGATGGGAAGCTCTTTAAAAGCAACATGCATTAACAAAAAGGCCAGGACGAGCAAGATGGAGGAGACTATGGGTGTAAGTACAAAGCGTAAAGTTCAGTAGCACCTAATGAGTCACTGGTAGCCAGTGTAACCCAATGAACAGTACATTGGATTTTTACAATTTCATTATTGTTTCAGACGAAAGACTCCAGCGGAACAAATTACAGTCAATTTCTAATGATGGCTGAATGTGATATTATAACATATAAATGTACCAATTACAAACAATCAGACACAATACAGCTAAATAAATTTGCACTAAGATTCTCTCACCTCTACCATGACCAAACTGGATTTCACCTTGACTGAAAGAGAAAGCTACATTTCTAACAACAGCAGAAAAAAGAGATTCCATTTTCTCAACACATGAAAAGATCTGAGATTAAGAGCAGAAAATGACATGCTGAAAAGACTATTTTGTTCCAATATAAAGGCAAGGTGGAGTAAGACGCACAAGAGACACATACACTGTAAATGCACTTCTAAGAGAAGGAGGCAAATTAACGTGTTGCAAAATTGATGCAAATTTATGCAGATTCCTTCTATCAGCCTGTACTCTGTTTTTTTCTAAACCTTTGGTCTTTTAAAACTGCAGGCGGACAAACAGCAAGCTGTTTAAAATTCATGAAACATTTATTTAATTCACCGGGCAGAGACCTTTCCTGACAACCTTTTACTTCTCCCACTAGAGCTCTGCTAGTCTGACATTCGTCAGGCCCATATTGGACATGATGTATGTTTCATGACAGACTACTTTCCTGCATCATTCACACCACTCTCTTGGGTCTGCTTTGATCAGGGGGATAAGCATTAGCATCACCCACATCACACACGCTTCCCACTGAATGCTACTGACATACTGTATGTGATGGACAAATTGTGAATGGATGAAGCAAACACACATGTAGGAAAGAATTAACACAGATGAAAACATACAAACACAAATCACTGCGACATTTTAAATTACCAATGTGATTCTAGGATCTCACTTAAAACCACAGGTTTGCAGTTTTAACCGCTTGCTGTCTTCTCAGACTCACAAAGGTGCCATTCAATGGCAGAATTTTTTTAAGGAGTGGGCTTGTGGCCAAAAGGTAACTGGTTTGATCCCAGTCTGGAAGGATAAATCTGGGCAAGGATTACTACTATTGTTCACTTAATCCCCAAACTGCTCAGTGGTCAACCAACACCCTGGTTTTACTTTGCCGCTACTCGGTGGGCATGTGTGCTTTTGTGAGAGTGGAGGAGGGTGTTTGCCACAAAGAGCATTAGTTCTCGATAAACCTACCCTGCTTATATACAAGGAAAAAAAAGAGAAGACAGATGACTTACAATACATACAAACTGTAGAAGAAAACTTCAATATAAATATAGTCCTTTATAACAGGAAGTATTTCTATGAATGTGCACCATCTTTCCTTGTAATGCAACCCATGGTAGACAGGAAGTGTGAGCAGGTCACTGCCCTGTCACTCCACATTGCTCGAGGGTCCAGCCAGTAATCATGCTTATTGACAAACTAAAGGTTCAATTGGGCTTAATGGCCACTCTTACAAATCCGCTGATACTCCTACTCATCTTCCTTTTCTTCCCAGTACTGCAGCATGACTTCCACTCATCCCATCACTTTCACAGCCCATCTCGTTCCCAGCTACTGCTTGAGCCGAAGCCCAGCTGTCCATCGAGTTGCTTTGCTGTGTGAATGACAAGGAGATGCAGTGAGAGGCACTGAACCGATCAATGTGGAGGAGCTTCTTTGAAATCCACCAGGTTCTTTTCTCTAAGCCCAGGCTGTGTAAAAGTCCATCCACGCCCTCCATTACTTCCCTCCTCCCTTGTGCACTAACCCCCTCAACCAATTCCCATTCTCGCTCTCTGAGCTGCTCACCCTTCCGTGCTCCCCTCCTGTGTAAAGAGGAGATGCTTTCCCACAATTCCCTGAAGATGAGTCCTATCACAAGACGATGGGTGGTATTTATTCAGGGTACAAGGCATCCTTACACTTATTTATGTGGATTTGGTTCAGATGCTTCTCCCCAGCCATATGGCTCTGGGAGCACAGAGATGTGGAACTAAATGCCAAGATTAAGTTTAGGCAGCAAAGTATTTACAAACACCCAACTCATCAATAGTTTGACCCTGATGTCACTAGCTTTCTGTAAAACACAAAAACCACTTAGAGTACCTGAGGAAATAAAGAGGGTATTTAACCCTAGAGTTGAGCAGATTTCAGCCATCTGTTTTAAAGAGCTTAACCTCAGAAAGTCTTCCACTGTCTGGATGTGTTTAGTGACAAGAAAAACCAAACAAGGGCCATTAACAATGAGGCATGTCCAACTCTTGCCTCAATCTTTGCTTAGTGCATTTACTACACAAGGGCCATATGTCTTAACATTCCTTTTTCACTCTGCACTGAATAGGGGTGAACAAACCATCTGGGCTAGTTGGAGCGTCACTGGTGAGCGCCTCAGCCAGTAGGATCTCCAGAGAATCTAGAAAAACCGAGCATTAGACCGGCGTGTGTGTGTGTGCGTGTGCTTGTGCATGTGCGTGTGTGTGATCAATTAATAGCCTCACGATTTAACTTTACTTTGGTACATTCTGCCGAAGCTGAGTAGACTGAGCTGAATGAGTGGTACAGCAAAGTGCAAACTAAAGGGTAAACATGTCGACTTGTCTGCAACCCACAAGTAGCAAGATAGAAAAAAACTCAGCTTCAAATAAATTTAAAATATGCCATTTCTATCAAGTGGGTCATATTTCTGAAGCTGTTTTTTTATTGTCCATCTGCCTTTATTCGGAAGATGACTTAAATTGAGTAACTTGAGCGTTTCTGTTTTTTTTTACATTTTCGTTAATAACATATCCAAAACTGAAAACTCTTTGTTGTTATACAATTTAAAAATGTGCATTAGTCAAGACTGCTTTCTGTGTTTTCAGTTCTCTTCTTCAGTTGTTGTTATACAATTTAAAAATGTGCATTAGTCAAGACTGCTTTCTGTGTTTTCAGTTGTCTTCTTCAGTTGTCTTCAAAACCAAGTACATCTTAAAATCTACTAGACAATCTTGGTGACATGTTTTAGGGACTGTTGACAGGTGTCAAAGGGATTGTGTGCCATGAATGGCAAATGTCATGCTGAAGTGAGGGATTACACTGTATTACTTTCTGAATAATTCTTCAGAGCCAATAGCCTTCTAGTGAAGGAGTGGTAATCTGCTGTGGCCAGACCCCATCTGGACTGGCAGCAGCTTAGTTCCACAGAGTTCAGACCATGTACTGCCCAAAAGAAAAACTCAGCCTACCATGTCACAGTTCATCAGAGACCTAAAATTTGGCTATTCACCTCTGCTAATGAAACCGGCTCCCAGTCCACGCCACACCACCCCTGGCCCGCAACGAAAGCAGAAAGCTGTGTTCATTACGAGGGAGTGGAAGCAAACCAATGTCGAGACCTGCCATGTGAAAAAGACAGCTGAGGCTAGCTCTCAGAGATGGGACGCCTGCTATTTTTCCTCAATTTTAGAGCTGTCTACAGCCTCAGGGACATAATAGCCATGTGTTTGATGTCCTGTGCCACTTTTCTCTCCATCACTACAGATAAAAGAAAAGAAATAACATCACTTATTTATTCCCCCAGTACTATTAAACAAGAACACTGCAACAGATATACAGTATGTGCCACATCTATAGATTGTGGGCTGTAACTTCAAGCAGGGCGCTCTCATTACCCTGCACTACTTATGTCAGTAAACAAGACGGCTAAGGTCATGTTGTTGTTTTCCTCATTGTATGTCACTCTAGATAAGTGTGACAGCCAAAATGTAAATGTCCATTCAGCCTCCAATCCACACATTACTCTGATACTCAGGGGGTAAATGGGAGCCAAACAGCAAAGTCTGTCAGTTTTTACAAAGAGTCAATTTTCCCAGCTCTCCAGAGAACAAATTGGTCAAATAATGACAGTTATTCATTTAGCAGGCATAGCTGGTTTAAAGCAAACTGATCATACAATTAGGCTATACAGTATAAAATGATGTTCTATTGACCTACATGTCAAATCAGGCTGATAAATGGAAACCTAAATTGGCAGCTTTGGGAGGTGGGATACTGTCTCTGGTCAAATGGCTCATTGATTATTTGATTATAGCACTCTGTTGTGATTAGTTGATAAGCAGAGTGAATATTGAGCACACAGTCTGTTTGAGCTTGGCTGATTGACTAGAAGACACTGGATTCATCAGATTAGGTGAGTGGTTCTGCACAGGGATGAAAAAGGGTCTCATTTTGATCTCATTATTATCCACTAGTTGACAATCGCAGAGATTTATTATCGAATCATTTTCACATTTTGGTATAATGCGTAAAAAAGATGAGTCTCATACTGTGAGTGAGAATGACTGCAATAAAAACACTATCACTGAATGGAGCTCTCAGTGGTTTGTAGTGAGGTTGTCTGGGTCTTAGACATCTCCTCTGTCCAGGCTTCCGATGCATGTTGACAGCCACAATACGAGTTGTAATAGCTAAGCATTCAGGGATCAAATTAATTCACCCCTCATGAAAACTTTATGAATACACTCTGAGGGACTGAATATAAATGTGCATATTCTGCAGAGGTAGTGCACAGAGGAGGCAGACAAATGCATTGCTGTGCAAATATTGTTGTTGACTATTTGCCTGGGTTTTACACATTATCTTGTTATTAACACAATTACATCATGTGGATTATGAAAGGAGCAAGCTCCAGTTTTAATTAGTGCAAGTAGGTGAATGTGCAGTATTCAGTTGTTTACACAAGGGCAGAGAAATGTGACTATCCTATGGCAGGTAACCCACACATCTTATCTTGTGCATTTTGCTTTTGCCAACTATGAATGCATGAGTTTAGTCCAAAAGAAAAAGCTTTGCCCCCAATGAAAATAAACATTTTTATTAGCATTAGATTCCATCACTATCAACATCAAAAGATTTTCTTTATCCACTCATATGCAATAATAATCCAACTGAAATAATTTCACTTTAGCATAACCACAGGGGGAAAATCCCGGTAAATATGCTACTTAATTGAAGTCTTTGTGGATACATTTACATGCATGGCAGAGTTTCCACAATATGTAGGATGCTCACGTATGCCAAGCATCACATCTTGTTTATAACAACCCAGTTAAGATCATATCCCAGTTGCTGGAAGCCTGAATATAGGAGCAGGGATATTATCTGGTGGGGCATGTAAACACTTCAGCCCAATTACTGTTGTGTTTGATGATGAGCACAATTTGATTTCCCTGCTAATATCTCATGGTAATATTCTGACAACTTTGTTTAATCATGTCCCCAAATATGTTGGAGAGGAATCCATACTAGCCACCCCAATTACTATGAGCATGAAAACATAGCTGGCTGTGAAGGATACATAGTCTACAATACAACATGGGGAACTCGAAACATGCACATAACCATCTTGCTTTAAAACGAGAGTGGGAGGACTAGGCATTTCGCTAAAAATGCAAAACAGTTTCAAAGAGAAACATAATGGATTGAGCCACTTGTAATTTCTTCCTGCTGTTGAATTACTGGGGGGAGAAAAGAGGAAAATGAGTTATGGAGCATTAACCTCCTCATTCACAATTATCCCACTGCTTCTCTCTCCCTCTCTCTCCCTGTCTCCCTCTCAGTCTTGTATTACACACCACTTAATGGCACCAAACTGACCGACGCTCCCTGGAGGCACCCTTCATCAGCCAAATGCCTGATGGTATTTTTTTCACAACACCCCTCTCAATCCTAAGAGAGGGGTAAAGAAGCACCTTGATGATATCACAGATATTAAGTTTCACAGAAGTCATTGCTCACGCTGTGAGGGGCAGAGGATAGAAGTGGGTGAGGAGAGGGCGACTGGTCTGATAAGAATCTCTTTGTCTCAGAGTGATGACCTGGACTGCCGGGTCAACATCCTGGGGAGCTAACCGGTGTGAGGCATTTTTCAACCTTGGAAAGGTGTTGAGACACTGAAGGGTAGTGTGGAGAGAGCTATTGAGTTACTGTGATGGGTGCACGTTTGCTTGATGGCCTGAGGCATTAGTAAGGCAATAAGAGGGCCAGCAGCTCTAGTCTTTCTCCCAGTGGTGCCTGGTCTGTATCAGGCGTGTGACATCTGCCCTCACACCTGACTCTGAGACAGCAGTTAAGGACAAATGTAGATCAAAATCACAGTTTTCACACGCCTGAACTGTACTGGCTAAATGGATAAAGTCTGAAGACAAAGGAAACGTGCTAAATGATAGAAAGTAGAGCTAAACGCTGAAATGGAAACTTAGTAGGCTACAGTTTTATATCACACTGATTTTTTATAAGGTGTCCTGTTCAGATGCTATATGCAGTAATACAGCAATATCATCAAACTGATTACTGGTTAGGCTTTTATTATACTATAGTCCAATAATAGGGGAATTATTAAGACTCCACCTTCTTAGCCATCCATTCCAAGTAACTTTAATAAACCCTCTTTGCCAAAGTCGTTTCAGTTGCTGTCTCCTAGCAGCCATTTAATTGAGGAAACTGATGAGCCCCAATAGCTTCCAAGAAAGCCCTTTTGTTCTACCTGCTTGCTAATTCCTTGCAAGTCTCCATCTTTGTCCATTCAATGCTAATTCAGCATTTCTCAGGCATATGAGATCCTGATGACCTCCCAGTGGTCAAGAGAAAAATTAAGGGAAACCTTGTGATTTGAAACTTATGACCATGTATCCTGTAACCTTTGGATACATGCATTGTTTCTCAAACAGGCAGGGTCTGGTTAAATATATATGGTAAATTATGAAGGATTCTGTAAATCTCTTATTTTCAGTGTCATATTCAGTTACACTATCTTGAAAACCTCAAGTAAAATTAGATTTTTATACTTATTTTATTTACTGGGTTGACTGCTTTCTGTGAAACCACTTTTTACAAATGCTCAGCCTTAGGAAGTTGCAAACCACAAAAGTATGTCTTTGGACTGACAGAGCTTATCATCATCTTCTCAAGGTTAAATTTTTTTCACCCTAACAAGAAGATACAAAAGATACTCAGAGACAAAAAGTCTGCATATTTAAAATGCAGATAAATCAAAAGATTTCAATTACTGACACAAAACCTTGAATTTAGTCTAAAAACAGTTTCATTACCAGCATCACCCCCTAAAAACCAATGGTGCTTGCACACCAATATTTTTTCTCATGACTAATGCAAAGTCAAGCGATGGATGGCAAGAGTTGATAAACACAATTTAAACAGAAAGACACAAGGGCTCCTCATCACTAACACGTAAACAGCACATGAAACAAGCATAACATTAAAAGTCCTGTGGGGAAAGGAGCAGTTAGTAGACACCAGCAGGTATTTACTTGATCTTTTTACAGTAGTGCTTTCACTTTAATTGCTGTCTGAATGATGAAGCACCGGAACATTTCTCGTGCTCTCTGATCAATCTGACATATTTGCTAATGAAATAAAAGCTCCAACGTTCTCTCAAGCTTTGTTGCCATCTCCTTTTGGGCCATAAAAGAAAGTTGGTGAAATGTGCAATGATAAACACCCATAAAGCCTTGTCTCATTTTAGTGAGAGGCCATTATCGTACCGTCCTGAGATGTGCTTTCATTCTCTGACAGTTAGTGAGATTCTTCTCATCTATAAAACATGCAGGTTACGTAGAGAGGTAGCTGTAAACTGCCAGTTTGCTCATTTAGTAATATCTGGGGAGTAGAGCTATCAGTTATTCATCTTCCGCCTCCTGGCCTCTTGCTGTGGCCCTGACTGGGAGGACACTGCCTCACAGTCATAAATGTACAAATGAATGGGTAAAACCTCCCGTCGATCCACCACTACTCCAACAAATAGTTTTATTAGCACTGCCACCACTGAAATGGCTTAATATTGGATTCTTTCTGCTTCCCATGCTCTGGAAGATGAAATAATTATGTCACATTTGTCAAAAACTGTCACATTTGCCACTTCACTGCAGTCTCTTGAAGGACAAGTCTGTATATTAAATTATTCAGACCTGGATGCTGGTTATGTAGCAAGATGGTGAATCTGGTACTTAAGTGACTGTAAGAAACCACAAAATACTCCATTTGCACCATCCAATCTCCATTTGTAACATTCAATGTGTTTTAAGTTCAGCTAATTGTTAATGAATTCAAACCCAGCTTTGCTCTACTCAGGTTGCCTGCTTCATGTACTGTGCCCTTGGGAAACATAGCCATAGACCCAGAAAACTTTACTAATTGAAAAAGTACACAGCGTCAAACATACAGCCGTCCATCTTGCCTTTGTGCAATAACAACACAATCAAAGGGTAAGTGCATGGAAGAATATGTTTACCACTAATTGCAATTGAGTGCATTTCCCTAATGAAGCCCAGTCCTGACTCTAATGTTTACTATGCACAAAATATTGTGTGGGCATATGGGAATGTGTGCTCGGTCTTTTTAGCTGTTGGTGTGAGATGCCAACATATTCCTTTGTTTTGATTATCATGATAACTTTTAATCCACAAGGCTGTTTTTACAAATGTGTTATTGTAGGAAAGGACAAGAAGTGAAAATGAAACAGGCAGCCAAAGAATGCAGACAGGAGTGCTGTATTGTCCCATGCACCATTGGGCAGTATAAAGCACAAGGCCCGTTGTCTCTTATGATGATTAATCTCCAAGTGCACAGGTCTTCAAGACCTCTCCATCATTTCTCTGTTTGCAGGAACTCACAAATAAGCCTGAAAAACAATGTGTGCACATGCTTCTTCTCTCTCCTAACACCTAATACCTTGTCACAGATTTGAGAGATGGGGTAAAATGAAAATAGAATTTGATCTGGGCTACTCATGTGCTCTATAGGTATTTTAAAACATCCCTGCTTCTTTTAAGAGAGAAATACACATTCCTATTGTTGAGTTGTTGGCAACAGTTTTGATGAGAAACATTTAATGGAAAATTACCATAAAGTTAGCAACTATCAGAATCCTGTAGGATTTCAGCCATGATGGCAGGACCCTTCAAGAAAAGCAGGATACGAGACAGGAGGATTTTAATTCCAACAACAGCTTTACTGTCCACAGCAGAACCAACATCAGATGACTAACTTCTTTCACCACCACAGCTCTAGGTCAAACGAAGCAAACCGGCTAATCTTGACAGTGTTGTAGTAGGCATGCACTGAACTAACAGATGTCATTTGTCCTTAAGTGACAGAAAAACTATGAATAAATGAGAAATATAAACTGATACTGGATTGCGCTGGAGCTTGTGTTCAATGGCATACAAGACGCAGTGGTAAAAGAAAATGTACGAAAATGTAGACAAATATATCTATCTATCTATCTATCTATCTATCATAACAGTTATTAACATTAATGAGTAATCCAAACTGAGTTTGTCAAGGTTGTGTGAACTCTTTAAGATCATTCTGTAACTTTCATTTTAAAAAAATCAACAATTCTTGACCATAGGTCTTCTGAAATCTTTTGTGCAGCGTGGTCCACATCAGAAAATCCTTCTTGTCAATAGCAAACTCAAACTGTCTAAGTCACAGTAGAACCCACATCTCATATCTTGTTTCACTGAGTGTACTCCAGGTTTGATGACTGCTGATTCCAGTTAGCTTTTGTTAACACCTTTAGTCGACGTGTTGACAGACTTTTCCTAGCCCACAATGTGACAGGTTAAAGAATGCTTTAAATATAGATAAGAACAATGATTTGTGTGCGATTGGTTTGTAACTTGGATGAAGATTTCTCCAACATGCATAAGGTCATTCCAAAAGGTTTACTTTCTATCTACTTACTGTAACTGGTTTGACAATGTGAAGCATCACAAGTATTTTCAGAAGTTGAATTTCAAACCACAGTTAGAAAAATTGCACTTAATGTTGACATTGACTCCAAACAGATAGTGGGTATAAATACAGCAGAATATAAAACTATCATCTCCACAATTGTAATTCAAAACACCCATGAAGCAGCAGATTAAATTTCCTCCTCTTTACAAGGCATTTCTTGCCTTGAAAGACCCCGTCATAAAAAAAGAAACTGTTAACATCTAAATATGTTGACATACCACAGCAGACGGTTGTGACTGAGACACCAGCTGGTGTTTAGAGTGAAAGCCTAAACCTAGTTTACCATAATGAAGCTCTCAGAGGGAGGCAATGCACTCCTCGCCCATGCTGCTTTACTTGGCTTCTTACCTCCAAACCTCAAACATAAGCACATGGATTTTTGGGACAAGCATAAGATCTCCCTGATCGCTACAACATAGTGGCACTGGGTGTGTTTACACAGCTTGAGAAACCCAGGCTACAAAAGAAGAATGACTGACGATTTTATGCCAACTTCTATGAGTCTAACAAAACATTAAAAAAGTCTGTGCTGGAGTGCCAAGCTGTCTGAGGATTGGTAAACAAAATGTTTTCTCTATGTTGGATGTTGTTTATTTGTTTGTTTGTAGTTTGCTTCTTTGGGAGAGATCGTCTGTTCCAAGATACTTAAAATACAAGAACATTTTAAATTAAAATGTGTTTATTATATTTTTTATTTATTTATTTATTTCGGACATGTTAATTATCGCTGAAAGCAACATCATAGTTGTCCTGTTATAGAATAATGGTGTCCTACCCCTCTCTCTCCTTAATGACATCATCACTTTGAATCTAGGTTGTGCTTACTTGCCACAAAGGGACAGTGGACTTTTCTCATTGTTTTGAATCACATCAATCTTCTGCCAGCTGACAACCTCCACTTGCCTCTCAACTCTGACTGTTGCGTTTCTCCACTTCAGGTCTATTTCATCACAGGGTATAAGGCAAACAAAGCAAAGTCTCTCATTTGGGGGATAGCCCACCAGTCAGTCAAACTCAACTTCTTATAGCAAGTTTTTAAATGCCCAAAAGTTAAAGCATCCCAGGACACCAAATCTAGATCTGTGGTTTTTCATACTGGCAAATCCCCAAACAGTATCTCACAGAAAAGTCAGAGAGTTGGTTTTAAAGCAATCAGCTGCCTCAGGCAAACAGTGGAATCCTGTTTCACACACCAGAACAAGAACAAAGGAAAAGTTACAACTTATTACTAGTAAAAAAGAAGCCGTGTTTGTTTTTAAGTCATCCTGAGTCTGCGTGGATTGATACATTTCACAGAAATAGAAGCTGAGCATATTTAAAAAAGAGATTAACTGAAAACTTTCAGAGTTACTTTGTAGAATCACAGGCATTTGACCCCACTTGTTACACTGCCTTCCAACATGTCCTGCTTAGATATAATCAAACATCTCCTGCTTATGATGGCCAAAGTACAGCACAGGTCAAAATCATCAATGAAAATGCTGCTTGACGTTCTGCATCTCTTTCCATCCTGCTGGTCCGCACCAATATGCTTCCTCATTAATTTCAGGGGCATAGGCAGCATTAATTGGCCTGCAGTTAATTTAGTTGTCTCCTAAATGGAAATCACTTGCAGCAGTTTTAAAGACTTCACTCCATCCCATGTAATCCTGTGTAATGTAAAACACCGACAGAAACGGTTACTTCACTGTGTTATGGCCACTAATGCAAGTAAAGTGAACATAATATTAGATTTGCTGTTCAATATAATTCAATCAAATCAAACCATAGTGCTGAATGAGTTTCCAGTGCTTCTCCTGGATGTGTAAAGATTGTAAACTTTAAAAGAGTGTTTTCCTCCTCACCATAGGCATAGTAGGTCAGTTGTGTAACATAATGCTGAAGCGCTAAATTTTATGTGATATCTTCATTACTTCACTAACCTTTATAATGATTCATAGGACTTTGATTTCCAAGTGTGCACACTGATATTATATTCTGTTGGCAGAGACTTACAAATATATAACTATCCTGAGAAGGATGAAGGAAGGGAGGGAGGGTAGATGTCAGAATACGTAATTTGCAATATTCAAGCTCAAAGGGCTGTCAAGTTTGATAAACCCTATAAATATGTTTACCTGTTCTGTAACTATATGCAATGCCTTGCATCACATGGTGAGCTCTGACAAGTTATTTTGCTAAACACAAGACAGGGAAAACGTTTTACCCTGTTTTTGATCATTTTAACTGTTACATTTCAACTCGTAATTCATGAGTAATTTAGAGAGAGTACAGTACAATGATATGACAATGAGTGAGATTAACAGAGTCTACAGTTGGTGTTGAAATATATTTTAAAAGTGAGGTGAAGTAATTGCTTTTTGCTATGAATCAATGAAATTGTACTCCAAGGGTTATGATATACTCTCTCTGTGATAACTTGGTTTTGTGGTCTGTGGAATTACATTTTAGTGTTGTGTGGATTGTGAATCCAGTGTGGATTGTGAATCCAGTGTGTTCTAAGCGACTAATTAAATGCCCATGTCTGAATTTACAGCTATGAATGTGGAAAGAGCCAACTGTATCTCATTGTACCAAACATTTAAATTAGTTATACACACACCTGGATCTCTGCATTCAAAAGTAGGGTTGTTGTTGTTGTTGTTGTTAAATGTATTGTCATCATCACTGAGTGCAATGCTTTATAATTAATTCCATCCCTATGCAAGCAGCCCATGACCCTTTCAACTCCCTAGAGCTACAGTTATCTATAATAGACTGCAATAAAGTCACAGAGACAAACAAGGAAGCTCATTAGAGCATAGATCCAACAAAAATGTTTGCTAAAGAGGCAACAGTCGATTTCATGAAGTTAAATGGTAAAACAACAATACAGATATGTCATTTTCTGTTCAGGCTTGACAGCAAGGTATCCGGCCTTGACTGCGTTTTCATGGCTGTTCTATAAAACTGGAGGAGAGCACAACAGAGAGAGAGAAGACAATAGATTGATAAAGTTGTAAAAGTCTAGAAATATTGGCAGCTGATGAAAGGATTACTGAGTCAGTGCAGTAAATGAAAAATTCTATTAACCTGCAGGTATAATTATACATACAATATATATACAAACAGAGCACTGTAATTGTGTCTAGCAGCAAAATCATTGCAAGCCTTTATATAGTATGAAGTTTCCTTGTTTTTATCACCACTCATAAGACACCCACTCATGACAAACGCACCTACAGCAGTAATGTGATGTGTTTCATCAACAGTATGGTACAGCCCCTGGGGGAGTGTGGTGGCTGGAGGTTGGCCATGTGGTGCGTGATTACCCAGAGAACATGGGAAATCAAATCTGCTGAGAGAACACAACATTCTCCTCTGAGTCTTCAGCCTTTTTAACTTTCTTCTTCCTTCCCTGTCTTTCCCCTCACCTGTCAGCTTTTCAAAGTATACCTATAAATATACAGTGGCTTTGCACCTTGTCTTCATGTTTGTCTAAGTGGCACAGACATAAAAAAACAACAAATGACAAACACAAGATTTCCCCCCCTTTACTGTACCTTTTCCTCTTCAACATTCATCTACAGCAAATCATAATTCTTCTAAATCAATCAACACCTGCTCATGGCAAGAGAGGCAAGAAAAAGAGGATGGCGGATCACCTTAGAGCTCCTATCAATAGGCAGGACTGTGTGGAAGCAGCTTAGGAGCCTACTATTTACAACAGCCTGAGTTTCAGCCACTTGAGATATAATTAGCTAAAGCACAACACAATAATGCAGTAACCTAGATATAGTTTATAGTACAGGGAGATTCATTGCCCCGCCAAAGGTAGTATGTCTTATCATATCTGTATGAATCCATTTCAGGTTCCTATCGTTGTTTCTATCTATCACCTCAACTGTCATTTGTTCTAGCTTTATATCAATTTATCGGTCTCTTTCCATAGCTTAATGTAATGTATGATGTGCCAATCATATGATCCATAATAACAACCCTGCTCAAGCAAAACTGGGGCATTGGTTTGTGTTGAGGGTGTCTCACGCCAGTAACTACACAAGGCAGACAAAAACCCCAATACCACCCACATAAGGGAACTCTGTTGCATCACAAAGGCTTCGCCTTATTGGGAACCTTAATCTGCTTTGTTTGTGCATGTGGTGGAGGTGGTGGAGGGGTGGTGGGGAGGGGGCTAAGATTCTATTAAAGAGATTAAATTGTTTCTATAGCCAAGTGAAGCATCAAAGGCCAACCAAATTGCAGCCCTTACTTGAGTGGGTTTCGCTAAAGTCACTTATTTGTCCATTTCATCATGCTAATGGCAGAAGCCATCATCCCATTATAGCTCCACAGCTGAGTGAGGTTAAACAAATGCAGTTTGTTTGAGGTCGCACAGTCTTCAAGTCAGGTCTCACTGCTCCCTCCTGTACATCACAACAAATCATCATCTTGTCTATAACTACTCTATATAAGCAACCTCCTGAACCCCAGTGCATTAACCACCTCTTCACTCACTGGCACTCAAGAATAAACGTTGTCTTTTTAGTCTGCTCTTATCAAATATTCCTTCCTTTGTACCAGTCCATTACTTTACAAAAATCCAATCCAACTTCCTGGTCAACCTAAAATCTATTTGTTTTACTGGGGAATTTGTTACTGTTGGAGCCATTTTATGGTTTATGTGTGCATTAATGTTTATTTTCATGTAATAGCTGGAGGCCACAGTAGGTGGCGCTCTGTACTGCAGGGAACTGTTAAATAGAACAGCAGGTAATTACTCAGCAGGTGTGCTGCCGACTGAAGCACACAGTTTTTGACTGTCGCCATCGTCGTCGTCTTCTGGTTACTGCGTTGTGGCAAACGTGAGCCTTTGTTTTGATTTTGCATACATGTGTGTACAGTTCAGTGGAGGTCGCTGCACAAGACCATGAATAAATGTTTGGTGACTGCATATGACGCTCATGTGTTTCATTGGACCCAGAAGACAACGCATCATCGACTACCAGTAGTACAGCAGCCCCTCAGTGGCTTAGGTTCGTTTTGTTGTCTTATTTTGATAAGAACAAGTCAGTATAGTTACACTGTATGAGATGGCGACATCTAAGTGATTATTTTCAGCATATAAGGCCTTGCTACCTTTGTATTACTGAAGGTATTCTATAATGTAGGATTTCATTTCATTTAACACAGTAACTATGAACTGTGTTGAGAGATACGTTTGTCATAAATGAGACCAAATGGGTGCTGGTTTTGGAAAACTAATGGGCTTCATTAGTACTCATTGTTTGCACAGGACTTACATCAAACACTGACTTGTAAGCTGTAAGACCTGTCCAAAATAATAACTCCATCATGCCTAATAGAATCATATCTTCAAGACATTTCACATACAGTACAGCTCACCGTTCATCATAGCCAACAAGACCTTGCCTCGTTTTCATTGCTATTCTGTTGAACAAAGGTCTTTGTCTATAATGAGTTCACATTCTCTAAGCCCTACAGTAACCACACAATCACTTGTGTCAACAGAAGGGAAATCCATTTCATCAGGATGTCCAGTCAGTGCTTCATTACCATACACAAGAGCAACAACTGTGCCGCCACGAAGCCTCAGAGAATATATTTGTCAGTCAGTATGTTTGCCAAGAGTATTTTCATAATGACTGCAAAAGATAAAGGATGCTCAATTAATACATCATATATCAATACATCAGTCCACTATATTTTATCATAACTGTTCTTTGACACCACAACATGACTGCATGTTTCAGAGTTATGGTAACTGATCATGTCAAGAAGATCCACATTACATTGAATAATCATCAGAATCAAATCATTTATCAGTCATTTAGCTGTATATACAAGTATAAGAACCACTCATTTTCAGCATGTTTTCCTGGGGACAGTCTAAATTCTATTAATGAGCCTTCAGCACTGTTCTTTAAAGTCAGGGCCATCCCATTCACAAGCTTTTTGTCTCTGTTTGTTCAGTGGACCGTTTCCTTAAAAGATTAACAAAAAAATTTCCTTCTCACAATTTTGCAAGGTTTCAAAAGTTATTTTGTTTATTTAAACAAAATACATTTATTTAAACCCTCTTTTTCAATCTAGGAAAGGCTAGGTCTCCCTGATGGCACCGTAGGGTGATTTTCTAAGGTAATGTGTCGTTTTCTGGTTCAGTACGGATATTATTTCTGTGAAAAGATCATTTAGGTTTCAACAATCTAAAATATACAGTCTATAAACGTCTCCAGTGCAATGACCATGGTATTTAAACAGATCATGCAACAAACATAGCCACAGTCTTTGTCTTTCAGGAAGGTAAATCATTAACCATCACTTGAAAGTGCAGCTATGTTTAGCAGAAAAGGGAGATTATAAACTAAAACAGGGATTTTATTTAGAGAATACAAATAGTATGCTTGATATTACCCTTATAAATAATAATTTCTGTATCTCTTATATTGTTAATTAGTTATTAACCATTATTCATACACAACTTAAAGCAGAAGTAAGTGATATATTTGTGTTAATATAAGTCTTAAATAGTTATATCTTCCGACAGCAATCACTTACATAGAGTGTTTGGACTGAAACACGGGTCTGTCAGTCACTCTGCTCTGCTCTGAGCCGAGGAGAAAACATTTATCGTATCCTACAGTTTTTATCCAATGAGGAGAGAGAACGGCATGCAGGGCTGTGTGTGCAGCCAAGGGACGCCGTGAATGTGGCGACGTAGGGACGAGGACTGTTATGGTGCGTTCAAGGAAACTCGTATTTTTCCGACCGTGAAGTCGTACCAGTTCGATCTGGTACGAGTTCACCGGTCGGAAGTTACGAGTGGCCGTTATAGTGACTTTCACCGGTAAAACAGGTCGGAAAAACACGAGTGGGTTGCCTGAAACGCTACAAAGTCGTAAGTTGTGACTTGAAGCTGTAATTTACGATTTCAAAAGCCTGCCTGGAACGCAGCATTAGCGAAAACGACCGGACCACTTACTTCTGCTTTAACAAGAAAATCGATTTTCAACATACTTTTGTTGATGGTCTTCAATAAATATTATAAAAAGCAAATATATAGAGAAAAAGGTTGAACTTGTTTCTCACAATTTGCTTTGAAATTGATACCAATATAAAATACCAATGGCAAAATGAAAAATAGAAAATAGCTTTATAGTTTTATTACGCATAAAGCAGCTTCTTTATTCCAACATATCTTTAGGAGTTAACATAGTGGGCCAGACATAATCTGTCAATGCAAATCCATAATTACCGTTTGATTAATTATGTTTTTCCGTTTAAACAACAAAATAGCCTGTAATACAAATTCATTTGATGAACACTAAGCTGTTAAACACTTACTGGAAAACTAAATGTCACCTAAATGTTGTTTAAGTTAGATTTATGAGACAGATAAATCTTGGCATGATTTGAGTTAAGCACAACATCTTAAAGCTTCTGAGTATCATGATTATTATTGCACAGGCACACTGACAAAATGTCACCTACATGCTTGAGTACTTTCAGCTAACCCTTCAAAGTTCTTTGAGAGACATATTTTGAAGTTTAGAAGTGAAATGGCATCTCCTCTTAGTGTGTATTCCCCAATTGCCTAGTTAGAAGCAAATCTTCCCCTTAGAAGGACTTATGAATACGCTTCTGGAAATGTAACAGCACCATATTCCTCTGAGAATTACTCTTAAATAAAACTTTTAAAACTGGGGGAGAAACATCAGTTATTCTAAAATGCATTCAAAATGGCCAGTTGTGAACTACTGTTATGAAACACAGCCTCTGGTTCCACAGCACTGAGACAAACTTGAACTGCTCACAAATATTGAATGAACTGCCCTGGGTTATAGGAATTGTATTCTCATTTAAAGCTACTCAGCAAACATCACACTCTTTCATTTCAGTAGCTCAGAGGTCTTTTTACATGGGGTGACTTTTGTGTTTAGCAAACAGGAAAATAGTGCAGGGGACATAATTTCATATCTCCATAAGGCACTGATGTTCTAGGTGGAAAGACTTTGCTGCACTGGATTATTTCATTTCTGCTTCAACACGACTTCATGTTCCAGAAGTATGAATTTATTTTAACCTCTGCATTTCCTCTAAGAAATAGGTACTGTGATGCTAGGTATAAAATTATCAAATGGAGTGTTTGGTGAAAACAAATTACATCCCTCAAAGAGAAGGCCCTCGCCAAAATGTGTGCTTTATATTCCTTTACTTACTTGTAACATTATGTTGCTCATTACCTGCATCATTACCATCACCTAGCCATTATACATAGGAAGCCATTATAGAAAACCTTGCAACTGCAGGCTTGTAACCGAGTAGCTCATCAGTATTTCTGCTAAGGTGCACACTTTTCGGGGCTCTAGGTGTACATGGCTTGCATTTGTTTTTTCCACGAAGGTTTACAATATTTGGTGGACTAGAGATAAACTGAGACAAACTGAAAGCTGAGGGGAATGAGGGAGCTAAGGAAAACAGTGGAGGAAACAGGAGCAGGGCAAATGAACTGGTGTTCAAAGTGGGGTATTGTGAAGACCAGTGCATCGCCTACTGAAGACCATGCAGAGCACACTGCCTGGGGACTTTGCAGAGACACGGTCAGCAGTCAGGGGTGGATTTCTTCAGCCCTCTCCTTTCACCCGCACTTCACTCTGTTACGGGCCAGTCTCAACCAGCATCTCCCCACATTCTCTTACAGATAAAAGAGCTAATTCCCTCTTTTGTGCATACAACTACACAAGAGCACACATGCTGTATCTCTACATCTCTAGCTAAAAACGAAGCACAAAGCCAAATCTCACATCTTCTATGCTAATAATACCGTAACATCTGAAACCTTGTACTGAGCTCCAAAATCAGCATCACTGTTTTTTTTAAACCGTTTCATTTTGTTCCAAAAACATCACAATATTTTTCAGACATTTTTTTAAGCTACTGGAGAAGCAGATGCTAACAATCTATAAAATGCCTTGGAATTTCCAGTTGTCACCGCGAACAGCTCGAAAGAAACATCTGTGAAGGGGAGGCAGAAAAAAGGAATTTATCCATCTGAAATGCAGAACCAGCTCAGTCATTCCACTTCTCACACATACACTATCTGAGATGTCCATGATACTGAGATAGAGCCACAGTGCCCCCTACAGGTCAATAGATAAATAAGACTTCTGAGCATTGAATTTATCCATCTGATCGTCTGCCTGTTATGTTACTGTACTTGTTAAATGAAAGCTTTACCAGCTTTACACCGCTTCAGAACATCTTATCCAGCTGCACTGAGAGGGTCGCACATGTGTTTTCATAGGATATGATTCATCTTCCAACCAACATTCTTAAGTATCCACTCAGAAACCATGATAGGTTGCATTGTTTTATGATCATAAATTGTCCTGTGAGTTCCTGATACTTATCAGAAGGTTTGTCCCAAATTTGAAGACATTTCTTTAAGGCATTACTGAGATATCAGGTTAACATAAAATAGGATGGATGATAACACAAAACCACTTGTTTTTAACAATTCATTTTTATTTTAAAGTCCAATAAATTACATTTTTTTCATGTTATCAAAGGGTCCTTAATCTGTGTGGGATGAAGGGAAGCAGAAACGGAAGGTGATGAAAGATTCTTTCCCCATGTACCATTACAATTACTCACGGACCTGATGGGTGGGAACTGGCATGTGCGCAGCATAAGGTGGGGTGTTTTGAAATGTGTGTTTCAGGACAAGGAGGGGGCAGTGGAACAGGGGTGAGAGGAAGGGGCAGGAAGAAAAACAGGGATGCAAACAGCGACATTCTAACCTTGACAACAATGACAACAATGACTCAAGTTCTCTGTTGACTGGGGAGACGAGTGAGAACATGACCTGAATGACGGGCCTCTTCATTAGCAATGGCACCTGTCTCCAAATACACAGTCAGATTCATGGCATAAACACCGCTTTGTGGGGGAATGTGTGGTGTTAATGTTTTCAAGTGTGAGTGTTGGAAAGAGAGTAAGTGTGTCGGCTGGGTCACAAAATGCGTGACCGTGAAGGAAGAGGAGACTCATTCTCCAAAACACTCAATATGGTCATAGACCATTAGCAGTGCAAGCAATGGGAGATATTTCTGTTAAGTGCCAGCCGGATAGACACTGACAGCAAAGACTCCCATGATTACTTTCCATTAGCCACACCTCGTGAAAAAGTATTTCTATTTGGTCATGTTGGCACTACATAGGACCAAGGAGATTAGGTAAACAACTTTGACGTTGACCAATGCCGGCTGCAAGGCTGCTGACGATCTGGACACTGGAGGGGAGCAATCGAACTGAAATCGGAGGAAGGGAAAGCTCTCCAACTGGTTTGTCACCTCAGTTAACATTTACACCCTGATGGCTGGGAAAACTCTGTCCTTGCGCTGTATCTCTCAGAGCTGATACGATTAACTGGACCTTTTAGTGCAGGACCCAATGCAACCTACTCACCGGAGTCATTTCACTGTTCAACAGAGCAGCAAGTTCTCTCAGCCAGGGGCATTGATTTTCATTCTTGGTGTGACAGTGCAACAATCACAAGTTTGCTCAAGAAGTTACCAGTCCTCTGTCATGGTTTCCAATGTACAGTGTGTGTGTGTGTGTGTGTGTGTGTGTGTGTGTGTGTGTGTGTGTGTGTGTGTGTGTGTGTGTGTGTGTGTGTGTGTGTGTGTGTGTGTGTGTGTGTGTGTGTGTGTGTGTGTTGTCAGTCAATGTGTACTTGTATATTGTATACTATACACAACTGGCAGCAGAGGAAAAGAGAGAACTGAGAAAGAGAGCGAGAGCCCCTGAATTGCAGTCATATTGCTGGGAGCATGGCTGCATCACTCAGGGAGGTTATGGTACAGGGTGTGAATCTGCAGAGACAGATAGACCGATCGAGCCAGACTCTCGAGGGGCTGAGTGTATTGTGCAGCACATCCCTGGCCTGACAGAAAATCTAATGAAGAGCTGACACTGACAAGATCCCCAAACAGTAGGACGCAAAACCAAAAGCCATCGGCTTTATCAATCACTAAGGGAAATGAAGAAGTCTAAATTGAATTGTAAATTTGACACCATTCCTTGGCATGGCATGCCAGAGGCTGGTGTTAGCCCATATGACCTTTGAGACAACCTATTCAGTAATAGTCAAAAAATGTCCCAGTTTCTTAACAGCAATTTGGTCTCCCAAAAGCTTCTTAGACTAATGCAGCAAAACAAGGATTGTGATAGCAAAGCAATCCCACAAGAGTATTGGTTTCACAAAGTAGGAGAGGAGTATATGTTGCCATACATTACAACTGGACCTTTAAAAGTACTTTAAAGTTGGGATGAGTGACAGTGAAAAGTCTGTTATTTTTTTTAGAGTTTGGCTATAGACAAGAGCTCAGCAAGAGAATTAAAATGCCACATCTACTTTTCATTCTCCAAAGCTTTCTGCTTTGCAGGCTAAAATATTACCAGAGCACTCAGAGTCATTCCCTAATAAATAAGGCAATGTTCTCCATTAAGGCTTGTGACTCAGAGAGACCACATTCTCTGGACATCATACACCATTATCCTGCACTGTTGTTGCTACAACTATGAGGTGTTCAATAAATGAGTCAGGATGAGCCAGAACCATCATCTTCTTCCCTCATCCCGACAACAAAGTAACCCTCTGAGATGCTTGTGGTATTGTCTTTCAAGACACATGAGTGATATTGAATGATTTTACATTTGTTCCATTTACACAAATAATTAAACACAGCAGCACAAACATGTAGAAACTTGATGAATATTTTTTCTAACACTCACCTTGCATTAGACATGGGAAATGTTCAGTCCTTGAACTTGAGCTTTTGTATTTAGTGATAAATGGCATATGATCAGCAAAGATTTTATTTATGATTATCTGCTTATCATTGCATGCCTCTATCACCAGGTATTGAAGCCCTGCTGGACAACGCCCCCCCCTCATGACCCCTATCTTGCTATTAGGATGTCAGGCATGGTCGTACTATATTCTTTTCCTCTCCATGCACTGTAAGGTTTTTTGTTTAAAATTAAAAATTAAAAATATAAAAAAAATATATGTATTTTTAACTTATGCCAGGCATGGTCTTACTATGACTCTTCTCTTCTTCTCCATGCACTGTTATGTTTTTTGTTTAAAATGAAAAATATATATTTCTCTTGGTATAGTATATACATTGTAGTGTTTGTTTTTCTTCTGTTTTTAAATTGCTCTTTGCCTACTATTGTGTTGATATATATTTGTGGGTGTCCCTGCCGTTATAGAGAGACACACATGTGAGCTCTCACTCTATATGTCTGCCTGAGGTGAAATTAACTTTACAGGCTCACTACCTATCCAGCTACTCACTGTGTCTGTTGGCACACCCCTTGGGTGGAGCTGCACAAATCACCACTAGTTGACTACAGCTGTAGGACCTTCTGGGACCCCCCACTGACCCAGCCTGTGATTGGCTATCTTAGTCATAGTAGGCCATATATTTGCCTGAAATGTCTTTTAAAAAAACCTCTGCTTGAAAAAGGTCATGTGGACCGAAACGTTGTTTGTTTTATTAAAGTCTTTTGCAAGTGACTTGACAGCGTGCGGGAGACCCTTTTTTCCTTTGTTCACTCCCTACCTATAACGCACCTGTTTTTCAAGATTTTTTAGGTGTGCATCAGCTTCCACACCTTGACAGTCCTTGAACTGGCAAGTAAATTGGTCTGGGTTAAATTTTGAATGTTATAATGACTGTAATTACCCAGACACATAATAACAGTTGGGCATCTACATGTTTACCTTGCTCTGACTACAGTATATTGTATTCTAATCAGTGTTGACTAGACCAGGGCATGTAGCCTTCTGTCCCGAACATTATGCATGAATGACTGTGAAGCTAAACAATTCTGCCAGCAGGCCAAGAAACCCCGCAGGCAAATACCATTTGAATTAACTGCATATCAGAGAACTTATAAAAGTCAGTCTCCGTGGGGATCACGGTATTCTGCCCTCTGAGGGTCACCGCTCTCATCACACCTGTGATGACTGCAGTACGAATGACTCCATACAACTGATTACAAATTTCCTCTCACACTCAACTCCCCTTCAGGTTCTTCACAGTGATCATAACCAGATTCCCTATGCACAGTAAATTGGCTCCTCTAAAAAAACGATCTAATACAGGAAGGTGGGAAAGGTTTACAGCGGGTAATGGATTAGGAGTCAACCCCTCTGCATAACAATCAATTGCACAGTCATCATGATAAGAGAAGTTCTCTCCACCTCTCACTGCTATCTTTACGACCTCATTCTGATCAGAGAGGGATGGTGACACTCACATGAACTCCACACACAAAGACAAAGTGAAAAATGGAAGACATTATCTGGTGTTTGCCATGTAAAAGCAACAGTAATGACATACATTAAATTAAAACCCAGCTTGAGAGAGTCCTTTCAACTTTTTGAGCCCTGCAATTTTCTATGAAACATGTCCTGATAGACTGTGATAGTCTGCTCTTTCCATGTATTATTGTCCGATACCGATTCAAAGATGCATGCCAAAGACATGGGCTACTAGAGTCTATGAATAAGCAATGAGGGAAAATGCTTGGTATTCGTTAAAGTTACAGAACAAAACGTATATACAACAGAGAAAAATGCATCCAGCACAAGGATCTTGGCAGAAAGTCTTCCATACTTAAGAAATCAATAACCAGGACAAAGGAGTTGCTGCTCTCCTGTTGCTGTCATCCTTTAAAGAGCATACGCGTGGTGGGTCAAACATTTTTGCAGACCAGTGGAAAACGACTTCACACTCAATCGAAACAGTAGGCTGAATCAGACCATCTGCTGGCACTGGATGCTGCCACCAAAGCCACCTTGTCATGAAATAGCCATGCTCTCTACCCCTGCAGTTTACCGATGTCACCACGGCCCTCCTGCCTTGCTCTCTCTAGGTTCTCACTCAGGTGACAGTTTGAGCACCTCCTCTCCAACCTCCAGCCAAACAGAATTAAGGAAGAATTAAAAACTCAATGAGCCTAATAATTAAACTTTAATGGAGGGCATAAAGCAACTTGACATCCCCTAAAAGCTATAGGCAGCCACCATAACAGCAGCACTGACCTGGTCTGAGAATTATGGACATTTCTCTTTCGCAACCCACATATTCCTGCTGTCATAACGAGTTTTGCACATTTTCAGTGTATTTGGCTTATAAAATGTTATGTGATAAAGTAGAATAATAATAATAATAATAATAATAATAATAATAATAATAATAATAATAATAATAATAATAATAATAATAATAATAAACTTTAAAACCACATGTCACAGCAAACAAGCAGGAACACTGCATCTGTTCTTATTTTCTGAATTTGACATTAGGAATCACTGTTCAGTCGAATAAGTCATAGTACATTTGGGAAACAGTAATTCTAATGCAATTAGCTGTGTCATAATACATGATGACCAAAATTTCAATATTCTCTCTCTCACAGCAGCATCACTACTACCATCCTGAATTAACAAGTCAACTGCAGGACTGAATAGTTCAGACTAGTGCTAGCGGCCAAAAGGTAGGCCAGCACAGTATTATAAGCATCTTCAGCTAGTGGTTGTTATTCAATTCATGTCCACTGAACGCACAAAAGGTTACAATAAGCTACTTAAATATGTAACGAGTGGAAAAGAGTATTTCATTTCCATACATTTTACATGCCAACCTTCACATACCTGCATTATGCATAATTAGTATGCCTGCAGTTCATGTTTGACCCATGAGAAAAAGGCATTCTGACAGTTTATTAAGCTTTAAAAAATGCTTTCACAGTGCTAAAAAAAAAAAAAAAAAAAAGTCCCACACTTACATAGCAGTCTCCTGGTGCCAGGCCTAAATGAAAAACAGCATGAGAAAATGGAAGTACTGCAGGCTAGAGATTGGAAGCAGTGAATAGATGAAAGGAAAGAAGTTGAACAAACTATCCAAAAGATCTTATCAGTGTATATTGCTTAACATCCGCTATGTTTGTTCACATGCAGCTCACAACTGTGTTACTCACTAAAATTTGGACAAAAGCCACGACAGCCAGAACATGCCAGCCAGTTTAATAAATACGTAAGAGCATTAGAGCAATAATAGTTTGTAAGTGTGATTCATGAAACATGGTGCCACACTGTAAAGTCTTTTGTTACCAGTGACCTCAAAAATATGGCCTGGGCCATTCCATTCACATTAACTTTACATTCACAATATAGTACTGCTGAACAGAGATGTCATAACAGTGGGCAACAAAGTCCACAATGTTCTTATCAGTCCAACCGCAAAGACAGCTACAGTAGTTCTGCCATATGACTAGAGCAGCAGTGCTGAGACCCTCTGAAATTATAGAAAGGGTTCAGCAGTTATTTCAACCTTTCAGACTCTCTGACAGACTGCTAAACAGAATGAATTGCCTCCCGGGTAATATGTAGCTCAATCAGATCATGAACGTCTGGCAGTACTAACTCTCTAAGCAAACTGCCTGCCTGCACCACAATAGTCAGCAATAGTTTAAAATAAAAGCCTGCAATGTTCTTTACTGAACTCCATTTCATTCTGATAGTCACCTTACCCACTACCTTGAACTTAATTTGTACAAAATAATGACTAATAAGTCCAAGGACTCAATATATTTCTGAAATAAAGTTGTGAAAAAAGTCAGTTCACAAGGTTTCATTCTTGTATACCTTATAACACTGGTGAGAAACTTCCAGAAGGACCACCAACTACGGCACTTGTCCGATAGGGGCTTTATGTCAGAATGGCTGGAAGAAAGCCTCTCCTCAGTCAAAGGTTGCAGAAAGGTAACTAAGGAGATTCCCTGGTCTGATGAAAACAAGATTGAATTGTCTGGCTCCAATTTTTTTAGGAAACCAGACATGAGGCTTCTGGCTGTCCTTCTGGAAGTTTCTCAAATCTCTACACAAGATCTCCGGAGCTCAGCCTGAGTGATAAAAATGTTCCTGGTCACCTCTTTTGCCCAGGCCCTTCTCCACCGATTGCTCGGTTTGGCTAGGCTGCCAGAGTCCTGGTTATCCAAACTTATTCATGTAGCCCACTAGTTGTAGCGTTTCTCTGATCTGTGCCTGACAGGTGTGTGCTTTACAAATCATTATATCTAATCAACAGAATTTAGTGGACTCAAAACAAGGTGCAGAAACTCGAAGGCGAAATGGGAGGCACCTGAGCTAACTTTCAAGTGTCATAGCTAAATGTTTTACATTTTTTAAAAAGGTTCACAGGTTTTATGGAATACTGAGTGAAGATTGATTGATTTTAATTCTAAGAGGCTGCAACAAAACTAAATGTAAAATATTGCAAATGTACTATACAGCATGTATACAGCAATACAATTCAATACAAGTAGCAGTTATACAAACCCAGTGCAAACAACAAATGACCTAAAACTGCATAATAACTGCTACAAGGGCTTCACTTATGAAAGGTCAAAATGTTGATGTAGTGACACAATTGCCATGACATTTAGGTGTGTGTCAGGTCTCTGTTAGGTGTACTGCACCACATTTCTGTCTTTTACATGATACTGATGATAATTCAGAATGTCATATCACCCTGTCCTCAGCAGGATGTGTATTTACATAATAGATTAAATTCATTAGCCTGATCCAACAGAGCAGGCTGCTTTTCACACCTATTAATCTTCATAAATTACAGAGTCTAAATTCCACACCAGATGTACACTGCTCAGTAACAGTGTGTTTAAAAAATACTGCACGATTAAGTAAAAGTTATGAAACACAACTGCAGAAAGCAGCGGTATGATATAGGTGCTACTATATACAGTAATACAGTAGCTGCAAAACAATTCTATGCATCAGCTGCAGGAGCAATAGGTGAAGCAACCTATTTGCACCTTTGATTGTGTGTAGGATGTCAGCAGACTGTAGAAATTACATAAGAGTAGCACAAATCTCTGAAAAAGGCATTTCTGCTAACCCTCTTTATGCATCTCCTCTTTTACTTAAAACAGGAGATTCTTGCGATGTTTTCCCAAACAGCACTGGATATGTGACCACCTGTCACTACAGTACAAACATATTCCACATTACTGACAAATGAGATGAGAACAGAACTTAACCAAATCAAAATTAAATTTGTTGTCACTGGCACAAGGTAAGAGAAGGAGTTGGAACTACAACTTCACAAAGGATAAGAAGAAAGATTTCAGAACAGAATCTGAATGTTCACTGGATTTCAGGTGATGGGAAGTCTTTCCAAATCTCAACAGTAGAGGGCAGCCAAGGACAATTTAACAGCTGAGCTGCCTTGAAGCAAAAAACACATTCAACACTCCAAAGGGTTGAAGAGCAGGATCCTTACCAGCATTGACTATGGCATCCACCTCCAAGACAGTAATATCTCCTTTGTAGAGAGACACTTTATCACTCAGCCCGCCTCCGCCCGTCAGCTCCTGCCCTTCTTCGTCATTTGCTGAAAAAAGAAAACAACTTTGAGTAATGCCTCCATATGTTTGTTGTTCTTTTGTTAAATAAATGCAGCAAGTCAAATAAATATTTGTTCCTTTGAACCAGTAAACTTATATATAAATGGGCATTTCTAATGTCAATCTCTTTACTTCAGTGTATAATAATACAATTTATAAAGGTTTAGAATGCAGTTGTCCATTATTTAAATGCCCTATGGACTTCACAGAAATCCATTTGATGTAATAAATGTAGACAATACTGTACCTTATTTACTGGCAACAGTCCAGATAGCATTTTTATGTGGATATTGTGAATCTATTCAAGCATTCCATCTTCCCTCTTTCATACAGTTAGTGAAAAAACTTCAAATTGTGTGTTGAAATATGAGCTTTACATTTAGTAGTTTGTGAGTGCTGCGTATGGGGTTAGGGTTAGAGAAGATAGTTTTGCTGTCGCTATATTTTGTAGAGTATTTCCTCTATTGCAGATTGAGCCAAGGATGCTGTCAGCTAAGAGTTATTAAACACAGTTTAATTTAATGTAGTGAAAAACACAACAGCGATGTCATCACCAAGCACTCCTAAACAATTTACCAGACTACCTCACTTCATTGAACATCAGTTGTAGCCTGTGTGTATATACTATATACTGTGTATACTATATGTATATATAGTAGTAAAAGTAAATTGATATTTCTACTGAAAGTTGATGTCAATAACATTCATCGCAATCTGGTTGCAACTTAACTGCACACAAATGGATAAAACACATACACATATATCACACTGACAGCAACAGTCAGACTCTTTACTCAGTACATAGTTGAAGCACTTTGGCCATCAGGTCAGCTCAGTCAAAGTGACCATCGGGTTCTTGGTCACCCACTTACCAAGTTCATTCTTCCCAATTGCTTAGTTTTGCTGGGTGGCCAGCTCAAAGTGAAGTCCTGGTTTGTTTCAAACGAGAATTATACCCTTGGGACCCTTCAATACTGGAGACATGTTTTGGGATAGTTCCCCATAAATGAGCCTCAACACAAACCATCCAGAAATTTTAATTTTATTTTTTAAACCCCCAAATTAATTGTAGGTCTCCTGAGTTTAACAATCTACATAATGTCCTTGACATGATATGATAAGCTATTTAGGGGATAAAATCATAATAGAAGGTTATGTGTTTTCCTACAGAAACATCAGCAACAAGGTTTGTTTTGAGGGCTATTTATAAAATGTTTCCTTTGTTTTATATTTTTATATTCTGTTTGCTTGTCAAGAGAAATGTATGACACATTGTTTTGTCTGTGCTCCTCTCCAGGTTTATATGTGGATTATGCTGTCCTGTGACACTGCTCTACTTCCCTTTCTCTGGGTTCATTGCCTCATTTCCTGAGGAACTTGGGGAATCATATATATATATATATATATATACACACTGTGGTTAAATACACAAGAATGTACAAAATGCTTTGGATGAAATAGAAAAATTGTTGTATGGACAATACACACTCGAACAGTTAGCCGTCTTACCTTTGTTTTCCTCTCTCCAGGTTGTAATCTTGTCCAGAGATATAAAATCTTGACGACGATACTCCTTGCGTCTTTCCTCCCGTTCTAGAAGGAGCAGTCTCTCTGCAGAGGAAAGTAAGCACACATTTTTGCTGGTACACAATGTTAAAGAATAAAAGAGGTAAGAAAGAGGGAAATAACTTGGCACTAGAATAGAAATGCACTAGAATGGAAATAAATAACTTTAACATTCATTTCCAGTGAAGGTCAAACTTTTTGGTTAAATCCATTGATTGAATGATCTGCTTATTTTCGTGTCTTAACGTCACAACAAAATGTCTACCAGCACCCTTCCTTCCCTTTATATGCCATCCATCCACCTTAGCAGCTGTCAAAGGTCTCGCATCTGACTAGACTCCTCCTCTGGCTTCCCCTGTGGTTTTTAAATGTGCTATATAAATAAAGTTGATTGATTGATTGATTGATTGATTGATTGATTGATTGATTGATTGATTGATTGATTGATTGATTGATTGATTGATTGATTGATCCAGAGTGCACCACTGCTACAACAATCGTAAACACCTGTAGCCCTGCTCCTCACTTTTTCTGCTCCTCCTTACCTGTTCAACTCTCTAAAATTCTCTTCATGACAAATCTGATCCTAAATAATGTGATCTGTGACAGTATGATCCTGCTTCATGCACTAAAAATTCCATTTGGCTTCCATGGTCAAACGACGGTATCAACACCATGAGCACCCCTGGAGCTGTAGGTTTCTGAGTACACTTCAGTAAGGTAGCTGCTTGCCATTCAAAGATGTTTTATGATTGGATGATGACTCTGATCTGATCTAGTCCGTCACATTGTCAGCTATGTGCCATCGAGGTCCAAAACAAACTGGCTGTTAGGATTGGCTGGAATGAAAATGTGCATACTCTTGTGTTTCCATGACTCTTTGAGAGCTACTGCATTATGGTCACCATGTTGTCTAAGCTTTGTTGCACACTGAACTGTTCCTCCTTCACCATTGCCGCTCTGAGCTGCTCTGCACAAAGTTTATGTGGTTTTATTTATCAATAGCTTGGTGAATAACTTAAATGAAGTTGTTAAAATCACACAGTGACCGAGTGTTTGAACTGCACCTTGTTTGGTGTTCAACACGGAGAAATTTTGTCATAACAACTGTATTTAAACTCCTAGGTATCTGAACTGAACTGTGCCATGTAAGCACTTACTCCAACATAATTGATTGACATTCATAGATCACACAGCTGACTGATGGTTACCCTGCACTGCTGTATCACTCTTTAATCCTCACAGCTTGTGTCCTCATGTTCATCCTCATTTACTGCAAAAGATCCTCAGCTTGCTAGTGTTTCTCCCAGACAGCTCCAGACAAACAAGCTTCATCCTAATTACGTGCTCCATTGTAACACGCCAGTGTGAACAGTGAAAACTTTGGTCAATTAAAACAGCTCCTCTCTAGAGCAGTTTAAGTAAACTGGATGTGATATGACCACACAAAAGCAGAATAACAGTGAACTAAACAAGGCACTTTCTTTATCTGGTCTGGGCTTTGCTACTTAGCTTCCATCATGGTACCTTAGGACTGTTTTTCAAAGCAGCTTGAGTTATCACACTTGGCTCAAACACAATGAAAGCCTAACATATTCAGGCAGTATGGAATGACTACATTTTGGTGAAAAATACAAGGTTCCTGAGGTTATTACTTGGTAACATCTCACTGTAGGTCAGGTTTACATCAAAGGTATCTCTGAAATATGGGAGGTATTCATTCTATCCCTCCTGTATTTTCTCTCCCTCTTGCCCACTCCTGTCATTCCCAAGGCCGCTTTTATTCTACATGGATGAATAAAAAGGCAGTTCTGAGGTTGAACACAGCAACGCTCTCTGGACTACACTGAAGTGCTTCATTACTGTGCTGAACTTTTAGTCACTGAAGAACCCCATAGCTTTGCCTAGTTACCATTAAAACAGGATGGGTTCAAATTCATGTCAGTGTCTACAAGTTGTGTATGAAGCACATGTGATTTTTCTATGCTTCATGAGTTGTGAATGGAAAGGTCTATCGCTACATGCAGCCAACATCCCTGAACCACATTTAGGCTAAAAGTTGCCTTATTGAATTTCATGACAGTTCTCAACCTTCACAGACTCAACATCATAGTGGAAGGCTGCATTTTCGCCCATTTTGAAATAAGGCTGATATTGCTAAAGACTAAACCAAGTGCCACCTTAACTTACAACAATCCATCTTTGGCAGTACTAGCCCTGGGCTAAATCACCATTTCAAAAAAAAAAAAAAAAAAAAAAAAAATCACATTAAATTCCTCAAGTTTCAGAATTGCTGTCACATTTTGACTTGCCTTGATCTCTTAAATTTGAGCTAGAGGGGTAGCCTATATGCACAGAATATGAAGCCTGATTTTCTGATGCTCATTCTGCTAAAACTGCAAATGCCTTGTTAGTTATTACAGTTAATTATTACATTCTCGGAGAATTTGAATTATTACAAATACACAAAGTTTTAAGTCAAGAAATAGGTCTTGAGTTAGTGAAACAGGACTTGACTGGGGACTACACCGTTTCTCAAAGGAATGACCACCATACATTCTAATGAATAACTAACAGTGGTATCAATGACTAGGCTACAAATAATCTTTTCTCCAGGTCTTTAAATTTGTCTGAACAAGTAGTCCACTTGACAGCCAGTATGATTAATTATATGGAGATGTACACACATTCAGTTTGGCAGTCCAACCAGGAGGGCCACGGGTATGATCAATGCATTCCGGTTGGGTTCACTGGTCTGCAGCTCTGGTACTGTGCAGGTTAACTCACTGACATAAACGCACAAGGTGCCGTTAATGAAATAGAGCCGTCACTAATTAATGTGATTAGTTACACCTGCGCATTAGCCTGCCTGCTATGGGAAGTGAAATCACCTAGCATGAAAAAGCTAAATAAACTACCTCTGAATAACAAAGCGGGGTAATGGGCATAATGGCTTTAAACGTATTATTTTAGGCTATTTTATTTTATTTTATTCTATTTTATTTATTTTTTTGCCCTTTTTCGCACAGCAGGTCCAGCCTGTTCAGAAACCCAAAGCACCACAGAGTCAAATAGACAAGTTTCAGCCCTAGCATCATATGCAACTTTCACTGCGCCTTTGAAACGCAGAAACAGTCTCTGTTCGCCCTCTCATAAATAATGAACAACCGCGTTTTAAACTATTAAGACACTCCGCTCCTTTGTTTTGCCGAGGTGTGACTGCTGTTTGGCTACAGCAGAGAAGTAAGCTATCACACAGGTGGAGGCTAGGACATGTTAGTTAGGAGCAGGCTCGTCTAACAGGTGAATACAGTGATCAGTTAGCACCTTACATACAAGCTAATAAGCAGGCAAGGGGCACTGTGTGAACAGAATTGTTGCGAATGTCAAACATGCATTACGGCTGCCAAACAGAGTCGCAACATGATTTCAACATCTGTCCAGTCACTGTGGGGGATTATTAGCAGTCTGGAGAGTAAGTCCTACCACAGTAGCTACTAGGGAGGAAACAGACAGAGTGGCTGTCAGTCCACTGGCATGCTTAGGATTCATGCTGTCTGCCATGGAGATGATGATAGCCTCATCCCCCCCAAAAAAACAAGCCTTACCTTTTTCAGCCTTCCAGTCCTTTTTCTTTTTGCTCATGCTGCCGGAATGATTAGACTTCGAGAGGTTGTTTTTTGACTGTGGCAACCCCAGGCTCACAGTGAATAGTGTTCCGGGAAAAAACTGAAATGGAAAGTGAAACAGCCTCTGGACGGTTGTCTCACCTGTGAAGCTGTCAAATTTCTATGGACCTCTGTCAGCTCAACCTACCGTGATTGCGCCGTAAATTATGTGTACAAATCCTGGTGAAGTGATTGGCTAGCGAAAACGGAGAACTCGGCGTCTGATTGGTTCAGCGGTCCAGTCAGTCACACGAGCTCCACAGACTGGGGAAGCAGGCTAGGCTGTTTCCGGCGGGTCATCCGCCTGGCGTGTGAGGTAGTGGGCTGGTACATAGATATATATAAGAACTAGATGACTCACCCACAGCTGTTTCCCAATGACACGGCGTAGCCAGTACGGCGGCCATCTTGGAACGGGCAACTCTCTCCTTCAGAGCATTGAGCCTATGGTGCATATTCTGCTATAATGACCACAACTTGCTCAGTTTTTGTCCGATTTCAAAACGGTTTGATTTTTTATGAACGTCTATGCAGTTATGATGCAGCATACTTAAAATCACGGATCATTTTAATCATGTACTTTTTTTTGGTAAAAGTAACATTACAGTGACATTATGCAAATAGTTAAAGTAATAGCTACATACTGATTTATTTTTCACAGAGTTATGAATCGTTTTTTTAATGAAGATGAGTGGATCACCTATCTACTGCACTGTAACTGCAGCCAGAGTCAGAGTAATTTGCCCGTTCAAATATGGCCGACTGTGAGCTGCGCCTGCGTGTAGTGCGATCTACCCCCTTGGGGCTGGTAACGCCGGGCCAGTCGCATGCAGACTGCATACATTCAAGTCAACTTTATGTCACTGCACGGAAAAACCGTCATGTACATTTATATATATATATATATATATATATATAAAGAAAATTATATATATATTTAGTTTTTTTTTAATTATACATATTTCATTTTATTATATATTATATTATATTATCATATTATATTAGGATATCATTTTATTATATCTTTTTTTTTTAATAAAGGTAGGCTACATGACGGTTTTTCCATGCAGTGACATAAAGTTGACTTGAATGTATGCAGTCTGTATATAGATAGATAGATAGATAGATAGATAGATAGATAGATAGATAGATAGATAGATAGATAGATAGATAGATAGATAGATAGATAGATAGATAGGTATATTTTTGCTCCCCTACCATAGCGTGTCTTTAGAGTTCATTTATAATCTCATTACTGTATAGGAAAGTGTTGGACACAGGTGCATACAGGGATACTGGTGATAACATGTTCATCCGTAAGCCATCATTATAATAACTTATTTAGGCTATATCACACATCTTACTATTCCCAGTCGTTAAACCTGTATCAGAATGACAAAATGGAAATATTATAAGAAATATTGTGGCCATTGATAACGAACTTAATTGGATTATTTGCCTTTTTTGTAACCTTTCTTGATTCCAAACTAAAAAATTCAAACTCGTTGTAAATACTCTTAGTCTTGTTGATAATATGCTGAAACCCTGGACTATAATATTACCTACAAAATTATTGTGTAGGTAATCATTTGAATTTAAGTAACATGAGGACTGTTTTGATGATTAAAACCTGTAATCTAGTAGCCTATCTGTTATAATATTGTGAGACTTTAACAATTCTGAACACAAATGGACACAGATGCATGGTAACCAACCCTTGTTTATGGCAGAGGAGAGTTACGGGATAGACCGGATCAGACTAGTAACTCAGGCTGTCATATGTGTGAGCCTGGTTCCAGAGACTACCGTCTGTCATCTGTTGTGTTAGCTCTGCTCTGGTCCAAACCCATCTGCTCCAAAAAACGCTGACATTATCTCAGAGTGGAAAATGACTTTCATCCAAGCTGAAGGCTTGGTATGATCCAGATCCAGATTTTTAAAATTGAGACTTATTTTACTGAAACACTTCAGTGACTGCAGCTGGTTGATGTATACATAAATAGGCCATATCAATAATTATGACTGTAAACTGCCATTATAGTGAGGAGCTGTGACCCAGTTGGGCTTATTATAGCTAAAACTCATATTTCAAAGGGCAAAAAAGATTTGCATTTTGGTTCATGGCAGAACAATTCTCTAACAATGTTCATCAGCCATCCCATATTGCAGTCAAATTAAAGATCTCTATCTCATTGAGCTGCTGCCCTTTTTAGGAAATTAAAACAAAGTAATCAGCTCTCATATCTAGCACAGAAATTCATCATTGTTCTTGTAAAATCTTAATACATTTTCAATATAACAATCTTACTTGTATGTTCAAAACAGTAGAACAAAGTATCAGTGTTGGTTTAATTAAAATAAAAGTGATATTTAATGCTTTTTGTTTATTTGTTTGTTTGTTGTAGTATATGGCCATGAGGCCGAAATGCACAATTGGATAACAAACTCTAAACTATTGTGAGCTGTGTCTAGACAAGCTGAGTAATTTGACTCAAGTGGCCATTGCAGTTTTGCCCCCTGCACTATTCAAACTGAGCCACTAGATGTCGATCTTGCAGCATTATAAACATCAGTGCATAGTGAGAGTGATTTGGGAAACTGGTGTGGGTCATAAGCAATGGTCATAGTTGGCATCACATGTAATAGCCTGGGAGAGGTTTATGACTCAAAACTAATCTTATAATCAGTGGGATACATTTTACTGAGGCATTTGGATATTGGTATTTTTTTAGTCAAATTAGTGAATAGTAATGAGTCAATAATCAAATCTACTTTTTAAAAGATATGTTTATATTAATAGGTGGTGAAATAATCTGAGGGTCCTGGTCCAGATTATTTTAACCTATTGTTAGGCCTTAGAACACTTTACAAAACTGAAAACATGAAGCTATGAACTACAGTACATACAGTATACTGAAGTATAGTCCATAGCCTATATTTATGGTTATGAGCTCCCAACTCCTACTCACGCACTCACAGAGGTGTGTCTACTTATGTTGCGTGATTAGTCCTGTTCTTGACTGTGTACAATCCAGTCTTCATTGACATGTGGATACTTTTGTTACATTTGTTACAATGGGCCAGTATACCCTGTCATTGTCATTAATGGTCCATGGAGATCTGTGGCATCACATTATTCCTAATATACAGTTTAACTTGATTGGTGGTCTAATCAGCCAGAGTAACTGAAAACACCTGTGTAGGTATAGGTGGCCTTAAAGCAACAGTATGTAGTTTTTCAACCTTAAAATCATGTCTCTAAAATCAGGAGAACAACTCCTCAAGTGTGTTAAAAAGTGTTGTAAATTCCTGGATTCAGTCTTCTTCTTCTTCTTATTTTTTTTACATGTGCTTTTTTGTGGTTACTCAAAGCACAATGAATCTGATGAATCGCAAATAACAACCGTGTATTGTCTGGGCTGTATTATTTACAGTATTTCTATACAGTTCATATAAGTATAAGCTTTTTCATTGTTTGAGATGAGCAAAAGTAGAAAACTTGGCTGCTATTCCCAGTGAATAGTGATTTTCTGCAGGGCAATCTGTATATTCCAAACTGGGGAGCATCTATTTGTGTAAGCATGCGTAGGCTATAGTTATTGTCATGGTAACAGCGCAAGGAGATTATGTCAGTGGCTGTGCATACATGTAAGAGCATTGCATTGTCTGATCTGTTGTTGGCTTGATAGGTATTTTTTCACATACAGTAGGCTACCTAATGAACATAACATACTAACAGCAAGCAATATAATCATCTCCAGAGAGATACACAAAATTATCCATAACTTAAAGTCAGCCTGGAAGCTATAGGAACTATAATTATGGCAAATGTTGTTCATACATGTTCTATTGTCACTATCTGTAAGTCCTTTGACATTTCTGTGAAGAAACTATATTATCATGTCTGTTTGCAGTCAGTAGGCTACCTGGTGATAAAACACATCATTTGTTAAATACAAGAATTAGTTGTTTTTGCAGTCATAGTTCAAGTCCCAAGTGAAGACTAAATCATTCTATTCTATGGGGATGTCTGATGAAAAACTGGATCTTTCTGCAGTGGTCTTAATGTTTATAGAATTTTTCATAACTTGCCAATTACAATAAAAGTTACAGAAAACATCTCTTACTAAAAGCCTGAGATAAAGTTTGACAGTGTGCACACACAGCACATTAAAGCCTGCTGAGGGTGATTTCTGGGAACCAAAATAATTCCTCAGCCAATCTGCATACACTCACATGTAGACATACCACAGGTTTTTTATATAAAGCTTTGCAATGGCTCTAATTTACAGTTAACAGAGGGGGAAATTTGTAGCAATGCCACTCTGTCAGAGAATCTATGCTGTGATCACTTAGCACCATCTTTGACGCAATATCTACCCTGAACATGAAAACACTGTATAGTGTGGTGGTTTGTGTGGGTTCTTTTCAACCTTCTCAATCAAACATTTGTCTGCCCATGTCATTCACTGTGTCCTGCCGTACATTATGCTCATGTGTTCCACAGATGTGAACAGCGGCTCCCTATTCTGATCAAAAAGAGCCCAAAACTTTCATCAAGTAGGCTAATTCAATGAAGACATGTGTGCATAGACACAATCTGATACACACTTGTCTGAAAACATTATGCTTCATGAGAATAAATGATCAACTTTGCAGTGCACAAGAAAGTCCCTGATAACACTTTGTGAATAATCTCAGCTACAGTATGCACAGTAAATTGCACTTGTGATTGTCAATGACTTCAAAATATACATTTTGTTTTACTCAGAATCACAAAAACTGTGCACTTTTAATGTATTTGACAAAAATATGAAATAACCTTGAAGATTGATGTTGAAGCATGCTCCTGAGTTCTGACTCATCTGAGCAGCGAATAATCACAAAAATTCCATTTTATTACTTTTACCAAACCAGTGAAAAGAAACAGCTCCAGCAACAGCCTGTGAATATGAAAGAGTGTTTAACAAATGTATTTTTGTTTTTTGTTTTTATGCACAATAATATTATCTTTTTTCAATTAGGATATTAATGTCCTATATTTCTAATCTTCCAATAGCATTTCACGTTCCTGGCTTTGGCATCTGTTTTATTTGTGATTTTCTGTTGTAGTTCACACTGTCTACTAGTCTGTAATTCAACTGCAAGAGCAATTTGTCATGAGATGCATTGTGATGTATTGATGTGAATATGGTGGTTTACTGAATGGTACTTTGTTTAGTCTACATCCTTAGAATGGGTTTGGGGTTGGATTAAAAAAGCATCACACTGAGAGTATTCTTTTCCTGCAGGATTCCTGTGGGTTGTAGCTTTGGCAAAATGTGTTGCAACGGCTCCCTCTGTTTATTTTAGTCTATTTAATAAAGCCCCCATCCAGCATGTCTCTTCACACCAGAGCACGCCTGCTTTCTGCCTGCTCAAAGCAGCAGGAATTCCTCCCTGATCGCTGGCTGAACTCAAGCTGAATAGATTTAGTGTGGATAGATGTTCAGATGTTCAAAGCATATGCACATAAGTGATCCAAACTAATGTGGCTTCTATGTATCAACAGTTTGCTTTGTAGGATAATTCTACTTATATTATATTGATATGTAGTTTTACATTTCCATTTTTCCAGCACAGTAACTCATTTTATATACTTTAATGGTGTTTTAAACTTTGACTTGTTCTCCTTTTTTAATCAAACAAAATAATAAAGAAAAAGATGGAAACATTTTTTAATCCATTGCTGCAGTCTTCTTAAACAAATCAAAATATCACATGTTCCCTGTGACTATGCAAATACTCACAGTGGGAAAGAGCTACTCACCCAAATGAGCAACTACCTTGTCTGCCAGATGCCAGAGGCTTTGTGGAGGTAGAAACCCGGAGAGAGAGAGAAAATACCATCACACTATATTGCCCGCTCTTTTAATGCTACAGAGGTTTATTAGCCTCCTCCTTTCTGTGTCTGGACTTCTATCTATGCCCCAGCCACACTGCAATAATCCAGCTCAACACAATGCCCTTTTGCTTCAAGAATCTGCCCATTAAAGGTGAATTTATTTTTCAAAGGCATTTCGGTTATTTTCTTTTTTTTTTCTTTTTTTATGTTTGTAGCCTACTCTGAGTGTCCTCTGCACAAGAATTCCTATACCTTAACACATGTACAAATGGCAAATTACAGTAACTTTATCTATCTATCTTTCCTTTGTGGAAGGAATGTAATTTCTCATGATATCTTAACACATCAGGGTATGTAGCATTCTGAAAGTAACTTGTTATGATGCTTAATTTCAGAGGTTATGGTGGGGTCATTTTGTAGCTACAGTATAGCTGGTTTCAGTTCACAAATAGCCTATATGCAAGGGTAAATTTGTCTCAAGATGAAGAGGAAGGGGCCTCAAATGAATCATGTCTGCCGCATGTGTGGTCATAACAGATAACACCTCTATTAAAGCTGAACTGGCAGTTTTCCTCTGCACACCATTAACAACAGCAAGGAGAAGTTTCCACAGAGATTTGATGGCATGCGATACTAAAGCCACCCCCTAAAGGCTCGCTGGCCCCTCTTCTGGCCCCAGCTCTCTCTCCATTAATTGCTCAACGGCGTTCTTTCATCTCCTTTGACTTGATCCAAAACAAATAACATTATGCTGCACATTATGATTAAGGAATGTGCTTGTTTTGGTCCACCCACACAACCTCTGCACAGGCCATAAACTTGAAAGTGCCTGTTCCAGATCAATAATGATATAGGTTTTCTGTTGATTTTCGATCATCAGGGGTTATGAGCTGATTTGTTGCTCCATGCTGAGGTGATTCACAGTGTGGTTTAATAATAATAAATTTGGAAGAAATAGAGCTGATTTTCAGATCTTAAGGTCATTCAAATACGATACTGAGTGGCCCATATCTCACACTTTTATCTGTGTCTAGCCACACTGAAACACTGAGTCATTCTTGCTGCCTCGCAAATTCAGTGCAACATTTCAGAGTGCCCGCATTCTACTACAAGTAAATCCTATTCTCCGCCCCATCTCCCTGCTCTTGTTCAAAGAGAGCAATGTGATTACTGTTGACTTGATTTGCAGTTGTGGGCCCTACCCTTGAACTAAAAATATCTCTTTAGAAGATGGCCCGGGTTGACTATTCTCAGTTATTCAACCTGACAGTATCCAGAAATATGCAGCAAAACTGTTGAAGTGAACCATTACTATGAAACGCAGAGTTATTAACGTAGCCTACTCTGTTGATAATTACATGTCAAAAATATAGCCTACACTCAATAAATGAACTGTCCTGACCTAATTAGACTGGTGTGCTTTAAGTTTGAGGAAGTTTTTCAATTTTAGAGCCAACTCAGGCTTATCTCTTGTGAAAGAAATAACTGTTTTATTTCAAACTCTGACCATCTCTTTGACTTTCTCTTGAGCTTTTGAGACTTTTGTGTGAAGTAGGGGTGAAGTGGTCTTGGGCACAAACTGGGCCTCTTTCATCCAACAAAAACAACTAAGAAAAAAAGATGTTAGATTCCAGCACGTCATACAGAAATCTGTCATAGAAGCATACAAAAGAGACTAATGTCCACCGGTCAGTAGACATTTAGCCATGCCATGAAGAGAAGAACACAGATTTAATTTTTATTTTTGAATTAAAAATACTACAAAACCTGAACCCCCTATTGTTTAATGGTTTATCTTGCAGTCTGGAGGCACATTCTAATAATTATTGCCAATTAATTAATTAATGGTGCATTTATGTCACTATAGCCTATCTAAACTAGATCTATGAAACTGCCCACAACAAAGTCTGTTTATAGAATAAGAGGACATAAAGAAATGTAAATGACATGTTGCAGTAAAAACTGACAGACAACACACACAAACAAATAAAATATTTTATTCCATGCTGTGAGCACCATAGACATTGTATCCACTCACATCTATTATCAATCTATCGCTCTGGGCTAGGCTACCTCAGAGGCTGGCAAATGAAAATATATAGTGTTTTGCTTTAGTTAATATTAAAGCATGTTAAAAACAGATTGTCGGCAGAGTGAGATAATAATTTCATGGCAGTCATATGAGAATTCAGTGTAGACCTCATTTAATGCTAAAGATAATAGAATAGTTATATCTGAGTAGCCTAATATGAATGGAAACGTCAAATCGTGAACTGATAATGATTTAATTATGCATGGTTTTATAGTACATCATCTGTACTTTGTTTGCATGTATTTTTGTGCATGTAGCCTGTACGTCCGCAGGGAAAAGGCATGTTTTGCAGGAGCAGCCCATGGATGTATGGAGCAGCCTCATCCACGTGTGCCAATGTTTGCAGTGAACGCACTTCCTTAGCAACGTGTATCTGAACCAGGAAGTACTTGTGTACGCTGTAGCTAACTAGCTATGGATAGCAGAGTGGGGTGAAAGTGAAAGACAGCAAAGTTTGTCTTAGTTAGATTTATGAGTCCAGCTACTGTTCGCCTGCATTTAACACATGTCGGATCACGTCGTGGTTAGTGGGCAGTTGTGTCGCTGACAGGAGAGGACCGCAAAGTGTAAGTTGAGCTTGTTTTGTTGATACGCGAGCGGTTAGCTAACAAGCTAACGACAGCACTGTTCGCTTGACTTGAAATAACTCATTTGACTGACTGTATTAACAGTTTACTCGTTAAATTAAAGCCTAACACAAATCAAGTAAGGTGTGTTTACTAGCGCAGACTTGGACACGTCTAACGGTGCATTGACAACAGGAACTGTTTGAGAAGTTGACAACGTCATAGCTAATACGTTAACGATATGGATGTTACCATTGAAGTGGAAATAAATAGTGTTTGGTGCAAGCTTGAATTAACGCCAATATCCAAATCGCATGAGCAGCAAGTTTTTTGATTAATGTGTCACAACAATGTTGTGCATTGTTACTACCATACGTGTTGTGTTGCTACAGAGAAGTCCTGGCCAACAAAACAAACAACAAACCACACATGATGTAAAGGGACATGTTGGTTTGATACAAGATTCCCCAAACAATCATATCATCACTTTTTTATATGTTGTAAGTTAAAATGAAAAGCACAAATTTCAGCTGAAATCACAAATAGGCTACATATTTCAAATCACAATTTCTGCTCATATAAAAAAAAATGATTTTCTTTGCATATCATGCAGCCCTATTTTGTGTATAGCTTTGTACTTTATCCAACCATATACTACTAAAAACAACCTCTTTTTATGTTGTACATGAAAAATATCCGTGACTTATTTTTGTATTTCCTTTTCTGTCATAGGTGTGCCGTGAAAATGATTTTCTTACCTCTGTCTGATAGGCCATGATAGGCTTGTCAAGTTATGCAGGGGTTATGGAAAGTCTAATGAATTCTGCTGAAGAGCAGCAACCCTCCTCTCCCCTGCTCAACGCATGGTCCAAAAAACAGGAATCAAGCAAGCCTCCAAAAACAAAAGGTGTTGGTGGATTTGTCTTAGTGCATGCAGGTAATTATTCTCACCCTCATAAACAAGTAGACTGAAGTCAAATAGGCTAGTTAAAATCCTTCTGTCTATCGTCACTTTATAAATGGTTCAACACGTTCCCATTCTTTACTTTCAGGAGCAGGATACCATTCAGAGTCTAAGGCAAAGGAGTACAAGCATGTGTGCAAAAGAGCTTGCCAGCGCGTAAGTTTACTTTATGAGTATCACCATTGTAATTTGTATGTGTGTGGAACGGAGGAACATAACTTTGCACTGCACACGATCTGTTGTTTTCTAAATTGAATGTTAGTAAAGTTTGATTCATTTAAAGCAGATATCAGCTTCACGGCCGTTTCGGCTAATGCTGCGTTCAAGGCAGGCTTTTGAAACCGTAAGTTACAGCTTCAAGTCACAACTACAACTTGGTAGCGTTCCAGGTAACCCGTAGCTCGTGTTTTTACCATCCTGTTGTCTGTGAAAGTTCCCTATAACGGCCACTCGTAACTTCCGACCCGTGAACTCGTACCAGATCGAACTGGTATGACTTCACAGGAAGGAAAAACACAAAGTACGAGTTTCTTTGAACGCACCATGAGTTAGCAGCCCCCGCCCTTGTCAGGCATCAATTGGTCCTCGTGCTACGTCACCACATTCACGCGCATCCCTTGGCTGCACACACAGCCCTTCATGCCGTTCTCTCTCCTCATTGGATAACACTTGTATCCCACAAGGAAAATTTTCTCCTCGGGTTACAGCAGAGCAGAGTGACGGAGAGACTCGTGTTTAGGCTGAAATACTTCATGTAAGTGATTGCTGACGGAAAATAGGACTATTTAGGACTTATATTAACAAAAACATTCCACTGATATCTGCTTTAATTTCACTTTTCATATTATTTGATGAAGGATCAATTCTGAATTCAGAGCAACAGGACAAAATTACATCTGTCAAAAATAAAGTAGCTGTTCTGTGCTTTTGTCAATTACACTCATATTTAAATATACATGTATTTCTTAATAATGAAACGTATGTTGGTGTTAATAATGTCCTGTTACCAAATAATTCTGCTGTGACCCATGCATCAAATGTTTCTATGTGAGAGAGAAAATGAATATGCCTTCATCCAATCAATGAAGACTACCCAGATAGTTGATTTTCTTGCTCTGACCTTAAAATCGAGTCAGGTGTCGCAACCGGTTGGTAATTGAAAACTGCTTGATTCTGAAGTGTGTTTAACTTTTCTGTGCTACATTTTTACACACAGATGTGGTCTGTTCTTGTTTTATCAATGGGTCCAGTGTCTTTGGAAAGGGTATAGTTTTTCTTGACACATGCAGCAAATGTTTTGCAAATGATGGATGAGGGGCATCTGTGAACAGATGTCATTCTGTACATTTTCAATGGGATTCCAATTTGTGTATTGGCTGTACCACTCAAGCACTCCACGGTTCTTGGTTTGAAGTCCTTCCAGTTTTCATTTGGCTGTATTAAAGTCATTTTGCTTTTGGAAGGACCTCTTTGTTCTTTGGCACTCTAAAGCAGGTTCTCAAAATTTACTTCACTTTAATTTTATTCATTGTTCCTTCCGTAGTTTCAAGTTCCTTCCATCCTTAAAACACTTAAAAACAAGTCCATTGCTGTCAATCTTGCTTTGAAATAAATCTATCTCCCAGTGTGAGCTTTTGCTGAAGCTTAATCTACTTAATTTTCTAAGGCCAATTGCGAAAACAACTTTTTAAACATTTTATTGTATTTGTTTAATGGCAGGAAACAAAGGTAGTAGTTGTGTGTTTGTAGGGGCCAGAGAATAACAACAACAAGTAAGTCTGATGGAAAAAAGTTAAGATAAATAATTTCTGTCCATGTAGTGTCTTAGTGTTACATACTGACTTAGGTGAAAGAACGTAATGGAAGAAGCCAAAGCGAACATGAAGGTGTATCTGGAGTTTTGACAGGAAAGTTTTGTTTTCAAAAAGATGTCTGAATCTGTCTGTTACAGGCTGTGGACCAGCTCAAAGCAGGGGCTCTTGCAGTGGAAGCAGTGGCAGCAGCACTGGTTGAACTTGAGGTGAGTTGATTGTGAACCAGGTTTGACAATATAAACAATTATTAACTTTTTTCCCCCCTAAACACTACCGATACATATACAGAACAATTATTTTAAGCTTGGTTTGAACTAAAAAAAACAACAACCAAAATGCATGCAAGAATGACAAACTGATATGACGTTTGTATGTGTTTACTTTACATGGATGAACATGTACAGAGAGGTACAGTGCAAATTCTTTTTTAGATTAAAGGGACAACGAGGAGTTTGTATTTGGTTATAAAAAAGTCTCATATTAAAGCAGAAGTAAGTGATATATTTGTGTTAATATAAGTCTTAAATAGTTATATCTTCCAACAGCAATCACTTACATAGAGTGTTTGGTCTGAAACACGGGTCTGTCAGTAACTCTGCTCTGCTCTGAGCCTAGGAGAAAACATTTATCGTATCCTACAGTTTTTATCCAATGAGGAGAGTGAACGGCATGCAGGGCTGTGTGTGCAGCCAAGGAACGCCGTGAATGTGGCGACATAGGGACGAGGACTGTTATGGTGCGTTCAAGGAAACTCGTATTTTTCCGACCGTGAAGTCGTACCAGTTCGATCTGGTACGAGTTCACGGGTCAGAAGTTACGAGTGGCCGTTATAGTGACTTTCACCGGTAAAACAGGTCGGAAAAACACGAGTGGGTTGCCTGGAACGCTACAAAGTCGTAAGTTGTGACTTGAAGCTGTAATTTACGATATCAAAAGCCTGCCTGGAACGCAGCATTAGCGAAAACGACCGGACCACTTACTTCTGCTTTAATGTGGATGAATCTACGTTACCCACACTTGTTTATGGGTCCATTTTCGATAAATATATCGTTTTGTCTTTATAGTTATTTTGTTATTATTATTTAGTGGTCTTCTCGCCAAGCATTTCCTGCTTTCGGTTTCACTGACGCTGCCCGGCGGGTCATGGGAATAACGCTGCCGAATCACCATTTATGGTCGGAACTATGACGGTATCTGATCGTCTTCAAACCTCCGACTTTCATTCTTGATCAATGAAAACATTCTTGGCAAATGTTTTCGTTTTTGTTCGTCTTGCGCCGGTCCAAGAATTTCACCGTGCGTGTGGAGGCTCATGGGAAATGCTTTCCAAAACTCCTCGTTGTCCCTTTAACCATATACACTGAACAAAAAATAGAAATGCAACACTTGTTTTTGCTCTCATTTTTCATGAGCTGAACTCAAAGATCTAAAACTTTTTCTATGTGCACAAAAGGTTTTTCTCAAATATTGTTTACAAATCTGTCTAAATCTGTGTTAGTGAGAACTTCGCCTTTGCTGAGATAATCAATCCACCTCACAGGTGTGGCATATCAAGATGCTGATTAGACAGCATGATTATTGCACAGGCCAAAATAAAAGGCCACGTTTATATTTTTGTTCAGTGTAAATATGTGCACTGTCTGCACCCAGGGAACCTGAAAATGATATCAGTGATTATAAAAAAAAGTAGTAATTACAATTTGTACTGTTTTTTTTTTTTTACCTTGAACAAAAATGCAATTCAGACTTAAGATCATAAAAGGTTATTGTTTTAACTATCTGCAAAGGAATGGCTTTCGTTGAGCATCAGCATCATGGCTCATTGCAAATAAAGTTCAATTGTAGCATCTGCATGTCTCAACTGTTCTCAGGATTCTCCTTTTACAAACGCGGGCATGGGATCCAACCTTAATTTGTCAGGAGAAATTGAATGTGATGCAAGTATCATGGATGGGAAGTCGCTGCATTATGGAGCTGTAGGAGCTATCAGTGGTGAGTTACTACACATGTTTTGATTTTAGTGTAACACTTCTATGTTGTTGTGACGTATAGTATGTAGTTCAGTCAACTGAATGTAAATGCAATGGGCCAAGTCTCTGTTATATGTTTTAGTGATTTAGACTTGATTCCTTTCTGTTTTTACCTGGAGGCCAACCATTAATTGAGTAAATAAATAAATGTCATTCATTAATTCAAATGCCACACTTGGGATTAGTTTTCCTTGATGCCTTTTACCAAATTAATTTTGGATTTATTCCAAACAAATCACATTCAGTTCACCTGCACAATGAAACTCAACAGGTCACCGAAAGATTCCTGATTTAGTATTTTAACGACTCCTGTTTTCTCATTTAAATCCATTATTTTGCTCATTAGTATGATTAAAGGATGACTTTATGTATTTGTGAAGCGTAATCATAATCTGAGTGTTTTGCTTTGTTTATGTGAGGGATAATGTATAGTTTGGAGGTTGTTATGGAGAAATAAACCCTGACAGGATGTCTGAAGGGGTTTATTTCTCCATTAACAACCAACCAACTATACATTATCCGGCTTAGAACACGGCCTACAACTAAATCATTCAATAATGTAACACAAAATAATGATTAAAAGAGATTGGACAGATTCACTGATTGATGAGTGATTACTCCTCCAGTTGGCCGTTGCTATCGAGTCCCTAGCAACGGTCCTCGAGAAATAAATACCGCAGAATATTGGTGATTGACCAATCAGAATCGAGTATTCAAGAGAGCCGTGTTCTAAATGATAATAAAGCACTTGAAATTAACTGCTAGCCCTTGGATAATTCTCACTTTTCCTTCAGGTATTAAGAACCCAGTCTTAGTTGCAAACCGTCTACTGAGTGAAGCACAGAAAGGGAAACTATCAGCTGGCAGAATACCACCCTGGTGATTATCATGGTTATTAATTAAAGTTGTAATAATGTGACTGTATCCACTTGTTAATTTTTTTATTTTTATTAGCTTTTTAGTGGGGCGAGGAGCGCATGACTGGGCCGTCAGCCATGGAATACCACCATGCCCTTCAGAGAAAATGGCCACCAGTGAGTACTACTGCACTGATTCTCAAATAAGTCTCTGAAGAAATGCATTTTTTGTAGCTGAAAATCTGTTTAAAGAATCATGACGTTATGTAGATGCAGTAGAAAGGAATATTTTGTCACACGCAGAGTTCAGTTTATCTGCGTACAAGAGGAACAAGAGAAAGATGGAGCTGGCAGAGAAAATGGACACAGGACATAATCAGACAAAGAAAAGGAGACAATCAAGTGAAAATGTGAGTACTATACTGTTCGTCGGAGTGCTTACTTTAACTGCATTAAAGGGATAGTTCAACATTTTCACAAATTAGAGGAAGGTTCATTACCTTTAATTGTCAGTGCAAGCTATTTTTAGATCGGCAGGGCAGAGCTGCTCTCGTGAAGAAGTTATAACATGCACATTTGCCACGCCATGAAATAATAACGTATATGAAGGAAATACTCGGAACTACTTGCGTTTTGAAATCACTCCGCCCAGCAGCCGTGTCTGGATGTAGTTTCTCTGTCTCGTAATGTTACATTATTATCTCATAACGTGGTGAATGTGCAGGTCACAACTTGCCCACGTGACGTTTCGGAGTTGTGTATTTGATGATACCCCTAAGACTATAGGGATTATGGCAATAGGCGAATTTGCCAAAATATTGAACTGTCACTTTAAGTCAGTTCCTTCTCAACAGCAGCACCTCAGTGACAATGGACCCAGTTTTTCCTGCTGATTTTGTATAAAGTTGGGCTGTCACCATCAAACCAGAGGCAACTCAAAATGTTCTATACGAGTGGTTAGCAAATAGCAGCATGTTGGGTAAACCTGTAGTCTTTAGTGTCTTAAACCTGGCTGCAAGCAAAAGAAAAAAAAAAGCTTTGACTTAATCCCATTCAGAAAATACAGAAATATCAGATGAGATCGAATACTCATCTAATTCCTCTGCTGCTCTTTACAAGAACAGCTTCAATCTCAAACTATAGTAAAGTTAAAAGATAACTGCTGCAAACTAAGTAACAGTTCTTTAAGCAAGCATGGGGGATTTGCACCTCTGGACTGATCCTTACTGCAGTAAATGCAATAATAACCCTGGAATTCAACAAATTCCTATGTGGATGGTGTTCTGGGAGGAAGCCAGAGTTATTACTTGTTCAAACTTTCATTACATAATATTAGACTACAAAGGTAAAAATGGAGAAAGTTAGAGGGACACATGCCTCACTCAAAATTCATCATGACTGTGGGGCATCAGTCGATCTATAGAAGCGTTTATTAATGATGAAATTTGGATGCTCAGTTGGTTTTATGATGCATGGAGTTCATTTGGCAGGTTCTAAACCAGATGTTAAGCTTTGTATGAGAAAATAAAGCACCAGATTGAATTTAACCAGAGGAGGTCAAAAGCTAGTATTTTAGAGGAACTGCTGCAATGGAAAGTAGCTAAAGCCAGATGGGAAAGTTGTGAAATGTTACTGAAATATGCTAATTAGCATGGCAGTTAGTGACCAATGGTGCAAGTTCATCGCAAACTCAGTTCACTGACTCGGTGACAGCCTTTCAGAGAAGTGCTGCTGGTCCAGGCTAAAAAAAAAAGATCAAGTAGACTCCGTATGTGTTTTGACAGATATGGCATTACTCAGTTGCACAGATAGAGACAGTTCTCAGAAGAGGTAGTGCTAGGTTTCAGTGCCCTGAGCAACAGAGGTGGAGAGTGGCCTGATGATGAGCTGAGGTGAAAGCGGCTGAGTCGGCTCACTCTGCACTGAAGTCACGAGCAGTGGCGGCAGCACAGAAAAGGGAGGGCAAGTTTGTCTTGGTTCTGATGTGAGTTGTGTTAAATGGAGTAAAACGCACCAACGGCCACAGCCCTTAATGCTTCATTGGAGCTGTTTTTGTACAGCAATATTGTTTATTTAGTTCAGTCACATCAATCCTCAGTATTAATGATACAGACTAACAATTGAGATGGACTGTTTGTTGATTTAGGCATGTTCAAGTAATATATGATTGATTTTTGTGTCAAATGACAAGTTTGCCAAATGAGGGTTTGAGGTCTGACTCGGCCTCTGGTCTCATCTGTCACTTACTTGTTTATAAAGAACTGCTTGACCCTACAGTATTAATATGTGACCACTTGTGCTGTTGAGTTCACACTGAATTGGACAGGACTAATACTGAGACTGTGTTCACACGGTGCCTATGTGCTCAGAGTTTTAGATCATATAACGGGACACTGGCATCTACCTTATGTTTCATTTTTACAAGCGGAAATAACCAATTTTTTTTAATCATGAATTGCTGACTTGTGGATTTAGCAAAAAAAAACAAAAACATACTGCAGTAAATCTGGTTTAAATCATCATATGCAGGGTTCTTTTATTTGCCTCTGTCTTTTTGCCAAGCAATAAAATCTTTCCATTCTTTTTTTTCAGTGCAATATAGGCACCTGTCTTGTGATGGTGTATTGCTTGGGAAAATTAAAAAAATATAATTTTAATTCCAAAGATGCCCTTAAGTTTCACAGTCATTATTTGCTGTTTATTTTTTATTTAAGGACACTGATAGGGAGTGACAAGATGGTCTTTGTAGCATTTCGAAATGTCTGGCTCTGGTTCTATTTGGCCTCAAAATCTTAGAGACAGGACTGATTTAGAAGTGCATAAGACAGATGAGAAATGCTGCAGCTTTGTTTTTACTCTGCGTCTTTAGTCCAAGGTTCAATGAACTACTTCAGTTACTGGTAGGAGAGGAGCTCTGATCATGTAACACGATGCCATTTTGCATATTTACTCTGTAGAGCTGAATTTATCATGTAGTCTGAGTCATGATGGTTCACAAAGAAGTCACTTCCAAAGCAAACTGCAATCAGGGAAGGGAAACAGCTGATTGAAATCACAAACGTACATTCTTTGCCGAAATATGAAGGGCAAGTAAGAGTGACACAGAAATTCATGCAGCAAAGCCTTGATTATTCCTCAATGCTGGCGTCACTCAGCGCTGGAGGCATTATGTTTTCAGGTTGTTTGTCCGTCCGTCTGTCTCATCTCGCTAACACGATATCTCAGTAACGCCTTAAGGGAATTACCACAAATGAGGTAGAAATGTTCCCATGGACTCAAGAGTGAAGTGATTTTGTTTTTTGTGGTCAAAAGTCAAGGTCACTATGACCTCATGTGTGTCCCATTCTAGTGAATGCAATTTATCAGGAGCGGCTGGAGAGAATTTCATTACATCTGGTGCACATGTTAACTTGGACTCAAGGATGAACTGATAAGAATTTGGTGGTCAAAGGTCAATATGACCTTTTGACCACAACTGATGGATTTGTTTGCTCATTATAATTTCACACAAAAGTCTGATTGGATAAACCACCATATTGGTGACATCTTAGTGGTCAAAGGTCGACTTCACAACTTGACATCATAATGTTCTGCATAAATAGCTCTCACTATTATTCAATGCTGTGACTTAGGTAAAGAACTGGCAATTGTGAAATTATTTCTTGCAACTTGAATGATTGGTGGAGACAAACAATAACCAGGCAGTATTTACAGTTTGTAATCTGTCCTTGGTCAAAGATGATGATGTGAACCTTTGGATTTCTGCCCCTGTATTTTGCCTGAATTTCCACATGACAACATTTCTCATTTGAAATTATCTCTTTGTATAGATTTGTTGTTTTTGTCTACATGTGACTCCTCCACTTACTGTGATGTAGGAAAATGGTTCAGGGTGCCTCGACACCGTGGGAGCCGTGGTGGTGGACCTGGAAGGGAATGTAGCTGCAGCCGTGTCCAGTGGAGGCCTGGCCATGAAACACTCCGGCAGGGTTGGTCAGGTAGGCAGACCCTCTTCTCACCCATCTACTGTCCACGTCTTTATCCACAACCTTATTGAATTATACATTATTATGTCACTAAAAGTTGAATCAGACCTTTGTTTTAGACCATTATTAATGGAAATTTATAATGATTATATGTCAGGGTGTCCTTTTTTCTTGAAATTAAGTAGGTTTTAGTACCATAATGTATAATCTCGTCTGTATATTCTCTATATGGGTTCTGTTAAATTCCAGATGCTGCAGGGAATAATAGCATGCTGCCATACCTTTCTCTACTTTTTGGCTACTGTTTTCCTCAGGCAGACTTTTTAAGCCGAGAAATAAAAGACAATTTCAGGTAGCGGCACATACTGTACTGGTGGAAACCATAAAAGGCCACACCATATATTTGTCTTACTGGGAAGTGGGAAGTTCACAACATATAAACCACAGGGGATTTGGGTAATTTCAGCAGCTGTCTGTGGGAATCACACTGTACAAGGTGTGCCAGAGAAAGCAGACTCAGAACGCAAATGAACCCTGGGGTGACGTGCATGCAGACAGAACTTTATCATTATACAAGCAAGTGTTAAGTGTTGTCAAACAAGCTTTAAAAAAAAAAAAAAGCTTGGTATGTGGCTTGTCCTGAAGTGGCCGTAAACACAATGCCAGTGAGAAGATTATTGGCAATTTCTTGCAAACACAATAATGCTAATGATTTATTTAGGTGATAATAGGCCGGGGCTGTGTGTTCTGGAGTGTTTTATGCTTTTTAGTGGCCAAAATTAATTCATTGGTGCAGCTTTAGACAGACTGAAAGCAGCAGATAAGATTTGCCAGTGAACATCTGTTACCAAAGAAGCCCACCAGCTTTATTTTCCCTTTGCTGTGTTTTTCGAACATTGCTGCTGTTTGATGTAATTAACACAGCTTAAGTTTAGCTTCCCCTCCTTTTATCTGCCACAGTAGAATTCACTCTGATCATCCTCATGTTGTGTGCCCCATTTTTTTTTTTTAAATGGTGATGCAAACTCAACAACCCCAGTAAAACATTTCTGCGCTGGAAGTCTTTTACGTTGTGACAGCTGCAGGAAGTTATGAGTTTGCATTAACAGCAGCTTAACTGGAAGAAAAAATCAACAACTTAACAATGAGGGCTGAGTGGAATGAATGAACCGATAGGATTTACTGCCTTAACCTCATTAACACTTTTAAAAAACCTGAGGCTGAGAGCAAGAGTAGCGTGTATGGCATGCTGTTCAAATGTAGTTAATGATGTGGAAATGTAAATTAGGCTGAAATGACCACCTCAGCGTTTACTCTAGGCTTTTAAGGATTTTATTTGTACATGAGTAAGTTTTACTCTCAGTCTCTTTATTTGAGAATTCACAGTATTTACAGTACTGGTTAAACACAAATATCGCAAACTAAAACAATAACAAACGGTCATGTATTTAAAATGCTCTCTCTTTTCTCAGGCTGCTCATTACGGATGTGGCTGCTGGGCTGAAAATGCTTGTAATATGAACCCTTACTCTACAGCAGTGAGTACCTCAGGTATACTACAGCACATTCTCTTACAAATTTCCCAGTTGTGTGTATGTCACTTTTCCCACTCATGTTTACCACCAGCCTGCCCTTTGTCATGGAGATTATACGAATCAGAAATAGATGTTTAACGTGAGCCTCATATTTAGCCTCAGTGAGTCAAGCTTCAAAAAGCCTGATAATACTTTCCAATGACCTCCAACCATTCCTGCGGCATGATCCTCATCAGTCACTTCCTCCGATGATTGAGTCATCAGCCCCTGCTCTTTGTTAGTCAGCTGCATGCCAGGTGCATTGCAAAGCTCTTTGGATTTGCAATGACATTTGACATGGGACACCTGCTGTAGATATCACAGAAGGAGAACTGCTGCTGGGAGTGCAGCAGAAGATGGTACATTTGCAACATTCAAGTGGTGTTATCTCGATCCAGATAGTATATTTCTGCAGTACATGCAGTGTTTTTCTTCCTTTGTCACATGTGTTATTATTTATGTTTAAATATATTTCTAAAATGGCTAAACTTGAGCCAGTTCTGGAGCTTTAAATCTGAATATAATCAAAACTTTTTGTCAAATTAAACATACAAATTTAAACGTCATGCAGATTTTACAGGATACTTCGAGCTTCTGTTTTTTGCTGCGTCAAGGCACTGTTGACTGTTTTACAGTAGTTTACAGATGTTTTACTTGAAAAAGACAGAGTAAATTGTTAACCTTCTTACAGTACATGCATAGTAAGCAATTAACTCAGATCCTCTGCACTGTCACTTGTTTCATTTGTAGACAGCCTCTGATATTCACCTCACTACCCTCCCACCTCAGACACAGTGTGATAGTAATGATTTATAGCCGTCAACTGTCACTTACTGCTCTTTCTTTCTGCCGTGTCAGCTTCAGGGGGAGGACGGGAGGAAGTAGGTGGTTGCTATTGTTTCTCCTCATGCGGAAAAGCTGAGCTAAGCCAACTGGCAGTCTTACTGGGTTGCCCTTTTAAGCAGTAGTAATGATCAATCAGAACTCTTTCGATAGCCCAGGCCAACTTACATTTTAAAGTATCACATTCATCACACAGGACATTTTTTAAAGCTCATATTCAAAGAAGTCCTTGTAAGGCAAAGTATAAAGTAAACTCATACATTTGAAGATATATTCACAGATACAGAAATTATTTATACATTTAAGAAGATATTTTTACCTTACCCTTAAGTCTACTTTTTGTATGGAAGTGATGACAGGCAAGCTAATTTTTCATCTGTGAAAAAAGTGCTCTGAAACACAAGTTTGTAATTTTGTTACGTTCAACTTTTCATCTGTTATCTGAAAAAAAGAAAGAAAGAAAAAAATAGGAATAATATTCAAATAAAACATAGTATTCGTGCAATGTATTTTTTTTCTGTTTCTTTTTGTCATTCTGATTTCAGCAATAAGAGGGTGAAGTGCACCACAACCCAAGTCTAACTCTAACTTAATTTTGAATGTGATTGATTCCATGGATTTCTTTTTAATCTCATCTACCTGTGGTCTTGATTAATAATTCTTTAGTAAAAAAAAAAAAATCACTTGCTTCCCTGTGGTGTTTTTACGGATGAAGAAAAAAAATAGTCAAAAGTAATCTTGGCAAAAAGAAAAATGTTTGCTTGCCTTCTAGGGCTTCCATACTTTTGAGACTTCATTAGATAGTAAATGTATCCAGGATTTAATTGTGTTTAAAGATAGAGGCTTGTAATGAAATGAAAATGATACAGGGGAGAATGGGCGAGGGTACATACATAATCATGGCACAGAAAAAGCATATGCTTGTGCTTGTAATGCCTAAAACGTAGCCTTCCCTTCACCATCTATCTCAGAAAAAGGGAAATTATGGCAGTAAGAGCCTTGTGAAGTGTGTGATTTAAAAAAATATTCAGCCATTACAAGTCGACATGGAGAAATAACAGCAGCCACCTTCCTCCTTCCACCCATATTCTGCGGGCAGCACACACAGGATCATGGAGTCTGTGTCTTCCAGCACTAATACAGAGAGTTAATTAGACAAAGGCATCCTTTGCTCCCATGATCACTCTAGAAGCAAAAACAAGTTGCTTTCTTCTTGAACGTTTACAGTGTATACAACCATGCTTTAGTTTAGTGTATCCAAAAATAATTTTTCTTCCAGCTGAAAGCAGTGTTGCTGGTTTTGCGCTGTATGTTTTTGTATGCGAGGCAGCGAGGCTACGGTATATTAGCCCACTTCTTTAAGATGTGTAGACGTTTGTGACATAGCTTCTGGGGTACATTAAAACCTTTTGATGTGGATCTGAAGCTTAATGCATCTCAGTGCAGATGAGCTGATTTGATCAGACAGGCTGAAGTTTGAGTCATATGTACTTGGACCGCTAATATAAGCAACATTTTGCACCATAAAGCTTGTCTGTTTAAATGATGAGCAATCAGTGAGAAATCTTGGCATGTGTTTCAACAAAAGCAGTCACACCAAACCTATTATTTAGTCTAAGCTATAATAGGGTTATAGGATTTTGTACCATAATAACAACTCGCCGTCGTCTGACTTGCCAAAAATACCGTGTTAGAAGGCCCAGACAAATATCTGCCTCTCAATCTATGGACATTCTCTGCCTCATTTTATTTAAACAAAAATGGCAGCCTACCATTTTTATATGTTGTTTACATTCAGGAGGTTTGACACAGACTGAAGTAAATTGTGATATTGTAAATAGTAAATTGCATTCCGAATGCAGATAACAATGTAGTAAAGGTCTGTCACTTTCTTGTGGTCTGCAGTGTGAAGGTGATAAGTAAGGCCTGAGTTGAACTGATCTCTCCTGTATGTACAGCATTACACTAAACAAGCAGCGTAAGACCACTGCCTTTGTAAGTAGTCTGTTGCTCATCAATTATATTATATAGTAGATGAAGTGTAGATATTCCTCTGTAAGTATTTTCACCTCATCCTCTCTTCCTATATTGTGGCTTTTGGCTTTGATGTTGCAAAAAAAAAAAAAAGATGATTTCCTTATGGGTATGGGGAACATAATGTGTGTTCCAGTGCAGCACCTGTTTTTAATTTCCTAACATGAAAGGCATTCCCATCAAAAGAAACTGAAAAACAATCATTTTCATCCTGACACGTGGAGTATGATCCTCACCCTATGTGTCACTCCTTCTTTCATTCGCCTCACCACCACTTTGCCCATCTGCCCTCCCTCCCTCCCACCACTCATTCTAGTCTGTTTTGTAATGTGCAGCTCATGTGGGTCGGTGTTTTATATGCTTTGACTGCTTCATCTGGCCTTTTCTTTGCTGTGGCCAGTCAGAGAACAGCCCATTAACTTCAGTGTTTACTCATGGAGCTGTTGGCTGTCACATACAGTATCTCTGCTTGTTGGCCTCTTTATTTTTTACATTTCTCTTCCGTTGCCTTTGGTCTGGACTTTTTCGCTGCACTTCCAGCTCAGATGTGTTTGTGCTGCCATAATACCAAGTTCTCCCGAGACAACGTTGGTCATGGTAAACACAGTACCTGGCCAGTCGGACATTCTGCTCTCATTAAATGAGAACTTAAAATTGCTCCAGGCATCTGTTCTCCACGGTTACAAAACTGCATTCAGTTTTGTTGTAGTTACCTGACATTTTATGAGTCCTTGATTTGTGTTTACAGAAACAACAAGTCTTTATGGGTTCTCACAGGACCCTTTGCCAGATGTCTTTTATTTTTACTTTTAGATTTCTTGTCTTTGAGAAAGATCATTCTATAAGCCTGCAGTATACATTTATTATCTGTCACTTCCCTAGCAACAGCGAGGTTTTGGTTTTTAATGTTAGTCCTTTCAGCATTACATAGCACATTATCTAAGATATAAAAAAGCACACCTGCTGTGTTTTGACTTGGAAGTGGGAGAGGGCAAGGTGAGACATTTGTAGAAGCTGCCCACACTTTTTATGGTTCCTGGTTTGGTTAAATGCTTTTTCTCTCCATGGAGCTTTCTATGTACCACTTGCAGAATAAGAGCATCAGACTGATTCAGGTTCTTAGAGTCCACTGGAGCACACTGACTGCCATTTTTACTTTAAATGAGTTTAGACATAACTTTTACACTGTAGCATTGTTTTGTGTATTGTTTGAAGTTAAGATAAAATAGCTAGTGTTACATTTGGCATGAAGTCACTTACATCCCACCACTTTCAAGTTTTGACTCCCCATTCTTAACCAGCATAAAAATAGTTTCTTTTTTAATCCACACATCTTTTTGGTGTTTGGCCAATGAAGCCTAATTGTGAACATATTGTCCCTAAAATACATCTTATAATTACAAATAAATATCAGTCTAATAAACATGAAATTGATGCATAAATGTTGCAGGTATGCACACACACACACTGGAGTTGTGCAGTTGTGCAGTGAGCCAGCACAGAGTTTAGAGAGGTGGACTTCATACTGGATGGTTGCTATTTCAAATTCCCAGACCAGCTGGGAATCTGGGCAGGAGAGCTGAATGTGAAACCTAAACCCTCCTTTGGCAATTACTGTCAGTGTGCCCTTGAGCAAGGCAGCTGCACTTGGCAGCCCCGAGGGCCTGTCAACTTGACCTGAAATAATAAAAGTTAATTACACTGAGAAGAAGGTGCCAAAATGACTGCAGTAGCATAGATGTGTTGTATGAGTTGAAAAATCAAATCCTTTCATTTTGCAATATTTTCCATTATGAAACCTAATAAGATGCATTGGAAAAAGATGATCTTTTTAATAGGTTTTGAATATCAAAGCATAGTATTACAAATGTTAATCAGGAAGTGCTCGTACATACTGGTTTGTTCAAAATTCACTTAAATATCAAGATGGGATAAATCAAGATGTGATTAATACCATACACAACTGAAGTTTGAAAAGTCTGACTTTTTTTCTATTTACGTGCCTCAGATTTTTGGGTGTAAATGGTGTGTACTACATGTGCTACACCTCTCTCTACCGTATGCAGTTGTGATTGAGGGGCTGATGCTTGCAATAAAGAAGGGAAATAATACAAGTTAATGTTAGAGGTTCAGCCGTGTCTGTGTGTCTTTTGCCAGGCTGTGGAGAGCATCTAATTCGCACCATGCTGGCACGGGAATGCTCTGCTGCCATGCAGTCTGAAGATGCCCACCAAGCACTGCTGGACGCTATGCAAAACAAGTTCATCAGTAAGTCAACCACATGTTGCCTGATTCTCACACACATAGAGCTTACAGCCAAGAACGTGTTTGCAAGAAACAGCTACACACAGAGGGAGTAAAATGAACAAACAGATGTTGCGTAACCTAAGGTTAGCTAACAACTGGAAACATTGGAAATAATAGAATCAGAAGAGACGGCTTTTGATTTATGGATCTTTTTCACCGTTTAAACAGGGTCTTCAAATGTTCCACACATTATAAGCTGACAGCCACAGATAATTTTGTGGCTGTTGGTTGTTTTGTTGAAAGTTCATGTGAAGATGTAATTTTTTTTCTTGCTATATTCTCTGAAGTGGTCAGTTTTAGAAAGTCTTGTTAACTGTGTTTGCTGTGCCTGTGAATGACCACTGGATAGTTCAGAGAAGACAGCAGAGGAAGAAAGGACACATGGAAACATGTGGTGGTTTCTGCCTTCTTCTGGCCTCCTTTAGAAGTCCGTCCCAATTTGGCTTTGTCTTGGACATCTGTAACACCAAGACATTTGGACTGGCTGGATGAAGTCAATTTGAAGTTAATTCTTCCTTTGTTTCCTTTCAAGGTGCACATTAAGTTAAACAAAGCTCCATAAATTCGGCCTTGGAAGGAGCAATGATGACTGTCTGTGATGTGGAGGCCACTCACTCACTTCCATGATACATCCGGGTCACGTTCTCTAAATAGAAGAGTATTTTTTAATTACAATGCCCTCAGTACTTTTAGATCTGTTTGTGTCATATCCATATTATTGTATTGGTACACCTGCCAAAGACACACACCTGTATTTAGTGATAGTTTAATCCCATTGGTTAATACTTATTTATTTTCACGGGTAAGATGATGATGAACAACTCTCATCTCTACAACAGGTACATACAACCACTGAACACTTAATCAAGAACCCCAGTGTACCTGCTGATTCAAGCAGTTATCCACCCATGTGGCACTGCATAAGATCATGCAGATCATGCAGGTGAGGAGCTTCAGTAAATGTTCACATCAAACATGTGAACATTGGAATTAATGACTGATTAGAGGATGTGTGAAGCTGCTGACTCCCTAGGATTGTCACACACAACAGTCTGTTTTTACTTGCGTTTAGAGGTTATAGGAGAAGGGACGGACTGGGTGGAGCCGAGAGAAATGCTACATTAACTCAGATAACAACACTTTACCACTCTGCCTCTGAACAAACAACACATAGAACCAGGTTTATCCGTTTTCAGTTCACCATCTTCTAACAGATGCTTCTGAATAATGCTACATGTCACAAAGCAAAAGTCATCTCAGACTGGTTTCATGAATGAAATTAACTCCAAAGCCCCCCCCTGATCTGAATTCAGCAGAATACCTTTGGGATGAGAGAAAATAGTTTGAACATGGAGCTGACAAATTTGCAGAAATGATGTAATGTTATCACGTCAACATGGAGCAGAATCTCAAACAATTGAGGCTGTGCCTCAATATTAGCTTGGTGTTTAATGGGCTAATGAAGTGCTTGTTGAGTGTGTGTCTGAGCTGTTACTGAATATTACAACAAACACCAAGAGCCTTTTTAAAATGTAGAACAATACCAAGATTTTGTGTGAATGTTGTCCAAGCTACACTTAAACAGTGTTTTATAGAGTGAAGGGAACATTACAACATGGAACCAAAATCTGCGAAATGCGGCCGAGAAACAATGGCATGCAGACACAACAATATTTTCATCAATTGGTCCTGTTTTTTTCCCCTTTGTTTTACTTGCTCTGACATTTCAAAACATGTCAGAGCTGTTTTTAGTTTGTTCTTTTCCAAACCCAAACCCTTTTATTGCTCACACTAATCAGCCAATCCAACTTTTTTAGTATAGACAACACCTCATTCAAGTTTGCCTCTTATGAAGTTAAGTCAGGGAGCAGGAAAGGTTCTCACTTCACACAATGTATTTTTATAGTTGTCTTGAAATATTCTTGCAGAAAGTTAAAAATGACAGTACTTGTCAACAAGCTATTATAGGCTAAAATTTGCCCATACAGATGGAGTGAAATATTTAGATTTAACAGTCTGCTAAATAAAGTAAATACATCAAGATAGAATAATTGCTTACAGTTGTTTAACTTGGCCAAAAAAGGCAAACAACTCAAATGGAAGGATTTTTGTCTCATAGATCACCTCCATCTGATGGGGCTGTGTTTGTCTAGTCTTTTCATGTGTTATCCTTTGCTAAACGTGTCCGAGAGAAGAACTGAAAGTTTGTTATTGATTGAGGAGAAACTTTCCATTTCTTTCCATATTTATGCCATTTTAGTCAAGTAAGGTGTTGTGTTTTCTTTTGTGTGTCCAGGCTCACCCTTTCTGGCCAGTGAGGATCGTGTTTTGGGTGGAGTAATTGTCTTGCGTTGCTGCAGATGTGTGGAAGCGCAGCCATCTCAAAATATTCAGGGTATATTGGGTAAGACATCAATCATCTCCGGCCCGATCACGCTCGAACGTTCATGCTACAGTTGGTGGTGGACAAAGATTTTTTTTCTGTTAATATTCAAAAATCCTTCCTGAGATAGTCAGGAGGAGGAGGGGGAGGAGGCGCTGCGGCTTTCCTCGCGGGTGGTCTGTGTTTTAACTTGCACAATCAGGCTCTGGTTTCACACCCTTCATCTCAGATTCAAACAGGGACCTCCCACTATGGAATCAACCACTAATCTTCAGACAAGTGGAGGCCTTCTGAATACGGCCCAGTTTGGCTGATTGTATTGGTGGATCTGGTTTCTCTACCTGGAGCTTCTGAGAATGCTTCTCGCCTTCCCAAAGCTACTGACATGGAATTTAAGGAGCCATGTGACTTGCCAGTGGCCTTTGCCCTTTGTGTTAATTTTAACATGATGTGTATCGAAGCTTCAGTGCCAAAGAAAACCAGTGGATGAGTTCAAGTTCACTGACAGTAGAGCAGTAGAGCAGTTATTTCCCCAGTGTAGGAGGGGATGATGTCTAGATTTCAAATTAAACATGATGATTTATATTATACATTATGTCATCTTGAATAATAAAATGTTACAAAATGCCGCTCTCACTATGATGCACAGACCCTGTTTGTTGCTGTTTACGGAGCGTAGCCCATGAGCAGACTGTGGGCTACCTCCGCTTACGAAGGGCTCTGTGCTGATTTACAAGAATAAACAGCATGTCAGCCACATCCCTTTTGCTGCTGTAATTGAGTTTCTTATCCAACCCACAACTTCTACCTTCCTCTGCAGTCATGTCACAACCGCAAGTCCTATATTTTCATAATAATGGGCATGCTCGAGCGTTTACTGCAGTTAAGCACACCAAATCACCTGCCAAACTTCTTCCTCTGGCAGACGGAAAGACTGTTTATCTGTTTGTTTTGTGCCACTGAACTGTAGCTACACAGTCTGTTCCCTCCCCACCCCTCTCTGTAACATTTATATCAATACACTTCCATGTATATTCGTAATGAACCTTTTTATCTCTATGTTTTCACAGTGGAGTTCCTATGGAGTCACACCACAGAGAGCATGTGTGTTGGCTACATGTCTGCCCAAGATAGTAAAGCAAAGGTGAGCTTCCCAATTATGCAAAATGTCTGGAGCTGAGTTTCAAATATAGAGAGGTGAGGTTGGGATATGACCTTCATTACCTCATTAACAAAACCCTAACACAGCACATGGTTGTTGGATCATATTACAGAGTTTGTAAAATGCACTGTATAATATTTATGCATCAGTGGCCAGAGCCAGCAGCTTAAAATTGAATCTGCTCGTGTGGTAATTTATGTGCTCTAGTTTGTCTCCCAGTCTCTCACTTAAAGTTAAAGCCATAGATCTGACTTTTATGAAGAAGTCCCACGTCATATTTTCCAGCATGAATAATGATAATTGGAAAAACATCATTAAAAACCCAGGTTTAAAAAACATGACAGATTTGTAAACTCTGCCAGACTGCAGTAATATAATTCTAAATGCATAAATAGAAGTGTGTTAGAGTAAGTAGGCTGTTGTTTGACAGTTCCCAGGAATGACTCAGTTTCTCATGTTAGGATGTATAATATTAATAATAATAATAATGGTCAGGTCACTATTTGTGGCCAATAAATGTTAAACTGTAGAGGGTGTTTAATTTAATGCTACTCAGGAGTGTGTGCATCTGCTTTACTTCTTATTATACTTCGGATTGTTCATTTTGATTCGACTGCGGCTGCCAGTGTGTTTGTAACTTCCTCATTGTTTATTTACAAGTTCAATCACCTAAGAATATTGCTCTTGGCTATTTTGCACCATCCACCTGGAACCAAAAAAACTTTTTAAATTTAAAAATGAATTTGTTTATACCTCTCAGTCATTTTGAATTCTCAATCTCTGACATTTTAACATATGTGTGCCTGTTTTGGTTTATTCTTGTCACTGGATTTATTTATTATATATTTGTTTACCCGGTTAACTGGTATTTGTAGCTAATCATCATCATGGTGGACAGCTTTATGACATACACAGTATATGATGCACAGGGAGCAGCTGCTGCTTCTCACCTGTTGGTGATGGGCTTTGCCAGAGGGGTGTAATGTGCAGGTTCATGCGATCTCCATCAGATCACACTCCTCCCTAACCAATACAGTTGCTAATGCAGCTGAAAGTGCTAAACCAGTCACCACCAGTCTTCCCTCCTGCCAACACCGGAGGCTTTTGTGTCACTTGAAGGCACATCCAAGATAAACCCGAGGTCCCTGTGGTCATAGGCAAGAATTTTCCCCTGCACCACCTGTGCTTGCTGTCTTGTTTGGTATGAATTCTGCTGGTGACCTTGGCTTTAGGATTATGGGAGTGAAACTCTTAGCTGAAGTCTTTTAAGTAGACATTACATTCTCTGGTCAGTAAATAGCTGCATCATTAATATGTGAGGCTGGTTTCATGATGCTAACTTAGTAAAGATTATTAGCAATACATGAATCGTTTTTAAAGCAGCCTGTGTCTTCTTTAGCAACAGGACCTAAATTCTCTGGTCTCCTGGCTCTAAATGGAGGCTCTGCTCAGACTGATTTGTTTGTCCAATGTATCGCTGTCACTGTATGAAGAGAGGGCACTGTTGTTCAAGCCTGGTTCAGATTTCAAAGTCTTTCCCCCTCCATCCCGCCTCCCGTTCTCCCTCACTCATTCTCCTCTGGTCCCTCCCCCTCTCCGGCCCTACCTGGTCCTAAAACACCGTAAAGTTTAGTGAAAGCCATGTCCACTGGGGATATCAGTATCAATTTGCATATTAGTCAGATGTGCTCTGTGTATTTGGCCCTGTGGAGGAATGTGAGCGTGTAGGCTCTCCCTTCACGCCTGTGCCATTGCAAAGTGTTGAGCAGGACACAGTGAACTGTATACAGTCCAGAGCGCTTTCAGTCACCAAAATTGTGCATTTATTTGTATGTTGTTGTTTTTGTTTACATTCTTATATGTATATACACTTGGAGTTTTGGTAGGTACCAACAGTGGATTTATATATCTCCTCTGCTGATGACAAATACAGATATCCAGTGGTATGTGCTTTGTTTGGGCTGTCACAGGAAGGAGACTGGAGGACGAGACCTTAGATGTTTTGCCACAGTGGTTCGAGCTGCTGTTCTGTTTCACAGCCTCACAGAAATAGTGTGAAGAGCTGGGGAGGAGCAGAGTGGCGATCCATCGCACTTGCATGCTGTTCCCCTAAATTTAAACTGCTGAAACATCTCGGTCTGGGCACCACTGAGGCATTAAAGTAACCACCTCTAATGTGGCAAACTAGTCACCCAGCATCACTTCATTAAGATGCACAACGTTCTTTATAAAATGAACATTCCCACTGGGTTAAGATCCAGGGGAATCATCTGTCAGTAGTGGTTTCTGGATCCCCCGTGATAGGGTATCCACTTCCTCTTGGGAGGGGGGCACTAGTGGTGGTGACACAGTGATATTGGAGACTGCAGCCAAGAACACAGCTGCTTCACCAAACCCCACACTGCTCTGTCAGAGACGGAGCAGCGAGTTGTGGGGCTGAGGCTGCCTCTGTGGCTCTCACCATCTGCATGCCAGAGACCCTGGCTCTTCTCTTCTTCATGCCCTCAGACAAAACTATGGTTTACCCATCACTTCCCAGGTGGGCACAGAGTCGGCCCCCGGCTCATTTACAATATATCGCTCATTGAGGGGACACTATAACAGAGCATCTGCTTTCTCTCACAGTGTTCACAAGTCAGAGATGAGAACCTATCCTCCAGTCATGACACCTGCTGTGTGTGTAGGAAGTCATCTGTGAGCCATGGATGTGGCACCTGGCGTCCTCCTGAGAAGTTTCACGTCTTTGTCATCTTGCCGTCATCATCGCTGTCTTCACTCGGAGCGATGCTGGTGACCATGCTGCCGCAGCAGTACGGGCTGTAATGAACCAGCTCTGCTTGTGACGACTTCCTTGATTGTGCTGTCATAAACACTTGGTAGTGGATTAGTGTCCCCACTGATGTCTGCATAATTTATTTACATTCAAGCATGTACAAGTTTGCAGCACGCTGAGTTGCAGAGATTGCAAAGCGTACAGCGCCAGAGAGCCATCCAGCGCCTCAGCTGTTATTCCACAGACATTCCTCCCATTCCTATTAGCATCCCACTGGGCGTTTCTAACCAGCCAGTCGGAGTCCATCTTCCACTGCTTTTCTGTGATAAGAACATAAAAGGGCTGATACACGCGAGCGGGAGTATTTAGGACAGAGGTCAGCCTGAATTCGTATTGAAGCACATCGGCTTCTCTGGTTTGTTTGTATGTATTTTTTCTGACAGTGAAACTCCAGGAGAAAACTGAAGCATGCTGCATCTCTGTCAAACAAATCTGTTGGATGTCAGGCCAGTTTTTCCAGACAGACTGTACTGGAATTGTACGTTTCAATCAGATGTTTCTGGAGAAAGTCGAATCTGTGTCCTAATCCTTTTGACATTACTGTAAAATAGCAGCAGTGTGTATATGTACTGTATATAAAACCACCAAGGGAGAGCATCTGGTTTTGTTCAAACACTCACCTGTGTCTGCACTGGATAGGACATCAGAGCATCAAGCTGTGTTTTCAAGGACAGTTGGACTATTGTTTGTCTTGATTAGACAGATGAAAGAGAAGTGTAGGGTCCACAGGACTGGCACCATGGCTCCGTTCTCCCCTTGCTGGACATCATTAGCACTATAAAGCTTTTGCCGGTCAAATTGTGTAAGGGTTAGGGGTTTAGTCAAAAAAATCATATGGCATGCAGTTCACCCCTTCTGGTTACTGTCTGCTGTGTACATTAAATGATAAAATGCTTTTTATTATGGCACATTTTGTTTTTATTATCCATCTCGTGTGGAGAATAAATAGCATATGATTGTTTTTTTTATTTTAAAAGAAAAGAATGTCAAAACCACAACACAAAAACGGCAGCGCAGTCATAGAGCTAAAATAGTCGGTTGGCCTACACTGTGGTGTTAATGTGTGGCTTCTCCAGCTCCTAAACACATTCATATCTCCAAAGAATGTTGTTTTTCTCTAAAAGATACAATGGTACTGTTTTTTTCACGTTATGTTTTGACTCAGCTGTAGTCCTGTCATGTGGTCACTTCAATCACTGGGTAACAAGCTGACAACAGACTCCCTGTAGGTTTGCGTGTCTTTGTTTTTTGTTTTGTTTTTTCAGTCGATCTAACCCAACTATCATTTAATTCTTCATTTCTTTGCTCCTTTTTTTCCGTCCCACTAAAGTTAGAATGATTCTACATTGCTTGTGTAAACACTGACAGATGAGCTAAGAATCAGTATAAACTAATCTTCAAATAGTAGCTGCATTTTATGTGGTTGACTTCATATTAGGAAGAGCGCAGCAACTTTTCCAATCCAAACATCAATTCTGACTGAGTGATTGTTGAAAAAAAAAAAAACACACAACAGTGAATATTTAGTTTTTTTAGTGTTGACACATAAAGCTGTGGTGTTATTTGTCTGATGCTGACCAGACTATGTGGTGTCATAGAAGTGTTACGACATCTGCTGTGTGACTTCTGGGGAAAACTCATCCTCACTTCTGTGTCCCTCATGAACCGGGGCCACAGTTTGTAAAAGGCACGCGATGCTGTTAGCGCTGCGGTGGCGTGTTTACCCACTCGCTCGGGTTAGTAAGCCTTAAACTCCTCCTGCCCGCTCATTCAACTTGTTCCGTTCCGTCAGATTGAAACCGAGAAGACTTGGCGTATGGCGCGAAGGTCTCATGAAGGGGCTGAGGTTTTCAGGGTGCATCGGTGTCACTGTCAGAAACAGTTTTCTTGCTAAATACATGAAGTCATACAGCTGGCCACTAATTGTGCCTAGTTGTGTGTTTTCAGCTGTGTATTCAATGCGGTAAGAATTTAAAAAAGAACATTGCAAAGCTCTCTCTCCCCCCGGACATCAGAAGGAAAACATTTAGCATGTCACCATTAGTCTGCTATGACTCAGCTATGGACCTTCATTCAATACAGTTTAAACAGGGCCTTTCTTTAATCTCATCTGCAGAAGATGAAGGTGAGAGGATGAACACAGAGAGCGCTGCTGCAGGCCTAATAGCCCCTGAGAGTGCTGCCATGTGTGCGTGTCCTTGTCTGGCTGTTGTCCCTCTGTAGTGACAGCAGTTGCCCTCGGGGTGTCGGGGGGGGCCAGAGTTCAGACCGACACAAAAATAAGCCCAGTGGTGATGAAGTCTCCTGCCAGTGAAGGAGCGATGTCAGGCTCAGTTCAGTGGTCTGGTCGATAAGTGGATGGACCGCCGAAGGGCTGGAGCCAGCGCTGGCCCTCGGTGCAGAGGGAGAGAGAGAGAGGAAGGAGGATGACAGCCATTATTGGCGCAGGGAGAGTCAGTCACCTTTGATCTCCCAGTGGAAGTATCACTCCCGTCCTCACAGCTGTGTTTGCCCCCGGCCCTCCTCCTCCTCCTCTCACTGGTCCCCTCTGTCTCCACTCAAACACAACACACAGGCAGTGTGTTCTCTGTCTATTAATGCTCACTTGGCATCTTCATACTTCAGCTGTGTATCCTCATGATGCTGCAGCAGTTAGTCCTGTGGATGTTCTGTGGTTTGCCTTTTATTTGTCACCCTTTTATATGGTTTTAATGAAATGAGATTGAGATAGTTTTAGAAACATACCCATTTACTAAGAAAGCAGTTAAAATTTTGCTGTGTTTAGGTGGCCTTAAAGCTATAGTGCGTAACATATATCGCCCCCTAGAGGATTTCTGTGTTATTACAACGATACGGCCGGCACCTCAATATGGCGTATGGCCCGGTATAACCCGCCCCTCCCCTCCCCACCGCTACCGTTGGTCACTCTCTTTCTTCTGCCGAACGGGAAGGCTTTTTCTTTTTAGTAGGATCCACTTCTGAACCTCTTGGTCGCTTCTTTGGGTTCTCCGGCATGTTGCTTCTAACAGCGCTCTCCTCCCCCCTCCCTTCTCGTTGTCAGGTAAAAAAATTTTCGCCCCAGACACCAAATACAAAAAGAACAAATACTGAAAAATACCGGGAGGTGTTAGAGGAGCCGAACGGCTTAATCAGCGTTGTATCATCTCCTCTTGTAGTGGCTTGGGTGAAACGGATATTTACAGACACGTAGAAGTTACGCACTATAGCTTTAATGCCCCCAGTGAGCTGTTGGTCTCAGATACAGTAGCACCCAGTCCTGTCTCCCAGGTGGAGCTACTTGTTAACAGCAGGAGTATTGGGAGGAGTCAGCCTGATCAGAGCCAGGGCAGCAGTTTGTTTCCACATAATGTTGAATTATTTTCTTAAGGTTAGCTCAAGTAATTTAGATTTTTCTTTAGTCATTTTTTTTGCCATTTTATGCCTTTATTAGACAGGACAGTGAGAAAGATGAAAGCAGGGAGGGAGACTGTGGGAAGACATGCGGTAAAGACTGCCTCAGTCCGGAGTTGAACTGGCCATCACTGCTTCGGGCAGTGCCAACATGGGATGTTCTCTAGCCACTTGACCACTCAGCACCCTGGAATTAAGATTTTGATGCTGTGTTTAACTCACATTAGTGCTGCAACAAAAAACACAGCCACTTTGTGTCTCTGTGTTGGCGCAGAGAGATTCCCAATGCACAGAACTGTAGCAAATAAAAACATTAAAGGGGTATTGTGTAAATTCTCTTGTTGTAGTTTTTTATCAGAACTAACAGTCAATAATAAAGATCATATCCCATCATCGTGCATACCTTCATGTTCTTACATTTGCTCCACATATAGTGAAAATCAGAGAAGAGCAACCTGTTAATGTTTTTCCCATGTGGTCCTGCTTCTTTAAGTATATGTTTCCTTGGATGTTTTTCTCATTGTGTGTGTGTGTGTGTGGCCTGTGTGTGCTCTTTTTATTGCCTTCAGACACACATATCCAGATTACCACCCGGAACAGTTCCTGGACAGTCTTTGGCCATCGAGGGAGGGGTATGCCGACTGATGAGCGTAGTGGAGTGAGCCGCATCCGCCCCTTCTCCTGGGCTTCTTCAGCAATACTCCAATACATACAGTACTCTTCCACCCACTCACAAACATACTCGCACGTACTGCACCCTCACAGGCCACCACCTTTTTGATGGCAGAAGTAAATGAGCTTTAGCTGCGTTAAGAGATGTCCGGGAAGGACGGAGGGGTGTTAGCTTCTACTTAGTGCACTTACAGGACTTCCCTTTGCCACTGTCTGCCTCCAGCATGTACTCTATGCCAATCTAACTCCCCAGGCTCTGCAGTGTCACCTGGATTAGACTTGATGCACCATTTATTCTTTGTTACTCTTTTCCAAAAAGTGACATCCTCTCTTTTGTATATAAGCTATGATTTAGGAAAACAGGGTGGATGTTATTTCTTTTTGTATCGCTCAACAGATGTGACTATTTTCAAACTTTGAGGAATTTCAAACGCAAGACCGTATTTTGTTCTTTAATACTTTTCATGTTTAAGAAGATGTCAGATTTCACCTTGTGGAATGTGGAATGCCTGCTACTCAAAATAATTATGAATTCATGTATTCCTGCAGGCCCATTGTTATTAATCCTCCAGCATACTGTATAATGTAGCATCATGTGCATCTTTGATGAATTTTATAATCATTTCAGCCATAGAACGCTTTTCTTTGATTGTTTTGAAATGTGAATGCATAGATATTGCATGTACAAAATCTACAGTAAGCCACTTTCTGTTCTTTGACAGGCATATATTGACAGGCATATATATATATACAATATATATATAGTGCTCAGGTAGCAGCATCTGACCCCACCGCCAAACATGACTGTTAGTCATCATTTAAAGATAACAATTTATATTTGTATTGTCACGCTGAGAGAGACATGTATTTTCTTGCTGAAAAAGACAGCTAAGAACTAATTTATGCATCAAGCCCATGAAATGGTGCTGTTGAGAATTGTACTTGAAAGGAGAAATGGCCTAAATTGATACTTCTGTTGGGATAATCCGTTTCTCTGGTTTCGCTGTTTCATTCAGTTACTACTAAGAGTCTCCACAAATATTCTTTACTTGAAAATGCAACTAATATAAAATGGTATAAGCTATGGAAATGATAAATATGTGCACATCTGTCTACAGTGCTCAGAAAGTAAATAAAATCTATGTTGCTACATTTATCTTTTGTCTTTTTGCCTCCATCACACGAGACATGTTCTTCCTGTACCTTTTCCACAAAAAGACACGCACTGCTATTCAGAGAGCAGTGTGTTTGTTTGTGTGTGTGTGTGTGTGTGTGTGTGTGTGTGTGTGTGTGGGTGTGTGGGTGTGTGGGTGTGTGTGTGTGTAAACCCCGACAGGCAGCATAAATATCATCATTTGAACTGTGGACTGCCAAAAATGTATAGTCTGGGAATAAATTACATGCTGGGCAGTAAGTGGAGTGGAGAAAGAATTCTGCGAGGAGGACTGAAACATTTCACTCTGAGAGGAGAAATGAATGAAGTTTGTGCATCTTGAGGAAAATTGGTCGCTTTTAAAATGTGATGTGCATCTCTGCCACACACACACACACGTTCTTTTTCTGAGCTTCTGTTTATGACATTTCAGCTTTTCTTCTCATTTAAAAACCCCAAACCAATATTTTTTTTCACTCTCCAGTGTTTGTGATGATTTGATTCCTCTTTAATATAATTTTAAAGGTTCTGATTAGACGGAGCAGCTATTTATATCAATTGTATCACTCTCAAGAGCAAGAGTTTGCACAGCTGCTGACTCTGGACCATGGCCACTGTGTCTGAGAGGAACGTGCAATAGAGATGTTGGAGAAGATAAATATATTCGCTGTTTGAAGAGAGGGATGCCTCGCTGTCAGCGCATCAGGTCTGGTTGTGGGATAGTATTGATGCTCTCCAGCTGCTTTCCCTCTCAGGTGTAAGATGTCACAGTCTCTCGACATCACTAACGTGCAAAATGAATTTGACAGGTCAGGAGGAGCAGCAGAAGGTTGGCCGGGGAGGTGCTGTGCGTGTTTGTTTTTGTTCCACAGCCCCCTGACCCCGGTTTGATCTTGAGGGTCCATCTAAAAGGAGATGCAGGTTACCTTGCCCCTCACCCGCGCTCACACCATTCTCCATTAGCTTGATTATGTGTTATTACAGAGCGCTCTTTCTTTTTTCCCTCAGAGCTAATCTGTGTTGCTGGGAGACCCTCGGTGCCCTATTCAGCTCAGGACCTTCCCCTTCAAACATCATCCCTCTCTGTCCTGGATCCCCTTAGCTTTGAAAAAGGATCCCAGGTCTTTAAAAAAGTGGACGGGGTCCTGAGCCATTCAAGGTGTATCCAATGCCTCGCGCTCAGCAAGGCTCTTAAATGCAAAACAGACGGTGAAGCAAATAAAGATCAAAGGCGGCAGCCTTGCCTGCCTGGCCTGCTGTCCTCACATGCCAAGCGGTGCTGTCACAGTGAATCACGGCCATGCAGCTTCCATGCTCATTCTGACCCCCCCCCACCACACACACAGACACACAAACATATACACATAAACACACGCACCACCACCAACCCCCTTGACACTGTTACAGCCTCTCTGTGCCAGTGTCTAACATCAACTCTCACACATACAGGGTTAAAGGAGCTGCCTTTGTGAGACGAAGCTCGAGCCGACCCCGAGGACACAGAGGAGCCAGACTTCCCTCACACTGATCCACATCAGGATCTGCTCTTAGCATGATCAGAGCCAAACAGTGGAGCATGTCAGCACTTTATTCACCCCTGCCTCTCGGTGCAGAATTTCACTGAGCCTGCATTTGCTTTCTTTCAAACACTGAAATCAATGATGTTGTGTATTTGATTGAAAATGGATGTTATTTTTCTATGTAATGATCCGTTGGATTTTAAATAATGTCGGCCTCTTTAAAAGGCCATTTGCATTTGACTGAAACTGACTTTCCCTAACTTCTATTAGCACATGATGCTAGCAGAGCGTGTAAAATGTGGCGGTACATTAGTCATAAGTTCAGCTCAATGAAAGCTACTGAATATAATTACACTTTTATGAGGTATGTTGTCCTCATTAATGCCACAGCTTCGATTGGGTGAATTTATGAGTGGGTGCGTGTTATTCTAGCTTTTGTTTGAGCTAGATTGAAGTCAGGAGTAAAGGGTCAGGTACCTCTCAAGACATGAAGGCCGTCTAACAAGATGCTGTTCATAACACAGGGAGGCTACATGGTATATTCAAGTGAAATGGAGCATTCAGTTATGTTATAGATGGTGTAGCTGTAGATCCCTGCAGCACCTCGGCTCAGCCTGTTTCTTGGCAGCAGGGGTTAAGTGAGGCACTCTGCCCTCGCGGATGCTCCACAGCTACTTGACCTGTTTGTTCAGCTGCACACTCAGGCACATGTTTGCCCCCACCACCTCGCCCTCCCCTGATTCTCTGTGCCAAAGATGCAAACCTATGGTGAGCAGAGTGCCAGTGGCCCTGCCCCTGTTTTTGCTGGTAGGACACGCCGGGGAAGGAGGGATGGGGTGGGGGTGGGGGTGTAGTTGTACTCGCAGTACAACTAGATAAGCAGCCTCCTGGTCCAGGTCAGCTATTCTAGATTAGAAGACCAAAGAAAAACCTTTTAATTAGCTTTGCCGTGCAGTTAGGGCCCTGTGGTATTGCGGCCCAGACACTTCCTGCATTGTGCTACACCACCCATAAAGTAGCAGAGAGAGGGAGTGAGTGAGTGAAAGAAAGTGAGGGAGTGAGAGGCTAAATACGGTTCTGCCACATCTGCACTACGCCACAAAACAAAGAGATGCCTGATTGCCACCATGCGCCCTGATATTTACACAAAGATCCTCACAGTGAGCTCCAGCTCGCACAACAAACCACCTGGACTCGCTTGAACGCAAAATATTTCTCGAGAAAAGAGGTGGAGAACAGCTGAGCTTTCGCTTCATTTATTACAACATTAACTCATCCAAGTTTCCATTGCTTTCTTCTCCTTTTTAACTCCCCTTGTTTTCATATTCCCACAGTTTGCTCTTATGTGGAGATCTACTGAGAAGTCACAGAGCCAGCGCTGTCAAACTGGGTCTAAAACAGTGTAAGTTCGTTGGACATAATTTCCTTCTCATAACAAAAATAGAGGCAAAATACCAACAATCATATCTTGGTGATGCTTAATGAGCCCTTTCGGATCCTTGACAATATACCACTAATATGGTGCTTTGCATCCTTTGAAACATACCAAAGTAGGGTCCTGGAAATAGTAACACAAAAGCGAGGCCTCATTGACGTCCCGCAGCCAACGCAACAAGTTTTCCCTGTGCTCTCTGCACCCGCTGGTCTACAGTATGTCTGCGCTCTCATGCGTTTTAACACCAATTACACCAACACACCCTCCACGCCTCGGCTCTGTATTCTTACCTGCACCTTGGCACCGGCAGTCACTCCAGAGGCTGGGCTAGTGTTTCATGGGGAGGGGGGCCGACATGAGAGATGAAAAGTGAGGAGGGTATATGAGTAATTGTGTGCTATGGAGACACGTGGAGCCTGTCTGGAGAAGAGACACAGGACTCTGAGATGGGGGGGGTAGGTGGTTTTTGTGGAGGGTGGTGTCATCAATTTGCGCTGGGCCTTAATGTTTCAAAATAAAAGACCAACACCTTGCTTTGATCTGCATGGCCTGCTCAGCAGACGGTCTACTAAGATAACCACACCAGTTACTGTAATCTTAGACCAGGACCATGCCTTTACTAGAGACACAGACAGAGGACTTTAAAAGAGCTTTACACACTGCAGCTCTGACACACACAGTATATCAACAGTTTAAAGGAGCATCTTGGTGATTTACAGTGAGCATTAGAGGGCGGGTCATTGATAAAAGGCCGTTTTAGGGATAAATGGGTGGAAGGAGGCATACGGAGGAATTTTGTATGACTAGTGATAGGCGCTTGCAAGTAGCGCCTCCGGGGTGTGGAACGTGCTGGGGCCTGCTTCATTATAAAGACAAGCACTGCACCCAGGCAGCTGTGCCGTACACAAGACTGCAGGAATGAGGGCACCATGAATGGCTTTCTCTGTGTGACAATGACTGCAGCACTCAGCGGAGGGAATGGTCAGAGGTCCCTGCTATGGACAGGCAGCTTTGAGTATGTGTGAGAGAGAGCGAGAGAGAGATGGAGAGAAAGTGAGAGAGAGAGTGTGTGTACACTGAGAAATTACTCAGGAATGTGAGGATACATGCCAAAGACAAATAATTTGAGTCACATTCAAGGGAATCTTACCCTCCTCGCCCTCTGAAGAAATATCACAATCCCATCAAAAGGCCTGGCCTGAGAGCCACACTGGATGGAACTAATGGAAGTCTTGTGCGCTGGCTTAAGCCTGGTGGAGGAGTTTAATTGATGAGATGCTATTATTTTTTACTTTCCTACAGATGAATTTCCTCTGACAGCAGGAGGGAAATCTAATAGCGACACGTTCATTGGCATTTTTTAAAAATTTATTTATAGATTTATATTTCAAAAAATCTTTCCATACAGTTGAATTCACACATTCTTTATGGTCTATTACGGTTTAATCCTAACTTGAGACAGGGACACACACACATTGGTGGAGGAGTTGGATCTAGGGAGGAATCTCAAGTTAGCATTGAGCCATACAGCCTGTGAATCAGAAAGCACAGTCATAGACACCCAACTCATACACAGCTACAGCTTAATAAATACTTTACAAAAATAATGCAGGCTTTTTACAATGGAGATCTGCCTCAGAGACCCAAAGGGACACGGTGGTAAATTACTGTTAGAGATTTAAATGTGCATGCTAAATAAACATACTCACAAGCTTACATGGGAACCTGGATATTGCAATGGAGAAAATGGGATACGTTTGTTGCCCTGTCCTATGTCCCTAACCCCCCACCCCCCGACACATTCCTGAAGGATCTCATTATTCTATTATCACAGGCCTCTCAGATTCACCAAACACAAACAACCTATGGAGACGAACACGGACACAATCTACAAGATCATTTCTAGAATAACACTTTTCCCTTTTAAGAATACAAAGTCAGTTTCTCCCTTTAGTGACCAAATCTGACAGAGTTATAATTGGCAACACAATTACTGGCGCAATATCAGAGGCATTTTTTATTAAAAAAAAAAAAAAAAAAACAGCATTAAAAACAAAGCATCATTTTGTGCCTGTTTTTGGTTAAGTCAAGAAATGTTCCTTGACCGAGTGAGGCTTCTGACACTGGATTTTTATTCCTCTTGGAGACGTGAGTCTTGTTCCTCAGAGCCTAAAAGTTCATTTGTTATTTGACCTTAAAGAGATTTTTTTTAAAACATTGTTTCAGCACCAATTTGAGGTTTAGCTGAATATTTAAGCAGTGTTTGTTTTCCTCCTCTCACACCGCACTGGGCTAGAATTCCCTTGCTTCTTCAAACTGTTTGTAGTAGTCCTCGTCCTGGGGGTTGTCGGGACATTTCTGCCCATTGTTCGGTGGCCTGGCCTGGTTGTAGCGGCTCCAGTCCCCTTTGCAGATGATCCAGGGCAGGATGTCCACCTTATAGTGCAGGTCGGCTGAGAACTCGGTGCTGATGAGGTTGGGCGTGCCGGCCCCTTTGCCGCGAGTGATGAGCTTCATGTTGTCGTCGTAGCAGCAGTGCTGTGCTGCCAGCGTGGTGGACTCCAGCGTCAGCATGGAGCGGATGCAGTAACGAGCCGTGGGCTTGTAGATCTCCAGCTTCTCCTTTGGCCCGCTGGCGTCTTTCCATCGGAAATCCCGGCGCGTGGGGGCGTCGTGGACGTCTGCCGTGCTGTACGCCACCTCGGTCGGGTAAGAGCAAGGGCAGCTGGGAAGGTCGTTTGCCACCTTGGTCATGTACTTCTTCAAGAAGTCGCTCTTGCAGTTCATCCATCGCTCGCAGCTGTCTGTGTCTGGAGGAAATGAAGACACTGTTAAACGCTGCAGCTTTAGAATATGAACCCAGAAGTGTGAAGGAGGGATGTTGAACATGAAGGTGTGTTTTCACTGGGCTGATTAAGAACAGGCAGATGAAGATGGAGTGGGCAGCGGCACACTGTGCTCTTCCTGCCCTGCTGCACATTTTCATCTCTGCGCAGTAATGGGCCGCAGCCCGAGCATGAGGAATGCTAAGTGTGTGCAGGAACTTTGCTGCCAGATGGATGAACTGCCTTTGATAATGTAAGAACATCTGAATGAGGGATAGTCTGCAGCAAGACAAGAGCAGGGCAAATCTTACCAACACCAAAGAGCTCTGTTGCATTGAACTCATCTGTTCCCGCTAGCAGGCTGACTTCTGTCGCTGCCGTCCTGAAGGCATCTTCGATACCTGCAGAGAGATGGATTATCAGTCTACGGTGGATCAAAAGATTTTTTAAACTTTTTGTTTGTTGTGAGATCCAAAGTCAAGACTTTTACCTGGACAGTTGGGCATGTCACAGGTCCTGGATTCGGTGGCAGTGCAGGCGTAGCCGCATGACCTGGTCCTCTTCTGGTTGCCGTTTCCACAGGTCACACTGCAGGCTGACCAGTTGCTCCAGTCCCCCTCTCCATCTATGTAGTCTGGATCGGAGAGACAGACAGAGAGAGATCCTCAGCTCTGATGCAGGCCACATGCTGAACTTACTCAAGCCTGTTAACATGCCTCACTAATAATAAGTGGGGGGAGGACATGAAAGGGGAAGAAGGGGAGCTCCAAGTCTCTCTCTCTCTCTCTGACTTTGCCCCACAAAGCAGATACCTAGGCTACACACACACACACACACACACACATACACACACATACAATGCACTTTATTGCCCATACTAACATGTTCATGCTGTGATGGGAAAGCGGAGTAACGGGGCAGCATTTTGCAAATTCCACCAAAGCTCCCAGGGATCCAGCAGGCAATTTACAGATAGAAATTTTCAGTGGTGCCAGAGCATCAGAGGCTCAGCGGCACAGGACACCATCCGCCTGCTCTATCTGTGATTCATTGCTTCGAAAATAGGAAGTGAAATGGCGAGAAATCCTCTTTAACTCCAATTATCTCTGAGCAGATCGCTATAATGGGTATACATGGAAACGGTTTCAACAGGCTCTACGACCACCTCGGCCCACCACCACCGCCGCCGCCGCCATCAATACTGCACACAAACACACACACACACACACACATCTTGAAAGCAGTACTCCATCAATGAGGAGAATTAATGTGGGCATGTTGGGATGGAAGTAATTCCCCCCGCTGCCATCTGCCCCTCATTATGAGCATTTTATATGAATAAAGGCCAGATAGCTGTCTAGCTCTGCTCCTGTCCCCCCCTCCTTCTCATCGCTTATTACAGCCTGAGAGCTGATGGTGGCCACTCTGACAAAACTCTGAATTTAGAGAACTTTATAATAACCTGCCCTCAGCCCGCAAGTGAATACATTACGAATGGCTTGTGATGAATGACCCCCACCGCTTGTCCGCAATTATGACTATTAGGTTTAAAACCAGGACAGTAATGATGATAAAATATTTCCTTGTCTATTTGTGTGGTATGACTGAGAGCTGACCGCAGCGATAAGCCAGGAACATTAAACATTGGCTATGGTCTGACAAAAAAAAAAAAAGATTATAAAATCGCCTTCCTAACCACTGCAGAGCAAGTGCAAGTGGATGAAATGACATTTTCCACAGCACACGCATTCCTGCTCGACCATGTTGGTTTTAGGCATGCTACAACACGGGCCTCGACGCACACTGTATGACAGTGAGTGTAAATTCTTCCCCGGCAGATTTATCTGTGGGGTTACTTTTGGAGAGTGTTGTGAGAATGGTGTGGCAGCCTAACAGTGCTCCTGGCCCCATTCCTGCTGCTGAACTTTGATGTCGCCAGGCGTTTAAACTGTGTCACGTAGCTTGCTCCACACCACAGAGGAATCCATCTCATAAAAGAGTGTTAAAGGCTTCAATCAGGGGCTCCCAGAGGCTCGCCTGGGATGACTGCACTTATTATGGTGACAGCTTAAATCAGCAAATCTGCAAATTACAGATTCCACATCAGACTATGACCATCTGTGGAAACGATGGACCAGTGCGCAAATAAGAGCCCATGGATCCCTGGCTGAATATTCTGCAGCGCGCGCGGTATTGTGCACTCACTTCCGTGCAAAACAGCCAGCGCACCCTCCTGTCACTCTCACCATATTCAGATTGGGCTTTGCTTCCTCCCCCGCCGCCTCCTCTCCTGTCCCAGTCTGCCGGCGGCCTGAGGAAGTTGCTGTCTTCGCTGTTGCTCGTGTAGGAGCGATCGTTCTCCGTTTGATGCGTGGTGGACGAGGAGGGGGAGGAGGAGGAGGATGAGGAGGATGATGAAGAGGTATGAGGCCACCAGTTTCTCCAGTTAGGAGAAGCCCAGCTGGGTTTGCTTTCCTTGCGGAGGCCTTTCTCCGGCTCATGACCCTCCAGTCCATCCACCACCTCAATGGTCACCTGGGGGAAAGAACACAAGTCAGTTTAACCCTCCTGCTGTCAACCTGGATCAAGGAAGGAAGGGCGAAAGGAAGGAAGGACAAAGGGAAAGAAGGAAGGAAGGACGAAGGGAAAGAAGGAAGGAAGGACAAAGGGAACGATGGGAGGAAAGAAGGAAGGGAAAAGGGAAGGAAAGATAGATGGAGGGAGGGAACAGATCAGGTCAACTGGATCAAAAGAGGAAGGAAGAAGAAGTAAGGACGACGGGAAGGAAGGAAGAAAAGAAGCAAGGGAAAAAGGATTGTGGAAAGAAGGAAGAGAGACAGGAAGGATGGAGGAAGTGAACAGATTGGGTCAATTTGACCCAGAAGGACAACAGGAGGGTTAAAGTCGATTTGCAGCACAGACGCTAATTCAGTAACGTTCTAGGACAGAGCTGGACAATGAGGTGACGCTCACTGATCTGATACCCCTACACACAATATTACCCCCTCCCCCTTGCTGTCCTAACACATGTGCCTCCCAGATGAGGGGGGACGACCACCCCTGCCCCACAGCCACCCTCCCACCTCTCGGGCCCTCTCCACCTAAACACAAAGTTCAAAGGGCTACTCAGCCTCCTCCAGACCATGAAAGCCAGATGAATCCCAGGATCAAAGACACAACCCAGCCCCTCCTCCCCTTCTCCCACAGCCTCACGCCCTTGCTCAATTGGTTGCTCCGCTCTCTTACCACATCTTGAGATGTTAATACACTTTGTTCGTGCTCGGATTTAGCAGTGATGCTCTCAGAAATGGAAAGACCCCCTCGCTGGATTAGACAGCAGAATGATTTAAACATGGCAGCGGTTACTCGGCCATCTGCACCACTGAGGGACTTCTGGGCAAGGGCCTGCCACACATTTACATAAGCCGCCGCCTGTCTTCCTGCACATGGGTTAGCAGTGAGGCTCTGCTGGTTAGCGCCTGCCTTTTAGCTGTCTTTATGATGGACGTGGGACCTCGGTATCTATCTTAAGCTTCACTATGAACCAGGGAGTGTGAAAGGCAACAGGGGGAGAAGGAAGGAGGAAGGGGGCAGAAAAAGGGGGTAGTGATGTGCACCAAACTATTCTCCTTCTTCCTGTTTGCTCTTCCTGTCCTATGTGCTTGAGTAGCCATGTCTTACAAGTGGGTGAAAGCATCAAAGCGCACTGGCAGGTGCACAGACACACATCATCACCTGTATGTTGGGATTCTGTCCATTGATATCGGCTTTGGAGAGGTCGGGGAAATTGTGCAGATCTAGCAGGAAGGTGCCAGGACCGTCTCTGTGTACGTTGCTGCCTTTGGCCCAGGGCAGGGCCAGCCGGTGTTCTGGACCAGACCTCCGGTCTTCAGGAGCCAGCTGGGCAGAGGAGCTGCTTTTTGCATTTATGTTGTTCTGCTGCAGAGACACAAGACAGAGCACGATATTAATCTACTGTTGGTGTGTTCACAAGATTAGAATAAGTATCTTTTGTGTTACTGTTAAAACTAATGACATTTACTACTACGCAGCGTGCACTCCCAGCAGTATTAGGTTGACCTCTCATGTTGACAGAGGTTCACGCGGCAGTGACCTCTGTCATAAATCCTGCAGACAGTGGACTCTCGACCAGTCGGAGCCCAGAAAGAAGGAGCCACTGACACACTGAGGCAAACATCACCCTGAGCCCTAGGCGTCTGTCTGCTTGCTCCAAAATATAACACGTCTCCAGCCCGCATCCAGAGCCAGTCTCACAGTAAGACTGTATATATGTTTCCATTTTTACCAGACACACAGAATGCCCACTGCTTTACCGTAGCAATACGATGTGGGCATATATAGCATGTTCTTCTCGTGCTGGCTGAGAGAAAACAGCTATGTAAGACTGATGGTTTTCCTACGCTGAGGTTATACAGAAAAACCTAAGCAAACATTGAAAAATAATTACATCTGCCTTCTTGTAGACAGAAAAAAAACATTTGGTCCTCTGGCAAGGCTGGGCTGGGGGGGGGGGGGGGGGGGGTTGTAAATTTGTCCCTAAAGGACTGTCAGGGCATATGTCCCCTGTCAGGTATGCACAGAAGAAACAATTACTCCTCAATTCGACAGATAGCCAAAAGTAGTCCGCAATCATCCATTCTGGGTTGGCAGAAAATAAGATCAAAGAAAGCCATCAATCACGTCCCTTGTTTTCCTTTTTTCATGTCCCCTTTCCTCCTCCCTAGTGTTTTTGTGGCCGGGCTGAGGCCTGAGAATATGGCAGCAGTGCTATACAGTTGCGGTGGCCAGTCGCAGACAAAGTGTCAGCTCAGCCACATTGTGGTGGGAATAAAAGCCCCCAGTGGAGCTGTTTGTGTCCAGCCAAGGTGCACTCTGGGACAATATAGGCACTGTAAATGGAGCTGCACAGCACGAGAAGAAAGATTATAAATGTACATGTTACTTGAATTCAGCTGCAGAGAGACTTCCCTCATCCATTTACAGTCACTTCTTACTGCTCCTGAGGCCACATGGAGTTAATGTGATAATATGATGCATTTAAAAGAATATAAAAACCCTCAAATCACATTTCTTAATGTGGGCAACCTGACGCTATAATTACAATCATTATACAATGACCCATAATTTGGAAGAGGAAGAGGGAATGGTTCTGCAGGAGGGAGAGGTTACTTCAGATAAGATGATGAGATTTTTTTAATTGAGAATTTATGTTATAAGGGTTTTGAGAAAAGAAGGTTCCAATTAAAACCACACACCAAACAATTATGACAGGAAGCTCGGTACAGAAAAAAGAGAGAGAGAAATCATTTCAGCGGCTTAGATTGTGCATCGGCTATCGACCCTTTATGTGAACATCACAGGACCCTCTTTGGTTCTATCGCTGGTACTTGGGCTTTGAGATGACCATGTGATAACCCTGCCTTTCAAGTTCCCAGCCCTCAGAAGTCACTCAGTGGCTGTAACCGAGCTCCACTGAGGCAGCAGCTCCAACACAACCCTCAGCCACAGTGTAAAGACACACAGTACATACATTTATAATTATGTTCAATTGTAATTGAAAGCTAGGCGCAATGAATCGCATCAACCTCAGACCACACAAGTTGCTTCTCATTCCAGACATTACTGTTTTATGACATTGATATGATATATTACTACAAAGAGTCTTTTAAATCTGTTGCCAGAAAACATTTAACTAACAAATTCTCTTCATTTACCATCAGAAGATTGTGACATTTCATCCACGAAGCCTCTCATTTAAGTAAATCCCTTCTGGGATGTTTATTAAATGATAATAATGATTAGAACAATAATAACTGTTATTGAGTAATGACTTGCAACTTTCTCCATGCGTTGGTCTAATAAAAAAAAGCAGATGCCAACACAAATGTTGCACAACACTCGAAGTGTTGGGTCAGGAAACGCAGTCACAGTGTTTGCTGGCAGATTAATCCTCCCTTATCCAGTGTAATCCTATCTGAATCTTCTGTTGTATCATATTATGCTGTATTACACATGGCGGGCAGATCATCTAATCCTGACATAAATTTGGTTTATTGAAAGGAAAACTTCAAAGTATTCCAACTAATCCCGGAGCTGCACTTGATGACGATGTTTCATTCAGGTTTGGGAGCTGGAGCCTGCTTGTAAACACAGGGACTGTGTCAGTTTATGAGCAAATGCAGGAATACGAGCATGAATGTGATTTAGTTTAGGGCATTGATTATGTAGCAGATGGTGGGATAGAGATACAGTTTGTAAACAAAAACATTAAAATAAAGTCCAGTCACTAGCTAAACTCTGCAGTGAGTTCCATATTAAAATGATCTGTAAAACTCAGATATCAAAATAAAAGGTTTTGGACAGTTTGCTATGGGCTGCAAAAAAGCTACACAGGTTAAAAAGTGATCCATGATCAGCCCAGGTGATACCAGTCATCACTTGGTAGAGAACCATATTACTTAAATTATCCCCCATTTTTACCAACATTAAATATGGCAGCTCCAGCATAGTTACGTTTAGGTAAGGAAGAAACTGCTCATCCAGAGCAACTCAGCTAATATTAATCTTAAAATGCAACACTGAACGTAGAGGTTATTTCTCCAGTCTATGAGTCAGCATCATCCACAAGGGGCCTAAGAAGGCACAATAATTTTACTTGTCAAGAATTTCTCAAAGTCAATATGTTATGTCAAATCAACATTTTCATTTTCAGTCACAAAACAGCCAAAGCTTTGACAATGGCTGCCACAGGAATGTGCACAGAGAATTGACACATCGTTTACTGTCTTGCTTTCTGTGGTGGCAACAGGACGTTGATGCTGATTTTCTCCCTGTAGTAAACATATCAAAATCTTGCCAAAACACAGAGAAATATCAGCCTTAAATAACTCACTGTTGATTAAAGCCTTAAGATAGCGCTGCTGAAAATCACCAACTGGACAGAAAAGGGGGAAATCTAAGATCGTTTTTCTCTCATAAGCACTGAGATTTCACAAAATCTATATTTTCCATCTGGGAGCTTAACAGTGTGAAGGACAAACCACGAAATCTTATACGTCCACATTCTCAATCTCAATCAGTATTTCAGAGGAGAGATTGAAGACAGTCAGTTGAGTTGGAAATGATGGAAAGAATGCACAGGGAACATAGGAATTACTCATCAGGAAGGAATGGCAGTTGTGTATCAGTTGTGTAAAGTCTGTTCCGTTCCTAATGTCGACATAAACACCGCACTCTGTCTTTTCCAAACGACTCTCTGTGGAGTTTTTTAACACAACGTAATGAGAAAAACATGCAGTTTTCACTAATACTGCTCAGACTGTAACAGTGCGCAAATTAAATGTTCACCAAAAACCATCAGTGTTTCTCTCTGAGCTGCTTTACAATCACTCATCTGAGATCTTCCTCAATGAGGCAAATGCTTTAATTTGAAGATCAAAAGTGACACACCATTCCTCAGTTCATCAGGGGCCTCCCAGGATGTCACCCCCCACTCCCCAAAGCCATGAATGAACACTTGCATACACAAGCCACCCCCTTCTCCCTCCTCACAGTATCTGCTCTTCTTTTCCCGCTTCCCCCTTTTTCACTTTGTGAGGGCTGCTTAAAGGGGCATGACTCCATTTTCAATTGGGAGCAACTCAGGGGTCCTTCCCCCAGGGACGCTGGCAGGAAATGAAGGCAATGCACATTGTGCCAGATGCTTTTCAACACTGCACTTAGGTAGGTGGAAGAGAAAACTATCCTTCCCCCCGTCACTCGCCTCATACTTGGTGTACGTGTTTGTTTAGTTACATGATCAAGTAGAAATAAGCAGGTATGAGCTCGGAAGGCAACCGTTTATATAAGACACTCCAAAAGTTAAAAAGTAGATGTTCATAAAAGTTCAAAACCATAATCAACACAGCTCTTATAAAAAGTTGTGACAAACACTTTCAAAATCTGGTCTAACAGCAGATGAGTCTCCCTCCTATGTCGCTGATGATAATTTGCCTCAGACCAGAGAGTTTTCTCTCTCTACTACAGGTGCATGGAGCCGCATCCTGTCGTTTGTCTCTCTGTGAATGCCATTTTAAATATGACACCTTGGGATGACAATACATCCCCTGGGCCGTGACAAGCTCGGCTAAAAGATGACATCACTGTCTTCAGTGGCGAACCAGTGAGGCATATGTGCACATAGTCAGAGCATTCACAAGCAGCAGGAAAAAATCCATTCAGCGCTTGCCTTGACATGGGGCATGGGTGGCAAGGCTGGGCTCTTTCATCGCAGGCCAGAATCTCTATGTGAACTTATGACAAAAGCAGCGTGGAGGTTGGAATGGGTGGCATGCGTTCAGTATTTTTCACTGTGATTCCTTCAGGAGAAAATGCCTCCTGGTCCTTATCCTGCTTGTACGATCCAGCATTTGGCCGTGTGACAAATATTCAATAAATTCCTGAAATACTTCCTCAGCTTTGCATGCCCCTAATATCCTACACCAACACAGGCTTCTTCCACAGGCAGGTCAGTCTATATGGTGGTCATAAGAGAAATCACCCTCACCATCATCATCTGTTGAAGTAAACATTCTTTCCATTCAGCCTCCCCAAGCCCCAATAAAGCATTTATGAAGGGAGTTGACATAAATACCCATTTATCACTGGGACATGAAGACAGCATTTCAGTAGCATGCTAAATATACATCAAAAAGCAGCTGAAGGATGCTTAACACTCTCTAAAAAAGCCTGTTGATCCCAGACCTGTCTTAACCCTCGGGTCAGGATTTGAGGCTCTGCTGGAGAGTGGGTGCTTTATGCTGATGTTAAAATGGGCAGTTAAACTATTAAACCTGTCTTAAGTGGTGTCATGTTGACAAATGTCTCCCTCGTGCATTGATGGTGCAAGATTTAAACAGGACCACATTACAACCAACAAAAAGGAGGGCACTAAAACTGTCCTCTCCAGACTTAACCAGTTTCTAAAGATTCACAAAACTTGTTTTATTTACTTATATTGTTGTTTTTACTCCTCACTAATGAATTAACTGCAACTAACACCAATAGGCCTATCTGATCCTGATGTTTTCATGTGGCCTTGTCCACAACATGTGAGTACATGTAAGTGCAGGTTCAAATTAATCAAGTTGCGTTAAAAGCTCGATCTGAAGTCAGTAACGTGCCAGAAGCCTCTCCAAGTACAACTGTGGTGGTGGATCGGGTGGCTGTTGGGTAAGGGGGGTGGGGGGTGGGGGTGGTGTTGGGCACTGACGAGGTTCAGCTCTGACCCTCAGCCCCATCAAGTGAACACTTGGATGACAGTGATGAGCCCCTGATGACAGAGCAGTGCCTACAGCTAGCATTTAACCCTCAACAATAGGGAGGTGTGTCTGGCGCAGGGGGCTGATCTCTGACCCTGCCTCATCTTCCGTCCCTCTGCTGGCTCCCTGCCATTCCCGGAGGAGAGGGGAGGGAGAGGGAGGGGGCACCCTGGGGAGACTACATCCGCGTGTATGTCAACAATCTCTAAAGACTCGCAGGAATGGGTGATTTATATTACCTGGGCCGTTGGCTCATGTGAGCATGTTATCAAACCCATCTGTGACCAAACGAGACCCCTTCTGCATCAAGTTTCCCCTCAGAAATGTCCCTTCTGAAAAGCCCCCCTCACCACTAATAGGTTCCCCCACTCACCTCAGTAAGTGCTGAGTCCAGGCTCAGAGTTACATTCCCCTGGGGCAGCGGACTGCTCCGCAGCACTGTGATGTGCAAGGTGAGGAGAAGGAGTCCCAGGAGCAGCAGCAGTTCCGCCGCGAGTCGCACCATCCTCTTGACGCGGCCGCTCTTGGGAGCCTGCGGTGTGGCCGGAGCTCCCACTCCGCCTCCTCCCGGTGCAGAGACTCCAATCTCCGGATCCGCCGGGGACGAGGAGCCGCAACACCACTTCGGAGCCACTTCGGGAATCAGAATTGCAAAAAGTGAAGGGAAAAGGAATCGGAGGGGAGGGGGGGGGAGTCGAATAATTTGAGAGAAGTGCTGAGGTAACCTGGGTGAATCTGGACCCAGGGGACTCTCTTTGTAAACTCTGGTGGGTTTGTTCTAAATTAAGGTGTATCCACTTGAACAGATCGATCATATAGTTTGATTCTAAGCCAAAATACGTGCTGAGTTCATGTGCTGATGGTCCACAGTGGTGAAAACTGCGGGGCTCATCCAGCGTGCAGCATAAACACTTTCCGCTCTTGTTGCGCCCTCGCCAAAATCTCCAAGCTCAGGAAACTTGCTGCCCAGTTGCCCCGTGGTGTCCCCGCCACATTCTCAGCCTCACACTTCACTTTTCCCTCACGTCCACTTCAGCCGCTTTACGCACTTCTGTTTTTGTCCACATTCTGCAGCGTCGGGCGCGCAACTTCGACGAGATTATACCTTCAGAAGAAGAAACAAGTACAGGTAGTTAAAGTGTGTCTTCTCAGCTCTGACTTCACGTTGGAGCTCTGTCCTAGAGACAATCTTCATCCATTCTGCTGTGGACTCTGAGCCCACCGGCTGGTGTGTGTGTGTGTGTGAAAGGAGTCCAGCTGGATGAGGAAAAAAGTCAAACCATATCAATCTACAGGATTACACACACACATACACACACACGCACACACACGCTGTTGTTGTTGTGTGCTCTTGAGGTGGTTTTATACTATACGCCCTGTGCAGGCGCCCTCCCCCTGGTTAACTCTTTCGTCCCTCTCAACCGGTCCTCCCCAAACTCGAGTCCAACAGGGTTTTACACCAAACACGCTTCAGGAAGTTGGAGTGAAAAGTCTGTTATTCTCCACTCAACATGGCAGATGAGACACATTAGAGTTAATCCAAGGATCAAAATTACATGAGATCCATAAATTATAATTTGATATCACTGTTGTATCTTTTGGTTAAATTTTGATGCTCATGTGTGTGTGTTAAAACATACCTCTTCTCCCAAGCCTATGACCTCCCCTACCCATAGCCGGTCTCTCCATCACCTCGCTCATTAATGTGTCACTGTGTACTGTCTCTCCCTCGTCTCCCCCTGTATGTCCCTGTTTCTTTTGTTTCTTTGTAAGCGTCTTTGGGTTATTGAAAAGCGCTATATAAATTAAATGAATTATTATTATTATGAAAAGTAAAAAAAAAAATTAAAAAAAAGAAAGCAAGAAAAAAAAAAGATGAGACAAGGAGACAACCTCAAGTAACCTTGGTGGTCCCCGGAGGCGCAACAGCGCAGAGGAAGACACCCGGAGGCGCGTTACAGGAGGTCTGGCTCTGCTTGACATGTGTACAGCAGCGCTCTCAGACTGTGACTGAAACACCACTACGGAAGGTGCTTTGACACTTAACTTCTGAAAGACAAATGGTGCGTAATGTGATTAGTCGTCCTGAGACTTTTTATTGTCCGCTTCAAAGGACAGGTCGCTGTGTGAAATTATGCGCCAAGCAGGGATGCTGCTGCTGCTGCTGCTTCAGCATGGGTGAGTTCACTGAAGACCCCCACACCACACCTCACCACCCCGAGGCTCCCGGAGAAGACCGACAGTGCCTCTAATGACATCTGTCACCTTTGAAGTCAACACATTCAGTTTGGCAACAAGTGGAACAATAATGTTCCTGATGACTGAGGAGATCTTATTACCTGCAGGGGTCAGGGGCTGTGTGTCAGTGCACAGGATCATTTATGTCAAAGATAAGGTCAGGGCACCTTCAAATCACAGCTCAGGCCGGATCATGCCTGTCACAACATATTTACATAAAACAACAACAAATGAACCTAAATCCTAAAAAAAAAAAGAATAAGCAAGATGTTATTTTCCCATCACCACTGAGTTTCTGTATCTGTGTGTTGGATATGTGGAATTCTGAAACCCCAAATATCTGGCTACTGGCTGACATAAGTTTCCAGTTCTATTTTGATGAAATGAAGACCCTGAACTGAGATTATCCCTCATTAATACCTTTATATGTTGGACAAAACTTCATGTCACAGATATCTGATAAGGCCGATGTCTGCATTGGTCTAAAGATATCCATGTAAATACACTGGTGAAATATACCACCTTCATTATGCTCCCTGTTAACAAGTGGGTCCCAGTGTGCTGCCTCGCTGCCGTGTTCAGTTACAGCATTGCTCCAGTGGCAGCAGATCTGTCCAAACCATGTAAATCTGTCTTTTGTCTGCCTCACTTCAAAAAATCTCTTTCCAGAATAGAAAAATCTCGGGCTAAATGGAAAACAGAGAGCACCGAGAATGGCTCGCCGGCTTTGGACACAGTGGTGGACATCAAAGGCGTAGCAGAGGATCCCCCTTCAGAATTGCAGTTACATGCCATTCCAATAAGCACAGTGTATTTGGATCTGCAGTTCAAAAGAGGCTGGTGCATGCAGGCAGGTCTCTGGGGCCTTGCCACCAGTAGTCTGACTGCACAGATGTTCTGAATGCCAGCGCAGACCATTTGCCACTTCTGCTGAAACTGAGGGCAACTAGAAGTGACTGGAGGGTAGTTTGGCCAGACATGTGCTTCCCACCTAGCCTGACAGTCAGTCTGTACAGCCACACTTTGTCACTAATTCTGCCTGTAACAATACATTAGAAAATATATTTAAAAATGACATCTAATTCTTTTTCTTAAAAGACTAAACTGGATTGAGAGCAAAGCCGGCGTGATTGTTTATAAAATGCAGAGCCTGTACAGATAGACATACAGTATTTGACCAGTTGTGTCTGTTTCGTGTCTGCTGACAACCACTGAACAACAGTCTTACCTCTTCAGCTTTAACCATACAGATCCATTGTCTAGATTAATTGTGGTTCAGTTATTTAGACTTTAAGTCTGATTACTGATACAAATCTAAAACAAAAAACCTGTGACATCAACATGATATCTGCTTTAAACTTAATTTCATTCTCGAATATGAGATTCCATGAAGCAGCACTTTTCCTGCTGTGCAAGTGCCGAAAAAATGTAGCTGGTAAATCTCAGCAAGTTTGAGTTTGCCTTTCTGCATAATCACAGTGGAGCTTAGTATTTCAACACTCCGTGTTTGTAACACTCTGAGTTATGTTTGAGAATAAATTCAAGCTTTGGAGTTTCTCTCTACACACAGTTTCTCTCTACACACATCTGTCCTCTGCTGTAAACCTGCTATGAATTTAACAATGTTCACAGTTAGACTAAAGGTGAAAGTAAACACAAATTAATAACAGACGTCCTGAGGGCGTTGGTGCACCCCCATGCAACATTTGAGGCCACCTTTCCCCATCTCATCCAGATCTGTATGGAACAGTACACTGGTATGACATCACAGATTTGAGGATTAAAGAAACTGTTTTGTATTGTTCCTGGCTATAGAAGCCAGATGTGAATATTCACTTACAGAACAAAGTGATCCACTATAGAGCGCACATTTCACCAGTTTTCTCCTTTAGGGGAAAAGAAGGTTTTTGTTTTTTTCCTTTTCTAACTTTTCTTAATTTGTTTTCTACTACATATGTGCCTGCGCTTCATCTACCACTCTTTTCTCCCCCAAGGATTGCATATTGTATTTCTAATCCCATCATGTAAAACATGAAATCCCTATATTGTTTACAGGGAGGTATAAACACAAACATGGTAACGTCTTAAGGGCAAACAAGTGTCGACTAGACCCATTCTGACACATTGTGAAAACACATTTATCATCCATCTAAAATCCTCTCTGTGTTAATCAAATGATTACCCCACACCACAGGAATTTAGATTTTGGTGCTAATTGCTAGGTTAGGTTTCTGTTGGCTCAGGTGCCGCATACTCGACGTGCTTACCTTCACAACTGTTGTGCAGTTTGTGTGTGAAACAGAACAGAGGGTCTTTAAAACATTAAGAATTAATCTGTTGAGACTTGGTGAATATGAGCAGTCTCACCACAAAACAAGCCGAAACACCACACTGCACCCGGGTTGTTGAGATTTAAAGGCATGTCAGGGGAGTAATTGCTGCATGATCTTTCAGTGACAGGAAGGTTATCATTTACTCTTGAGATCAAAGTGGTGTTACACTGAGGAAACTTTTATGAAAACAGATCACTCTGAAGCACAATGAAGTTATCTTCAGTCATATTTTCAATCAATCTCTTCAGCTATGGACTGAGTAAATAATCATGTGTCACGAGATGAACACAGCTCCAGAGGGAAGGATCTTCAGAAATCAGCCAAATTTTCCATTAAAAAAACCCAACACGTTTAGGACATCTTCATGTGTATTGGTGTTTTATTGAGAAAGAAAACATATGAAAGATCAGCAAACTTGAAATTTTAGTAAAGCAACTGTGCACCGGAGTTTTATTTAAATTAAACTACTACTTCCTGCTATAGGGAGACAAAAGGGATTCTTACATCTAAATGTGCATCTGTCTATGACGATAACTACCACCAGCTTTGTGAATAAATGGTCACTGACATAAATTGATGAGAAGCAAAAAATGCTTCTATGAAAAGGCACTTAACGTCTAAATATAGACAAGTTTTTACAATAGCTACATATAACAAGCACAAGAATTACAAGTTGTCTTTCAATCTAAAATGTCTTCAAATGTGCAGATGAACTGAACTATTAATATGTTATTTGTCTCAATATAAAAAGATAAATAACTCCACATCTGAGACCAATACAGCAATTCTTGTGCAATAATTAAATATGTGTCATAAAACTATTTCAAGGCTTGACATAGTTTTGAGAAGCACTAATAAGTGTTCCATTAAATCGCAATGTTTTACAAACATATAAAAAGCAGCTGCCGAACATTTGGGCCCTTTTCTGCAGTGAGAGGTTGGTGTTAGTTTGAGTTGTGCATTTATGGGTCTGCTGTCTCATGGACACTTAGACTTAGTTTTGACACTGTGAAGCGAAGGTGTCAGGGGTCATATCAGCTGTCCAGCTCAAAGTCTGTCTCGTCGCAGAGGTCAGGCCGAGAGGAATATTTTCGCCGTGAGAACTTCAGACAGAGAGCATCTCCCACCTCGTTCAGATGGTGCAGCACCTGAGGACACAGAGAGAGTACATGTTTGATTTAAGTGAAAAAAACAAGACCCTCCTAAGCCTCGGAGAGGAATTTCATGCTGGTAAATTTCTGTGTACCGGTATGTGTGTGTGTGTGTGTACCTGGTCCAAAATGGCTCTGGTGTGTGCTGCTGACAAACAGAAGCGAGCTCGGGCCTCTGTGATCGGTGTGGCTGGAAAGCCGACAACCACTACACCAATTTTTCGTTCCAGCATTTCTCGAGCAAACGCCCTGGTCAGAGAAGAAATAGAGAACATTTTTTACAGAAATACCAGTAGAGCCTGTAACTGTTAGTTAAAACTACTAATTTCAAATATCCTGAACAGAACAAACTCTCTATTACTTATGCTAAACATGTAGAACATTTCACAATAACAAACATCACCTCTCACCAACCACACAGACCTGTAAACTCATGTGCTCATGCAGCTGCACTATACACTGATCATGTGTCTGTTCAAAGAGCCATTGATTATAGAACCGGATCAGTCACACCCACATTCTGACAAAACAGTAAAACAACTTATCTCACACTTTCTCACAAGCCAGTGACCTCACAAGCCACCTCAGAGTCAGCCGCTCTGCCTCATCACATTAAAAGTCAAGAGGAATGTAGCTCTGTCTGGTCTTTCCAAATCCTTAATCATGGGGTTTGGGTGTTAAGTGTGAGTGGTTTGTGATAATTTCTGCAAAGGTCGATAAATTAAAAATCTCAATAAAATAAAATGATAAGAAAACAAACCAAAACCCCCCCACACAGACACATAACTATCATTTCTTAGAGGTTAAAGCGACAACATCATCGATGCCTTTTACGTCACCGAGGTCAAGTAAAAAATGTTTCCTCATTTTTTGGCAGAGCGGAGAGTTCAGAGAGTTTATTTCTTAAATTGTGATCTGGAAATCATTTGGATGTTTTTCAATTTTCTGGACGACTTGTTGATGTGTGTGCAGTGTACTGGACAGATAAGACTACTATCTTTAAGATGCTACCGTCTATCATTGGGACAATTGCAATCCAAAAAGGCTAACCGTGTGAAGTCCATTTAATATAGAGTAGAGTAGCTACAGATACAGATCTTACTATTATGTAATTTTATTGAACTGTCTATTAGAAATACAGTTCAGTGTTACGGGTCTGGAATTCCATACATTTTGAAATCTCATCCACAAATTCACGAAAGAACAAAAAGCTACACTGAAATTGTTTCAGAAATGTCTGTTCAAATAATATCTTTGTACAAAGTTGGTGGATTTCAGCCTTTTACAGTTGCCTGTGTAAACTGAGTGATGTCAAACCACAAAGTGCTACTGTGGCAAAGTATGATAGGAGCCTCTGATTATGGTGGTTACTGGGCTGGATTGGCCTTTCCATTGATATTAATGGTGACTGGCACTGAAAGACACTTTATACCCAATTGATTATACCTGAGTGGCTCTAACAATCTGTGGTCATAACTAATCAATACCTGGTGTTGCCTCTTAAGTGCTTACAGATACCCAGTCTACACCGACAGGGTTTACACTACTGATTTATGGCAAGTTTGGAGTGTGTAAGATGGCAGCCATCCAAATCATTTAGATGGTACACAGTGAGCTGGCTGGAAAGCGCTCCTCAAAACAACAGATTGTGAAGTAAATACTTATTGAAATTCAGAATAAGTCAATGGATGATAAATATTCAGTTAATTTAAATCTAGAGGAGATGAGATTTTTTGGTGAAAGTTTAAAGGTACTTACACGACTTTGCCTGGCATGTAGAGCAGGATTGGAACCACTGGTGAGTCATCATTGCCATAGATAATGAAGCCCATCTCCTTCAGTCTGGCCCTGAAGTATCTAGTGTTCTCTGCCAGCTGGCGGATCCTTCTAATGCCTTCAATTAAAAAAAAAGGACAGCACCAGATGTACATGAGCAAAGCACCCACTCACTGCTGTTTTTCCACACATTTCCACTGTCCCCTGCATGGAGGGACATCACCTGTCAGTGGTGGCTAATGTAGTGTGTAGTGTTCTTTGCCATCTCATCCTCAGTCCTGCACCTCCATCTGGGCCATTCCAGCCTCCACCATGAACTTGCTCATGATTACATCTCAGCTGCGCCAGCAGATGGTTCAGTTTTGTCTGCCTGACGGCATCGTATATGCAACTGCACGTTGCCAAAATGAGGCTTTGCAAATTGGATACAATGGATTTCGCGCAAAATGAGTGACTATGGACTGCCACTGGAGCGTAGCCATGACTGAAACAAATAATGCTTAAGCATCACATGTAGAACAGCTATTGCACATACATTAGAAAACAAATCAATGTCAGCAGAGGGGCTGCGCTCTGTGTTCCCTAACAATGAGAATGACTGGGGAACCTGGTTGCTCTGTGTGGTGGCAGCAGACTGTGGCTTGGGCCTGGCCTTGGAGCACAGCTCTGTTTCTCTTTGATTACCTGGGAACAGATTGGCAGTTCTTTCAAAGGGATGTAAGAGAGCACTTTAAATCCCCTTATCTCAGCAGAGAGAGAGACGGGAAAAAAAACATAACATTCGGGCATCTGCCAAAAAGCACAGGCCCCATTTTGTAAATTATTCCTCTCTGCTAAGATAGAGGGCATGGAGGTCAAAAACCTGCTGTCAGGCACAAATCATATGAGAAGGTGAGAATGCGTGGATGTAACCGTCTCTTTGAGTTTTTCCCTATTTTAGAGCCGTTGCCACCACTTGGCAATAACACGCTAAATTCACCATCAAAGAGAAAGAAGATGGTGAGCAGAGAGGAAGACTGAAGAACAGAGGAGTAAGAACTTATCACAAATACTGTACGTGAACAGCGCGTGACGTTTGTTGTGACACTGGGCTTTTATAGTGTTTTGATGCACCTTGGAGCTGGTGTTTTAACAGACTGCACTGTTTGCTGTGTCCCTCCTCTCTATCACACAGGTCAAGACTGATTTTTTCACAACAGATATTTCACAGGGCTACATTAGATCCAGAGCGTGTACCTCAACCATAATGCACCAGGCTTTACTCCTTAGAGTGATTAACCAATTACAGCACTCCACCACAGGCATGCTCTGTATGCCACACAGTTTACATGGCTGCATACAGTATATTCACCTTAAGTCCCACGGGTTTGGCTAAAGTGAACTAATGTTACCACCGGTGATGGTCTTTGTGTTGCTGCTGCAGCTACAACAGCTCAGGAGGAATTGTGCTGGCGGTATCAGGACTAGTCTGGTAATGACTACTTCCCTGCCCTTGTGTCTGATGCCATTAAAGCAGAAACTTTTCAGAGGTACAGCGTTCCTCACAACACACACATGAAAATGATTTCCTCTGTGTTAGGGTCACGTGTGCTCAGGGACTGCACGCCCCCCCCTCTTTCTCTCTACCGCTGCAGACCCCTGTAATTGCTACCACATTTTCTGACCAAGCAGCTGTTTGTCTTTCCTCGCAGGTCTGGACTTACTCCTAGTGTTAACATTGGTACTGTCCTCTGGATTTGGTTTGCTATTGTTTCCATAAAGATTATATAAAAGGTGTAGAATTTTTTTTATAAGCCAGACATAATATTTGTCAGTGTGAAGAATATTAAACCTGATGAGTATGTGGTTATTAAGACTGAGATTGAAGGTGACGTTCACAGGATGGAGACCTGGTGTGCTTTGATACTCACCCTCTGAGCTCCCGTCTTTTGCCATGATGCATTTCATGGCACGTATGATCTGCTCAGTGACAGGAGGCGACATGGCTGAAGCATATACTGCACCGTGAGAATGGCTGCGCAGGTAGTCCACCAGCTCCTGTACAGTAATACAGCACAGTCACACAGACAATTAGAAATATTATACAATATGTTTACAATGTTTTTTTGTTAGTTGTATATGAAAGTACAGATATAATCTGTGTGGCCCTGCACTTTTCTTTTAGCACCACTAGAGAGAGCTCATGTACAGACAACACCTGAGAATCAATTAAAATACCTCAAGCCATTTCTTCTTGTCATTATGACAATCTAGGCATTGACCATAAAATAGCCCTGGATCATCTCCTGCTCTCCACTCTGAGGGAGCCACTGCAGTAATTTAAAAAAGAACCCAATGCTGAAATGAAGCCAGAATGAAGACTGTCATGCTCATTATTCCTAAATGTCAGCAGGAGATTAATTCTGCTAGTGGTTGTCAAGAGAAGAGCAGGGTTTCAGGAAAACCCATTCAGTCATGGGTCCCTTGAGCACGTGCGTAAGTGGTCTGAGGTTGGGAGCGGGCCTGGAGCTGTGATGGGCTGCTGCTGCTGCTCGGTGGCTGCGTGGTGGCCAGTGGGTGCGGGGTGATGACACGTAGCCGGAGATGCTGTCTTGTCTGGCCACCATTTCCACTCACTGCCATCTGTCCCCACTGGGCGGCGGCTGTGGCTTCCTCGCACACATAAGGGGAAGGGATTTTTAGGGGGAAATGCTCGAACGTAGGGATAAGAACCCTGAAACAACCTGACATCTGTTTTCGTTTAAGGCGGGGGGATTTTCACCGCTTTAGGGCCCTGCAGGATTTCGGTGCGACCAAGATAAACCAGTTAAGAGAACATGTCCGAAATCCATCTCACGTCTGGGCCGTGGAGTGACAGCTCAGAGTGTTTCCTCAGCCGCACTGTGGCCGCAGTATACTCATGTGGTGATACATGTCCACAACGCCACAGAACTGGAGCCGTGCCAGAGCAGCACACACTTGCTCCTACTTGGTTCTTCGGTGGATGTATTCAATAACTTTATCTCAGCACCATCCAGGCTTTAAGTCAAGGCTGAATGAATAACATCTCCTCCATGCGAGGTTGGAGTGAGCTAGAAGGAGCTCGGAGTATATTTACTGGGGGTATTTATTTTTGGCTTTCCCATAAAATAGCTATAACATGACTGTTTTCCAGAACACATCTGCTGAGTTTTCTCGTCGGTCAACCCGAATCTACTTAATGTAAGATTTGGGGGATTTCGCCACAACAACAAATACGTCAAATCTAAAGGCTTTCTCTCTCTCTTCCTGCCTGTTCCTTTCAGGAGTTTACTACAGCCAGCTGTCAAACCAGGCAGAGTGTTCATACTTCAAACATTATCATGCTTGTTAAAAGTCATCCTGTTAAATCTGGAGCGCAGTTCCGACGCCTGCCACAAGAAGGGGCTGGCCCTCTGCCAGCTTTACCTTCTTATTATGGCAGAGCGGGGCTGAACCAACATAAGGCAACAGCAGGAAGGGTCCCTCTCTGAATACCTAATTCAAACATCATGGCCGTTTCCTCTGTTGCTTTCTAATCAACTGCCACGAAACCGATGTGGTTATGTACTAAAGTGTACTTTTTAATGGAGTAAAAAGGAATTACAAAGGCTCGGAGTAACAGCCTGCGGAACATTTGTTGGACATATGAGAGCTATGAGAGAGGTGGGATGTATGACTGAGGCCCAAACATCTTTAAAATGGTCCTGGGTAAAATACTGTATGATGGATTTTAACTTGCTTTGGAGCCAAATACGTTGATGTTGTTACACATCAGTTGGTGGTTGCCAGGTTGTTCAAACAATGTCTGGAAAGTTTCATAGAGCCAGTTCAGACTTTCTAAGAATGGCAACTTACCCAGGGCTGCTGGAACTGTTTCAATGTGATTAATCCCACTGACGTTTATCTTCAAATTTATCTTGACCCCGTTTTGGTCCAGGAGGATTAATTTTGCATAGCAACCAACTCGTTTCTGCCTGACTGGTCAACTCCAGTGTTTATAAGTTCTTTTTACAGTTTGGCTACCAGCCGGTAATATGGGGGGAAGTGAAAATATCAATGATAGATGGTATTTTAAAAAAAACAAAAAAAAACAGGGCTGATAATACTGCAAAGGAGTGGAAAAAAGGTACAGCACTTCTTGAGAAGATGCTGCTGTTGCATATAATTCTATCCAGTGTGTCTAATTGACACCACTGGACAAAAAGGATGCAAAACATCTGGTAGGACATTTCCTGTCTCTGTATCCTGTATGTGTATTTTAATTAATCCTTTTTAAAATAATATAAAAAAATCAATGTATATGTGTAAATGTATATATACTGCCTTGCGTCTCTAAAAGCACAAAACATGACGTTTTGGAGGTTCTGTGCTGCCGTGCCTAGATAGTAAATGCAAAGAAGGAAAAGGAACTAAATGTCTCAGGTATGAAATAATTACATATACATGTAACGCACACAATTTAAAAAACCTACACCAAAATTGAATTGCAGATATTTCAATGTACTAGGTATCTGAACTGCTGACTGAAAATGAGAAAATGTGTGCAGATAAAACTGAGATAGAAAATCCAAAGATCCACAGGAACCTTTTTCCCTGCGATATAGCCTCCAGCAGCCCCAAAGCTCTTAGTGAAGGTGCCCATCATCACATCCACATCAGCAGGGTTCACATCAAACAGCTCGGTCACGCCCCGGCCTGACGGCCCCACTGCTCCGATACTGTGGGCTTCATCCAGGTACAGATACGCTTTATACTTCTTCTTCAGAGCGATGATCTCAGGTAGTCGCACCACTGAGCCTTCCATGCTAATGACAGAGAATCACATAGAGATTTCACTTAAAAAGGGAGAACACAGTCACACATTTCATCTATTAAAAAAACAAAACTCCTAAAGTGATAACATTTCAAAGGGAAAAAAAAAGGATTTTGACCCTGAACTCATTGCACTGCACGTCTGTAAATGCATATTACATAATTTGACATGCCACAGATTTCCAAGAATCTTTCTGCTGGCCTCTTCTACTTTACTCCCACTTCTCTTCCATCTCTACTTCCCCTCTGATGCAAGCCTTTTAAGGCTACAAATAGACAGCATGAGAGAGTATACGGCTGGGGAATGGAGCAATCCCAGACCTGCTATCCATGCTATGGCTGAGAACGTCTGCAGCCCAAATGACATAAGACAGGATTTTACCAGGACCAATGTGGACATCAAAGGCAGGCCCAGGATCTCGCTAAAGCATGCTTACTCCTTATCCAAGCTTTTTGATGTTACTGGGAGATGTTAGACGGAGCATTAGCACCGAAAGGCAGCGTTTCTCTCTAATGTCTCAGCTCGACATTAGACATTATTCCCTGATAAAGGCAGTCTGATGAGGTGCAATTAAGTTGTCTCTCTAATTGTTATATCGATACAAAGTAAAGGTTTTCCTCTTTTTTGATGAGGCGTATATATACTTTTTTTTTTTTTAAACGTCACTGACTGAATATGATAGAATTTGTTGAGAGGAAAATAAGACTGACAAACAAGCAGAATGAGCATGTCATGATTTGGTTAAGAAGAAGTCAAAAGTAAGGCGTGATAGAGGGCACACAGAGGGAGGAAAGGAGAAAAGAGGATGGCCGTGATAAACAGTTGGAGCTGGGGGTCCGGCCAAGTCGATCTCTGTGGCTTCACTTGGCCTTGATTTGGAGCTAATGAGCAGATGGAGAGGGTCACTAAGAATTGGGATGGCTCACTGCCGGGAGAGACACACAATACCTTTCTCCTCTCTCCAGTAATCAAACGGTACCCAACCGTACACACTCACACACACATACATACACACACAATCTATTATTCAAGGGTGGAGAGGGAAGCAATTGAAAAAAAGACCATTACAGGGGCTGCTAAACACAGGCTGAACGCTCTCCTCGGGTTACAAATGAAGATTTCTACCTGAGTCGAGCTGTGCAAAGCTGCTGAAAACCACCTGGAAGCCCATACAGTACTAACAAAGACTGATACACCAGTTCAGCTGACCCAAGATATGTGTCCATGAGGGAGAGTCTATTCTAAGGTGTGTGTGGGTTGTATAACAACAGCAACTGACCTATAGATGCCTTCCACCATGATGAGGATCTTCCTCCAGGGCCTGTGAGTCCGAGGCTGCCCTGAGCAAACCGCATCTCTTAGCATCTTCTCCAGACTGTGCATGTCTAACGGACACACACACACAGTGAGAAATACGGGTTAAAAGACAGAAAGAGCTTAACAATCGAATCAAAATCCACACCGTATCAAGGAAAAACACAAAGACCTAAATGCACACTTAACATATCAAATAACAGTTTAGGTTTATACAAGTAGGAAAACTGACCAAAAGCAAACAAAAAGAAAAAGAGGAATAATTCCTACAGGGCAGGGCTGAGTACATAAGGAACTATTTTATCTGACAGAAACACCTTCCACAAACTACACTCAGTAAATACCTCTGCTCTGCACTCTGATTTTAATGAGTACCTGTAAAATCTGTATCACAGAGGATTACTAACTGAACTAAATAAGGCTGAGGCCAAAGGTATGTTCAGAACAGTCTGCACGGTTGTTTAAGATTATGCTTGAAATTTTGGCTTCAATAAAATATTTCCCCAGTGGCACGAGGTGTTTGGAACAGGTCTGGGCGATACCATTAAAGAGCCCGCCAGCAGATGGCAGTATTGAATAGGTGTAGCTAATGAGGAGCATTATTCAAAGTATGACTGCAATCCAACCATTTCCAGCTGAGCAGCCAGTAAACCTGTCAAAGCTAATCATCTGTCATAGATGATTGATATGACTGCCTCACTAAAACAAGTTTGTTTGAGAGGCTGAAGATGCTCCTCTGATAAAATCACTTCCTCAAGCTCAACAGAATATTACTCAATGTAACTAACGTCATTGTTGGGGGGGAAGAGGAATCTAGAGTGACTTGGCTTTGTGCAAAGACAAGAGGAAGAAGATTGATTTAAGATAAGACAAGCTCTGATATGAGATACTGTGTGATTGTGATGCGAAGGATTGCAGTCTTTGCTTCTACACACGACATGTGAATCCATGAGATGTTTTCATGCCATCTTTGCACTGACATGTGAGTTGCAGAAAAAGATGCCACTAGCTTCATGAACACAGAATAACATTTGAAAGAATAACAATGCTAATCCACAAAAGGAACTCCCTTTTCTATGCTTATTTGAAGCACTTCCAAAAACAAGCCTGACACTCCTTACATAGGCTAGACTGGACAAACCAGTTCATCCTCTCCCTCTGATATTACATTCCTTCTATGTTAAAGGTCTGCAACTTTAAACCGTGGACATTTCAAAAAGCCAAAACTGGATCGCTTATGTTTTAGAGAACAAATAAAAACTGCATCTATTGTATCTACAATCATTACATCATTAAAATCACAATGTGTTTATTTTCTTCTTTATTCCTCATTGTGGCTAAGTTGACTGGCATAACCCTTTAAGTAAATATTGGTTTAGTACTGATGAAAGAATGTTAGAGTCTGGCGCTGGAAGTATAAGGCAGGGAGGGGTCAACTGCTCAGGTGCCTCAGGGCTCTTTGCCTTTAGACAGGCCTGTGGGATGTGCTCGGAGGACCCATAACTGACTCTACTTGTACCTGTCAGGACACATTTGCTGCTGGAGAACTGGTTCATTTGTCCTGTCTCCTGCAAGAGCAGGTGATGTTTCCAGTGCTAGCACAACGAATGCTGTACTATCATGCTTAATAAATCTCCCTTATCTATTCGCAATATGTAATTTGATATTGTAATACGGGGCAGAAAGTATAAGTAAGATGACATTTTAATATAAAAACAAACCACTTGTTTTGTTGCTCTGTTGCTGATGGATAAAACACTGTTGTGACTCTAAACTGAACCTGTATCATTAAAGCCTTTACGTTTGCTGCTCTAAACACTGAATGTTAAGTAGGTCTTTCCTAAGGCAAATCCTGTACTGCACAGACAGTAATGTTTTTCTCACACTGGCAAAAGTTTGGGATGAACAGAAGAAAAAAAAAAGGATAATGTGAGCTGCAGTATTCACTGTAGATATGCTGAGAGAAATTCAAATTTCATCTACAGATAATCTCAGAACAGAACAGTCAGTGTCTGATGCCCAGGACAGGAGCCTTGAGTGTTAACCAGCATACATGTTGGCAAACAGCAACAATATGCTTCCTGTTGTTTATACTTTAAACAATGCTATGAACTGTATTTTGGGAACTAGACTTACTGTGACTCATATGCAGTGACATAGTTTCTGGACTTACTGTTGTGTTTGAACACCCGGATGGTTGCTCCTGACAGTCTGGCACCTAAGATGAGAGATGTGTGATTGAGCTCATCACTCAATATCAAACAACCCTGAAAACCAACAGAGAGAACACTTTGTTCAAATTTACCTACGATAGCCTCAATTCTAGTGTGACACATAGACACAATAGTATGGTTGCCCTGATAGCTCAGCGCACAGCGACCTAGGACAGCAGATATAAATAGACAAAGCACAAGCTGACTGTTAACACATATACACCACAAATACTCCCAACACAACCAAATACACGTATGCACTGCAAATACTATCAGAACAACTGAAGTGATGAACCTGGCTGAGATGTAATTGTTATTCAATACTTTGTGAATTTCAAAGAATTAAATAACATGTGCATGGATGTATGTAGTCTAGTCACCACACGTATGTTGTATTGTGAGTATTTGCAGCACGCTTGTGGTGTGAGCATGTGTGGTGTGTTTCTGCATTTGCTTGTGTTGCATTTGCAGCACACGTGTCGTCAAATTGATGAAGATGTTTTCTGAGCTTGTTTGTGTTTTCTTCAGTTGCTGCGTGTTGAGCTCTCAGGGCCACCGTAGACTAGATAGCGGATGATGGCATTTTGGATTTAGTGGTCTATGTTTGGCGAGGAGGCCAATTAGATTCTCCCTTGGGTTCAGGGAAAAATAATTAGCTTGTAAACAGTAAACACATTCGTCAGTATAACAGTATATGGATGAAAATAATTGCAGCGCACAGTCTACCACTCACACACATGATTTCACTTCACTATTCTGAAAAGATTTAGTTTTATGTATTTCGATTTTGTGCTTTTAGTCTCTATCCTTGAATAATGTGTGCTGGGTAATGCTCTAAAAAGACCTACTTGCCCTTTTATGGTATGTATTATCTATGGCACCTGATTTAATGCTTAAATCTATGTATGTTGGCAGTTGTATATTCTGCCTAGTTGTTGTTCATTTCTATCCTGTCTGTTCGAGCCAACAGACTCATCACAGTTTTCATAATGGAGAATATAATACTTCACATTCCATAGAAATCAGCATGCAAATAAATTCAGCTATTCTCTAGTACATTAACATATTTAACACTGAAGCTCCAAGCATTTGACTGCATTAGTTTGAATGAACCCTTGTAGAGGGTATGTTGACACTGTCTCAGTGACAGATACCCTCGGTTTGGCCTGGGGTGCAGCTGGCCTGGTCCCTGGTCTACCAGCAGCTGTCACTCTGCCTGCACAGCAAGGCCTGTCCTGGCACAGCCTGTCCCTGTAGGATAGAGTTGGCAGTGTGGGTTGACCCCAGCCCCAGCAGGGTTACTGTGGGGGCTGCAGCCTAAGGGGTTGCTACACCTCTTGTGCTGCATAAATGACCCCATTCTCATCACTTAAACCATCATCCTCCCCTCCCTCCTGTCCAGTCCAATCACATATATTCATGCTGTGTGTTGCCCCTGATAACCCGTGGCTGTCTGTGTGAGCCAGGCTGGTGTGCCAACAGGCCGGGGTATGGGTAATCATCCCCTTGAGTGGTGCTCTTAACAGAACCTGCCCTTCCTTGTCTATGTGTCTGAGAGCAGATATGTACGCCCAGAGCCTCGTCCTCCTGGCTACTGTAATGTTTAATTATGATTTTAATTAATGGGGGTGGATCAGCAGTTGTTTGCAGCTGAGTTTAGTTGACTGTTATTCATTAATTGAGGCCATATGCAAGAAAGGAACAAAAGCTCAGCTAATTAGATCAAGTTCTGCTACACTGTGAGAACTAAACCAACATACAATAGGGTTTTTTTTATGCACAGCATGTGGTATTTAGTGTGTGAAATCACCTACCTTCCCAACAAGAGCAGGAATGTTCATCGAGTTGGTGGCGAAACCCATCCCAAAAGTCATGGAGGATTCTACTCCAAGGAAACTGGCCACAAGTTTCTCCAGCTCTTCATGGATGTGCAGGTTACCTATGAGACAGAGATCACAAGGGTCAGTCATCCTGTGACAGGATCACTGTACCTGTTGGTTTATCTGGTAATCCTTCGGTCCCTGGGCTGTGCTGGTCTTTGTCGTCCAATCACAGCTTTCGACAGAGAGGAATGCTTCCTGAAGAAATAAGAGACCCACAGACAAAAGCCTGGACTATCAGCAAACACAGTGTCAGCACCTTCTCACTCTCTGGGGGTTTTAAGAGCTTTATAAAGATTCAAGATGTGCTAAATTTGTAATTTACTTCAACTACCTTTTTTCATCCCAGGTTATATCAAGGCAAGTCCTAAAATGGTTCTGCAGCACATTTCGGGACTGAGGCAGTTGGTTATAACCCAATGTGACAGATGGGGGACCAGAATTCGTTTAGAAAATTGATTCACCTGACATGGTGTTTTTCTATTTTGTGCAATAAAAGTGAGATTTTCAGGTATCCCTGGGGTGCCTTAGTACTGTCCTTGTGGTCAGCTGATAAAAAAAATAATTATGACCATAATTGTGAGCTACAGAGAGAAAGGCGGTGAGAGTTTCATATACTGTATTTTATTTCTGCTGGCTCTGGTAGAAGTATACTATTACATACTGTATGAGCTCAATAAATTTCAATACATTTCCTTGCTATACCATGCTGTAGAAGTACTGTAGACTCAAAGCCTCACATTAAATCTCATTATTTCACTGTTAGTGTAAAGCTACAGCCACCAATATGACAAAAGTAATGTAGTAAACAGACAGTAACCAGACATCTAATGAACCACATTTCTTTGAAAAATTTCAGAATGAAAACACATCAATTCAGATACCATCCCTATTGAGCTGTGGTGATGTCATTAAGGCAAACCTCATAAGAAAATGGTGCATTAATTGAATATACATGGAATTCTTACAATTGTAATCCTAATCGATATCAATCAGTTACCAACGAGAGCAGGCATTAAAAAGTCCAAACAGACTGAATGTTTCAGGAAGAGCTGGAAAATTGATATTGAGTGATGTGTTTAAAACCATAATGCAGTGAAGCAGCTCTGTCTTTACAGTGATTCCCGTTCTGTGCTTTCCATCAGGCCTAATGCCAAGTCAAATCGATTCATACATTTCCTCAACCACTCAGACTCACAGCCCCTGCCGGCTCGTGCAGCTTTTTTAATCAGACCACACTGAACATTTACTCTCTCTACAGAACATTTTACTCAGCCTTGGCACATGGCCTGCCTTCTTATTGACATGCTAACCTCATAAGGCAGCTGTCGGTCCACACGCTCTTCGGGTTATTGAGGGAAGAGTCCTTCATAGATCTCACTTACTTCAGTTAGCTGAAATAAAATGATAGCTACGTCATATACATCTCATCAAATGTGGTCACCTGTCCCCTGAAGGTCACCATCCTCACACCGCCATCATCAAAGCTCGCGGTCAAGGAAGCTAAATTACTGTTGCCAGGGATGCAAAGTGTTAATGTGGAGAGACAATAAAGAGTGTGCTCCTGGCTATACTCGTTACTTTCATTATAAACCTGTGACTGAGGTTTGTCTTCAAAGACTTTACAACAAGATGAGAAAAGAGAGAGAAGAGTTAATTATTAGACAAATACGGCACATTTACCTTTGATTTAAAATGGCACAATTTCATCAGTACATACTGCAGGTGGGGGTACTATGGTGAAATATTTACAGCTGTCTGCTTGGTAGCTATGCTGATAATTTCTTAGTAATTTGTCATTTATTTGAAAGCATGACATCATTATCTAATTTGCTATATGTTAATGATTGCAGGAAAGTTGGGAACAGTGAGCTATCCATTAGTACAAATCCATGAATGTTTGACATGTGTGTTTATTCACAAGGTGTGCTCAGTGCACTTTGTATCTAGTAACTCATGCCTATCAAGAAAGAGAAACACCTTAATACACTCTGTGTGTATAGTTGTGGGAAAATGATTCAAAAGTTTTGAAGTCAACATGACTGAACTGAAGTGAACTCAAACTTGGGAGGATGTCAGAGGCACAAAAGAGTGTGAAAGAGAAATTATTTTCTAAATCAGATTTTTGTTTTGAAGAAAGCAAGAGGTGGGAAATTCAATGGAAACACTTCCAGGAAATTCTGATTTTGAAGATTTTCCCCGATACAAATTACTGCATGTGAACTAAGGCACTAGTGATGATGGTGTCAGTTCTGCTGCGGAGACACCGGGGTCTTTAATAATTGATGCTTCATAAGGTCTCATGGGAGACATGCTTGTTATTCCTTAACCCTCTCAGTGAGCCAGCTGAAACACAGATTACAAACTCGGGGAAAAACAGTCCCATTTTGAAAGAGAAATAAACATATAAATAAATCACACAAATGAATAATGGATGGCATGGAGTGTGTCTGTGTGGGGGGAGCGCTTACACTCTCACAAACATACGTGTAACTAATGATCACATGCCCTTTAATTCTTCTGGTTTTCTCTGTTCTTGTCAAAGTGCTGATATCATTCAGAACTACGCTGCAACTCAACTCGCAACTCAAAACCTGTCAGCTCACCTTGTGCTAGCTTGCACTCAGCAGATAGGTACTGCTGTCAGAAATAAACAAAAAAATGGGTAAACATTGCTGACAGAGAAGTGAAACTACTTCTCTTGAGCAAGATTTGAGTGTGGCCTGCTGAGTGAGCTCCATAGTGTTCAATCAGAACGTTTTGATAAAAAAAAACAAAAAAAACACACACAATTGATGACCAGTCATTACATTTGATTTCACTGCTGCACCACTGCTATGCTGCAGCATGAGATGCTGGCATGCACAGCCACTTAAAAACCATCAGAGGCCGGGTTGAAGTTCAGAGGATAAAACGCCATTCAAAATTCATCTGAAGCCACAGATTCCTCGCTCTGATCCTTGCTGCTCCAACACTACTATCACATATGTCTTTTGCATCTTTCTTAATGTCCAGGGTGTTTCATAATGCTACATTACACTGTGATAACATTTCCAGCACCCCACGATGTGTACCAGTATGTAATGTGCCCAGCTTATGCCCAAACGGTACATAATTTAACAAAGGTTTAATAATTAATTTTACATTGCAGCCACTGAAAGATAATTAAATATGTGGGCAGTATAATTCACAAGAAAGATAATAAATGATGGCATATGTGATGAGGGAGATGGAGTTTTATTTCCAGTTTCAGATTCAACCTATTCAGTGCCACTATGATCTGTCAAAGTCTTTTAAAATAGATGTACTGTATGTGAAAGAAGTTTGAAGCACTCTAAGATGAAATAAAAGACACCACCAGTACGACTGACTTCATTTTGTGAAGTGGACATTTTTCTCACGATAAAATAAATGCTGTTATTAAAAAGGGCATGTGCCACATATCTTCTTTCATGTTGTATTGGCATATAGAAAACCACAACCTCACCTATTTCCTGTCTTGTGCTGCAAACTCCGACCCCATACTGGCGTGTTGTGTCTGCCACGGTTTTCAGGAAATCCGCGTCATTCTCAGCAAAACCGAGGTAGTTGTAAGAGCCCATGTTGATGGCATTGTGTATTGTCCTCCCAGTAAACCTGCAAGCATGTACAAATCAGGAATCAATTAGCCTTCCCATTGTATCTACACACACATGCACTCAGAGAATTAATTAGACACAATAAAAAGTAATCAAAATTCAATTAAATGTAACTGCTAATCATAAACTTGTTACTTCATCAGTGGAGTTAGGAAATGAGAAGTGCAATCACAACAATGGTGATTTAATGTAAACAGCAGTGGTGCATGCAGATGCAGCATTTGTCATTTTCATTTCCTTGGGTGTTTTTTTATGCACATAATCAAATGTCCATAATTAATTCTAGCCAGAATCAAGAGACTGTTTGTGCAAGAACACATGTAACTCCACTGTAAATTAACCGAATAGATGTTAAGTCAGAGTGCAACAATGGCTTGCAACAAAGCAAGTTTAGGTAAACATCACTTGAATTCATATGGTCAGTTACCGATGTGCATACCTCCTGTGCATCATCAGAGGTTTAAAAGTATTTGAAGGTAGTGGCCTCATCCGATCAACCGACCTATTTCTTCTTGCTGCTCATGCACACCACCACAAAACCCATCTGCATGTCTCTTTACACATTCCCCAAACATCACTACAAAAGACAAGCTGACTGCCCCATTTCTACTTTTTCCAGTCACATTAAACCTCTTTAAACATGTAATCCATGCTTACCCCTCTTTCCTGATTCATAATGTCAGTTCCCCTCCCCGTGGCTCTGTTCATATTCCTATTCATAATACATGCCCTGAACCTGCTGTGCAGCACAGAGAAATCTCAACTGTGGTCCAGAAACTCAGGACTAATATACTGTATCCTTCCTGTTAACAAATACTTGTGTTTTTTATTTTCTATCTTCCTCTTTTAGCCCAAAGCAGAGGAGATTGATTTACCCAATTAAATCTTGGCTGTCTAGTTTCCATCTCCAGAAGAAAGATAATCATGCTCAAAAATATGTTCTTGCCTGTCTGAAACTGGAAAAACAGTTGTAAATATTGCTGAGTAGTAAAAGCAATTATTAACCAACAGTACATCTCATTTACAATATCTCTAGAATAGATGACCTGATTACATTACCTGAATGTCCAGTTATAGTCATCAGACACCCTCTCCATCAGGTCAAACACAGGCCCTGGCAGGCTGCATACGGGACGGTTCCAGTTGTCTCGTACCCTCATGTACAGGTTTCGAGTGTAGAAGTTCTCAAAGTCTTGATAAAGTGGTACAAAATCCTGAAAACAGGAAAAAAAATTGTTTTTAACAACTACAATTTCAGAGTAGCAGCAACAACAGTGGGCAAAGTGACTTCTTGGATTCCAATCACATTGGTCACACTAAAAGCTACCTTAGCGGTTGAACAAAGCAAACTTCTAAGACCATAAAGTTTTATGTGTTCACCTCTGCACCACACCAAGGCAGGTGACTCCTGTTATTCTCCTACAATCGTTCAAAGCACCAATTCAGCTGTTACCTTGGTAAGGAGGTTAGATCTGCAGTACTGTAGGTTTTTTTTTAGAACTGTATATGTCCATGAAGCTTCGAGACAATCTTCAGATTGATCCCCTTACAACGGTGTCAACCAAGATTAATAGAGCCCTAACCTTCAACAATCTCCTCTGTGTGTCTGATCTGGGGACACCATCACAACAGAATCCACATATAGTAAAGCTCTTTTAATCTTTACTGCATCCTGTAAGTGACTGCTGTCAAACACAAGGAGCAAGCTGCTTCCTTATTTGCAGTACTAGAGACTTTATTGTCTCTGCCTACAGTTGTATAGTTCAGCTCTACCAAAGTAGTGCCAAACATGGACACAGCATTTATTTTATAACTTTTTGAACATGTGCTGCACAAAACAAATCATGAACTACATCATGAACTGAACATTTATTTTAATTGCAATTTTTGGATTAAAAAATGAAATCTATGGCAATGCTATGGCTCTAATGTGGCAGTGTTCAGGCCTTATCTAGAATCTAAAGCACAGTAACAAAGAGAGAACTTGAATCCTCTGAGATTTAATTAGGTCTTCAGCAGATATTCTCTGTGGTGTCCTGTCTCACCCATGGCAACACTATGGTGAACAGGAACATGAAGGAAGAAAGCAGAGGGAAAGCTTAAGAGCAAAAATTGAAATAATTAGGGGAAAACAAAATGTGTTAACACCCAAGGCAAGCATGCTCCCCTCCTCCTACTGCCTGTGTATGTGTGTGTCTACAGTATGCGTGCATGGCCAACAATACACCTCGGTTTGTGCTGATTGCATGTTTTACCTACCTTCTGTTCCCCTCTCTCCTGGGCAAGGTGGCACTTCTCTAAGCCCACAGCTCTGAGGAAATCTCTGAGGTAGCCAAACAGGGTGACGATGCCAAAGCCCAGGTATGTCATGACAGCCACGTACATGGGCGCCTGTTCAAAGGACTCGTGTCTGTGCTGCCTGGAGGCAACACTGGTCCCTGGGCAATTTTTCTATACAACAAGAGGCTCACATAAGCGGTCTTACATTGCAGATGAAACAAGAGAAAACAATACCATTTGAATAAAAGCGAAGGGTTGCATTTAACACACTAATTAACCTGAATAATAAAGGAGACAATCTGTGACCTACTGATGCACTTACAGATTTTAAACAAAAAAGGGCACAGTAATTTTACACATACACAACAAGATTCACACATCTTGCATACACATTCAAATAAGCAGATGGGACTTCAGTCTCTGGAAAAGGATAAACCTAATTACAAAGATTGTAAACATATTTAGTGTGAAAAAAACTATTGTGCATTTGAAACAGCTAACATTCCTGGCTGTCGTTACAATTTAAACAAACTATTGAAAAGATGCAGCTTAGCCTACACACAGACACACACACACACAAAATCTTTGCATTATTTAACAGAGCAGATTCCCAGATGTGTGGGGTGGTAACTGACTTAACCCCAGTTTGTGCCTCTTACTGTTTTTATAGTGAGTCAGTAGCTAGCATCTGGTTCTATGAGAGATAATGTATTATTTGATTTAAATTACTCACTGGTTTTGTTAAGGTGTTTCCACAATTTACAGAGTAATTACTGTCCATTTTAAACAAAAACCAAAAACATCCCTATCACTGCACAATGAAGAATATTCAATTATTTTCTGAAGAAAAGATTTCAAGATGGCAGCCAGAAGTTTTATTTTGTTTTCAGGGGCACTGGGGGGAAATCTTGAATAGACTTCTAATTAGTAGTAGTAGGAAAATAAATATTATAAATAACAGTTTATATGTGAAAATGTAAATGATATGAAGAAAATAAACCTGACACAATTATTTAAAAATATAACATTAAGGCCTTTATAAATGTTGGTAGCATAAATCGTCATTTCGTCATTTCCGGCTGCCATGTTTGGTGTACTGTACACAGCTGTGATTTGGTTTGCTCGATTAAGTTACTCTGTTATGGCGGTAAGTGTCAAGAATGTACGTTATAGCCAAAGATATTCAATGTACGGTTTATAAACCGTCTTTGTTATAGCTGCTCAGGTTTTGAATATTGGCTAGTTTAAGATTAATGCTAACAATTAGCCTACATGGTCCAGCTAGCTAGCCTGTAAACAAATAAAACCTGCATCCCTGCTAAGTGACGACTTAGGGCCAAGATGGACGACACCTAATCTACTGTCAGTCTGCTGAGAGGTAATGCACCATGTAGCTACTGTAGAACATCCGTACTGTATTTGCAAAATCAGTATGGGAGCATAAAAAACATGAAGTGAAAACGTAATTTGCTGAACTAACTGAAAGGAGGTACTGAGTTGCAGATTGTGTGATATGAAATTTCATCCAAAAGAGAACTGGAGAGGAAAGGACCAGCCACCTGTTACATCCAACTAATCAGTAACTCAACTGCATATCAAACCGCATGCAAATCAATAGCAAGTTGCTATGCATGGACAATGTACAGAGAACATGCTATACAAAGGCACGCAGGCTGCACCTTCCTAACCTAAAAAGCCTGCGGGCAGAGATAACCTGCTTTGGCAAAAAAGGAAGAATTTCAGGGCGGGGTTGTCGGCACATTTATTGCTGTTTTTGTTGTCAGAACTCACATATCCTCTGGGAAAAAAGTACAACATTATACAGTTGTGTTAACATTATGTCTACTTCGCTGTATTTGTTTGATCAGGTAGCCATATCACAAACCAAACATTAGGGCGATCTACAGCAGCTTTCGAAGTTTAAAAACTCAATGAAATGTTTTTTTCTCCGTGCATATTGTCATTTAGACAGTGATGAATACTGTCTCTATGTTGTTGCTCTTAATTCAGTAGGTGAGCAGTCTCTATGGGTTACACAGTTTGCTTACGTCACGGAGGTCGATTCAGGTAATGAGCTCCAATGAAACTAATATAAAGAAGCGGTCATATCCTCCTGTGTCTGTGGTGCACTGCAGACGCGCCAACATTTTTGTAAATAAATCCCGTCGCTGACAGACATACCTCCCTCTTGTTGTGATAGCCATTTTTCTTGATGTCCTCGCTTTTCAGTCCATTCTGGTTCAGATGTGTCTTTGAGTTGCCGTTAGCAGCAGTTCTTGACATTTTCCTGATAGCTCAGCAGCGACTGCCTCCTCTACTTGACTGTCAGGTGGAGCCCGACTGCCTGGCTGAACTTTAGAAAGGTGACTTCCTCCTTCTGTTGCTACGGCTCAGCCTCCCGTGAGTTGCTGTTTGAAAGTCGCGTGAAGCCTTGAGAAAGTATCACTTCAGTTATATGTTTCAAAATCGTAGCCTACATGGGCCAACTTCCTCTTTTTTCGATGTCAGTGTGAAACTTTATGAGCACCATAACTCGTTACATTTCACAATGCTCATTTCACAATTCACAATACATACATGCATACATACAATACATCAAGTTTGACTCTTAATAAATGAATGAATGAATAAATAAATAAATAAATAAATAAATAAATATATAAGTGCTTACATTCAGTGTATACTTACAATAAATTCGATTTTTGGCTGAAATGTATGGAAAATGTAAAAAGTTCATTCTACAGTGATATTACCTATATAATAGAAGTAGGGCATTTAAGTCGAAGTATAGAAAGGTAATTTATTTATCTCAAACAATTTATTGAAACAAAAGCTAACAACAGTGGTGGGTTATATACCACAACAGAAAATGTCAGTGTGTCAGGAAGTTGTCATGTGGCCAAAGGACATCCACTTCTCTGTCTTTCTGTGACTCTTCCAGTCCCTCTGTGTGTCTGTTCAACCTGCTGATAACACTCTGTAACACTCTGAACTCAGTGGACACTTCCCTCTGACAACATCCCGTCTGAAAGCTTGCAATGTACAGGTTCTGTTGATCGATTCTTAGATGATTAAGATGACTGTTTACATACAAACTGTCACTGAACCAGAACATTTAGTGGTCGATTCATGAATCAGACACTTGTGATTTTTGCGGTTAATCACCTTGTTAGAGAACATCATGTTATAAGTACTGAAACTTGAACAGTTGTAGCCTACATGTGCGTTCAAAAGTTTAGAGAAGGCCTAATTAAGTTCACCTGTAATGTTTGTTATAGTGCATTTTAGATGGATTCTGAAATTTCATCTGAAAGACAAATAGGCTATCCCTAACTTTTTGTGAGTTGTGTTTGTGTGTATGTATACTATATACATACGTATAAAGATTACTTTTACTTTGAGCACAACATTTTTTGTTGTGTTGTTTCTTTCTTGTACGTGAGTAGCTATGTTTACACTGATGTTAAAATGCATCTGAATGTAGAAGGTCATATAGTCATTTGTTCAACTATTTATGATCAGACCTCTAAAACAAAGAATGGTTGGTTAGTGTGGAGCACCTACTGAGCTCATAACTTCTCTGTGGATGTGATTTATTGCAGCCTTATCTTCAAGTATAGTTAACCTGAGCCCAGCAATGATTCAGTAGCAGCAGTACACACTATAATACATCATCACTAGTGTGCATGTTTCATGTCATAAACTGATGAAAATTGAGCTGTATGATTTAATGATTTAACTTCTTTTGTCCTTGATGCTGAACTTGTCTTTGTGCACACACAGGTCAGAGGTCAGGCTGAGCTACATCTGGAGTTGAGAGGGTGTCAGTATCTGGTTCAAGGAGTCCCCAGGACCACTGTGGGGGCTTGAACCCATGCCATGTTCAGCATGCTGCACTGGAGTCCAGAATGCAGTAAGTCAAAACACAATATTAATTCCCACGTGTATAGGCAGTCAAATAGATTATGTTTCACATTACACCTTTAAGCAGTAGTATGTGTCATTGTCTGGCTCTGAACACACCCTCTGGCTATGTGGTATTGTCTTTCCACAGAGACACTCCTGTTTTAAAGCACAAAAGTGTGCACAATCTGCAGTTGCTGCAGGTAGTCTCTGTAGTTGATGATATACTGAAATGTCATAAATCAGACACACTGTTATTGGCATAGGTCAAATCAAAATAGACTTGTAAACTTACTTCTACATGCAGGCTGTTGACAACTTGGTGTCAGATGCATTGTTGAAATTTTCCCCTCTGGGCAAACACAAAGAGATTGTTTGTTAGTAAAAGGTCAACGCCTATTCAGTGGTCTTGTGGTGCACTTAGTTTGTGGTTGCACAGTAAATCGGAGTATGCTCGGCAATGTGGCTGTTCGTGTAATGAGGGTTTTACATATTGACATTGACCTATTGCAGTTTTGGAGGGCTTGTCTTAGAGCGACTTCGCACAAATAGAATTTGAGAAGCGGATATGATAGGGAATAATGTTTGGGGGAGGTTGGAGTTTGGAATGCAAGCGCATGTCTGAACATTATGCTGGGAGATTACGAGTTGTTTTGGACGACAGCGTCTGCTACAGCCTACACTCCCTACTTAGTTTCTGTTGGGCTGTTCTGCTGGTCTGTGTGTGTTGGAAAAGGGTGCACATTTGACTCAAGAACTGCAGTATGGGACATTTCATCCATCCCTCCGTCTCCATGTCATTTAAACGCAAATCATTCATCACTATAGGTACGAGACCACTACCCTTCACAACTATTCACGGTTTGACAGACATCATTTCCTCCTTTTCCAACCCACCACAATCGGAAATTGTGCTGTCTCTTTGACATGTGTCTAGAGGTCTTAAGTCTTCATTTAAATTGCAAAGCTGGTAGAAACAGGCCTTCTTTGAATGCATTGTGTGATGTTTTGGCTGAAAACACTCAGGCCTCGTGGGATGACATGTGTCATCTGCCATCACTTCAGAGCTGCCTTCAGTTCACACTAACTGATGAGGGTTGGTGTTGTCTAATAACTCAAGACCCATGTCTGGCAGGGAGGGGGAGGGCAGGCTGACACTTGAATGAGGGTAAACTAGGAAGGCTGGCGGTACTGAGGAGAGCGGGGAAGACATGCGTATTGCAGTTTGAGTGAAGCAGAGAGAAAATGTTATGAACCATGAATCTGGATTAGTCGGCCTGCATCTGACTGCTACAGAGAGAATGATTGAATGGAGGGTAGCATACTGCAGTCTTAGTTAATTAAAGGTATTCACAGCTCTCACCTCCTCTTAGCTCAGCTTGGAGTCTTGAATGGAGCTGTCACAGCGCCTGGTGCCTCCCTGCCTTCACTGCAGGATTGCTTTCTACCGGTGGGACCAGATGTAACCTACATCTGCCAGGCTTCATTAGCTATGTCAATCTGGATACCACTGTTCATTCTGGTTTCACAAATGTTTTTTTTTGTTGTCAAATCGTGTATTGATTTACCATATTTAGGCAATTATGACTTACCATTTGACGTTTGCAGCATGGAGCTTGAAGTCATACTTTACCTTGTGTCAGAACAAACTGCCATTGTGAGATTAACTAAAGTTGATCAGTCTTTGAGGAGAATCCCAAAATTAGGCTCGTCTCTGCAGGGAAATTCTCCATTTTACACTTCAGCAAGCATCTTTAATGTTTCTCAGTGCGACTGAACATCTGACTTAATTTCTTTGCTTAAATGTATCATGCTTGATATTGATTGATGTTTTAATTTCTTAATAGGATTGATCTTTGTATTGCTTACCTTAGCTTTGCTCCTCTGCATTTGATGTTATTAGATGCAGTTTCCCTTTTAAGCTATGATGAGGGAATTTATTTTGAAGCCTTCATGAAAGAGATTTCCTACCTTGAATACAGATGAATGGTGAACAGTTTATATAGGGAATAAGCTGCCCGCAGCTCCCAGTGGGACGTCTCCATCTACATTGCTTTCATGTGAGTGTCGTGTAAAATGGACTTTAGTTAAATACATGATGAATGCTAATCAATATTTGATCTGGTTTTCACATTTTTGAAACTTGGATTCACAATTTTGCTGGGCTGGGTGTTTTTTTCTTTTTTTCTTGTCGAGCTTTATCTCTCATGAATCTATATCTGTGTTTGGATTTTATTTAATAAAGTTGTATGTGTTCATAAAACAGAGTGGCCACACCAATAAAAAGATTTTGATGAGTAGGTGTGGGTTGTCCCTCCACCTGCTGGCAGTGCAGGGTGCAGCAACTTGGTCAACAATTAAACAAATGGTCCCAAGTCCCTATTACACCTCACCCATGTTTTGCTTGAGATATTTCATTATAAGCAAATCGGTTTGCTTCAGAAAAACAGGCATGTCCTCTCTGACTTGTGGTATTTGCTCACTGTAGTACTTGTGCTTAGAGTGAAACCCATCCAGGATTTAAGTGTTTATGGATGAACTCATGTCATGCTGTGCTGTTGGAGGCCAGTTGTAATGCAGAGCTATATTTAAACTTCCCCTGGGGTGCCATTAAATCATGTAATTTCTTCGTCAGGCCTGGCTGACCTCATTTTAATACCCACATCAGACGGCATTAAGAAGAAACATTAAAAAAAGGAATATTGAATTTTGTATCTGCTGTGCTATCTTGAATTTACATTCTACATTTAAGCCCCTTTTCAAATATCTTAGTGTGTGAGACTTACAAGCAGAATAAGCTTTGCTTCCTTACATTTGGATGTTGGACTGGCAGGAGTGTGATATTCTGTCTTATGATAGGGACATATATTTTGTTTGTGTGTTGGCTGCCAGGAGGGCGAGATAAAAGGGTGGTTCTGGACCACCGAGAGAAATGAAAGAATCATAAAAGGTTCATGGATAAAATGCTTGAATTGTTGTTTTTTGCTTTGCTGTGGATAAGAATACAGAAAGTATTTTTCATTCAGCTAAATAGGTTATAAAACTTTAATTGTGTTTTGCTGTATTATTTTGGGGGAAGAAGGAACACACTGAAACATCGCTTTGTATTAGAACCTTACAGACCGTAAAATTCAACTAGAAAAAGCATTTCCAAGAATGGAAACGGTGTGACTGCTGATAGCAACTGAACGCTGTTGCAGAATTAGCAAATAGTGCAAGCAGTGATCACCATACAAATGTTTGACCAAGGTCGGAATCGAACCCACAACCTCATTGTCATTAGACTTCCACTCTGCCTCTAGGCCACAGTGCACACACAGTTGCAGAGACTGTTGTCTGTTAATGATCTGCACACTGTCAACATCAAGAAAGCTTGAGAGTCAAGCTTGAATGACTTAGAATGAAAATTTCTGTGAATTTCAGGCTGAGAGCAGCAGTTTCAACATGAAGCAAGTTATCAGAAGTCAACAGATGATGACTGGGAAAATAATTCACTATAATTGTTGTTGAGGCAAGATTTGAAGCAGCAACCTTCAGGTCTCCAGACCAGCAAGCTAACCACTAGGCTACAGACAGAGACAGTATGTGAGGGGTAAAGAAAACCTTTGATACAATGAGCTTTATACTATGAGGAATCAAAGACTGTCCAATGACAGCTGAATAATTGGAATCAAAAGTCAAGCAATGATGTGAAATGACTAAGGCAGGAATCGAACCCATGACCATATGATCACTAAACCTTTACTCTGCCACACGGCTACAGAGAGCACACTGCATTCAAGACTGTTGTCATTCATTGTAATGTGATGATGTGCTGCAAACTGGTATGAGTAATCAAGGAGATAACAAACACCTGTGACCAATTGAAGGCGGGGGAGGAGAGCAGAATTCAACATAACATAACAAGAGTTCTTCCCTTGGATTTGAACCAGTGACCTTAGGGTTGGGAAGCGGCCACCCTAACCCCTACACTACAGTGGAGTTGTCAAGGAGACTGTTGTCTGTTAATGATCTGCACACTGTCAACATCTAAAAAGTTAAATATTTGAAAAAGTATAAATAGTTAAAAAGAGAAAAGTAATGCCAATAAAGTTCAAAAAAAGCTGCACGTTTTGATATATGAATTGTTGAAATAGCACAAAGTATGAAGGACTAGAAGAAGACCGTAAAAAGGCGGAAGAAAATGGCCAAACAGAAGAACAATAGTGTGACTGCTTCAGCAGTCACACTAATTAAGCTTGAGGTTCTTTTATCAGATAAGTGAGTTTGTGTTTGACAGTGTGGGCTATTAATGCTGTGGACTCGACAAATGTCTTGAGTTAGCCCTGTGCTGCTGTGTGGCAGCAGAAACCCTGGTCTGTTAGCTCCCGGAGCTGCAGCACTCCTAACCTTGAGTGGGTGTTCACATCCACAGGGGATGGAAGATTCCCCTGCTCTCCTCAGAAGCGGGAGCAGGGGGGGGAAACAGACTCACAGACAGATATTTATAGAGAGAGTGGCTTGAAAGGTTAAAGTAAGAGGGAGCGACAGAATGACAGAGGAGAATGACAGAGTTGTTGGTTAAAACAGAGTGATGGCGGTGGTGGAGAATAAAGATGAAGCAAGAAGATTTAGAAACGGGTGATACTGTGGAGCTTGCTGTGAATGAATGTCTCTGTAGGTTCGGTCAGAACTTTATCGCCTGCGACTCTAATTAAGTCCTGCAGATTTTGTGAATGAGTCACCGAAGGGCTAGAGAAAATATCTTCTTGGGCCATGTCCTGCATTTATATGTCCATTGTTCATCCACTTGCTATTTAAGCATTATTGCACTGCCCTGATCATAAAAGCTGATTATTAATACCTCGAGAGGATCTGAAATATTTATTTGCCACAGAAATAATATAGGAAGCTTGGGTTATTAGCATAGTCCCGCATATTAGCATAGTTTAAGTGAAATTGGCTTTGCTGAAGCATTACTAATGTTGAATTTCTCATACATAAGTCAGAATTTGAACTCAAAGTCTTAATATTCCCATCTGGGCAGAATTATGTCACTAAGCAGACAGCTAAACCAGTAAATCACCTCCTCTGAAGTCAAATTTGCCCATATCTGTAGCTCTTTTTTCTGCTCTGACAACTGAGGCAACCATTTGTTCCAGGCACCCAAGAATCTATTGGCCTCATGACATCGAATCTCTGCAAGGCTACAGAGTCCCAGTGTGTCCCCCTACCCACCCACCCACCCCCGAGCTGTAATTACTGTCTCCTATCTACTGAGATTGTCCCTACCAGGCCCGCTGAGACGCCGCACTAAATCTCCTTGATGTTGTCAGTCAGCCATCCACATAGGTAGCTGGACAGCAAGGAAAAGGCCGGGCCTCCTAGAAGCCAGCCGCTCTCCAGGGTGTTTGATGTATGGACTGATGTGGGCTGATTTTAACGGATGGTCTTTCCTCCTGCACCGGGCCCTTCAGAAGTCATTGTCACAGTGGGCAAATGTGTCCGGGAGAATAGATGGGAGTTTGCTGTGTTCGAGAAAGGGTGGAGAAAATGTTGTGTTTTGGACACACAGGGGATACAGACAGTTATTTTCCTGCTGTAAAAGGAAGAAGTTTATTGGAGCTGGGCTGTTGAGAAAATGAATAAATGTGGAGGCAGGTGTTAGTAACGCCTCAGATGTTTAGCATTGTACTTCTGCTTGTGCTTTATGAGGTGTGGTGCAGGTGTTGTATCAGTTTGATACATGATTCTAGGGAGACAATAGTTAATACAACAACAGCAAGTCCAGTTCCATGTGGAGTAATTCATACACAAACCTGGAAATGGTAAAAACTGGAACAAAGGGCAATAGAAAGAACGTCAACAAGATCTATGTCTGATGGGTATGTGGAAGTTTCACATTCCATTTGCTTTTCGACAGAGTGATAAGTGTTCGGTCTGGTGTTGAGGTAGACAGCTGGAGAATTTTATAAGCAAACTTTCAGTTGATTATTACAAGGATGTTTTGGAGGTTGTTCTTCCTTTAAGTTGACTAGGTTTTTATTTTTTTGCAGGACATGAATTAATTAGATTTAAAACAACTCACTGAGCTTTTTCATAGGCTGAGAGGGATTGATGATGAAAGGTGTTGATTTTCTCAGTGGCTCTGAGTGTGAAATATTGATTTGTCTTGTTGTTTTTTTTAGGTTGCTTTCCAAAAAATACATTACACATGAAATCAATGCACGGCTTTTGGAGCCCAAATAAAATAATCAGAGTTTGATAGGGTGGAAAATGGCCTGTTGATTATGTGGTACACCACCATTGTGTGCTAAACAGAAGTTGATTAAAACATGACAGTAAAATGACACTGAGCACAATATTCACAATATGAAACCATGATAAAGCTTATACAGTGCAACTCATTATGTTCAGTCATCCCCCACCATGCATCACAGTGTGTCAGTCCACGAGAAAAGTGGGACCAGTTGTGCTTTGAGCTGGTCTGCCATCCTATCAAATACGCTATGAAAAGTGAAATAGAAATAAAAAAGAGCAAGAGAGACAGATTGCCAAAGGGGCTTTTTTTTGAAAGCCTGCTTAGTTGAGCACAGTTGTTATGAGAGTATCAATCCACATTACGACACACTGCCGTTCCACTCATTTACAACATGCTGCCAGTCCTCAAACGGGAATATCACACAGTTACTGTATTTAAAAGTCACATTCAATATTTGTTATTCTTCCAGCTTCAGTCAGAGAGGAATGTTAATAAGCCCTATAAGCTATGCAGAGCTTTGACTCCCTGTCACTGCACTGCAGGTTTTATCCTGCCTTGTGTGAGGCAACACACGGCGAGAGCTTGACTCTCATGCCTTTTTATTTTTCGAAAAAGTGGGTGTAAGCGCAATGTATAATGTAGTGCAAACTGGGGGCATAAGCTTGAAACCCAGTAAGTATTGCAATCTTTGAAATGTGGAGAAGAGGCTGGAGCAGGATGGCTTCATTATTAGAAGGAGGAAGGACGGTATCAGCAGGTGAGGTTCTCCCAGGCTGCATCAAAGGCCAGCCACACACGCTCCTTACATTTCCTTTAAAAGCAACAGGCAGCCTAATAGATGTTTGTTTGTATTTATTTATTTATTTATTTATTTATTCAACCGGGTGACACACAGAGATGAAATTCTGTGTGTTCTCCGAGGCCTCTGCTCGTCTGTGTTTACTGTCTCCTCACTGTCAGTGCCCTCTCTGGAAGATTCCCAAACAAGAACGGGTCAATACAGGAAACTCTCAGAGCAAAGAAAGAAGTTAATGGTTCACTTTCACCCCTGTGAAAGAGCAATCAATAAAACAAATGGACGCATTTAACACAGTATTTGTCAAATGCCTGGCATGTACTTAAAAAAAGCACAAAAGACACTGGGGTTTGGGCTTCAGTGTATGAAGGAAGTCTACCAGTTTGAATTAGTTGAAGGTTTTCTGAACGGCTTTGAATGTCAGCTCCAACGCAGCATTCTCCTCCCCCGATCACATCACTTGTCAGTGGGTTACAGGGTTTCATGTCACAGCCGCAGTGGTAAAAATTCACACCATCAGGTGACAGCTTTCAGAATGTTGTGTCTGATTTGGTGCTAAAAGCTGGAGTGCTAAAACCTGTAGTTTGACTAGTAACACCCCATTTCTTGCTCACACTTGAGAAATGGCGTTCCTGCTGTGTCATGTTACATCTTCATTTTGTGATTGATAATGTTGATTGGATCAATACTCTGATCATTCCTTCTACCAATGAACAACCTAATAAATACACCGATTTTCCAGTATTGAAAACTACTGATTAGACATTAGCATTTGGTGGTTCGTTATACTCAGTTCTCCTTGCCGAGTCTCAGCCTGCTGTTGAAAAAGGGACAAGAGACACTGAGGGTGATGGCAGCTGGCTGTGACACCGGTGGCAACAGGCGTGTTTGTCTGAGTCTGCAGGCGAGGGGGGAGGGATGTGTGCAGGCAGGAGGAGGGGAAAAGGGAGAGGTGAGTGACTGACGGGCATGTGTCAAGCCTCCTCCTATAGTAAATGTTGCAGGGGGGACAAGGGAGGCTCGCTAATAGGGGCTAGATGTAAAAGTTCATGTCACTCATCATCATCTTCACTAATATGTTTGGAGGCTAAAACCAGCTGAAGCATAGAACTGACTGATTAGTCAGAGGATTTAGGGGAAGGCTACATTTCCACTCAAAAATGTTTTTTCCGAACATAGCTCTTACTCGTACTGATAAGACTGGTACCACACTGTGCCGCTGAACACAAAGCTGTCCTCTTTAATTATTGAGCATCTGTATATTTAATTTGCAAGACATTTTCAGAGAGCAACCCTGTGAGACCAAGCCTTGATAAAGACTGATGTTTTTTTTCTCTTTCGAACAAGCCCAATTGTTAATCACCTCTATAGTGATAGCATTGTCATGGATTGTTATGACGGGCAAAATAAAATACAGGTCTTGGCCTTGCGGCATCTACAATATTTCTCTGACCTTGAGTTGTTCCCTTCTTTCAGAACCCCTCATGTGATGTCCTGAGGGAAATAACGCCAAAGAGAGGGAGAGCAGGATGCAGCTTCTGGAACTGACTGTGAAATTAATGGGAGACGCGTTATTCCAGCTCGCTGCTTAACCAGTGTGAAAAACAGATAGTGACAGCGATAACAAAGCAGGTAATGAAATAGTAAATGCTCTTCCTACTGTTGTATGTATTTACTACATTCTCCACTTGAATTCTACCCCAACTAGAACAGTGGTATAACATTGTTGCTGGAGTTGATTATTGACGATAAGATTATTTAATTTTACACAATGAATTATTCTTGCTTATTTCTTATGCAAATTACATGTTGCTTTCAAAGCTGCAAAGTTTCAGCAGGTACAATTAAGCTTAATTTACCAGATAATTGGATTTATATGCCTCCAAAATTTCTAGTCTTTTTTTTAATGACTATTTAATACCAGCATTTGGCTGTGTCTCTTATCAGTAATTCCTGCTCTTGAATCTAACGATCCGAACAAAGCCAATCAGTTGTATGGTCTAATTTGAGTGGCTTTTAAAACCTGCTAAGATCTCATTTCCATAACCCTCTAACTGGGAAAACAACGGCAATTATGGGACTGGTATTAGCATGAAGTGACACCCATGAGCCGCAGTCATGAAGCAGGTGGGTAATTGGCCCTGAGCTGTGCAGTGGGCACTCTGTTGGACTGTCCTTGTCTTGTGATGGGGACACCGGCTGCTCCACAGGGCAGACTTATCAGCTCGCTGCCCTCTGTGCCAGATGCAGCATTTCATAATTAACCAAGTGAGACGCTGCAGCTCTGCACTGTAACTAGCTCTGCCGAAGCTGTGATTTTACACGTGTAGCAAAGGCCTCTCCTCTGTGGTCTGTCTGCTCCAGCCTTGCTCTCATTTCATCAGATGTATGGTGTTTAGGCTATTTGGATGAGGACAGTGTGTTAGTGAGAGACAGAGTTTTATTGCCGAGAATGAAACTGGACTCCAGAGGCCTCGCTGGTGTTAATTGAGGTGTAATGTGATTTGTTTTGCTGGTCCTTCCAGCGGCCCTACCCACTCCATTGAATCAGATCCCCTGTGATTACTCTGTAATGGCCTGAGCTACCACTGTGTGCTTTAAACAACCTGCAACTGCCGAAGATAAAATGATAAGGTTAATGCCGCAATGACACTATGCAAAGTGAATAACCGTTTAAACTATCTGTCTTTACAGAGCCACTGCAGTGTACTTAAGAGAACTGTCCTTAAATACAATGACTGTTTTCAAGCAGATGCGAGGCCACAGGGCTGATGCTGGCGCAATACCATTTGCCTCGGGTGAACATAGATATTTCTTTACTTACATGATTACTCAAAAAAAGCATCTGCGGTTATATTGAGGATGAGTGCGCACAGGGACGTTTCATTGTAGGACACACACTCCAAGAGTCCTGTCTTTAGTCATTTAATTATCAGTAGCCATCATTGTTTGATTGCTGAAAATCAGATACCTTTGATAATGAGCAACAGACAGTATCTAAAAGAAAAGACACCTAGATGGGTAGATTACTCTCACACTCTGACAGAAAAAAAAAGTTGTGCTGAGTTTTGGGTGAACTGAGTCTTTAATGGCACAATCATGGTCCTCATCTCTCAGATACAGACTACAGACTTATTGTTCAGTTCAATTCACTTTTATTTATCAAGCGCCAAACGAAAACATACATTATCTCACTTTACAGAGTAAGGTCAAGACCTCAAAGTATTATAAGAAAAACCCATCAGTTTGTGTGTGGAGAGGAAAAAGTCCACTTTTACAGGAGGAGACTACAAAACCAGACTCAAGCCGGACAGCCGTCTGCAAAAACAGAGAAATGGGGTAGGGAGGAGAAAGGGATGTGTGGAGAGAGAGAGACCACCTGCAGAATGAGGGCAGAGAGAAAAAATAGGAGAGAGGACATACAAATGACTTGAGAGAAAACACCAAGTTAATGACATGCAATCGTGTGATATAAATTCATGGGGACAGGGAGAGCGAGAAGGAGAAGGAAGAAGAAGAGACAGGAGGTGTTCAATGCTTAATGGGAGTTCCCCCTGCAGCATTGGTCTATAGCAACATAACTAAGGGCTGCTTCAGTGCTCACCTGAGCCAGGCTCATACAGCCCTATAAGCTTTATCAAAGAAGAAGGTTTAAAGCCTAATCGTAAATGTAGAGAGGGTGCCTGCCTCCTGAACCCAAACTAGGAGCTGGTTCCACAGGAGAGGAGCCTGATAGCTGAAGGCTTTGCCTCCCATTCGACTGTGAAACTCCAGGAACCACAAACCTGGATTTGGAAAGCGAAATGTTAGGGTTCGATGAGGTCTCAGTGAGGTTGATGGAATTTGGTCATTAAGGGATTTGTACATAGGGAGGAGGTTTTTACAGGGGGGCATCGCAGAGAAGCCAACAGGAGACACATGATCTCTTTCTCTAGCAGAATCTGACTGCATGGAATTATTTGCTTCAGCAACATATTCAGTAGCGGCAACATGCACGAATGAGATTTTCTTTTTCTATTATGAAAGGAGCAGGCTACCAGGTGCAGGTCTGCAGGGAACATATTTATTTATTATAGACGGGCGTGTTGATGTGCGGAGCTATACCTGACTAAACCGATTATTCTTGAGTGACCTTTCTGCATTGGTGCCACTGCACTGCAGTTCATGAATGTTTAATGGAAAGGCTGGCTGTTTTGGGCCTGCCAAGCTATGTTTGCAGCCTGACAGACTCATACTAACTCAAAGGCAGAGCGGAGGTTAAAAACAGTAGGTGCTACAAACAGAGGACACCAAAAACAACCTCTGACAAGTAAACACCCCCTCAGACCAAGCAGGTGAGTATTAAATGAGGGAGGCATACAATTATGCAGACAGGCTCACACGAATTCCCACTCTCACTTTGTCTCTCGCATGCACACATTCTGATCTCACATTTTATCTCTTTTAAATTGGATCTTTGACCTTGCTCGGCTTTTACCAGCACTGTGACCCATGTTTATATTAATTAATACCGTCAGATGTTGCTCAAGAACAATAGATTGACATGCAGGGAGCCAGGATGACAAATAACAAGCTCAGGCGGAGTGAAGAAGCATGGGCGAAGAAAAGAATGAGAGAGGGACTTTGTAGAGAGAACAGGAACAACAGGATGTTCTGCTGGTGAGGTGTCACTGCGACAGTGTCTTCAGCCTGCATCCATTGATGCCTTCTCTGTCTTCTTGTTTTTCCTGCCTGCCACTGCTTTGTATACTCTAGTAACAAAACCTATTAAAATAAGCACAAAAGAAGACTGAAACAAGAAGCAGTCTTTTCAGAAATCAGCAAATCTAAAAGAAGCTTGGGAAAGATAATTGGGTTTGACAGGAAACTGAGATTGTGTGGAGTAGAGGTGCAGGTTCGGTTGGTGGACTGTAATGAGATTTAAGAAAAAAAAAAAACGGTAGTATATAAAAAAAGAACAAATTGCATAATACCTGAAAACAAAACCTCCATCAGTTTGTTGATGCCTTGTTTGACTGTTAATGCACAAACAACATCAAATCAAAGTCTTTTACTCTCGTTGCAAGATAAACACAATCAGCTTCTCATATCTGTCTGACAGCAACCCACTCTGCCAGCTTTATGGAGGAGACGGCACAAAAGGAATACGAGTCAAGTGAGTCATGAAGTGTGAATGCAGGAGAGACAAAATGTGTGAGAGAGGCTAAGGCTACCCTCAGCACCGCTGAAGTGGAGGGAAACTTTTACTCCAGTGAAGTCTTCCATTTTTCTGCCGGGGTGCTATAAAGAGACGAAACCTCGCTGGGTCTGAGCTGAAATCTGATGGAAAGAACAAGCAGATGAGTCAGCTGCACTAACAGAGTGGACGCAATGTGAATATGATTTCAATAAAAAAGAAAGAAAGAAAAACTCAGTACTGAAGAGCTCATGCATATTCAGTGAGTTTAAGTCTCACTCAGCTTGACAAGTTTGCAACTTTAGCACAATATACTGTACGTCTAACAAAAGAAAGGGAAACAGTACATTCAGCAGAGCAGCTGCACCTTTGTGTTCAGTTGTGTTATTTATTTAACAGTTATTTATTTTTAGTTTTTGATTATATACTTTAAGTAAGCACATTGTGATTTGAGGCAGATATGTTATTATTTGAACAGCAGACTTACAAAACATAAGAGCGAGAGACTAAAGTGCTTAAATAATGCCTCACTGGTTAAAGATTCAAACCTCACCCAGAGGTGTCTGTTTAAACTTCCATTGCCTCTCAGGTGAGGGAAGCACTGAAGAGGGAAATAGAAGATAGAGCCCTTTCTGTCTCGACTAGGGCTGTGATGCAGAGAGTGGGTCTCATTGATAATGCATCAGGAGAAGAAATCCATCAAGGCCGCATCCATTTAATGCATGGAGCAGACATTTATGCATGCCAGAGCCCGTGGCCTCTGGCTCTGAACCTGTGGGCAGGCTAAGGGGCTGTCCTCCCCCGGTTGTCACCCAGTACAGTGGCTCAGGTCTCAGGGACACAGCGGCTCCCCTAGACATCAGTCCTGCCCAGTTCCAGACAAAAGGATGAAATATTCATGACGTGTCTTTACGACAATGGTAGATTCAACATTGTTTGGTTATGGCAGCTTCCCCACCCTTTCTTCTTCACCCCGCTCCGCTCCTCCCCCTTCCACACACATCGTCATATCTTCTGACCCACTTGATGGAGGTTTCAGGTGAAAACCCAGTATTGAGTGATTACCAAACGAGCTTCTGTAGAGGAAGGACTGGCATTTCTTTCTCTTTGTTGTGCATCTGACCTTTGAAAATATCACAGATTAAATCTTTAATTATTTATGAAGGCTAGTGGCAGTGATGGGAGAAAAGAGGGGGATGTTGCCACATGTGATGGAACATTCTTACTGTAAGAGAAAAGGTTGACTTTTTAGCTTTTTTGGCTTGAATTTGACTGATGCACAAACCATCACACACTGAAGCGCCCATCCGCCATTTTTCGTTTATCGACAGACTCTTTTTTGTCATTTTGCTCTCAGTGTGTAATTTGTCCTTTCAGATATTGATGTAGATTTTAAATTGTACCTCTGACTTTGGACTCAAATAGCGACCTCGTCCTAACATGTGTTGCACACTATTGAGTGAACTTCAAAACAGCAACCCTCAGATCATCTCCGATCTTCATGTCACCCAGCCTCATGCTGTAAACAATGCTGACATATTCACTTTAAAACAATGAAATAATCATGATGCGGAAAATAATAGATAAACAAACAACTGAAAAAAAACTGCGCTAAATGGGAGAAAAACATTTCCCAGGATAATAGTTTAACCAGTGTTTGATATGCAAATTCTTCTTTTCATCGGATCCCCCAGTAAATGTCAGGAAGGGACACGAGGGAGGGGCTGAACATCTCAATTAAAGAGCGGTAACATGCATCATTCCAAACAACCCATGAAATGAAAGGCATCATTTAGATTGATCTACAGCATCAGTGAGAATAAATCAGAGCAGCAACCTAATAATGCAACACTCAAGGGTGCGTCTGCAAATTGCAGATAGGGATTCAGAACAGTATCTGCATAATGATGTTCCAGTTAATGAAGTTGGGAAATGGCTACTGTCGCTCCGAAGTTTAATGCCGAGATGTTTCTGTGTGGGAAGAATGAGTGTGTGGCTTTACCTCTCTAATGGCTGAATCATGCTTACAGTTTGTTTTGTTTGCACTAAACTGTGGTTAAAGGCGATAAACTGATTTGTCTGCACTTTCAATTAACCTTCCGCGCTGTTCATGCCAGTTAAGCACTTTCAGGGAGTTTGCAAATGTGCTCCCTGGCATAGTCGGCCTGTACTTTATATTAAGAAGGCACTTCAAGTTGGCTCTGGGCAAATTTTAATGTTCTAAGTTTTCCAAACATTTGGGTGCTGCTGGGTATCTGTCTATTGTCTCAGAATATCCATAACAGCTTGTGCTTAAAGGGCTCTCCTAATTAGCTCATTGCCTAATGTTACAGATTATATTTGGACTTGCAACAAACAGAACCACAGATCCTTTAATGTCTAAAAATTGCTCACATGGTGAGGCGTTCTTTAAAAATTACTCATGTACTTGGATTTATTTTGGTGACACCAGTGCAAGAAAACGGCAACAGCCCACAAAGCCTAATATGCATGTGTATTTTTATGTGTAGCAACGACAGATCAACACATAAATCTCAAGAGGACAGCACAGCAGAGGTCAGACTGAACATACATGGGCCCAGAATTTGAGCATGCAACAGGAATAGTCCTGTACAATGTAATGCTGCATGGAAGTGGATGGAAAGGGTTAACACAGAACCAACAATTGCAAGTATTAATCTTACACAGTGTGACAGTATCAGGGGTCGAATTAACAACCCCCACTGAGAATGACCTAATTAACTGACCAAGGAGAGGTGGAGATGTTAGACAGCCACAGTATGAGAGGTCACACACACTTGTGTCACTTCAGATTGCTCTGTTAGTCTTTTATACAGAGAGTATTTTTGGATTGCCTTGTATCACTCAGAAGATGATGTGGACTTTAATAGATGCTTTTTTTTTTTTACCCTCCATTAGATGTACTGTACAATATGAACTTGAGCTGCACTTTACTGGTAATATTTTGATCAGATTTTTGCTTGGTCAGAATTGTTGGATTTGTCACAGTGTGACACCGTTGGGGGGGCACGGCCACCAGTTCTGCTCTGACAGGAATCTGGGACACTCTTTGATTGTTTCACTGCTCAACATATTCCCTAGCATCGAACACGAATGCAGATGCAAATGCAAGATGTTGGAGATTAAATGAATTACTTGGAATTTAAAAAAAGACTGCATTTAAGGATTTAGATGACCTAGTTTCCAGGCATCCATCCAGTAGCTTAGTTGCTCTGGAGGCTTCTGAATGTAGGATTTGTGAATTCACTATGCACTGCGTGTGTATTTGTGTTTGTGTGTCTGTTGCCTACATATGTACACACATGCAGATTCTTTTTTGTGTTGCTTATATGCAGTTTTTTTCATTTTCTTTTTGCTTGTGTTTGCTGGTAGATCTCATCAAAAAACAGTGACCTAGATATAATTAACCCCCTCAAACCAGCAGAAAATTGTATTTAAAAGTAGCACAGCACCCATCAGTCTGCTCTGCATGTCAGCACGGAGCTGCGCCCTATGTTAAACTCAGGTTCCTAATACAAGGAAATATCATAGACTTCCTGCAGTATGTCAAGCAAGCGGCACACAAGGGAAGCGCTCAGAGAAATGTAGTTGACAGGTGATGGAATAAATAAGCTTGTCTCACGGCAGTCTCATGGTTGACAGTCTTTTTTTTGCACACAACACATAAATATTAAAAAATGAGACCTTTTCTGGTTGAAATGAGTGCCACTTACTGAAAAGCATAAAAACAGTTAATGCCTGGAACCATGGCTTTCTCTACACAGATGCTTGAGATAAATTTAAATTTCATTTATTCTAGCTCAGATAGCCTCTTGTGAGACTTCATAAGGTGTAATTTTCTGTTTGCTAAACAGCTTCCCTTTTCCTTTCAAGCTAAATGAGCATCCACATCACACGCTGCTTTTAAGAATCTTCCGCAGCACATACGATCCTGATTACAGTTTCCCTTTAATCTAATAATCTGATTTAATTTGTCTATTCATTTGTTCATGCACATCAGTGTGGGAATAGGGTATGTGTTGACTACATTTTCTTCAAAAAGGCAGAGTGACTTATGGATGATGTTATCGTGATAATAAACCAACATTAACCCGCGTGTATTCTATCCGATTGGATCAGATCAGTCACGTTTTTTTGTTTTTTTTCACATTCTCATGTGATTGATTTCCTCTGACGACCTCTTAGAAGATCAAGATCCTCTGAGTAGCTCATGCATGTATCTGATTGCATAAATTATGAGTTAGATCATCTGTTGCGCACACGCTCGCAACGTATCATGAAGCGGCTGCTTTGTCAGAAAACTGAAAAATTAATTCAAGGACAAGAAGCGATGATTGATATGATTACAGGCAGAAAAAGTAATGCTGCTTTGAAAAGGAAATTATCAACTCCTCACAATGATTAATCACTCTAAAGAGGGTAAAATTCACAGCGCTTCAAGCAGCACTCTCATGCTATTAGACGTTTTTAATTCTCACATAGTTTCACACAACAACATTAAAGTGAATGTAACCAGGGGGCTGATTGTTGAGATTTTAAGAATACTGTTGTATAAGAGGTGGAAATTGGCAGAATTTTACAAGAAGACTTTTACAAGAAACACGATTAATTTAAAGTACTGGGGTGAGTTGAAAGTTTGATTTCCATATACATAAGGTCACCTAAATTGCGTTGCTTTTAACTCAGTATTTGTGATATGGATATGCCCTGCTCTAAATTCACCCTCTGTACTAAGTAGTTCTTTTGTCACAGATTCTGCACAAAATAATGACTAACTCTTCCCATGCTTATGTCTTACAAGACAGCACAGTTTTGCAAAGAGCCTTTTTCTTTTCCTTTTTTTTCTTTCTGTTCCTGCACAATGCGGCAATGCTGATGCGTGGTTTCCTCACTCTCCCTATGGGAGGTGTGAACTAAGGCAAGGGAAGGGTTGAGACAGGAGAGAGAGGAGGTGGAGAACACAGAACTTCAATAAGCACAGTGCCCTGATCTTGTTCAGGGTTTTCAGTTTTGATAAAAGAAAAGAAGCATTAATCATCCAACACTCATGATTTTCTAAATAGTGCTTCTAATAGGGTGATTAGAGGATGGGGTTATCACGCAGAGCTGCACACTGTGGTTGTAGCAGGACCTCCACACACACTCATTAAACCTGCTGATTTTGTTTGATGAATCAAGGCAAAGCTGTTTGTCTGAGAGATGCAAATTGACAAACTCTACTTCCAGGCCCAGTGCTATTTGAAGGAGATAGCTGAAAGATTTGTTGGACATTGTGAAAAGTAAGAAGAAGAAAACTTGTGTATCCTACAGTAATTAAGTACGTGAAAATGTTTATAATAAAATATCTTTTCTCGATCCTCGTCAGAATGGCATCGCTGCTGAGAATCCTACTGGCACACATTTCTACCCTGGGGCTCGGGGATTACATGTGCTGCGTACACGTTAAAGCCTCTAAACCCTCGCCTCTGCAGAGCTGATCTGACTGCACAATCATCCCCGTTACTCGCAGCTCCGCTCCACCGGCAACGAGGCCTCCGTTCTCCCAGGAAGCCGGCTGCTTACTTCCAGATCAGCAGAGCTCCGCCGTGCCTGCGAAGGTCATACCATGAGCAAATTTGTCAGCTTGCCTCCCAGTACACACTATCACCTGGGAGTTGACCCCCTAGCTCACCATCAGTTCATGGAGTCGGGCACAGCTTCTGGCTGGAGTGAGGATTTTTCCACATGATCCTATGTATCTATTTTTACATATCAGTTTATTTTAAGATGGAAAACAGGTCAGAAGAACAGTTGGAGTTAGTGTTTTGCTCATTGCACTTGAATTCCCACATACTTGGATTGGCACATGTGCAAACACACACACATACACACATGCACACAACACATCTGCAATTTCAAGGGCTGAATTGCGGACCTAGAGCCAAGGAATATCGTGCAGGGCAGAGCATATTCAATTAGCCGCTGGCGGTTCTTCACCCTCACCTATCGTCATTGCATCACATTTCAATATTGCACAGAGGTGTGCCGCCAACGCACTGCTGACACATCAAAGGGCTGCGGCAAATCCACACTCCTCCTCGGAGCCTCGCAGCTATGTCACAGCCGTTCTAGGGGTAAGGCCAGACAGGCGCAGGGAGAGGCCAGGCATGACTAAAGACCTTAGCAGACATATTAAAAAATGGATTCTCTATTTCCCACTTGGATGAGTTGGAGTTGTCAGGCCAGCCTGTGGGTAGAGCTTGGTTTCCTGGTCCAGCATAGTGCAGTATCTTGGAGGGGATGAGGAGAGTTGATCTGGATCATAAGATGTGCATGACAGTCTTCAGGTTTCTTCGGAATCCTACTCCCTTCCCCTAAAGTTTTTTTTTTTTTTTTTAAATAAAACCAGCTCAACCATGTTCTTCGTCTCTGGAGGCAGACTTGGTGCACGACAAGTCTTCCATCCATGCAGCACTGTAATGACAGATAAGTTCAAGACCAAGGAATTAATAAAGTCTTTCTTCCATCTTCAGGCTGGTGTCGATGGAGGCGATATCAGCAACAGAGGTTCACTGTTCACTGTATAGTAGAAACAACTTAATTGCAAGGAAGGCACTAACACAGCGAGTTAAAGTTAAAACGATTCTCGCATTTGTTGCTTCTGGGTTTGCCTCCTTACCTCTACAGCACCACTTCCCCTCTCTCTTTTCCTTCCTTACTGTTGGCCAAATGAGTTAGGGCTCTAAATTGAATTCCATCTTCATGTGTTTCTTCCAGAGGGCTCACTAATTAAGAATTTAATTATGGCTGAGAGCAAAACACAGGCAACTAAACTGGCTCATGTTTAAAACATCTTTGGACTTGCCATCACTCTCTCTCCCCCCACTTTGTCTTTCTCCCTCTGCATCTTTCCACAAGTGTGTTTTCTGAGTTTTGAGGTGAACTGAAGGTAAGAGATCATCAAAGAGGCCTGTACAGAAATTCTCAAGAGCGAGTATGCAAAGCCTGTATGAGCAAACAGTCAGGAGGATAGACCATCGAAAAGATAGTCAGTGCTTGTTGATGTCATTAAAATGATATGCCTGTTTGCTTGGTGTGGAATCTTTCAATTGATGAAGACAGCTACTGAACAAAAGACAAACTTAATTAGCAGCCTGAGAATTATTATACAATGATGACATTGTTTCCTTTAAAAAAAAAAAATCCTTTTGCATAAGTGGTTCCTGGAGGAATGATTCCCAGCACGTAGGCCTTTCCTCTTCATATACTGTACTGTAACATTTCTCCCTGTCTCCATTTCACACAGACCCTCTCCTTGTGTCTCTATGGGCCAACCATCCAGCGACTATTTGTCACAGCAGATGTTTCACAGAACCATGACCTCCAGGAGAGGTTGCAGGGGAATAGGAGCCTGGCACCACATCTGATTGGAAACTGCAGAGCAGAGAGGGCATGGCCAAGGTGAGTAATACCAGCTCCTCTCAGGTCCTGAGGTCAGCTAATCTCCCATGGCAATCAGGAAGGCAATAGATGAGCACAAGGTCCCTGAAAGAGGCTGTTCAGGCCATGACATGGCTGACCATATCTCAGGGACGGGGTTTGATTTGTCCTATCTTACACGTTTGATAAGTTGTCTACAGGATTGTATCAAATGCATCTCCAGGTAGTACAAATGAGCAACATGTTTGGTTGGTTGGTTGGTTGGTTGGATAAAACAAATATAGGTATGTGGAAAACATAAATTCCTTTATAAGATTTCCAGCCACCATAAAGAGGAGCTGCTAACTGTCCAACACATTTAATTGCAATTAGCACACAATTCACATCATTTTCATTCTCATCAAACCATTCATTAACTACTAGAGCCCTTTACGGAAGAATCTGCATCCACTAAAGGCAGTTTATTATCACGATTAATCTAATTCGCATCAAGTCCTGTCAGTGTGTTTACAGTAATGCATGTACAAACCACGATCACAGGACAATGTGTTGCACTTTTCTGCCAGCTGCAAAGTGTATTAACAGTCGGTGGCAGTATTTTGAGCGAAAAGTAGAGAACAAGAGGAAGAGAAGAAGAGAGGAAGATGGTGAGCATTCAAAATTACAAGCCTGTCTGTATGAGGGAGGAAATTCAGTCGTCAAGATGCAGGCAAATTTGGCACAAACAACAGGATGAACTGATTATATTTTGGTGGTCAAGATTAATGTCAGTGTGACCTCACAAAATACTTTTCAGCCATAATTCAAGACAGCAATTATGACAAAATTTCACATGAATAGTATTTTACATGACAACTCATAGGTTCTAACCTCAAACTAATGGTGGCGTGGGCAGGCAACCATGAGGCAGTAATTCTATTTTCTCTCCTGCTTTCTCTCACACTCACACACACACACACACACACACACACACACACACACACACACACACACACACACACACACACACACACACACACACACACACACACACACACACACACACACACACACACACACACACACACACACACACACACACCTGCTGATTTGGCTGTGGCTGGCCATCCTTGGAGGGGGTATGTGCTCTCACCTCACACCTTGTGGTCATGTGTTATTACAGTCCATTGTTGAGTTCCCAGAGCCACAAGTGAAATGATTTCCCACTAGCCTGTTGAATATAATTTTGCATAAATTGCAGAGAGGGTGAAAGAGACAGGAAAGATATGGTGAAGTGTTGTGCACCACATAACTATTACAGTACATAATAGAGCAGGTTCAAGCCGGTGTTGCCTGTGCTTGGAAGGGATTTTAGTCCACACTAATTTAATATGTACTCTGTGCAAGTACTTGGCATCAATCATTTTTATGCACAGTGAAACTGTATGGATTTCTGTTTTTGATTAAAACTATACTGTAAAATTACTCGGTGGTCAGATTGTAAATTATAGAGAAAAAAAAAAAAGATACAAGTGTATCTTCACTGGAGATACATTAATGATATAAAATTACACATGCTACCAGGTAGCAGAGATACTAATGATAAACCAGAGAGGAAGCAAATGAGACAAAGTAGCCACTGTTAGTGGTGAAGGATTTTATAATGGAGAAGAAATGCAGCAGTAAATGTGTAATTTAGGAGAATTTTCCAACTGCATATACTGTAGATATACTATTTAATTGTTGGATGTAAGTATGACCAGGTGGCAAAATGTAATGTTAATGGCTGAGTTAAAGGCCTGAGTCAAATACACTACTCACAAAAAGTTGGGGATATTCGACTTTCGGCTGAAATCTATGGAAAATGTAAAAAGTTGATATGATATCATGAACGTAGGGCAAGTAGAAGTATGTAATGGCAATTTCCTAATCTCAAACTGTTTATTGAAACAAAAGCTAACAAAAGTGGTTGGTATAATAAAATGTCATCGGGTGGCCCTTTACTGCCTGTCATTCCCCCTCTCTCTGCCTCCCAATTTCCTGTCTCTCTCAACTGTGCTATCAAATTAAGGCAAAAAAATCCAGAAACATATACTTAAAGGGTCAATGTGTCAATAAGTTGTTATGTGGCCAAAGAATGTCCACTTCTCTGCCTTTCTGTAACTCTTCCAGTCCCTCTGTGTCTCTGTTCAACCTGCTGATAACACTCTGTGACACTCTAAACTCAGTGGACACTTCCCTCTGACACTATTAATTGATAATATCAAAATGTGAACTTAATGAAGATGACTGTTTACATACAAACTAACCACAAAATCAAGTGTCTGATCCATGAATCGATCACTAAATGTTCTGGTTCAGTGACAATTACATGTTGTTTAACTTGTTAGAGGACAGCATTTTATGTTATAAGTACTGAAACATTTAACAGTTGGACACATTTAGAGAAGGTCAAATTAGTTGCATATCCCTAATTATTTGTGAGTGGTGTATGCATAATTTATAAAAAAAAAAAAAGCATAATAGAATTTCAATTTCAATCATGCAGAGAAATTGAAAAAATTCAACTATTCGTGCCTTATTGGTTGCTATGTGACATGTTGTAATAACATTAAAGTTACAGGACATACCTGTGCTCTGTACTGTGCAATATATTCAATATAATCTGTATGCTTTTACATACCTTTAAACATGTTGAGCTGCCTGCGGACAGGGGATTCAGATAAATGGAATCCTTTGATGTCTTATGATAAATGGAGGTTAATAGCCATATAATGTTGACTCAGACTGCCATATGTAACTAACTGAAGTTGGTGATAAGATGCACACATGTTAATTCACTAAAGGGAGCATTTGCTGAATAATATTCTAACTTCCATAACGAAGATAATAAAAAGCACTTATCCCTTTCTCCTTGAATTACTGCAAACACCAACTGTAGTTGTGTAATTAATAGGTTCTGAATTCAGTAATTAATAAAAAAGGTTTGGCAAGCACGCAATGGTGTGATTTAATTTATTAAACTTTGCATTTCAAATCATTCTGTCGTGAAACCACTTAGAATTTTAATCTGTTGTTTCAAGAACTATTGTTAGCATTTATATCTTCCTCTCCCTTATTTTGTCTCTGTTTCACTTTGGTTTCGGTCTTAATGAAGATTTGGAGGCTGGAACTGATGACGAGTCTATTTCCCTGGGTTTGATTCAGCTGTTTCTCCATCTGGCATCGGAGCACCTGGGGTAAGTCTTCCCCTATAAACTGCTTTCCCCCGCCTTTCTGACGTCTCTCTGTGCAAACCGATTTTCCATTTTTGTACACTTTGTTTTTCTTCCCTTCTACTTCTGCATCTCCTCTAGTTTCCAACCCTCCTGCATTGATTACAGCCAAACAAACTTAAAAAGCACATGAGGTTTCTGGTGAACATCAGGACCTATGTATATCTGAACTGGTTCAACAGAAATCTCACAAACGAGGCTCTGAATAGCACTACATCTTGTATCTTTATCCATCTACATTGCTTTTCTAAAACTACACTTAAGGTCTATTTAGCTTAAATGTTTGATTTTCCCAACATGAATGTGAGCACTGAGCTCTGCTCCGATGACACTTGCAAAGTGAACAGCCTGAGAGGCCAGGTTTAATAACACAGTGCAGCACAGAGCTCCTTGGCTCTAATGAACACTACAGATGTGTCAAGCAGAGGAGGAGGGGTATGCCAACGGCAATGTAAACAGCAGCCAATTACCTGCCTGGATGAAGATTCTTTACCCCTGCTTGTGCATACACGTGAAGAGGCCGGTGCATCTGCTGCGAGTCCTCAGTTCACCAGTGTACTACATATACCAGGATCAACCACTGAACTGCCATCAGACAAGCTGCATCCCAAGCATGCACTCTTCCACTCTCTCTTTTTCCAGCCTCTGTAATGCAGCTGGTTCAAATGTAGATATCATCCACATGTGTCACATTTCACTGTGTAGATTTATTAAAATACTAAATAATGGGAGATGTATGATCCTTTAAGTAATGCGGGACATTGAGAGCAGCACAGTCCTTAAGTGCAATGGTGATCTGAGAAGCTTACTGTAGTAGGCACTTGCATTATAATTGATGCTGTTTGTCCATGTGACCCATCATTGTTAATGAAGACGGTTACAGCTGGATTTGAACAGCAGTGAAAGAGGCAGAAGTAGAGAGAGAGAAAGACTGGCCATCTGGATGTTTCTTTATCTCAGCCTCAGGCAGGTTTGGCTGATGTGAAGGGCTGCCCTGCTGTAATTTAGATGATTTATAGTTTGCTTTTGTTCTTTATGTAAGAGTTAAAGAACAGATGCACTCATGATACATATTGCCCTGTTTTGTAACCTTCTGTTTAATGCACCATTGTACTAGAAGTTCCTTCTCTTAAAATACCCTCCACTGCACTAAACTGTCAAGTCTCAGCTTGAGTAATACTCTAAATCAAAATGTTTTTTCACTATCTAAAGTGTTCAAAACCACAACTCAAACAAAATCATTAGTGTATTGTAGAAAATCCTTTGCAGTCAACATCTGCCTTAACTTTTTCACCCGTAGACCTCAGCAGACATTTTATCTTCAGCCTCCTTCACCTCCTGCTTGTTGTGAGGTCTCTGCCTTTTGTCTGGTCTTCAACAAGTGGAGCGCTGCTCAGTTGGACTGAGATCAGGTGATTGACTCGGCCTGTTGAGGATATTCTACCTCTTTACTTTGAAAAGCTCTTTGGTTGCTATAGCTGTACGTTTAAGATTGTTATATTGGCGAATGATGAAATGTTGTCGGATGGGGTTTGAAGAATTTGGCTGAATGTGAGCACAAACACAGCTCCTGTATACCTCTGCATTCAGCCTGTTGCCTCTGACAGCAGTGAAATCATCAATAAATGCCAGTGTGCCAGTTCCACTGGCAGCTGTACATGGCAAAGCTTTAACAGACCCTGCACCATGTTTGACAGATTAGGTGGTGGCTCTGGGTCATGAGCTCTGTCTTTTTTTCTCCCCATGCTTCCTTCTTTCCATCACTTTGACGGAGGTGGATTTTTGTTTCTCCATAGAATTTTGTTCCACTCTACTAGCTTCTTTTTGCATTATTTTGTGAAGTGTAGCCTTGTCTTTCTGTGAATGAGTTATCAGGGGTTGGCATCTTGTGGTGAATCCTCTGAGATTATTGTCACGAAGCCTGTCTAGCGTTATCCAGGAGAACATTATTCTTACATATTATACTGTATATAAGTACAACATTCTCATTGTGAGTTTTTAGTTCTTCAAGTGATTTTCTGGTCATCCACAAGACTTGGTCACCCCAGGTTTTTTTCCATGATCAAACTCTCCTGTGCACTTTAGCTCTCTGAGACTGCACCTAACTGTTGATTCAGACAAACCTGCTACCTTCTCTCTCTCTCTCTCTTGTTTGCCTTGAATATCATCCTCCTCAATTACAATGTAAATGGCAATTCTTCATCTCTCTGTCAACCCATGAACCATGTGTGAATATCCAGTCTGGACTGTACCTGTGAAAACTAACCTCTTGTGCACAAAGTCATGTTCGTAATTAGATTCAGGTTCAGTTAGCTGGCACTGCCTGCTTTGATGACATGCTAATGCATTCATCTGTCTCTATTTGGTTTTCTTGCTCTTACAGCTACTTAAGTGTCAAGATTGAAGTCTCTGATGCACTCATTTCTGGAGAATGGAAAAGAAAATGATTCCAACACACTGAAGAGATAGAAGCAAACCTTTCAAAACGAATGAGGGAAGTAGATGAAAATTTGTTTGTAAGTGATGAAGAGTTAATAAATGCAGGTCTCACACTTTGATGCCATTGCAGGACCAGAGAGAGAGGAGCAGCCTCAGCCCCACAGTGAATGTAGTGATTCAATGTTGGAAACAGGACATTCACGTACATCTTTACTTCCCCTCAGGTTCTTCTCCTTATCTCAGTTTCCTGCTTAAAATAGCTCCTCATACATGTTATATGGAATGAATAAAACCGAGCAAACATTATACCTTGATCACATGAGATGAAGAAGCAGAGATGAACGAATGCGAGCGGCATGAAGACCGTGCCTGCTTTCCAGCATGTAGTCATCCAGGTTTCTAGCTTTCATTTGGTGTGGTCAGACGGTAATGCGTGATGACAGGTCTTAACTGAAGGTAGCTCATTATACTGCGCTATAAAATAAAAGAAATCAGTGTTAGTGATGCCTGGCTTCCCACCAAGAGGGATACAGCGCTGCAGCAGTCTGCTCACTTTCATGTCCACAGTACAATATATTTAAAAATAGAGAATATGACTGTTTTTATTAAGAGATATTACTGATGTATGCTCCTGAATTGAGTAAATAAGAACATCCTTATCAGAGTGGGCAGGGTGTTTGCTGAGATTCATCTCCTTGAATTCAGTGAGCTGTAAAAGTGGTATTCCTTCCCGCAAGCGGAAGTGGAGCAGAGTGGAGAAGTCAGCATGCTGTTGAGAGATATACTTTGATTACTGACAGAAGGAACATGCCTCTCTGGAGTCCATAATCATATTTCACTGTGGAATGTGGCGATTCTGATATGATGTAAGTCTGTTTTGTGCTCCTGGGCAGAACATAGGCACCATTGTCTCAAGGGTTTCTCGAGGCGGTCATACTTTATGATGCAGAAAGCCTAAATCTCATTACCTTTAAGTGCTGTAATGCTGACATGCAAGTCGACAGTGCTTGCGCTGCGTGTGAAGCACAGCGCGCCCCGATCTAAAGTGGCCCTACTTTATTCTGTGGGGACAAAAGCCAGTGCCCATCCAGGCCTCCCAGGGGTTTAAATTAGTCACACCCCTGTCTCTCTGTGGCCTCTGAAGCCCCCTCACTTCTACTGCATAGGGTTACACCATGTCTCTGGTGGCAGGGCTTACTTAAAGCCCAACCCACATACTGTACCAAGACATGAGCTATCTTTGAAAATAACCTTGAGAAAGTAGGGCTGGAGGGGAGGGTTTTGGTATACTTGATTTGTCTCCTCTATAATAAGACTACATGATTTCACCTCTCCAGAGAGACTGTCACAGTGCAGTCAATGCTGAACGCTGCCCTCTAAAACTACTGCAAGACCAACAATGCATTAAATGGATTTGCTTAATGCTGCGCAGTTATGTAAGCTCTGTGTTTAAAAAAAAAAACTGAAACTGTGTGGGTGACAATTAAATAGTACATAACAGGCCATGTCATTAACCCAAGAAAAATGGCATATATTTTGTTATACAAAGTGTAGGCTGTGCATCAGGAGGAGGAATGTTGTCAAGAGCAGCTCTTTAACAGACCTGAGGGAGCATTTCTGTGTATCAGCAAGTCACTGCTCAATGTCCCAGCTGCCTTATGAAGTAACTAAGTTGTCTGAGATTGTGTGTACCACTCCATGGTAGATAGTTGGATGTGTCTATCCACACTTCCAACGCTGCAAGCACGTTTGTGTTCATACAGTATGTGGGGCAGATTCATCCCTCTGAATACTAATCCCCCCCCCCCTCCCAAAACTCCACTGTACACACTTTCTTCTGTCTATCAGAGCTGCCCTGTGGCCAGCACCACTGTCAGCTCTGTGACGCCTGCCATGAAATATTCACCATACCATGAGTAATGTTCAGACTGCAAGGAGAGCTGCGCTTGACTATCCTGTTCCCAGATCAGACCTGGCTAAGAGGAGTCGCTGTTCGCTTTGATCCTCTACTGGGCCTCCTGACTAAAAGCTGTCTCTCCCCATGCCAAGCAGGCTCCATGTACGCTACTGTCATAACCATGCCGGCCTTTGGTCTTTCCATCGTACATCAACAATGACTAGTTCTTATCTTGTGTTAGATAAGTCTCGAATGGGTGAGGGAAAGGATAGTATAGACAGATAGAGATAGCACGATGGCAGAGTATCGGCTCCAAGAACCTTTATAGTCATGGAAGCAGCTGTGTATTAGCCCTGATATCTTGTTTATGTACAACTCATCTTGGTGTTGCTGTGTAAATTTGCTAAAGAGGCGCCTCAGGAGCTGTTGATGATTAGTGGCAGTGTACATACAGTATGTGAGAGACATGATGTTAGTTCAGGATCTCACTTGTAAAGAGACCATAAATTAACAGAAACAAAGAACATCATCTCCCCTCAGCAGCAGTGATTAATCTCACTTTGGGCTTTTAACTGTGGAGCTGGGTAGCAGCATGTTCCTAAGTCAAGCTGCATTTGCCTGGCCATTAATTCATTAGAGAGCCCTAAAGAACATCCATGGACACCTCAATTGCTGCTGGAAAAAAGTCTCTTATGTTTTGCTACTCATTAAATCCAGCACCAAATTGCACTCGAGTTGTGCCACATATTCAGCTTTCACAGTGGAAATCACTGCATAGACAAAAACAAGCTGTTTTGACGGACAGTGCAGTTTGAGTGTCTTTGCAGTAGTGGACCATAGATCTCTGTAATACTCTCTCTGCCCTCTTGAGATTCTACAGCAACAGGGTATTCGCTCCAGTTTGTCTTAGAGGCATTTACCAGCCTACCCGCAGAGGATATGAAGTGCTCTCTCTCTTTTCCTTTAGTCTCTACAACTACATAACTGGGCTTTACACATCTGTGCCTTTACCCATTATGTTCAAGCTTTGTCCTGCTTTCTCAAAAAAAAAAATGCTCTGCCACAAGGCTTTCTTCAAAAACATCTGTCAAAAAACCAAGGCTTTGATTTCATCCCACCTCAAGTACGTGTGGCCATTAATAGTCTGTGTGATATGCTCAATTTCTTAATGGGCCATAGTTCATCCATCCTAACTAAAGAGCTTTCAGAGTGTTGTGCTTTAAAAACAATGTGAGGAGAAAGCCCTCCAAGGACAAACAAGGCCACCCAGAGGCATCACAGACAGGACATTAGTTGTCCAAAACAGTGGCCTAATGAGATGCATTAAGGCTAGATGTATGTGTCCTTCAGCAGCGTCTGATCCAGGAACATGTCCTCTGCCATGTAGGTCCCCATTGGTGAATTGGCTGAGCTCTCTATACTGATCAATAGAATAAAGGGTCTGTCTGGATTAGTAGCTGTGTAAGGCGGTATACTTTCTCACTTGGCAAGCTTAATCTGTCACTCTCTAGTTGTTATTTCTGCAGTTGTCGGGTGCCATGAAACTGACATTTCTTTTGTAGAAAGTACCAGTGTTTTCTATTTTTCACCCAGGATTGTTAGGAAGGAGAGAAGCTTTTTTAGAAATGACAAGAACTGTTCAGCTTGCCTTGGAAGGCAAAACTTTTAAAGAACATTGTGTCCTTGCTTTTATTGTACCCACAAGATGTGTGCTGTACTTGTGACTGAGTGAGTAAGTAGCTGATATTGACTTTGGAATGAAAATATCAATGAAGACTGAAAGACAATGCTCAGCATACTTGTGACAACTAAAAAGTCACTATGAGAGCATGAGGGTGGCTATTGAACCTGGCACTCATATCACCAGGGAATAGAGATGTTAGTGCACGCTGTTAACAGACCTCCTAATCAATGATGGACAAACATCACCAATTCTCTGCAGGGACTTCAGAAAAGGACATAGCAAGGACACCCTGTGGTCTCTGTGATCAGAAACAAAAGACACCACTCACAATTTGGAGCAGACTGATGATAAAAAAGCAGAACTGCTGCTCTATCAAACAAGGGGCAAGTCATCTAAACTTGAGAGTAGTCCATCATTGCAAGTGTTACATTCGTTGCTGGGGTAACAACATTAGGGTCAGGGACAGGAACAGACTAGACAGGCTCATCTGTAGCTCTGTGATGGGAGGGGGAGCGGAGCTGGTGGAGGTTGTGGTTAAGTGGAGGATGGGGTGTAAACTGAAGACCATCCTGGGTGACCCCCAACACCCTCTACACAGGACTCTGACAGGTCAGAGGAGCAGCCTCAGTAACAGGCTCCTCTTCCTGACCTGCAGAACAGAAAGATTCAGGAAATCCTTCATTCCTGCTGCCATCAAAATGCACAATGCTTCTTCTTCAACTCTGTAGTGGTGGTGATTTTTTTTTAAACTAATCTAAAATTTGCTTGAGTTCTTTAATCACTCATGATTATGTAAGTGTCCTCATATTTGAATAGCTGTAATTGTACAATTGAGAATTGAGTGTAGTTTGGAGCGGCCCTCCTAGCATCGAGGGCTAAAGTGTTGTTCTTTGAACACCTGCTGCCCTTTGGAGAAATGGGAAGCCTTCTCCAGAAAAAAGTCTCCTAATAGAACCAATTAACCAGTCTGACAAGTTCCCTCAGTAATCACCACTGAAAATAGATTGGGTAGCACTTAAGGCCAATCAAAGAGACAAGCAATCAGAAATTAAAAGGCCATTAAGTTTTAGCCTTGACTTGGACTCGTGGCCATGATAGGAGAGAGATTTAATATCTGCCAGTGAGGTACAGTTTTATGGGAAATATTATAAAGAATGTTTGAGTCAGGTTTTCAAACTGCCTTTTAATCTCTGTGACATGTCAGAGAATAATCGTTGATTTGAAATTTATGTGCCATACTAAACTGTTGACGCAGGCAACCATGAACATAGAGACGCTCTAATACAGAAGAATAAGATACAACTGAATGAGGATATGTCAATTTGTTTCAAAGCCTAAAATGAAAACCCAATTGGACAGCTCTAACTGAAGGAGATGTAGATAATAGATAATCAGGCAAACAATTGTCCAGCAATTGGAGCATTTGGAAGTACTGTAATACTGTATCTAATCAAAAATTTCTGCTTCGACTTGTCAGATCCTGTAAAAAGCTACAATCTATGTTGTGTTGTGTCACTCCATACCCTCCTGTCTGATCTCCCTGTGTTTCCACTCTCAGAAGAGATATTCAGGGAGTATGTAAATGGCTTATTTTTGAATATGTAGCACATCCATTCATATTATACAGTATGGTGTATGAAATAACACTTCAATAACACAAATAACATTTAATGGATAAGATGTTGCATCATGTTAGGTCTATCAGGAAACAGGAGCAGATACTTAAACACCCTTTTTACATCAACATTACCACTTATAAGAATGTTTGTTTGGACTTAGAGGACACAGGCTCAAGGGAGAAATGTCATAACAACACACACACACACACACACACACACACACACACACACACACACACACACACACACACACACACACACACACACACACACACACACACACACACACACACACACACACACACACACACACACACACACACACACACACACACACAGGGACTGCTAGAGTGGATCTGTTGTGTCTCATCCCCAGGTTGGTGCTCCTGTAAGAGTCTGAGCCACAGTGTTAGACACTTCGGTCGATGACTGTATGTTTTTACAAGTTATTGAACGCAGCCCTCCAGTGGAAGGTGTAGCCACGGTGTTTGTGCTTTAACAGTATCATGCTGAGCAGATGACAGGTCTGCTTTACGGATGTATTAAAAGACCTGGATACAGTGCTGCAGCTCAGCCTTGCAGCCAGGGTTTCCCAGTGGCAGCGAAAAATCCCCTGTGACAAAAAAAAACATTTTTCCGCATAGATCACATTTGCAAAAGACACAACTGTAAAACTATTGACAGCTATAAACAGAATTACCGTGTGTCAGGAGCTACGCAGCTAAAATGCCACTCAGAAAAAACAATTACTTTTCTTGGTTTTGTAAAAGTTCACAAACATGAAACACTCCATGGCTTTAAAATTTTCAGTAAAAAGAGTAAAAAATTGATGTGTTTATAACTGTCCCAGTTTTACAAGCATCACTTTAACAGTGGAGGTCTGTGCACCTCAGGGGTTACGGTCTTATGATATATACATAAAGCACTCAAAAAATGTAAAAGGTACTCACCCTGGTGTCATGGTTACATCACTTCAGAACAGAGCTTGGGCCGTACATATCTGCACATCATTTGACTTGTAAGTGAATGCCAATTGTAAACTTTCATACTGTCGATGTCAATAGGAACAAGGCAGCGCTGCTACACCTTCTAAGTGAGTTCCATGAAAAAAACATTTATAGCATATGTGCTGACATACTAGAAATATAATTTGTATTGATTTTTATGAAGCGCAGTGCAAATAAAGCAGTAGTGGTCACAGAGAAACAGCCATGGGGGAGAGATCAGTATAGAGGAAAGAAAAAATCTCCTTAGACATTCTCATGCTATAAAGGGAACTAAAAGGAAATGGGCAAATTCATGGGCTTATGCTTCTTTTGACTAGCTTGCAGTCCCAGCAGAGTATCACAGTTGCTGTGATCAAGGTCAGCTCTCATCCTCCAGACCTGATTTTCCTTGTCAGTATTCCAAGCACCTCAGAAGACGCTGGCAACAGTTTTTACTTGGCAGATACCTCCCCGACTCGATAGGGCACATGGAAGAGACGCTCTCTGAATAGTCGATTCTCCCAACCTGTGGTCAGCATTCTACATGCGTCCCTTGGAGCTAAATGCTCTTCCTCTGCTCTCCTTTTAAGCCCTCTGACAGGAAGGATGCGATATTGCACCTGGCCTCTTTCAGGGCTCCCTCCCCCCTTCGCCTCTGCCTCCTCGTGGAACTGTTCCACTGCTCCACAATAATTGTTCATTCCTTCTCTCCCTCTTATTCCACTCTGACACCTCCTCCCTGCAGAGCTCCCGTGCTCATGCCATGAGAAAAGAGGACAACTCGTTATTCACACTGTTAAACAGATGAGTTCATAAGCAAGAACAGCTATGCACCCTGGGATACAGAAACACTGACATCCACTATAAATCCTTTTCGATCCGGACAGGCCTTCAGTGCCGCAGACCTTTCTGATGCTAGAATGCTAAACGTAGCAGCCTGCTCAGCTCTCAATAAGTCTGTGTTGTTTAATGAAGCCCAATCAGTGTGAACAACCTGGCAAAGGATTTCAATCAAACTTCATCTTCCTTTCTAATGACTCCCTGTGGGACTGCAGGTCCTGGCCTGATGCACCTCTGAATCCAACTGCAAGACTGACTTTTCTAATAGTCATCCTGGCCCCAAAGTGAAGTAGCAATCTGTACTAATTAAAGGACACTAAGGCCTATTCCACATGTACTGTACCTGGATATTTTTGCAAACAGTTTTTCCCTCACCCGTTTGCAAAAAAAAAAAACACATCCAGACCAGTACATTTAAAAAAAAAATCTCTGTCCATATGTAAATGCAAAAACGCAATAAAAAACACTGCATGCATTGCATACCACACCAGCAGGCGGCAATATAATTTTAACTTTTGAAAATGCATAGAAGCATAGACGTACCAAAGCATATTTCTTGTCTGATCTTTGTTTACTATATCCATTGACTACTGTTATACTTTACTGTATGTTGTAAGGGGCAGATGTAGCATATTGCGCACTCACATCAAATACTTTCAATGTAGACGCACGTCAAGCGTGCAAAGCGGCAACGTAGTCGCGATACACATGCAGCAAGTGCACCGCATGTCATGTGATAATATATGATAATAATCAGCTCTACCGACTTGCTTCTCCAGCGGCAACCTGCTACATGGCGCCCAGAACTTGTTGGTGTCTTGGCAAGCAGCAGGTCACTCCTCCAGTCCAGCCCCCTGTGCACTAAAAACTGTTTTCCTTCTCCACACAAACACAAAAAAAGGCAAAGTCTATGGCCCAGAAGGCATTTTTGGAATTATCTGTTTATAAGGACCAAAAACACCGTAGACGAGTAGAAAAGTATCCGGTGTCGGATGTTTGTGTTTATGTGTGGACAGTGCCTAAATCAGAAAAAAACGAAAACAAACACAAGCTTAAGAAAGCACCCACAATCTGCTTATTGTCTGTTTAGCTGAGGACCTAATTTTTTTTTCAGTTTCTGATCAAATACTGCAGGTCTTACTGCTATTCACACTTTGATTTTAGAGCAGTGGGCTGTTAATGGCAGCGCATTTAAGTATAATGTGCACTGTTGTATATAGGTATTGAATATTAATATTTCAGAATTATATATTATGTTATTGATTATCAAACAAGCACTGTATAAGCACAGGTCCAGCTTTTGTACTGTACAACTCCAGCTGCCTAGCACAGCATGCATCAACCATTGTGATAATAAACACAATTTTCCATTTATCTTTTATATGTGGGTGTACTGCTTGCATATTGCAGACGGGCAGTTGATTCAGGATTCAGTTCATAATATATGCTGTACCCAATTTCTTCTTTTTCTGATTTCTTGTTGGTAAAAACTGATTAGATAACGTCAGCGCTGTCAGTTTTTTCTATTACCTGAACAGGTGCAAATATAGAATTTGCAGAAAATTAATGAATTAAGCAGCAAGAAAAACTTCACTTGCAATCTTCTGATTATTTCTTTTCATTGTCTAAGATCCTCCCATCACATATGAGTGTGATTAGGGATCTATTATAACACGGCCTGTCAGAGCTCCGACCGTACATGTGTGCAGTGGATCATTGGTGATTCTCCAGCATGGAGCCTGGCCTTGTCGTGTGGCGAGGGGGTGTGCAGGAAAGGAGCGGGCAGATTAAAGCAGCTTTGTCTGTGCGTAAGTGGATTATCAGCAGGTAGAGTGCTCCCTGTGTTTCTGCAGCGATTGTGTTAGTGCACTTCCTGCCTGGCCGCAGAGAGGACCATCTGCCATTTAGCTCTGATAGATGGTCCCAAACAGACGTCAGTCTCCTCCACGCAGAACACCTGCTGAATCCTGATCAGACTGTTGGCTCATATTAGTGAAGCTCATCACTTTGACATGATAGCATCCGCGTCTTGCTGCTGAGGTTCACACAGCCATGCACGTACACAGATGCTCGTACACACTCAGAAGTGTTAAACAAGGTAAACAGATTTGGGTGCTTAACCAATATGGCATTGTTCCAATGCAGACCGCACCAAGTAGACATATAAACAAACCTCATTGTGGGTTGCATGTCCATAGCTCATTATATCAGTGAACAGACTGTAATATTTTGATTGGCATCAGATGGACATAGCCGTGCCAACTCCTAACAGGATTGTGTGTCTTGAAGCATAAGCTCACCCAGTGACAAAGTACAGTATGTCTTCTTCTTCTTGCACAAGAGAGAAGAGGGAGAACAGGGGGCTGACAAGAAAAGAAAACCAGAAGGAGAAAAAAGAAGTTGACTGCAAGATGCGGTACTGTATATAGAGAGAAACCTCACTATAAAGAGCAAATATCTGATTGTAAAAAGGATGTCAAAATCATACTGTAACCCTGTGGATCAGACCAGTGGATTATTCAGACATTAGACGATAGAAACTTTAGAAGAGGAAGAGAAAACGTCCTTTCATGTGACAAGTTGGGAGACGCAAATGAAAAGAGAAAATGGTTCCATACATAATAATACCGGGGAGAAAATCTTTGCGCAAGTCCTTTGATGACAAAAAGATCTGTCCTGTTGTCAAGTGACCAACAACTGAGAGACATGCGAAACTCAAACAGAGAAGTGGGATGGAAATTACATGCAGCAGAATTAGTCAATAAATACAGTATGTGACGGTAGAAACCACATGGCAGCTTATCACTGAACCATCCAAATATACATATAAATACACACTGACACTATTTGCATTTGTAGGCTTCCTTGTAATTGTGTCTATAAATTCCACCAGCAGTGCAGGCTTTTCTTATGATGCATTATATGCATGAGGCCCGTCTTACTGCTTGCACCGTGTTGGAGGCCCTGTCATACACTTACATGTGTGTTAGTAGATAACAGAGAAAGCTCTCAGGCTGCATCTGAATCAGTGTCACCATCGCACACTGGCAGATCTTCAAATATTACCTATTCTACCATTGTCACATTGATGGCTATCTCCCAGTTTACCTTTATATATAATGCATTTCCAGCTCAGCTCTTGCTAAGTGTATTATTTATTTTTGGCCAGACGTTTAATCACAAATGTCCCTCACTCACTGAGTGATGATTCTTCTACCACTTCTCAAATCTGGTCTCTGGCTTTTTATTGTGTCATTCTCAGTCTCTCACTAATCTTCCCATCTCTTTTTCTACAATTGTAATTAAGGCAACAACAAAAACAAAACTTGACAAAATAATAAAAAAGATAATTCTGTTCAGATGATGTCAGGTCGTAACAACAGGCGATCCAGCCACATACTGTACTAGCTCTTGACCTAGTCTTCTTTTCTGTCATCCACAGTAGGTGAAGTCCTTCCTAGGGCTGGGCGATAAAACGATAACGATATATATCGCAATATAACTTTACTCAATAGCAATATGAAACGTGGTCGATAGAAAGTCGATAGGTTTCATTCATTCATGTTTTGAAACAGCCAATGAAAACGAGAGTTGCGCCGCGCTGAACCAATGGCTGAGCCAACCAGGTTAGATTGACACAGCACAGGAAAACTGTACACAGCACAACAACACGTGGTAGTGTTTGGGCTGCTGCAGCCTGGCGTCAGCAGCGGGGCATCGCCAGTAAAAAAGAGAGAGAGGATGAGTGTTGCCTCGAAAGAAAAAATGGAGGAGAACTAGGACGAGTGACCGCGAAAAGACGTGGTACGTCATGTTTACATTTACCCCGAGATACAGTACTGTAAACAACGCTAAACTTTAACCACGGAGACAGCAGGCAGTCGGAGCGGGTCGCCGTCACACATCAAAGGGAGCGCAGTCACGGCGTGGCCGCTCTGCTGCTGCTGCTGCTGCTGCTGCTGCTGCTCCTCACACCAGAGCGACACTGTTCAGCTGTGCCGACCTAAACACTGGCCACTTGCGAGTCAAGCGCTAACCGCGGCGATTTCTCTTCCTTTTTCTTTTTCCGCCGGGTTTAGGCTGTGAATTATCGCTAATTAGACGAACCACGTCAGGTCCGGGTTTTCATTTTCACGTCCGTTCAGCAGCAGAGAGATGGGGCAGCTCCTGTATGGGGAGTGTGGCTCTGATTTAACTCCTGTCTGATGTAATGTTAAAGAACGACTGAACAGCTGAGTGATATTGTCTGTAAAAAGACCCAGTGCTGTTGTACTGTATATCAGCACTCATGTATTTCTCTTGTCCAATCTAATTATTTGGTTGAAACTAACTGTAGCTATATAATAGGCTACCAGTTGTATTTATCTGAAACTGTTATTAGGCTACTCATTGCTTTTATATGTTAATCATTACATCTGAAATGTTCAATTTTTGACAAAAAATAAATATTTAAATCAGAAATAACCTTCTGATATCTTCAAATCTCACTTGTGAGTATGATGGAACATTTAGGCTTGACAAAAACAGTGACTTGAGTCCTATCGTGATATATATCGATATCGACTGATATGAAAAAAATTATCGTGATAGGATTTTTTCTCATATCGCCCAGCCCTACTCTAATCACTCAATATTTCAATAAGATTGATCCTACCGCTTTGCCATTTAAAGGCAGCTGCCCTCACTGATGACTGATAATCCATGAGGTAGTCAATGACTCATACAGAGAAGTGTAAATCCTACAGTACGTGAATGTATGACATCTATATTTTCCCTCAAGGATACTGATTCACACTGTATCCTGCTGTAGCTGACGTCACACTGCCATTTTTTAAGGAGCACAGTGCATGTGAGAGGTCCCCTCAGGGAAATATCTGCTGCAGCATACGTTTGTCCATGTGCATCAGGGGCTGCTAGGAAGAGCAAGGGCAGATAAAAGTGAGCTCTCTATGTGTGTATTGCAGGAGCTACAATGCAGATATCCCTTACCTTCAATTATACCCCGAAGAACCACTAATTTAAACCATTAATTCAGACTCACACTGTTCTCAGAATGCCTCCATTTTCTCATCCCCTCGCACAATTTCCCTGCTTTCCCTGCTGGTGGCGGATGTAGAAGCAGTTGGGGGGTACTGCCTCAGTAATTGGAGAAACCTTCTGAAACATGCAGATGAAGCAGCAGAGGAGTGAAAAGTGGAAAAGGAAAACGGACCAGATTCCTAATTACCCACCCCATTCCTCCGATTTCCTCTTTCTTGCTCTGACAGGGTTAGAGTCCTCCAGTGGATGCTCCTTATACTTTCCATGCTGGCCTCAGCATAATTAGGCAAACTGTACAGGGTTGAACTGGGTTTGATGCTGACATAAAGGCCTGAGTGAGGAGGGGGTTCAGAGGAAGGCTGAGGCTTTGATGAGAAGGTTAAGAGCACTGTCAGCACACTCACTCTTACACATGTTACAATGAAACATCCTGTCAGCTGACACACAAGCTGCCTTACACGGAACTTGGACACAATTGTAAATAAAATGTATATATGCAGCATGCACAGAATATGATCTGAAACATCAAATACATTTTTTTTTTTTGCATTAAAAGGCGTGATGGGAATCAAAGGCCAGTGCTGTTCAGTGCATTTTTAAAATGGGGGGAAGGAAAAGGCAAACCCAAATAGCAAATAGGCATCTGAAATAATATTACTCCTCTGCAATGAAAGAGAGCCATTTCAATGAGGTGACATTCATTTCCTTTCAGGTGGTGAGAGGAGGATGAGATAGGCTGTCTGCTTTTAATATATCTAACCGTGTCAGAGCCCCTGGTAGCACACAGCAGAGGCAGACACGTAGAGAGATATACTGTCGGTGACTGTACTTTATGTTTATGCAAATGACTGCAATTTCTGCGCTGCACTTTGAAAACTACAATGTGGATAAATATCACATTTTGGGTCAGATGATTGTGTTTCTGTATAGTGTGTTTTGGCCGTTTGTGCGCTCGTCATACTGTAGTGCGTAGAAAATCTACTCATGCATACTGAATCAGACTGAATGTTAAATTCGGGATGTAAATTCTCTTTTGCCTTATGAGACAAGCAGCGTGTACAAGCTGTCGCTGCAATTCGGTGAGTCAGGAGCAAAGACTGTACAGTATATAAAGACAGACACAACCTCCATGGTGTCACCCATAGGTTTCTCTAGACTAGCTTTGAAGCTCAAGTGAGCTGCTCAGCTTTTGCTTTTTTAGATAATTAGCTTGTTAATGAGCTAAGCTAAGAAGCCAGGTATGGTATGTTATGTTATGGTGACACAACGAGACCCGTCAGTTAGTTCTAACATAGAAATAACACAACACTAGAATTTCACTCCCATCAGGACCCAGCAGCACTACACAAATCATATCGGTTGTCCAATATTTGAATGAAAATCCTCCTGAAACCAACAACATCACAAACACATTCCCACAACACATTCACTGACTCTAATTAGCCGCTAGCAGACCAAAGAGGCTGTCCATCTGTGACAGCACTCATCTGTCACTCGAAACATCCATGCGCTCAATTATACATCATTTTAAGCCTTGAAATTAAATTTAAATGTGTGAATTAGAAAAAATACATACAGTATGTCATTAGGGGGGAATTAGTTATAGAGATTAAAACTATTGTTTATACAAGGCTGTAAGCATGTTTATTTCTTACGTTATGTCGGGCATGAGTGGCTAGCTTCAACTGACAATTAAAGCAACTGCAGTTTTTGACACTTCAATACTGGCTTCATTTTTCACCCCCCAAGGGGGCAGGACATGAAACAGGCTTCAACTCAACTCAAGTATGATATATTTATTTATTTATTTATTTATTTATATTATATACTACAATTTAAAATGCTGTTCTGTTTCCCCTAGAGTTGTCTTCTTTTGTCTGTTTATTTTGATCTTTTATCTCTAATGTCTATTTCAGTGTTTCATGACTTGACAGCAATATTCTGGTTAATGTTTCTCCAGCCAATTCCATCTTGGATAAACATACACACCTCTTTACAAAAGCTAATTCCCAATAAAATGATGAGAGCGAAAGCTCTGTGGAGTATTCTTCCCATGATTAAACCACCTACCGCAGCTAAAGGAGGCTCAGCACTACACCTCTTGCAGGGCGCCGAGCTGCTCTTATCGCCCCACCACGAGGCTGTAGAGGGGTAATAGGATTGTGACTCACAGAGAAAGTGCCATGCTCACCAAGTAGGGGAGGGCTGAGGCACAAGTGTGAAGGGGCCTGTGCGGCTGTCCAGCATCATGAAAGCAGAGAGGAGCAGGCAGGGAGGATGTGCTCTCCTCGCTCCATAAATAACCCTGCTAAATTGCAGGCTTTGGAGGGTCAGTGGGACACTGGTCTGCCAGTGTATATCTGAAGGCCTGGATATAACCAGTAATCCTGCAGCCCAGAAAACCAACAGCACAGCAGTTACAGCAAAATGTCTTTCCTGCAAAATGGAAGGAGGCCTGTTTATGAGCTTGGAGAGAGCGAGAGAAAGAAGAGTGAGTAAGAGAGAGTCGAGGCAGGGTGGGGGTGATTTTATAGTTTGCAGTCAGTGTCTGAGTGGTAGACTCCTTCCTTAGCTGGCTGGGTCGCAGCAGCAGCAGCACAGCATTCACTTTGTACTCGGAGGAGGAAGATGAAAGCAGCACTGGGTCAAATAGGGATGGAAAGGGTGGGGGAGGAAAGGCAGATGCAGGGAGGGGAGGGGGGGGGGGGGGTATTTTACAGACAGCCTGATCGCTTTGGTTTCAGTTGCCGGCTGGGTGTGACTGTTACCATTCAGTAAGAACTCCCAGGGTAAAGCAAGCGTTCAAAGATTAAACGTTGACTCTGAAAGTTGTGCTGATTCTCTGCGATGATTAGAAATCAGTATCCTGGGGCACTAAAGTGAGTCAATGTTTTTTTTTCTCTTTGCCCCTCAACAGTGCACTCAGGGCTGCAGGGAAAACCATACCACTTGTTGGCAGTTAGGGGAGTGGGTGTGTGTCTTTAGTTACATTAACGCCCCGACGCTCATGGGAGGGGCTGTAAAAGGCACTGCAGGTGGTTGGATACGGTGATGGCCATGCTGCTGGTTGTTTTGATAGAATAGAAGTGGCCTGAGGCAGTGAGCAGTGGGTGGAGCGCTACGGTGAAGATTTAGGGTTATTACTGAGAGGCAGGGACGGAGGAACACTCGAAGATGCGCACGGGCCTGGGCTTGATATCTCTATCAGACGGGCGAGATAGGCGTCCTCCCCTGCAGGACTCGGTACTTTATCTGGAGGTCTACACAGCATACAACAGATAAAGACGGTGAAGAGTAGAGTAATACATCTGCCCAACACAACATTAAAGGTGTCGCAGAGAGAAATTTTGTTTCAATACAGCCACTGAAAATTGTATTAAATTTTACAAAGAATCATACTAATCAGATAAGTATGATGGCATTAGATTGATGGGGATTGGCAGTGGTAATTAAACACACATACATATACGTATGAAAATAAATGATTTTCCAACAAAGTAAAGATAGATAGGCATTAGATATTTGGGGTAAAAGCTGCGTATTTACTGTGAAATAAAACAGGTATTTGGCCCAGAAAATTATGTTTTGTATAATTTGACGAAAAAGAAAAGATCCCTGTGTGCTCAATTGAGAGCTGGTATACTTGGTCTTCATACTGAGACAGGCAGATATGTTCTGGCACAGCAGAAGACGATAGAATTTGTAATTTATGTGACATCCAAGAGGTGGAGAATGAAATTCATTTTGTGTTCTACTGTCCTTTCTATGACTCTATAAGACAAAAATTGTTTAGTGAGGTAGATCCAAATAACAAATTTGTGTGGTTAGACGATGCTGAGAAGGTAAAACATCTTTTTCAGTTGAATATATTTGCATTTCTTGAAAAGGCTTGGGTAATGAGACAAAGAGCGATATAAAGCTGAGTACTGAAAGTAATCTTAAATTGTTTGACATGACACGAAAATAAAAAAAATCATTCATTCATTCATTCATATACAGTACTGGTATAGTGAGTTTTTGGTTATCCTGAAGCGCCCTCTCATCTGCATGCCATATTATGCCATAAGCTGTTACATTGCCTGTCTTATTTAGTTTGATTGATGATACTGTTTACTGCTCACGCTCCCTTCAGAACAGTTTCATTCATATCACACACACACACACACTGCATGATGGCAAGTCACTAGCTGCTGCTCAGAAAGCTAAAATCAATGTGTTGATATTCCCATCCTCACGACTAGGGACTTTTTTTTGATTGTTTTTCTGAAGAGCTGTACAAAACACACCTCCCACAGAAAAGTGGAATAAACTGGATTTGTGAATGCAGACGAGGAGAAAGCTGAAGGGTTCGTCGCTGTGAGCTAAAGAGTTCAACAGCGTGGTTGACCAGGCAGAGTGGTGAAAGATCATGGAGCAGTAATTCAACCCAGCAGATAACTGTCACTGGTGACTAATACATTCAGCACCTTCAGACATGTCTGATAACTCAACACTGTAAGGTAAGTCTTTAGTTGTCAGACATGTGACAACACTAGACTAAATCCAAAACCCCACAGTTTAGGGATCTCTTTTGTAGGTGACTCTGTTTTGATTCTTACAAGGCAGTGATTCCCAACCAGTACGCTTTTGAAACATTTATTAATTTATTTCCAAGATGATAAGTAAATATTCTCAGTCATTTCATAAACGCATTACTAAAATGATATGTGCAGGCAGATTCTTATTTATTTTTGTATTTAATTTGAATTCAAAAGGACAAAAATGAGGGAGAATTATTACTTCAAATAAAATACACTGTAAGTGTAAAATATCTTTGTAAAAATTAAAGAGAGAAATGAAAATGCTACACAAGACAAAAAAGGTTGGGACCACTGCGAGAGGACACTAATAATCCATTGATAATCCATTACATTTTAACAACTGCTTACATACCATAATTCTGTGGTCTGACAGCCAAGTCTTACTATTTGACCTTTAATGAACAGTTACAACTACACCTTCTAATTCCAATGTCAATCCGTCTTTCAAGAAACATTTAAACTGGTATGGATGTTTGGCTGCATCTTCAATTTCACTAAATTGGACATATTTTTATGAAGCTAATGACTGAAAATCAATAGTTCACAAAATAAAATCAATATATGGTCAACAGCTATATTCACTACAAAAGAAAAAGCTCTATTTTTCTGGGTGTGTCCTTTCAGTTTTTCAGCCCTGCTAAATTAAATTGCATTGGGAATCACATTTGCAATGTGTATCACATCAAACTGATTTGAATTTCATTTTTCATAATGTGAAAGGCAACAGCATTATATTATCAAACCAGGTGTACTGTAATTACTCTCAAAATGCACATGCATGAAACCATCACGGCAAAACAAAACTGTCAGCCAATGTCATGTGCACCACAAAGGACAGAGCTTCTGTTTTCCCTGCGTTAGCTATACTCCACTTTACTGCTTGACAGGCTTGATGAGATAGAAGTGATGAGTGGTAGGAGATGGTTGTCAGGAGGAGACAGGGTCTTTCTTCTGCCTGTCTCTGGGTGGCTATCAGGGCTTCTAATCTGGCTGAGAGCATGCCTGCCGCACTGAGATGGTCGATCTCCCTCACATCGCAACAAAACAGCTTTTTGTCCTGTGACTGACACTGACTGACCACACATATAATTGGTGTTAAGTGTATAAATGTCTTAATGGGGGGGGGAAGGACTAGGGCTGGGCGATATGAGAAAAAATCCTATCACGATAATTTTTTTCATATCAGTCGATATCGATATATATCACGATAGGACTCAAGTCACTGTTTTTGTCAAGCCTAAATGTTCCATCATACTCACAAGTGAGATTTGAAGATATCAGAAGGTTATTTCTGATTTAAATATTTATTTTTTGTCAAAAATTGAACATTTCAGATGTAATGATTAACATATAAAAGCAATGAGTAGCCTAATAACAGTTTCAGATAAATACAACTGGTAGCCTATTATATAGCTACAGTTAGTTTCAACCAAATAATTAGATTGGACAAGAGAAATACATGAGTGCTGATATACAGTACAACAGCACTGGGTCTTTTTACAGACAATATCACTCAGCTGTTCAGTCGTTCTTTAACATTACATCAGACAGGAGTTAAATCAGAGCCACACTCCCCATACAGGAGCTGCCCCATCTCTCTGCTGCTGAACGGACGTGAAAATGAAAACCCGGACCTGACGTGGTTCGTCTAATTAGCGATAATTCACAGCCTAAACCCGGCGGAAAAAGAAAAAGGAAGAGAAATCGCCGCGGTTAGCGCTTGACTCGCAAGTGGCCAGTGTTTAGGTCGGCACAGCTGAACAGTGTCGCTCTGGTGTGAGGAGCAGCAGCAGCAGCAGCAGCAGCAGCAGCAGAGCGGCCACGCCGTGACTGCGCTCCCTTTGATGTGTGACGGCGACCCGCTCCGACTGCCTGCTGTCTCCGTGGTTAAAGTTTAGCGTTGTTTACAGTACTGTATCTCGGGGTAAATGTAAACATGACGTACCACGTCTTTTCGCGGTCACTCGTCCTAGTTCTCCTCCATTTTTTCTTTCGAGGCAACACTCATCCTCTCTCTCTTTTTTACTGGCGATGCCCCGCTGCTGACGCCAGGCTGCAGCAGCCCAAACACTACCACGTGTTGTTGTGCTGTGTACAGTTTTCCTGTGCTGTGTCAATCTAACCTGGTTGGCTCAGCCATTGGTTCAGCGCGGCGCAACTCTCGTTTTCATTGGCTGTTTCAAAACATGAATGAATGAAACCTATCGACTTTCTATCGACCACGTTTCATATTGCTATTGAGTAAAGTTATATTGCGATATATATCGTTATCGTTTTATCGCCCAGCCCTAGATTAGAGACATTTGAGTTTGTAAAATCTGCAGCAATATACTCACATCGTAGAATACTACCACACACACACACGCAGTAAAAGCACCCTCACCCTATCTCATTTCTCAGTTTTGCAGAATCAGCTGTAGCAGAGGTGACAATATGATGGTGCTGAGGGGACGATGGTGCAGGCGAAAAATGACTGAAACCTGGCAAGGAGGGCGGACGAGTGATTTGGATTTACTGTCACCTTTTCACTGGGATTGGAGTGGAGGTTAATGTTGTTCTGGGGGGAGGGGGACATGAACACCAGCTGTAGTACTGTCACTTCTAGATGAGAAACACTGAACACAGAGTGACTGCTGAAGGTGTGTTTTTGAGCAGAACAAGAGAGTATGAATAGTAGTAATTGTAATAACATGGCTTTTAAGAACAAAAAAAAAAGATTACTATTATCATATATTTCCATCAGGCCTGATTTCTTCATTATTTCCCAGCTAGCACAGAAACACCAGATGACTGTGGCCTCTGCGTGGCGGCTTCTGTGTGAAACCCTTTTACTGTGCTCGAACAGTTTTAAAAGTCAATTATTGCACTCTATTAGTCCCAACTGCTTGAAATATCAGCTTTGAAGAAAAGGGGCTATTTGATGGAAAAGTAAGGTTTAAAGGTAATAATGTACCCAGAAGGAGAATTATAGACCACTGCATTTTTTGACAGTAACTACAAGCATTATCTTACCTTTTCACCTGGAAAGGTATTGAATGAAGGCTTTTTCCCCACCACATCCGCTTCAGCTGCTTTTATGCCAGATCTGGAGTCATTGTTTTCCTTTTCAGTTGCCATTACTTTCCCCCTAAAATAGCAGACGGCAGCAAAATCCTCTGGAGCTAATCTCCCTCCTAGTTGGTCAGTATCAGCCCCCTTCCTCGCTCCGCCGCTCACTTTTAGCAGAGATTAGGATGTATGAATTCATTGGGTTGGCGGTGGCTATAGTTGTATAAAAAGAACACATGTGAGCCGTCTATCGAGCCATGCGTGCGACACATTCACAGACACGCTATCACTTTATATTTCTGTTGACCCCATAACTCTCAGTTGTCCCTGATTTATCACTGAGAATTGCTACAAAATTGCTACAAAATCCCCTCCACCGCTCTGCATTCATATACAGAAACCAATGAGAGGCATGTCATAGCTTCTTATGAATAAAAATGGATAACATTATGGGGGTTTCATTTCAACCATGTAATATTGCTGTCATTTCTACTTTCTTAGAGCCCAGTCAATGCCAAACCAGGGAAATATCCTCCAGATCCCATGAGAGAAATTTCATTCTCACATGGCTGTAAGTCCCGCAACATCCTCCGAATATGAAATCTGCCAGCAGGAACGGATGGGAACAAAATTGCCACTGGGTATAATAGGCATCCCTATTAAAAACATACTGCGGTCGTGGGAGGAGTTAGTGTGGTTACAAGGTCACAGTGAGGGCCAACCTAATTTACTCAGGCCAGTAATGTTGCCTAGAAATGATCTAGAGTACTTACCTACAGTGCTCTGTGAGGAAGCCTCTCCTCTAATACATTAGTATCATGGCATTTGTAATTACTAAATGACCTCTGTGAAACTGGTATGGAAAGTGCCCTGGCAGAGATCTGAGCCTTTCAGCCAAACAGAGTGTTGCCAGCATATGCAGGAAAAAAACAAACAAACAGGAAAAGACAGAGAGAGGGTTAGTTTTAAACAACACAGCACACAACAGATTAACAACGCACCATATTAACCTTCAGGTGCATCTAATTGTTGGGAAATTGAATGCAGCTCTCAGTGAGGGGGGGGATCAATATATCGAGCTGGCCTGGCTTACAACCTCTAATCCTGCAAATCTTCTTGAGGTCCTGAAGTGCTGTATTGAATATCTGAATGACTTGGATAGCACTGCTTAAGCATAATTTATGTAATGCATCTGCCTGTGTCCACATTCATTCCCACCGGTGCCCAGTGATTTTTCAAGATCAGCCGACCCCTCTCCCATCAGGATATATTTAGCTGCAGTGCCCACTGAAGCCTTGGCAGTGTTGGCACCGAAACTTTGAGCCTGAGTTGCTTTATCTGCTGCTTGCCAAGACTATTGTTTCCAGGGCTCCTCTGATCTGTTCAGACCTTATCAGGGATTAGTTTGATCTAAATAGTAATGATACACAGCTGCAGATAGAGAAACATCTAAAGCTATTGATCACAGTTGGTTCAGGCACAGACAAATCCAATATGGCACAAAGAAAGTGAAATGCCTCCTTTTTATCAAGAGCCGAGTGAAGCCGGCACATATGCTCTGCCTCCCACAGCCCTAATGTTTATCATGAAAACAAACTGCCTCCTCTCTTTGTTCAGAAGCTGTGACACTGCATGTGCTAATTTCAGAGGGAATAACAAATCTGCATCGTCTTGCTTGATACATTTTTCAAGTGCAAATCTGTTACTCTGAAATTTTTATTTCTAATTTAGAGTAATTCAGGAAAAAAAAACACAGTTTGTGTTGGAGCTCCTTAATCCACCGAGTCTAGCTGCCCCAAAGCCTCCTGTCTGTCCCTTCAATCACAGGTTACTGTGCCACTTGTCATCTCCAGTCAGGCCTGTTATTGAGAGGTTTCCCTCAGGCCGCCTCTTTGTCTTTAGCGGCTCGATTAAATTAGAGTGACACCTGGCATGGCTCCTCAGCTGTAATGGCCCTTCTTCTCATCCCATCCCGTTTATCAGCATAATACACCTCTGATTAAATATTGCAGACCTACATCTCCATTGTGTGCTCCAATGAACTGTGTGGGGTCGAAAGAAACAAGTCATTGCTTCACGAGACTATAATGATATAGCAATTTAAGAGGATGTATTCAAATTGGAATGAATAACATCAGGAATCTCCAATCCCCACATATTGCAGTCATTGGGTAAATTACTTTTGAAATTACATGAGCGCTCTAATCACATTAAATGTATGGTTAGTGACTCGTGCACACATGTCATGTTGAGATGGTGGTGGGAGGTGATATTTTTAGCCTATCCAAGGCAATGGCAGAGTTTGCTTCTATTCCTGGAAATCAGAGAGCTGTGTTGGGAAGACAGCCTTCTTGTGGTGGTTTACAGTTACACATCGCTATATATAATGCTTTTTATGCACCTTTTGTTATGCAAAAGAGGCATGATGAAAAGAATTTCATCATTGAGAAATGGAATTCCAGCTGCTGCTCCTCCTCCCCACGGTCATGAGTGTTGCTGGAGGTGCAGCTCTGCACACTGGCGGAAAATCCCCTCCACTCCAATCTTGTTGAGCTCTGACGTACTTGGCCTTTTGATATTTTATGTGCCTCCTTGATGCAATAGAGGGATGGGCAGGGAGATGCTAAGGGGAGGGATGGAGGAGGGGGGGTGATCAGTGCCGGTAACCCTCGCATTCAAACCAATTTTTTCTTCTAGTGAACTGAGAATATTGTGGAGATGTAAGTGAGAGGAGAGACTACTGGATGTGGCTTTCCAGTGAACCCATACACTGTTGGTACTTGATGATGAAAGATATTAATTATTCACACAGTATCTTGCTTATTGTACCAGTGCACATTTCCTGACCTTGCACATTTTGAGCATATTTAACTACTTTCTATTGTTCCACCTTTATTCATGAATACTAATTCTGCAAGAATTGCAGTCTGACTTGTGCTTTAGTAGTGGGCGCTTGCAAATGTTCTGCTCTTGCTCTGTTTCCTTAAGTGCTGCCTTGGGTGACATCATAATGATTGATAGCTAAAGAAAATATGTTGGAATAGGATGCATTACTGGTTGGTTGATATTACATCTCTCTGCTGATGCTGTCTTGCCTCGGGGTGGTCAAGATCTTCCACAGCACAAGTTATCTGTCAGAGAATCCAAAGGATTCATCCTGTTTTGTTCTCTGTCTATTGCTTAACACAAACAAATTATCATATTAAAATTAAAAGCTTAATATGTCGGCAGCAAATTCATCAAGCCCAGATTTTTTCATAGTCAAAGTCTGAAATATATCATAGCAGAAATTTTAAAATTGATTTTATGTTGTGGTTTTCCAAACATGATTCTATTATTACATTATTTTACCTGTCATCCATCGACTACTATCTGCTAGATATACGTGGCAGCATCATGGGTTCAGTGGAAATGCCACTGAGATGACATTTGCCTACACATTGCCAATCATCTAATAGTGTGGTATTCTCCATTATTTATAAACATATGAAAAAACATATGAAGCTTCGTCTTCTCCTGCACATATGACTGCCTGCCAATATAAACACACATTACCTGCAAATCAAACAGACAGCAGTTCTTATTGGGGGGTGGTGGGGGCTTCATATATACATATATATATATATATGAATATATATATGATGCTCTTTTTATCTATCATTTACACATCATTTCATTATTTATATAGGACCTGCAGTACAGGCGGCTTCCTTTATCAGAACTGTCACCTGGCTTTTCTCTGTACGCATGTTTTAATACGCGAGTTAGAGCTGCACGGGAATTCAAGTCAAACCCCGAAAACTTCCACAAAACATAACCCTTTTATTCATCTCATGTCCTGTGATTATTTCCAGCAGCTCAGAGCGAGAACAGCTTTGGTATCTCAAAGGGAAACGAAAATAAGGGGAAGGTAAGGCACAGTAAAGCTTAAATTGAGGCCATTATTGAGGGCAGTGAGGGAATGGTGTGTGGCTCGCCTCAAAAAAAGCATAGGCAGAAAGAGTTTTAGTTAGGTCAGATGGCAGCTGCTATAAATCTTTGAAATGATCTAAAGGTGCAGAACATTGAATTCCCACCCTCACCTGCCAAATACACAAGTTATCTGTCTTATATTTGATTGTGCAATCGTAGAAAAGCGCAACCATTTGATGTTGCTGCACATTTTAAACCCTGACTGGTGTTTCCCTTTATCTGATTCAACATAAAGAAAGAGCTTCTGACATTTTAGAACAACGAGGAAACCGGTTTTCTTTCTGACAGTTGAGGCAGCTGTGGCTAATTATCTTGAGTTAATGGTAAGATGAGAAAAGATTCTTTGCTCCGCCAACATCGGATTCATCATCAGCTTGACAATTAGGCCTGGATCGTGCAGCTGTGGGGATGTTTGTGCAGACAGATTGAAGAAGTGTGGATCTGCTGTGAATGCAGGTGTATTACTCTCCATCCCTCTTTGATTGAACATGGAGTCTGTGCTTCAAAGTTATAATGAACTGCGTGACTCGAGCTTCTACAGTATGCTTTTGGACACTGAGCTGAGGAGGTAATGCTTTTTGAACAAGAGCTAATTGTGTGGACTTTTAGAAACAGTAACTGGTTTTCCCTTGTGGTAAAAGCAGGACATAAAATAAAGGGCAGAGGAACAGGAGACAGCGCTCCACTTCCTAAATTAGGCCAGAAAAGCAGGCTCATATACAGCTCATACAAGAAGTCAGACAGGAGCACTATCACTGCCATAAGTGTTATTAAACTGCTTGCAATAATTCAGACACAAATTGCTCGTGTGGGAAAAATGTTCGGTCACTTAGAAACTGGGCATTCAGCAAATAAAATTCACTCTTGTAGATGTGTATTCATTGACAGGAAATGCATTCCTGTAGCATTGTTAAATTTAGCTGACTCTCAGTCTAGTTGATATTTCTGGTTTGACAAAGGAAACACCTTGTTGCCAGTATAATGTCTCTGTTGACGTCCCTGCTGCCATGTGATAAGATCCTTCAGGAGATAATGACTGAATGGGAGAAATGGCGCTGTAAAGCCGTGCCACATTCAGACAATAAGAATACAGTACATTGCTATTCACATTTGAACAAATGCAAACCATGAATGCAATCGTTTAAAATCTGCCACGTCATATTTTCTTTGTTTATAACCCGGGTCGTTGTTTTCTCTGTGTTGGAGTTCTGAATGAATGAACACAAACCTAGACTCCTGTACCACTCTGCCTCTCTTGCTCCATCTCTGTATCATTCTCTATCACACATTAAAACACATTAGCCCCTGCCCCCCCCCCCCCCCCCCCCCCCTCCCGCCCCCCACACCTATATAGCTCCAAGAGGGAGTGAAAGTGAGAGAGTGGGAGTGAGCTAGAGCATGTGTACAAATGAATCAGTGCTGTTTGTTGTACTGTTTCAGGCTCGAGCCGTTTCAAGTAGCATATTTGAGAGAGAGCCGCAGATCATGTTTAGTAAGCTCTCTCTCATTATATCAGACCCTGGGGAGAGAAGGGACCTCTCACTCCATACTATCAAAGCCATGGAGCTGCCTTAGAGGACATGCTTCAGTATGAATAGAGGCTCTGGAGTATATACAAAAAGTAGCATGCTCAGCCCTCATCACCTCTCTCTGTGGGAAGCTGCCAACATTCAAGGTTTTGATCAAGCCTTGCCGTAATGGCTATGGGTGACAGGTATACGAGACCACAGTTGTGCGAATAAATAGCTTGATTAGCATAATGCATCACCATCAAATTCAGTTTTCAGAGTGTGTGAAAGAACTACTTTTTGCCCGAGAGCTGCATTCACATACCTTCTGGGATTGTATTTCATAGGACAAAAACACAATTATGTAAACAGGGCATTTACCTCTGCACCGTTGGAAGGTAATATAATTTACTTCCACTTTGTGCCTGATGCTCTGTCACTGTGTTGTCTGTGTTTTGGCTGCTTTGAATAGGCTCTGCAGCATCCCATTGTCCACCCAAAGCGTTATTTCCTCTCTTTTCAGCAATCATAATTCACCTGATACTCGGAGCGCTTACCTCCAGAAATCCCAGCCATATTGATCCATCTGGAGCCGAGCGACATCGCTATAAACAGGCTAATCTAACATAAAAGCTGGCCTCTCGATGCCCCAGCCTGTTGAAACGATTTAGTTCTGCCTGGTAGCAATGAATAAATAAATAGATAAATGAGACACAATCGCAGGCTTGATCCCGCGGAGCATCCCAACTGCATGCGTCTGGAGGCAACAGCTCTGAGATAGGAGATTATTTGAAATAATAACCTTTAGATTTTGCAGGTGTTTAGCACCGCAGGGTTTGGGAAATGGAGAAGACGGAAAGAGGAGGGTCACTGTTATCAGTCACACTCCTGTCTTCTCCTTGCCTCCACCTGCACCTTGCATCTGAACCTTGTGACCTTTTGCCAAACTCTCATGTGATTAATTGCTGCTTTGGCTGTCCACTAATAATCAGTGTGATAATTATCGAGGGAATGACGGCGTCACCTGCATGTTAGTCAGGCCAGGCTTGCCGCTTATACCTCATGCCTCCCCCTTCCCATTCTCCTCTCACCCGCTGCCTTGTTCCTGCTTGACTGGCTGCCAGTCGGCTGAGGTTACTGCCATAAGAATAGTGGGGGGGCTCAGACACCCGTACATCTGTCTGGATTACAGCAATTCATTTTAACCTTCAGCAGCCCTTGCCAGATGCACCCATAACACTTACTGGGCAGTTTTGCACTTATGAAGCACCAGTGCACTATGTAATATAACCTGTGCTCTCAGGACTCTTGTACAGATCCATGTAAACCTTTAGAGAAAACACATGGTTTAAGGGGAGATTGGGGGGAATGGGGCTTTGAGATTTCCTGTGAGATTTGTTGAATTAAAAAACATATTTTTAAATTATTTTCTTTGATGAATTCTTTAAACCCACAGCTGTGTTTCCCTCCTCTCTTTGGCCATTATTAATTCATTGACATTTTGCTTGGATGGAAATAATCAGGATGTTGAGGAGTGAGTATGTGATTGCCTGCAGTGAGCAGACTGATGTTTAAAATGGTAAAAACAGAATGAGCTTCCTCTATTTTTTTCCACTTGTAGTTGTGACTGTGGTCTTTTTTAGTTGCCTGAAATTAGGAGACATTTCCACCCCTTTAAATCCTGCAACACTTTATTATAACTCGTCAGTCCTGTGATTGTGTGTGCACTATGTTCACCAACACCTTCCCTTTGAAATACTGAAGGCCTTTTGGTTCTGTTCACACACTTCTGTGCACCTCAACAATCAATCTTAGAGAGCATTAAGAATGTTGATCAGTGGTAATCCACAGTCCTCCCTCAAGTCAGACTGAATCTTTTCATCCTTAATTCTTATTGAACAGTAATTAAAACCTCAATGTGATTCTCCTGCACAACATGTGCCCAGTCTGAGTCAGTATCCACCAAATTAGTCTCAGCTCTTTTCCTTTCCAACACTAAATCATATGTTTATTCCAAAGTTTGTCTGTCAAGAGTTTACAGCTGCTTTTATGATTATGAATATTACATGTCTCTTCCTCTATACTCGGATAAACAGATGTAAGTGTGTAAACACTTTGAATTATATATTATAATTTCAGTGCTAAATTTCATACAGGATACCATAACTGTGTGAGTGAGCAATCCTAAAAAGTGCAGGAGATATTTATCATTTACATTTGGTATCTGGACGACTCCCTCATTAGTAATACATGGCTTCTCTTTATGTTCCCTTCTGTGACAAACTAATCATAATTTAGATGCCTCATCATGCATTTTATTCTTGGCCCTGTAGAATGTAATTGCATTTAATTCATTCAATTAAAATGGTTTCCCACAATAACTTCTCAGCACTCAATGAAAACACTGTATTTTTTTTTTTTTAATGTCATAAATATATAGCCTCATCAAATAATAGGTCAATGATAGATTTGTATCTTAGAGGGTTTTGGAAGACAAAGACTTTTTTGCAATAACAAGTAATTAGAGCTTCCAGCTCGTCTGACGATTGAAGCCTTGGTATTGATTCAGCAGTGCTTTTTTGGTAATGTGCTCCATGAAGAGCAGAGCTGTTCCCGCTATGGTTCTGGCAGTGAGCTGGTAGCCTCTGGCAATCCTCCTGCTTTGTGAACTGACTGTGACCGAGACCACTAAAATGTCAGTTCAATAGACATGAATAGGAATTGTTTTCTGAGAACAAAATGAGGGAAAGAGTATCATCCTTTTACCTCTCACTGTATCTGAGCTGTACGTGCATTGTAGTTTTGCTCCCTTACATCAGCAAAACGAAAACGTGTGAGCGTGTGTCTGTGGAAAGCAGGCCTGCTTCTGACTCCTGGCACATTCTAGTCCCCTGCTGCCTCCAGTGCAATTAATGATCTTGCTTACAACATTAGCGCCACAATCATGAAAAATCGTGCTGAAGCTCTAAGTCCCCTAACATATTGAGTTCAATTCATCAAGGGCTTCATGCTCATTGGCGATGTCAAACTTGGTCTCGGCATTATTGAGTGCCTTGGTAATCAAGTACCTGCCATAAGCTCCCAGGAGTGATTATCTTTTTCAACATACAGTTCATGAGCAGATATGATTTGTCTTGAGATTCGGTAAATGACTCCCCTTGTTTTGGGGTTTCACAGCACATCAGCCACTCGGATAAAGTTGCACTCGGAAATCTATAAAATGTCTTTCGTAATTCATTGTTTTGTCAGTGTGTGGGCAATTGTATCAGTGACTGGAATTTTTAACTTCATCCACCACAACACAAGCGCACAACTTCTAAAAGATGTCTGCAAGACAAAGATATGAGCAGGAGTTGAAATCCTCTTTAGAGACTCGCTGTCTTATCAGCAGACAGACGCATCGAGATCGACCATGGGTCAAACAGACAGTGTGGGATCCTGGGAATTCAACACTTCAGGGTTTACTTTAGACATTTGAGATTGTAATATCATTTTCTCTCTATCTCCTGAAACTTGAAAACATGTGATGGCCATGTCAAGGAGTCATGCTTTACGATTACTGTCTGTTAAAAAAATTCAAGGTGGTTGAGGTTACACATCAAAAAGTCATACTTGAGAGTTGTAGGCTATTAAAATTCTCATTAGGGAGGGGGAAGCATAGTGTTGCACAGCTCAGTGGGACGCAGAAAGAGTTAGGAGTTTGACAGACAAAAAGCAGGGTGTGTAAGTGGCATCAAGACAGGGATCATCAAACTGCAGACAGCTCTCCTTGGCACTGTAACTCACTGCAGTGCCGAAGGGCATCATCTGTCCCCATCTCCAAATTTGAGTCAGAGTATGTATCATGTGATGGTGCTGTTCTCTACAGATGGTGTACACGAGCAATATGTACCATTTGCTTTGTTTATTTGCATCATCAACAATCATACACATTCGTTGGTCTCCCAGCACTGTAGCACGTAAACACAGGACATCAACACCAGTTTTCCCATCTATTGTCGTCGGCAGACAAGCCTGTGGATGTTTATCCTACACCAGAAAGAATATTCAGTAGCACATTAAATAAAAAATATCTGACTCATAAAAAGTAACAAGAAAAAACAAAATTCAATTACAAATCAACATCAGTGCAATTCTGTAGCATAAACATTATGCCTCTGCAAATACTGATACTGTATGATCACATTGGGAGGGAGTGCCCAGCAGTTCAGAGTGCACAGGGTTTTAAACAAGGAAGTAAATGTCTAAAAGGTAAACAGCTTCTAACACTGAACCAGTCGTTGATCTTTTCGCTGTAAACAAAACCGAGATGCAAGAACATTTAGTTGCACACGTCAGTACTGCAATGCAGACAGAATCCAAGAGAAAGCCAAGAAGCCTTTCACTCCACCCTGTAGTGGTGAATGAATGGTGATCACTTAAAGTTACTTTTCACTGTAAACATAATGACACTGATCTAAAGGGTACCTCACTGGAGTGACTGAGATGTGTGTATGTGCAGAGCAACATGCTACAGGGAGATACTGAAGGGGTTGTGTGTCTCATTATATTTAGTGCTTCCTAATCTAAGACCCCTAAAGCCCTCTCTAAGTGCCCCGTTACTAGATTCAAAGTATCAAAAAGCTGCAGATTCAATTGAAACCACTCAAATACGAATGCTTAATGGGATTTACACACTACAATAGGACAAACAGTGTTTTTGACTGTAATAATAGCTTGAAATGTTGCTTTGAGTATCATACAGCTTCTTTTTTTTTTTTTTAACTTATGATGCCGATGGTCCTGACAGGAAATGCTCAATATAGAATGTGAAGTATTGCTGCTCTAAATGTGCATTCTATGCAAGCATAGACATAATAAACATACTGTAGCATATTCATCATATAAGATATCTTTGTGGCCAGCGTTGGCCACAATTGTGGTTCATATACATTTTAGAATTTACATATATTCATATATACAGGCACATCTAGTGTGAGATATTTTTTTAATATTTTGCTCATCCACATATTTTCACAATCTATTATCTTGAAATAGATCTGATGATTTTCAAGTGGACTTTTTTACTAATATCAAAACCACATGAGACCCTTTCACTGGTCCGAATTTTCAATTTTTTTGCACAGTAGTGACAAAAATAAATAACAGAAAGTAACATTATTCACAGAGTGATAATTTTTTATTTTCCGTAAGTGCATTGAAAATCAGTCAAATATGTGCACAGGGCTTGTCAAGCGTAGAAGATGAGCTCAGGAATCTGTCCCCCCTGCACCCCCGTGCCGTTAGTGCTGTCTGAGGAGCACTGGAACTGAAATGTCACTTTCCCACACTGCACCTCTGTCATGCCTTCCTGTCCAAAGTAGCTGAGCTCGCTTCCATCCAGAACCACGCTGGCAGTGTAGAAGGTATCAGGCTCGATCTGGACTGGATACTCAAACCACACTGGAAAGGTGTTGCTGGAACCATCAGAGAAGTACTTGTTAAGGTTTTGTCCCAGCAGTACTCCTTGACGTTTTAACTCAATCTTGGCGCTGTACTCTGCTGAGCCACAGCTCGAGCCGTACAGTCCAAACCCTGCAATGAAAACTCTTTTATCCACTGCAAACTGTATACTGTCACAGCGGCCCCGATAGCGCCACTGATTGCTTCTGTAGGCACACGACTGGAATCTGTGGCAACGTTGGGGTGCTAGGCCTTTCCTGGCCTGGCTGACAAACTGCAGCTCAGGTTTCTTGGCTGCTGTGTACCACAGGAAGATGTCATTGGTCTCATTTAGCGTCAACACGCCCGACTGGGCTGCTCCATTGGCAAAATCATCCAGAGCCATCGTAGGGATGCGTATCAGGTACATGGCCTTGCCCAAAACCTTACGCTTGTTGTCAGTCGAAGAGGTTAGCTCCTGTCTCTGACACTCAGCCTCAGCCCAGCTGAGCGCCGCCTCAAATACCACTATCTCTTTAGCATTGAGTGTCTCTCGCTGTAGGATACTCTCCAGGGTCTGCGCGTCGATGTCACAGAAGCCCTCCGAGCGTAACGCCAGCTCGGCCTGGGCATCAATCACTTCCCAGCAGCGCTGTGTCAGCTCCGGCTCCTCGAATAGGCAGCTCTGGGAGAGTAACACGCAGGCATTTTTGGCGCTCAGGCTGGTCTCCAGGAAGTTGACGCAGGCACGTGCCAGGTGAGGCACAATGTACTTCTTGGCAGCATATAGAGTCGCCAACACTGTGTCAGCACTCAAGTCAATTTCATCACAGTAAATATACCTGTGGACATAAAGATGCAACTTTCAGACAACAGTTCTAACACCAGAAGAAGTGACATGGTGAACACATGTTTGATATGATGATATGATTTAATTTGATGACTATGGTTGAAACTGAGTAATGTGTGAGTAAAACTGCATGAATTCTCACATCTGTTCAAAACCATGTTGGCAGACAATGAGATGGGACTTGAGGCAGAGTGAATACTAATCAAACTGGACAACAAAATAATATTCTTCCAACACCCTCGTCTCCCACCTACTGCAGCTTGCCTGCAAGGATGCAAAAAAACAAACAAAACTCATACATATATAAAAACGTGGAGGAACAGGAAGGAGGAGGTAGAAAACAATATGAACTGATTCAGCATGAAGTAATGTATAACGTGATGAAAATAGACAGATATAGAGTCTGTCTCCGAGATAGAAGAAAAACTCATTTCAGTTCCATTGTACAACAGGATAAGTGCAGAACAGTTTTGTCCTCGATGTGTCGGTCATAGACACGGAGCAATGTCATCATATAGCAGTTATGTACAAAGATGAAATTATTTGTTTAAAGGAGGCATCATAAGATCACAAGAAAAAGGCCAGTTAAAGGGGCACAGGATGTTTCAGAGTTTAGATTGAGAACAAGCCTTACTTCAGCATTGCCAGGAAAGCTGCTGGTTCCACATCTGGAATATGGATTTCGTCGTTGTTTTCAGCCAGTTCACCATAAAACATGGCGTGGAACACTGAGCTGCCAACAGCCAAAACATACTGTTGGAAGAAGAAGAGAAAGCAAAGTGACAGAGGGAAAAGGGAAAAGAAAACATGCCATGGTTTCTGTGTTTTCAGTGGAAACCACATGACACGTGGTAACAAAATGGAACAATATTATTTAAAATGGGAATTACACAAAGTCTAATTAGTGCACATGTGGCTTTTTCTTTTTACATGAAAACACAAATCACGTTGTGAATATTGAACTATGCTTCAATTGTAATCACTGGAGAGATTGACCCTGTTGAATTTCTCACACAGTGTAATGAGCAGTGCTCAGCCAGTTACTGTTTCCCCTGAAGACAGGGAGGCAGATTTCTAATGAACAAGATTGCCTCTGATAAAAACACACACAAAAAACAAAATCTTAATAAAGCAACTGAACAGAGTGCAACACAAGTTCAATTTACTGAAATTAATGACTTATCTGAACTTATGATGAAATCAGATGTAACATAAGGCCACTAATAATTTTGGTAATAAGCATTTTTTTTTTTTTTACAAAACTGTGAATCATAATGTGTGTGTGTGCACCAAGTATGTGTAGGTGGGTATGTGGGTGGTATAAATTTTCCCAAAAAAGGCACCTAGACTTTTCTCTTAGGTGATTAAGTGAACCTATTCTAAAGTAAAGCTTGCAGACATGTGTTTCCTAAAACAATGATGTTATTGTTTTGCACAGAATCTTTTTTTATAGAGGTCGGTTGAAGCACACTTCCTCTTTGATGTGGATTTAGAGACTAGTATGTTTGTATAATGCCTATTAGAATAAGATTAGTCCCTCCTCTTGACACATTGTTATTTTTTAATACATGTTCACATGGATTACTGTTTTTAGCTGCTGGTTGCATCCTCCATCTTGGAGAGATCTAACTTTGTTATCTGACTTCCTGCCAAATGGACACAAGAAGGATTACTGTGCTGAACGTCATTATATCCTATCGGCATAATGTCTCAGCATAGAGTGCAGTCAAGTGATCCACAATGTCCTTCCATAACTGCATTCTATAAATGCACAAAGTGCACTGCAGTTACCAATTACAGATAATACATTCGGGCCCCATAAAAAGACCAAAAAAGATTACCCATACAGGGTTCATCTGACAGTGTAGATATGGAATAGATAGCTGAGCCAAAGCTATGGCTACAAAACCACTTATCACATACAATGTGAATGTTAAAATCCTATTCAAATAGAGCCAACATCATGGTGTTCTTTTAGATGAGTCACATGGTCTCGGCAACTATAAACCTCAATCAATCAATCATTTATGTAAACATGCTGAAAGAGCAATGAGTTCTGACAGTGGGCACACCAGAGAAGTCAGAGGATGTCAAACTGCAGGTTACTGTTGGGATAAACAGTCTGAATATGGGCCCAATTATAACAATCAAAGCTATTTATGGTTGGTTCATTGTAGCATCATTCAAAAATTCAAAAGCTAATCAAGAAAATGTGTACAAAAGTATTTAGGGGGTATGAGATACAGAGTTGAATGAATCGTGCTCTGTGCTTTATCATTGTGCGTATTCTTTTGGATGAGTTTGATTAAAGGTTGAGTAATTGCAGAGAGTTTTTTTTTTTTTAAGCCGAGCTAAAGTAGAGACAAAGACGATCCATCCTGTGTGATATGACTGCTGAAGAGGATATCCCTTCCTCCTTCGTTCACTTTGACTCTATCTTTCAGCCTCATTTACATAAATAATTGAGGACTGTCTCGAAAAGACACATGGTGCGGAAGTGAGAGTGGAGCACAAAGGATTTCAGTCCCATTACTGCTGGCAATGAGGAAGATAATTTTTATGCTGATATGATATGAACAACAATGGCCCTGGCTGGTGAATTGCTTGTTTGTTAATTTCCTCCCTGCTACTGTGATTTCACTGGTTGATGAAATTTCTTACTCTGTGTCCTGGCAGCCGCTGGGTCCTCCCAGGCTGACCCACAACAAAGTGCACATCTGCCATCAGCTCATTGTTGAACATTACTGAATTTCTATGAAGGGAAAGAAGCACAAAAACAGTAGAAAATCAATTTTGCTCTGTAGAAGAAGAAGATTAGACAGAAAAGGCATATCTTGAAGGTATTGGAGTGGGATTAAAGGTACACCAATTCACATTCATTCACTTTCATGTGTTTTGTGTAAATAACAAGACTCAGACCAATTATATGTCAGACTCTTTAGCAGGAGTTCAAGTACAAATACTAACTTGTATGTATTTTTTACTTTTCTTTTTTTGATTTGATAACTTGTCTGATCAAGGCTGAAGACTGTATATTAGTTTCAAAGCATTATATAGCACACTCATTGAATTCATAGCCAAACCATCTTTCTGTTTAAACTCATTGTATCTCTATAAAGAAAGACAAATGAAACAATGATCTGAATGGAAAATCCCCACTGTGAAGGAATGGGACCAACAATGAAGCTGTGTTCATATATTATTGAGTAGTGGAACATGTCACAGGGGTGGTGTAAACAGCCCCATGATGTTCTGGAGAGACAACAAAGCCGGGTCAGAAAGAACACATTTCGCTGGGGACAGCTGGGGTCTTTTACTGATAGGCCAAGGTAAATATTTAGCTTTTAGTACAGAGCAGCCTCAGCCTGTCCGCCCTCTGTTATGTCAGAGCGACAAAGTCTGCAGGAGCAGGAGATGCTGTAAACAGAGATACCCCCAGCAGATTTGGGGCAGGGCAGAGGGAACCACCCATACACACACACACGCACACTCTCACTCACACTCACACACTCCCACACACACTCTTACAAGTTGTCATAAGTCGCTTTCAGAAACATTACACAGACATATTAATGTCCTGAAACTTACCCTAACCACCACTTAACTAACCCGCCTCACTTGACCCAAAATCCAGCTGTCCCCAGTTGGTCTTTAATCAGAAATGTGTCTCCAAAAGTAACCAAGGACAAACACACACGGAGACCTCAGACAGTAATCATGGACAAAGCATTTTGTGATACATCTTTGAACTCAATAGGGGTCCTGTTCAGAAAATTGCAAATTCCATTTGAACTTGAACTTGAACTGGGATTTTTTCAAAACACAATTTCATTTCCATCTCCCTCCGAAATGAGATATTGATAAAACCTGTTGGGATCAACAATAATGATTTCTACTGCGTGCAGTGTATTGCTGGCTGTACCTACCTTTCTCTTATAGTGGAGTAGAGTCCCTGCCAGTTACAGTTCTGTATAGTGTTGTTGTTGTTGAGGTTCTGCTGCTGGTACAGTTGTACTGTGGTGGTGGATGCCGGCTTTTTGGTGGGAAAAATATCCGCTGCCATCTTCTTCTTCTTCTTGCTCCTCAGAGTGATTATCTCATAACAGACTGGGGGCAGCTTGGAGCTGCCACTGGCATTCCCTTTCTTGGAGCTTTTACTTGACTTGCTTTTCACTGACTCGGGGAGCATTAAGAAGAAAGTCAGACATTTCATGTTCCTTCCCTTGGCATCGACCATGAGTGTTTTCAACTGCCGAGCAGTGGGAGTGCATGCAGAGAAGACATTCACCAGGAGGAGGCAGGTGCGAGGGAAGACCGAGGGGGGACTTGAGCAGTGACTTGAACTGAACTCAGGTCCTGAATGAGGCTTCTCCTTTTGGGAACTAACAGAACAACTCTCTCTCTCTCTTTGCCTGCTTTCTTCACTCTTCTAAATTGGCAGGTTCAGACCGGTGATCTGAAGGCACTTTTCCTGTGTGAAGTTTGATCTGCTGACATAGAGGCTCCTGGGGTTCCCATTCCTGCTTGTCCAGAGTGATGCGATCAGCTTTTCAAATCACTTCTTTTTCTCTTCTGCTCCCTTGCCTCTCTCACTCACTGCTCTGCTGAGGGTTGGCCTGACAGCCCCAGATTTAGTACAGCTGCAGTGGTCCTCAGGCGGGCAGCGGTATTTACTCAATTCCTTTCATTTCCCACTCTTACTCCCACTGTGCTTCTCTCAGTCTCTCTTCATCTGTGGATCTACCTCTTTCTCTCCAGCACTTGTTCTTTTTTCCCCCCTCCCTCTCCTCCATGGAGCGGAGTCATCTGCAGGATGCTGTGGCCGTGGATGCTGTGTTGCTCCGCTCAGCTACTCGTTCTGCTGACTACAGAGGTTGAATGGGAGAGAGCAGGGGAGATAGAGAGCCCCCCTCCCACCCCCACCCCTCACAGCACAGTACACAGCTCTCTCCGGGAGCTCAGCCAATGGCAACGCGCAGTAGTCATGATTGGCTAATGCAGCCTAGTGCAGCACATACTTGAATATGCAATAGTCAACGTCTCAATTAAAGTGACAGCCACGCTCCATAAGAATGATATACTCCTCTACCATTTCCCTTGCTCTCTTTGCTTTACCTCAAACAAACAGCATTAACTTTGCACTACAGCAAACACAGACTGCATGCTGTAATTCAAAAGGGCAATGCAAATGCACATACTCTTTTTAAGGGCAGAATTTGCCTAATCCGTGCATCTTCTCACAGTCATACTTCTTTTTAATGAGCTTTGCATAAATGTATACAAACAGTTGCATTTGCAATTCATTGTTCTTTGCTGCCTTGATTGGGCTACTGACCTCTAAACAGTTTTGCTTAAAAACATTTTTAGATGCAATTCCTCATCAAAATTAACATCATATAGACAATACACAAGCAGTTTTTTTTATACTGCTAGAATTTAATAACATAGCATATTGCTGATATTCCTGTCTCTTTAAATATTTCTCTTTTGAATTAACATCCAGATTTTTGCATTTCAAATTCATAAAAACTGCTGTGTAATACCATCCACTTTTTCTCAAATACTTACTTTTGTAAAGCAAACCACCTTCCATTTCCAACTAAGAATGTGGTTGTACCTAAGTTTACTTGTTAAGTCATTTCTTCAGAAGAAAACATGGGGCTATAAATGTAATGCTGTCTTTGCACAATGTATAATGCATACAGTTCCCTTCCTCCTCTATGGCCTCTGCACACCCAGTATTCTATTTAAAGGTCCCATGTTGTAGATGGTGGGATTTCCTTGTCTTTTTGGATTATAACACACGTCAGGGTGTTATATAAATGTTGAAAATATCAAAGTCCATGGACAAATGTAGACAGACTATATTTAGAAACAAGACTCTTCTGTGAGTCTGTGATGTCACAACAAAAAAGTTACAACCTTCCTGCCTCGATCGTGGCCCACCTTAGTCTACTGTCTAACATTGCAGGATGAAATATTAATGTGAAATCTGCTGTATTTCTCTTTCATCTCTATTAATGACCATTCCTAGTGTTTTGTTTGGCCTCTGATCTTTTTAGCTTTTAACCGTTAACATAGTTCCTTTACCGGGCCTTTGATTACTTTATGTGTTGTTTTATGAGTTACACTTGGACTGACAACCAGCTGTCTCCATGTGGACTGCAAACTTGCTAACTCACAGTTGAGGGATGATATCCACCGCCTGGAGTCAGAGCTCTGAAAAAAAAGATAAGCTGCTTGACGGCTCCGTCTATTTAGCTGCCAGCAAAGCATACCCCAGACTTCCACCACATCCACCCCATAAGTGCTCCCGTCACGCCGCTACTGGTAGACGTTCCTTCCATGCACTTGCCTTTATGTCACTACCGGTCTCTTGTCTGCACTTCCCATCAATCCATTTGAAAACTCCACATGATCATGGTCATGAGGGAATGGGTAGGCTCCTCTCCTTCTGCCGTTAATCCACTTGCACTATTCTACTGTTACTGTTGTAGCTGCCTAATCATCCATCTCCATAATGCCCTGGCTGGCCTCAATGCACACCAGCACTGTACCCATTAGGGGTGGGAGAAAAAATTGAGTCACATAAATATCGCAATATCTTTTTTGACGATTTTTAAATCGATTTATTTTTCAAAAATCGATTTTTTTTTTTTGTTGTTGAATTTTTTAAAATATTGTGCAATGTGCATTTGTTAGCCTTTTTTACATAGAGAGAGTACAGGTTTTGAAAAGGGTTTAAGTTCACTTTATAATGGAGTATGTTAATTTATAGGCTCCTACAGTATTTGTGTGCAGATAAATGTTAAAAATGCAGACTAAAAATCGAGAGGATCTGCAATATCGTAGAATCGCAATTTAAATCGAATTGCCATCCAAAAAATCGTAGAAGAATTGAATCGGGAGAAATGCATTTCGTCCCAGCCCTAGTACCCATGCACCTAGAGTGTCTAGCAGTTGAAAAAGTGCATTGGGTTTCAGAGTGTGACAATCCTTTACCTGTGGTTGGGCTGGCCATGCCATGGCACATGAATATTCTTTCGTGTCAAAACTTAAAATATATCATCACAAATATATACTGATGACAGGCACTGGAATGATTTCATTTTTTGGTGTTGATGGTTGAAAAGTTTAGGAGTCTGTGGTAGCCCTCAGGTAACACTAAAGATCATCTCCAGAGCCATTTGCCGGTGTAGAAACACGGATGTGCAGCCCTTTGGAAGAAGACCAGCTTCCTGTGTAGATATGAAGAGCTTAATCTGAGCTGAAGAACACACAACACACTTGTACTTTAATATCACAACTACCATTGTATGCCTCTAAATTGAGTAGCACAATTTTTGCTGTTAACAGTAATGATGACAATTTATTTCTGTATTATATCATTACTTTATGATTGAAAATCAAACTGACAAAAAGAGCAGAATGAGGTAAATTTAGAAAGACTTCCTTGAACCGTCACAATATTGATTTTTCCATAAACCCTAATTAACTGTCTTAGTGTTTGCTGCACTGAGGAGCATTAGCACACTAAGCTTCCTCATACAGTGTGTGTGCTGTAGAACAGAGACATTTGCTATGGTAACATGGAGGCAACATTACAGGGCACCATACTCTCAAATTGCAGGCCACTAGAGATGTTACCTTGGTAACCACATCCACAAGCAACAGCGGGATAGAAATGTAGTATTCAGACATAAAAACAATAATAGTATAAGAGAAGCTCTAATATTACTCTGCAGCTTTAAGAATTATTTATATTACAGTGAACCATAAGTAGTCTTAATTTAGAAATGTAAAAAAGACTTTTCTCTATTTTCCAGCCACTCAGTGTCCCTGCTAATCACTAAACTGTGTGGTTTTGTTTAAAAAGCAACACTGATAACTACTGACACAGTACATATGTTAAACCAACAGTTTTGTGATTTATCTGGCATCGTGGTCTAGCAGGCAATATGATAAATAGGATGCCATTCTATATTACCCTAAATGGCTTCCTGCTTTCTTTAATTGCATTTTCTCTCCATTCATCAGCAGAAAATGTAATCTTGTTATTCACACATTCAGAGGTAGGGAGCGAGAGGAGGAAGTAATGATGGTGTTGTCACAGCGTCAACATCACCTTTGTCTCACACTGTCATCATGCAGTCACACATTTTCATAGAAAAGGAAAACATTAGCACGACAGTAGTAGCACAAAAATCAGCATTATGGTAGACAAAGCACCATCACTCTGTGGTTATGTGTACAGTAAATAATAGTAAAAAAAAAATGTACTCATGTAAGCTGATGAGAGTGTTTACAAAAATGAAAGAAATATCCACTAACTGTTTTGATATAGTTAATGCTCAACATATCTCAAATGTCATTTTTAATGATTTTGTGATAATAAAACCAAAACCGTGAACACTAAGGTATTAGATCATTTTGTACATGGAACGCAGTTAAAATGTTTCCCTCGTATTTCGGGGCTTGGCAATTTCTCCAGCCTCAGTGTATTAACTTCAAAAGGTGAAGTTAAAAAGCAGCAGAAATCCACCTGTGCCTTTGTTGATTGCTTCTTGATGACAGTACTCAGTGCAGCGCCTTTATCTTCAAAGTAGTTTTACCAGGACACCTTCATCTTTTTAAGAAGTTACTGCACTCGCAGCGAAATAATGTGAGTCAGAAAAGGTGGAAAAAGTAGAAATTGTCAGTTACCTCAAATAAATCAAGTTACTCCTCATCTGCGTTGTTTGCATCAGCACATACAGTACTCATTTTTGTCAGTGAGCTGAAGCAGTTTCCATTAAGTAGCCTAAATATATATGCAAAGACAACACAATCAATTCCAACATGACTGCATGATGGTTCATTTCATTCATAAATGATTAGATAATAACATTGTAGTCTCTTAACAGAATTCAAAAAACTGACTTTCAGTGGCTTTCAGACATTGCTCTGACTGGCCTGTTCCCACCACAGTGACCTGCAAAACATCAATTTGAATTTGAAAGTCTGTACAGTAGTTATGTTGTGGAGATGCCTGCTCGCCTTTTCCTAGTTTTAGCACAGAGATGCGGCGCTGTGTAGTGGCAGAACTCTTGTGCAGAGAGACACCTGCTGAGAGGCTTGGCTGAGCACAGCGGTGGAGAGAGGAGGATGGGAAATGAACTGTGATGCAGCCCTGGCACATGGAGGCAGGGACACGATCCAGCAGCTCAGCCAGTGTACACCCCGACACCCCACCCCATGGACCCTCCCCCTCCCTCAACCCCAACCTCCCCTACAAGGCAGACACACACATATACACACACACTCCTCCTCTGTCACCATTAAAGCAGGCAAGGGCACCTGACAGGTGGAAGGGGCGGAAGTGATGGCGTCTGCCCAGAGACGGGGCTTAGAACTCCTGAAAAAGAGAACCGTTAGTCAGCGGGGTCTGGGAGAAAGCCGGCACTCATACACAGGAACAGTGTGACATTTGTGCGTGTATGCATGTGTTTGTGGAACTAAATGCCTGTATGCAAGTTAATGCGTTTAAGAAACCGAAACTTGTGGTTTAGCCAGACACTCTGTCTGACACTGGACTGTGTCTGTTTTTCTTCATCGCATGTTTACAAGAACCGTCACAGCAGCAGTCATCTCAGATTTACCGTCGGTTGTATAAAGACCTCGTCAAGATGTGACAGGAATGACAAGATTTAACAATGTCAAGATAAACATTTAATTAGAAAAATCTGTCATGTATTTTGTTTAAAATAACGTCAATGTCCAATGAATGGTCCGACACAGATGAGATGATAGCCTCTCCTTCGCCTCACAATCAGTCTGTCACAGTCAGAAGATGTATGGCGGTAATTCTACTTGCCCCAGAGAGTGCCGCAAAGCCAGAGAGTGTAGGATGGCTGAAGGAGTCACAAGCCTCTCTGGATTACATGCACAAGAGCAGCCATTTTAATGGAGGCACATTTACAGTACCCCACACACACAGCATCAGTCTGTCTAAACATGTATGGCTCCACCTGTCTATCCTGCAGCTGTGTATACTGTAGTACTTATGTGTATGTGCGCTTGTGTGTGCCGCTGAGTGCGTGGACACGGTAATGACAGTGTAGAGAAGACCTTCCAACCCCCGGCCCACCACATGTTCACATGCCGACTCCCACACACTTTCTACCGTGGCTCACTCTTCGCCCTCTCTCTGCTGTCGGATAGAAGTTGATAGCCATAATTTTTAGTGTGATTAGATGTTTTGCGTGTGATGTGATGTGGTCTTTGTGAGCGCATTACATACTCTGCACTGCGGTTAAATCAGTTTATTTGTTTGGAGTATAGTTGGGTGCCATGCTAAAGCATTCACAGTTCTTTTGTGGGTAGAGGGGCTTATTTAGACCATTAACTGTGGGAGTTATTGTCTGAACCTGGTCTTTGTCTGTGTGTGCCTACACACCTCATGTTACTTAACCCTCTCACTCACTACGTGTTTACAGTATACATCAAAACCCTGCATGTACCCCTGTGCGAAAATGAGTTGAAATCTGACAATAATAATATATATATAATAATAATTTTTTTTACTTGAGCTATAGAGTATTTGGTGTATAATTAAAAACATAGAGTTAAGCTGGACTACGTTGAAAATACATTGAAAAGTTTACCCGCAACATAAGTTAGTACCTGCAACAAGTTAGTTTACTTGGGATCATCAAAGCAAATTTTGAATTACACATTTTTGAATTTCATCAAATGAGAGAGAGAGAATAAAAAGATCAGAAATAACAGAAGGCGCAGTGGCCATGATTGAAAAATGATGCCATACAAAATGTACTATTTACACAACCTTGCACTGAAAAACAGACAAGTGCTTCTGACTTGGCTTAAGGATTATCTACAGTATAGAGCTGGGTGCTTCAGTCAGTGCTCATACATCCAGGGTAGAGGACACTGCATGAAGCTCTACAGACGCTGTCCAAGAAGAAAAGACAAAACGGCACGAAAACAGAAAGACTTAACTTTGCCAGACAAACAGGAAATGTTGCCTGATGAATGTTGGCAGCACATTCTTTGGTCAGTAGAAACCAAAATAAATTTGTTTGGATCGGATATGGTGCAACATGTTTGGCTGGCTGGACCTGGCCAGGACAACCACAGTGTCTACAGTGCAGTGACTGTGAAACATGGAGGTAATAGTGTGCTGACCAGCCGCTGCATGAGTGCAAACAATGACCTTTATACTGTATCACTTATGAATGCAAGTTTGTATAAAAATACTGAATTGACTCCAAGTTTCAAGAAGCTTTTTGTGAAGAGAAACCCAGAAGTGTTTGTAAAGAAGAGAAAAGTGAAACCTATTACCTGTATCTCCTGACTGGAATCCAACAGAACATCCTTGGAGCTTTTTATTCTGTGAAAAAGCAACAAAACCCCTCCAGCAAAGACCAGTTGAAAAGAGTAGTTTGTTAAGAATTGAGAGAGACTTGTACCACCCATGCCCAGAAGCATCAAATCTGCCATGAAAAATAAAGACATTAAAAGGAAGAATGGAATCTCAGTAATTAAGGGTACACGGACTTCTGTTGCAGTTTTAAATACATCATTGCAGTTTAATTGGTTAAACATTTTTGTTTTCAAATTAACTGGATTCATGTTCATGTTCTTGGGCTTGCCCAAAACAGAAACTGCATTAAAGCACAAGATTTGTAATTTCTTCACATTTTACTGTTAATGATCAGGGGTATGTCGTTTTTGCTGTTATACTGAAAGATTACAACTTTAATAAGGGCGACCGGGTATACTAGATGAATCTGATAAGTAGGAGCTGTGCTCAAACTAAATGTTACAATATATATATATATATATATTTTTTTTTTTACAGATAACAAGTAATGATAATATCTTTTGTAATAAACCACTCTTATGTATAAAGAGGTACTTCAAAATGGAAATTGTTATTTTTGTATTATTTATCATCATTGGGTATTCACCATCACTGTTGGCATTCACTAAACCAACAGCTTAATTGTTGTAACTCAGCATGGCAAATCTGTTAAGCTTTGAATTTCTCAGTGTAGGCTGAACCGTTGTATTAACCATTGTTTTTTTTATTTAAGCCTTTCTAGGTGAAAAACACAAGAAGTAAATGTGTAAGTAATGGATTAGTGTGTTTGCCCCAGTGTAAACATTAACACCTTCTCTAAGCTTAACTTCTATGACAGCGTGTTAGTTAGTTATTGCATTGGAAACCCCCACACCGCAAGCCTACTCTGAGGATCACACATCTCTGTCTGCCACTCTCTGTGTGAACAAGTGTAGCACTGTGAATGTCTTTAAGAAATACTGAAAATCAGTGCTATTATCCCCATTTTTTGACCATTGTGCCCCATGAAGAGCAACTTTCCTTCTACCTTTATTGTCTGATGTTGCCAGACAACATTAGAAAATCATTTATTTCCTATTATACCATTCCTGTGGATCATAACAGGGTTGTGTTATATTGAAATAACTGTCAGTATGTTCCATTCATACTGCAGTGCAAGAAACTGCTGCTCCTTTGTTTACATGTCTTCTACAGCCTCATTAGCTGCCGAGTGTGCTGGCTTTTAGCTTGACATCAAGTGGTAAATCTGCCACTGTTATCACCATAACCTGCGTGTGTGCTCTGCGTGAACAGAAAGCTTGAGAGGCTTAGCAACAGTAATGAAATGAGCAGCAGATGAAAACCCGAAGATGACGAGTTCTCAGAGCAGATGGAGGTGGTACCGTAGGTAGTGAACAAGTTGCGATAGATTAGGTTGAGGCCAGTGTAATGGATCTGAATCAGATTATCTTGTATTGTGCTGGACGTTGGTGCTGGATCAGGTGAAAAATCAACGACTTGGCCTGAAATCCAGCCATTGCAAAACCTAGAGACGCCAAGATGAGATGGAGGCTTTCTATTCTGGTTATGGTTTGCATTGGTTCAGCACACAGGCAAAGACAGGGAAGCACCCGCTGTTACAGAAGTGACAGCTCAGCGGTGAGAGGAGTTCAGAGAGGTAATGGAATATTATTTTTAGTTTCTGATTTCTGCACCCCTAAAAGGTTTTTGTAAAGATTTGTAGGTTGCTCTGTGTAGGAGGTGGGGAAATGCTGAAATTTGTCTGGGACATTTTTAAAAGGTGAAACGTACACTTTGAACAAATCCTGACAAAGACACCCTCCATTCAATAAGGAGCGCTTAAGCCTGCTGTGACTGAAAAGCCCTCTCTGAACAGCATTTAGTGCTAGCAGGAATATCTAGATATGTTGATTCTTATTTTTTTTTTAAAGTGAGTTCATTCCTATGACTCTCCAGATTATTTGTGATTATTACATTTTGGATTCCCACAGAGGAATTGCTATCAATTCTCTCTTTCCGTCTTTCTAATTCTAACACCATTACGATCAATACAGTATGTGGTTCATAAATTACACACACTTCTGGTGGCAGGAGATGCTTCTTCACAAATTTATAAGAGTAATAAAGCACCACTTTATGAGCTCATATCGTTCATTAAAATCACTGACATGGAATGTACTAAATTACATAACCAACATTGATTGACCTGTGATACCACTACGGTGCGGACACAGCTTATCCCCTTTTACGTAGATGAGTGAGGCAGCAGCGAGGCACTGCTCTGCAGAGGAAATACTTAATATTCTCTGGATATGAGTTTTGATGTATAAGACTGTCTTCCCTCACATCTCCATGTGGAGATGCTACTGATGTGTGGGTGCTGGGGCAGCTGCAGGGAGCTACCCAGCACTTTTTTACACTTTGCTTTAAAATATTCAGCTTTCAGTAAAGCTTATTCAGAGCTGGTGCCCGATCCATTGAGGTTGTGGTCAAATATTTATTTGCTATATTCACATTATGCTTATCATCACGTCATTGGGGGTTGGGGAGGCGGTTTGGTCACCGCACGCACATCAAAGCGTCACATACTTCTTGACTTCTAGTCATCTCATGGTCATAAACCCATCTGCACCATCACTCTTTTTCTACTTTGTATCTCAAAGTATTTAAGTCAGTGATGAGCTTTAAATCAAGTAGGTTTTCATTCTAAACAAACATCACACCAGGTGATTTCAGTGATTAGCATAACGTCAACCAGACAGAAGGTGGGTTGTCATCTAAAATCTGCAGCTTAGTGATCTTTAGGAGCTAAAACCTGCATGCTCTGAGAGCCACGTGGCACCTGCTTGCCTATCCCTGCAGCACAGCACCATGTTCCACTGTATCTAAAATATGGAAAGCAAGGTGTTGACAAAGCTGTTTCAGCATTGGCAGGAGTCCCGCTGATGCTGGAGAGGCTGGCCATATGGTTCATCTTGTGATGTGATTTAACATGTCTGCATCCCATGCAGATGCAGGAACCAGTATTTACACAGGAAGCCTGTGTCGTATCGCACACCTTACTGTGTTTCGGCTTATATATTTTTAACTGCTTATTATCACAGGACTTGTGTTGTCTCGAGTCGGGACTGAGATAAATATGTATATGAGCATCTAAACAGACTCCTTATGTGTTCAAGCTGTGCCAAAGGAGCCCCAGAGGAGCAGAGTGCTGACCACGCACATACAGGCATGGAGAAAACAAAGAGAGAGAGAGGGAAGGAGCGAGAGAGATAGCAGCCAGATGGAAAAGAGATACAGAAACAGTTTGTAATGAGGGTGCTTTTGTTGCGAGAGAGAGGAGGGGACGTCTCCTTACTGTCTTAACAAAGCAGAAGGAGAATGGCAGTGGGATAACAGTAATGATGTGCTCAGCTGTCTAGATCCTATCCATGGCATTTATATAAAGATAGGGAGGGGGAGTGGGGGGGCTTGGAAAAGAATTGTATGTAAACAGAAATAAACACATTAAAACATAGACATTTACACATCATTTAGCTTCCTGCTGAGATGCTGTGGTTGAGGTGCTGTAGCATTGTGCTCAGACGCTGGAGGTTCGTGCACTATGGATGCTGCCTGGTGACCCCAATATTCTATTGCAACATGAAATTGTACGTTTGTGTGTGAGTGTGTGTGTGTACGTGTGAGTGTTAATCAACAGAAACCGCGGGGCAAGAGAAGGTCAGAGAGGAGATTGGGTTTTCTGAACTGAGTGAAAACAGTCCCTATAGAAAGGCGTGGAAAAGCAAAAAGTGAGATATGGTTCTGTGGAGCACACGGGAAAAGCCCTTCAAAGCTGTTTCTTAATCCTTTTTTACCCCAGACCTCCTCCCTTCTCCTTCCCTCGGTTTAATCTCTGACACTGCATTAACATTTAAATTTTTCACAGCAATTTGAATCTAGTGTACACCACGACCACCTCGATTTATTCATTTATACTAATTACCTACTGCTGGGATGGGAGTGGATGGTTTAACCTTCTCACAGCTAATTTCTCATGATTTCTGTGAAGCTGAACCGCAGCCCCACAGGGGCAAAATCTGACCTTTTCCAATTTTATTATCAGCACCACAAACAAAAATGACACTAATCAGGGTAATGTGCTGGCACCTTTAAAAAGCACTTGATTTCATTTCAATTTGTAGCCATAGATGATAATGAATTTATTTTTAACACATGTTCCTGTTTGCTTTGTGTTGGGCTTTTTGTCTCAAACATATTCTCCAGCAGCCTGTCACTGTGCTTTATTCACTGCAGGTTTGAACAGCTGAAGCATTAAACCTGTTGCAGAGATTGCCTTTGAAGATTGTTCATTTTTCCATCCATCCAGCCACACTGGTAGCTTCAGGACAGCTTTTAGTTTTGTCGCTCCTAGAAGAGACAAAATAAAGGCTATCTGAGACAAAAGCACTTGAGTGCCTTTGAGAGCCGCATGACACTGAATGTGACTGAATGTTTCACAAAAAGAGCCAAGCGGGTGAAAGATGAGAAGCCACAGAGATTAGACTAAGTTTTGATTAATGATTTTTTTTTCTCACTATTATTAACTTATTTACTGGAATAACAGCCATTAAGCAAGGTGGTCAGGCAGGTGCAATGACATGTCTGTGGCTGAACAAAAAATGATTCACTGTAAACAAAACAGTTGGTGGACGACTTGAGGGAGTTGTAGAAACAGAGGCTATTAAAGCCACTTAATCAGTCCTGAGGGCCGGATGCCCAGATGGAGAACAAGTCCAACAACAACAACAACAACAACAACAACAACAACAGAAAAAAGTCCTCCAGACAAAATCCTAAAATAGGTCATTTGTCATTTGATGTCTTTATTGACAGGGCCACATCTTTTCAGAATCAGAATCAGAATCGGCCTTTATTGTTACTATACAGAAGTACAGTGAAATTACAGCAATCAACCCGTCCGTACATATCCAGCATACAATACATACAATAAGACAGACATAACAGGATGACTGGGCAATAAGAGGGGGGAGGAAAAGTGGAGAAACAAGAGGAGAGGGGAGGAATAAAAAGCAGCTCCCAGACTATGCTCCTCTGGGGGAGTACAGTGTGGGACCGGGAAATAAACCTCAGCAACATAGGCACATATGAACACACTTTACAACTCAAAACAACTTGCACCGGGGGAGGGGGGAAAGGGGGTGGAGATGTTCCAGCACAGACAGGCAGCCAGCCGCGGCCGCAGCCATCTTCGGCGCAGCCCGCGGACCCAGCTTGTGGCACTGGGGGGTGAAAGCGGCGATGGCGTGGTAGTGTATGTGTGCATGTGTGTAAGTGTCCATGCGTGTGTGTTACTGTACATAAGCCTGGAGAGTTGCTTCGTCATTTTTTGTCAGAGTCTTCCAAAATGCATTGACATGATGAGACATACTGTATTCATATGATGTCAGGTGTATGAACTGCCACCTAATATGGTCAAAGTTGCTTTTTGACAGGTTAGGTGTGGTGGACACCTTGACCCAACCTGTATATTATTCCCTGACCCATCAAAACCAACCTCCATAAAAATGGAGGTAAGAGTGTCACAGAGGACTGTGAGATTATAAACTTTACATGTATCCAAATCAAACATATTCACCATGCCAATTAGACCGCCAGCGGAAACATTCTGTCTTCTTTGCTATTTTATTGCGAGTGCTAAGCCCCTGGGCATCTGGTAATTTCTCAGCACAATTAATTTGAGTAAACTTTTTTTAAAGGTCAGCACTGAATGATGGATTATGGCTCGCTTTAATTAAGATGTTTTTTTCTGTGATCAAAATGAGATAGTGAGTCAACACAAATGCAAAACCTTTTTTTTCCTCCTTTGACTGGCAGGAGATTTTGAATACTTTGGGTGTATTTAGGTGGTAGCTGAGGTGCAATGAATGATGCTTCATAAATCTCAATCATGGTTTTTCCCATCCCTACATGGGTTTCCTCCAAGTGCTCTCGTTTTCTCCACATGCACTCCTATGAGGTCTAAAGACATTAAGAGACATTAAGGGAATATGTGGGTGTGAACGGTTGTTTGTCTCCATATGCCAGTGGTGTGATAGACTGACGACCTGTCCACGGTGTACTCTGGCTCTTGCGTCAGCTGGGATTGACTCCAGCCGCCCTGTGGCCCTGAAGGATAAGCAGTATAACTAATGGATGGATGGATCTGTTTGCTCATGCTGTATGCGTGTCACTGAGGTATGAGTAACTGCACTGATGCACATTCAAATACTCTTTTATACTCTTGACTTCAAACCAATTTAGATACACAGGATAGCAAATGACAGTACCCTGAAGCAGTGCCGTATTTGTGGTTTCGAAAACCTTTTTTATATTTTCAAAAGGGCCGATGTCAATCAAAGCAAACAGCACTATGGGAGCAAAACAATCTATTCAGACCTTTCACATCTCTTCATATATTTTGGATTGAAAGGTGACTAATTAGAATGATGCTGCTTTTGGAGCTGCATGCTACAGTTTTGCTTTCTAATTTCAGATTTGTCTGACAATGGTGCAGCCCATGTGGGTGGTGTAAATGCCTGGCAGCTCACCTTCACCATGCCAGCAGAAGATCGCACATACTTATTATAAGAGAACATCCTCACAGTGTGAGATGGTACAACATGTTCAATTATTTCTTTATTTATTATTTGTCATCAAACCTTGAGGATAAGCTTTGCTTGTTTTTCATCCACTCTAAAAAAGGGCATCAATCCAGTTTACAGCACAAGATAGAATTTGACAGGATTAGCATTTGCTTTTTTTAATTTATAGAATATGACAGAACTGATTTGGGGTTTTAACAGAAGACAATACATTAAGTGCCAAAAACATAAAACATACAACAACTCTAATTTATGGTATTTGCCAAAATACAACTCAACTCAAATTACCTCACTGCAGTAACTCCCATCCATCTGCCAGGAGATTAGAATAAACATTTGCACATAGTGTTTACTGCAGGGTTTCTTGTACTGTACAGTAGGTGTGGTGCAGCCTGTCGCTGCTGTATTCCACCCCTGAGTGCTGGGAAGCTGATTTATAAGAGGGAGGGGCTGTGAGCTGCAATCAGCCCATTTCCATCAGTGTTATGGCTGCCTGACAACATCCAGCTGTCCCTGATGTGCCACTGAGGGCCGGTGGTGTGCTTGTCAGCTCCGCTGTTTTACTGCAGTGTTCATCCAGATGAAAACATATACACGTATACTTGCCCACGCAGTCACACATGCTGACACACATGCTCCCACAAACGCACCAAAGAAAACACTTCCTATGGTTTCAAAAAGACCGTAATGACTTGAATAACACTAGAAACAATATAAAATTATTACAATTTTTGCACTTAAATTTGTGCATGCCACATTGCCCTTATATTCATTCACTTGCCAATAATTCTTCACACATACAGTCTCAGTTTTTTATTACACAAATCCCAAATTTAGCATAGTGTGATTTATTTTTTCTTACTGTATTTGAAATATTTGCACATTAGTTTTATACAATACACACCAAACAATTCTGTTTCTCAATTCACCTCTGACTCTTAAAAAGCAGTTTGATGAGGTGAGGACGCTTCTCCAGTGAACGAGTTTTACAAGATGGTGCTGTGTTTGTGTTGACTGACTAAGACAGAGCGCACACAATCAGAGCACTGACTCACCAGAGCATCAGTGTTGTGCTTCACTGTACCATCTCCCCCTGCCCTTTTCCTGATGTGGCCTCTCCAGCTGCTCCTGCTAACTTATGATATAATGACAGAGTAAAGTGATGTCGCACACCCGTAGCCTTTGATGTTAGAAAATCTTAATTTAATAAAGTTAAACAGACATGACCAACGTTTCGACAGAAGTCTTTTGAAGAAGACTTTTGTCGTTACGAGTGTGCGACATCACTTTACTCCGTCAGTCTGTTGTCCCTGCACCTCTGTGTGCGCTCTCCCCCAGGACTCTTATGATATAATGACATTGCACCGTAACCTGATAAATTGTGAATACAGCTGGCTGAACCTGATTTTGCTTTAACAATGGTTGGGACGCTCCATGTACTGGGCATCCACCATGCAGCTGGGGCAAAGCATAAAAGCAAACAATGAAGTATAATCATTCTTCTATAGAGAGATAATCATTCTTCTATAGAGAGTTAATTGGAGTGACTATAAGATTAAATGAATAACACTGTTTTTCCAGAGGAGAAAACATGTTCTTGAATTAATAACACAGTGCTCAGTGCTATTCCTGACTGCTGGCTCTCTTATACGTACATGCTGCTATCTGTCAGTTATAAATTGTACCATAATAGATGGATATGCCTTGACCCTCTATATCGTATATTTAAAGGTAATCAATTGTAATTCAGATGTTTTGTGATCGTATTTCTCCTCTTCTTTGCTTCTAAGACTTGAGCTAGAGGCTGTAATCAGCGGACTGGTGGGCACACTGTGAATATAACCGTTTCTAATGTCTTAACCATGGTTAAATTCTGTTTTCTTGGCAATTTCGTTTTTAGACAGAGCTTGAAATAAAAAATGTGTTTTTCCGGTCTGGCAGGCTGACAGTGTAGACATTTATTGATTTTTTCCCATTTAATGCATTCAAGATATAATACTACAGCTCCACTCAGCTGAGGAACCTGTCTATCTTTATCTTACCAAGCATAAAATAACAGCTTACATTTCATTTGGAGCATTGTTGCCACATCTCTCTGCACAAAGATACCAGAAAGCCTGTTAAATTGTTAATGTACATTCTTACAACTATGTATTATAGGTGCGTAACGTTTAAAGCTTTTTTATGGGGTGCAAAATTGTCACCTTTCAGTGCAGATCATCATTTTTGTATCCAAGTAGGTCATTTGTGTGATTTGTGTAGGTCTGATGAGTTTGAGGTGGGGGGGTTGGGGTTCTACTGAATGACAGTGTTATGGGGAAATGGCAATCACACCTTCTGAGTTGTTAAAAGAAACCTTCCTGGTTCACACCCTTGATGAGTTTGCACCCCCATTTCTTTATTTGCAGGTCAATATGTATTGACACTGATGTAAACAAGTTTAAACAGATGCAATTCCAGTCCACTGACATCAGAAGCAAGAAACTTGGCAGACAATGGTAATTTGGCAGACAACTAAAGCAATGGGATTTAACCATTGGGGGGAAATGATGTTAATTGAAATGCAGTGTCATTTGGCAAACTGCTGATCTGAGAAAAGTAATAAATGAAGAATCAAATAGTTCTTAACATATTCTCACTGTCGTTTTATCTCCCGTTGTGATCCAACCGACAGTTGGCGTTTAGTTGCCCCCCAGAAGGAACCTTGTTCAAAAGCGAAGACACTATTCCCTTATGCTCCAACAGAGGGGCACTGATCACAGTCTAATCAGATTTAAATGGTTGTAAAATGAACCAGTGCAACCAGACTATCAATCCTGCCCCTTTCTTTCCCCTGAAACACCACGTCATGTTGCTGTGGTGGCAGCACTCCAGAGCTGATACAAAATCCAAACCGCTCATATTCTACACACTTAAGCTCATACCTTTTCTGATCTACAGTACAGTACCAAATGGACTTTGTCAGTGCATTTTGTCCCCTGCCTTTACTTTATGGTTGATATACACACTGTACACGCAGCTCTTGCCCTAAGAAGTCTGTAGGACTTTCAGGATTTCAATAATCACATGTAATTTTGAGTCTTGTTCAAAAAAATTGTTCTCTACACTGTCTTCAGAGATTTATTAGCTTGGCACATTCAGGGTTCTTATTTGACAGAGCACCCATGTTAGACACAGTGGCGTAGCTGGGCTGTATTCCACATGGGTTTTGAGGTCCAAGGGGCCCGCGTGCGCAGCGGGCCACATTGCACACACAAATAGAGGACAGAAAAAAAGCCAAAAAAGTGCATCAAGAATGAACCATGACAGTGATTAGAAAAACATCTGAAATTGCTGAGATGTGTAAATTTCAGTATATGTTAGCCTACTGGTAAAGAGTAAATGAAGATGGCACACGGGAAAAATAAATAAATAAATAATAATATTCGCCCCCCCCAAAAAATTTTTTTTTTAAATTAAATCATATTTTAGATGACTGTCCTTCAGAATGCTGCTAAAGCTCAAAACCTCTATCAAATGATTGTACAATGTATGAACATTATCTCTGCAGTGGTTGATTCTGATAAAGTGTGCTGTTGTAACGAATTGCTGGAAAGACTGAAATGTTGTTGTTGCTACAACTTTAAATAAAGTTGAAAAAAACAACAACAACAAAGGTTCCGCCGCTCCTAAAGCCCGTCCGGACCGATTTAGATATAACACCTGTCAAAGTTCTGTTCAAACTGGAAATATTGTGGATTTACCTACAGTCCATGGGATTTACCCATAAAACAAACTTTTCACGGTAAAACAGCAAAGGTAAGAGGAAATGTACGACCATGTTTTGGTCAAGCAGTGTCTGTGTGTGCTGGACTTTGCTGGTTGTTGTCTTCTCTCTCTGCCGTGCTGCTGTGCAGCCGCGGCTGCTATGTAACGTTCCAATCTTTGTAACCGGCTCTTTCATATGAGCGGTGGCTGATGTGTTTTGCATAATGCACAGTAGTATACGAGCCAGAAATGTGGCGACTGGGTCCACACAGAGCTGTTTCATGAAGTTTGATGTTTAGTTGTTTATTTGTTTGGGTCATAAGGTTTTTACACGTTGTAGACCAGCTTCTGTTGTTTAATTTGATGTAGCCTAATAGACACATGGATCAGCTCAAATTGGGAGGGGCCGCGCCCGCTCGTATCCCCCCTTAATATGCAACATAATGCAGTGACCCAGTCTGATGTTACACTCTGTGCTACCTGCCGCTGCGACGGAAGGCAGACGCGGTCAACCGCGTCCCGAACCTCCCTATGACCAGCCCGCCCCTGATTTAAACCAAAAAAATAAAATAAAATAAAAATCCTCGGCAGTGTGGGGGGGCCGCAGGATTTCACCACAAGAGGGCCCATGGGTTTACAAAACCCACCAACCCTACGTCATCTACGCCACTGGTTAGACACATATAATCACAGTGGTGGTGATTGGTAGAGAAGATGAAGACAGAGTGCCCTTTCTTCATTTCTCATCAGTGATAGATAGAGGAGTGAAAATGACAGAGCGTGCTGTGGGAGGGTAAAAGGCCAGTCTCAGCCTCTGGGTTTCCTTATGCCTGGAGCTAGACTGATCAACACAAACACTGATCAAATACTCAGCGGCTGCGTCCCAAAATTGTGCTTGTTAAGTATACACCCATATCTTTTGGTGCAGATGATCACAGGGTTATTGCCAGGCTTGCAGGATGTAGCTCGTCCTGATGTTGTCATCCGAGGTGACTCACAAAGTGCAACACGTCCAGTGCTGAGGAAGAACCCTGGGCTTGTTCACGAGCAGAGGTTTCTCTCCTCTCTTCACCTTGAATATCATAGCACACAGTTTGAAAGAGGATGTTTTTCATCATGCCGCAGACGTATTAACAGGGGTATTTCTAAATACCTCAGGCTTTTGAAAAGACGCGCTGCGCGGCTGCTTATTGTGCGTGTTGTTTGTGCTTAATTCATACTCGGCGTCTGCAGCAGATTGCCTCACAGGGGCAGATTGCAGACATTTGAATTAAAGCTGCAAAACTATTAAAAATGTATGGTCTGTGTATGAATGCATGACCTATATTTTCCATGAAAATAAATAAATAAACAGGGGTTTAGGGAGGATGATGCAAATCTTCAGTAGTGGGACACACACTGAGCTAATGACATTATAACAATAAAGCATTCAGATTTCACACCGAGAGCATAATGGAGAGAGACCAATCCTGTCTTACTCATTCCCTCACCTACTCCTTTCCTCTACCACCGTCATCACTCTACCTCACAATACCAGCTATCTGTATCAGGCTTATGTCTGAATTGGCCTCCCTTAGTTCAAGTGAACATTGTGAGTCACCTCTCTGTGCACGTCGTCCAGCCAGCGCAGAGAATACTTTGGCTTTCATGTAGTGGTGTGTTTTTCAAACACCAGGAGGCTGACACAAGGTGGCTTTTGGAGTCTTTCTCTCATTGACGGTGATGTGTCCTCCCTCCTTCATTCTGTCCTTAACCCACGTCAAGCCAGCCCCCCACCCCACCCCACCCCCCCGTACGCCCCCACCTCTGTCTGCCTCCTTCTGTTGTCTCAGTTGATTTCTTCTTCACTCTGCCATTCAGAAGATGTCAGGCACCACGGCAGTGAGAATAAAGGCCACTGGTTTCTCTTGCTTCATGATGAACTGTCGATGTCTCGCTGAAGCAGCCTCTAAAATTCACTGAGAGAGAAAAGAAAGTGGAAAAAAAAACAAACCCATCAACTACAAACAGAAACTGATTTGTGCAAAACTTTTTGCCGGCTGAGTTGTTGAGCCCGAGCTGCGGCAGCCGTTCTTGTTAAGAGAAATACAAAGCAAAAAACTCTGACTGTTTGGAAGACGACCAAAGGGATCGTGAGTCAAGGCATTAACATCAATTTGTCATTTAGATCCTGTGTGCACGAAAAGGTCACCTTGTTATCTCTCACATGGTCTCTGGTGACATTAGTGTTGGGTCTGAAATCTGTCCATAGACCACTGAACCAGGGACGTAACACTGACCCAGGCTCTGTGATGGGAGACTAACCTTTTACCTCGTGTTTTCTGCAAAGGCCATTCTGTCTCTAAAGCAACTCATAAACCAGCATTTCTTACCCCAGTGTGTGTGCGCCTGTGTGTAGCCATGTATGTGTCTGTCTCTGCCTGTGTGTGTGTGTCTAAGTCCAGGCAAGGCTGTTGGCTGTTTATATGAAGCAGAAGAGTGTATCCATGCTGAAATGACTAATTGGGAAATATAGTGTACAACATCATTTGATGCACCAAGCAACTTATTCCCTCTGCATGAATAACTTCAGGTTTATGCCCTAAATACCTTACTTATGTAGCTTCTTACACTATCACAGCCAGTGTATTATTCATTTTAAACCCAGTGCTAAATAATGAGAATTTCTACACAGCACTATGCTTTTTTGTTGTTGTTTCTTGTTTCTTGTGTGCATCGTGTGAGGGGCTTCCTCCCCCTCCTTCTCCACCTCTGCACTGGCTATACTGCCACAAGCTTGGCATCAAAAAGGCCATTAAAGAGGCTTCTCCTAAATGAACTTGACAGCATAGCCAACGCGTGGTGATATGGGTGGACATGCAAATCAATATTTCACATCATCAGCCACTGGTTGGTGGAGCATGGGGACAGGATGACGAGGTGTGGCCAATGCTGTCAGTGATTTGCAAGAGAAGTCAAGGAAGTCCTGTTGGAGCTTATAGTGGCTGCATTTTACACTCGTACAATAGGAATTGTTCAGGTAATGAAAAGCCGCGCTATCAGCACAGAGCATTCTCTGTTTCAGTGCTGAATCCACATTCAATCACTCTGCTCTGCGGCATTTCGGCTCACAGTTTGCAGGAAGATGAGTTGGAGGTTGTTGATCACAGTGAAATGACATCTGTGTTTTGTTTATCCACCCATACACGCCATAACTGTTTGCAGCCTCACTGTAGAAAGAAAGGATCAGTGTAAGCAAAGCAGATGGAGGGCATATGGAAGGAAAGACAATTCCCCCCCTCATTGAATCGTAGCATTTAGTGCTACAGAGTGGCTAGGCAATGTGTCACAACAGCAGCAGCACTGTCGATGCAGCCTGGCAGCCGTATGAACAGCAAACATGTCATTCAGTTGTAAATCATGTTACATGCAAGGTCACCTTGTGTAAAGGTTGTGAAGGAGGAGGAAATGAGCTGAGGGTGTAATTCATCTCTCCATGTAACAGATACTGCATATATCACACGCTGGGAATCGAAGCACACCGAGTTAAACTCATAGATAACACAAACACAAACATAACACAGATGTCTATATTTATGAGCCTATTAAACCATGCATAAAAGACTGTCAATTCTAAGTTTATCGCAGTAAATCATACACTGTAAATTACACTTCTCACTGCAGCAGTGTGAAAAGCATAATCTAGTATTGATTAGTTAATAAGATGAAGTAATATCAACCAAATTAAAAATAACTAATATAACAAACGTATGCAGATGGAGCGCTGTGTTTCCTACAAGACGTGTAGCTGGGATCTTCTGATTGGCCCCGCTCAATCTCCGTCCTTGTTTGACTTTGAACTCCAAGCCATGTTCCCTCAAGGATACATGTCTTAGCATAATACAGACGGCTTAGGAGTCATTGAGATGTGGTCCCTCTACTCCTATAGACAGACGCTGCCAGGCTAGGAACCCCCCCCCCCCCCTCCCATTAGTAGCTTGTTGCCAGCACAATGCCAACTCTGTGCTTCTCCAGCTTTGGCACCCTTGACCGTTGACTCTCATTCACACCTCCCTCCCCCCCTATAGACACAGAGGATACAGTCAGACAGTGTACTGTATGGTTCAACCATCCTATGTGGTGACGTTACATGTTACAACAATGATAGAAGGACTATGCAAGGGACACAGTGCATCATCACTCCCTCCTTTTCCAATAAACCACATTTTCTATGATCAACAAATATCAGTCCTTTGCTGAGAGCTGTGCCAGATACAGGGAGACAGGCAAGGTCAAATCCATCCCCACAGTCCCCAGCTGGCACTAACCCCAGTGACAAGGGTGTTTGGGAGAGGGCGACGTTTTCAGGCTGGATGCACAATTTGTCCACTGTTTACTCTCCTGTCCATTTGCATCACCGACAGTAGACCTGAGTGACATAAACATGAAGCCACTGTCACAGAGTGCTATTGCGGGTTTTTTTTTTTTTTTTTTTGTCTTCTATTCATTCTTGGTAAGCCTTGAAATACTCTAATTCTGAACTTAATGCTTGAATAATTTCACAAGATAGCTGTGCGGTGTTGGCATGTACACATACAACAGTGTCTTTGTATTACAAAGTTGTTTCATGGACGTTATTCGTTCTGTACTTAAACCCTATTGTAAACCAAGGTTTTTGTATGAAGGAGCAGTTTGAAAACTTTGAAATATGCTCACTCCAAAGTTAGATGTTAAGATTGATTGGCTTAGCTTGAAGACCAGTAGCACTAGGAAACAGTTAGGTTGGCCTGTACAGCTGAAGTATGGATAACCCCGATTACAGCCACAAGCCAACATACGCCTGTCTAATAAAGTTCTTGTATATACTGCAAGTGTGACCGCTTCAGGCCGCAGTGACTTCCTGGAGCCCAGCCAAAACATTGCCTACCACACAACTACACAAAATTCCCTCCAGCTTGATGTTCTTCTAGCTACAGTAGTAGACAAGACAATGTGATAATTAGTGAGCTTTAAAGATGCTGGAGGAATTGTCTTTAACCTTTGGACAGAGCAGAGCTAGCTGCTTCCCACTGCTTCTAATCTTTATACTAAACTAAGATAACCTGTATAGATCTTCTCAACTACCTCTGGGCAAGAAAGTTAATACACTGAGTGCTTTTCCCAAGATGTTAAACTATTTCTTCAGCTCTAAAACCAAGCCATGACCTTCAAAACAGCTAGATTGCAATCTCTTTACAAGAGCATTTAGATTCAGAATTTATGTGACACAAATTGGGAATTGGAAGTGCACTTGTTGATTTGCATTTTTTCTTTTGCCAAATGTTTCAAAACGTGGCAGTGTATGAACACAGGAGTGTTGGAACTCCGTGTTCCCGCTTCTCTCCGCATTGTTCTGCTCCTCACAGGCGTCTTTGAAATAAATGTCAGTGAAATTAGCAAGGACTTTTTACGCTGTACGTAACCCATCTGAGCAGATTATCAAGATACAAAACTGTGAAATTAGCTCACTGAAGGCGCAGTGTTTCACATTAAATGCTTCCAGGAAAAGCCCTAATCCAGTGATTTCAATCAGCTGCTTTACTGGGTTATAATGTTTCAATCTTTAATGTCACTCCAGCGGCTTTATTTTCAATTTCATGAGATCAGCGCATCAGGAAAAGAACAATCTGTGTGCACACTTGGATATGCTAATTTAATATTCAGGTATGCTAATGAGGATGTCTAGTCCTATATCATATATTACATAAGCACAACAGGGTTCCTCAACCCTGCTAGCAAACATATAGTCACACCTGATGATGAACAGAATGACCTGATTTCCAGTATCTCCAGAGACATCTGTGCAGATGAAGGAGCGCAGTGCATCAGGCCTCCATTTCCCTTCTTCTACAACCTGTCATGGAATCAATCTTGCCTTTAGATGTGCTCCCTATAGGGAATGAATCAGAGAAGGTGCAGTGGTTTAACCTTCCCCGTCTTTCTCTTTCTATTTCTATCTGTGAAAGTATCTATCCATCCTTATGTTTTGTCATCCTTTCTTTTCTTCCTCCTTGGAGATTAGCTCTATTTCCTTCCTCTCATGCTGACTTTCTTTCTGTCTCTCTTTCTCTCCCTCCCTCCTTCCCTCCCTCTCTCTCTCTCTTTTATCTCTCCTTGTCTTCTCCTCCCCCCTCTCTCTCTCCCCTGTCTTGGTAGCGCAGCAGCTCTCGGAGCTGAGGGACTATGATTAGGACAGAAGAGAACTGGCTGTAAGACAGAGACAAACTCAGAACTGGGTCATCATTGTTTCTGTGTGAGGGCCCGCTCTGCAGATAAAAAGCTTGAAGACAAGAGGAGCAAACGATGCTCAATACAGCACCGGGAGCCTTAGACATTTCTGGGCTACAGAAATACTCATGCAAAGGAGGAATCGGAACAGCACCGCAGAATTTATGTAATAAGAGCTGAATAAAACATGCTGCTGGCCCGCTTTTCTATATCTGAACCCTTCAAGTTAGTAATCATCCATTGGTGGGCTATAGCTGCATGGCAGCACAGCTACAAAGGAGCGCGGCGGTCATGAAGCACAAGACAGGGAAAACCTTAGCTGTCACAGGGTAATAGTATTTTGACACTGATCATCGTTTTTCTCCTGCTCTCTCATGCTCTATCTCCTTCTTGTCCTCTCTGCAGTCATCTCTCTCTCTGTCTTCCACCCCTTCAGCAGACAGTCTAACAGGGTCTGTCCCACTGGCCGACCATTCAGCACTCATCATGCGCATCATTTCCTCTCATCATTCCCCCCGGTGTGCTTCTTCCATCTCCTCTGGCCTATTCACTCGCCATCAACCACTCTCCATAAACCCTTTCAGTCTGTGGATGTGTGTTGGTGCCTCAGTGTGTCGTACTGTATGTAGGGACGGCTATGCATAGTATTACATGTAAAGTGCATCTACATATTGTTTACAGGCGTGTTTGTGTGTCTGTGTATGGTATTATCACAGAAAGAAACACAGTGTGCCTTAAGGAAGAAAAGAAAGTGTCATCTTAAAATAAACAGAGGTGAGCACTTGAATCATACTGGCTTTTAGCTATTGTTTCATGCGTCATGTGTTGGAAGCAACAAGTATCTCACCGTGGATTTCTGCCATGACAACTTTACTCTACTTACTGCTGCTGATAGCAGCTACTCTCTTTTTACTAATTTGAGTGCAGCTGAATTTGTTCTCCAAAAAGGGGCAAACAGCATTTACTGTACTCTTAGCTGCTCCATTAGCTGGCAATGTCTCTAGAATAAATTAGCCCAAGAGGATGAAGAGCCTTTATGCTGCATGGGACGTATTAATTATTTCCCATTTCCCACAAACATTATATCAAATGGAATATCCTGAATTGACATGAAGTCGATGATATTCCTGTGTTGTGGTTGGCCCGAACACCAAATGTAATAATGGACACGACGACAACAAGTTATTTGCATTGCCGTGTTTAGTGAAAACATGAATAAATGAATGAAAAGCAGATACCGAGCAGGAACCGGCTAAATCTGCTCAGCACAGGTGCTTGTCAATCAGTGGAAATTAGAAACAAAACAAAATAGGCTATTACATTTGTGTCTTTCTCCGGTGGGAAACATTTTATGTCTGTTGCTTGTGTCAAACCCTTATTGCAAATCAGATTCAGCGGTGCCTTGCCCTACTTTCCAAACCATCGAGGAGCAAATAATCAGCCCGAGCTGAGGATTTGCCTGGCAGTCTCTCAAACGTGGATGCTTGCGAAACATCCTTTCCTACAAGTGCTGGGTTTCACTCGGAGCCTTTCAAGTGTGTGTTTGTGGCTGGTGGGAAGAATCCCGAGACTTCTACTGCCATCTAGAGTGGAACCGCAGGCGGTTCATGCGGCAGAGCTGTGTGGGTAGAGGAGACTTCTACTAATGTTTATATCACTAAATGATTTGCATATAATACATCAAGCCACATAGCTCAAACTGTATATATTCACTTCATAGGTCACTACTTATCATTATCCCATGTGTCTATGTATTTATTTAAACTGATTGCAATATTTACTCCAGCAGTCATTTGTCTTTTATGGACTTTTTCCTTCTCTGCTTTTGCTTCTCCGCCTCCTTCCTAGTCGATCCCACTCACAGAGGTAATGCCAGAGCAGTTCCTGGTGCCAGACATTGCCCAGAGGTTTATAAATGAACTACTTGTTGTTCAGAGTGTGGGAAGATTTTTCTTTTTATTATACAAGTAAACCGAACACCCGCTACCAGAAAAAAAAAAAGAGGGAGAGAAAGCCAAGGATCATCAGAGGCTTAAAACCCTTTTGATGTATTATCCACCTCATTTTTCCATTTGATTTCTTCCTCTTGTTATGAATTTCTCTCTCTTTGTAGTCTGTGCTATGCTTCTACCACCCAGTTCAAAATATCCCGGCCACTATTTGCAGATTGTGTTCCACAATGATTCGTCTAATCACCATTTTCATCTTGCTTTAATTAAACCCTTTATTGGACAGAGACACGGGCCATTATGCTCTCTATATTTCAGAGAGAATGGATTGGAAGATGACTAATACCTTATGCTGACCTTTCTCAATCGCTGCCTGCTGGCAAGGCTATGCAGAGCAATTTCACCAACATATTTATCTCATCCATTGCACACCTTAGACTTAATCCTAACAGCCTTTTCATTAGCCTTTTAATTGAGCAGCACAGCGAGTGTTAGAATGTCTCGCAGCGCCTTTTGAAAAGTAGCCACATGTCAGATCCAGCCCATACACATTAATTTGAGGTTGTTAAACCCACATTAACGTCATCAATCATGCATGTTCTCTCCATTTCCTTTTTAATCTGAATGTCTGACGTAGTAAATAACCTGCTGAATGAAAAGGAGTCTGGCGAACCATTTATATATCAGCCACGGGTGTATTATAGGGTTGGAGGGAAATGAATAAAATGACATAAACAAGAGGATTTAAAACAATGTCATTTAAAATCCTGTCTGTCATTTTGTACAGCTTGTGTAGAACACACTGCATACATTAAATACTAGAGCCACTTTCAGTATGTTGAGCTGCTTCTGTAATGAAGGAGAACATTTAAAGGCTTAAATTACAGTGACATGTTTTAGATTCAGCAACCTTGACAAGACAGACCTGTGTGTGTGTCTGTCTGTCTGTCTGTCTGTCTGTCTGTCTACCACAGAATAACACCACTTTCTGTAGTTTGAAACTTTTTTGTCACTGTTGATCCAGACATGGTGGATAATTCAATCGACAAGACTGTTGTTCACTCATGACGGACAAATATGGACACATGTGCAGACACACACGTAATCTGTATGGACTGTCTATAGAGCTAGACTTCAGCTCTGTATACTACCTACTGTTGTAACATGTTATGTCAGAATGTCATAAGAAAAAAAAAGAAGAAAAAATGTTATGTCAAAATGTAAAAAGCAAAGAAAAGATTATGATGAAGAAAATGTATTCTGTGGGTAATGGGGGCGGGACTAGATAAGCTTTTGCTTCTCCCGCTTTCCCTTTCGGCCATGTGTATTGTATTATTTGAACTAAGATGAAGTGTGATGATGATGATTTAATCGACATGCCCAAATAAACAAATAAATAATCAGACTTTATTTATAGAGCACTTTTCATACAAATGAAATGTACCACAAAGTACTTTACAACATAAAAGCAGACAAAACAAAGCAAAAATAAAACCCAAAGTCACGCAACTACACACACAGACACAGACACACACACACACACACACACCCATAGAGCTTAAAAGAAGGCAGCTGAAGCGCTATCTTACTCTCAACAGTTTGCTGTGAGGAAACACTAGGGACTGGATAGAACCAAATAAATAAAATGAACTAAAAGTTAGCATAAGTGCAGAGACATGATAAAAATAACTCAAATTATACAATAAATAGACTAACACTAAAAATAAATAAATAAATACAAATAAAATAATAATAAAAAAAAAAATCGATAAATAAAAGGATAGGAAAACTAATAAAATAGTAAAACTTATAAGTAAAATCTAATCAAAATGGGCCGTTATAACAAAGGGCTGCTTCGCCGTGAGTTTTGGTTCTGACTTTAGGTATTAATAAAAGGGCCTCTATCTGAAGACCTGAGAGTCCTGGATGGCTCATACGTTAAAAGCAAATCTGACAGATAAGAAGGACTTAGACCATTAAGAGCTTTAAAAACCAATAAAAGAATCTTCAAATCTTAATTGCTGTACATCCCTTGCTCTGTATGAATAACAGGATCTAATCACAATCACCTCATAACCAACCCAAAGAGGCATTCTCATCCGTACACGCATATTCAAGACAACAGCGTGAGGTGTGTGAGAGTGCCAGTAGATGGCAGTACTTCCCCAGCTTGTGTGACCTGGCCGTGAGTGTAGTGTGAATATACCAGGGACAAAGGTCAAATAACACAGCAGTGTTGACCAGGAGGGGGGTCAACATATAAATATCTCCGGGGACTTTCTCAAGTGCCCAATGCCGCTGCTTAGTGTGAGATTTGCCAGAGGAAAAGGCAGAATTCCCATTTCCACCTCAGCAAAATGAAATCAGAAGCCCCTGGGATTTGACTCCGACCTTCCTGCTCCCACTGCTGCTGAGTGATTACTGAAATACAAGAGGCTAGAAGGTGTGCGCCTGTTATTAGCTACATAATGCTTAACAGCACACACAGCTAAATGAAAATCCAAATGTGAGATGATTTACATATATTAATAACTATTATGTTCTAATTAACATCTCACTATCTGCCTCATTAACTGTGATTTAGAGTCTCAGGGAGCAGACAGGCAGTCACAGGCGCACAGGGGGATTATTACAACAGGAAAATACAATAGCTCCCGCATCAGGCAACAATCCTTTGCTCCGTACAGTGTAATATAAAACTAAATGACAATCTTGTTTGTTTAACGTTCAGTGGACAGGAATTCTTTTGGTTCTCTTCAGACCTGCATGCATTTTATTGGCTTGTGTGGGATTTGGGCAGGAAACCAGAGCTAATGCCCCCTCTCCCACTTCAAACGGATGCCAGGCACCCTTAAATGTCATGGGGTGGTTAGAGAGTTGAAGGAGGTAGGAGGAGGAGGAGGAGGAGGAGGGGGGGGTTGAGGAGTGAGAAGCTGGGGCTCACAGGGTGAAAGAGAGAAAACCAGCCACACCGGGCTGGCCTCGGAGCTTATCAGTGTGTGCTGGATGTAGCTTTACAGAGGCTGCTAAGGCAAACCAGATGCAGCGGAGCTCGCTCTGTGCCACTATGTGTCAGGTACAGCTTGGGTCAACCTGAGGCGTCCTGGAGGTGTAGGAAGAGGCCACTGCAGAGTTCAAAACCCACTGCAGATGTTCCTCACTAGCGTACAGTAGAGCGTCGGATCCTGCGGTTAAGCCTCTTGACTCGACAGCATATTTGAAAAGTTTCGAAGGTTTTCATAATGTCACTTCAATTACTCACCCCGATGGATTTCTTCTGCCTTTTAGATTGACAACTTGCAGTGGTTTATAGCTGGAGCATCAAAGCCTGTTGGTGTGTGTTCTGGGGTGTGTTCGTCACTGAGAATCCCACGGTGTCTTTCTACTCTCGCCAGCAGCAGTGTTTATAGGATTTTGTCTCATTTTCTCCAGTGTTAATTTATTTCCATAAAGGCAGCCATGACACATTCTCTCCTCTGCCTTCTGTCTCTGTGTGGCTTGACTTTGCTGAGCTATGAATTTCTCTGCCCGTCTCTCTGTGCTGAATGGAAGAATAGACCGGATTGACCCTGGTCCCTGCTGCATGGTTATTTTGACAATGAGCATGATCATCATTGTAAATTTCTCTCCGTCTCTTCCTCTCCGTGTCTCCTCTCTCTCCGTCTCCCTCAGCCTCTCTCTGAAGCTCTACATGTGTACACCCTGTTATTGCATTATTTTGCGGTTTTGGATAACTTCTCACTATATTGTTACACTCCCTGAGGTATGTCATTATGGTTCATCTGTGTCAGTGGGTAAATGAATATGTTGTGGCACGGTTGACTTCAATTTCCCATGTCTGCAACTAAGTCTCTCAAATCTCCAGCTTGCCAGTATCATACTCCTCCCTCCCTATGGGTCTGTTTGGCAACCAGGAAAAACATCTCTCTCATCTCATCTGGATTATATGGAGCTCATTTGCCTTTGATTTCAAAACCATTAATGTACAAATATATTGGTGACTGACCTGTAACCTTTCTCATAAACTGACAAGTCAGACTGGTCTCATCACTTCTCCTCTCAGGCTCTTTGGACCTCAGGGGTCTGGGTCAGGGTTTGGTAGCGTATGTGCTGTTTTTTCTGTCAGACTTGCATGATCCACTGCCACTTAACGAGGGAGAACAAGGCTGAGAAATGAGGCATTTCCGGGCCCAAGGGTTTATTCCTGCAGCACAGTGGATTACATTACAACATACAAAGAGGAGACGTTACTCTTTTTTTTTTTTTTTTTTTTAAGAAATCCTCTGAATGCTGTTCCAGACCAGATCTCAGTAACTAATCTGCAAAGAGGAAACTTGCAGACGTGTCTTTACGCTACGTCACATATTTTCTGACCCTATCCAGTTGTATCTGTGCTTTAAAAAAGTGAGTCATGCAGAGTCCTCATCAGGCTTGCATTGTTGCTGAATGCTTATCACATATCCGTTGGAGCAAAGCCTCTATCTGCCGCCGTGTTTCTTCTTTCAATTTCCCTCATGCCACAAATATGATATAAAACAGGGATTATCCAAAAAGGAAAAATAAGTGAATGTAGTCTTTGTTTGTGTTTGTATCTTTTTTTCCCCAAAAAAAACATCTGCTCTATGAACAATGCTTACATTGAAACAGTTTGGATTACACATTGCTACTATCTACCAAGAACAAAGCAATATACATATGGTGAAGCTTTGAAAAAGAACAAAGTAAAAACAGTTATGTTACTATTTGACATTCCTACCTAAAAGGCATGTGTCAACAATTTATGCAGAACTTTTTTATCAACACAAAACAATATGTTCACATGGAAATATATGACTAAATAACAAAAGATGACCTGGAATGTCACATACTGTACAGGTCATTCTACAGACAGACATCAATTTTAGGTCTCAGTGGTTTCTCTCTGGTGTATCATCAGATGGCCATCACTCTCCGTCTTGGAGGGGTTTCCATGGTGACCACATCCCTTTGTGGGCAGACTGTTTGCATGGGATCAGGGTTGACCATGTGCTGCAAGAGCAGAGGGTCCTGTGGGGAGGTGATGGGGGGTGGGGGCTGGCGAATGACAACAATCTGAGCGCTGGGTCCCTGCAGCAGGAGGTTGGTCAGCTGGTCCTGTGTAGCGTTGACCACCGGTACGCCATTCACCTCCACCAGCCTGCAAGGCCAATTACACACATAGACATCCATAAATTAAATTAAAATGTATAGATTTTCATAAACATAAAGAATGTGTAGTACTTGTGACCATATAACTGAAAAGCTAACGGATACATTTTCTCTCCACCCCTTCAAAGTTTAAAGTTTATTTGCCAAGGCTCTCACTGCAGGTGAAGGTGGAACCGGGTGGAACCTATGCAATGCTTATTTAACAAGCACCAAACAATATCAAAGAATTCACAAATCACAGAGCATGAAATATTAAAGGCATCACCTTTACGCAGAGCTCATTAAAATATTCCCTTCATTAGTTTTTATTTATAGCCACCCAGACAGGGCTGAAAGGGAAATAACAAACCTTTGTATTTTTTCATTCGCCGTGTAAGGAGCATTGGCACAGGTGTGATAAGTGAACACACACTAAAGCTATAAGTGTGCGAGGCCTTGTTTTACTATAATTGTGGGGTCCAAAAAACTTGGCGCCCATTATTCCTGTGGGGTCTGAAAGCTTTGTGGGGACCAAATTGGATCCCGCAAATTGAAATGGCTTTTTGAGGCTTTCTAAGTCATGGGTTTAGAGTTAAGGGTTAGGCATTCATTGTAAAGCTTAAGGATAGAGTGAGGACCTGAGGATTGCATTATGTCAGCGATAGGTCCCCACAGAGTAAGACATGTGTGTGCATATGTTTGTGTGTGCATGAGTTACAGAGGGTTTGGTATCTAGGCATGTATTTGTTGTAATGTAGTAATTGCTTAATTATATAAAGCTCCTTTATCTGCTCAATTGCACTCTCTTCTGCATCCAAGTATTACATTACAGTGTTTGCTTGTTTTGGGGCCAGTATCTGATGAGTCTCCATAGCTACCAGGCAAAGAAAAATAGTGTGATGAAAGACATGGGTGTGATGAGTGAGACACTGAATACTGCTTTCAGTAATTGGACAAGGTTGTTGTCATCATGCCTAGATAAATAACTTTCTAAGAAAGAAAAATAGCATGCGTTTCATGTTTTACCTGTCGTCTACACAGAGGTGTGTGTTGTCCACCTTGACCACCACCAGTCCACTGCCTTCTCTGTAGCAGCATACAAAGCCATACTGGCCGTCGGGGCCTTGGTTCTCCTGTACGACCAGCAGCATAGCCGGACACTGTGGTGACACCAGCTGGCTCAGGCTGCCAAGGGCCAGACTCTTTCTACGAGCCCTCTGCTGAATTCAGGAACAACACATAGTCATATTCACACATTTTTTTTTTACATGCAAACTTAAGAGCACTATGCCAAATATGTAGCATTTATTTATGGAATCAGATACTCCTTATTAACATACACTACTCACTTTCTTTATCTCAAACAAAAGCTAACAACAGTAGTGGCTATAGCACAACACAAATCTCAATGTCTCAATAACTTGATCAATTTGATCAAAGTGTTGTCTTGGTCTCATGATGTCAAAATATGAACCTGGTGGAGAGGAGAGGGAGAGAGAAGAGGACTGTATACAAATTGTCATTGAACCAGAACATTTAGTGGTTCAATGACAATTGATGTTTTTCAATAAGTACTGAAACATAGAACAATTGGACATGTGCATTCAAAAGTTTAGAGAAGGTTAAAATAAGTTCACCTGTAAAGGTTATATTGCATTTTAGGTGCATTTTGAAATTTTATCCAAAAGCCAAACATCCCTAACCTTTAGTGAGTATTGTATGTATTAAAAGCAGCACTTACTTACAGTGAGTAAAGTTAAGGGAATACATTGACATATTTGGTAATGAACCCATTCTATTCTCTGGCTGAGCAACAGGGGAAACTACTACTGGCCTCTGTCCAAAGGTAAAAAAGAAAAAGAAAAAAGCACCTATCAGCACCTCTGAAGCCCAATGATTGTTTAGTCTTCACAGGAACTGAAATATACAAACAGACTGACTTCCAGGGTCTCTGTCATATCCACAAGGTTCCAACACAATAGGTGTGACTAACAGTTATAAGAGTGTCATCAATCGTCTCAAAATTCACCAGGTGTGGCGTCTGACTGATCTTTAAAATATTCAACGTTGTGTTTCAGGATCTTTTAAACTTTGAATTAACTTATTTATCATACTTTGGAATGAGCTCATAAAGATGACAAATACCACCAGTGCCCTAGAGATAAGACCTTGGCTGCGTCAGAGCCAGGAGACCACCAAGATGTAGTGATTAGCTTTGGAAGAGATCACACCACAAGTAGCTTGCAGGGATCAGAAATAACTTGTGAGTCTGACCACTGAATTCCAATCTTCCCCTATCCAGCCTCTTGGCATAACCCCCCAGTCCCCCTCCCCTCCTCCCTCTGAATGGCGTGTGAATGCCTTGCAGCAATAGATGCCGCCTTGCCAGGGTCAGGGGTCAAAGCTAAGGCTTCTCTCCGCTCAGACAAGTGGGCCAGACAGGATATATCTACGGAAACGCAGCTGAAGACCCTTGAGAAGCCCACTCTAATACACATCATTTTCCCTTTTAGTTTGCCTCAATGTTGGACACACGCCAAGAGCCCAAGGAATTTTCTCTTCATATTCGTCTTGTTTATCCACAGGATCCGGTCAAATCCGAACCTACCTGGGCCAGACACAGGGCACATATCCTAGTGGGCTGATTGTGGGCAGTTAAACCGCTGCTACTGAAGATCACAGAGGTGAGACAATAAAATAGTCATCAGACAAGAGGAGAAAAGTGAATGTAAGTTCACTGAAAAGACTGGTCACCCACCCCACCCCCTTATTTTCCTCTATCATAGGAAACTACATGATCTGTGGAAGAACCGTTTTACCCAGTGTAAGAAATGATTCTCTGACAAGCCAGACAACATTGATGCAAAGTGGAAGGGATTGCGTTTCAGTTACAATGATGGGTGTTAGTTGTTCTGAAGTCAGTGCTGTCACTCTGAATGTTGATGCCCGGGCTGCTGTTGGAGCAGAGATCTTTAACACAATCAACCTTGGGGTAGAAAATGGAGGACAGGGTAATGGACAATTTGACCACACCGACCAACCACAACTCGTATCATGGCTGTGTATATATAAAAACTGCAGACATCCTATCCCTCACTTTAACTCAGGGGCATGCCATGGCAGAGGTGGCAGATTTTTCTCAAACCTTCAAACCGCAATCCATCCTTAAAGACCATGTGAGACTAAAGAGCGGGTGAAACAATAATTCTCCCAATTTCCCCTCTTTAATAGTCTGTCTGAAGTTTTCACTTGTCCAAGCTAAACCGCTTATTTAAAATCATTTCCGCCATTTGTTGTCCTTCCCCTCCTCCCTTCGTTCTCTGCCTCTGTTTCTTTTTCTCCTCCTCTCTCAGCTCCTTTATTGATGCTCTCCAGTTGCAATAGATCCTAGAGATTAGACTGCCGATGATGAAATATTTCCTTATTGTCTGTAATGCAGGGCAGCCTACAAGACCAAACACAGGGCGGTCTGCTCCTTATTAGAGCAGCAGCTCCATCAGTTCCCAGACTGCTCCTCAGCTCTGACCTGTGTGTTAACTCTGATTAGGTCATATGATAAACATTAGCGCTGCTGCTTTTCCCACAAACTCAGCACCTAAAAAAGTGTGGCCCCGGGGCGGCAACGTGACACGGGGCACCTTTCAAAGCTGAAGCCGCGTGTGTCCTTTCATGGCAACTCGTTAGGGCTTCTCCAACGGGATAAAAGAGCCACATTAAAAAAGAAGTGGGCTCCTCCGGGGATAGACGCAGATAGTCTTACACATGCTGGCCCATTTCTCCATTGCACTCTCCCAGTGGCTTTTGTCACACACATTCCATTGTTGGTATGGTCACAGGCTCTCGGATGTCAGCGCTAAACATTATTTTCTCAGAAAAAGTGCATGTTCATCCAAAGGACTTCACTCAGCCTTGTATACCCGCTCTCACAACAGAGCTAACTACACAGCTTAGCGAAACATTGGAAGTGAAAGGAGCATTGTGTTGTCAATCAGGCGGACAGTGAAGAAAAGATCAAAGATGATTGACATAATGGTGTCAAGTAATGGCCCAGGAAGCTGTCAGCATCTTTCTTACCAGGTGTTAGACCTACTACAGACCAATTAGAAGAACAAAAACATGAACTGAACATTGTAGATTAAGTCTACCCAGAGCATGGGGCTTTCATTAGTCATGAAGATTCTGGTTATATTGTTTATATTCCCAAGTTGTTCTGATATGGTTAAAGTCAGAGGCAGAACAGCGTTTGCTTTGGCATCCTGGTCCAAAAATACCAAATTTGACTGTTCTTTCTTCAGAAGTAGGATTTTAGTAGCCCATACCACGCATGCTTCTCTCAATAACTAGCGTTGTTTTGGTGCAAATCTTAGTTTCTCACTGTGTATTTTTAGCAATCAAAACATTCTCTGACTCAGACCATACAGCTTTCCCACATTTTGGTGTAACTGTGTTTCACATGCTGCTGATTAAGCTCCGCTGACTGAGCTCCAGGCCTTCAACGTGTGAGTTCAATTCTGCCACTGGTGCAAGTAATCTGGGAAAGATGTTAGTCTCTTTAATGTGATCAATAGTACCTCGCTTTCCTGTAAAGCATTTTGTAGGTGGGCCACCTGTCGGTTGAGATGCACCATGGAAATTTCCTCCTTAAACACTTGGCAGTTGAGCTTCATCTTTTCCAAGAGACGAACCTCCAACTGTCTAATTGGCAAGAGACCACATAAAGGTCAAAGACATACAGCATAACATGTTTTATGAAATTTTTAGTCACACATGAAGGTGTTCAACTGTAGTTTCCACTTACATTTACTCCATTGGCACACATGATGGTTTTGTGTGAAGTTTAATAAACTAAGCGTATGATTTATTTTCCTTTGGATAGCAGTACCGTTGACTTTCAGGAGTAGTCAGAGCTATGTTTTCAATTAGCATTGTTTTACTACTACTATTTCGGTTTACAGTTTCTTCATGTATCAAATGTAGAGAGCAGTCACATAACCAGAAATAGGCCCTCGCTTACATTAATATTCAGAGCAGGGGGCATTTTGAAGAATAATTTCAATGACTTAAAGGTGGAAGAAAAAATGTATGCATTGTTGGGCAGACTACTAAACAGAGACAGTCCACCTACTTCTTCTTGTGAGCAGCAGAGTTGTTCATGTTGCCTCTGAGTGTCTGCAGGTTCTGCCTTGTGTCATTCAGGCGGCTTTTGACCAACTCCAGCCTCTGCTTGAGCTCAACAGAGCCAAGCTTGTTAAAACTCACATCTCCATCCATGTTTTTTAACTCTGAACAAAAGGCCACCAAGCCGTGGTGGAGCTCCTGGACCTTTGGGATCAAAGAGATCAACTTTACATCATGGTATTCACTATTAAATAGTTGTTCTACAGTGTCAATCCATTGCATATATGTAGTTTATCAGAGATAATAACCTGCAAGATGACATTCTGCAGTGATTCCACCTGTTGGTTTAGCTCCCTAATCCTCTCTTCTTTAGCTGGCTGGTTCCCCTGAACATTTTCATTGATATTACCATTTTCATTGGGGCTGTTGGTGTCTGGACTGGAGGCTGTAGTTGTTGGTTTATCCTATGATACAGAGGCATGCATGAGGCTTTTATGTGGGTTGCTATCTAAGAAATGCAGTATAATTGTCTACAGTTATGTTACAGTACGTTTAAATAGTCTACCGTTTTACACAAGTGCAGCTCCAGCTGTCTGTTCTCTGGTGTCGATGTCAGTAGACTCCCAATCTGCTGATCTGGTGAGAGCTCCTTTGAAGCACCTTGAAATCAAAGCATATGTGCCATAAACATGTAGAGTATTTCCCTCTGTGTGATGATGACATTATCTGGTGTAAATTATGTGCTACACACCTTGCTCTTCTTTCAGTGTGAATAGACTTTTTTCTTCCATCACTCCCAACATTTTCATGCTTGATTCCATGATTTTTCCCACTGTTGTTTCTTTCGGGGTTCTGAGGTGAACTATCCGCTCTGATGCTGCAACATCAGGATGACAGTCAAGAGACCTCTCCCAAGAGTTATGCCCATATAAATGTCCATCATAATTATACAACCTACACCTGTCTCACAGGCTCGAGGGTGCATGGTATAACCATATGTGCAGTAAGTGAATGTTTTAAAACAATGCACACCTGTGTGTCCAACAGTGTGTCCTCTCCGCTTGTAAACTTAAATATCAACTTTACTCACCATTAATAGTGATCTCTATCAGCTGAGAACTCCTCTGTAATGAGCTGTTGCTGTTGTTTCTATGAACAAGTCAAAAGTTAAACTATGGTTAATGTTGTTCTTGGTTCAAGACATTATATTCAGTGTATGCATGTTAGTGGAGGCTGTACCGTAGTTTGAGGGAACGTCGATTCATGCTCAGGCAGCTGACATGAGGAGAGGACTTTGATTTGCTCATTGACACCAACGTTGCTGTGAATGTCTCGACATCATTGGGCCCCAAGGAATCTACCATCAAAAGGAGAAACACCAGTCAACACCTCTTGAATATCCTTCATGTCCACATTACCTAGAAAATGTTAAGTCGCTGTGTTGTAAAGATAAAAGTGTACCCAGCAGGGAGTCTATTCTCTGGGTGACGGTGCTGGGAGGGTGCAGCTCATTGTAAATAGCTGACAGCAGCTGCTCTCTGTCTTCCAGTGTGGTGATATGGAGGATGTCCAAAGTCTTCACATCTACTGATGCAATGTCTCCGCCACACAAGTTTGCCTCTGAAAGAGAAAGATTTAGTCACACACCCGGGCATACTGTGTGTGAAGAAGATATCTGAAAGATACAGGTCTTATTTATGATAAACAGGAGTTCTTGTTTAAATGCTAAATGATGAGTCTTTGTTTGACTGAATTCAGGTTTTTAGGGGGAAAAAGGGAAATTAGACATGTGGATGTGACATAGACATGAGCAGAAATACTCAAATCTAACTTCTAGCTTTGAGAGAAATATTGTTTTACAACTTTACATATTTAAGATTTTAATAAAAGCAAAATTATTTGTAAACCTTGGTGAAAAGGAATGTTGTCAGGAATTAGTGACACTAGAACTGGACTGTGTAGAAATAGACATCAAAGTAACAATGTTAAAGGTGTTCAGAAATGGCTGTTTGTCCTGTTTGTTGCGCCTCCTTCTATGAGTTTCCACGAGTTGCCGCACGAGTTTACCCGAGTAAGGAAAACAAATTTGATTGGTCTTTATCGAGCGGGCGGGATATTCAATGTTTGGGGCGAGACCGAGCTCGGTGTGTGTGTGTGTGTCTCAGACGTTTATTGACGGATGACGGATCCAATAGCATTGGCTGAAGAATCATGAGCAACGTGACGCATAATTCGTGCACCTGCATTATCCAATGCGAAAAAAAATACCACATTTTCATCATGGATTTACTCGAAAATAGAATTTTGCACATCTGATAGATGAGTTATTACACTTAAGACCCACAGTGGGCTCAAATTCAATTTTCTTTTCTGTACAGCTTTAAATAAAAGAAACTAACATAATTACCTCAAATTTAAACCAATCCACTCAGTATAAGATATTAAGACTAGTGATTTATGCAGGTGACAGGTTTAATTTCACCCTCATGCTTTTGCCCAAGTTATTAAAAAAAAGAAATGTTCTTTTGATTTTCTAAAGATAAATCAAATTGGCAATGTCTACTTTTATTGAGCAGCCACGGGGCTGGGAGAGGAGACAGAAAAATGTGTTTTACCTCTGATGAGTGGGAGGCATTTCTCAAGTCCAATATTGGTAAACCACTGGCAGACCTCATCTGTGTTCAGCTCCCCAAGAGATTTGGCCACTTGCCTCTCCACGTCCTGGGGAGAGGGAGCGGTTACATACCTGCTGCTTATACCACACTTTGCATGGGCATGAAACAAGTGCCATAGGGGAAACGGTTTTTCTAAAGATCACAAGAGACTAAAATGTGTATTAACTTTTGCAATGTAGTATGGTTACATATAGCGTGTGTCTGTCTTTTAGATCTGGGAATGACAAATAGAGCATTGACATAACGCCCAAAGATGATTAAGATTGAAACTGCTTTATGAAAAAACCCAATTAGTAGGCGGCAAGACATCAAGACAAAACATGATCAAACTCCATGGCAATTCGTCATTGTCTGTGTCGCTGATACCATCAAAGAAAGTATGACTGTGTTGGATATCCATGCTTCGACATATTACAGCAAATAAACTCGTTTGTGTGTCTAACAGTAAACAAATGTTTAAAAAAGACAAAGAAGTGTTTACTTAAGCAGGGAGTCTAAACACAGGTTTCTATGTAATTGTTGCCTTAGTCACAGATTCTCTGTTTATGGTGTTCCTGGGAAGAAAACTAGAGTTCCCTGCTGCCAGTAGAGAGTTTACAAGGTGACGGTGGAGTGATTAGATAAATTGGGGTTAGAGGTTTTCCTTGTCTTAGGGATTTCACTATTACGTTATAAGACAGAGACAGTTATGGAAAAAATAATCCTATTAGATCATGCTTCAACAAAACCACATGAATAATCCATAGTTTAAGTCATTTCGTCTAATTTGGAGTCCCAGTGTGGGGTTTTGGAGCAAGGCGTGGCTGACTGCATGTTGCTTAAATGAGGAAAATAAGACAGCTGATAATGCGTGGAGATAATAAGTGCAAGACGTGAGCAATTTGCCTTTAAAAAGTTTTCTTTTTCTTTCCGTTTTGTGTTTCAGCTAACACATGGATCGCTAAGGATACGAGCAATCTTGCTTGGCAAATCCTGGACACAAAGAGAAAAATCCAGAGACTATTTGCAGAGTCATTGCTTTGACAGATCAAGGGAGTTGGGAAATATAAACAGAGCATATTCTGTAATTGCAGCAGCTCTGGGCTGTGTGCTGATGCCACCCTGAAGGCCTTGCTTTGATGGTTTATAGTACCTTCTCTGGGAAGTTTCCATTCTGATCCGTAGACTGTGGCATATATGATGCTGCAAGAAAGGGGCACAAAGGAAAACAGAATCGTCAAGTAGTTTTTGAAAATATTTAACATCGTTGAAGTGTAATTAGAACAATTTGGTTTGTCCATAATAACAAACTCACCAACAGTTATTCGCCGTTGTTGTGGTAACTCCTCTTCTTTGTATTGATAGTCTGTGGTATTGGTTAAAGCATGGAAGGTGGCGCTCCTGGTCAATGTGTCCCCAAGACTGCAGGAGCGAGTTAGTGGTCTCTGTAATGTAATACAGGTTTCAGTCAACATTAGGCTAGAAACCAGCCCCGGCTAATCAATTTATAGTCAGTCGGTATTTTTAACTTCATGAGTCGTAATATACAGTCACAGTCTAAATCAGATAAAGTGCATTAATTCCAGGAATGTGTAGTGACTCTTTGTAGATAATTTTAAATACATTAAAGGTGCATGTTCGGGCCTTGTTGGCTATAGATAGAGCATGTGATGTACGGTATGAAGAGATCATGAGAAGACCTTTTCAGCAAAAAGGTTCATTGCATGGTCTTTATACTGTACCCTGTGGTGAGTAAACGTGTCCATGTTTGCAGCGTGGGGAAGCAGGTTTTCAGCCTTCAGCATGTCAGAGCAGCTCACATCTCTGTTGTTCAGGTCATCTGCACAATAATGGAGAAAATAAGTCAACAAATGCAAAAGAATGTAGTTTGAATATTGTGGTAAAACAAACAATTTAATGAAGTTCTTGTTTTCAACCATTTAATCCACTCTGTTCTTGTGGTTTTAGGCCTTAACTGCCTTTTTTTGGCAAACAGGTCACCACGTCTATTTGCAGCGCATTAGCCGGTGCTGATACTGGACCCAGCTAGATGGGGTTGCTTGGCAACCTGTCAGACACACTAACGTTCGTCTGGTTGACGACATACTTCTCTGACAATCCCAGTTCTTTCCCACAGAAAGCACATATTCTTACATTTTCCAAATGTCATTTGGTCAGCGAGCAGATATCTTTTTTTCTGCTATCATAACAAGCAAGACGAATGAGGCTGAGAATATGGCATCTAAGCTAGGCCCCGGCTTTCTCAGGCAACACAGCGCCCTTATGTGATCGTGATACATGTTGGAATGTTTTCAGTTCACTGCAACATTGGTGTCACTGAGCAAAGTCTCAGTTCTAACTACTTTAACTTTTATACCATCACAAATTTAAGCGTTAGGACCCCCTGTACCTTTCAAAAACAAAACAGTAGTCTTTTCAAATAGCGTACAGGCAAAAAAGAAATTCTGCCTAATTTCTTAAACACATGTTTTTCATTTCAGAGGCCTGTTTCTAAAAGGCTGGTTTGACATGGATGGGAGTTTAGATGGAGTCAGAATCAGATAAGACAGTGTAATTGGTTTATGTGTGTCAGCAGTGGAATCTTGTCTGGGTCCTGGAGAGACAGCGGAGTACGAGGAGGGGGGCAGCGAGCTGGCACTCTCTTCATCACCTCTTTGAAATTCTGAGAAAATAACTTCCAGTCGGTCCGTGACTTCTTTTTACCATGCATGGGAGAAGGGACATAAGATGGAGAGCTGTCTGAGAATGGTAATGGAGGGTAGCAGTACACCCACCCTACCACAGCCATGTCCAGGAAAAGCCCAATCAAAACAAAGGAGGACAGGAAATTTAGGGCAGGCTAAGGGACACAGTCTGATGTTGCCTTAAAGGGTGAAATCAGCAGTAATGGAGAGATGGACGTTGTTCCCAGTCTCAGTCGGCTCAGTCAGGACAAGTCAAAGCATGAGTAAGCTCTCTCACCCTCGTCTGGTTCGCACAAACACATTGCATCCCTGCACGCACACATACACTGAGACACTGAGCAATCTCAGTTTGGTGCGTGACAAAGTTTGACAACTATACACACAGACACACACACACACACACACACACACACACACACACACACACACACACACACACACACACACACACAGGGTTAATGACAAAGCAGAGCTTTAGAGTCAGAACTTTTCAGCACATTTCTGTAATGGATAGGCAAATGCGATGCTTATCGTTTCCAGTATTATTGTCCTCCTCTGGTTTGAAAAGAAAGTAAGCTCTTTGAAAGACGACTGAGGGAGGAGAGCATGCTGAGTCACAGGAACCCTAAACCTGGGAACCGCCTGCCCAGCCACGCACTGGGAATACACACAATGGCTAAAAAGGGATTCCAACAAAGGGGAACTTCTGCAACTCCCAAAGGAGACGTTCGAGGTACTGTAGCCATGTCACATAATGACTGCAATTTCATCTGAATGGGGACTGAGATCAAAACGAAGAGGCAACACATGAGCTCAACAGCTGGATGAAGTGAACCATCATCTGGTGCCATTTACCTCTCACCTAGAGTTTCCCTAAATGGAAACAGAGTGGTTTAAAATTCAAACACTTTGCTAATTTACCTCAGGACAACTCACCCAGGTTGTGCTCAGTAAAAGACAAAAGATTTATTCCAATGTTGAAGCTCCCTGTGTGGAGAAAGACACCAAGACATCATGTTGAAGATTCACTTTTGGTCAAAAATAATTATTTTTACCTGAAGTCAAATGAGGAGAACAAAAACAAAGCTAATGTTGGTTCAGTGAGGAGAAACGAAACTTCATATACAAACATTTTGACTTGTCTTATCAATAAGACATTATTTATAACATTGAAAGGGAGTGTGTCTGTGAACCACCATGCACAATACCACGACCCTGAAAGGAAAGAAGCTAAATGGAATTCAGGCAATCATTTCAATATTTATACCTGCATGTGCTTTTCCTATTGTTTATGTAAATACCCTGCACTTGGCTAAACATCACAGAGCTACTTCGCTCTGGGACACAGCAGAGCTAATTTGACATTAAACTTCATATCTGTTTCCCTGTCAGAAAATAAACTGCTGCCTTTCCTAGAATATCAGAGTATTGTGTAAGTGTGAATTTCAGATGTTATCAGTGTTGCACTCACTTCTCTGAGGGCACTCAGGGAGAGGAGCCACCTGGTAGGCGCTACGCAAGAACCAGGGCATTGTTTTCTCTTTATTCTCCTCTTTGCCTGGCACAGCCTCTCTTTCTTCCCCAAACTGATCACTGAGGCCCTCGTCAGGCTCAGCCGGACCATCATCTCTATCCTCTGCTAATGTGAACTCATCGTTTGACTCCTCTGCCTCCACGCTTTCCATCTTCTCTTCAAAACTCTCCTGTTCGCCAGCAGCAAAGCCTCCATCACTACTGGAAGTGTGCGCCACGCTTTCCTCCGAGTTAATGTCAAAGAATTGATCATCGTCAACGACATCGGAGGGAGTGGGCGGGATCAGATTGATGACTGGTGTTGCCAGGAGAACCGACGTGTTGTGACTGTCACTTTCGTACAGCAGTGGGTCTTCCTCATCTTCGTCATCATCCTCTGTGGTGGCCGGTTCGGCCTCCGATTGCAGAGGGAGGGAAGACAGAGGCTTCAGTCGTTTCTTTATCAGAGCCCTCGTGCAGGCAGACACGGAGCTGCCTGAGCGGGCCGTGCTCTTTCTCCGGGTCAGGGGGCCCTCGTCAAGCAGGCTGAAGCCGGTGTTAACTATCCCCAGATCCTCCACGGTAATCTGGATAGCCTCCCTCTCACCTGATCCTTGCTGATCCAAGTGTGGATGCTGAGGGCCCCCATTAATCTTCATTTCCTGCTCCTGCAGAGGATCCTCCTCCTCAGCCCGCAGACATGGGCAGCAACGTGAAAGACAGCGAGTGCTCTTTCTCCACGGGTGTCTACGAGACCGCGGCTTCTCCGCATTAGCACTCGCCATAGCAGTGACCGTCTGATCATACACTGGCTATACTGCTGAACACACCATTCTTCAGTTTGATCAGGTAAATCCATGCAGACTGAACAGAAGATGCAACAACCATCCACTCCTCTGGGATGGAAAAAAAACCACTGCGATATACTGTAAGCCACAGCATCTGCACACGACACAAACACTCATCTGCTTCATGTGTTGCTTAGGAGAGGAGTGAAAAAATGGACCAATTCATGCTTGCAGGGTCAGGTGAACACTTGAAATGAATGCTGGCCTTAATCAGCATGCTTTGATATGTAAAGCAGCATCAGTGAAGATAGAGGTCTGGTTTCAAGGGGCTGTAATAAGACAGCAAAACCTGCCAAAATGAAATACACCATATGTAATGTAATAACAAGATAAGTAAATTACCCAGAAATAAAATCACTCAGGCATTTGTATGATTGTATAGTGTCTATGCATGAGCGCATGTCTTGGGGCATGTGATAATAATTTATAAAGTCAGTGTTCAGTTCCTCTGCGGTTCACCTGTGGGGAGAGCACGGCATGTTTGAAAACAGGTGAGAATATGGGCTGGCGGATGCTTGGCTCATTCAGCCCCCATAGCATCAGATGACATTGCCTTCATTCCACAGGCCCGGTCCTGTTCTCTGCCACATGATAAGTCATCCAGCATCAGCTTAAAACCATTTGGCCACACCACCCACATTGAGGGCTTGTATGAAAAGATGATATCCATGCTTTTTTTCTCACGCCCAAAAGTGACAGTAGACTGAGGGGGATAATAGCCCCCGAGGCAAGACCCATGTCTCACCATGTGCTGTCTTTGGTGTGAGAAGGAAGCCGCTACTGTTTGTTTCTCCCTTATTTTCTACATATCCGTGTCTTCCCCCATGGTTCTCATCAGGCAAGAAGTTTACCTGCCCACACTGTATGAAATGGTGATTAACTAGGTTTTTAAAAATATTCAACATATCTTTCCCCTGCCATAAAAGCAAGTGCCTATGCTACATTTCCCACATTCATATGGAAAATTAAACTCTTATGTTTAAATTAAAATCTACCACAAAGGTTGCCTTAATTGGGGATTTAACAACACTGACTATTTTTTCCCAAATAAAAGCTGACCTCAGACACAATAAATATCTCAAATTAGGCTAAACAATTTGTTGGCGAGCAGCACCATGTTTTCTGCCCACTGGCACCAGATAGAGGTAAAAGCAGAGCTTTCTGTTTTTCTAGCTTCCCTCAGCTTCCCAGGTGGTAAAGTTCCAGAGAGACTTGGTTGCTAGGCACAAACTACAGCACATCAAGGTGATTTCAGTGGGAGGGCAACTGTCTATTGACAGACTCGGTGCGGGGATGAGGATTTTGTAGTCGAGTGAAAAGTGCTTTTATACCCATGTCACTCAGAAACCCACATGAAGGTTCCCACTGGGAGAAAGGGTGACATGAAGTAAACAGCATGAGCTCCAAATAAGTGTCAGATAAGAAACTATTTGGTTTCAGTTTACCTCAGATTTGACACAGCGAAGCTAAAAGACCAGGATGCAAGCTGAGAGTTAGTACAGTTAGGAAGGTGAAGAGGACGTACAGTACATTAGAAAAAGGAAACCTGCCCTCTCCTTTAAAACAGCTGCAAACCATCTCTGAAATCAAGCACTCAAGTAAAAAAATGCATACAGTGTATGTTAATTGAATGATTGTGCATTGCTAAACCATTGTGCAGGAGGGGGGGAATTTGAAAACAGGGGTCTGTGACATAATCCTGGTCAATACCACGTGTCCAACAAAGGGGGGCAGTAGAGAGCGGATGCACAACACCAGCAGGACATAAAACAGAGCCCACCACTTCTCAGAACAACCTCCTCTGGTATTCACAAGTCTGGATAAAGTTAAACCACACAAGTGCTTTTCATTCGCAGCCAATGAGGCCGGCTTTCATGATATCTTGATCTGGTATTTGCAACAATATCAAGTTTTGTCATAATCCCTTTTACATGTTGTTTGAATATACATAAGCGGTAGGGGAACGAAAAGATATATGTAGGATTAATGGTCCATCTGCGCTCTACGGGTTATGTTTGAAATTAGCTGAAAATCTGTGACCTTACTGGCAGATTTATGAAAAATGAGTTCCTTATGATAAATGTTGAGAGACAGGGTAAGTGACAGAGCAGACAAAGATGAATGCTTCACAGCTGCCATAGCCTGGGGCCATTTGTGGGAGAGGTGACTGAGACAGACACTGAAGCCCACTAGTCTCCGTTCTCTTAGTGACGATGTACATTTTAAACTCTATTCCAATTATTTATCTCTAATGCAGCCTCTTGGGTTTGTGTAACTTTTTTTTTTACGTGCATTCGTAAAGTTACATCACCAGGCTTCATTGCACTTAGTGAGTTAGCCTACATGTCCAGACATAGGTCTGTGAGTATCTGAGCATGCTCTGAGTGTGTTTTTACTGGTCTCCCAACCAGAGAGTGGTAGATGCTGGACAGCCCCCAGACGGCTGTGCAGCCAACATCAACACCAGCCCTCGGCTCTGGGAGGGCTCCTTTCTCAAACACCCTCACCTCTTCTCAGTTGCAGCGCTGTGAAACATGTAGAACATTTCCTGTGACAGTCATGTTTCCATAGGCATCAAGAATCTGGGTCTAGTCCATAATCAGACTATGGGCTGGACTAGTCAGTTGTCCTGTGGTGAACATGACCCTGTTTGGAGAACTCACACAGGCACACACACACACACACACTAACAAAAAGAAAGAAATAGAGAGCTTTTCTCTGCTCTAATTCACAGAAGAGGAGAATGCTTCAACCAGTCTGTAATTGCATTTACTAAACAAGACAGCAGTATGAGTCACTTTCCAGAGGCAAAGAATGTCACCTCTTCCTGTGAAACCAGGAGGAATGGAGGGAGTTATTACTTCAGAATAACATCCACAACCCTCTTTATATTGTCAAGGATGTTGAGCAACCGCAGAGCGCCAAACAACACGGCGGCGTTCTCAGAGCAGCGAGGGGGGTCTGCAAAAATAAGCATATTCGACTGAGGATGTTGAGTTCCTGATTCAACAGATAAATCAACACATCACAAATTGAGCCTTTTCGCCACCGAGCTTCTCTTAAACAGATGCATCCATTTTGCTTACACAGACCTTCCTGTTTGTGCTCGCCACCACCAAACCTCTTGGAAGTTGGACCGAGTGTGCCAAATATTTGCAGTTTCCCCTGTGGCTGATACCTAATAGCATGAGAAAAGGAGTTTAGGAGGGGGGAGGGAGAGGGCAGTGACCTTGAGAACTTCTGCGGTGAACTTTCCCCTCCACCCCTCCCTCACCCGCCAGTCCTCCGCTCCCTAATCAATTACTGTTGGCAGTCAGGAGACCACCAATGATTAGCAGCAGCAAGGCAGACGTGGTCTGGGGGTTGCAGTGTGGGATGTAGGAGGCTGGGACGGTGGCGCGTGGGGGTAAGGAGAGGAAAGTGGCGCTGCAAACTTCGCTTTGATCAAAACACTGCCTGGAGAAAAGCAAAAAAAATGCAACAGTACCCCCCCTCCGGTTTAAATGACCCTTGAACAGTTTTATTTATCTATGAGAATGAAAGACGACATCCTTTTGTATTTTGCCTCTCAGACTGTCACATGTGAGCGGACAGCTGTCGAGCCCAAATATTGTTTACGCTCGCACATGCACAGTAGAATCCAGCCGAGACCGACGGGCTCTGAGACAACAACTCAGAAACACCGCACATAAACACAAACCTTTTTTGTTGTTCAGGTCTTTGAAGCAGGAGGGAAATAATTTACAGGCTCTTTTTTTTATGAGAATCTGCGCTGTTCCCACGCCCAGTGTGGCAGGAAAGCTCAACAAAATCATTTGTCTTAGATTGGCTGATTGGCTTGCTGGAATCTGAGTATGTCTTTGACGGTGATGGAAGTTTAATTTGATCTCACACCACACCCACCCACAACAGCCCTCCTCTCACTTTTATTCATTTGCTTGTTTCTCTGTCTTCCTTCTCTCTCTTTTAACTTTATAGGTTTATCTTTTTTTTATACAACGAGAGTGAGGCTGACAGAGAAAAGGGGCCCGCTCTCCTGCAGACGTCAGAAATGTTTGTGTCATTAATTCTCAACCTCTTGTTTAATGGTCGGGGGGCATGACAGCAAGAGACAGTTTATGTGTGAGAGGGAGAGAGTGAGAGCGATATACTCTGTGAGAAAGAGTAAATAAAGAAAGATAAAAGAGAAAGATAGAAGATATGAGCCAGAGAAGCAGTGGCTGCTTACAGCACATCAGATTGCAGCAGGCTCACATGCTTTACAAGATGTAGCTCTCTCTGAGGTCTATCTCCATAGCTACACCTTTCTCCATCTCTCCCTGGACAGAATTATTGGTGTTATGAGCTCCACTTCAACCAAACAGTTGTGTCTACAAGTTTCCCATGGGAACACAAGTTTGTGTAGATGCCAAGCACTCTGAAATGATACGGTTATCTCTTGTCACTGATGTCCTCCTTAGGGATTTGCACTGTTGAGATAACTTTGATGAAATAAAGTCAAATCAAATTAAGTTTTGTCCGTAATTTCAGAGCCAACAATGATTATGGTGATACATCACTGAGCAATGCAGGCTGGACTCTGGCTCGGGCAGTTTTGGAACCCGGTCTGTGGTATTGTTTGCCCTGCTGGATTTGTCTTTGTCATGAGATGTTTTTCACAGCCAGACAAGTATGGTCACTGTGATGTCCACAGCCAGAGCATCTGAACCTCATCAGGCAGGCATTTCAAAGCTGCTGTCATGGGCATTTAGAAAGGGGCAGACCAAAGACAAAGGCCCTCTATTGGCAACTTGTCCACTTTGTAGCCCCTTTGAGGTTTCCTAACGATTCCTGTGCCCTCATAGAAATCACTACAAATTAATTTTAACACTCAGTGAAAAGACAGATTAGTGCCGAGAGGATGGCACAAAGGGTGTTAAATATGGCGAGCAGCATGCTGGACCACAGGCCAGGCCTGGGACACATTACCCACAGCTGCCAACACTGACCTATTTTCACCAAACCAGCTTAAAGATTTTTAGCTTCCTCTATTGTGCAGAGGCCCTGCGAAGCACAGCATTGAAGTCTTATCTGCATGACCCCCTTTGGGCACAGTGCCCTTTGATGCCTCTCATAAAGGAAGTGATGGGGTTTTAATTAAGTGTGGCAGGTTATTAGATGGTCCGTATTGATCTGGAGGGTTAGGGGCAGATGTTGCAAGAGACAACCAGGGGGAAATAACTATATAAAGAATACAAACAAGGGCCCAAACTATTGTGGTGGAGACTTCAGTGACAAACATGACCCTCACTCTTAAACTAAGAGAGAAAAGTGATTTCAGATTCAATTATCTTCTTTGTTGCAGGAAATAGTGAGCAGATGGCAACAATAGTCACGGGCCTCCCCACAATCAGCACCGTTCATGGATGTCTTTTCTTTGAGATAAATTTACCGTGGCCTCATGAGGTTTTCATTGAAGAATTAGCACCAGGAGGTGAAACTTGCCAACAGGTCAATGGCACAAAAAACATGACAGTCTAAAGTGTCAGCATATTTTATTTAAACTTAGTCCAACACCGTGAAAGATTTGCTTTGTCTGCTCACATTTTGTCAGTTTGATTCTATAGAGGGTGATTTTTTTTTTTTTTTTTTGTGTACAAGAAAATGTGCTTCATGTCTCGTAACCTGCTTTACTGCACAGCTTTCCTTGGTAAAATGGTCACCCTGCATTTACACTACAGTATATCAGCATGTACAAAAAAATCTCCTCTCTCATGCCATGAACTGTAAACCTAAAGGAATGTAAATACTGGCTAACCAGTTACAAATTAATATGGGTTTGTGGTTTCTCTTTGATCAGGACCTGAAATGACTAATTTGTAGTTTATACAGTTCATGGGAGAAGTTTATCAAGACAAAGGCTGGTTTTTTGTCTGCTGGCTACCACTATGGGAGCAGAGTGAGAACCATATTTGAATGACGACCAAGTTTTTTAACACAAATAAATCACCTCCATGTAAGGCTACATAAATCTGATCTTTTGGAGGGTTGGTGACCCTTTTTGGGAGCACGGGCTAAACTTCTAATTAGATTCATGCCATGGCTGAGTGAGAAGGGAATGTGTTTACTTTTTGGAAATAGCCGTGAATTAAACAAAGAGGACCAGAGAGAAATCCTGAAACAGTTTTATTGACTGAGAGGTTTGGAGAAAAAAAAAAGCAGGAGAAGATTCACGAACAGACAAGTTATCTGTAAGACTTTCAAAGTGAGTTACAGTCGTTTATAAAGCAGCTATTATACTGTGTTTAGCTCTGCTGTACAGTAGAGCTCCCTTCACCTTCTACATGTCTTAAACGTGAGGCCAAATCTTTGAGTAATAAACAGTGGCTGGAATATAAACAGCAGCCTGTGCAGCTGACAGCAGCTTATTGTGGATAATCACTCGGGATTGTCAATGTGTAGTGATCTACATTATGTGTATAGATTAGCAGTAGGCTGCAGACGATGGGGTTGGCATTCAAGTCCTCCTATCTCAGCACTTAGTTAAGAAAAACATCTATTGAAACGATGGTTTAAAAGTAATCTGTATATGTGTTATGAGCAAGTTGTTGTTTCTTTGTAATCTCAACCCAAATAATACCACTGAAAATTGTGTGTGTGTATTGCACACAGTGGTGTGTGTGTGAAGGGGGCTTGCAGTTGGAATGATGAATGCATGTTTTGTTAACATGTGAGGGAAATCAGACCAGATCTAAAAATAAATGCACTTTGTCAGGAAAGTGTTAGAGCTTGTTTACGCACTTCACTGTACCAACTTGCCTGTTTGGTGCTATATACCTATCATCAAATAAGGCATGTCCAGAGAAGCCTGATGTGTTGTATGTTTCCTTTCCGGCACATTAGTAGACTCACACACACACTTACATTGCTGTGGTGTGTGCATGTGTGTGCTTATCTGCATGTACAGTATCTCAGGATGAGGGAAGTTCATGACTGAAAACAAACAAAAGACTTAACTAAATGTGTTTGATAAGTCACTGAAAGAGGAAGGGGCACACACACACACACACACACACACACACACACACACACACACACACACACACACACACACACACACACACACACACCCCTCCTCTCTTTTCCTCCATCTCTCACTGAAAACTATTTATTGAGGGTCCGACCGTGTTGCTGCCTGATGGCACAAAGGCCACCTTTGAGAGCGTAATATCACAAGTAATCAGCACCTAGAATGGTTTTGACAAAAACCCGCAAACACAATGGGATCAAATGTACTGTATACTTGTTAATCACCTGTGACGACTGTCAGCGTTCATTCCCGTCGCCAACATTTGAGAAACCAAGGCAGTGATCCTTTAATTTCACAGAATGAGGTGTCGATGGAAACCGGAACCTTCTCAGCGGCTAAATTAGAAAAGGCAGCACAATAGTTGCTCATTTCCTGCTCTGAATAGACTCGAGTTGACCACCGGCTTATTCATCTTCTTGCCATTATCAGAATTTGCATGACACAAAGGTCTGTTCCTGTTAGGAACTTGTAATGTCGTATTTGTAGACGTGGCATTCCCGTCTTTTCACACAGGAAATGACTGTTCTGACTTGTCTGATGGTATATTAATAATACAACCCCATTAGGGTATCCCATCAAGGTTCGTCTTTTGTGTGAGAAACCATTAACATCGTGCACTGGGCAGACAATAGTTTCTCTTAAAAAGTTGCTGTGGAGAATCTAGGTCAGTGATCTACTTAGATCGCTTTGGTGTCTGTGCTGTAATTTGAAGAATGAATTGACAGTGGATCTAAAATCGGTGTAATCCTTTAAACCACATTCTTGTAGTGTGCTGTCACACACATATAATCTCCTCTATCCTCTGTGCTGCAGGGGTGTGAGGGGAGAGTATTTGTGTTCTTTTCCGCCTGTGCTGATGGTCCTCTCCGGAGGCCATTAATGCCAAATGTCTAGTCCCGCCAGACAGCAGCAGGCTGTTTTGTTACTCAGGTTGCTGAAGGTTGCTCTCTCACCTTGACCCCATTGAAACAGGAGAGCTTGAATAGTATCTTCCCCCATGTCTTCAAATAGCAACATCAGGGTTTTTTTTTTCTTTCACCAGTATAGTCGACCGGAAAGTAACTGCTTCTGTGTATTCAATAGAAATTCTAATCCCATTATCTTTGCATGTGTCATTTTACATTATTTGCTATTCTTTCTCTTTTTATCCTTTGCCTCGTCCCTATGTTTTCCCTGGTTGTTATTGAAAGGGGGGTTAAGCCTCTGGGTCACTTCAGCCCTCTTATATTCCACTGTTTGTTGTATCAGCAATATACATTTGGGTCATTAAGAGCTACTGGGAACATATTCTCTCTGCCACCCAGTCATATAGTTCTCCAATGTCCTGACAATGAAAATCTGAGAACAAATGCGATATTTCATTTAAATATAAGATAAAATAAAAATTTGTCAATTGTTTTAAATAGTTAATACCAAATAAAACTAAAATGCTGTTGAGACACATGAACAGATTTTTTTAAATCATAAAAAGGTTATTTCATGGGTTGTCAAATGTATTTTTAGTCACCTCCAGCATCACACCTGACTGCACTGTACTGTACAACAAGACCGGGTGCAGAGGTGTCACCCAGCGTCTCCCTAAGGCCCCTCTGTGCATCAGTTTAAACCAGCAAGAAACCAACCTCACCACAGCTTCAGCAAATTACAGCCTGTTGAGCCCCCTGACAGACAGCAGCTCAGATCCAGGGTCAGCTTGGGGCTGAAAAGAAGGGAACAGGTCTGTATTGTCAGTTTGATTAGGACTCGTAATCTTTCACAAAACCTTGTCCCCAGCAGCCCCCTGGCCTCATCCCGGGACCGGGTGGAATGCAGGGGAATCTGATGGCAGACAGGAAGTCCTTATTGTACTAGTGCAGAGATCCCGGAGCCAGACAGCATACGGGAGCGATGTCATCCCTGGCATGGCCAGGCATATCTTTGTGCTTGCTCACCGCGTAACAAAGACGTAAATAAACACTGTTACCCCCACCAGTCTTCAACTGTCATTTCAATTAGGCAGAGTAGTGATCGGAAGCCGCAGTCTGTGTTTTTCCCAGCCATGCCGTTACCTCTGACCCCTGCGGCTCGTGCCTGAGGTGATTTTCTTTATTAGTCCATGGGGTCAGTATTTAGCCCCATAGTCATCAGTAGCGAGCCGAAATCTGCAGAGTCAACACTCTGCCTTCCTGGCTGTTAGCTGCATTAGCACGCTGAAGCCCCGCTGCCTTCCACTCCCACTCTCCAAACATCCTCCCTAAGGCCAGATAACATCTCTGTCCCATCCATTCATGAGCCGGCCAAAAGCCCGTGTCCTGCAGCCAGGGTGCTGCGCATGTTGATGTAGAGAAGCTTTCTAGGAAGTCTTTTGGATTTAAATATGTCACACTAGACAAAGGTTTTTTACCAATAGTAACATGTTCAGAGAAATCGAGAACTTTTTCTGGCTGGTCCGAATTTTTTGTTTCTCCTGATTGATTTTCTTACCTTGATTAGTTCTTCAACATCCAAACACAGCCTAAGGATAAAGGTTATTAATGAAGAAAGGGCAAATGCTATAATCTATCTTACACTTTTTAAATAAATATACATGCGTCTCTTGACGCATTTGGTGGTCTTGACTTTCTAAACCCTAAGTTACAATGGGAACTGAGGCAAAGAAGTTGACAGAACAGTGACCAAATGATACATTTTCCAGGAAGCCAAGCCTTTGGGACATTGACACAGTAAGTGTTTTCTTACCAACAATAAATCATGACATTGTTTAATTAGCATCCTCCAAATTCTCATTCATTGTGGTGTGGCTCTGAGATGTTTCCCTCTCTGGTTTTTACTTGCATATTTCTCAAGATATTCCACCCATCAATTTTGCCACTGAGAGGGAGATAGAGGCAAATGGTAATTACACAGGAGGGAAATCTGATGAGAAATAAAACAGGACGTTGTGATAATACTCCACGAGGGCGTTACAATCTCTGTCAGATAAAGAAACAGCCATTTGCTTATCTGGCTTTTTTCTCATTACACACATTTTTTCAAACCATCTACCAAAGCGATGCACGTAATTACAGCTTCTGTTGCAGATAAAACTTCTATCATCTATCATTTGAACAAGTGCACTTTCACCAAACTATCTTTGTTCTCACAGAAACCGCCTCAAACAATGATGAAATACCGTTCCTCCCACAACTCTCTAACCCTGGGCTTCACCTGAACCTAATCTCTCAGGGCATCTTAGCCATACAAAACCCTGTCAACCTGAGTAAGATGATGCCTTGTTGGTGGTGGTCTCTAAAGACCAGCGGGGACAATGGATCAAATACAGACTGTGAGGCTTTGAACTATTGTTGTTGGTCTCTTTCTCTGTATTGCTAATGCCCACCATGACCCTCTGCTCCTCCTCCACTCCTGATATCTCGCCTATATCCAACTTTAGTGGAAGTGCCTCATTCTATAGGAAGAGGAAATTTCTGATTTGTCTATCTCATCTACCTGTGACCCAGATAACTGTGTCCGCGCTGATTAAACAGCCTTCATGCTGATTCGCTAGTATTTCTAATCTGATAAACTTCTACTCGGAATTCCCCTATAGCTATCTGTCTATGGAGACCTGAACAAATGCAGTTTGAAAATCATGGGTACGTGGAAAGATCTGAGGGAGAAGCAAGATTAGGGATTTAATATTTCAACAATAGGATTATATGTAAACCAGATGATTAGCAATTACAATGTGAATAAGAGCCTACAAATCCAGTTGTCCTTTGCATACAAACCTTTTATATATCACTCGTCTTTTCTCCGCACCTTTCCTCACCCATGAAGCATGAGCCATAAAACATGAGACAATTAGTCATCCTCATAGAGCTTAGATACGAGTGCACTGCAGGAGAAAATCTTGGCAAATACCATTGAAATACTCAACAATAACAGCCTCGTAAGTACAAGGTTGCAAAAAATGTCATAAAAGTTTCAGAAATAAGCTGTGCACTGACAACTGTCGAAAGGCAGCTCGGAAAATCGGGAGCTTATTTGTGTGTAGATATTGTGGAGTGCTGCCAGCCTCCATGAATAACACAATAAAACAGTCAAACAGTGCTGCAGAAATCTTTCAAGTTTCCAAACGTTTGAAAAATGGGACGTCTTTCACAGGAAGAATCCCGAGGAATCGGATCCTTGGGTATCAATCTCTGTCTGTGTGATACAGACACTGATGACAGAGGAGTTGATCACTAGCCTAGGGTGGGGTCCGTGCATATTTGTCTGCAGTTCTACAGTAAATGCTGCTGTCTCCACCCAAACTCAAACCACTCCACAGACTTGTCTCTCTTCCCAAGCTGCATGCAGACATCAAGTCTACCATGTTGTACACACTGCGTTTACCTTCGTTCCATCAACCGTTTCCACAAGACAGGACCACGAGGAGCCTCGACTAATGAGAAAACAACATGTATGTAATCAGCTCAAGAGAACGGGGGGAATTCTGTAAACCTCAGTAAAGCTATCGCTGGCGGAGGCTGCTCATGATACAGGCTTGTCAGTTTCTGCCAGCTGGCATAGGCACCCTGGCAAAACCATGCCTGGTGGTTAATGGATCATAAAGGTTTGCTGGGAGCCGCTTCACAGCTCGAGTTGATTTAGCAATGTAATACAAACCCATTAGTGCTGCGTTGCAGTGTAAGCGAGCATGGCATTCAGTCTCCATGCTCCATGCAGGCTCCATGCAGCAAAACACAGTCTTACAGCACTCGTAAATCATCAGGTCTGGGCAACTCGCGCAAAAAGGCAGTTACACATTTCATCAAAAGAAATGATACAGCTTATCACATAATCACTGTAAAATTATTGGCATGTCTAAAGCAATTACCCTCAACTGGTTCATGTTAAACTGTAGGAGCAATTTCCGAACCACTCTGTCCACAAAAACGATCCATTAAATTGAGAGTGATGCCGGTGTTTGTAGATTATTAGAAGGAGAAGTGCACTGCCCTCATGCCTCTTCAGAGAAGTGGCTGCAATTGTTTTGGCTCCCATTCTCATAGCACTCCACGCACATCCTTTGTTAACAATACAACATGTCAAGTTTAGATAAAAAGGTGAATGTATCATCCATGTGGAAAAGGTTCATGCTTACCTTCAATACAAAAAGGTCCCAGAGCGTCATTATTCCAGCTGTGTACAGTTAAAGTACAGACATTAGTGGATGTTCACTTTCTCTGTTTGAAGATAAGTGACACACTGTAGATAGTATGTTGGCATGAGGACAGGCCTGGCTGGTTTACAGGAAGGGATTAAACAGTATTAAGAGTGTCCAGATGCAGGGCCACATGCACAGTCGTTCAAACTAATACTATGACATACTAACACACGTTGCAGGGGGATAAACAATGATCACAACTACCATCATCATTATCTCTTCACTCGGCACCAGCAGCACGTCGTCACTGTGCTGTATCATACCAGCACTTGCATGCTGTGTCTTCACAAATCGAAGCGCAGGAATGTAGTTAAATGCTAGCTACTGTATGGTAGTTAATGCTAACAGTGAAATCTCTGTTTTTACACATGCGCCTTTGTGAGGTTTCCATGCCTGTAGCGCTGTTGTTTAAAGCTGATTATAATCGACCAGATGGACCCAAGTGCCCATAGTCTGTCTGTGCTGTGCTCCTCCCCCCGCGAATGAGACACATCTGTATGAGTGGATGACAAAGAGCCACAAACTGGGTCATGCCTGTATTTGAAGATAATAGATGGTATATTTCAGATTTATTCATTATGATCATCCATTTGGAACTAATAGTATAATTACAAGTTAATCAACACAAACCCGCGCGCAGTGACACCCAAAAGATGATTTAGTTGTCCTCTATGGCTCATTTAAAATATAATTTTTCTATATATTGTACATTTCCTCTGAGGTCAACACAGGAAGGCAGGGAGTTTATGAACCTGCAGTGTGGTTACAAAGGCCAGAAATTCCCCAGTCACAGCTCTGGGGCCAGCCCTGCTCCCTGGACGGCCTCCCCTGGAAGTCTCCTGTGAGCCTTCAGACTTTCCATAAATCTGTTGAGTGATTGCGGTGGTCAATTAACACTCCGTGTATTGCTCCTGGTGGAGAGAATGGTCACATCCGTAACAGCAAGAAACCAAAGCCTCGGGTTCACTCTGAGTTCTGCAATAATAACATGGTGGACCTGGTACAATAAAAAATGAGTTGAGGGCCCAAAACTATAATAGCAGCTATTGTGCTGGTGGTCACACAGTCACTCAAGTGCAGTATTCAGGAAGGCCGTTTCATTACATCCAATAGAGCCTCAATCATGTGTAAAATTTGCAGTTTGAATGGGCTTGCTATCATATCAATCATCAGCGGCTACGGTGAAGGCTAATGGAGGCCCTTTCTTCCTGCTGACTCTTTGTGTTTTTTGTTCCCATTTACTGTATCAGAATTTGGCTTAATTTAGCCTTTTTTAATCAAGACAGGACTTTCAGTCATTATTGTTGTGCTGAAACAGGTTGCCCACAACAATATGTTTCCTCAAGATTAGAACAACATAGAGTTTGTCCCCTTGGAGGAAAGTAATCAATCAAAGTGTATGTTGTGTTTGATGTTATATACTGTACTGTACAGCAGCAGAGACCTGCATATAATTAGTTTAATTTTCCGGTCCTGAGTTTGGACAGCAACAATGACCCTGTTCAACACTGAAACAACCACATTTAACCAAAGCAATCATATATAACTTATAATAAACTCAGAATAATACGTTTTTAAAAGGTGGGGCTAGCACAGGCCCTCTGTTGATCAGTCCAAATGAAATGTGGCATGGGTTGCGCTGAAATTTTGTACTAGCACTTGTGGTTCTCAGATGATGTATCTTTGATCCTCTGAATTTTTCTAGTGCCGCTATGTGGTTGTGAGTAAAATGTCTTGACAACTACTGGATGGATTGCCATAAAATTTGGTACAGACATCCATGTCCTTGTCTGGATGGATTGTTACAAACCTTTGATTTAGAACCATCATGCAAACAAACAAACAAAACTAAAGCACTTGTGGTTCTTTCTTTTTTTTGTCTTCTTCTGTTTTGGTAATTCTAGCATTTACATTGCCTGAAAGACAGTGTGAAAAGTCTGCCATCACACTCTGTGGCTTTAGCTCGTGTTACATATGTCAGCACGGTGAATCACACAGCGGGGATCTGGTTGCACACTTTTAGCCAGTCTCCTCTTCGTGTATGCACAAAATGTGAAGGGTTTAGTTGTGTAAAGATTAAAAAAAAAGAACACAGGAAGGAAGTCAGTCCACTGTTTGAAGGCTGCAGATTGAGGCCCTGATTTATCCCTTGCTCCTCCCTCTATCATGGCCCATATCAGGCATGAATGGTACCGCTTTATGACTGTGTACTGTAAATGGGGGTGTGTATTGGAGTAGCGGCTCAGAAGATGCTAACATTTGAGATTGGCTCAGCAGCTGCAGGGAGCAGGAGAAGCCCTGGAAGGGAAGTGATGCAGTCGTCATAATCACACACTGATGATTCACAGAGGCTGTTTAAAAAAAGCACCCAAACTGTTTCATCATCACTTTGTGGCGTATGTGAAATTTATAATTAGCAGTTAAATGACCATACTTTGGGTAGACTTGGCAGATTTTGTTTATTCTGATAATAATAAATGTCATGGCAACAATGGTTTAAAGTGGACATGAATAAGAAAGCTTTCTTTTAATAGAATGCACAGCCTTTATTATTCAGCTCCAAATGTTCATTAGCCTGGAATGACATCATTTGTGGTCCCAATATTGGGTGTGTGTTGATGGCTGAACACATTTACTTTGTTTACAGATGTTGTGACTTGAAGTGTGGAAAATAGGTGGTCAGTATCCCTACAAACCCCTTAATTTGCACTTTGTCAGCCTTGTTTTTTATAATGCTGCAAACAATTATATATACAAGGAACATCCCATAAAAGACACTAATATAAACCTTTTATGACTGCAGACAGTCTTCTTACCAGCACAAAAACATCATAGGAAGTCAACAGATGACTTCATCATCTATCTTGTAGTATCGCTAATTAAAATACACACCCTGCAAGGTACCTGGCAGAAAACCAATACCTTACACTTACTTTTTTCCCAACATGTCTTACAGTGTTTTCTGGCCGGTTGAAGTCTCAGTCCAGCTTTGGAGGACCCAGTTGTGGCTTTTGGTCTCTAGTAAAATGCTTTTTTTTTGTCTAGACGTCGCACAAAAATAGAAATACTGGATGGATTTAGCTGAGTGTCAACTCAGTCTTACCACAGGATGAGTGCAGTTTCTCACGAGTGGAAAAAAAAGTGCTCTCCCGCTCTGTTGTTTGACTTCACAGTTCAACTGACCTGTCAGCTGGAAGAGGAATGTTGATACAGCCATAAGGATGGGTGAGATTACAGTGATATCTGATCTAGATTTGAAGGCATGCATGCAATACCGAACTGGGATATGTATTGAGGAAAGAGTTGATTTCCGTTCAGATATTTAAGCAATGTTCAGAAAAACCTACCAATAAAGGCTTCAAAGTAAGGTGTAAACAACTAAAAATAAACTAGAAATTTTGAAAAGTCTGCACGTATTATCAGAAATCTGAGGCTATTGTAATGTAGCCACAATCATTTTTGTGTGTGTGTGGACATGTGGGTATTTTTGCCAAATACTGAATTGACTTAGCTGGGGAACAATAGCTGGAAGAAAACTCATGTCAGAAAGACGAGAAGTGAACAAACTTGGGTGACCATTCTCCTTTGCTTCTCACAGTGATGAAAAGCAGGGAGTGTGTGCATTTGATAAATTGCCCGAAATCTATTATTTTATTGGTCCTTCAGCAGCCTTTCTTTTGCTGACTGCTGACATTGTTTGCTCAAAATGCCTCTGTCTTTAGTTTTTCGCTCAAACTTTAGAAACCAAAATATCAAAGGTTTTAAATGGCTGTGCAATTTACATTTCCAGTTTTCCATTTTTTGGGGGGGGCTACATTTTATTTGAAAGGTGCTTGCCCAGGGAGCTCATGAGTCAGAGTTCAGGAATCCCCTCATTCACTGCTAATGCACAGTGACAAACGGCGAGGATGGATCGGGATCTCCAAACATTCTCCACAGGCTTCATAGAGCAATCAATTTATCACAGGCCTGGTAGGGCAGTGCCAAAGCTTTTAACTGCAACACAAGACGCAGTCCGTGCTGCTCACAGGGGGAGAGCATGAAGATTGATGGCCAGATGAAGCTCTATTATGACTAACCCCACTTGGTGGTTTTCTGACTGTGCCGCCAGGCTGCTTTAACAGTGCAAGTGGCGCTGGTGGAGCAGTGCGACCCCGCCAGCGTGAGTGACAGGGAAGACTTGTGAGTGGCACATCTGCATACTGAGGATGTTTTTGTGGAGTCTGAAAGATCTGATCCTGCATTGTGTTGAACTGCAGTCAACAGACAGTGGCCCGGCTCTGGCAGCGGTCCACGCTAACAAATACCAGCTTTAACTGCGGAGAACAGATAGTCTCCACTCTTATTCTGAGTAATGTCTGCCTCTCATTCATTGGGGCGGCGCATGAAAAGTTTTCAGACACGGCGGCCATGCCAGAGGTGACATCACGCTGTATTTTCTCCTCCTATGAGGCAGTCTGCAGCAGGATGTTAAAGAGGGTGACAGGACAAAAAACCACCTCCTCTTATGAACATGCATGTGTCGACGCCCTTTTTATGTGTGTGGTGTGAGAGCGTGTGTGCCAGTGTGGGCATACTTGTGTGTGGTATGAAGTGTGCCAGCTTGTGTGTGTCTGTGATCATGGGCGTTCAGTGTTTGATGATGGTGCAGATCTGTAAAGTCATTTTCCTCTGCAGCAGAGTTAAATGGGGTAGGGGTGAATTGCTTGAATAAGAAAGAGATTTATTAGCCCACTGAGGCACTATTCTATTTTCTCTGAACTTTTTTTTAAGAGGTAGAATAACTCAGATTTAGGGAGACCATCCAAGAATGAGCCGTCGATGACCAGAGTTATGCCTAATGTGCTTTCGAATTACATACAGTCTGCATTGGAGGGTCAAATTTCTCCTTGCACAGACATTAGTTTGAACTAGTTTGCCTGTGATTGCCTCACGTTCAGCCGTTAAGCCTTGATACAATAAAAAGACAAAACAGATTCCTTGTTCCAATTATCATGTCTTGTGGCCGCTTAATTAACCCTGTTTGAGATGAAGAATGCACTGATGTAGGCTCCAAAAGAATCCCGTTATATCCTTATCATTTTTAAAGCCTATGTAAACCAGATGTTTTCTTAACTCACTATTGGCCATGATTGTGATTATACTCCCTTAGACTCCATCCATTGCAAGCGTCCTTTTGCCTGAGCCACTCTGCAGTGTAATTTATATTTCACCACCGACTGCAGATAAAGACAAGGGCCTTTGTGTCTGTGACAGATGGAATGTAACCAGGAATTAACCGAGCTTCAAATGGCCTAATACAGCTAAATAATTACCCATCATGATTGCAGTTTGTTTAAGCACTAGATAGAGAGCGCTTCAGAGGTCTCATGTTACAAAACACCGTTTTGCATCACGTGCTCCTGTTCAGATCACCACTTGGGCTAGACTTGTGGTAGTCGCTGTGGCTGATATATGGAAACATAAAACAGGCATCACACCTACAACTTCCCCCTGCGCAATCAGGGCTCGTCTCTGTGGTCGTCATGGTGGTTGACTTTCAAGTTCATTGTTTTAAATTCCCCTCCTCACTGCACATCATTTAGTTATTAGACAAGGGGGGGGGGGGGGGGGGAGTGATGTAGGGAGAGGGAGGATGGGGAAGGAGGAGTATGTTTGTAAGATTTTTCCCCCTCGACTCAGCCTCTCTTCCTTGCCTTTCTGCTACATTCCCTTGTCCTCACTCTGCAGTCTTTAACAGAAGAGGGCTTCAAGGAGAGGCTGGTCGAAGTCAGACAGGGATGGGCCTGAAAGAGCCGTATTGTGAGGTCACATTCTTCCCAAATGCAGGCAGGAGCCAAGTCAGTAGCTGGCGGAATTACCCCCATGAATCATGCCCATTGTGATGCCTACTCAGGATGAGAACATGGAAAGGAATTAGGTATGGCAGAGTCTTATCAGCCTCCTATTCGGAACCGGCCGGCAGCTCGGTGCGAGCAGACCGGACAGCCTTTCCCATCCTTGCTCATGAAGACTGTCCGCGAATGAGGAATTCCTCCACTGCCATGTGTTGTTACTTAAGGGTGTGCTGCAGCCAAGTTACTGCGCACTTTTCCATCCACGCCCATCCTCCTGTCTGTGCACTTCCTTCCCTCCCATTTACCCAGAGATCTTTGTGGTAGGTCCTGGAGTTCAGGCAATATTAGGTTGCACCTCTTAAAACATGTCAGGCTTTGCGGTGAAAATTAAAGAATGGAAAAATGATGAAATGTAACATTTTGCTTAAGGCTTTTTCACTTTAAAGCTGTTAGAAGAGGGAGAGAAGATGAGACTGATGGAAACACATTTGACAACTTGTATCATACTGGGCTTATTTTTAATATACAGCCCCATTTTTTCCTCTTAAACAGCTCTCTGTAGAGTCCATGTTAAGCACTATGTCTTGGGTGGCATCTTCACTTTTGATCAACCAGCTGTCTCACCAGCAAAGTGAAGAAGATGTCAGAAACAAAATATTTTTACAGCTGAATTGATTCTATCTTTCTATTTCACCCCAACTTTCCACTCCAGTGGAATCACGAGCTGCTGTTTGCAAAGACCAGAAATCCCCCCTCCCCACCCCAGTCTGTCCTCTCTGTGTCTCGGGGTGAGAGATTCGTACATGATATGACAAATGAAGTAAATTTCATGGTGAACAAAGAAATGTGTTTGTCATTTTTTGTCAAGGAGGATGAAAGAAATAGACATTGAGAGTGAGCCGCTGTAATAGGAAACACTCACACAGCGCAGGCATAGACTCTCACTCCAAAATAACCCTCTGGTGATTTGAATGAAAAGAGCCAGGATAAATGAGTCTGCTGCGAGAAGTTTTGCTATGCGGCTATCGAGACTTATATGACTCCAGCTAAAGTTTTTAGCCCTCTGGGACTCAGTGATGGATGGTAAACAATCCTGAATCGTACTGGAGCTTATATGAATGAGGTAATAGCAGGGAGAGAGGACAATGGACTGTGCCAGGAAGTCTCTTGTCAGCATTTTCAACTGTCTATGAGAACAAAAGAGAGAGAAAATATATTATAATCTTAGTGCATGAGTCTAATGATCCTATGTGTTTATGTGGCTGTGTGTGTGTGTGTGTATGTGTGTGGCAGGACAGGACAGGACAGGGTGTGGACAGGAGTCACCCTCCCTCCACCCTCCACCCATGCCCAGCCCCTCCTCCTCCCAGCCCTCCCTGCCTGGGAAGGGCAGGCCGGGTGGGGCTGGCAGAGCATGTGAGGGCCCCCATACCTCATAAGGGCATGACACAAGCACTGACTGCATACATCCGGGGAGTGAAGTCTTTGTCATAACACAGCTCTCCGCAAAATAAAATAAACACACGGGAGGCAGAGAGGAGAGGGTGGGGGAGAGATAAGGACAGGAGGGGGGGGGGGGGGGGGGGGGGCAGCGGGAGCAGGTAGGAGGGAAAGAGGTGGAGAGAGTTGTGCAAGACAAAGAAGGAGAAAGGTGGCGCATGAAACAAAGCGACAAGCCCCCCCAAGTTGATTACTATTGAGTAAGCCCCGAGTCCATTAGCCCAAATAACATCCAGGTGCTGCTGTGGCTATGGTGGCTTTTTTTCACTGGGGTGTAAACGACCTGCTCCTTTTCAAGCTCCAACACGGGAGGCCGGGAAACAGGCCAGACAAGAGCCATGTCTCCTTGGGCTATTCCTCTCTCCTTCTCCCCTCCATCACCTGAGTCCCATCAGGAGCCCCCGCCGCCCTACACTACGAGACATGTTCCGTTCATCTGCCGCTCTGGACAGCAACCGAAAAAACTTTGCCGCCCTCTGATCTGCGTGTGTGTGTGTGTGTGTTTTGAATGTGTGTGTCTTCTCTCCCTGGGTGAGACCTCCCTCCATTAACCATTACAGTTCCCTTCCCACAACTGAGCCTGGGGGGCCCCTGGGCTCGCACTAAACACGCTTTCTTCTTCGTGAGTTTAATGAGGAATAGGAGAGAGAAAGGGAGAAAGAATGTTTGGCAGGAAAAAAAAAAAAGGTGAAGGGGTTTTTCAAAACAGCCACAGAGGATTTATTTGACAGAGGGAGAAAGGAGAGAGAGAGAGAGGGAGAGTCAAGAGACATTCTGGATGTGGAGACAAACATGTGTGCATGGAACCACACAACACCCATGTTACCTCTCATTACCTCCAGATAAGCAGCAGTACGCCACAGCTGGCTGCTGTCTCTCAGTAACGACCACTATACTACAAATTAGCGGCTGTGGCCAAGTCGGTCTCTCTAGCTATTAGATCTGATGTCTGCATCCTCAGGATCTGTGTTTCACGAGGAACAAGCTGGAGTGTTTACCATTACACTACCCATTTGAGGCCACTAGTCAAGCCATAGAGTTGCCTTTATTCTTATTCTCAGAGTTGTTAAAGTTAATGAAACTGGATTACGGTAATCAGGTTACAAAACGTAACCAGTTTAATTCATTAGACACAGAATCAGAATCACTGTTATGTTATTTGCATTTTTGCAATAACACATTTACAGGCAATGTGACTTCACATCACTTTTGACTGGACATGACACCATTAGTATCAAGGGGATGGTGCAACCACATTTGATACATCATATCACGCTACAGTGGTAGTCATATTACAGTTTCATTATGTGCATTACAACAGGCAGTTATTACTCTTTATTACACGGCTCTATTGAATGCTGCTCTCTGATTGGTCCATCGCTGCGTTCTGCGGTCCGTTATTTCTGAATTACGTAATGATTGGACAGATGACAAATTTATGGAAAAAAACAACATGAAGTGTCTTAGCAAGGTGTTGGGTCACCATGAGCCTCCAGCCGTGTTGATGTCTCTAATGCAGGATTAACTTGAAAGTTGGTTATAGGAGGCCACCACACTACATTTTTCAAACCTGAAGAAGATCACGCTGGTGGTCGAAACATTGTTTGCTTAAAGGGATAGTTCAACATTTTGGCAAATTGGCCCATTGCTGTAATCGCTATACACATAGTAGTAGGTTCGTTAACTTAATTTGTCAGTGTAATTTATTTTTAGAACTGCTGAGCGCAGCCGCGAGCTGCTCAGAGCTACGCTACGGAGGCTCATGGGATTTCTTGGTTTCCCTCATCAAATACACAATCCAACAACTCCAAAACGCTCTGGTGGACAAGTTGTGACCTGCACATTCACCACGCTATGAGATAATGACGGAACGTTACGAGAGTTGTTTTAGAGGTAAATTCATGCAAAACAGCTAATGCGCGTTGCCTTCAGGGACAGTTCTTCGGCAAGCAGTCTCTGTATTTACCTTGAAAACGACTCCATCTCGTAACGTTCTGTTATTATCTCATAGCGTGGTGAATGTGCAGGTCACAACTTGTCCACAAGAGCGTTTTGGAGTTGTTGGATTGTGTATTTGATGAGTTTTATGAGGGAAACCAAGAAATCCCATTAGCCTCCGTAGCGTAGCTCTGAGCAGCTCGCAGCTCTGCTCCGACGTTCTAAAAATAGCTTACACCGACAAATAAAGGTAACAAACCTACTGCTATGACTATAGGGATTATGGCAATGGGCCAATTTGCCAAAATGTTGAACTATCCCTTTAAATTAATAAAAAGTCTGAAACTGAGTTTTGATGTGCGGGCATCTAATGCAGGAATAAACATTGTTTATGCTTTGAGTCCAGATTTATGTTTTTATTCTGACTACATTCACATTTTGCATCGTAGCACGACTAGAACCTTCAGAAACTTGTAGTATGTGAAGATGAAGTAAAAGACAGAAAAAGGTGGCTACTGAATATTCTGCACAGGGTTTTGAGTGTGTATGCAGGTGACACATACATGGTGGTGCTCATTGACTCCATCCTTCAACACTGCCCTCATGTCTCCATTATTCTTTTGTGGGATATGTATGGTGCATGTAAAAACAAGACGCTCAGTGGTCCTGTGAGCCTCCCCTCCCTCTCATCCAGCTATTTGCGCTGATAGCTGCTGCTTTGTGTCCCCTGTTTACCTCTCTTGCTCTCCGCAGCGCTTCACCTCTGGGTCGCCCTTCCTTGTAAAACAGCCTGTGTTGTAGTTCGCGCCCTGTGTCGCCCTGTTTCCACTCCCTACGAGGATGTCTGTGAAACATTCACTCAGCGGGGATACAAGCAGTTACAGGAGGCTGCATTGGGGACAAACCAGGCAGAAAATCCACTCATCCCTGAGGTGACCATTAGATGTGGTATGTTGACATGATATAGGACTGGGTGGTGTTTGAGGTGAGGCGGCCTCATCAGTAGTCACAATTCACAGTCCTGAGGATTTCAGCCTGAAAACACCATGACAAGGGAACAAAGCCAAAGCTCTGATCCTTAAGCCCCATAATGACTGGGTGCATGTCATCTATAGGGACTGGTCTCATTTATGTTTGCACTGTTTAGGTCTGTGATTCTCATGCTCTCCGCAGCACTCTATAGTAGCGCTGAGTACAATATTGAGCATTGTTGAAGGAGTGTCTGGAATCTGTCCAGCTTCATTATCGCTGCTATACAGATATGAGCAGAAGGGTGTATCTAGATTTGTGAGCACACTGAGTGAAATGTGCCAGCCCACTGCTTGGTGGAGAGCACACAGGTGAAAGTAGAAAATACAAGTGTGCACGTGTGTGTGAATACCATATGTGTTTGTGTTTGTACATGCCACTGTTTCGGAGGTGTGAGTCTGTGTACAGCGTGTGCTATTCCTTCTGCCAGGGGGAGAAGCTGTGTCAGAGCTGAATAAATGTTTTATGGCTACTTTGACAGATGCTCATTCAGGAACCGTGAACACAGAAGCCAAGTACTTGGCATAAACATAGCAAGAGGATAAACCCCGGTTCAAAACGTTGCTTAACATCGCAGTGAGAAAGAGTTTCTCTTTCTCAGAGCATGAGAAAGATGGCGTGGTTATATTTTAAGAAACACTAAAAGCTCACTTTAAACAGAGAGTTTGTGAATGAGCGGTTGGTTGAAAACATGTAGTAATGGAAAAAGCGAACACACGACATCACAATGAAAAAAAGAAAAAAAAAGGCAGATCCAGCACTGAAATATCATAGTTACCCACGTAGCTTATTAGAGTTTTAAGTTTCTGTTTGCCCTGGTTAAGAATAAGTTCAGCAGGGCCACAGCTCACCATCATGGCTTGCTGTTGCTAAACACTCTGCCATCCCACAGCCTATGACGCAATGGGACAGTAAAACCACTTATTCACTGAAAAATCAAGCAAGTATCGACAGCTCAAAAAATTCTTGTACTCTAGCTTTTGCCAAAACTCGGAGTCACTTCTGGCAGTGACAGCATCACCACAGGGATGGGGCAGAGATAACTGCCACATCATGCAATTAATGTCAGGCATTTTAACTACTGTCAGGTACCTTTGATGAGTAAGGTTTGTTGCATTGCATTGACGTCATGTTTTCATTATAGTTAAACTTCACAGGGAATGTGAGTGAGAGGGCTGGTTGTTTTCATAACTAAGTCATGATATAATGCAACTGCACAGCAATTATATTACAAAAGTGGCACCTGTGCAAAGTGATTCCTGATTTACAATGTTTTCGATGTCATGCAGCCTCAGCTTGGGTGAAGTTGTTATGTCGTTTCACTAAAAACCCAATCTCTCTTGGCTCATCTTGCCCCCCTCTCTGCCCTGCTCTGATTCACTCTCTGCTCTACTGCAGCACTGTACACATGTAATAGCCCACTTTATTATTCTTTATTATGTTTGATTTGTTCAGTAAAAAACACAGTTCCCATGGCAATGGAGAGGCTCGTCAGTGAAAGCCTTATTTGTTTGCCGGATGGCTTCCTCACCCTCACTGGTTCACTGCCTTGGGTTGGACTCACATGTTCGGTGAATTTGATGAGCGAACAGCAAATGTTCACTGCTTTTTGGAACCTGTCCATTTTTTGACCCAATTCTCCAGTCTACAACGTAAGCCTAACTGCCATATTAAAAACAACATAATGCAGCTGGTGTGGCTGGGTCACTGGAGACATAATGTGACATTTTTTTTGCGCTCATTGAGTGCATTCCTATAACTTTCCACGATGCAATATACCCCAGCCTTAAGTATGCGTTCTGTAAGTCACAGCCTATATTTAAAGTCATGTGTGTCATGATACTTTTGAGGGAAGGTACCAGATTTGATGCACAAAACTGTGGTGTATTACATACGCTTACTGGAAATGAGAAGAGGATTTATTTTCCTCACGGTGAAAAATTCATCATCTTGTTCAAGGGAATACATCGCAACATCATTAGCTGCAGGTTGTCAACCAAACTACAGAACTTTTTTTTTTTTTACAGTGGGACCGGCTGAATTAATCAGCTCTCTTAGTATTCCCAAACTTAGGTTTTACTTGGACTCTTTGATCTTGGTGGAGCACCTGCATCCGATGTCTCAGGGGAAATCCTTTAAAAGTCAGAGGCAGTTTATGTGGCTGCCACAGAGACCTGCTTTCTCATCACTTTATTATCAAGTCTTTTAACTCTGTCTTTAAGAAACCAGACTGAAGCTCCTGAGCGGTACCAAAGCATGAGCATGAGGAAATACCTAAAGACATAATAATCATTAAATGATTAAACCAGGGAAGCAGGCACTGATTCATCTTGTATATTCAGCGTAAGTGCTTTAACTCTCAGGAGGCACCTGTGTTCCATCAGGATGCCATTAGAGTCTAAAAAGATCACATCCAGGATCCTGCTAACATCCTGTTTCTCCTGACTGTGTGTGTATGTGTGTGTGTGTAGAGGGGGGTGTCACAATCCATGTGTACTGTATATGTGTGGTGGAGGAGGGGGGTTCAAGGCTAAGTTGTTTTGTTTTAATCAGTTTCGCCTGTAATCACACTACTCAGAGTTGGCAGGCGATGAGAATGGAGATGGGCCCGATGCGGGTAAAATGACTTCCTGTCTCTCGCTCCCGCTCTCCATGGGCTGACTCATAGCTGGGGAGCGGCCGTGCATGTGAGTGTGAAGACTAGGGGAAGTGAGCTCACTGGTGGGCCGACCTGCCCCTCTTGGGGCCGAATCACTGCCCGCTAATTAACCACAGAGTGGCCCCTTCCCAACAGCACCCAGCAGGGAGTCTACTCGCCACAGCCACTGAGCTAAAAGACTGTGGTCACTAGTATGTGCAACTGTGCTGTGCTTCCATGCAAACACTGTATGAGCATGTCCAGAGCAACGTGGTGCACAAGTGCTGATCTTCTCACTAATCTAACACGGACCTGACGTCTCTGCTCAACGCTTTGAGTGACATCAGTTGTTTTCTTTGACCGTCGACCTCGATGATCTGGCTGTGGTCCTGGGACTATGTTGCCCATGTTGCCATGACACGGTGTACCTTGTGATGTTTAATGTGTTCCAGATGGATAGGTAAAGCCAAACATACTACATTACAACAGCGTCTGGTAGAATAATCTCCTACCACCTCCAAAATGCTTTCCTTGGATGCAGAAAGGAAGTGATGATCACGATTTACAACAATCTGCTTTGATTTCTGGAAATCTAGACCACCACCTTGTCTTGGCTTGCTGTGACTTATAAACTGGCAAGATGAGAGTCTGTGGCTTGAAGCTAATAGGCTAAAGCGCAGCCAAGCCCACCCACACCTGACAATCCAGAGAAATATCCAATAAAAAAAAATGCAGGCATTAAGTGAACAGGGATTTGCTTTTTGATTTTTACACAATCTTGAAAAGTCAGGATACCTATTTAACAACTCACCACAGAGTATGAGGGATATTTTTGTTCTAACAATAGTAAACAATATATGGCGGTCTGGCTCAAGGGGAAAGAAAAAATGCTGATCGACAGATAGTTTCCAAGAGAATAAATCCAACAAGGGCTCAGGGATGATTAATGTGGTTAAGCAAATAGAATAATCTTCTTCTTGCATAGTTTTTCTGGTGGAACAAGACCTTGAATAAACCCTCTTCGACACTGATTTTCTGTTCTGCCATGGTACAGCAGTACAATTACTTTAGTTGCTGCTTAGTTTTTTATCTGGCACAGACTTTCCAGTAGATTCAGGCAATTTCAAATGTATATTGTTACATAATCTCCAACTAATGTTTGTCGTTTCACTTGTATTCAGAGTCGAGTATGAATCCAATCAAACCCGAGGGGTCCAGGTCAAAGTTTAAGATTAAACAACAGATGAGACTTTACCGGCACAGCGATTAACAATAAACTTCACCGCCAGCATTTTTATTTGCAAATAGTTTATCTTGTGTTAAACCAAATAGGGCTATGAAAGAGAGGAGCATGTCCTTCTCCCACTCTAAAGTCCACACATTTGCCGCTGTAGATGATAATATCTTTGTCTCTGTGGGAATATTCCTCTGTCTGAAGTGATGAGTCAAAACTCAAATGCAAACTCTCTCCAAATGTATTTTGGTTAAGCAGATAAATATTTTTAGGTCTCTCATTGTTGATGTTTTATTTTTCATTGTGATCCACACAAGAGATAATTTGATGTGCAGACCGCATCATGGGAGACTTGTAAGACTGACATATTATTATTGAAACATGTTTTAACAAAGACAAATGTAAATTCAAATTGAAATGCTTACTAATGTCTGAAATCCCTTTGGAGCCTGATCTGTGCGCTATAAAAGAGAATCATTGTGTAACTATCTCTTACAACACGACTTGAGAAATAACCAGTACTGAAAGCCATATGACAACCATTGACGGGAAGCGCATTAAAGCTTTGCATCATGGGATGTGTCATCAGTTGAGCAGTTGGCATGGCACTGTGTTGATGTAATATGGCTGCCATTATCTTCCACAGTCCCTGCCAAAAGAGGAATACCCCTCAAATGTCAAGTCAGATCAGCTCTGTGGAAAACCGCACTGACTACGAGACCCAATTTGTCACATTTGTAGCGCGTGGCACCACACCAGCTCCAGTAAGAATCATTATTGCCCTGATTGGCCCTCATTAGTAGAGCAATAACATAAACTGATTTCCTACAATTCCACCAATCATACAGATATTGCATTTTCTTTTCACTGTCAGATTCGATTGTTGGCCGGAGGATTCATTCCATTTTTGGACCACGCTACAATGACTTCCACTTTCTGAATAAAGGAGCAAAGGGGCTTTAATTGCCAAGACAAATAAATGTACAGGAATTTGTCTTGGCTCTATTAGTGCAGAGGCAGATGGACAATATACAGAGTTTAACAGAACATACTGACAGACATAACAGTAGAACAAGGACAACAGGACCTCACATAGTGTGCAGGGACATGGACAACTAACCATTCAGTACCATTCAGTACAGTATATATACAGTTCAGTGCTTTAAAAAATAATATTACAGAGAATAAACGGCCTCCACCAAAGTTTTCTTTTAGTTTGTAGCTTCCTTTGAATGCAAACGGCGTGACCTCCTTCCATGTGTGCAGCTTTCAACCCCCCTGTAAGGCAAATCATTCTGTACATTGTTTTCTTTAGCACAAAGACAGCATCCATGTACCATATGGATACTTTGCAAACCCTTTCTGCTCTCATTTCAAGTGCAAAGAGTTGATAACTGTGTGTGTGCGTGTGTTCTGGCACAGGGTGCTGATGATTATGCTGTGCCACACTGAGCAACGCTATTTATTGCATAGGCATGTGAGAATATAGTTAGTCCTCTATATCCAGAGGGCAGGGATGGGATCACTCTAAGAAGCATCCGGAACATACCTCTCTGTTGTGATTGGGCTGAGATTAAACTACTGAGGCTACAAACACAAATGTGGACCACATATGAATTAATGCAAACTACAACCATATGACGCTGATGGCAGACGAATGAAAGAGAGAGCGCATAGACAATGACTGCAAGGTCTATTGTAATTAGAAGCAGTGGACTCGCTGGAAATACCCCACTGAATTGATGAGATTGATTTTGTCTCCGTCTGCACACACACACACACACGCACACACTTATGCATGTGCACAGATACATGCACGCATTTGTATGTGCATGCACACGGCATTGGAGGATTTACTTTTCCTGGCACGAGCGCCCTACTAATACTTTCATACACTGAAGTGAAAAAAGAGCTTGTAGTCGGACTCCTTTGCCAATAGCTGTTGCAATACTTCTCTCATGCAGAGTGAAAATTTGGGGTTGGGAATATGAATCCACAGTGTTACAGATATACACTAAGGAGGCAAGCCAGAAACTTTTCTGCAAAACCACCTCTGCATTTCTGCTCCTATTTAACTCACTGAACAGCTTTAAGTGTTAATACATGCTCTGTGGAAAAGTAGAACACAGTTGGAGCATTTCTAAAACAAGGGGCCAAGCTGTTTGGATTAATTGACATTTCAATTCATTTATGTCACTCCTGTGAATACTTTGAAAGCAGCCTGGGTTAGGTTTCATGCAGTCAGAGCAAACTTGCTGTGATCCATTTTGTAGGATACATATCACAACATTTCTTTTCCCAGATAAGAAAAGTGGCAGCATGGGAACACAGTGCAGGGGTTCGTCAGAGAGGTATGTTTCTGAGGGAGAGCCCAGCCTGGATTTTCCCTCAAAATAATAAACCATTCCATTTTTGTGAAGGACACTCTCTTCTTGCTCAGGTTTGTACATACAGCTAAGCTTTTGGTCTGCTTTCAAAAATTGTTCCACAGCAGCTGGCCAGCTACAACACACACCTGGGTAAACACACGCTCTTGTCCTGTTCGCTCTCTGTCTCTCAGTGTAACCAGTGAAGATCACTGTGCTGTTGCAGGGGCCTGTATTTGTCTTCATTCTCCATTCTGCTCACTGTCAGGCTCGCAGGGCTCAGCTCCAACCGCAGATCAATCTGACTTCACCAGCACTGTCCATCTAGACAGCAGAGGGGAGCCACAACGAAAGGCCCACCCAAAATCCCTCCAAATCCTCCTCGTGCAGAGCAAGCAGGACTCTACAGCGCTGTGTATTACCTCAGGAGGCTGACATAGCCCAGCCCCTCCGCTCTGGACTGGAGGGCTCGTTTACAACCAGAACTTTGATTGTATCAGCTCTGGTGATGTCAGCCCGCTCTGGTGCTAACAGCTTTCTGCCACTTTCTCCCAATTCTTCCCTCTCGCTTTGAATGGAAGCCCCTGCCAGCAGATTAATCCATGGCTCCCCACCACACACTCATCACTTTCCCAACAACAGGCGCAAACTCGCACTGCCAAGAGCAGGATATAGCCTATTAATGTCACACCTGACGGAAATTTACATTGTGTAAGCTGCCCTCGCTCACTCCAACCTTACCCTTTGATTCCAGCAATTTATTTCACAGTATTGAAAAAGCCTGCTCCTGCGTTGACCTTCCCTCAATTGCAGCATGGGCCTCCAGATGCTGGTGACTTAACCCCTCGCCTGTAAAACAAGAGTAAGAAAAACACCCTGGTTATGATGACTATATTGGTGGCCTGGTTCTCCCGGGGAGCAGAGGCTTGGCTGAGGCTCTGTGCGACTGCAGAGGGCCAGTGGGTATTAGTGGTTAGTATAAAGTTTTTTTTGAGGCTCATTTAGTTTGGTATTAGACCAGCGTGCCTCCACTGACCCTTCCTTCTCTCTTGTACCCCTTGCGTTCCCCCCTTGCTAGTCCCCCTCAGAGTGGGAAACTCCATGTTAGGGGTTTGTAGATCTCACCGTTATTTATTTATGAGTGTTTAAATGCCACAGCACCCTGGCAAGGACTTTAATGGAGGTGAGACACTCCCATGTCGCACTACTCCCCTCAGTAAAGTTTTACAGCGTCCCACCACACTCTCCAGAGAGGCCAGGGGAAAGTGACGCCATAGCCTAGGAAAATACTCTGTACTCATGCCTGGGCTGACACTCTGGTGTGGTAGAGTCGGGGGGCTGTGAGGTATCTCGGAGCTGTGAAAGTGTGGTTTTCGATGTCGCTTTTCCTTTCATTCAACTCCAAATGTAACTGTTTTCAAATGTCACACCTTAAAAGCTGCTAAAATCCAGTCAAAAACAAATGGCCGTGACCCCCTCGATCAGAATAACCGCAACATAACGTCCCTCATGTAATGCCACCCTCTTGACTTACTAATCAACCCACAAGCCAGTTGTATCTGTCAGGCCTCACCACCACTGCGGCTAATGGATCCGCACTTTATCACATTGATTCCCCTTGTAAAGCCAGCCCCCCTGTCAACCCACCCACCTTTCTCCCTTCCCTCATATGGCCTTGATGAGATCCAGACCCTGTGTGGAAGCATATTAAAGTGGCCCAACAGTGTCAGCAGGAGAGCTAAATGGAAGGTAGTGAAATCTTTTGAACCTCTGCTACATTATAACAGTTCTAAACACATCCAGCTGGGTCCAAAGTTCATGGAAGACATAAAAGCACCGTTGCATGTTACCTTGGAGGATGATAATAGCCGAGCGCCACTAAAACTACTAAGACAGTCCACAATCAAAGGGCCCAGAGGAAGGACTCCCCGCACTTCTTACTGGCTGCTAATGGCCTGTGTGTGTCAGATACAACCAATCTGACAGTCGTTATATCTCCTGTAACACACACTACATACACTGTAAAGAGAGGGTACTTTTTTCGGTGTTAGTGATTAAACTCCATTAACTTTGGGTTAATTAAAACACAAAAGACTTAGAAGGGCAGTAATTACCCTGTACCAGCCGGGTAGGTCACCCTTTAAGAGAGTTCCAGCGCACTGATCTTGATGGGAGACTGCTCATATCGTGACTTCATGGCTGCCAGACGTCTTTGCAGGCTTGTTTTACAGGGGCTGGACTGCTGACACTGACAATATTGCTGATTCTGTCTACAATATGTTATAGAGGAGAGGAGCTGGACAGACATTGCAGAGCGAGGCCAGACAGTATACGGCATGTGTGTGTGAGTGTGTGTGTGTGTGTGTGTTCCTTGAGCTATGTGTTGGCTGTGGGCTCCTCTGTGGTGTTTCAACCACACACGATAAATATGAGCTTGTGGTGAGGCCGTGGTGCCCCAGGAATGCTCACATGTGGTGGAGCGGCTCTCACCACCATTGACAAGAGAGTTAGATGGCTTTTGGTCATCAAGATTCCTGGTGGGGAGAGCTACATAGGAGGCCGTTCGACTTGAAGAACTGAGGCCGTGGTTGCTGATGCCAGTTTCCTTTATGGCTCAAGTCTCTTACTAAAGCGTGTTATTTGTTTACTCCAAACTCTGACGAAGCAACCAATTACACTATTGTTTACTGGCTGACTGATCTCGGTTGGGGCCAAAAATGCACTTAATCACCAGTTACCAGCATCTGAAACAAACATGGAATGACATGGCTGACAGCAACATTTTCCAGATCAAGTGTAATTCTATGAATGTCTTTCCATATTTATTTATACAACTCAGAAATGCTCTCAGAGCCTCCATGAGGCCGGGGTTAACTCAGACGTAACTGTCTTTGCCTGAAGTGTAGGATTTGGCCAAAAAATGAACAAGTAAGGAAGTTCAGGGATCAGACTGGAGATCCAACTAAAACACGAGCCACGATGATATCAGTCTTAGCTGTAAAGACATTAATCAATAAGACATTTAAACCCAGAACCAGCTACACCCATACACACACACACAAGCTCACCAGCTATCTGCACACAGTCCTCAGTGGTCTCCTCTCCTCTTCTCATACTTTGATGTGAGTGGACAGGACGTGACCTGTCCTTCCTAAGCCATAACAGACTTAAACATGTCCAAACTCATCCACTCCATCAAGCAAGTTAGACAATATCTGCAATATCTATGATGTGTTAATTGATGCATAGCAGAACAGTTTTATAGCAGCCACTCTACCAAAAAGAAAAACATTCATCCTGACTGTAGTGTAGTGATGGGGCCGTGTGTTATTTTAATATCAATAGACTACAGAGATATGGAGCCAAGATAATTTGTTATCCTCGACAATTGCCAAAATGACTATATTGATCTGTCATTCAAAGTGAAAGCGAACATTTTCAAATTCCTTAAACAGCTATTTGAAACAGAGCTCATTAAACACTGACGTACACAATACACAAGCTGGAATGTAAAAAATGTTTCACAAGCAACAACAAGAAAAGAATTTATCAGAGTTATTCAACTGGGTCAAATATTCTGTGGTCAAACTGTTGAATCACGTTTCCATCAAACATCAATAATTTTCAGAGCAAGTCTACGTAAATCACGGGACTGTGAAATGCCCTCTCCTTCCACACATCCGTCATCAGAGACCAATCTGTTGTCTCCCATAACTTCATGGCTGACAAGGGTCATTCGCCTGAGGCCCCGACGGAGACTATATCCCCTCTCTGGACAGATGCAGTGGCATAAGGGGGGCCCGGATGCGCCCCTCTCCTCCTGCTGACCTCTCTCTCTCTTCCAGACTCTGAGAAAGGGTTCCGAGGTTGAGAAGGTCCTGGGGACTGGACACATTGCGGCATTAATTACACACTCAGTTACCATTGAGCCTAATGTTTGGCCTCCCCCCCCCCCCCATGGGGTTAACTCCTTCCTGACAAGCAGGGAAAGTAATGGGGCCTCTGTGGCTCGTTTGCCAGCAGTCAGCCAAGACAGCTCCTCTATGTCCTCTTCCACAGCCCTGTTCTCGCTGACTGACAGCAGCTAAATGCTTCAGCCCGCTGCGTCGCTGTGCACGGGGATCACACGCAGGGAGGAGGAGACGGAGATAATGGGAGGTGTGAGGCGGTGGGTGACAGGCGGGGCACTTCATCCCATCAAAGGCTTTTTTGCGCCGGTCGCCTTGTGCAAACAAAGAGGCTTTTTCGGAGCGTTATCTATCAGAGGCTTCTCCTGCTGACATCCTCGGTGCACCCGTGACTGTGATTGGCTGAGGAGACAGAGAAAGAAGAAAGACAGTGTGCACCGACAGGATATCCCCTGTGGTTAACAGCAAAGTAAACACAGTGGAAATAGAGAGAAAGGAAGTCTACCTCTGTCACACAGACTCGAGGTGAGGTGCTCGCAGATGTCCCACAATGTATAAAAGATTAGTTCCTGAACTTTGGCAGGGCTGGTGTTCTCCTCCATGTCGCTGCTGGCTACAACTACAATCACAAGTGTCTCTGCCTATTGCTGAAGTAATCCGATTTCTGTTGACAGGGGCTGTAGTTGGTAATCTGATAGGAGAGTACTTACAATATCAAGGCTAGTGTTTCGTTTGATTAATTCATAGCCTACAGGGTCTGTGAGATAGAGGGAGAGCGCAGCATGAGATCATGACCCTGGAATTCTAAACAATAACCATCTGTGGTGAACCGTGTTGAGCTTGATCTGACTCTGGCTTTTCCTCTCTCACTTCCTTTTTCTCGTCCTCCTTTCTCCTCCCCTGCACGACAACACGTTTAAAACACAGACACACCTGCAACAGCCGTTCTGCATGTAAAACCAACCAGCCTCGTACCGCAAATATGTCACAACATGCATGCTGCTGAAAATAAAATACTTGTTGGCCCGAGGCACATATCAACACAACACCTGAGCAGAAACAGAGCCTCTGTGAAACTCCTGTGAACACCCACATACAGAAACGCGGAAACACACACACACCCTGATTGAAATAGCTTACAAGCCAAGTCCAGCACTAAAATGTTCCTGATTCACTTTCCCTCTTAGAGTATCATGTAATTTAACAGTTACTTAAATATAATCGTCTTGGCAGCGGTGCTTTATCCTAAAAGCTGTCAGTGTTAACAGCAAAGAAGAATTATCCTGGCTTCATGTTGGATGTAATGATTAAGTCCACGGCACTGCACTGCACCGAGAAAATGCTTCTGTGTCTGACATTTTAAAAGAGGAATGGTCTGAATTAAATTAAATTTCTTTTGCTTTTCCTCCACAAAAAAGAAAACAACATCTCAGTAAATGCCACAGCTCTTGCAGCATCTACTTCATTGTTGAGAAAAAGTGACGGTTTGTTCTCTTTCAGCTGGTTGCCACAGGGCTGAGAATGATAGATGAAGTGTTACTTTGCGGACTATTTTTAACTTTTCCAAACCGATGTTCAGACATCCCATCTGGACAGGGTTAGGGGCAAAGGCAGAGTGAGTTCTTTGCCATTAGTTACAGTAACAGACACCGAGAGCTCTCCTCAGAGGTCAGAAAACAAACATTATACTTGTTTATGTGCCATGGCACAACGAGTACTTCTCAGTTAACAATTTTCAAGAGGTGATGCGTGACTGTTTAATAAGCTGGGACAAAGTTGTACTAAGTGTATGGGATGGTTTGAAAAGCTACAAACAGCCCTTTCTGCTCATAAAAATACTGCCGAGCTTCCAAAAAGCAAGATAGTCTATTAGATTATCTAGTGAGAATTCACTGCCTTGCATTGTTTTGTTTGGAAATACAATATAATACTGTCGACTGAGCATGGGTCTGTTTAAACATTTTATAGTAGAGCCAAAGAAGTCCTTTATAAACTAAAAGTATACACCAATTTGTCTGAAAGACTGTGATACCTGTCACATCTAACAAGCTCGGTGGCAGGTGGAGGTTTTGGCCTCTTGATAAGAGTTTCACCCACTGTTTACAAGGCAACAGGTTGTGAGACGCCCTCAGAACAGCACCATGTCTCCAGGGCAGACTGGACCGGCCTAGCTGGTTATTGTGCTGGTGGAAAATTAAGGAGTAAACACTGATGTCTTTCCACCTGAGTAAAGGAATGAAGTGTGATGCTGAAAAGAAGGATTAGTGACAGTCTGTATTTACACTGTTAGGGGATTCACAAGAAACGTTCAACTGTTACACATCTGCTGATCAGCCCATGTGCTCTTCAGCGGCTGCAGAACATTGACAGGTCAATGATGTGTCATCACAGCACAGGTGACATTATTTAACATTGTATAGAGCTGTGGCAGACTGCTATGCGTGCCTGGAGGGCACACTCTGGGTGGCCTCATGGCGACAAAACACTGAGTGACTGTGCCTTTAAGTCAGTGTCAGTCAGATTACTAGATCCTAATACCTATTTAGATTGTATTTTATCATATAATGAATTTATAGACTTTACAAAAGCAAGATTTTCTATGCATCATTCCATCTCTAAATTTCCAGTTGAATCTACTGTATATACATAGATGTGTGACAAGAACACAGTTTTTTCATATTTATATTGTTATTTGCATATATATTGTATATAGGTCAGTAATTACTGTATATAAAATGTCATTTTTGATAATATTCCATAGGGTTAGGGTGCCTCACAAAAATAAAATCACTGGTGTTCAGACACTGAAAGAGAGATTGTACTTGCTCAAAAGTTGCTGTGTGTGTGTGTGATCTATTGTACAGGTAGAGTAGCAAATAATATTCACACAAAAGAAAGGATTAAATGAGTTAATAAGTGCCTTTTGTCTGCCAGCCACCTCGCATAGACATTTCTAAAATTACATGACCTACAAGCGGCCTCCAAAGGCTTAGCGGTGACCTTTGACTGAACAGGATGAACGAACTGTGAAGGATGGCCGTTCCTGAGAAGGACTGTCTAGCTATCAGCCAGGAATCTCCTAATGTTTATGCTTTAAGGGGTGTGTCAGGATGAGAGTGTTCGCCTGAGATTCTTTGAGAGAAAGGGAGGTACACCCTGCCTCGCGGCTAGAGTTGAATGTCAAGTGTAGATACGCTGCAGAACAATGCAGCAACAACACCGTCTCTAATGAAAAATGTCCTCCTGTCTGCAGCTGGGGCACAAGCGGCCCCACAGAGCTGCTGCAATACACTATAGGTTTCCATTCCTTTTTGTTATGTTTTTACCAACTAACCACAAGGTCCACAAATAACTCTATATTCCATGTAATGCATGTTTTACCAGCAGAGGACTCTCACTTTATTCCACTATTTTTGACTTTATAGTGAGAAAGGGTGTTCCCGTGATTATGGTTATACAGCGAACAATAACTGGAGTTAAGTTTCCCTCTGTGCCCTGTGAGTCTCAAATAGCGTGTCCACCACAGAGAGAGCCTTAGGTTTTCAATTACACTCTCAAAGTGGTCCCCGGTCACTCCCCCTTGTCACAGGTGGTGGGATGTATGTGGAGGGGCAAAACCTGGTGTTCCATTTAAGAAATATGTGGGAAAAACTTACTCTGAGCCCTATTTGTTTGGAATGTTTTATGGTTATGATGTGACTACTACTGCACCAGCGTCACTCCGAACAATGTCTCTGCTCTTCCAACCACTAATTACAGCAGTAGTGGGACTAATTAAAACATAACATAACCAAAGTAGTAATAAAGTTGGCTTCTATTACTGCACTTCACACATTACAGTGTATTATAAATATAGAGCTTTGTTAGTTATGTTATGACGAGCTTTGCAAATTTAAATATATATAGTATATTAAAAATATTCTTGAATAATAAACAGGTTTGACTTCTTCTGGAGCTTAAACACTGTTAGTTTCTGTCACCTTGCGGTTGGTATTTTCCCGGGTGGCCCCATATTGCTTTGGGGGGTCTAGGGTACGTACATTAATATTGTACAATCCCACCCACTTTCTCTCTCTTTCCACACTCATCTGTATTGCATGTGTTATTCGGTGAGGGGGTGCAACAAGCCACCAAAGTAGAATTCGAACTTCCCTCTCAAGAAGCTTTGTGTTCAGAACAAGAGAAAAAACAAGTATGAGACAGAGAGAGAGAGCATTGTGTCTCCTAAACTCTTAAACCAGAGAACCACGGTGCTCCACCAGAGGACTCTGAAAGGGGAAGCCCACACAGCAGGAATAACAGCACAGTACAGCGTGATGGGAAAACATCCACGGATTGATTTTCATCAGTTATAACAGAAACCCAGGGAGAAAAAAAGGAAAGCACTGACATGCATATCATGCTTAAATCTGGCTGGCTTCCTTTACGATATGTCATGTGTAAAGCTATATCCTGTGGTTGTGCATGGTGGTCAGGCAGAGTGTCTGCGGGGGCCTGAGTCCCTCACGAAGACTTGGAGACAAACTGCAAGCTTTACCTTGGACAAGCAAAGGTCAGCGGACAGAGAGGAGATCGTTCCTTTGGCTGAGATATCGTTTCCACTCTGCTGCTTGATCTACTTTTAACCACATGAGGGAATGTGTGAAGAGATATGAATGTGGCATGAAAGATCATGCACTCAGCAGTGACAATCTACTGTATCATATGCATGCCGGCCAAAACAAAAATGCTAAATTATCTTACATGTTCTTGACTCTTGTGTCTGGGAAAATGATGTAAAGACATGAGATTGGTATCGTCTGGCTCATCTCACTTGACTGTAACAAACAAGCCCAAAGGTTGACTATGTTTTGTTGCTAGGTGTCATCTAGGGCTGCAGTAGAAAAGGGAGGAGTCTGAGGATGCAGCAGCATAAAGCAACAAGCTCTGGGTTAGGTTTTGTGGGTGACTCGATTGATTGATGTCACAACAAAACAGGAATTTCACACAGAAGCCCAGCGTTCGATTCCCGTGTGAATTCAGTTTCTTTTTCCTCTCTCATGCATGACTATTCCACAAACATAACCACATTGTTATTACTGTACTGTAACTAGAACAACAAAAAATGTCAACAGAACAAATGCTCAAGAAGTAACTCAAAGATCCTCTTCACATGCACATTCACCACGCTATGAAATAATAATGGGAGGTAAATTAATCCAAAACCGCTGATTTGCGTTCCTGTCAGGGGAAGTTTTTCAGCAAGCAGTCTTTGCAGTTGCCTCGCAAACAACTCGTTCTCGTAACGTTCCGCTATTATCTCATAGTGTGGTGAATGTGTAGGTCACAGCTTGTCCACAAAAGCGTTTTGGAGTTGTTTGATTGTGTATTTGATGAGTTTGATGAGGGAAACCAAGAAATCCCATGTGCCTCCATAGCATAGCTCTGAGCAGCTTGCCGCTCTGCTTCGCTGTTCTAAAAATAGCTTGCAGCGACAATTAAATTAAATTAAACGAACCTACTCTTAATACTATAGGTATTATTTGCCAAAATGTTGAACTATCCCTTTAACCTAGAACTGTGTGAGTCAAAACCCAACCAATCCATGACCATGTGTCACTGTAACCTATCAGACAAAGGTCTGCTAAGTCACTGTAGGTACACTCTGCATGTTTATCATTGTAACCATGACCACCAAGGTCCAGCCACTGTGTTTCAGGAGACATAGGCTACGTATGGGTCTGTATGTGGTAGTTCAGGTTGGAGGACTTGCTGGTATTAATAAAGAAACCTTGAACCTTGACTTGTTGCTTGAGAGAAAAGCGAACAATCAATCCAAAAATTTGGAATTATTCTTTTTTTTGAGTACATTGTTTAGGATGCAGTGAGTTACGATTCACCTCCAACGTTCTGGTCAAATGCTTCTTTTTACACATCATTTAAATAGTCTCCCCCACTTGCAGTCATGAATTAAATCCAGAGATATATGTGCTCAGGAATAACCCCACAAATCAAACCTCAGTATTTTACCAGATGAACAGTAGAGAGTACGAAATCAGAGAAAGCACTGTCTCTGAAACTGACCCTTTAGAGGCAGCGGTGCCCTTTGACCCCTTCCATCCCTACTCACAGGAACACACGTTGAGACACGCACAGAGCACACACTCCTTACACTCATTAGCAATTAGGATTAATTTGAACATGTAAATTAGATTATTGGTTTCAGTGTGTCATCGGGTGGCATTTCCTCTGTGAGAAAGCCAACCACACAGGCGGTATGGTTTCTAACGCCTGTTAGCAACGAGGAGTTTGAAATGGAAATGCTGTTGTGGCTGACCTCCACACCCTTCTATCATTTGTCTTAACCAAACCCGCCCAGAAATAAAAATTACTCAAATGCAAAGGGGATTTTCAATTATTTTTGTTCCTCCTCTCTGTCTTACACTCGCACTTCTTTTTTTTGCAAGTGGAAAAGCAGCACGCTTTGCGGAATTCAGTCGCCCACGCACTCTGTCAGGACACTTGATTCCAATTAGATATTTTTCTTTGCTTTCTTGTTCTAGCCTGTCTGGGCCTCCTGCTTTTATCCCTCCCTCTGCCTTCCCCACTAACTCCCTCACTGTTGAACTCTCCCCTCCTCTCTCCCGTTTCCTCGATCGTGTCCTCATTCTCTCAATCTCTATCACAATATGTAGTTTTGTCAACCACAGTGCCCAACTTTGTTTTCATGTATTCTCCAAATAGGCAGATTTCTCACAGCCTGACATTCTGTGACCGATTTTAAACTCTGACACTGTCATACAACACATCAGTGCTGTGGCAAAATTATGACAGCAGACAAAGCCAAACAGTTTCCATAATAATAAAGCAGGGATTCAGTGGTATACTATTATATGGTTGCGAACTGCCTTTTTCTTTGCTCCCAGGCAGTGAATATTTATTAACCTATGGATTCATTTGATTACAGTATGAGGTCAGCTCCATGCTCAGAAGCTTCTCCCACGCATTCACTAATGATAGCCTTGTCATGGAGTGAATACAGTACATTTCACCCAGAGCACAGTAGCCGCATGAAATTCCTCATCCAAATAACTGTAATTAAAACATTCTACAATCCTTATGTTATGTTTTCCCTTCATGAGCTGTTGTTTCTTGTCTCTGACCTTTTGTAATTCATCCGCGGGTATTAGTCCCATCATACTGTAGATGGGAACTGCATTCAGTGTTTGGCAATCCCGACACCGTCTAGTGACATGAATAATTATATTGACTCAGAGACTACACACAGCCCCATGCATGACACATAAAGTCTGAATTCGGGGAATAAAGAAATCTCTCTGCGTCACTATTAGCTTAAGAAAGAAAGTCAGTAACATTAACAGCAGAGATGAGAGAGTTAGTTCACTGAAAGGCTGCCGCTGCTACAGTAAGCCCATGCATTCTGCCTTTGTTGCAGGCCACAGACAGATGACTTGGAGTGCATCTCTTTAGCCTAAATTGCTTCCAAGCAGGGGGTTCCTCTGCAGCGTCCAGCCCATCGCCTCACAACTGAGGCATCAAGTTTCTGCTCCATGCTGCAAGTTTCCAAGATCCAAGCTATTGTATGTGTCAGCCACATTTATCTTGTAGTTATACAACCCTGGAAAATTCTGTGTTACAGTTAGCAATTTCATGCCTAACCATAATAATAGAATAAAAAGAATATCTAGTATATTTGATATTTCCAGAGTTGTATCATTAGTGTTTTGAGATAGGAAGCTTGCAATTCAATTTGTTACTGAACTGGAAAGGTTGTGTTTCTCATTATGCAATTGCCTTAATGGTGTCCTAAATTAATTTGTATTGGAGAAGCTCAGCTTCAGATTCACCTCTGGTCACCCAACTTCAATTAGCCCTGATCCTGGATGGGATTATTTTACTCATTTGCCACCTGAGGCAGTGGACTGATGGGAGAGATCAGTACTGATAAAGCACGGGGGCAGGGGGGGTGTATATGCATGTTTGTATCCGTGTGCGTGCGTATCCTTCACCTTCAGATGACAGGCTAGAATAGCTGGTGTTTGGCAATAACAGCTACACTGGGCTCTGCTGTATGTACCGTGCATCTCCTTTGGTAATGACAAGAACTTACAGCACACTTGAGGCCAGACCACTCATCACACAGAAAAGAGGGACGGATGAAAACATACCCCCTGGTCAAGGAGAGAATACATTCAATAAGTCAAAAAATCATCAGATTGCCTCCAAAACCAAAAACACATCCACCTCATCCGGAAGATAGTATCTAATGTCGTGCATGGGATGGATGTAGATAGCAGATGGACCTACAGATGGACTTCTATTATGTACTTTCCAGATGACAAGACTTACCCACAGATTCAAAACTTTCAATTGCACAGCGAAGCAACCCATGTTTAGTAAAATTACATTTGGGAGATGGCAGGCTGAATTATATAAAACATATCTATTCATGCCAGTGGCTGAAAACCTAACCTGCATGACAAATATGTGCAGGGGAAGCTGAAATCAAATCAAATCAAATTACAGTAATTTATGCAATATATAAACCATTTTGCTTTCCTTTCAGCTTGCTAAAAGAAAATGAAATACAACACAAACCAAAACTAGGGATAAGTAACTGTTTACTATTTAACATAAATGTCCTCCTGCAGCCCTGTAAGTAACTGAAACTAAAAAGGAAATAAAATTGTTTCCAAAGCGGTCGGAGAAGTCTTTGAGGATTTCGGAAGTGCCAGAAGGTGAGAGTCTGACTATCACTGAATATCATCTGATCTAAACGAGGAACATGCTCTTTTATCCAGCCATTAGGTTAAATAGTTTTCAAATTTTGCCCCCAGAGCCGTGTCTAGATGAACTTGAAGGAACTTACAGATTAAGGTTGCATCGACAGGCTTGTCATCAGGGAAGGGTTAGACCACACAGAATAATCCTTCATGGCTCTTCAAGGCCAGAGCCATGCATGCATAAAAGATCTACAACTGGAAGAGAAGGCTAGCCTTGCTCCCGGTCTTTTAAAAAGCACTCGTTCTCCTTGAGTGTCTCCAGAGTGGGACAGATGCAACAAGGCAAGGCGACCTCTTGAAAGGGTCAAGGAAAAACACAGGGACGGTTTGGGGGCGGGGGAGTGTTGACTTTACTGGAGGTATCTATCATTCACTGAAGATGTTGGCACTTCACCAGACACACACAAACATAGTATATATACAGATGCCCCGAACACGCACAAAGAAATAACCCACACACACACACTTGTCTATCCTCTTTTCATGACAGGAGGTCTCTAATGAATGTGACTCTCAGAAGACCCTTGAGAGGAAGCAAGGCCACTCTCACTCCTACCACTGACTCTGCAGGGCACAGAGAGGCCCTCGCACGTCTGCGTTTCACTAGATAACCAGATTGAAAAGCTGTCCCCAGACAAGTGCGCTCTGTCAAGGGCTGAGGGCCGTTTTTATGTCTCCCTGATGCTGTCTCACGGAGACGTGGAAGGTCGGCTCTGAAGGAGTGCTTGTTCATGGCTATTACAGTCGCTGGTACAGTGATGAGGCCCTCCGACTTGACAATACCCACATTATCCGTCTTTCTCCGTCTCTGCCTCCACTGATGTGCACCAGGCACTCCGTCTTGATATCCAACACACACTGTCAGCATGTTATGGCCCCACTCAAGTAACTGTATAAATTCAGATTATGGAAGAATTATTCTGGTCTGTCTGGCAATTAAATACACTCATGTGTGGCTTTCCAGGGCAGCCAGCCAAGCTCTCATCGGCACCAGTCCCAGTCCGATCTAATGCTACCAAGCACCTCCCTTTGTCTGTGGTAATACATTTTTTATCAGACGGGAATGTGTCTCATAGGATTGAAATATCCCTTTCTACTCACGCTTCCTAAAACCTTCAGTGCAACAGCAAAGGCATCAAGGATTTCTTTTTGGTCTGCGGCTCCACTGGTAAATTCAAACAAGATGAGACTGTCTCACTGTCATTTGAAGTTTGTGTGACAAAAAGGGATGTCTGACTCATTTAATTGTTATTTAATACTCATGGTGGCTTATTCCCCTGAGTGATAAAACATGAAGTTCTTCATCTTGACTCCTCTGTTGCAGTACACTGTCTGGAGAGTGTAATGAGCAGTTGGCGGTAGATAAAGCACAGTAAAAATATATTAAAGGGCCATGTGGATATTTTGAGACGTGGTGCAGGTTACCCGTGGTCTCTGGGTGTACAGAAGATACTCTACATGTTTATTTCGGAGTTGAGTGACAGTGAACGCTGTAAAAGGGCCCCGACTTCTGAGACAGGAGACATCACGTCAGAGCGCTCCTCACCACAATGGGAGCCACTAACGAATGGTCGGCCCTCAGCAACATGCTCGTAATGCGCCCACACTCTCACACCATCACCTTCAGAGGGGACCCACCAGCAGAGTCGCAGAGTCTGACTCTTTGCCAGTCAAGATGGAAGAGAGGGGGAGGGTTAAGTGTGGAGCCTCGCCTCGCCTCATCCAAAACCCATAGACCACTTAAAACACATTCCTTCAGATATTTAACACAGCGGCTCAACACAGCTCAACAGCTGAGGTCTTCCAAACTGCAAGTTGAACCAGTAGGGGTCGGGGTGCAGGGGCCTGACACAGTGCGGAGGACGGTGGGATTAAGCTATTACCTTAACCACAGGAAGTAGATGAAATATGAAACCTTGTAATTTCTCCAAGCCTTCTGTTCTGTTCCATAGATACTCTGGAAAACTCTTTAAATTTAAGTTCTATAGACACCATTAGTTATCACCTTCAGCTCCTTACAAATGCTTGAAAAAAAAAAAAACATTGTGTGGGGAAAATTCAGTGGTGCAGTGACTTGACAGTGATTGAAGCTATATATGATTACCAGAAGCTGCCCCTCTACATAGTTTCTTCTTCTTTAAAATTGCAGAGGTAGGCAGTAATTTTTGACTGGTGGCATAAAAGTTCTTATGACTATAACAAGTAGAAACTTGTCACATCTGAAAGCATGTCTACTCATCTTGCAGCTATGCACAGTATACCGACACACCTATAGAAAACACATTTTGATTCACTCTTTTGTGTTTGATCTTTTTTTAGAGCCTAACGTCCTGAACGCCACAGACAAACAGGTGCCTAGTAAGGCTTTATAACCCCAACCTCAACCCTTCTTATAATAGTGACAGAGACAGGAAAGTCAGGAAAAGGTGAAAAGGTATCAATGTTACCATCCTCACCATGTCACGTTAAAGGCTTAATCCCATTTCCCATTCATACCCTCCACCTACCCCTTGCCTCTTGAAACAGAGTAGCAAAGAATAGGGGTAGAAATGTTCCCCTATGAAATGAGACACCACCACCGTGGCTTAATACATGATAATGCATTGATATCAGACAAGCAGTATAAATTACCTTGCTGCTGGGATTCAGGTTAATTGTGGACATCACATGCTGCATCAGATGCCAAATATGTGCAAATGCAGAAGTTTGTCAGCAAAAAACAAAGAAAAAAAAACACTGCATACCCCTGCTTTTATGTATTGTCCTGAAAAAGTAGAGGTAGGGCAACAGGGTAGAAATGGGATTGGCCCATTTTCTAATTGTCACTAACCACAAGTACAACTGAGGCTGATGATATTACGTTATTACAGTTCATCCTCAATCGCATGCCAGTCTGTCTAATTTATGGCGGTGACTTATAGCTGTGACAAAAGAAAAAAAAATCTGACCTCATGGTGGTGAGGAAATGTCTGGGATTGTTATGATTTATCCTCTGGAGACCAGATTGTCTCAAGATCTCATGACAGTCCATCAAAAAGATAAGCAGACCAATACAGAGCTCAGCTGTGCCACTAACATGGGTTCTCAAACATAAGACTTAAAATATCTGCAATGAGATGGTGCTTCGCTTTTAGATTCATGGCTTTTGCTGTGATGATGATGTATGTCTGGAGACAGGACAATTTTAGGTTCAACACTTAAAGAGCTATTACTTTTGGCCAGTTTTCCTTGAAGACTAAATCATTCTCCTGCACTGTTTATGCAGAAAAGACACCAATACTTCATTTCTCTCAGGAACACTTTGGATAAAACTCTGCATTATTCACGGCTTGATGGACTCGAGAAATGTTTTTATTCCTCTACAGATGCATGTAGACTTCAGAGTAAAGGATTCCAACGTACACACAGTTACAGCAAGTTTAGACCGCAAATGATTCTAAATGAAAGTGTACAACACTCATGAAAACTCATGTGAAAAACATTCCAGTGAAACACCTCAACAGGCACTGTTATTGTACTTCCTTATAAAACATCTGGTCTCACTTTGCAGTTGATTATTATAGAGCCTTACTTGCACTGTCATATCACATTAAGTCACATGTGGACACACAGAGAGGACATCTTGTAAGGGAACCAATCTAGTGATCTGGCATTTCCACAGGGTATTAATAGTCTTGATGGATTCTGATGTAAGTTCAAAGTACTCTGAGTGTGTGAAAGAATCTTTTAAAAGGAAGCATTAGAAGCAAAGAAAAAAAGGAAAAAAGAAAAGAAAAAAAGGAGTAACTAAGGTCACTAGAGGAAAAAAGGAGAGAAAGTCCCTCTGGTTAATCTGACAGAGGTGGTAGTTATTACGTGGAGGGCAGATAACACATGAGAGCATGTGGAAAGAATCACAATCACAGACTCAAACACGCAAATGCAGGCACACAAACTTCCTGTCACAAACACTTCTTCCACACAACCAGCGCAATACATACAACATGAAATTCAAACCACCCAAACATAACCATATACACCAGCAAATCTGTTCTACCACACAACTCGCCTCCTTAACAAGTCATGTCAAGTCTTTTTTTGTGTGTGTGTAGAGTGATGAATTGAAACTGACATAAACTTTTTATATAGAGCAGGCATTCTGAACTCTTTGCAGTGTTGTTTACCAAAACCCTTCGTTCCCCCATGAGCAAGCACTTGGTGACAGTAGCAAGAAAAAACTTCCTTTCAATTGGAAGAAACCTCGAGCAGAACTGGGCTCGGGCCGGGGTGGTTGGTCTGAGAGAGAGAGCGAGAGTGGAGGAAAGAAAACATTGCACAATCCAAGTTCCATGTAGAAATGTGTAGAAATAATCATCAGAATAATAATTTTAGCTGTGGGTGTGGCCACAGGTGGCCTGCAGTCACAGATCAAGATGCTACGTCCCCAGAGACAGAAATACCTGCAGAGCGTGACAAAAAAGGACAAAAGCATACCATTACAGACAGAAGAAACCACGTTTGTAAAATGTATCATTGGGGTATGAATGTGTAGAGACAGAGGAGGGAGGGACTAGGAAGTCAGCCGACAGTCTAAATAAAACTATAGCAGCATAACTAAGTGATGTTTCAAGGCAGGCATTAGCCAGCCCTAATGATAAGCTTTATCAAAAATGCTAGACTTTAAACCCAATCTAAGACGATAGCCTACTTATTTGACTCTGTGAACCTCAGGTCAGCCTGCATCTGGAGCACATTGTAATAGTGGCGTCATACTGTAGCTGATATGATGATGTCCAGCCATTAAAGGCTTTGTGAGTGAGGTGAGGAACTTTGAATTCAGGGAACAGGGAAGCTAACATGGGAGAAAGATTATATCTTTTTCTGTTTCCTTTGGGTACACGTGTAGTGGCATTCTGGATCAGCTGGAGAGTCCTGAGAGACTTGATACGGCAACCTGACGGTAATTAATTACAATAATCCATTCTAGAAGTAACAAATGCTTTTGTTTTCTGTATTTTGGGACGGGATGTTCCTAATTATCACAGCATTACGGTGAAAAACAGCAGTCTAATTTGGAATTTGTGCTGGAGTCCAAGCCATGTTAAGAAATTACATCGTAAATACTTTTGCGGGTGCTCTAGGCGGCAGGTGACCCTGACGTTTGGGAAGGCTATCTGCCGGGGGGGGGGGGGGGTTGGCAATTCAGTGAGTTCACTTTTGCATTGGTTTGATAATTGTGAATTGTGGGTAATCCAGGTCTTTATTTCTAGGCTACTTGAAGTCAAGTTAACTGATTGGTTTCATCTTAATTCACCATAATCTGCATAAGAATAGTATCTTACAACATGCTGAAAGGAAGCATGTATAAGGTTAATGGGACTGGTTCATGTACAGAACCCTGCAGAACTCTGTTACTTACTTTTGTGTGTATGGTGGATTCACAGTTTATGTGTACAAACTGAAAACGATCTGATAAATAGGATTTTAAGTATCTTAGGGGAGTTCCTTTAATGCCAATTAAATGTCCCAGTCTCTGTAATAGGATGTGATGGCCACTGGTATCAAATGCAGCACTAAGGTGCAAGAAGACAAGTCAAGACAAGTTGTTTGTCTGGTGCAATTAGGGAGTGATTTGTAACTTTCACTGCCTCTGTGCTCTGATAGATCCTAAATCCCAACTAGCCTAATTGTTCTGTAGAAAGTCACACATCTGATTGGACTGTTTTCTCAGGGATCTTGGAGAGAAAGGGAAGGATAGATATAGGTCTATAGTTGGCTTAATCACCTGGATCAATAGGCTTATTGATCAACAGGTCTAATTACTGGTAGTTCAAAGGACTGTTGTCCACAGCTTGTTAATAAAGACAGATTGATCAGTCTCATAAAGAAGTGCTAACTAAAGGTAAATCCTCCTAAAGCAGCCTCGTTAGGATGGGCTCAAAGAGACAGGTTTAGGGTTTAAATTAGGAAATCGTTCACGTCAGTGGAAGAAAAACATCCAACTATACATCTGGTGTTCTCGCTGTTCTGAAGTTTCCCATATTTGAGGATAAAACGGTGTCAATTCAGGACAGCAGATGATGAATTTTGTGCGTAATAGAATTTCTTCATTTAAGAACTTCATTAAGTTATTACTACGCACAACTTTTTTCAGCTGGGCCGGTGCTGATAAGAAACGAGGACAATTTATATTTTTCGCTATTGAAGATGAGAAAACGCCTCCTCCAACATTACAGAGGGGCTTCTTGTAAGACCATCTTGCCGCCTTAAGTGAGATTCTTTCACAATTAGGTTTTGATTTAACTCTCCCTATAAGATGACTTTTTACAGTCTACGGTCATTTGCACACATATTTTAGATGCAATGGCCACTTTTTGCCCGACTGCATTGGACCATGCACGGACCCAAGCTCACTTTTCAAGAGGGGATGCTTTGAGTTCCAGAGGGGTTCACATGAAAGAGCAGCAGAATATAAAGGAGTGCCCAAGGATACACTGCAGTGCTCAATGTGAGGACAATTTAGCCCTGATGGAAAACCTGGATCAAAGGCCTGGCCTCCATAATTGCACATTCCCCAACAAACACTGTGCCATTTGAAGAGTGGGCCAGACCTCCGGACTCCTGAGACCTGTTCCTGTGCACAGACACAAGCAGCCCCATTCCTTTCACCTTGCTATGTTCTCTATCTCAATGTCTTGCTAAAAGATTAGAGAAATGCTTTCATTCCAAAAGTGCTCACGATTTCTCTTTGAATGTCAAGATATGGGCTGAGGCTGCTGTTCAAGGTCACAAAGTCATGGTTATCGCCGTGGTGATTCAAAATTCCAAGACTCAAATGCACAGACTCATCAAATGTAATTTATTTGTTGTTGCTATAATCTCTTTTCTCGTTTGTACAGTGAACTTCAGGTTGGAGTGTGCCAGCATCACCAGAGGGCAACTAAGTGTTTACATTACATAAGAAGCTCATAAATCAATGACTACAGCCTCTGCTGAGACTCCGAAATAAGTCCCTCCTTTCTGGACTAATTCTAATGATATTAGGATGATCTGTTTAAACTCTGAGAGGATCTATTGTGAGGAGGATACAGCTCTTCATACCCTTACCTGTAGGAGATGATAGGACAGGAAATATTTTCAAACTGAAGGTTTCTCTCTCCCTTGAGCTCTGCCTGCAGGTTTATCTTCTTCTGCATGAAGCTTCAGCCATGAAAATGCAGTTTCAGAGCTTGTAAATCTAACTTGGACATCTTCACTGTGCTGCAGGTGGGAGACCTCTGGATATTGTGGAATGTCTTGGCTCTGCAGTGAAGGAAGCCATCAGTAAAAAGCTATGCATTAAGCGTTGTAAATAGCACAAGTCGATGTGGGTAATCTTCAAGAAAAGTTGTTTTATGCCTTTAAAGCAACAGAAAACCAGCGTGGTTTAGCAGACACTGACAGCCCTGTCCACGAGCGCCTGTGAGTGCTTACTCCAAGACTTCTGATGGTTTTATGTTGCGTCTAGACTTTAATAAGTGGTTGTGTTTTCCTGTAAGCACACCCCAAATCTCCCCTTAAAGTCCTATGGCGATGCTTTAGTAATAAAATACTACATGTATGTGTTGTTGAGCTGAACTCAAATAAACATGCTCCTAATACAGCTGAATGTGGGAAGCCTAGTGCCTTGTCATCAGAAATATCACTCAGTGTGTGTGTTTTTCTGTGGTCCTTCATCCTTGTGCATACCTCGACAAGGTTTCTCATGAAGCAGACATCACATATGGAAATACTGCAATGCAGACAACATAAAAAACATGACTTCTTTCTTCAGAGATGTGTGTTTTTAACTTTTGAAGTCACTCTGGTTGCATGGGGCTGCATAAACAAACCTGTAATTAATAATGAGCCACTGAAATCAGACCATAGCAGCTCTCATCTATTGTTTCTCAGCTTTTGAGCAAAACCATGTAAAATTTGAAAGAGGAAACAAAATAGTCCTCCTCTTACAGATGAAAGTTAAATTCATAAGGAATAAAAAGCACCTTTGATCAAGTTTATGAACTCAAGGCTGCATCTACAGCCTTACTCATTCTGGTATGACTGCTAGCTATTGGTAGCTACAAACTGGAGACAGATATTGCAGTGTAACTGCTCTTCATTTGTGCCACCATAGGTTTTAGCATTTAACATCATTGTGTAATTGTCATTTTCTATTTAGCAAAAGTTACATTCTTGCTTAAAACCCACTGTGGTGCAGCTTTTTAAGACAGTTACACAGATTTTTTGTTGACTGGGCAAGGGTTAGGTTTTATTACATTTTTCCTTTCTGAGACTACACCACAGATAACAGAGAGACAGAAATCACCACCAGACAAATCAAATTTCCATTTTGGTTTGTTTGAAAGAGTTGAATGAATTCTATATTTAAAGACTTTAAATCTGTTAAATGTGTTTTCATTTAAAATTGGCTGGAAACCTTCAATTTTAAATAATGTATTGTCTGTGTGTGAGAGAAAAGTTAATAAAGGAGTAAGTTAAGAACTGTAAGCCACCTGTTTCAGTGAAATACAAATCTACAGAACTCCAACAGCAGTTTATGAATCACTGGGACCATTAAGATCTAGACACATTGATACACATGAATATACCATCTGCGGCTCACCTGTGACCCAGTCCTATTATACCTGCTAACCAGATGAACCATCAGATAGCCCCTCTCTCGAGACTCTGTAAATGTATATGTCTAAGTCCTCCATTCAGTGCTGACCTATCATTAACCTGGGAGGATTTTCTTCAGTCGTCAGTGAAAAGCATTTGAGTGGATCCGATTGAATTTCTCCCTTTCTGACACTTAAGTTCAAAGCAATCATGTGGAGTAGGTAGAAAAGTCCAGAGAAATAACTGAATTTAAGAGCTGGTTTGAATGTTTTTCAAAAGAACCGCAATGGGGTTTTGATGAAGCATGATGATCATTTCCTTGCCGTCGTGAGCTTTGAGGAGAACTAGGGGGAAGAAAACACAGACGACTGAGCACGTCTAAGTTTTATTCCTTCTTGGCTTTGGTAAAACCTGTTGAGGTGCTAATAACAAGATGCAGACTGTCCACAGACTCGGTTTTGACAAGTCCGCAGTCTCCATTTCACTCAGAGGGTAGATCATTGTAGAGATGAAAGCGGGGAGGGGAAATGGAGAGGCCTTTGGTGTTAATCAGGTGCTGATTGGCAGCTTGGGAGCCTTTAAGAGGTCTGAAAACCTGTAGAGAAAAGGGTCATTATCCCAGAACACCACTGCATTTCTTCCTCATTGTGGTCAGTGTTGGCACTAAGATCGGTTTAAAGATTAGTATCATCCTTATCTCCTTGTTCAGCAGCACCTGGAGGGAAAATGCATCTGTCATTTACTACTTTATGTTTCTTAAAATCAGACTGGAATTAACAGTTCGGTAACGCTTTACTTGACGCCTATCTCTATAACACATTATAACCATATAATGAGTTATAATGTAGTTATAGCACTGTATAACTATAATTATAAACACTCACAAATTATCATAATGCTTTATAACAATAAGCATACCGCACTATAAAGCCTTTTATCATGACTTATAAGGTCAGGTATTATAATAGGTTATAATGATAGTTATACACGTTTATAAGCCAATTATAGCACATTATAACTATATTTATAATGCATTATAAATGTGGGCATTGTCAGCGAGTTACTAACAATTATAACGTATTATAATACCTGACCTTATAAGTCAAGATAAAATGCTTTATAGTGTGTTATGATTATTGTTATAAAGCATTATGATCATTTATGAGTGTTTATAACTATAGTTATACAGTGTTATAACTGCATTATAACTCATTATAAGTATGGTTATAATGTGTTACAGAGACAAGCGTCAAGTAAAGTGTTGCCAAAAGTTCTTTCTCTAAGAAATCAGCACATAGGGCTATATTCTTGGTGCATACCTAAGCCAATACTTCAACATGTATCACAGTTTCTGTGAATATTTGGTATTGACTGAAAATCTTAGTACAGTAATGTCCTTGGTGTAACATCTTGGCACCAATGCTTCACCACACAGGCAGTTCAACCAGTGAACCATCTATTTCCCTACGTGCTGCCTAAACCCACTTTTCATTTCCACATTCACATTCCCAAAAAGCATCCATGACTCCACATGTACTCAGTGCTGCATTTCAAATCATTATGTAGTTTACATGGTGCTGAAGCTACAGGATGACTTGTTGCTGTGAGTTTTGACAGTTTGGCCATGTATGACCATTATCTGAACCTGGGAACAAGATCTCCCAGAAAGCTGAATCTAGGTCAGCTGGAGTTGGTTCTGAAGAAGCCTCTTGGATGAGAGGTGAAATGTCTTCAAGAGTCTACGACCAAGCCCAGTTGACCTAGATTCAACTTTCTCAGAAAACTGTGACCTAGACAACTGAAAACTTTAACAATTAGCTAGACGCCATTCTTTCTACAACACAGGACAAATGCAACAGTGAATGTGCAGGATCTTCTAATGACTCAGTAGATGTTGAAATAACATGAACAAAAAGTAATAACTAGTGGTAAATCAGCCTAGTGGGCTTGTTTCCACTTTGCTGTGACATCACTTCAATGCTGGAAACATGGCAGCTGCTGATAGCAGCATTTACTGAACAACTTCATTATATCAGTTACAGCAGGTTAGCTTACCTTATCATGGCCACTGTAGCTAGTCACTAATGGAAACACACATCTAACACTGTGTACACTGTGTAGGCTTTGAGTTTCTTACATATAATGAAGGAGAAAAGGCAGTTATGATTGATGAAGTTGGAGACCGTTGCTGCTAGACCAACACTGGCTCTAGAGAGGGACTGGGAAAGGAATTCAGCTTATCCACTGATTTATCTGCTCGGACTGGTTGCACAAGTAACACTGATGAAAGGCACTAAAGTCGGTAAAAACTCTATGATGGTTTTGGAAATCTACAGGATGATAGAGATTTTTAGCAGCAGTTCCTCTGACCAATCTGCCTGTGCTATGGTTTTATCTGCTGCGTGGGCTTAATGTTGTAAAAGCCCATAGGTTTTAAATGGTTATTAAAAGATTTATAGCCAATGTTATGTGTGTTTATTGGTAAAACATCATGAATAATCGTTCACATAGAAGATATTAAGACATAGTCCAGTTATAACATCAGGAAAGAGGACAGTGTCTCCTAGCAACAACGGCCAAAAGTGAAGCACAAATCATAGTGCTGTTTACAGTATATATGTAAAACAGGGTTATACTGTTTTGATGAATAATTAAAAATATGTTTAAATATTGGAGATGACAATTTAAATCTTAGTTAAACATTTTATTCCTTTTTAACCATGCCTGAAGCAGACCCCTCTTTATGACCCCAAACCTGAAGATTGAAACCTAAACCCTACACCACCCTTAACTATCTTAACACCATGACTAAACCTGAGTGGGGACCATGGGGACAGGAAGCTCTCACTCTTTCATGCCCAAATAGAGCTCTGCTCCAATAAATATGTTCACAAAATCCTTTAGGAAATGGGACACAAGTTGGTTAATTTGAGGGGTGGCAGGGGTTAAACACTTTCCTCAGCGTTTCAATCTGTCACTCTACACTGCTGCATGCTGGGACTGGAGCCTGGACCTGAATGTGAGAGTCCAGCTGAGCCTTTCCAAGGACACTAGATCGTAGGCACCCCAGAGAGGCTGCCGCTGTTGCCTTAGGAAACACACAAACCAGCTGTGTGCCACACACACCCAATCCATCACCTGAGTCTACACTGCTCTAAAATCTCAAATAACAATGTGATTTCTTAATCCAAACACATCTCAAACCTCCAACCTCACAAACTGTAGCAAACACATTTTCTCAATAATTTTTGCGCTATGTCCGTCTAAACTAATGTCATTCACGAAGGACTGGCAGCAGTGAGTTTTCCTCTGTATCTTGATGGGGCCTCCCAATGACTGAAGTCTCCTGCATGTAGCTTAAATCTGCCTGTTTAACTTGAGGCCCTTGCAGGATATGGCATGTATTACACGCACACACCGCTCAGCTTAGATTGTAATCTTTTGATAATATACAGCCAATTTCCACCCAGTTACATACAACTGATTGGTGCAGAGTTAGTGGGGTAGTTCATGCCTCTTTTAGTGTCGACCTGCTTCATAAAAAAATGCAGCATGTGACAAGCCCAAATAAGCTTTTATCACAATGCTATGCATAGTTTTGTTCTCACCACTTCTTTGTCTCAGAATAATCACAGTGTGTTGTCAACACAATTGGCATTTGTAAATTGCAACTTGATTAGTTTTCTCATTGAGATGTTGCAAGATAGCAATGAGGATGGGAGGGAACTGTCACATATTTGCTGCTAACTTTCAACACTAAGTGAAGGGTGTTTTCTGTCTTTGGTGGTTTGTTAAACCACGTATATGATTGGATCGCTCATTAATTCTCATGCTGTCACATCCAAGCATTAATCATTTTTTAAGTGTGCTTTTAAACTGCCACCCTCAACATCTGTCTAATGATTTAATGTTGACATATTACACAGTGACTTGTTTTTCTGCCACTGATATATTCAGATGCTTTGATGCAATGAAGCGTTGTAATTCATTTTAACCAAATTAGTGCTCCATGTCGTATTAGATTTGATATGGTGAAGCTTGGGCACATTCTGTGTGAGTGTGTCTTGAAAGTCAGCGCACTTAAATATGTATGGTTCTTTACTGCAGTCATAGTAATGAATAGGTTGGATTTATACTAGCATTTACCAAAACATGTAATGTAAGTCATAAATGTGTAAATGTAAGTTTTTGGTAGCAAAATTACTTAACATTCATAAGCCAGACTGTGTACTAAGATATAACAATGTTCAAACTTCCACTGTCCATCAGTAAGATCTTTATCATTATTATCCCTGGCTCTCCTCCTCCTCCTTCCCACTCCAACACCCCACTTATCTTGATGAGCTGTCAACCTTGAATTAGCATCAGGCCTCACTTTAAAGAAATGCAGTCTTTAGTATGTGTGTGTGTGTGTGTGTGTGTGTGTGTGTGTGTGTGTGTGTGTGTGTGTGTGTGTGTGTGTGTGTGTGTGTGTGTGTGTGTTTTCATTGCACACTGCTCTATGCATGTGTTACTGCGCTATGAGTTCCCAACATTGTGGCCACTAGCCTCAACAGCCACAACCCATCTATCTGCTGGTCACCACACCTATAGGAAATCCAGCCACAGGAGATGGTTTATACCTCAGAATGTTAAAGCATTTTTCACATACATGTCTTGGACAAACAAATATTTCACTGCCCCCAAAAAATCCCTTGACTTCCGATTAACATTCAGAGGCTCTTTCAACAAAGTAGTGCTTTTGTGTAGTATGCAAATTTCAACTCAACTGGCATTTCCATTTAACTTCTGTCTCACAAAATTTGAAATGCCCATAAAACAGGTGGAAACCTGCTCCTGAGAAGGCCATGTTGTGTTTGACAGGGGAATTTGAAATGCACACAGAGTCACAGGAAGACAAGTTATTAATGTCAAGTCTCCTAAAATTTTTGCCCAGAACCATCTCATTTGTATTGACATTTTGTTCTGACAACTCTACAATTACATATTTTGCTGTCACTCTGAATTCTCAATGGGAAATTAATGTTACCTCTTCCTGCATTAGGACAAAACATAGCCAGTGATCATAAATCACATGGCAAGTGCATGTTTTCTTATACACATTTGGCATGGGCTGATAATGTATACTAAATCCTGTTTGTTGTTCATTTATAGCTTCTTTACACTAAAAGATTGTGCATGTTCCAGCTTTAACACCAGTGTATGAATGGTTTCACACAGTGGAAGGACCCAGGCCAGCTGTGGTTCTGATCCAGCCGTTCACTAGTGTGGGTCCAGACAGATCAGTGTGAGGGAGGGTTTGCTGCTGTGAGGCTGCTCCACCTAATCCCAGGCTGCATTACTCAACCAGTCCAGTCAAACAGCACACAGACGCGGGGACTTCCCCTTCCCTCCAAAGACGTAGAGGAATACTGTATTGCCTCATGCACCACTGAGGTAATACCATTACTTCAACCACATGCTCCAGAACCTAACCTGAATATCATGTTAAGTGTGCAAACCACATTGTGTGAGAGTAAATTCAAAGACCAATTTGTCCTGTGAAATTTTAAAGCAATAACATTCCCACAATTCCTTATCGTTGCATCTAAGTACATCTCAAGGTGCTATGTAACAACATTTTCTCTGGTTGTAACATTAGTCTGCTGAGAGTCCTCCAGCAGAGAGCTTTACCTTAACTCCTGCCAAGAGCACTGAACAATGCTTTTAGTCATTTTCATGTTTGCTCCTCTAATAGATACCAATCAAATCGTCTTTAAGGGGAAATCCATCAGATGGGTGTGCAGCAGCTCCACAAGGTATTGTCTTTTGCACGCAATTCTTAAATTACTACGTTCCACTGTTACTGGCACTCTTTCAATACCTTCGGGATGTTGAGGGGTGTCATTTTTATTAAGCTCAGAACAATGATCATATCTTTGAAACATGGCTCTTAAAATCCACCACCTCTAATCACATGTAGTTCACAGGGAGATAACAGTGTGTAATTGAGATGTTTTGGCTCTGTTCTCAGCGCAAATAATGAGAAGAAAGAGGTTTGAACAGGATGTGATATGTAAGCCTTTCCATGAGGGAGAATGGCACTGAGCAAAACCTTTGTATGTGAAGAAGACACATGCAGGTTTGTTCTTCTTTAGTAGCAGAATGAGGAGAGGAGGACGTGTAAAGAGTGCAAACTGGATCTGCACTGACATATTTCCCTCGATAGATAAATATAAACTTGAAGCAAAGCATTGGGTCTATCTCTGAAAACAAACAGGGCCATATATTTCACTTGGAATAACAGAGATCAGCTGTATCAACACTGATCCTCCTACTGCAGCCAGCCACCTCAAGTGAGAAACTATCGAGTCTGCAAACCGTCCCCTGAGTGCATTCGAGCAGACATTCGGCAAAGCCATTGTCATTCAGCTGAGTGGGATATTGAACTAATCAGGGTTTGTTACTTAGGTCTACAATCTGGTTAATGACCAAGACCAATCCAGTACAACTGTCAACTTTTGAAAAATAGAGAGAAAGAGTTAAAAAAAAAAAAGAGGCAACTCTACGTACAGACACAGCTGGAGAGCACTTTATGGCTGCTATGATTTGATGGCAGTATTATGTTAGCGCGGCCTGCCTAACTTTTCTCTCGCAAATAATCTGACTGTTGTTTGCACTGGCACAGCTGTTTGCATTGCCTTTGTTCAGCTGTCTGTGCTCTCCCTCCCTTTTCCCAGTTTGATAACATAATACTCTTGAGTATGTTTCTAAAGGGTTGTAAAAAGAGAAGGAGCCGCTATCTGCTCTTTAACCGAGACGCGGATTTACACACAGCCCATGAACCTGGAGCTTTTTGCCGTCCGGTATTTTTTCTCTCTCTCGTACTTCCTGGAGATGTGAAGCGTGCAGGGTTGAAAGACTCATTCTCTTGTTTTCCCTTTCACTATCAAAGAGATTCAGATTGTCTGAACCTTTGATGTTGAACATTATTCACTGAATAACTGCGTTTATACTGTAATGTCAAAGAGACACTGAAATTCAGATCGGTGTAGCCTGTGAGAAAAATTGTGTTGATAACATTTGTTTTAACAGCGATCATGCTGCCCAGATGTTTTCTTTCATTCACGTACAAGGGAGCATTTTAACATTAAATACACCTGCAAACTCCCTACATTAAAGTTTCAACCAACTGACTAACAACAGTCAACCTTTGTCAAGTCTTAAGATCGATCACAGTCTGTTTCTAACTTTAAGTTTTGCAATTGCTACATAGCCAACGGCATTAACAGCTGTTTATTACCAGTTGTGAGGCAGCTGTTTCCTGCAGCAACGCCACTGTCTATCACATATTTTCTTCTGCTGAAGTTAGCATGCAAACTAGTTAGCCATAGCTGTCATTTTCCAATAGCGACTCACTGCAGCCTCCTATCTGACCTGCCCTGCTCGGTGAGCGCATTATAACTTCTCATATAGTCTTCTAGACAACAAAAGCTCTTGTCAAGCAACCATCACCACCCCCGACTTCTGGCGTTAGACAACATTTGACAGCAGGAATAAACAAAGCTCACCTTATCTTAAATGTGATCATAAAATGGTCATAAAATAATTATGGTAATAATCAGGTGCGTTCTGGAGGTCATTCTATGAGGAAGTCGGTCCATGTAAGTATGAATATGTTACTACAGCTACACTAACACACTGCTATGTTGTGTATTGTGTTGTGTCTTTTTTTCCTTAAACAACCAAAAACTGTTCAAAAACACAGATAGCTTGTGTTTTTATTGTGTCGGGAACACAATCATTTTTGAGACTGGCCAACATTAGGAGTATTCAACTTTCCATTGAGTCAGCAAGATCCTTATCTCTGTTCCCATTAGCCCCCCCCCACCCCTCTCACTCCTCACACCTATCTTGATAAGCTGTCAACTCTGACACAACATGCAGCATGGGGCTGAAGAAAACACATGTGACACTGCTTTCTTTCTTGGTACTTCTTTTTTTTTAAATTGTGTTGTGATTTCCCAACATTGCGGCCACTGGCCTCCACAGCCACAACCAGCTGACTGCTGGTCGCCACACCTATAGGAAACACACCCACAGGACATGGTTTATGCCTCAAAATATTGCAAACATTATTCACATCCATGTGTTTGGTAAACAAATATTTCCTTAGCCAGAAAAATGCAGCAAATATACAGTTAAAAATTCAGAGGGAGGTGCAGTAAAATTGCAAAAGAGCATTACAAGTTTTTCTGTAACTGTGACAATCTGTTGCCGCTTCTCCCTTGTTTCTGTGTGACTCCCACAAAATAACAGCGATAAAGGAAACTTTTTTGTTCTCATTAAGCTTCAAATTGTGTTTCATTATTTTCCCTCAGTAAGGTTTTAATGATCAAGTTGAGGCACTTGGTTACAGTTTGAGAAAGATCATGGCCTTGGTTAAATAGAAAGAAAGCCAACACTGATTTGACGCATGACTAACCTTTTTAGCTTAAACTAAACTTAACAGCATGTGGCAACACACCACACCAACCCCAGTCATGGCAGTCATGACACCCGGACCTCACACTGCCTGGACTGGAGAGGGGACATGAATGGGGATGATGGAGCTGATCCACAAAAACAGCATTTTATTTCATCGAAGGTCACAGAATTGTGACCCAGCAGATTCACCTTTGGCCTCACAAAATCACTGTCATTGTCAAGACTGTCTGGTCTTCCCCTTGTCCCTCCCCGTCAATGAGGCAACGGCAGCTCATGTTGATTGATGACAGTGGAGACTATGCATTAAAGTTTTGTTTCTACTTTTCTAGCTTCCATGTACACACATCTAGACTAAACACACAATAAGAAAAGGTGCACTTACAGTATATTCAAAGTCTGGGGGCTGCTACCCTCATGCAAGCATGACGGCGTGCTTAGTCAGAGCCCTGCAGGCCAGGCTATAGTCTGGGGGGACTCTGTGTTTTGTTTCAATCATCAAAGCTATTGGGTTTAGGGTCTCCTCTCTCCGCCTATCACTCAGCAACACTCATGGCCACTTGGACTCTGAAATTTTACTCCAGGCTGCTGAGAGGAGCGGGTGGTGGGGCTGAAGAAACGTCTTCCTGGCCCTGCTCTGCTCTGCCGGGGGTCACTTTGCCATTCTTCTGTTACACAAAAGACTTCTTCAAGTGCCTGTCTGACAATGGCCTTTAGATCACTGGAGCGTAATGATTGCTGGTTAACGTGAATGCACTCTGTATTAATTGAGCCAGAATTAATATGAAGTTTTTGGAATTTTTCTTCTTTCTTTTTTCAAAATATAAGTTGGCAAGCAAACTTGCTAGTAAGCATCTAGCACCTAAATGCGGATGTTGTCCTGAATTATCATTTTCTCCACAGCAGACATTATTGTGAAGGGTTAGTCTCAGGACTGGTCCCAGAGCGGGACTCGTTCTGAGCCTGCTAATGAGCACAACCTCTCACTTTCAACCCTAAGAGCTAACATCATGTCACTCACAAGCCCCTCATAATGAACGTGCACAAACCACATGTCCACAATAGCGGTGAAGCATGATTTCACAAGACAAGCCTTTAACTTAGCACAAAGGAGTGTCAGATGTGCTGACACAAAAGATCTCCCTTCTTTTCCTGCTTGATTTACATAGAGTATAATGCACTGAGGGAGATTTGCACACCACATTAAAATGTATTCAGGGATTCTGATTGGGTCACAATGAAAAACATTATCAAATAAAAATAATTAAAACAAGATTTGGAGTTTATGGTTTCCAGACTGTTTTTGTTTAGCCATCATCATAAACACAGTTAGCTGTGTCTGTCAGTGAATCAAGAAAACACTGGGCCCCTTCTGCTGCGCTGACCTTGATTCACAGATCCAGTGAGACTTGCCAGCGGTTCGCTCTCTTTCAGCACAAGTCGACTCAGCCAGTGACAGACAGGCACCCTCATGTCAAAACACTGTCTGCCTCTGCCAGCCTATAGCCAGGCCCGGACTGCCTACAGCGAGCCACGGTTACACTGTCACACATGACATTGCTCACATATGTCTATGAAAACATATGCTATATATTAAAAGAGCAATATGTAAGGCAACGCAGCAGCCAAGCCTTTTCAGTTAAATAGTTTGTGAAGCTCCTCCATGCACTGTCCTTTATGTGACGTACAGCCGCCACCTTTTAGCTTCCCTGCCTAAAACTTTCACTTTTTAAGTGTTAATGTGCGGAACTTGAAACCTGGAGTCGTTCTATTAGCAGGTGCTGGCTTGTCAGACTTTGAATTCGCTGAAGTTATCTTTGCTTATCAGTTGTTTAATATGATTCTTTTGGTTGCTAATGGGAACGCTTCGCTTTGTTGTTTTGGACCATTTAATGTGGAGTAACGACGAGAGGACAGAACCAGGCAGAGATGCCAGTTTGTTGCAAACCGACACCTCTTCAAAGGGCTGCAGGTCTGCCAACCATGCAGAGGTATCCTCTTTCTGACCTGAGTTCAAAAGGCAAGACTTGTTCTCACACTTTAAGCTGATCGGATGTTTAGTTTGACAGTGCTATAAATAAAGAGAAACATGTTTAATGCTTTTTAACATGTTCAAGCATCTATATTTGGCTTTATTCAAGCGAGCAGGACAGCAGCAATTGTTTTTGTAACATTATCATCATCATTATCATCTTGTACCTGTGTAAGCAGCCAAACCTGTGCAACTTCTTTTCTGGATGTCTATTTTAATCCCACCCATAACCACAGGAATGCCCTGAGGTTGAAGACGAAGGAAATTGTGAGCCTGAACATTCCCATTTCTCACTTTTCATGATTTCTTGGAGGCAGTACTGTTGAGCACAGAATTTCCCTGCCTTCACGTGATGTAGGAAATAAAATCATGTAGCCAACCTGTTCAGCTGCAGACAACATGGACGATTTCAAAACAGCAAGAACTAAACTAAGCAGCATGTGTTTGTTTTTTTCTTTCATCATTGTGCTGATTCTTTTTTTTTTTTTTTACCAAACATGTTCTGTTTGCTAGGTTGTATTAATGAACTCTCTGAGCACATGTCTTTTGATCTCAGCTTTGAATCACTAAAACCTTTGAATATGTAGTTTTAGCTCAGAAAAACAAGAGCAAGAAGACAACTGCAAAACACTGTAGTGATGAAATACTCCATACAGATAATTTGTTTATTTGTTACTCTCTCCATTTCTGCACCAAAAACACAAGCAGCTCTCAGTGTTCAATCCTCTGAGCCAAACTGATAATTAGAAAAAGTATTACGCATTACACCATGTTGTCTGTATGACACCCACACATACATTGCCTACATACTATTTGTCATCATGCTGTGTGGAAAATATTTCTCCCACTGACAGCTTTATGATTACTTCACACAGCATATTGAGAGTCACGGCCAAGAAAAAAAAAAAAGATGGCAGTAAAACACTCCTGCTGCCTATTAAAGCATAGTGAAATATAACCATACTGAGGTTCACCATTGATCATGTGTCTCTGCTTCTTCTGTACTTTCTGAATACATGTGCAACATTTTCTTACTTTCCTCACAAACTGTCTGAAAAATATGTAATTTGTCTACAATGCAGGATAAAGTTGAAGCATGTCAGGTCAAGCCAAAAAAAATTAACAGTCAGGCGTTAGTATTGCAGCTTCCAAAACTTGGCCGAGGCTGCATATTATTCAGCTGCAAGTTTGTTTAATAGCTCACTCCTGTGTGAGGGCGGACACAAAATAGACTGAAAAAAAAAGTTAGCTCTGTTTGTGTGTAATGTGATTTACATTGTGTGTCTAGCAGCACATTCACATAAGAAATGAAAGTAGACTCATTAGTTTAACATTAACAGGTAGTTGACATGCTCCAGTGAAGTGGACCCGTCCAATATTGAGCTTTGCCGTGTGTCTTGTAAGTGAGCTGTTCCCACATGTTTCCATGCTCTTTGTGCCTGCCCCACTTCTCCTGCAGCGCAGTCACACACACGTCTATAAACAAACTGAAGATTGTCCTTCCCTTGTTAGTTGACACTGTATAATCTAATTGTCAGTATATTGACTCACTAAATGTTGGCATTGGGTCCAAGCCCAGCGCTAAATATGACAAGAAATAAGTTTGTTGTCATATGAAATTAACAGAGAACACTTGGACTATACTTTAATTTATTGCCGTGAGGAAAAGTGGAAAGTAAACATTCTGACAGGCCTCTTCTATTGAATTCAAACCCCATATTGTTCCTTTTTTTGAACTTCCTACCACCACATACTAGTTTTTACTGTCATATCATGGACTTACTTCCAGTTTCCTTAAATAACACTGTGGCCCACAATCTGCAAACTTACAAAAACCACATCAATTCAAACTGCCTCATTCAAGAGTGAGAAGATTGAACATGAAAACATATATCAGCGAGCAAAATGCCTGTTCTATCTCAAGACTCATTCCTGGTGTGTGATCACACACTCTGTATGTATGTGTGTGTGTGTGTGTGTGTGGGAGAGCTGGTGGATTTTGTTTACTTTTGAGGAAAGCGAAATGCAGGGTCGCCTATATTAAAACTGACAGGCCCATTTGGAAGCAATCATCAAATGTGTCATGGAAAAAACGCTACGTCATGGTGCAAGGGACGTCAAGACTTTGCCAGCATCAATATTTTCCTTCAAGGCTGGCAATGGACATCATTTTGACTGGGCTTATGGACTTGTTCTAGTTCCTCTCGACATGTCTACGGGTCATTTTTCTGCAATAAGAGGAATAATCGTCTCTCGTCATCATTCTTTCCTCTGACACAAGCCTGCGTGATCTGGTCTATGTATTCGTGATGGAGTGGACTGTGATCAACAAACAGAGACAAAAGAAGAGGAAGAGTTTTATCAGTGTCACCTCCTCCACATAGGAAGTTCAGGTAATTAGCCACACTCACCTCAAGTGAGGGCCAATATCCTCTGTGAAGAGGGCACTGTTCTAACTCACTGATCCCGGGGGCCTCCCAGCTTTGGGAGACCACCTCGTATGCTGTGATGGGCAAAGGATCTAATCTTCCTGCCTGAGTAGTTAGCATCCTCCCACCTGAGAGATTGTCTTAGTGATCAATGATTTAAGCTAGTAGACATTCCTCGCCACTCCACTTCATTCTCAGACTGCCTTGTCCATTGCGAGGACAAATCTAATCAAACGCAGATCTGACTTTCCTGCGCTATGACATATTGTGCACTTACACATAAATCACTTAATCACATGATCACAGGGGTCAGCTCAGCAGTATGAGACCTGGTATTGTTAGCCAGGTGGAAATGCTACGCTGATGAGTAGTAGGCTCCTAGCCTAAGCAGGGATAATCTGATTTGTTTCACTGACTGCAGCCCTCGGGCCTCCCCTCCCCTCAGAGGATCAAACACCTCCCTCGCCATTAAGGATGTGTGAGGACACACACAGACTGATGATCCATTCACAGCTTCTTAACCTGACACATGTGCGCTTTCTCAGAGTGCCGATCCAGTCGGTTCTTATGATCCTGTTGACGTGAAAAGTAACCGTGTACAAATCCCTGTAGCTCCTCAGCGTTACTGACATACACTTTGGGAAGAAAAAAAAAAAACAGGAAGACAGACAACTAGAATAAACATGACATAAATGAGTCACCCACAGCATCACCACAGCAATTAAGCACAGTTTGAACCAATGAAAATCAAAACCCATACTCTCGACCTAACCCTCTATAATCCAATTTTTACTTAACCTCCACATAGCAGCTGGACTCCCTGTGCACTAACCGCATTGAGGTACTTTCCACATGCTCGCTCAGACATCGAAAAAGCATCACCTCACAGTACAGGCTTTGGAATAAATGTTGAAAATAACAAAACGGCCACCTTTAACAGCGGAAAATAATATTTATCCGAGTGACGATTGCTGATACCATCTGTGACACGTTCTGTAAAAGCAGCTCCCATAAACACACCATGTAAACATTGTGATACTCTTAAATGGGCTGGTTACGGTACTATAGACAAGTCCTTCTCCATGTTCTGCTCTGTGGTGGCTCGGACCCTCACCTCCTCCTCACATGTGCTTTTACATCTCACACACAGACAGAAAAAACTTTACTGGGGTAAATTCATTACCTCACTATTTTTCTTTATGCTTACACATAGCCACCATCATAGATAAGTTGAACAGTACGGGGCCAAGTGCAATCAGTGTAAACCTTTACATTCTTTCATTCACATTGTGATTAAGAGAGGTACATGTGGTGAGGACAGAGCTTTTACTGGAAATGGCAGTGCAGAGGAAGTACTCAGATCCTATTCAGCTTTTGGAGAATGCCTGCTCCTGATATGCTGCAATCATTTACATACTCATTACTATTACCAGTACAATTGTAAGTTTTGCTCTTAGTTGGTGGAGCCATGTGCATTTGTTTTCAACAAAGCCGAGGTGGGTAACGTTAACAAGAGAGTACGGGTGTGTTTGTGTCGTAGTGCCATAAAGCAGTCCATGTTTCTCGCAAGACAAGATCTGGGACACCGGGTCGGGGCTCTGATCTTGCAAGGTTGGTTTTCGGCCAAGAGACACTAGGCGGAGGGCAGAGAGCCTCCATTCTCCCCATAACATGTCATTCAAATATCACTATTACTCTGAAGCTGTTTTATTAACGTAGAAATCTTGCATAGTTCCTCTTAAATGGGAGATGAAAGTGGACAAAACAAATGTAAACTGTTGGCAGCCTAGCCCATTATGGAAATAATGTAAAAAACAAAAAACAAACAAAGAAAAAGTAGAGATTTAACTTTACACGTATGTAGTTACTTTCCACCACTGCATACTGCAAAAGTCTGAGTGTTTTGAAGATCTCTAGACATGATATATGACATATAAAAATACTCTGGTTTGGTAATAATAATAAAAAATGACCTTATTTTCTTAAAATTACATCTAATCCTTCTTCCTCATTGAAAGATCCAGAATCCATGAATATAAAAATGTTTTTGCTTCAAAAGTTTAACCGCTGGATACAATATATCTCCTCCACTGAAATGTCCCCCTCAGTTTATGTGCATAGCAGGCTTTAAGTTTTAAGTTGCATATTGGACAATGTCTGGCTTCTAAACCATAGATGGATTAGTTGTTAAATTAGAGGAGCTGTATCTGTAAATTCTTCTGTATTACAAACCTTTCATTTACTAGTCTTTCAAAGAGCTTCAGCCATCATTGGGTTTACAGCAGGTTATAATGGGCCCTCAGGGCAATGCTACTTCTTCAGGCCAGACTGGACACTGTAATTGAAAAGTGACGAGACAGACAGACTGGGCTGGAGCTAGCTGTTTAGCGTGCTAAATCCAGTAGAAGAAAAGAAGTGAGAGAAACAGAAGCAAAACAAGATCATTGCTTCCACATTTCCTGGTAAATAAAGGAATGAAGTTTGATACTAGAAAGTTCTTGTCAAGTGGTGAGTAAACAGCTGTTGGCTATTTGGCACCAGAAAAAATTACAAATAGCTCCTTTACGGTGCAGATATAAAAATGAGAACAACCTTCTTGTATCAGAGAATGGAAGCAGACTTTTTATTTCTCCACATTGTCCTTACTTTAACCAACCTGTACCAGAAGCAGAAACCAGTAGGAAGATACTCAAGTGGCTCCAACTGACAGATCACAACCCCTGTGGTTTGTGAGGGTCGGTTTTTGGAAAGGTGTGGCAGCTGCTGTGTACGTCTATTTCACCTTGTCCTGAAGCATGAGAGTAATAAATCCATCTTTACTCTGTCACACGGTGTTTTCTAGTTTCTCACTGTTGACTGTCCACAATAGCAGTCCTTGTTGAAACTACGTAACCACGTCACTTTTGGCCATACAAGAATGCAGGGGGAAATTGTTCTGTTCTGTCTTTGGGAACCAGACAGTAATGACATTTAAACAAATGGGATCAAATTCAAAATAGATGGTTGGTTGTTCTAAATCTTTTTAGGGGAGAGTGTGCCACAGAGTTTAGTAAATGTAGGGGGGAAGGGAATGCTCACTAAGCACCTAATCCACCACATTCTTGTTAGGGGTCCGAGTCTGAATTCAGGCAGGCTTCAATGCCATGCACTGCGATAGCAGGGGTTGCAAAAGGCTGAGGTAATTGGATTGGAATACGGCATTGGGTGTCAGACAACAAAAGATATCCATCTCTCTCATGGCCGCTCAGCTCTTTTGTTGGCGGCTGGAATTTATTTGGTCATTCACTCCACTCTTCCAAGCCCAGCGAGGACAGAAGAACAGGAGCAGGCCACCAGGACTGGCTCAGTCTGGTGGTCTCGCATGCAGGCCAGTGGAGTCACAGTGCCTGTGCAGCCTGTGTGTGAGAATGTGTGAACCATGGATCCCCCAAAGCCCAGGGGTCATTTGTGTGATCATTACCATAATCACATTAAGGCTGCAGGAGATTAGCACCATGGCCTCAGAGGAGAAACCCTGTCTGTGCTCCATGACGACTATAGGTCATGCTTAAAGGGAACAGTGATCATGCTGCTTAGATACCTATTAGCTGTACGATACACAGGGAGAGTGGAATCAAGTGGAAGAGCTGCATAAAGCAAGGAGGCATCCTTCCTTAGCCTGTCCTAGGCAACATGGTGTCTGCAAATGCAAGATAATGTTTTGTCAAATATGTAGACAGAGGTTATCTGTGTTTAAACTTTTTGTGTGTGCACAGCATCCACATTTTGTATGAATATATGAATATGAACAAGATGAGTTGCACACAATTTGATGTTTGATAAACTGCCATATTGTCAGTAAAACATGACGTCAAAATGATTTGTTCTGTCAATCAGAACAATCTAATTGTCTCATATATCTTTTGGTTTTGTCTGTGCTGTCCTGCTCTCCCCCCACCTCAGTACCTCAGTAATCATCTCAACACAAGCATCACTTCTGGGCAGGTCATGGGGGCACGCCAGACAGGATCCTGTCACATCCCCCCACCCCAGACCATCCACTCTCTATACTCAAATGTAGCTTTTGCCATCAACGTAAAAAAAAAAAAAAAAAAAAAGGTCCCTTGGGTAAAAAAATTCTCCAATTAACCCTAATTACCCAGAGAGAGCATTTCAGTGAGGCCTGTAACCTGAGATGCCTATCAACTCAGCGACTGAGGCGAGCAGGGAGGAAGCTATACCTTTCATCTTGAAGTTCAACCACAGGAAACGTGACGTCTGAATTTTGACAGCAGTGATTTAAGATGGTGGAAATAACACTCAGTAACTTCCCTCTTACAATACACACCTTACTCCAATACTACTACTACAACTACTAAACAAGGTGCCTCAAGGTAAAAATGCTTTTGAATGTTTAGGCATCCCTGCAGAGTCTACAGTTACATCTTATTTCACTGTCACATCTAAACTAAAGATAAGATAAGCTTTGCCGCTTGAGTGAAGAAAATGAACTAGCCCTCAGCTGCTTGTACGGTTTCTGACAAAAATAAAGGTAAAAAATGTCTGACCTTGCTTATCAGATACAAATGCATACAAGTGGGACATGTGACACTGACACTCTCATAAACAGCTATAAAGTGTGATGGTGAAACATTCGATAGTTACTGATTGATACACTCCTCTTTTTTACAGTGCCGCAGTTCCCAACTGTGCTTCCTTGATTGTGACCCATTGAATGACCTGTGTAATTGGTCCACACAAATCACTAACCACAAGGGCTGAGTGGGGGGAGGGGGGGTTTCTCATCCTCTCCTATGGATGTGTGTGTGTGTGCAGTTACTGGTCCACTTCACAGGTTACCTTCTTGCAGAGATACACCTGGTTGCAATTGCCCTTTGACACCATAAGAATACTGGGGGAAATAATATCTTTCAGCAGTCTGTCAATGTATTTCTGTGGCTGCATCAATAAAATAATCTGGTCTGTGATTGTTTCACTCACACCAGTGTCCATCCTGCCTGTGCATTATGTTTAACCGTAAACCAGAGGTTGATTGCTGGAAGCAGCAGTAGATTGCAAGTCATTTAAAATGTGTGACATTCCTCAAGCATCAGGCATAAAAGCTGCACACAACAGTGCCACTCTGGGGCACTGTTGTGTGCACTCCCATCACCATCATGTTGTCTGCTTTCACATTTAGAGTGAGGTCAGGCTTCAAATATTGAAATAAATCAAAAGAAAATAAAATAGTAAAAGTTTTTTTTAAATTTGAAAATATGCAGAATATGTGTAGATATATTGAATATTCCTGACTCTGGAATGTAATGCTCTTTCTCCAAGGCCCGCACTACATGAAGAAAGATATCTAACATACCATGCATATAACAAAATGCCCTTGGCTCTGCTACTGGCCTTGATGCTAGCTCATTTTCTAATCTAGATGATTTAGTGTGTTACCCAATGGCACAAATGTAGAGGAGAATAAACCCCGTTACACTTGGTCTATCAACCTTTTAAGCCGCCATAAATCTTTATGAGGTAAAATAATAGTATAAATTGTGGTCAGTATAGTATGCAACTAATGCAGGATGCAGGAAGATGGGATCTCTTAAAGGAGGGGAGAGGTATAAATTGATGCTTGTCCTAAAATATAATTCATTTATGTTTGGGTTTGTGGTTGTGATGACTTATGATTATCAATATGACTGCAGGCCATAGTTTATTTCCACTGTTATTTTCCAACACATGAGTGCCAAAGAGTCTTTAGGAGCAATCTTGAGACTATGATGATTATCCTCATATTGTGCGAGGGGGGCGGGCTCTCTGCGCCCTGCTCATGAATATGGAGGCACATGGCTCCGCAGACACTCCCCTCTCTCTGTTGAACTTGTGTAGCCAGCTCCTGCTCGGACCAACAGTCAGTCAGTCAGTCAAGTCAGTCAGTTAGCAGTGGGCTCCGCTGCCGCATGGCTACTGTGTAAACTTTTCTCCAGCAACAAGTTGGAAACTGTCGGATAAGGAAGAAGAGTAGACGGGACATAACGAGAAAGAAGCGGTCTCCTATGAATCGGGAACCTGTGCTCCGCTGATCCCAGTGTTGTTCCCCACTCGTGCATGTTTAAACCAGAGGAGAGCTCTGGTGCCGTGTGTCGGCCAGACGACTAGTACAAACGAGTGGCAACAGCAGTCCGGAGGCATGGTGTGGAGACGGGGCTCAGTCGTCGCTGCCTTTTTACTCTGCTTTCTCGCCAAGGTACGTGGACTGTCCCGGAGGAGGAGGAAGGAGGACTGTGGGGGGAATGTGGATGTACTCTGATACTCTGATTACATGTGTCCCGCGTCGTATACGCGCACGGCTATGCTAACATTACATGTCCTCATGCAAAAAAGTTGTGTTCACGGTCAGCCTGCTGCAAGTGCAGATATCACAGGCCGTAGTGTTCAACTGTTTCTCTACATAAAGTGTTTTTGAAGTTGTTCTTTGCATTCACTGTCGTGTCTCCAACAGGTGTCAGAGGGATCTGGACAATTCGAGCTGCAAATCTTATCGATGCACAATGTGAACGGAGAGTTGCTGAACGGCGTGTGTTGTGACGGCACGCGGAACACGGCGGATAGAAAATGCACACGGGACGAGTGCGATACGTTTTTTAAAGTTTGCCTGAAGGAATACCAGTCGAGGGTTTCTGCTGCAGGGCCCTGCAGCTTCGGTATGGGATCTACGTCTGTCCTCGGAGGGAATACCTTTTCTTTCAAGACCTCTGACAGGAATGACAAATCCAGGATAGTTTTGCCCTTCAGTTTTGCCTGGCCGGTGAGTTGGAGAGTTAACACAAAAAAAAGAAAAAAAAGAAAAATCTGTTCTTCTCCTCCAAATGGGAAAAAAAGAGAGAAAATGTGTGTTTGCAGGGCAATTCTGTGCAATTACTGTCCGTCAGTCACTCTCGCCCCCCAAAACGCGGATAGAAAGCACAACAAAGAAAGAATGAGTTTCTCTTTTGGTTGTTAGCTCTCTGTGAATTATCCTTTTGAGGAAAGACCCCCTGGTCTCCTTATTATCTGCGCCAATTAAGCAGCTGCAGGTATTTTTCTCCATCAGACCCAGAGCTGTCTGTTCTGTCTAAATAATGTGCTGAGACTACACTGCCTGCATGTTTGGCCATCATAAAACCTCTATTTTCAGAAGCAGGCTTGTATAATGAGGCAAAGGGAACTTAAAAAAAGTGAATAAATTAGGAGTTGCAGTTAATTTAAACCACCAGAAACTCATCAGTGTCAATAGAATTAAATATTTCAAGAACAACATGCAGTTTAGTTTGTTCCCCTTGAAAAACTCCAGTTCTGTGTGACTCTGTTGGATACTGCTTCACACAAAGCTTTCTCGAAATGTTCCTCCATAAATATTTTCCCTCTTGCCTGGCACGATTCGACAGATAAAAAGTTGGACGGGTCATGTTCTCACTGATTTCTCCTCCTCTGCCTCCCTGGCAGCTGCTCATGTTGCACAGGACAGTAAGTCCAAAGTGAAAGCCCACTTTCTGGTTTCCTCAAGTGTCAGCTCTTCTTCATAGAGTAAATAAATTGGGCCGACAGGCCTGTGGGAGTGTTGTAGCTCGGCAAGAGATATGATTTGTCATGCTGGAGCACATTTCGATGGAGTGAAAAAAGTAGGACTGTGCACAGACTGACTGGCCCCACAGCTTGGCCCGCAAACTCCTCCACTGTGCCTGATGGGTGAAAGGCACAGTCCACTGGTATGTGTGTGTCCAATTACATCAAGGCTATTTTTACCTCAATCTTGATGGAAGTTTTTTTACTGCAGTGGTGGCATCAAACAGCCAGAATAAGTGAAAGAACTGGAAGATCATAGTTGGTTTCCTCTCACGTTGTACATTTGTGTGTGTGTGTTACCTGTGGGGCAGAGCAGATCGTTTGGATGTGTGGTTTCCCTATGATCTGATAGCCAGTAAAACAATGTTCTCAGCAGGGTAGCATGCAATTTGATATGGTCTGTATTTTTTATTTACTCTGCACTTAGACACTGGCGCCTCACACCTTTTTAAAAGACAAAGGTTTCTGTTTATGTTCACACTATGGCAACACTAAGTTGGCATGGACACTCGCAAGCAGATTAGTTTAATCTTACACGGTTGAAAATCATTCCTGCATGAAAACAGCACTTGTTGACATTGAAATGAAAACTGGTGCCATTTCAAGTTTGAGGTCTCTAACTGAACTCAAATTTCTTTTTTTTTGACATGCTGATAATTTGGGAACTTCTTTCCAAAAATGACCTTTTAAACAATGTTATTGTCCTCAGCAGAGGCATTGAAAGATCAGGATTAGCTAGAAAAACATGGAGTTAATTAAATAAAAGCGTTAAATGATAATATTTGTTGACTGTATAGTGGCTCAGCTAAAATATCTTGGGTTTAGAGACTAACTCATTGTAATCCAAGTGTAGGACCCAGGCTGAGATCTGATGAAGGACAGAGCGGCTCGTTAAATTCTCTCATCCTTCACTCTAAGTGCTTTACTTCAGTGCACATTAACAATCGTCAGGTTAGGTATGATATCACTCTTTGTCCTTTTCATAAGTTGATTGGCTGTTGTGGACAGATGGCAGTGTGGTGCAACTGGGTTGTTGGGTACTCCGAGTTCATGGAGCCCCCCCCCCACCCCCCACACCCCTCTCCCCTCCCTCCCCACCATCCTCTCTTGTGAGCTGCATGAAGTTGGCCTCTTGTCCAGGCCAAGGGCTTTGTTTAAGTCACGCTCGGTTGGACCCCAGGCATTTCATCGCTTTAACCTTGCCACCCACAGTAACTGCTGCACTTAATGAGGCTACACACATGTGCTTAGATCAGGTAGGGCGAGAGAGCCAGGCGTCCAGCTGAATGCCGTCGGCTGGGCATCTTTTACACGAGCACATCTGTGTTTTAGAGCGCTGCCTGTGTGGATTCAGCCCATGTCTGCTGGTGGTGGCTTTTTATATTCCACAGAGAAGTGAGGTTCCCGGCTACCCAGGCCCTCGCAGTGTATCAAGCTGGGACAATGGTGTGCCCTCAGTGACTACAGTGAGGATTACAGAACATAATGGAGGCAGTGCAGCTGTAATGCCAGTGCAGGGCAAGCAACAGGAAGCAGTTGTAGTAGACTCAGCAGTGATGAAGTTGGCTCCCAGGCAAGCTGTGACCTAGCCTCTGTGGCCACCTCAGCACATTTGCCCATGTTACACCAAGAACAAGAAAATACCTTTTTTTTTTAATTGGATTGGGTCAATTTATCTTGGCACTTATCTGCTCAATGCTCTGCTTGCTTCAACTTCCTCTCTTTTCATCTCAACCCTTAACTCCATTGGCCTTACTCCCAAGTTTGATTTCACTATGTCTAATATTTTATAGCATAATTTCCCTTTACACAATGCTGGCATTGGCACGTCCTCCCTGACCTCGGATCTGTTGGCATAATTGATTTGTTGACAAGTCGTCGCCGTCTGAGAACTGGGATCAGGTGAGTCGCAGAACAATAGCTCAGCTCAGCCTTGGCGCTAAGCAATGCCGGCAGCTGCGGGAGTAATGACATGTTTGTTTTATATAGTCTGCTCTGATGTGGCCGTTAAGTGCAAATCACTCCAGTGAAAGAGGAGGAAAAGAAATGCGCTCTGTTTAACGAGGACTTTCTCGTTGTACTCGTAGTGTCAGTGTGACGTTACATAATGTTCCCAGGCTTTGCAGCTTATCGGAGTCGTTTCATGCTGCATGGAGTCGTGACATGCATCGAAAATACATTTAATTGGGATCACCTGTGTCTTGTTTTTGTTTCCCTTAATGGCCAGTGACCCTTGCAAAGCGCAGATGAGGGGGACTGCTTGTTTAGTTAAATGCTTGATATGGCTTTCATTCCTGGTCCCGGGTTCATGTTTTGATCTTGTTTGCCTTGTGAGAGATCCAAAATCTGTTTGCTTTGTCTTTTGTTTTAGTTGGCAAAAGGTGAGATTCTTTCTTGGGGCTGAGGTTCTGTTATATAGCAGGCCGATGTGCCTCTTACAGGATATTTAATAAGCCGTTGATTGTACAACAGTCTTCCTCCCAACACTTTGTTGTGATGAAAATCTCTTGGCAAACACTGCATTGCTTCCTTCCAGTCGGTCGGCGCATTAAGTGGTTTTCAAGGTGATTGTGCGAGTCGTCTTTTCATGACCGAGCCTTTGGTTTTATGGCAAACAGGGTGTGTTGCTTAGCTGTCCCAATCATTGGATAGATGTGAGCTTGATACCATTGAAGTGATTGACTCAGGAAAACTGATACAGAAGGTCAACATCCCTTTGACCAGACTGTTTACATTTCCTCTGTGCTGAGTGGAGGCCGAGACCAGTCGAATCTGTTCTGTTGTGCCTTTATTTAGACCTTTTGGCTTTTGCCTGTTATTCTGCGGGACATAGCTCCTTTTTATTTTGTTAGATTTTCTTGTAATGATACATCAGATGGCTCCGTTTTCAGCCGAGGGCAAGCTGAGTGAGGGCTGTGTGTGTGTGTGTATTGGGGAAAATTCCCCTACTGAGAAGATTCAGTAGTGTTCTTTGGCAAGTCATTGTGATTCGAACTGGAATGATCTTTATCGCTTATGTTGCTTGTCTGTTGGACAGTGTCTACTTGGCCAAGAAAGATAAGAAGACATATGGCCACACTTATTGCACTTGGACGTGTGTGTGTTTGTGTGCGTGCGTGTGTGTGTGTGTGTGAGACGGAGAGAGAGAGAGAGGGAGAAAGAGAGCGAGAGAGAGAGAGAATGTGCTCTGTAGTTCAAAGAGAAGTTGTGAGTCAGCTGGGAGCCTGGGAAAAGTGAACCTGGCAGTGGCAGACGGTTCCAAGTTGATAACTGCAGAGGAGTTATGGAGTGTTAGTGAATGAGGAGTCAGGCAGTATCTCACTCTCTGGGAGCAGTTATTTGGTCTGGAACTAAACATCCCAATAATGGCGTGGCTACTTGTTAGATCAAGCCATTATGACATTTTAGTCATAATGTGCTATAATACAGGAACATTATGAGAGTGCCAAAATACCAAGTCTCTTTTTTTTTCCCCACATGTCCTTTGGTGTGGTCCTACTTAATCATGAGAATGTAGGACAAATGCATCATTAGTCAGTGGCGATGATGATCACTTTGCTGCAATAGCTTCCATGTTGAGGCAAGTCCAAATCATGCAAGATATGGGTGTGTTGTTGTGTTTTTGTGGGCTGAAGTATTAATCGGCCAATAAGTCGTTAAAGTTTATTTTTCCTGACAACAATCCACCATCAGCTGATTTATTGGTGTTTTTTTCCCATCGGTTCTGGACACAGTGTGAAGTCTTTCCATGTAACAGGTGGACCAGAGGAGTTGTTGTTGTTTCACTCATTGAAACCACCTGTCACCTGATAATATCCTATTCAGAAATGTTCAGATTGTTCCAGAGGTCATTGAAGCATGATTTAAGTTGAGTAGAGAATACATTGTAACACTTTTTTCTGGGGGGGGGGGGGGGGGGGGTATTTATGGCTTCTCGTGTTAGTCACAACCACATCTAGTTAATGTTGTGTTGATGACTAATTTCAGAAAGAGACAGATAATCCACTGGGATCATGTGAGCTCAGTGATGTTGCGTTCGAGTTCCTGTTTTAAGGATCGGCTCATGTTCGGTGACGTATCCTGTATGTGGGAGTTTGTTTTGGGTGGCCCAAATACTGCTGTGTTAATAGTGTTAATGTAAGTAGCGGTGGGTTGGGTCGTAGTAATAGATGATCAGGTATCACATTACCACTGACTCGCTTACTGGGGTTCTGTGTGAACTGATTGCAGCCATTTGTAAGTCAGAATGTATTGTCCTGCCCGTGCTGCTGATGAGGGCTGCATCTGAAATAATAGCTGCCCCTGATTGCAGTGAAATACTGGCACAGGATGAGACAAATAGCTCCTGGAGAGATGGAAAGTTGAATGGCTGACAAAACAAGGTAAAGCCATGAAAAAAAAGAAGCTTGAGGAGTGAGTCATACCCTCCTCATTCTTTCTGCTGAAAGTGAACAGGGGTTTTCCTTTGGAGCAGATTTGTTTACCATGAAGTCATTGGCAGCGAAGAGGGGGCATCGCGGCAACGCAGAATGTCTGAAATGCCTCTCCAGCAGAGCTGCTGGCTGTTTTTCTAGTGTATACTCGGACACTGTAAGTGGATTACACTTTCTCACAATCGCATACTTTCTCCCTGAGTCTGTCGTTCGCTCTCGCAGACACATTGTTTGCTCCCTCATGACCGTGGCACAGGGCACTGTGAATGTGTAAGCTGATATTGGTGTGAGCGCTACCGGCCCTGAATCGGACAAAGTGTTTTCAGGAGTGCTGAAATCAAGACAGGCCCTCCAGAGTGTAGCGCTCCTTCAGTGTCTCACTGTCTCTGCTTTCCTGCAAACTTTTATTCTGTCTTCTTACCATCTACAACATAACGGTTCTTTGTTGTTGTTGTTTTTTTTTCTAGCCCCATCTCGATTTGCCTAAAAGGCCTCTTCTTCTCAGCCGCCTGGACGGTTCACAGCTTTCATAGCTCTCTGTTAGAAGTTTATAAATTAGCATGAAATTGAAAATCCCATATACATTGCAAAACAAAACCAACTATGCGCTTTCGCAGAACGTTGGAAATCATCCACCAGCTTCACTCGCCACATTTTCTAAACATGTGGAAAAACTGTATTTGGGAGGGGGGGGGGCTGTTTCTAAAGAGCGCAAGGTTACCGTGGCTGAGCTGAAGACACATTTTTGGCACCGTGCGACGAGAGTATCTTTTTCTGTGCACCATTCTTTATTTTGACTCTATTGTAGCTCTTTTTACCCAACAGCCTGTCCGGTGCAGGCCGGCTCTGTTTGGCTCCTTCTTCTCCTGCGCATCAGACGCCCTCCTGCTGGGTGGGTGTCCAGCTAGACCTCACCACTGCCCATGTGTCTGTCATCCTAATCGCTGCGATGCTGAGACCTCTGCCCCACTGCAAGCTTATCCTCCCTTAATCAGATCAACAGGACCATTGTTATAGGTTAACAGTTAGCAGCTCCTGTGCTAGGCCTCTTTGTAAGCTAACTCCATGAGGGGGACATGACACTGAAAAAGGGGGAGGATTTAGTTTTTTTTTTTTTTTTTTTTTTAATATGCTCTTCTATTGTCTCAGCAACATCAGAACTGACTGTTGATACGGTGATTCATGTTTGTGTTTCAAGGGGAACATGTGGGAACCCCCTACAAGTTGATGTGGATGGTTTCTGACAAACAATGAGCTGTCAGTTCTTGTGCAGAACAGAATATTTATCACCCAATCACTGTCTGTTAATGTTTATAGTTCTGTTTTCTGATGCACTAATTACATCACGATGGTCCTGCTCTTAGCTAACGCCTGTGTCTTGTCTTCCTCAGAGGTCCTACACTTTGATAGTGGAAGCCTTGGACTTCAACAATGAAACCAGTGGTGAGTATCGAGTCTCCATCATACTGTACCTTCCACCTCTCTTTTCTGTCCCTCCCTCGCTTTTCCTCACAGCAGCGTATGGGAGGTGTCCCGTCGAGGGGTCGGAGAAGGAAGTCTATTCTTCCTGAACCCCCTGCCCTCTTCCACACGGTCCGCTGGGGGCGTGTGTCTGTGTTAAGAAAGCGTGTTGACAGGTGCCTGTGAGGCGGGAGAGCCGGACAGGGAAGCGGAGGGGAGGAAAAAGCAGCCGAAGTGGGGACAGGGAAGACGCAAGAGAGGGGGAGAGAAGGAAGTGTGGCGAGGTAGAGGACTATGAAAATGTTTTCATTTGGCCGATGACTGATGGCAGGTGCTGCCAGCCGGGGTCGGGGTCGCACCGTCTCACTGTCACTGAGGCGTGAAACACAGAGTTCATCCGGCCGCCCAGTCACAACGCAGGGCGCTGCGGCCTCCGAGGTACGCCGTCGTCCTATAGGTTAAAGTTGCCTCTGACACTAGGGATGTCACGATTACTTGTTTTCACAATTAATTGTGGTATTAAACACCACAATTAATTAATTGTAAAGATTCCTAAATACCGTCACTTCCCAAAAAATATTATGTCAGAACGATATCGGCAGTTGTGCGCCAAAATAAAGGAGAATGCACAGATTCTGGTCCATTTACGTAAGGAATTTAAATGTTAGCGTGTCAAAAAAAAAACAAATAAAACCAAACGATGAAAATAAACGTAAGCATTTGGTATAGATGACAATTTGTGACCTGAATATTTCAAACACTTCCCCTGGGGGATTAATAATTGGTCATATATTAATAGATAGTTGAAATATTTTGTGTAAACAATGAGTAATGTAATTATATTTTGACTATATTTGATTTTACACATTCATAGTGTTGTGAAATTAGTTAATGCATAATAATTGTGATAATCGTAACACCATGATTATTTCTCTGACAATAATCGTACCAAGAAAATGTGTAATGGTGACATCCCTATCTGACACAGGTGGTCTGCAGTCTGAGCTCTGCGCTGGACGACATTTTAGCGTTCTGTTTGAAGACTGTGGGGGGGGGGGGACATGGTGGTACTGTGCTGAATCTAAATTCTGGTTGCCAGGTTTAGTTTCTACTCTTAACTATGCCGGGGTTCAACTTCCCGCTGGCCGGCGCTCGGATTGGCGACAGCGTGATGATTCCAGCTGAGGGGAGGGTCTTATCCTCATGCTTGTTTATGCAGGTCTGTCCGAGGTCAGCAAGGTTTCGGCCTTTTCTGCTGTATTTGCCGCTCCCCAGAGAGCTATTAGGGCATTGGTGTGAAAAGCCCCCTGAATGTACACAGTCAATGCTGGTTAAGCCCCTCTGAGCTCCACCAGGCTAGCTCGCAGCTCCGCCACCTTTACATGCTGGGACCATCCTGGCTGATATTTGATTTACTCCGACTCTAAATTAAAGTAAAAAAAAACAAAAAAAACAACAGTTTTAGGTCTATTTGGTTGTAAATTTGCCAGCACTAACATTTCTGCAGCTTTGCTCTGGAGACTTTTATCAGTGTACATCAAAGTGTTTGAGAAACACAGTCTCCTTCTTCTATCAGAGCTTGAAAGTCTGGATTTTCTCTGTCTAAAATGAATTTGTTGCTTGAAGATGACCTCTCTAATCTTCATAAAGCTCGTCTGATTTATGGCGAGCCGCGCTCGGCAGCAGGTAGTAAGGATGTGCTACTCCTGACACAGCAGGCCAGCAGTTGGTAGAGAAATGCCACACAGTTCAGCTCTGGATTCCAGACCGATGCGAAATGTTACCAGGCACTGTGATTTCAGCGCGGCCCCCCCGCCCCACAGCACAGTAAATAAATGACAGTGGGTCCATCCCCCTCACTGCATTGCATTGCATCATACTACACAGAGGGGCGATTCACCCGGCGGTCAGCCACCTCTGCTCGTGTGAGCACAGTAAATAACGGCTGTGACACATTTTTCATTCTCTCCGAGGTGGAAGATTTAGACATCAAGTAGCGAGTGCTGCATAAGCGGCGTTAATGCGCATGACTTGTATGTATATATGTACAGTGTAGTGTCTGGAGACTGGGCTGAGCCTGTTTGCTCACTTGGAGTGTGTTTTGCTCTGTGTGCGAAGCTCATTACAGGCCTCGGCTCTCTGTTTGACAGAGCCGTGACCTCCTCGTGTTTGACATGAAAATATGTCAGTTTCTGGGTCTAAGTCTGTGTGTTTGTAAGCCCACACACCCCCCCTCTCTCCTGTTGCAGCATCAGCCGGGGGCCCTTTGCTCCCTATCTGGAGTATAGATAGATACTTTTAAGTGTGTGGCAAAGAGTTGACTCTTAGTTAGTACGAGGACGTATGTGAGAAAGGCAGCCTGAGAGAAAGTGCTGATGGCACACTGGCAGGCTTCCCAGCCGTGACTGTGGCATCGGTGTCCTCAGCACTGTAATTTATGGTGGCTGCGGTTCTGTCCTCGCCTGAGCAGATGCGAAAAGGCAGCATCTGAGACCAGTAATGTCCTCAAGCTGTAAACCTGAGAAACAGAAAGCATCCAGGGAGAGCTGGAGAGGGAGCGTGAGAAAAAAAGCAGTTAAGAGTGCTCATTACAGGCAGCCTTTTTTTCTGCATTTCCTCCTTGTACTTTTCTTCCTCTCTTGCACACAAAGTTGATTTTAATTATATACAATGTGCTATCTCAGAGATCTTCTGCAATTTGTGTAAGCATTTTTGGTTTTCCACTGTATCATCATCATCTTTAACTCCCAAATGTGCAAACGCAGGATGCTGCATCACTGTTCTCTACTCAGCTGAAACATTTAATGAAGAGGAAAAAAAAAAAAAAGTGTCTAATTTCTGACAAGAATGTTTCAGTGGAGGTTGATTTGTGTCAAACCCTGATGTTTCAGGTGCAGATGGGAAGTTGATAGAGAAAGCCTCTCATTCTGGCATGATCAACCCCAGCCCACACTGGCAGAAGCTGACCCACAACGGCCTCGTGGCCCAGTTCGAGTACCAGATCCGAGTCACCTGTGACGAGCACTACTACGGCTTTGGCTGCAACAAGTTTTGCCGACCCAGGGATGAGTTCTTCGGGCATTACACGTGCGACTACAATGGAAACAAGACATGTCTGGAAGGCTGGTCCGGACCCGACTGCAACACAGGTAAAAGCCCAGCTGGAATCACACAACAGGCCGAGACAGTCTGAGTATTTACGAGTGCGAGTGACTCCTCTAGCCAGACTGTAATCTCTGATTCATGCTGATACACCGTCTGTGTGTCTTGCATTGAATGGATCACTTTGTTCCTGAACTCTCAAGTTTTCCTCTTCCCATTCAAATAAATCTAATTGTCAGTGTGACCAGGAAGAAACCTTTTACCCACAGGGACCTGCACTATTTCTTCTTCAATATTTTACTGTCACACAGCTTCTTTGTTTATCACCAAGTCGTATTTATCCTCACAGGCTGAAATGTCATTGAGGCTAGTAATTATATCATTAACTGCTATAATTAAAATGTGCTTAAAAAATGGAGCTAAGTTTGAATCTAGTTACCAGGCAGTAAAATTCCTCTTCCTCCTCTTCTAGCTATATGTCGACAAGGCTGCAGCACTGAGCACGGTTCGTGTAAGGAGCCAGGTGAATGCAAGTAAGTGAAACTACTCTTTATGATTTATTAGTCTGTTATCAGTGATTTTATGGTATTTTCACCCCGTGAAATGTCAAACACGGTTTTGTTCAAGTGCCTTTACTTACTACGGAGGCCGGTGCCAGAAGCCTGTGGTGTGGATCATTCAGATATGTGGGGTTTGTGTCCAAGCAGCGTTTCTGTCATGGCACAGATCTTTTCCCTCTACGTGCTTGGTTTTCTGGCCAAGAGACTATCAGTATGTGGGCTTTAGCGGAGATGCAGGCTGAGCTGCTTGTAAATCTCTCACGGGGCTTTTGACTGGAGCTGCCAGTCTGGAGAAAGGAGAGGCTCAACTGCCAAGACTCCATGTTGGAAATGTAGCCGACGTGTTTCCCTTTAACGAGGCGAGTGTTATCAGTCAAATCGTGTGTAACGTACGGATGAGTCTTAAAGCGTATTGTTTGTGTAGCTAATGGCTTCCTAATGCTGTTTATGCACACAGCCAGAGGAAAAGCCGAGCGCAGATGGATATCAGAGTCGGGGCATTGTGTGCAGTCACAGTTGTATCTCATCCTCATCCTGGAGCAGGTCCTGCACTGCCCGACTCTTCCCACAGCTCAGGCTTTGGTTGCTTTCTTAGTTGTCTGATTTGGCCATAAATCAAGCACAGGGACGATCAGGTTTGTTCGTTTTGTGCACCAGCTTTGTTGTTTTTCCCAAGCCTTTGACATCATCAGGTTTCTTGTAAGTGCTTGTGTGGCCACTGGCAGAACAAGAGGTTGAGTTGCTTTAGTCTCTGCACAGGTGTGGCTATATTTAAAGCTCTGGGTTTAACTGTTTATGTGTCGTCTGCCAACAAACTCTCCAAGCAAGCTCTACTACTGCTGCAGTCAGTGAGTTAGTTTCCCATCATTGGGCCGCTGTAGTGTTTCAAACAACAGCAGTACATGGCAACGCTGGCTGCAGCCTAGGGCAGCCGTGGCTGGCCCGCGCTGACTTTATGGCAGCAGAACCACAGCTAATGATGCTCCATGGGATTTCCTTTTCTAACCCGAGTTTTTAATGTCAGCCACAGCTTTCATTTTTACTAATAGAGTAATAACAGTGCACCTGTGGGCCGAGATGGCCACAGCAGAGAGCTGCATTGAACGGCATTAACTGCACAGCCACAACATACAGATTCTTAAAAGTGGCTTATTTGCATGTAGAGGGTTAAAATCTACATGTGCATCATTGCTGTTGCACAATGAAATGTCACATTCCCCAGTAATTTGGCTGTGTAATAACTGTAAATGATTTGGGATCCTGCTGGGGAATCCTGCTCTGCTTCTCATGGAGGGGATTAGCACACTTTTAAGAATAGCCTCTTTAATCACAGACTGAGGTTTACTTAACCACCGCGTTTATTTTTACAGTCCATCCGTTTCTTGGGGCTAATCAGCCCGCTGCTCCCCCAGAGGGACACGATGTTTCCTGTCGCTCGGCTCCACCGCAGCAACTGTATCGCCACTTCACCACCTTTTAAAGAGCACACTTATCAGTGGGGCTGGATTGCTGTCCTAATTATGGAGCCCAGGAAGAAAAAGGGCAGCATTATCAGTGTAATTATGGACCTGGACATTTCAGTGGTCAGCGGGCTGCGTCCCCCTCCTCGGCCTTGGGGCACAAGCCTGAGTTTTGACTCATGGGAACCAGGATGAGCAGCAGCGTAACAGCCCAGAGGAGGGCTGAACACTCCTCTCTCTCTGCTGAGCTCCTCGCTCCTGCCAAGCCACAGGCAGAGTGTTGTTAAAGGGAGCGTCTGGCCGCATGCTAATGTTAGCCGTGCTAAAAGTCCCATTGGAACTGTAATTTAGTGTTTTGTTTTGTTTTTTTTTCTGTTTGGTAAAATGCTAACTACTCCTCTGTTTCCCTGTCTCCGAGTATTGTTAAATGCTGTTGCATAAACACCCTGCTACTTAAGATTCATTTGTGGTCTTTTAAGATGCAGCCCGGTTGTGAGAAGCAAGAATACTGCCCCTTTGTTTGTGTCATTTGTGCAGCACCATGCCGTATACACCGATGTGTGCTTCATTAAGTTGAGATTATGGCTGTACTGCCTGTGAAGGAATTTGAAATAAACAGCAGATTAAGATATTAGCATTTTCACAGACCACAGGGATTATAAAACCTCACTCTTATTGTTGCACATTAACCTGAATGTTGTGCACGTGTCTCCGTGGAGTGTGTTTGTGTATTTTGGCTCATTTCCTCCCAGGCTGAAGGCTGATGTCTTCTCTCTGTGTCCTGCAGGTGTCTCTACGGCTGGCAGGGCCAGTACTGTGACAAGTGCATCCCCCACCCGGGCTGCGTGCACGGCACCTGCGGCGAGCCGTGGCAGTGCCTGTGCGACACCAACTGGGGCGGCCACCTCTGTGATAAAGGTTCATTCTCTTCTCTTATTTCAGTTGCAGGCGCAGTGGGAGTGGCCCGTAGTGGTGTCAAAACAAACTAAACCTGTGTGAAACTTTTTTTCCCAGATCTGAACTACTGCGGAACTCACCAGCCTTGCCTGAGCGGCGGAACATGTATCAACACAGGACCTGACAAATACCAATGTACCTGCGCCGAAGGTTACTCCGGTGCCAACTGTGAGAGAGGTGAGCGGCAGAGATGCTCAGCATGACAAGTCACAGCTTTCTGTTTCGGCGTAGTTTAATGATTTTCAGCTTCAGGGCCTTCAGTTGTGCAGATGTTCAGATTTCTCATCATGAGGGTTTTGACTCGGCATGTTGTGTATTGTCTCGCCCCGATGATGTCATCTAGGCTGGCTTGATTGATCTTGATTTATCATGAACAGCAGTTTGAAAGAAAGATGATTGCTGTAACCGGGTGTGGAGGGCCAGTACAAGATGCCATCACGTTGCATTATGGGAAGTGTAGGCTCCAAAGAGGTTCACTCATAAAGCTGGTTAATAGTCAGGATATCCTGGCCAATGCTGCTTCTCATTAAAACATTTTTGTTTTAACTGTGCTGTGCAAGGCCTCAGTTTTTTTTGGAAGTGCAGCTTTTCTCATTTAAGGCCACTTGAATTTTTAGGTGAGGGACTGAATAAGTTGTTGTGGCTCTGGTTGACTCTTAGTTTGTCAAACCAAATGGTGCAAAGCAGCTCCATTTATGTTTTGCATAAAATATTTGACCTCAAAGGGTAAGAGATGGATGCTTGCAGTGAGGTTGTTGTGGGCTCACTGAGCCAGCAGACTGAAGGTCAGAGGTGCCGTCAGTTTGTAATCAGAGGAGGTGGTAACTTGGCAATAATCGGTTTCCACTCCAGCACGAGTGGGCCCCCCCCCCCACCCCAAGTCAGGTAATCCACCAATGTGATCTCCAGGGGCCGGTCATCCCTTCACTCCTCGGGCGCTCCAGACATATGGGCGTGGTGGTGCTAAGGTTCAGCTGCTGTGAACACTTACCATGGAGATGATGGTTTTTTCCTCATTAAATCTGAGCCTCGCAGGGTGCTGACAGCTTAACTGCAGAGATGTCAGGAAACCGTGCCCTCCGTAACAGGAGGTCTGCAGACCAGGGGGATACGCCGGGGCTATTGTAACACAGAGGCCCCTGGGTGCAGCGCCGCACTGCATCCCACCCCCCACCCCCTCCTCCCCACGGCATACCGAGGGCCGTCCACCCATCGCCTCCGACCGCCTACTCGTTCCCAGTCAATCATTCATTTTTGATTCATTTGGGAGCCACTCATCCTTAACTCATCCATAAAGGAGAAACTCCAGTGCCGAGCGGCCCCCGCCCTCCCTCTCCCCCCTTCTCTCCCCCTCTCGCCACTCTCTCATCTTGTGCCGCCTCTCTGAAGAAGAATGGCGGGGAGTCAGAGGGAAGTCACGGTGCGTTGGTCAGGTCAACTTAGCATGAAAGATGATTTCCTGGTGGTGTGGTCCGCCGGGCGGGTAATGTGAGTGAGACTGGGGGGATTTTGAGCGGGCTTTTTTTTTTGGGGGGGGGGGGGGGGGGGGGGTAGGTGATGGGTGAGGGAAGGAGTTGACCTCTTGGTGTCTTCTGCCGACAGAGAAAGCAGAGAGGTTTCCCAGAGATGAGTCAGAAGCTGAACTGTGTTTTAACATCAGATTTGTTTTCCTGTGAAGAAAACACAAGATTAATCTTCCAGATAACATTTCATCAGAAGAAAACTGACGAGGCATCAAAGAATGGATTTTTCCTCCTTAAAATGACTCAGATGGGTGTGTGTGCGTGAGACCTGTATGTAAAAGAGCCTTTCTCTTTCTAGCGGAACATGCCTGTCTGTCCAACCCGTGCTCTAATGGAGGGAGCTGCTCAGAAACCAGTCAAGGCTACGAATGTCAGTGCGCACTGGGGTGGAGCGGCCCGTCCTGCACCATCAGTAAGAACCCACTCCACCAGCATCCAGTACACGTCAGCAGCAGCACTCTTACAGACAAATATTGTGCAGAATAACCAGAACTGACATGTCTCGCACAGATGTTGACGACTGCTCTCCCAACCCCTGTAACCACGGCGGCACCTGCCAGGATCTGGTCAACGGCTACAGGTGTCTCTGTCCCTCGCAGTGGACGGGGAAGACGTGCTTGATAGGTGAGTCGGGCCGACCTCTCCCCACCACTTCACGGCTGTCAGCTGCACATGCAACAGCCACTAACCCCCCCTCCTCTCCCTCCTCTCCCTCCTCTCCCTCTCTAGATGCCAACGAATGCGACAGCAAGCCCTGCGTCAATGCCAACTCCTGCCGCAACCTGATTGGCGGATACTTCTGCGAGTGCATCCCTGGTTGGACGGGGCAGAACTGTGACACCAGTGAGTTGAAGGCCATCAGCTGCAGCTGTGGAGCCGGGACACCTGTCCTGCTCTGCTTTTTTTTTTTGTTTTTTTTCTTCACTTCTTTCTCCCCCTGTCCCTTCAGCGCAGCCTGAATTAAAGCTGTAACATGACGACTTGAAGCGAACCGTCGGGCAAATCTGCTGTATCATTATTAGCCCCGTGTGTGGCCAAGGCTGCAGTGATTAGAGGCGGCTCAAAACAATCCCAGCGCTAGTTTCACTTGGCAGCAGACGGGATTGCTCAATATTCTGTGCTGCACTGATTCCGCAGCCGCGTTATCCAACTCTCGCCGAGCACTCTGTAGCTCTGACAATGTTTTTAAAGGCCCCTAGCATGGGAAACATAAAGCAAAGACTTGTTTTCAAAGACAGACTATTTAGTCAAGCTGTTCAGAATTAATCCTCAGATTTGTTTTCCTGTGCAGATATAAACGACTGCAAGGACCAGTGCCAGAATGGGGGAACTTGCAAGGTACGTGTCGGGTCAGAAACCAAACGGGCTTTATCTGCTATCACTGCTTGTTTGTTTGCTTTGTTGTGTTCTTGTGTTTTTCTTGTTGTTGTTTTTGTTGTTGCAGTCTGAGACTTTTACAGTGGTTGTATAAATAGCTGCAGTAAACCGTTCTCTCTGAACTGACTGAGGAATTGTTGTGGAATTCCTCTCTGAAATCAAATCTGAGGGGAGTGGGTTCAGAGGGGTTTCTGAGGGAGGGACACACAAGTTCCTTGACCACACTAGATTAAATTACCATAAACATTATTGTGTTGAGCCCGTGCCAGGAAAATGTGTTGAAATAAATGCAGAGCTGTGATAACTTGTAGTGCCCTCCCACCCCACCAACCCCCCTCCACTCTCCCCATCTCAGCCTCGCTCTTCGTTCTGTCCTTCTGTTCCCTGGTTTGACAGTTATTGTTTGGACCCCACCCTGTCAAAACCGTTAATTAAATCTGTGGCCGCATGAGGTTAACCCTGCCCCCCCCCCCTCCCCTCTCTCTCTCTGTCTCTCTTCTCTTTCTTCTCTCTCAGGACTTGGTAAATGGCTACCGGTGCGTGTGCCCCCCTGGTTTCTCCGGCGAGCACTGCGAGCGAGACATCGACGAGTGCGCGAGCTCGCCGTGTCTGAACGGCGGCCGCTGCCAGGACGAGGTGAACGGCTTCCAGTGCCTGTGTCTGGCCGGCTTCTCAGGCAACCTCTGCCAGGTGAGACACGTCTTCCACCCCTCCACCCCCACCCCGACCGTCCTCCCACACATAATTAAGGCCACATTCATGCTATCGTTGAGCATCTTAAGCCCTTGCCCCCGCCCACCGCCAGCGCCAGCTCCCCCTGTCTGCCAGCATTGCTGTATCTTCGGGTTCGTTGTAAAGTTTCCCTGCCCCACCCTCTTAAATCGCTGTTGTTCCACAGTCCTCCTTCTTAAAAGGGAGTGCTTTGTTGAAGCTGCTCCTGGCTACAGCGGGATACATTCCTCAGTGCTGAAGCCCAGACTCAGAGGACGGCTCCTATGTCTCTGCCTTGTTTTTCCCCTTTCCTCCGAGCGCTGTGCGTGTGTTATTTCCTGGCACAGCCTGTAGGGAGGATGCTGTGGGTTCTGCTCTGTTTAGTGTAGCTGAAACTATGTCAGCTATCAGGTTCACCACTCTCTATTCAATACCTTTTTCTGCCCTAGCTGGATATCGATTACTGCTCCCCCAACCCGTGTCAGAACGGCGCTCCCTGCTTCAACCTGGCCACCGACTACTTCTGCGCTTGCCCAGAGGACTACGAGGGCAAGAACTGCTCTCACCTTAAAGACCACTGTCGCACCACCACATGTAAAGGTACGTCCTCCTGCAAGGCAACAACCACAAGCTTTTCACTCTTTGACTTTTTCCAGAACATTTCTGAAAGGTGATCTGAGCTGCGTGCTGTAGTAAAACGCTGACTAAGGCCACGTCTTCACCATTTGCCTGAACATTTTGCCCACACTTCTCCCCTGAGAGCAATACCTATATTTTAGTTTTGTGCACTGAAGTTTCTTGGCCCAAAGTGAACAGTTTTTTTTTTTTTTTTTTTGTAGTATAGCTCCCTCGATGAACCCCCCACTCCCCCACCCTCCCCTACTCCATCTCCTCAGCAAAGCTTTTCCAGTGATTCTCTCCTCCTCTGAGTTGACTGAAAATCTGGCAAAAGGCTGATAGCACTGTGTGTGTTCCTTGGTAATGACTTGGTGGGCTACCTCTTCTTTTTCCCCCTCAATGAGTACGCACATTTTTCTGTGTGTGTGCAAGTGTGTGTGTGTAATTGAGTGAGTGGACCAACCACGGAGTCAGATACCAGACGGTGAGATCCTCTCTGCTCTTGGCAAGAATCAAGTGATTACAGGGGAGAAAATTCACCCAGCGCTGTTAACCTGATCAGACAGGGGGAAAGGAAGGGATTTCAGTGCAGAGTGAAAAAGATCGCTCTGAATTGCTTATGAAAGCATAACAGCATATCGCTGTTTATCCTATTGAGTGTTTTTTTTCTTCTTTTTCACATTCTTAACACTGATACCCGTTGGCATTATTATGTTTACGGGCCTGTAACTGTGTAGATCTTAGTTCTCATGCTCCATATCCAGTGATGACAAGTAGATGGTTGCATAACTCCCAGCGCAAACACAATGAGTTACATCCTTTTTCACACTCAATCACCTGGAAGACGCAGCGTACAAACAGGCTTCACCAGTTGTTTCTAACTGTCTCTCATCTCCGCAGTGATTGACAGCTGCACAGTGGCAGTGGCGTCCAACAGCACGCCGGGAGGAGAGCGCTACATTTCGTCGAACGTGTGTGGACCTCACGGCCGCTGCCGGAGCCAGGCCGGGGGCCAGTTCAGCTGCGAGTGCCAGGAGGGCTTCAGAGGCACCTACTGTCACGAGAGTAAGATTTGGCACCCAGCACCGAATACAAGGCGCAACCCCGTCACAAATGTATCAGGACACATTCTCATTTTTTTTTCTTTTCTTCTCACAAAGACATCAACGACTGCGAGAGTAACCCATGCCACAACGGAGGCACCTGCATCGACAAAGTCAGCGTGTACCAGTGCATTTGCGGTGACGGCTGGGAGGGCGACCACTGCGAAATCAGTACGTACAACCGCTTCTCGGATCTGTTCAATCTTGTTGTAGTTTCAGCATAAACACTCATTATAAATATTAAATATGCCACATGCAAATCACACATCTGATGTCTCCCCAGATATCGATGACTGCAGCACCAACCCCTGTCATAATGGAGGGACGTGTCGAGACCTGGTGACTGATTTCTTCTGCGAGTGCAAGAATGGCTGGAAGGGGAAGACGTGCCACTCCCGTAAGAGAACTCTTTCTTTTTTTTTTTCTTTAGTTTTTCACGTGTGTAATCCTTTCAGTGCAGGCTGATGGTATGTGCTGTATATAATTACCCCATACAGTGTGTGCGAACACTCACGCAACATTTGAGGCAACTTAAGGATTTCAATTTCCCTCCAGGTGAAAGTCAATGTGACGAAGCCACATGCAACAACGGAGGCACCTGCCACGACGAAGGCGACACATTCCAGTGCACATGTTCACCAGGGTGGGAGGGCACCACGTGCAACATAGGTGAGTCACACCGTTGATCTGTTTTTGGTTCAATGTTTCTTATTTACACACAGAAGGTGACTCCGTGGGAGATCCCCCCCCCCCCCCCCCCCCCCCCCACGTCTCGTCTCGGATATTAATCAGATCTGTCAGTTCCACGAGGTCCACAAACAGTTTTTATCCCCTCACCCTGTCAGCGCTCCCTCCTCGCCCGTTTCTCCCTCTCCTGTGAGCGCTGACAGATATCCGCTTAAAATTACTGATTGCACTGACAATGCACTGGAAGGTCGCGGAATGTGGATTCCCTCAGAGAAAAACCGACCGAAAAAAGCCAAACCAACAGCCGTCTCCTGCGGCTGTTTTAAGGTTTATTATTGCTCTGATAATCCTCTGCAGTGCTGGAGAAAGCTCACTGACCAAAGCTATACTGTTTCTTTTTCTCTCTTCTCTCTCCCTCTCTCAGCCAAAAACTCCAGCTGTCTGCCAAACCCATGCGAGAACGGCGGCACCTGCGTGGTGTTCGGGGAGTCCTTCACCTGCGTGTGCAAGGAAGGCTGGGAAGGTCCCACATGCACCCAGAGTAAGTGCTCTCACTCTTCTGCTCTAAGGGAGACTGATGGAGAGGATAAGAGTGGACAGTTATTACTATTAAATGATGATAAAGCTCCTGCTACCTAAAGCAGAGGTGAAGTCCTGCATTTGATTAAATCTGACTTTCTCTCTCATCCTCTCTTGAATCTGCACCTTTTTATTTTTTTCCCCCTTTGCTTTCCCTGCCGGCCATGAGGAGAGGAGGAGGAGGAGGAGGAGGAGGAGGGAGAAGGGGGCTGAGGAAAGTGGAGACAGATGTTTCTCCCCCTCCTCCTCCTCCTCCTTCTCCTCCTCTTCATCCAACACACACCCCTCTCTCCCCTTCTCGTCGTCACATTCCTGTCCAAACAGTGACATGTCGGCTCGTTCTGCAGCCCTCCTCCATTTCCCTGGGATTCCTGCCCTGAACGCATGTTCTCCAAAACATGAATTCCCCCGACTTTTCTAAGGGAGAAACAACCGACGCTGGGAATGTGGGTGTGGAGGTGGGATGATGGCTGTTGTTGAGGAGCTGGAACCCCCCGCCCCCCCCTTTTCTTTTTTAAAGTGTGCGAGTCGGCTCAGTTGTTTGGTCTGCGTGGTTAATAAGAGAGTAATCAGCCCAGGCCCGAGCGGCCCAACACGCCTCTGCACACGCAAGCTCAGACGTGCTCTCTGCTGTCACCTGCACTAAACACTCAGACATGAGACAGGGAAAAAGACACACACTGACTGATACTCTTCCTCTCCATTTTTTGTTCTCTTCCAGATACCAATGACTGCAGTCCCCACCCTTGGTAAGTGGATGCTTAACATTTCCTGTCGATTTAGTGGGAGAGATGTAAACAGGCTTCTCCTCCTGCGCGGTGGTTTCTCACCTGCAGGCTCTCTCTGTCTCTTCTCGACGTCTCTCTCTCTACTCAGAGCCAAGCACACACCCTTCCATGTCATTCCTGGGATGCAATCAGCTAACCTTCTTTAGTGAACTCCCAGGCTTCACTCTTATTTAACCACACACCACTGGAGCTCCCTCCCAACCCCACACACACTTGTCCATTAAAAAGAACAAGTCTGATTGCCTTAATTGCCTTTGAGAATGGTTGTTATATGTTGACTGGTGAGAAAATTCCAGCCTGCAATGGCTTGACATTAAGAAAGAAACCAACGTGGATAGATGCCAGTGTGTTAGATACAAACTGAGGTCCTGCTCTCTCTTTCTCTTTTGTTCTGCAGCTACAACAGCGGAACATGCGTGGACGGGGATAACTGGTACCGCTGCGAGTGCGCCCCGGGCTTCGCGGGTCCAGACTGCCGGATCAGTGAGTATTAACCCTGCCTCCCGCTCCTCCCTGATCCCTGTTTGAGCCGTCGGTTAGAGCGGGCCCGGTCGGCCGGCGGGACCGTCCCAGTGGCTCTAAATGGAAGGTCTAGTCGGCCAATTATCTGTGCGTTGGGCTGCGGGCCAGGCCGAGCCATTTCGGTGTCACCTCACTGGGCCCTGCTGCTGTCCCCGGGGAAAACCGGCTTAGCAGGCCAACAGCTAATCAGCCATGCTCTCTGACACTGATTACACAGATTGTTTTCCCTCTTAAAGGCTTTCAGATGGCCACATTCTTTCCCATTGCAAACCCTTTGTTCTGCTAAGTCCAGCCTTTAGCTCCTGCATACCTGCTAATGATGCTGCTTTTAATAAAGCTGCATGGGGGCAAGACCGTCCCGGGCTGATTTAAAGCATGTTTGCTTGTTTTTTATTAACTGGCGTGTATGTGTACGTACTGTTCAAATGACACATGACCTCGGTGAATTTAGCCCAGGAATTAGATTTGTGTGCTGACTGCTTAACCCAATATTTGTGTGCTGTCTGGCTGTGCTCTCCATTTCATGAAGGAGCCATTTCTTACCTCTCGCGCTCTCTCCCCCTGACAGATATTAATGAGTGCCAGTCCTCTCCATGTGCCTTTGGCTCCACTTGTGTGGATGAGATCAACGCGTATCGCTGCTTGTGTCCACCAGACAGGATGGGGCCCCACTGTCAAGAAGGTACAAGTCCTCACAAGGCGTTAAAAGACACCCACATAACAAAAGCCACTCTTTCTGGTGTACATCTAACACTGTGGTTGTATTATACAGTGACGAGGAGACCTTGTTCCATTAACGGACAAGTCACAATGGATGGAGCCAAATGGGATGAAGACTGCAACACTTGCCACTGCTATAATGGAAAAGTTGTGTGCACAAAGGTATGTCTCAATCATTTCATTTCATTTCTTGGATCTCCATTAGCACCAGCACATTAGCATAGCTATTCTTCCTGGAGTCCAAACATTAAAATTGTCTATTCAAATTCTTCCAAGTCCATCAAGGAAAAAGCAGAACAATAGAGCTATAGAGTGACTAATAGAGTCACAACACACAGATACAATCATACAGTAGATGCAGACATACGTATAACACAAGATACAATACACCACCTGTACAATATAATTAAGAATCAGTAAATGTATACATACAAGGGGAAAGCAATATAGCAAAACATACAAAAACCAAAATAATAATCTCACAGGGCAGGGAAGAGAACAGGCACTACATCATATAGCATATACCAACTCCCTCATGTGCACCTGCACAATTCAACTACTGCAGCTGCAACATTAGAAGAAACTGTTAGAGCAGGAATTTATACCTCTCTTTAGAATCCATTAACACAATATAAAGTGGCAATGAATTCCACTCTAGCATGGCTCTGAACAAAACAGATTTCTTCATCACGTTAGTGTTCACTTAGGCAAAGTAAACCTCCCTTCAATAGCATGTCTCCACTGATGTGAGAACAAACAATACAAAATAATCAAGCTTCATGTAGTGTTTATGATGGCTGTGTACAGCTGTGAAGCACATGATGTCATTGTTTAGCAATGGGTGAAGGGTGGTGTAGAATAACTGTAACAAACAGAAACGGCCTCAAAAGGCTGCGTGGGCGGCCGCGTACTAGACTGGTTGATCTTCCGAGCGCTCAGGTAGGGCCATGTCAGGCCACAACAACGCTCCGTCACAGGGTGGAGCTGGCTCGGGAGTGTCAGATTCTGAACCGAGATGATGCCATTTGTTTCGAAAAGAAACACAATAGCACTGTTTGAATCAGGTGTCAGATGCCAACCACAGAGTCTCCCAAAGTCGCTCGGAGTGAAGATGAGTTGCAGCAGAGGCCTGAAGTAGTGCTATCATTATCATGCTTGTTTAACCCAGCACATGAACGGTGGTGCCTCACTGATACGGCTCCCCCCCCCGGGAAGACAACGCTACATGGGGGTGAAAGTGATCCGGGCCTGTAAGGTGTAGGCTAAACATAGTCTGATGTGGGAATACGTACATATGTGTTTCATGCAGATTATAGAAGCATGTCCCGTGACGTGCAGCAGAGAAAAATGAATCTTTACACAGCTACTAATATCCTTGACTGGGAAAAAACCGGTGTCACTGATTCCATTCCAGTCTGCAGTCCTGTTTAGGGCTGGGTATTGGATCTCTGGCGCTCAGTGCTGCAGACACGTTGCCAGCAGCAAAATCTGGCTTCAAATCTCTGGACAAATGAGTGTGTTTGAGTGTCGAAGGTTTTAAAATGTGTTTGGCCGCAGATCTTGATGGATTTACACATAATAATCAAGACACAAGAGCTATTAAATGAACCATTTTGGGGAGAGTTATACATCTTTTTTTTCTCCTTAGATATTTAATTAGGATCAAAATCCTGCCAATTTTAGACTTAAGGCTTTGTAGAAAATATGTAATGTTTGAAGTTGTTGCTTAGTTCTATTCTGTTTTTTTTTAAGTGTTTTACAGAGAGGACCTGTAGTATTTGTCAGTAGGACTGACAGAATGTGATAAGACACAGTGGTGCTTTGAGCTAACTGCTCACAGTGACACTGACATTGTTAACCTGTTGATGTTAGTGGGTTTGTTTAGCATTTTAGCATATCATGTCTGGAGGTAAGAATAGAGCAAATAAAACCCCAACAGTGGTCTAGACGTTTCACTAAAAGAGGAGGAGGAGGAGAAATAAAGAGATCACCAGTGAATTATCCTCTGGGGACCACGAATATCTTGAAATCCATCCCTTAGCTGTTGATGTTCACTCTATTTGTATGATGCTGCTGAAAGGCCAAAGGTCTGTGACATTATCTCAACAACGTCATGTGTTCCTCTCCAGATGTGGTGCGGCCCAACGTCATGCAAACTGGGCGCCAAAGGTCGAGGCGGGTGTCCCTCAGGCCAGAGCTGCATCCCCATCAAGGAGAGCCACTGCTTCGTGAAGCCCTGCCCCGACATGGGAGAGTGCTGGCGCTCCAACCCTCCCCCGACCCCCACCAAATGCCACCCGAGCTCCAGTTACCAGGACAACAGCTGCGCCAACATCACCTTCACCTTCAACAAGGAGATCATGCCTCGAGTGAGTTACCTAGGCACCAGGGAGGGGAGGAGGGGAGGGAGGGAGGGGTTGAATCGAAAGGGGTCTCGGGGATCATTTTTCACGCCTCTCCTTTAGCAGCGCCGGTGAAGGAATGAAAGCGGCAGACTCCTCCCAAACGACTCAGACATTTATTTAAATGTGCTCCCAGAACACAAAGGGGGGATATTTCTCTGTGTTTTTGCCGTCTTCATCCAAGTTCTGGTCACCCTGAAGAATCAGGCATTCACGACTTTTGCAGCCCGTGCCAACCCAGCCCCCTCTTAACCCCACCGCACTGCGAGATTAATTTGAAGATCATATGGATTTGAAGTGAACAGGACCACTGGCGACTCTGTCACCACACAGGATCACCACTCGCCAGTTGCTTAACAAGCATGACAGCAGATAGTGACAAGCATATGAGCCTGTGGTCTTTAATCTAAATGAGGTGGATCCCAAACCAGATAGCATGTTAAACCTACTGCCAAAATGTAGGCCCAGCCCCCCCCCCCCCTCTCTCCTTGATTGCTGCTCTATTTTTCCATGTGTGCTAACATTTGCCTAATTTCTCCTTCCTGTCCAGGGCCTGACTGTGGAGGAAGTGTGCAAGCAGCTGAGGCACTTGTACGTAGTGAAGAATTTCTCCTTGGAGCATTCTGTGTCCATAGCCTGTGACCCCTCATACTCAGCCAGCAACGAGATCCACGTCTGCATCGTAAGTGGCTCCTCTCTCCCCTCAGTCTGCCATATGTTTGTTTGCTTCTATTAATGCACACTCGTTTGAAAAGAGAAACTGTTGATTTATACCCTGCAGCGTGCATTCTTAGCAGCACTAAGACGCGCTCTAATGGGATGTGTGGCGGTTTTTAGGTTCGCTTGTTTTCTGTCATCAGTTTTGACAGCGTGTAAACACAAACAGCGGCAGGCAAGAAGGAACTTGAGCCTAAGCTGATTTCACATTTCAAACCTCTCTCTTTTTCTCCCTGGCACTTCCAGTCCACTGACGACCGTCGCTTGGACCGGAGCCCCATTAAAGAGATCACAGACCGGATAATCGACCTGGTTAGCAAACGCAACGGGAACAACACCATCATCTCCGCCATCGCAGAAGTGCGCGTGCCAAGCCCCAGCAAAACTGGTATGAACCACCTCCGAGCGCTGGTCGCTGCCTTTTCCAGACTTGCACACACTTGCATGAGTAGAAGTACTGTAGGTGGGAGGATTTGTTTTTTTTACCTCTTTTGAAAAGATCAGATGAGACATAGTCTGAAAATGACAGAAGAGCACCGGAGAAAAATGTGCACGTATGGAAAAAAAATTCCTAAAACCTCCCACACAACTGTGGCCGTCCAGGTCTGCCATCTCATGGCAGTTGTAATGGAGCTTAGAAAGAATCTAGGCAGGATTTCAGTGGAAAAGAGCAGAGCTGCTTGGCTACGTGGCTTCAGACTGGCTCGCACTGTGACTGGCTGGACTCTTGGTATGACTCCCGCATGTGTCCGCCATTCATCAACACGGTGACAGCAGACTGCCGCCACGGCCAAATAGAAGCAGCCTCCTCCCTTGTTCAGGGCTCAGAGGTCAGGTTGCACTGGCAAAAGCATGCTAATGACTTAGCAGGCTTGACATAGCGGTAGAATGAAACCCAGCGTGGACTGTTTAACCGTGGCCTAATTATTCGAGGCATCTAACCTGTGACTGTCGTCCTTTCTTCCACCAGACTACCTTGTGCCCCTACTCAGCTCCGTCTTTATCGTCATCTGGGTCCTCGTGCTCGTCTCCATTTTGCTGTGGTGCATGCGCCGCCGGCGGAAACAGAGCAACCACAACGGGACGTCGGCCGCCGGCTCCGAGGACAACACGACCAACAACGTGCGGGAGCAGCTCAACCAGATCAAGAACCCCATAGAGAAGCACGTGGGTCTGACGGTGGCCATCAAAGACTACGAAAACAAGAACTCCATCATTGCCAAAACAAGGACAAATCATCCCGAGGGGGATGAGGACGACAAGGAGAGGCACTTGCAGAAGGGCCGCTTTGCCAAAAAGCCAGCATACACACTGGTGGAGAGGGACGAGAAGACGCCCATCTCCAATCCCAACTCCACATCCAAACATCCTAATTGGACTAATAAACAGGACAACAGAGACTTGGAGACAGCAAACAGCATAAACAGGATGGACTACATTGTATAGCAGACAGCTGTGTTGCTGTGCAACCAAGCCTTATGCCTTCACACCCCGGTGGTGGGTGAAACAGGGGAGCTTTGGCATGTGTAGTTGGTAAACTGTCATGTCAGTCGAGACCCCACAGTATTTTCAGATATTCCCCGTGTTAATTTAAGTTTTGACAAGCTGGCTTACACTGGCAGTGACAGTTGCTTTGGTTGGCTGGAAACACAAGGCACTGGTATACATTTCACTGTAGAACTAGCTGCAAAAGTGTCTTCCTATACATTTCATTTCCCTTGTTTTTTATTTTAATTTAGTGGACACATGGAAGGGGCTCCTGGTGTAATTGTTGTACAATGACTAAAACTACCCGACGTGTTCAACACTAGAGCTAATTATTTTTAGTATGTGTTTGAATTCTTCCTAGTTCCGTTTGGAGAAAGTGCCTTTTCAGCTTTAGACTTCAGCAACTGTCAAATGAGAAAAAAAGATCAACTTTATTATTTATTTTTATTTTTTGGTTGGGCAGGGGGAGGGGGAGGGAAGGGCTCAATGTCAGCAGTTGCTGCCGATATGAAGAATTTATGTGTCGATTTAGAACATGTAGATATGTACATTTTTTTTATTAATCATTGTGTATATTTGATTTATTAACTTAATAATCAAGAGCCTTAAGATATCATTCCTTTTTATTTATGTCTAGTTTGAAGGTTTTGATAGCTGTGGAAGCCTACCATTTCTTTCAGTGACTTAATTTTTTTTTTCCAACACATTTTTATAAAAGCCAAATTTCAAAGAAGACAAAAGATAGGCACTTGGTGCCTGAAAGAAACACTTTTTTCCACACATCTGACATTTCATTACTTGTTGCCAGGACCTTGATTGAAGGCAAGTGAGGTTAGGACAACAAAAGATCACGGCTGCTGCGAGGGACGGACATGGTGGCAGACATATTGCTTGCCACTAATGGATAAATACGTAAGGGAACAAAAATCCTTCAGCAGCTTCAGTTTAACCCATTGACATTTCAAAGGCGGTCACAATCCACCAACTTGCAATGCAAGTCACTTCAATAGAGACACGCCAGAATTCCCATCTGCTTTAGTCAGCGTACTATCATAAGCTAGACCATGAGTACTTGAACAGTAGGGGGGCAATGGGAACACTGTAGAATCAGACAATATACACTGCCTTGCTCTGCAAGAGTCTGCTCTGTTTCTGTGCACATTTGTTTCTCTCTTTTTTTTTTTTTTTTAAATGAGGCTCTTAAAGACAAACATGTTTTATCTCATTTGTTAACCCTTTGAGATCATGGCAACATTTTGTCCTATTTTTGACTTTGTGTTATGAACTTGAGAATTATGTGTTGATCTGGCAATATATTTTTGAAAGTCATATTTATTAAATATTTTGTATGAAAAGAGAATTAAAGTTGTCTTTGTTCTGGAGAGCGAGTGCAGAGTCTGTCTGTGACGCATCAAGCCAAACAAGTCTGAGCATTTGAAAGGTTTCTCATGCAGCTGGCGTGGGAACTGCTGCTGGAGAGGAATCATAGATTTGAGCAAGGGCTCTGTCCAAATGTGTTTACAGCTAATTACATTGTAGCAAGCCATCCTCGTATTAAGTCAATCCAGGAGACAAAAATACCGTTCCTCCTCATGATCCCCAGACAATGTTGCCCTTGTTGGTTAGGTTTAAGGAGCAGGCTTAACTAAAACCTTTTCAAGTTAGGGGATCTTGAAGATCTTCTCATCTGCAGAACCCGTTGAAAAGAATTGGACCCAGGGGACGAGCCATCAACACCTCTTGAGACTGATTTAACCATATTAGGACTTAAAACATTGGGGTCAGTTCCAGAAACCAACCATGTTGTCTCTGCTTTGATAAGACCAGAACTGGCTTCTGCTGGTGACTCATCTCAAGTTACACAAGCCAACTGTGACAGAGAGGCTGCTCTAATTTATTAGTGACATCATCACTGTTGTTGGACAGACATTTAGTGTCATCAGCCAGTCTGGTCTGAATGAGCAAACTGATGCTCAGAGATCGACATGTTACTTCATGCTTGGCTGCTTCCAGAAAATCTTGAGCCTGTTTTCACATTTCCACAAATATTCAACGAGATGCTTTTCTTGTGGAAAACACATTTATTTTTAGGATAAAAATAGCACAATTAAAAACGAACAAGGAGTCATGTTTTCGAGCAGAGCTATTTGATCGTACATCATCCTTTAATTGACTGTTGCCCCATGTTCTCTGGGCCAACTGAGAAACACGAACAGCCCCGTCGAGTGTTGGGGCGACGACAGCAGCTCCACTTTAAACCTGAGGTACCGAAGACGTCCCAAATAAAACCACTAATTCTCCAATGCTGCTCGTATACCCGCACACATTTGGTCCAAGTTCAATATAAAATCTGTATAATAGCCTCGCATTTAAATATACATTTCAGGTACTTAGCAACTAAGCATTGAGCAAATTACATATGAATGAAATCTAACTACGAAAAGACATATTTGAGAAGAGAGTGATGAAATAAATCTGGAAACAGCAATCAATCACACCAGAGCTTCAGCGGGGAAACTGGACAGTTTTCAGACACATAGGAGCCAGTATTTCAGACTGAGAGCCATGACGTACTGCATGGCTCCTGCCTGTCTGAAATCCCCAATCTTTAACACAAAACCAAATCTAAACTCCAATTAAAGGTTTTTGACTTTCATTTGCGAGCCTCTCTTGACCACCACTACTTATGGGTGGAGGCAAAGTCTGTTTCAAGTATTCGACAAAGCATAACTCAAGCGCTTGTGTATCAATTGCCATAATGTGTTCATTTGATCTGTGTGTGTGTGTGTGTTGAATGTCTGTGCAGCACATGTGAAAACAACAGATATTGTAGTAATATGCGACATGTACAAATCCAAGTCATCTGAGGAGACTACATGGGGGAAACATGCAGCCTGACACAATATCATCTCTATCTCTGTGGCGTCAGGCATCTTTCCTGTAGCTCGTCTCTCCCCCTCAGGACCTCTTCAGCCGTCGTAATCTAGAGGTTCTGGGCACATTTTCTCTCCCCTCCTCTCCGAGTGTGGATCTGGAACTAATAGAGGAGCCTGAGGATGCAGGGTTGACAGATAGGCCCCTCAGACTTGCGGCCAGCCTGTTTTGGTTTGTCTGTGCCGTGTTATTGCTTGTGAGGGGGAGCCTCTGGGCCCGTTTCCCTGGAGTAAGCAGCTCTACTTCCAGTGTGGTTTTCTTACACTTGGAGACTGGGAAAGCCTTGGACTCAGCCTTGGCTTCCACTGGAGGAAGGGGTGGCGGAGGAAGAAGGTCATGCTTGGATGTTTGTGTGGAGCACTCGGTGGAGTGAGTTTGCATTGTGGCTGGAGGTCTTCCAGGGCATGTCCCGTTGGCCCTCTGTGGGTGAGGGTCTTCCCCTGCCTTGCTCAGCTTGCACCTCTTGCTCTCGCTGGTCTCCTGACTGATTTCTTGCTGCCAGAAATCTGCTGAGGCCCCGTTCGGGTCGATGCTGTCTGGAGGTCTGTTCTCAGTCTGCTGCTCCTGAGGCAGGCCATGCTTTCGAGTAGTCCTAATCTGAGCCGTGGCTTCAGTTAAGACACTGGGGCAAGGCACCTCAGAGTCTGCCTCAGAGGGGGCTTTCTGTTCAGAACTGGAGTCTTTTGGGCTCGAAGCAGATCTGAGGTCCCCTCTTTGGTCTTTGGCACAGGCTCCCTGGTCAATTTGCTGCTCTCCCACAGTGGAACCACAGAGCTCTTGCTGGACACTCGCTTGTTTGGCTCTGAAAAAGTTAAAAGGAGAAGAGGATATGAACAGATACTTGAGTGTCCTCTCTGACTGGTGGGGCTGGAAAGTTCTGCATTAGATCATACTTACATCTTTTGAAGCACAGTCTTCTTTGTTTTTGTGGGGCTGTTTAAAGCCTCTTGGGTTTCTCCCGCTCTGGAAAAATATTCTGATCTGCTTAGTTCACTCAGCCCAGTCTAGAGAGGACAAACAGAATCGGTGTAAACAAAAAATATTATTCCTGGCATCCAATGGAAAGGCTTGGATCTACAACAGACTGCTGTCATCATCTGGCCTTAGTGGACTTATAAAAACAATCAGCTGACTGCTGTAAAGAATCACACTATAATCAATACATTTTATAGCGAAAATTGGATATTGATATACATTTACTCTCCTCTGACTCTCCTGAATTCCAAATTGTGACTGTTCCCACTATTTGAACTATGAGACTGTACAAGAAAAATGCTTTATAATGCATACAGAGACACTTAGTAAGTCCCCAGCTGGCACAAAGAATTAGTCCTCCACTTCATACTGTCCAGAGAAACCACCTCAAAGGCTTCAGAACATAATCACCGACTTGTCATAGTGTGATGTGTGTTTCATAGACGCTTGGAGTGATGCTTTCAGCCTGAGGCAGAATTACTAAACGGTGAAACCACGTTGACAAGTTAAAACAGCGATTAAAGAGTGGCTCATTATTAAAATGATGGAACAAAGCAGAGGAAAAATGCAGTGGAGGCATGGGAATGGAAAAATGCAAAAATAGAGTAAGAAGGATCTCAGAAGACTAAGGACCAGATATAAACAAGTTAGTGGAAGTAGCCTTATGGTTCGCAGACTGCAGCAGCACTTTGAGTCCCAGGTTCACTGGTTGAAACACAAACAGACTGGAAAAATGTGGACAGGAAGAATCCCTCTCTTCACTCTCAACAACCACTGTTCTGACAATGTCGTCAAGTAAGAGACTGTGGAGAGATTCATGTCTGAATATACTTACTGCCACTATACACTCAAGCTTCTGTAAAAAGCTGGCTAAAAGGTTGAAATTTCAACACACCCACATAATAAGAGGAACCTCTGAGGCAGAACAAGGAAAGGGCAAAAGATTGGATCTCTCTAACGTGTGCCCTCAACAGGCCACTAACGAAGGTTAATCACAGGTCTTTTCCTTGGCTGACCCAGAGCTGACTCTGGGTTTATGAGAGAACAAGAGACGCTGGTGGTAAATTGAGCAGAACCGAAAGGTTGAGAGTCGGCCAATTTATCCTAAATTAATTGCATCAAAAGGGTTGGTACTGTACGGCTCTTTCAGAGCAGGCCCAGTTCAGAGACTGAACCAAAGTCCAAGTGCACTTGTTTAAACAGAATGAGCAGCACAAAGGTGAAGAGCTTCATGAGGCTACTACAGGCTCTGTGCTGCATTGAGACATGATCTCAGTACAGTCTTTTTATTTAGTAGGTATATTGTTTACTAAATACTATCACTAGCATGAAGGCAGGCTAAAACAAATAAAGTAAAACTGAGGCTGATTGAAATGTCACTATGGCACTGGATGAAAAAGGGAAGGTATTAAGCTGAGCCTCAGGGGGACATGAAGAAATGTAGTTTCAGTTCATCCTGTGGGTGTGGAGTGATACTATATTTATTGGTATCGACATCATGGAAGGGGATCACCACTTTTACTCCACTTTAGAGACTTTCTGATAAAAGGGAAATGTACTTGCACTTACATAGCGCTTTTCTAGTCACGTTCACCCTTTCACACACATTCATACAGCTTCATATATCGGAGGGCAAGTGTGGGTTCAGTGTCTTGCCCAAGGACACTTCGACGTGCAGACTGGGGGGAGCTAGTCTGGGGCCGTTGACTCGCTGTTTTGGTAAGCAACTGGAACCAGGGCGAGAGAGAGACAGGCTTTTACGTCAAAATAAAAGCACCAAGCTAATAAAATGCGGTGAAAAGAAAATCCCCAAGCCATTAAGTTAACCTTTTTAATGTCTATTTTATAAGTTCACTAAATCACTAAAGTTATTAGGGTTCATCATCTTGCGACCATGAATGCTTGTACCAAATCCTGTGTCAGTCCATGTAGTAGTTATTCAGATATTCCAGTCTGAATCAGCGTGAACTGAATGACACTGCCATCCGTAGAGCCATGCACTTAGCGTGGCTGAAACCTCTATAGACTGTTGCAGTGGGAAATACAACCAGACAGAAGTTAAATCTTGGAAAATTCGAGACTGTGGCCACTATGTTTATTTAATATCAGCCATTTTTCAGATCATTACTATTCTATAAACTGGTTGGTAAAATGATCAATGTGTACTCTAAGTCGGGGAAAGCCAATGTGGTAAATCCTGGCATCCACCAGTTACTGTGAACATAGAGGAGAAAATCATTAATATCCTCTTCCACATGTCACGATACCAGTGACAACGTATGACCCGACACACAAGGCGGAAGGGGTAATTGTCCCAAGCTGCAAGGGCAAGCTGGGGTATTGCGGCTTTGCACTGGGTGTTGAGACATAGAAACAGCACTCTGGTCTGTGGTGTGGTGGACGGATAAAGAGGCCAGACTAAGGGAGGGGAGTGAATAGAGAGGCTGGGCAGCAGGGAAGGAGGCGGAGACGACAAGAAACAAGGGACAAGATACAGAATGAATCAGAGAAAGAGAGAGAGTTTAGAGGGGAGCACAACAAAAGAGGAGGTACCCCCCAGAGTCATACTGCCTGACCTCAACCGTCTCTCCGGCATTGCCCACAAACACAAGAATCCTCACACAGGAAGTCCTCCACAGGCCGCCCTTTGTGTAGCCATGTTCCAGTGTGGGCAGAGGCTCGGCCTTTACTCTCTGTTAGACCCAGAGAGCCACAGCTAGCCTTGCATTTGGAATCAGGACAGTGACACACATGCAAACTTGCATTTGCCTACGCCAGTCACACACCCACCCCAACAACAACAATTCTGAGAAAGATGTGGGTGCCATTCATTTGCATTGTAAGGCCTTGAGGTGTATTTTTCATCTGTTTAATATGAATAAATGCTGTTTGAAAATGAACTTGAAAGAAAAATCAACAAGAAGCCGATGGGAGGTTCTCTGGGAAAGTTTAGTTCCTTTCTGTTCCTGTCGGCTCAACTTCAAAAGGGCAAAAAAGAGAGTGAAAGAACAGAGGGATGGAAAATGGTAAGCACAGAGAAAGGGAGAGGCTGGATGTGCATAGCTTGTAGAAAAAGAAAGGTAGATAGAAATAAATGGTGCATGAATTATTATCACCGGGGGTCCAGAGGTCTGGGGGTCCAAGATTCTCTATATACTGTAGACTGGAGAGAAGAAAGTAGAGAGGTCTGAGATGGAAAGGGAGAGAAAGAGTGTCGGTATATGAACAACGTATTATCACAAGCTATGTGGATAAAACGGTGAAGTATTGTGTGGGAACGATGTGGCCTAATCTTGTATGGAATGATGCAAACTCCAGCTAGCTGGAGAAAGTCCCATGGAAAAGGAGGGAGGGATGGTGGTAAATGAGAACGTCTACCCGCCACCGCTACCACCTCTCCCTCAGCTACGAGGATTTAACCCCCCCACCGCCAGTCAGTCTGCTCGCCCCCACACAAAGCTGCAAAACACTTCTCGTGATGCAACATGTAGAGTAGACTAACAGTGCCCTCCCCGGCTGCGGAGCCTCCAAAACAACATGGCTCCACCACAGGAGCTGCAACAAGACAGCACATCTGGATGTCAGATTACAGAGATAAGCCTGGCAAAAGGGCAAAAAGAACAGAGAGAATGAATCATCTAGTTTAAGAGGATACCAGTACAGGATCTCATAGCTTGCCCCAACTCTGAATGACTCCTGGAAACAACTTCAAAAAGATAACCAACTACAGGCTCCATAAAATACAGGGAATGAACCGTTTCTCCTCTGCCATCTTAGATAAGGCAGGAACACAGATAGGAGGATTATGTAGGTTATCTTTTAATGCAGCTGTACTTGAAAGTAATGCACTGATACAGCCAAACAGTCTCTGAGTGGTCCTAAATACCCAACTGCTGCAGGATGACAGACTCTTGCAGACGTCGACGATTGTATTTTTAATCCTAAACTTTATTGGCATATAGAAGAGTTTTTCCATATAAAATCTACAAAACAATAACAACTCTGGTGAGTGAAAACAATCCGTCCCCCCTAAGGAATCAAGAAAACAAAAGCAGCTTAATGACGGTGCATTTTTCTGTTTATCCAATGGCTTTTGCAAGTATTTTCAGGTCAGAGACCTTTCTCAACCCATCATGGAGACAAACCTTTAGTTGACAAGTCAAAAAAAAAGAAAGAAATCAACCATCAACTCACATTTGCTACTATAATTGTTTGTTCCTATGACTTTCTTTCACCTTGTATCTTGTCTAATACACAAAACGAATGAGATGCCATCCCATGCAGCCAGTTATTGACTCATCTGTCACAGAAATAATGATTTACACTGCATGAAATGCCTGAATCCCCCAAACTACTCAAGTTAAAACAAATTGACTTATTTTTTCCACTGAGAAGCCTTTGAACTGCTTTATGATGGCATAACTGAGTATACAAAAACCCTCTAACAGGCACCAAGAAACAGCAACTCTATTTAACTGTCAGGACCGAAATACCTCCTGCAGAGATGTTCGTGAAACCAGTCCACAAATTCCACCCCTCGCCCTCCACCCACCCTCCCTCCCACAGAGGAAACATGCCCTGTTTGTCTAAGCTCACCACATCTTCCCTGCAACAAAGACAACAAACATGCATGGGCACATACTTGTCTAAAATAGACGACAGTTCTTATCCATGAGCAATGACAAAAGTTTTTGGATCCACCCATGTGTGCAGATTAAGACAAGCTGTCGACTGTTTTGACACAGTTCGTGCAAATGAGTGAAAGCAGCTTAAGTGAAGGGACATGATCATGTACTGTAATAGTTTATAACCATGCATTTGGCTGAGGTGCAGAGGAGATCAGCAGACACTCTGGACGCTTGGGAAAGCGCTGCTGCTAGCTGTTGCGAGCTGTGAAGAACAGAGGCGTGCTGAGGTCATGAGTAAACACACAGGCTTGTCCAGAGCTCAGAAGAGGGGAGGGGGAGGAGGGGGGGGCTGGAAACACATCTGCTCTCCCTTTGATCCAAACTTCTGCAGCCCAGCACGCCACTCACCTCAGCTGCCCACTCTGCGCCTGACTAGAAAACAACGGCCACAATCCCAAACACTAGCTCTTCCTTCCCATGCTGCCCTCCTCACTGTTGGTGCTGAGTCGCAGTAGGAGCTGCTTTTTATGAAGGACATGAATCTTCAAATGTCAAAAACGAAAGATAACATTGTCTCAGAGTTACCTTTTGTTTGTTTCCCACTGTCTGGTGCAAACAAAGTAGTTTAAATGGCCTTAGCTCTGCAGACCAGCGCTGACCAGGTTTCTAGGTCGTAACAGACTGAGAACATCAGGCAGATATTCATCTTGTAATAGTTAAAATATCAAAAAGCTGAATGCAGAGTTGGGTGAGTAAGTAAGGGGATCATTTGATCTATAATGTATTATCACTACAAATCTAGCTGTTTGGTGTGAGCATTCAAAGTTTTGTTTTCCTTTGATGGTTCTAAAAGGGGCTGTGTAAGTTTTCTCACAGGTTAGGAACGAGTGGTGGTTATTGTCGCTTTACAAGAGTTTTAGCCATTGTTGCATTCACAAGACAGGTGATAAAACACTGCTCAAGCAGCTCATTATAGGAGAGCTGGCAACATTTGTAGATGAAAAGCTGTGATAAAGACAAGAGTTAACAATTGTGTCTCTTTCCAATGCTGGAGCTCTTGGTGAGTAAAAGACTGGACTGGTAACCAAACAGCTGTACACGATACAATAGCAAATATACATGGCTTATGTAATGCTGTTTCAGATAAGATGTGGTAACAAACCGTAGAAACCAACATGTAAGTTTCAGTATTGACTTTTGGTATTGAAATTCACCAATAACTTTTATCCCAGTTTCCTCTACACTCAGGACTGGAAATGACTAAATCTCACCATCTCCTTTTCTCAGTGAACCACAGCTGAAAAAATGACTAATAAGGAAACGCACTATACAAGAAACATACAGCATGCTCAAAGTGTGGGAGTGAGACACTGGCTTTCACAGGATATAAGGCCAACCATGATGTCACCTTAGTTCCCTCAAAACATAACCCCTTGACCTTATAAGAAGCGCTAATTTGATGAGTCTACATTTCCACTGCGGTTAAGAATTTTTTGCTCAACAAGTCACACAAACTGAATCCTAACAACAAAACCGAAACCTCCCTAAATACAGGGAAACGTGGCATTTTGCTGGGACAGGCAGGCTCGTTCTGTCAAGAGCTGTGGGATAAAAGACCCCTTCTTTAACATATGACCAATTTTGACAAAGAACTCCAAAAACCCCATTATTTTTAGACAGCAACATTATTATGACTTACATCAGCTGTGACTCACATGGACTTTTTTCATTTTCGATTTTTGACTTCCTTGGCAACAATAAAATGGCAAAAAACTCCCTATCTGACAAATTAGAAGAGAGCAAGGGATGTAAACAAATAATTGTTTTTGTCATGTGAAAAACTTCAGCCTTGCCGTCTGGTATCTTTCCCTTACAAACCGCGCTCGAGGCTGGGCTAGTGAGAGCTCCACCACAAGACTCCCACCCTCCAATTCCCAGTGCTTGTACTGTATGAGCCCAAAGAACCACATCCTGAGGAGAGGAACGCAATCGACAGCAATGCCTCCTTGAACTGGAAAATTGGTTACACAATCTGAACTTTTCACTGACGACTGTGTTGCTCCACTAAAAATATTACAATCGCTGCTTTCATTGGAAGCCAAACTGTGGAGAGTGCAGAGACATTTCAAAGGGAAACAATAGCTAAAACCCCATAGAAAAACAGCGGGTCACTGATCATGGGATGTGATGGGAGAGTTGTCTGTCCTTGATGTGAGTGCCAAGGTGAGAGGCTCCACCACTGTTTCCCAGAATACTCTGGGGAGTTTGGGATCAAATGAGCATTGACCAAAGGATAGTTGTCTGTAACATGGATGGAGAAAAAAAGAACTACAGTAGTGGGCCTTATAACATGGGCAAGAGGACACTATGATACACACAGCAATGACTCCTTGAGGGAAATACCCACCGACTCCAACTTTATCCAACAAATCAAGGCTTATGACATCTGACTGCAAACAAACATATTATAAACCCAAACAATGTACTCAAAACAAAATGATGAAGAGTGTTGTCGCAGTTTTCCTGCTGTATAGTGGAGAATATGATACATTAATGATATATAACATCAACCCTAAATTGTGTTTACGGTACACATAGAGTGAGGTAATTAAAGATCAAAACCATGACGTTATATAAGCCAAAATTAGCTTATTTAATATATGCATACATATCTTTTGAGAAACTGATCTCGAGTGTGTGATACTAAGGAGCTAAAACCGTGCATCTGGGGTGAATCAGGAGAAACTGGGTGCAGGGGTGACTCTGCAGCTTTGGACCCCACCTCAGTTGACCCAACCCCCTGTCATCCTCTCTTTCCCTCTCACTTACTAGGCGCCCACCCCCTCATATAAAGAGGATCAGCATATATACAGTGAGAGCACAATTTGGCAACACATCCCTATAATAACACACAGACCCATGCAGGAATTTTTGCCAGGCGACTGGAAGAGGAAATAGAGGAGTATAAACAGCACTCACCGCGGCCAGGCTCGGGTTTCCATGGTGTGCTGAGGCATCCTCTGGACAGCTCACACACACAACATATCGCTCAGGAAACACGTGCAAATCTGAAGGCAAGCAGAGAAACAGCCCAGGCCATGCTAGTTAATAACATGGGCTCACCTCTAATTATGAATCCAAATCAGACAGTGGGAACTGTGGTGGAGGATTGAATGTACATCTACAAACACCAAGTATTTACTATACCTCAGACCAAGAGAGAAAATGACAGTTTACAGATAACTGCTGACCTTTATGAGCCATGTAAACACCATGGAATATTAGAAACTATTATTTCAACAATGGCTCCTGGGAGGAATGACTATTTCAACAGCTTCAAAGGCAGGGGCCATTTATAGCAATAAAACTACTAAATTATTATAATAAACCTAATTGTCCGTAAACTCTCCAGATGAACTGAGTTTAAAACATCATCTCAACTGGAGAATCACACTGGCCAGTAGTTGACCTATGACCTATTACAACAACTCTAATATGCCATGAAAATAAATCCCAAAATTCCCAACAATACCCTGACAACTTGAAGAAATAACTGATGAGGGATCAACTTCCTGGATCAGATGGGAACAAATGAACGGGAGCATTGGCAAAAATATAAAAACATTCTTCATCTTGCATCCTTAAACCACTTCAAATGTTTTGCAGCAGTGTCTGAAGCTCATATTCCTCTACAGTGGCCATTTTTAAATACACTGGTTTTGGTTCAGTTGTGTGGATTTGTGGTTTATAAACACAGCCAATACATGCACACAACTTGCCACACACTTGCATTAGTGTATGTATACCTTGTGTGTAGTGTGCAACCGAGGAAGACTACAGATGTCTATGTCAGTGGGTGGGTTTGGATGGTGACTGATTCTTTAACAACTACTTGACAGATGGAATTTACTGCGGAAATTCTTGGCCTCTGAAGATGAATCCTCAGGCCACTATCAAACCAAACGTTTCACTCTCACAGTTCAAGATGAATACAAACCTCACAGAGAGGCTGCAATGAAATTTACATTCCGCCACGCTCTCTCATGACAACCCACTCAGGTAAAAATGTGAGGTTTACACAAATTAGATCTCCTAATCTAATGGGCAGATGGAGCCACTAAATGGGATCCACTGTTTTGATGAAACAGAGACCCTTTTTGTCGTCAGCGTCAGAACAAACTTTACAGTCTTTTCCAAAAAGGTAAAACTAAAGCACTGCTCATTTATGCTAAAAAATGTTTGTTGTGGATTAGGGATGTTGCAATTATAGATTTTCTTGGTACAATTATTGTCAGAGAAACAATCGCGGTATCACGATTATCAAGGTTATTATGCATTAATACTAATTCTATACACAAAATATTTTAAGTATCTATTAAAATAGGACCAATTATTAATCCTTCAGAGGAAATGTTTGAAATATTACAGTCATTGATTGTCATCTATACCAAATGTTGAAGTTTATTTTAATCTTTTTTTTTAAATTACAAATGACATGCTAACATTTAATTTCCTACCAATTCAGTGTTATGTTGGGTAAATTAATTGACATTAACGTAATTAAACCCAGTGTCTGTGGCGTCATCGACTTAATATCTTTGTTTGGAGGGAACAAGTCTTCCTCTGCCAAGCTTTACCACTCGGGCACGCCTCCATGGTTTACGACATAATAAATAAATAATTAAATAAATAAATAAAACAGTTTTGGAAAGTGACGGTATTTAGGAATCTTTACGATTAATTTATTTTGCCTTTTAATACCACGATTAATTGTGAAAACAAGTAACCGCGACATCCCTATTGTGGATTAAAATAAAAATAAAATAAAAATCAACCAGAAAATAAACCATTCCGAATTGAATTCCGAATATAAGTCCCAATGTGTCTTAGCCTTGTAGTCTAAATACATCTGAAATATCTAACAAGTCAATCAGAATAAAAAACTGACCTGTCCACTACATGCAGCTAACTCAGTGGACCAAATTACACAACCTTTGACCCCAGGAGACTGGGTCTAATTTGATGTGTAACGGACCTGCTGAGAGAAGCCATCATCTCAGGCTGCAGCAGGTCAGCGCTGCTTTAACATCCAAGCCCCTAGGGAGCAGATATTAACTTTACTGACAGGAAGGGAGCCATGTTGGTCCCATGAAGAGGTGGCCAAGGGTCACAGGCACTAGATGGGCCATGGAGATAGATTCTCACTGCCCTCCACGCAGACAGCCCTCCAATCTCGCTCCCACTCTCAGTAGCCTCTTAAGGGAACCACTTAATGGCTGCCTGTTCTCAACAACACCCAAGACAGGTAGGGACAGGACATAAAAACAAGTGAGGGGGAGAAAAATCAACATGCCGACCACAGATGACTTGTTCTTTCTGTGGGAAATTTGGCCAAGCGCGAGTCATTGAGATGTCTATTTCTGATTCATTTCACTGGGAATTGATTCATTGAAAACATGGGGCTTACAGTACGTACCCCCATAGAGCTGCTTGACAATACATCTGAGGTTGTAGTGTCGCTTCAAGAAATTGGCAACCAGGCTGAATTTTTTTCCTATAAACAAAACAAAGACAGAAATACAGATGGCAGTGAGAAACAGCAGAAAGACACACACAAGCAAAACTACTATACAACATGTGACAACTATTTCAAAGGCTTGATCACTGTCACCAGATACCACCGGCTTAGTTGTGGATAGTACATGCTGCGCTGTCGTCATTCCCTGATACACAGATAACAATTTTCTCAATTTGCCATCGTGACACGAAACAGCTGCTGTTGGCATTCAAATCATTTTCGGTCACGCAAATGTTTTCCATACGAAGAGATAAAGCGGTTAATCAAAGGGCACACTATGCAAATATTTTGTGTAAAGCCCCCTCATGTGAGCTCTGCAATATGGCACTCCACCACATGCTGCACAAGCAGGGAAACTGACTGCAGAAATGTTCACAGTGAGGTTCCCAGCAGACGAACCAAACCAGCTCACTGAAACTGCTCATTCGGTTTTAATTTGACTGACCTCCCAGTTTGGCACAAGCGGAGAAACTAAGGCCCGAGTCTCTGCTCTGTTTGTCATGGAATGTTTGTCATGGTATGTCAGATGTGCTGCGCAGAAGAAGTGGCCTGTTGCCTAATCTGGGAGGAATTTGTTGACTAAAAGCAAGGGTCTGGCTAACACGCTATTGGGTTGTTCTTTGTAAACAACACAACAGCGCTGGGAAGCTGATGGAGCCTGCTGCTCGTCCTCCGCTACCTTGTTTGTACCTTTTCCTTTCTGCTTGATACGGTAACTGTACAAGTATACCTGACTTTAACACCTCTCCATTATTTCCAATTCTTGTTTGGTGCGCTCGTGTTTCTGTTGTCGTGTGAAAACCTTATTAACTGCTAATGCTAACTATGGGGAGTTTTGTATTTTAACTTCAATTAAAGGATTATTGCTTCCACAGTTTGAGAACACCTTGACCCTTTGCACTTCAGGCTCTTTCAGAACTCCCTGGATAATGTCAGATGTGCATTGTCATCAAGTCAAAGGCTGTCTTGGTTGCTGAAAAGCTGACAGTTTGGAAGTGGGGAGGTTTCTTACCCATCGGCAACAACACTGACAGTCACCTGTCAGCAAAACTTGGAAAACTTTACAAATACCGCCTCCAAAAGTTGATCCACAACTGGTACAACTATGTGGTGCGTTCAGGTGAACATACAACACAGTGGAGCTGCAGACAAGTGTGAAAGGGCTTGTGTGAACATTTCCCCTTTCTCCGTTAGCTGATGTCATCTCAACTCCAGCTCGAAACATCTAATTATCGTCTTCAAAAAGGAGCCGTCTTGTGATTCTTTGGATAATGACAGGCAATTACAGAGACACTTTGCCACAAAACTGTCACAGGTAGACGGTTAAGTTCACTGGCCAGTGATTGATGACACCACCAGTGTATTGTTTCTCTGTTCTCGTGGCTAAATTTAATACCAGTCACCACTTCAAATGACCAAAATAGAGGGACACTGCAAATAAGTGAGTGAAGTAAAAGAAAAATGAATAAATGGAACAATAACTCACTGAAATCAGGCTGTCAGCTAAAGATGCATTCTCAACTCCACTTAATATTAAGCTTTTGAAATATCTATTCACTTCAATAAAAGAAGGCAATTACATGCAAAATGTTTGCAGAGCTAACAGGATCATATTTGTTTACCCAGCTAACAGGCTGTAACACACAGTGTAGCATCTATGGGAATGTGTTTGATCTTCAAAAGCTATTAAGTATGCTTAAGTATGTTTAATAGTTTTGTCAAAATTTGTCAGACATTTTAATGTGTCAGTAAACAAACAATAAATAACTAATCTAAGTAAAAAAAAAAAAAAAAAAGGAAAAAAGTTCCCAGCAGACACCTCAAGTGATCACAAATAAAAACTTTAAGAATGTGACTTGGCATCAATCCATGACAGTGCTTGTTTTTGTATTTGCTGAGTATCTGTTTCATTACGTGTCAGTTGACACATCTTACCAGCTTTTCAGGCCCCATCACTTTTCCATTGTGCAAGCTAATTACTCTGGCTGGGATATAAAATCAAAACATTTAACTACGTAGTTGCGAGGGCAGAAAATAAGTCTGGCACCAAGATCTGCAGCCTGGGATCTGTTTTGCAACAGAGCGACCATGTGATGGTTTGGTGGATGATAAATGGGAAACATGAATAATTTTACTGTGTTTTGTCAAAACAAGACCCCAGGTAACCTTGTAACTGTGTATAAATAGGGCAGCCTGCGCGGATAACAACATAACACATTGTTTCTTGTACCCTTACAAAATGGATTTGCAAGAAAACAATGGCTACAATGACATAGTACTACAATAACACCCTGCTTTACTTTGAGGGTGCTGCTTACATCCATTTTTGATTCATGTTTTTAGTATTTTGGTAGCAAATCCTCAGCAGCAGTGTTACCCAAGGGGCATTAGACACTGGGATCAGCTTAGTAACTCCCCTAGTGGACCTCTTCAGGACTCCAGTGCACTCATCTTTAGTTTTTAGTTGTTCGGTGGGCTTTGGGGGCTTAAATCTGATCTTCAGTGAGTGAGACACATGTTGAAATGAGGTCAGGTGATTGACATGGCCGCTCATAAACATTCCACTGTTAAGCTCTAAAAACCTCTCCTAAGGTTGTTTGTCTCTAAGTTTAAGATCAATGTCCTGCTGTAAGATTACCAACAACAGCAGATGTAAAAATGTATACAATCAATATAACAATATAACAATCAAATAAAACACAGTTTCTCAAGAAACATTGGAGCATCCAATTACACAATTTGTTTGACCTTGTAAAACCGGAGAGCAATTAGTGTAAAGTGGCTTCTATTACCATACACTTGTTCAGAGCTGGATGCAAACACCTTAAATTCATAGCAGCACAGTGTTGCAGAACCTGTTACAGATCCACTGTGCTGGAATACAAAGACAAACGACAAAAATGGTGCCGTTCTGGTCCTACATGCCGTATGCTACTGTAGCACATCCCCGATCCGTCTTCAGAGCTGGCATCCGTGGAAGTTTGTTCCATTAATACTCAGCGAACAAGAAGCATGTTAAGATAATGGAAAAGCCAACAAGCTTTAAATAGATTGCTTTATTAATCCCAAAGGGAACATTGCACAAACACACTTTAATGGTATGTGCTGCATGGTTGTAGTTAACAATAGAAGCATTCCTTTATTGGAAAAAAGTCTGATATTTTGTCATTCTTTAAATAGCAGAGCAGTGGTCATCTATCGTCCACTCTGGATGTGGAATGCAGATCCATATCTCTGTTTTGTATTCCCTGCCTATTCTGGGTGCAGGAATCAAGCATCTTTCATTGCACACTCACAGCTTTCTATGTTTTTAGAAGCTTTGATTTAGTCCGTTGGACTCTTTAGCCTCATATCTAGCTCTACAACTATTCTCATTGCTTTCCCTGGTGGGTTGAGCTTGCCAATTCCCAGGACAACTTTGACAGGGATGTCTGGATACAGAGTTGGGAACCAGTGCAACACCATGGCCTGAGACATCAGCTGTTGCTCCAACTTTATAACGTCCTGCACAGCACAGAGTTGCTCTTGGCCATCTGCCCAGGTTCTCTCGTGCTAAGCTTACATTCATGTTTCTCTCTAACAAACAGTTTGCTGGTGCCTCCTCTGGGAATGAGTGGCCCCTTTCTGTGGCAAATGTGGCCCACAGTGGTGCAGTACACAAATCTGCAGAGAAGAATTTTTCGAGAGTTTCATTCGTACTTACTTCAGGAGAAGATGTTCTTGCTTAATTGTTTTGAAACCCAATGCACAACAATATTATGACAGGTCAAATCAAACAGTAAACAAGCTAGCACGCCATGTTTTCAGAAATGTGGTAGATAAAATTGTGACTGCTTGTATGGAGAGACTTCTACCATATTGTAAAATACCACAGCACAACTGACAGAAAAAAAAAGACACAGACTCCAGAGGGCTGGTGCCAAGGCTAGAATACTGTACTTCTGGGACACACACACACGCACAGACACACACATCCCTGCAGCTTTCACCACTTCCTGGGAAAACAATGAGAGGAAAGAAAAGTCAACAAACCAAAAGGCATCCAGAGTCACTAGGACTGTAAAATGGAAAAGACAGGGGTGAGAAGCATTCAGACCAGGGTCAAAGGTAAGTCCCCGTGGAAAAGACTTCATTAACTACAGCCATATCCTGAGGAGATCATTAAAACTGCCATAGAAAACAGAGCCTCTCACAATCTGCATTCCTGCCCGTGCTGGTGTGACTCATGCAGGAATCCATAAGCATTTCTGCTGTGACTTCCACACGTCCCAGCAATGGAGAGGTCTGACCACAGAGGGTCCATGACCTTAAACGAGGTGCTCTCTAAGTGTATTTATATGCACTCAAATTACCTCGTAACTCTAAGCTGAGTGCAGTGATGTGATTTCATTAAAGTCATGTCAAAGAGAAATCAGATTTCTATAATAGGGTAAGGTATGAAAAGAAACAGCAAGATTTCTGCTTTGCAACAGAAAAAACAAAGATGATAACTTGTAGACTTGTATGTAAAACAGTTAAATCCAAAGTCTGACTAAAATCAAAAACTGCAGTAAACAGGTCTAAATAAGAGTTTCCACGGATGAAGAGAGGATTCTTTTTCAAATTCAGGCTCCTGTACAATAAGGAAAATATGACAGGCCTTTCAGTCAGTTAGTGCAAATGTTTCCACCAAGAATGAAAAAAAAATGGGGCTGCAGTATTATATATCATTATTACACTACAATTATGCCAGCACTGGTTCAAAAACATGGAGAGAAAAACAAAAAGAGAAATCTGACTACCCACCAGCTGCATGTAAACTCAGACTTTACAGTAACCTGGGTTATTGCAGTGCATGTAAAGGCATTCTCCGATTTCCTGCAGTAACCTCACTTCTCTCATTAACTGTGATTCTAGTAAATGTGGTGACTATGTCAGGAGAACTGCAATTCCCACGCAAACCCCTTTATGAACAGGAGTCAAATCAGCAGGACAGTCAGACATCAGTGCCTGAGACTTCTGCTCTTTTGACATCCCTGCTTTGATGTGGACCCCCTCCCTCTGTCCTCAAGTGTGGGTGGAGAGTTGGGGCTTAGAGCGAGAGAGAGGGGTGGAGTGGTGAGGGATGAGAGCGCATGAGGAAGTTAGCCATATGTAAGTGGGGGCTTTCCTGGAAGGACATCACTCTCTGTGTGTAACTGTAACTACGGCCGTAGCAGAGCACTGTGCCTTATCATCCTGCTCAACGTCCACCTGAAACAATATTTGCACATGAGTGTTCAATTTAACATTTGGGTGACCCCTTCATCGCAGTTACAAAATACGCCGCAGCATGGTAGCTCAGGCCAACCCATAATGCAGCATGTGACTAAAGTGGTGGGGAGCATTTTGGAGCGGCGAACAATTATCATGGGAAAAAAATCTATTTCTCAGAAACATAATCTGATGAGAGAAAATGCAGTCACAATACAAAATGTCACATTTAATCATCATTATATCTTAATTAGCCCGAGAGACCACAAATCTCTCAAAGTGCAGCCTCTGTTTATATTAAAGGACATTCAGAACGAGGAAGATGCAAACTGCTTATTCTGCATTGAGCTCCTTTGGATTAATGTTGTGCAGAGCACTTTGTGGACTTGAGTTATGCACTGTGCTGGCCCTTTAAAACTCAGATGTCTCATTGGAAGCAGGCTGTCTCTGCTTGCTGGATCCTCTGTAAATCTGCTAGCCTGTGTTTATAAATCCAAACAGATGAACCATGGCACACACAGCAACTCTATCTACCCTTTGCTACCTGTGTCTAATAATAACAGATGGGTTATGACAATGGGGAAAAGAGGATACAAAATCTGAGGTTCCGAATTATATTGTTATTTTTAAGAGATGTAACAGACTGACCTTGAGAAAACAAAAGGCCTGGAAAACATTAATTTGTTGCCATCCTTGGCATTTCCCGACAACACGTGGCAAATTTGGCAGTCTGCACTGCAAAGACACCTGCCCACAGGAAAAACCATAGAGCTCAGGACGAGCATGTGACAAAGGCCCATTTCTTTTGAAGTGAAGGAGAGGGCAGAGAAAAACAACAATATCCTCGGAAATGTTTCAGTAATTCCTGAAACAAGGCACTCTGGTCATGCTGAACACTTAGCATGAGTTCAAGGGAGTGTGTGCCGTCTCCCAGACCAGATTGTGGTAAAGGGGAACAGTCACATGAATGTGATCCGTGCTCAGGCTCAGGCTGAGGCCCTAATTATATGGGAACAGAGTGTGGTGTGACAGCTATGGCGGGGATTGCGGTTGTGTCCTAAGAGACTGCAGCTGACCCTGCGGAGAGGGAGAAGGAGAGAAAGTGCGAAAACATGAAGAGGCGACATGAAGAGAAGAGCAGTTAATGGAGGGCACAGGAGAGGAGAGGAGGGGAGGGGAGGGGAGAGGAGAGGAGAGGAGAGGAGAGGAGAGGAGAGGAGAGGAGAGGAGAGGAGAGGAGAGGAGAGGAGAGGAGAGGAGAGGAGAGGAGAGGAGAGGAGAGGAGGGGAGAGGAGAGGAGAGGAGAGGAGAGGAGAGGAGAGGAGAGGAGAGGACGAGGAGAGACGGGGAGAGGAGGGGAGAGGAGAGGAGAGGAGAGGGTGCATTAATGCATAGAAATGTAAAGGACAAAAAAAGAAGGGGGGTTAACAGTGGAGTCAGACTGTCCTGTGTGTTGCTGCTGAGTAAGGCCGGGGGCTTACAGCAAGGATTTAAAGAGCCACAGCAACACCACAAAGCACCAGGGAGAAGGGGGTTGCCCAGCAGGGGCAAGAGGAGGGAGGGCAAGTGGGGAGAGGGGCAGGCTGGCTGGAGCGGCTACTCTGATCAGGATCCATTTCCAGCCTGGGCCTTGGAATTCCTTTGTTCCTGTCACAGGTCTCCATTTCCCACTCGCCTAAATCCCAGCCTGCCTCACGCCCAGTAACACAGAGCAGGGCAGGTAACTCTGCCACAGGCATGCCTCTCTATTTACAGACCGGTCCCCGCATAACGGCCACTCACATAAATAGCAATAGCTGTGGTAGCACTGAGAAAGAACAAGGTGGGTTAAGACAGGTTGTCACTACAGAATCACTTGTATGTCATCAGAAGGTTAATGTGAGCTGTGTCACAGCAGGAGCCTCAAAAGCTGGCATAATTGTTTCTCCCTGAAAATGGACATCCACAACTTGTGTAATGGTGTATGCCGTTGTGCATGTTGCACACACAAAGTCTCATTTGACCCAACAGTTTTTCCTAATTTGATAAACCGTTTTAGCCTGGGGGCCGCTGCAGGCCTTCAAAGTGCCAGGGAAGCCAAACAAAGCAAAATCTATGACACAGCGAAGCAAAAATTAACCATCTCCCTTTTAGTCTCTACACATCCTCCGCATTCTTCACTGGGAGGGAGATGGTCATTCGTAAACACATTCTCCAACGGTAAAGCAATCCAGCAACACTTGTGCTTTTCCTGCAATGGCCGTAGCCAGGCTGCCTTAAGCCCCCTTCATGGGGCTGCCAAGAGGAGTCAGTGGTACACTGTGCAGCACTCGCAAAGCCCTCTCCCACGGCTATTAGTGACCATTCATCTGGGGAGCCTGGGAAAATGCCTCTCCAGCCTGCCGTGGCCATGGGGAAACAGGCTGGCAGGTGTTCCCTCCCTCTAAGCCCTGGCACCTGTGCAGGGAGAGGAAGAGGGAACCAGCTCTGCCATGGGCTAAAACCGACTCTAGGTACCACTTCGCCAGGGCTCCTCTAACGCTGGATTGGTAAGAGGACTAAAAACCCAGACTCGACTGTACCCAAGCTCCGTGTCACATGGAACGATCAATGTGGCTGTATCAATACCAACAAGTAGACGTAAGACATCTGGTAATGTGCTTTGGCAGTTTGAAATGGCATCTTAACTGAATCCATGTAAAATGGACCTTCTCGGTTTACACTCTCCACATACACACAAATACATAGCCCATTATTATCTACCATTTTAATATTTCCTTGAAATAAAGCAGTACAAGAACAAATTAACATAACCACCGCTCACTGGAAGCGCACAAAATTTAATCCAACGCTGGTTATAATGAAATAAACAAGAATCTCTTGGGCAGCCTGTGCTGTGAGAGCTCCATGAATACATGAACAGGCCTTCTGCAAAGCACAAGCATTTTCATCAAGATTATTGTGGCGCTCTTTTTGTCACAAAGCATAAAATGTATATTTGTCAAAGCATAGAGAACCTGTTATCAGCTCATTTTCAATCAGTAATTACTCTGAGAAATGTGGGTGTGTTCATCACGGTCTACCAGGGAGAATGCAAGAGGCCTCTCCCAAGCTTCTAAAGTCTAGCATGTCCACTCTGCTTGTCCGGAGCCAAAATATTTGGTGGGAAAAGTTCCCTCTGTTCATCTCTCTAAAAACATAAATAAATCACATCACTATGAGCTAATCATGAAGTCTCAAGTAGCCTGGGTAAAAAAAAAAATGGGAGGGGGGTGGGGGGCTGACAGTTGGAAATTGGCCTCTCCAGCTAAGATTTGAAGAAATGACTTGGATTTATGTTGGCAGAAGACATGGGATATAAGCCGCTGTCTGACATGTTCACTGGGTGCTATACCCACACAGATACACCCAACACATCATAAGTACATAAATACAATAACCCATAGAGATAACTCAGATACAAACACTTGCCCTGAAGGGCCTTGGAATGTTAAAAGCTGTTGATGGCTCATTTGAAGTGCCAACAGCTGAGGCTGTTACGCTGTTCTTACTGCTGTCTGTTGGCGGAAGCCCCTGTGATTTCACACTGGCACCAGCTCAAACACCGCCTCATACAAGACCCACACAGTCCCCCTCCTCCCATACCATCCCACACATAGCACCACACTCCATCCGCCTATTCTTGGCCCTAGACACCAGCACTATAGCCTCCCCGACACCTTTCTTTATATGCAACGACATACACGTGTTCCGGCACATGCATGTCTCGCTGCAGGATTTCCAAGCTTAATTCTGCTCTCAAATGACATAAGGCTGACACACAGATGCAAATAGGTCTTGTGTGTTGAGGCAGATACATACGGAAAAACCAGCTTCCATCACTGCTATGGACAGTCTGAAAGTCCTGTGAGGATTAGCAGGTTAGCGTTTGACCTGCTTGCAGAACAGACGACCCCAATACTTAATACCCACCCTGAGGTTTGCTGGGCTTCCCTCCCTAAGCCTATAGTCTGTCCTCCCCTTTTTATGGCTCCTGCCTGCCTGCTCACTTCTCACAGTCACAGTCTCCACCTTAACTGCTCTGCTGCCTCCCTTACATGGGACAATGAAAAGACCAAGAATGTCATTACACTCACTTAAGACCTTTAATAGGACTACAACACATGAACTGTGTAGGCCTGTTTGAGGCGCTATACCTTTTCATGTTCCGGGAGGGGAAATTTCATCGATATGGTATGGAGTCATGTTCCACTGGTTACATTCTTTTTGGCAGAGCTGCAAGGAGCTTAATCATTTTTACATGCATATTTCACTGCTGAAACACTGATAGTCCCCTTGTTCATGCAGTGGAGTGAATATGTGCGTGTAAGTGTGTGTGTGGAGCCTCAGTCTGTGATCTCCATCATTAGAGATGTCTGTCTCTCCTCAGTCTGTCAGACGGAATATGCGTCAGGCTTTTCAGTAACCTTACACTGTCAGCCTGTTCACACCTAGCCCAGGGGGAGGATATATCTCTCCAACACTCTATCGCTGCTTTTGATTCTCACTGGAACTGATGTGTATGAGCGGTCGCTTTCATGCCCCTGTGCCTATTTATACCCGCTATATGTTTATCAAGAAAATGACACAAGTTGGGGTGCACACGCATTTTGTGTGTGAAGTGAAAACACGACTGCACAGTTTAAGTGGATAGGAGGGCTTAAGTGGAGGGGAGTAGCGTGAGAGGCAGAGCTGCAGCCATAGGAGAAACTTTATGAGTCCAACTGCCCTGTAATCCCACTCTCACAGTCATGCCTGCCCCGCTGAGTGGGCCCTGTTTAACTGCCTTTAAGTGCTACCTGTGACAAACCTTTCTGCCTTACAACACGCAGCTGGGGGTTCCTCTGAAGCTAGGCTTACAGTGCTTCAAAGACGCGTGCGTGGGTGGCTGCGGAATGTAGTCTCATTTGATACAGAAAATTAAAAAAAATTGATTAAAAAGTTGAATCGACTTATTTCTATTGCACTTATTGATATTTCTTTGACTGCGTGTATTGGTTACATGTGTAAATGTATGTCATCCAGGTAAGTACAAGTGTAGATAAACACAGGTGTGCCAACATTACATTGACTATATGGGTAACAGATATTAGTGATATTTGTATGCACAAATGAATCCAAGACATGCCAAGTTAAACAGCGCAACACAATATGAAAACCTGTATCAGCTCTTGCCGTCGCAGGTCACACCCTGGGCGTATATAGCCACCATGTCCCAACTAGTTCTGTTGCCTTTACACCCACACTGCCCTCAAAAAGGGAGCCTTGAAATGTTTTTTGACTCTTTCTTAACTCCATTCCCATCCTGCTCTCGGAGCTCAGTGGCTGACCTCCATGCACACAGCCATATCTCTGCACTGACTGCCAAGAGAATAAATAATGGTTTTCAGTTCACAGCCAAAGTAAATCCTTTCACTTATTCAGAAGTTGATGACAGACACACCTAAGACAAGGAAGGGGAAGACAAAGACGACTGCATTCCAGAAGAGTGAGCAACGGTGAATTCAAAGAGCATAAACATTACGAAATAACAATTTGAATTCATGCTTCGAGTAAACACAGTATGTTGCACACAGTAATGAATCATACACCTATAAACCATACCATAACAAATACCCACAACATTTCCCACTCGTGTAGTGTAATGAAGATCAAAAACCCCAGTGTTACCTTTGACAGAAAAGGCAGAAGCAGGTGGCAGCTCCTTCTTCTGTTTGAGCAGTCTTCTATTGTGGAGGGACTCTTTGTACTGCTTCACCCTCTGGTCCACAGTATCTTGAACCAGGGCTGTAACCTCCTGCAAATAGTGTGGAGATGTTTTGATACAATGACATGATGTTGGACTGCTGAGAGGACGAAAGGTTTTGATTTGACTTAAAATACTAATGATGAGCACAGGGCAAGAACAGGACAAGTGCCAAGTGAAAGGCCGGGAAGGCAACTAACTCCACAAGTGTTGAGGTGGAGAGATGGGAAGAGTTTTACAACAATGAAAACCCCTAAGAAGAAAAGACAGAAAGCTCAAAGTCATTTTAGATTCCACGGTACCGCTGTCTTTTGAAAAGGCCCCCAGCAGAACAGAAGCCATATATTCACTCACACACTTATTCACACACACGCCCTTCTGCCTGTGTCTCTGTACCTCGATGTGGTCCGTAGTAAACCAGCTGGCGTCCTCTTGGCCGCCCAGGGGCAGAACGTGGAGATCCACCAGCACAGCAAAGTTCCCACACTGTAACACAAAGAGGAAGGACAGCCACAGGTTGCTGAGGGGCATTGAGCTCAAAGACAACAAAGGAAATCAGAGTGTGGGTGATTGACAGCGAGACAAACCGCAACGACCCCCTATGTCCCCAAACATCACCCCAGGCCTCTCACAGCAAGTCCCCTCCCTCCTGTTCCTCTGTCTAGCCATCTCTCTACCAATCTCTTTGCAAAATAGTATGGTCCTGTCCGTCTCCTCAAATTTCCCCTCTCTCAGCATATCTCCGTTCTATAAGCTTCGCGATGCAATCACTGCCTCGGGTCTTCACAGAAAAAGTCTAGTCTGTACCACATAAATGAGGATTATGCCACTTTGTTCCAGAGTAGTGATACAACTTAGATCTACCCTAAAGCACTCCATGTTTCTGCACTTCTGCACTACAACTTTTGAGTGGTGTAGAAAGCTGAGGAGCAGCAGAGTGGATTCCTGAAGCACTACGTCATCGTGTCAACGACAATAAGCTACAAGGGACAGGGAGGCCAGAAATGCCGCGGCTGGTTAAGTTGCTGTTACATCTTTCTCAGGCTAGCCTGATTATGGTTTACACATGAGTGCAAAAGCTGCCCGCTGCAGAGAGCAAATGGATGTGGGTCTCGTGTGAACTTAGCCTCTCCCTGGACAAGGAAGTAATGGATGGACTCAGACCACCCACAACATGACACAGAGGAGCAACAAGTACTGCCCCAAAACCCAGAATGATAATGAAGCAAAAAGCATTGAAGTGAATGGGGCAAAAAAAAAGAAAAACACACACAGAGTCATATAAAGACAAAGACATGCACTGATTTCAGGCTCACAGTGTAGAACTGGAAAAGAGGGTGAACAAACAGAAGGGGTTATTCATTTAGTAATTGGGAATACTTATACACACTAAAAGCTTTGTTTTGAGCCAGGCTCGTCCCCTGGGCTGCAGCATTGCAGACAGAATGACTAAATTCGACTACAACCCAGACTTAAGGGACGTTGCTACAGCTTCGCTCCGAGGATGACGCGAGAGACTGAATGGAGGAGGGTGTGTAGGGGAAGGCCGCTGCTATTTAGGTCCTAATTCTAGACGGAGGTCTATACTCCCCTAACTCTGTGCAGTTGTCTTCCTTTCTTAGGAATGAGTTAGTTTAGCTCCTTGCCTAAAGCAGGATATTGAGAGGGTTTTATTAGCTGTTCACTGGCATTAAAAGGCTATGTGCTGGCGCAGAGCAAATCATTTTTTTTCTCCCATAACAGCGTTTCCCTTTCTCATTGTCCTTCTGTAAATAATAATTGAAGTGAAGTTTCTTCCTTGCCTCTACTTGCAGGTCAACTAGAGGAGAGGGCGCCACCATATGACCGATCAGTGAATTTTTTTCGTCAGTTTTAGTCATAGTCTGCACTTTGTCTTCTGCATGTCAATTTCTCACCTGTTAATGAAGGTCACCCTTTACTAAAGTTAAGGATGTGTCTGCACGACTAGGGAAATGAATGTTCCATTAAGTGTCTTACAAAAACTATGCACTTGTCTGTGATCGTCTGACTTGTCCAAAAGAAAACATCAAGATGTGATAACCACAAAAAAAGAAAACTGCTCGGGTAAATATTCTCTGCTCAAATCAAAGAAGCACTTAGCATAAAGATTATTGTGATGGAAAGTATCGCAAACATATTTTTACAAAGATAAAAATGCCATGGACCAGAACAGAGCTTTCCCCCCTTTACGTGGCAGCTCATGTATAAAATGTGTGCATGTTGCCAGTCGGTGTCAGCTCATCCTTATACATCAGTATTCTCTCAATCTTCCTGCCCTTTGTCTCACTTCAGTCCACGGATGACTGGTGGCCTCAGCTGACTGCCTCCAACAATTACCAGTGTGTGGGAAAGCCTAGCAACAGAGGGTCAAGACCTTGTCAATCGAAACGGGGACGGACAGGCAGACGAGCCCCACAGTGGTTTCATGGGGTTGGACTTGACACATGCTTAGATGCGTTTTGGTATTCTGATTTGAGTTTTAGACTTTTGGGACCTTCGAATGGCTTTACAGGTGGGAGTAAGAATTCTCCCACTATGCATGAGTTACTAGTTCATCTGGCACAACGTAGTCTTCAGTTTTTGTAGAGTGCGTCAAGGAAAGGTTCAATTCTAGGTAATGGTGGTGTGCCATTGTGCCATTGTTTATGACACTCTGCTCCCAACATGCTTGAAGACTCGGACCATAAGATCAGTCTGCAAGGTTACTGTTGATGGCTCAAAATTACACAAGCTAACGAGCTCTGAAGAAAGACACAATGTTAATTTGATCAGTATCTTGGGACAAAGCGGGCAGTATAAGGTTTAGAGCGCGGCCCTCATGGAGAGGCACAGCAGGGTGAATCTCCTGAAGAGGTCTCTGATTGAGTGTGTTTTGGGCTGAAAGCCAGACATCTAGCGAGCCTTAGACTAACTTCCTTTTATCACATTAGAGCAGCAGACAAGACTCAACTGGGAAAGGAACATAAATGACAAACACTGGTCTGCCCCAAAAACAGCATGTGATGCCCTCCGCTTCCCGGGAATGGGGAATTTTGTCAGGAATGCAAACTAATGCAATCACACTAATGAGAAAACAATTAATTTACCCGGCAAATCTCGCTGTTTGCTGGAGGTGCAAATTTCCCTGTATGGTGTCAATCCCTGGGCCCAGGCTGTGCTGTTCAGATGCAGCTACTAGAGCTTTTACAAAGGACGTATGTGTTGAGTGTGACAGATAAGACAAAAAAGCTGCACAATCTAATTTTACACAAAGGCTCTGACCACATTCACATCATGTGGTCTAAATTCGTCGACTCCCCCGCACAAAGAGTGACCAGTGGATCTCTAAGCTGAACTCTGCCATGAACTATGACCTCCTTGTATCCACCCATATAGACTATGGCTATGGTCCCTCTTTGGTGAGATCTCTGCAGGCAGCCTATACTTTGTAGCTGAAGTAATGCGGTGCACAAGAACCCCATCTTCCCTGAGCAAAGTAATCTGAAAGTACCTAAAAAGATCCAGTGTGCTCATTGAAGCTATCCTATTTTGTGTACTTTACTCTGACACATTTAAGGTGATACTCTGAGCAACTGTCGCTGTTGTTGGAAAGAAAGGTTTGATAAAGGGCCAGGTTCTAGAGGAAGTTATTCTTTTCATACATACTAAAGTGGGCCAGCACTGTTTTGTTCTCTGTCTTGCACAGGGCTTTTAGAGTTATGAACAGAAGCTGAAGGCTGAATGAGAGGCAGCAAGGAGTGCTACTTAATACCAAATCCTTTATTGTGCCATCTTTTGTGTGCTGTCACACACTGAATGAATGGGACCGAGTCTTCCTGCAGGCTAAGCTCAACTTCTCTATCCTAATTCTCCCCACTGCCAATCTGACCACTGTGGCCTGCAGTAAAAAAGGGTTATAACAGACAAAAGTTGCCCAAAGTCCACAGCACAACATGAGAATAATCCTCCATATAAGCTTTATATTGCCTGTCGAAATAAGCAACTCCTGACTCAGACTCACTGATGGCTCCTTTTCCCTTCTCTGGTCTTTAGAGCTCTGGTCTATATCACTCTCAGTTCCCAAAACACTCTCTACCTTCCCTTATCTCTCTCCCAGACCCGGCTCTCTATCCTCCCGCCTGTGCTGCTCCAAGTTGGGCACGGGGCCCAAACTCTATGAGGAGCTTCGCTCGCCTCCCCACCTCGCTGCCCTTTGCCATTGCTATCGCGCCGTATAAGAACCAGACCTTCTCGGACTGCACTTAGCTCAGAGGCTAACACTAACCAGCCACAGATGTTTACATTGGGAGAGAAGGGGCAGCAGATGCGGTCTCACTCAATAAAACTTGCATCTCTCCAACTCTCCCTTTGTCTCTCTCCCTTTTCTGACTTTCTCTCTTTTCTGCAAGTCTGCAAAGAACCCAGGGGAGCTCTTTAGATCTGTGGGTGTGACAACCTTGCTCTCAGGCTTTATTTGCCTCATTCCCTGCTCTCTGTGTGCTGTGAGTCACCTGGGTTTCCCCTTTAAAAAAAAGACAGTTCTCTTTTCCAATTTTTCAAACTGCCAAATACTGAGCAGTGAGGCTTGAGACTTGATTATTACTGAGGCGAATGTATTTACAGATAGTGCGCGGAAGTGTTTTGTGTGCAAAGCTCCCTTCATTCAAGTGAATGTTAGCACACCTGAGTCTTCTTTATTTGATGATAAAAAAAGAGAGACACAACCCAGGAGAGGAATTCCAGCTGCAAGAACAGACAGGAATATCTCCAGGTAACACACAGCAAACAAAACTCAAGCAGTTAAATCCTGAGAAACTGGTAGACAGACAGAAATAGCAGGCTTAAGAGATGTTTTTGGCCTCATTAGGAAATATGAATTTTGCATGGCAATGTAGGGCAGAGCTAAGATGAAAGGCAGCGTTTCCTTCTTTACACCCCTGTCACCTTCTGTTGTGAAAGATTCCCCAAGTTAGAAGGTGTCAAAATGTTTCCAATCAGACTGCGATGATTTTGCACAGAAGCATGATGTGTGGTCCGATATGAGCTCATCTACACAGTGACAACAACACTAAACAGCACATAAACCTCTGACATGAAACTGCTCTGTGGTACCTCAAAACTTTCTTCTTATTCTTAAAAAACACTTTGGTCTCTGTCTCAGCCCACTACATTAGATGGTTAGAAAGTCAGCAGTGCATGTTACTAATAGAAGGCAGATTGCAGGGGTCTGCAGCGGTAATGTCTTGGCAGAGAGCAAGCGCTTCAGCGGATCAGTGTTTTAACCTGCAGGCTCTTTTCAGGAGGTCTGAGAAGTGGCAGGTCACTATACAGCCTAAGCCTATTTAAGGAGGAGCATACCAGCACCTCCTGCAGTTTCACAGAACGGGGAGGGAGCTGCTTTGAAAACTTTGTAGGAGGAAGGATCATAAAACATGCTGCTGAACAGCCTACTAAACATGGCATGGTGAATCCAAGAACATAACTCATAATTGCTTTGATAATCCTCACTCTCTGTGTGTAAGCCGGAAAACATGGTTTGCAACATATCTTTGAGACAGCGGTGTCTCTGTTCTTAAATATTCGGAGAAGTTAATTAATTCATTACAAAACACGGGACACGGTGGTGTTTGTTTTGCAAAAGAGGAGCCCAGGGTAGCGCCTTAAATGCTATTGTTTGGAATGATCCCTTCTAACATAATTGTTTGTGGTTAGCTGGTTAAACATGGTAGAGGCTGTGTGCATTTTCTCAGGCAGCGTGACACAACAGTATCATTATGTGCCCAGTGGGAAGGAACCTTCCATGAACCTCCAGGGTTTTATTCTCCCACAACCTACTGAGGGGGTTGGTGTGGTAGCCTGTAAGAAGGCATGCATATGAAACAAATAAAGGGGGTGAACGCAATATCTGGTCAACTAGGCACACATGGCATTACGGAGGATGTGAGAGATCAGCGCAAATGTCTGCAGCCCTCGTCCGAAACTCTAAATAAATGAAACATCAACAAAAGAGAGACCAGTGGCTTTCCCTGCACTTAACAAAAACATCTGATGCGCATTATTCCTGACAGAGCATCAGACTCAGGATGAACAGCTTGGCTTTTTAATAGAATGAGTTTCCTCTGTTCTGTGTCAGCGGCCATTGACAAAAGGCTCTGAGGGAGGCAGTCAGTTGGGATTTGCAAAAGGTGACCAGAAATGTCTTCTGAAGGATGAATAACAACATTAGAATGTGGAGATAAGACAGTTGACACAAGCCTGTATCTCCCCCTAGTGGCCAAATGACTTGCCACTGAGGAAGACAAAAGAGAAAGAAGAGGTTCCAAAAAATGTTAAACCTCTAAATGTTAGAGAAACAAGCATAAATTCCCCAACTGCACAAAAGCTTTTCAATGGTTTAAGACAGACCATAATAACTTGCTGGAAGTAGTGTGTGAAGTTGTTCTACTGTTTGGCAGTGGCACAACCATAGTTGTTTATCATCACCACCGTAAGCTGAAAAGCCTTAATGAAATGCAGATTCATTTTATTCTTTATTCTTTAGCATCCTGTGTGCATTCTAAGTGGGAAAACATTTTTCTTAAAGTAATTATGAGGTTTTGTGGGCAGTTAGAAGCATCCAAAAACCCCTTTGCTTAGACAAAAGACATTTTTTAGCGGATGACATATGCATGTTTACAAAACAGTACACAATATACAAAAGAGCATGATTAATATTTAGATGATAACTTTTAGTTTTGGACATCGTTTTCTGTGATTAAACCATTATGCTTTGTTAAATGTGTCTATACCACACTGGACACACAAATTGGAAGTAAATAGGTTATAAACATAACACCACGTTTTATGATGCAATAAGAGTAGACCATAGAATTAAGTTTGTGACTCTAAGAAAGGTTCTGGGAAGATGGAATCTCAAAAGGTCCAAACTTAAAAATCACACAGAACTTGCTAAATATATCAAGATGATAAATACATAACAAAAAACATGTACTGATATTTTGTGGAATATATTTCTGAGCCTTTTAATGCAATGCCCTCAATTAATTCTCATCTCAATTCAAATGGTGGCATCACTAATGTTTTTTAACATTCATATAGAACATTTAAATGTAACAAAATACTATTTAACACAACATTATATCAATCTAAAACAACACTGTACTACAATGGACGTTTTACTGTTGCTGTAGGTTTTACTTACCTTAATGACAAATTTGACTGGAGCCATTGAACAAAAAACAGCTGTCAGGAACCTGAAACAAGTAAATAGGTGGTGGGTTACACATGGTAGCCTGCAAACAAACTGTCAAGTGATCATATATCATGGACAATATATAATAATTTGGGACTTATTTTACCACCTGCTGATAAAGTAACAATCGCTGGTTTCCATAGACACAAATTTAGTGTGCTCCTCCACAATTAACTCTAGTTTATAACGACCTTACATTCATATTCCTAGGTTGCAGTAATAACTAAAGTAGGACACTGTAGTTTCTTGTAGATATTTATTGGGGTAAGGGGTTCTTCCAAACACGTTATACTGTAATGTTTGTTAGTCCTTTGTATGGTGAGACAGTTGCAAACTATTATGTTTTAAGCAAGTAGAGTGAATCAATCTATGGTTATGCTATGGTCAAGTGGTGCAGAACAACTTGGACAACATCAACGTGGCCTCTTCAGCTGTAGCTGGATTGAGTTTAGTAGCTAAAGTCTACATGATTGTTGCTGCGTTAGCTTTAGTTGCATCGGGTCGTTAAATGTTTCGGTACAACAGCTGCGCTCACAGCGGAAGGATTAGCTTATTGATAAGAAACACAAGTAGGCTAACGTAAGGTCACGAACTGCAAATGATACGTTAATTATACTACAATAGCACTATACAAATATATATATCGTGGTGTAAGTACATTATTGAAATTATCAAAACATTTCTTCATACCGCCAAGAGTTTTGAACGTTTGTTTGGCCGGGCCGCGGAAGATGACGTCACATTCCGTTTGTAGTCCTTCAACTGCAAAGCCCGAGTGGGGTGTGTTCAGCGGGAGGCTTCTCTCAAAAAACACTTCACAAACACCGAAAAGGAAAGGAAAAAAATGCCGTGTGGAGCCTATTGTTACGAAGTCCTCGGTTTTCTGTCTTGACCATGGATGTATTATTGACATTTTTTACATACTTCCTAAAAAATGCGACTCTTAATCGTATAGGCCCCCACGAGGACCCAACGCTGTGACCGCTACCATGGAAACGAGTTGCATGTCGAAGAAGCCTTCATACATTTAAAAGGTTTATGTTAAATCTTACCTCTAATATTGCTCTCAGGAAACAACAACTACCATACATTTTAATAATTTTGACACTGTTTATTTTAGTATGACACACATGGGGTTTATGCAAATGAAAATGTGTAATTTTGATCAGGCATTATTGCTAGTCTCACTATCAGAGCAAAGGCGCTTAACATAGAAGCACGAAACGTAGCTTTTTATGTCACATTTGGCAGAACAGTCAACCATTGTGTCTTATAACTAATTTAAAGAAACGCTAGACTGTGTTTAATGTCAGGCCGAGGGACTTTAAGTGGTCTGGAAGCCAGCCTGCTTCGGGGAAATAATACTGCGTGAAGGATGTCTCGAGTTGTCAAGAAATCTCCCTCTCTTTGCACGGATCTACCACTGGACAACACAGATATCTGCAACAAACTTAATCTGCTGAGGACGCTGCTGACGTCTTGTTTCGGCCCAACAGGTAGACTAAAACAGGTCCATAACAACATCGGAGGGCACGTTGTTACCACCTCCACCTCCTCAGTGCTTCTTCCAGCCCTTTCCTCCTCGCAGCCTTTTGTTAACTTGATAACAACCTCGATTCTCAATCACGTTTCTCGTTTCAGTGACTTCGGTTTGTTTGCTGGTATTCTTTGTCTGGCTCTTATTGAGCAAGTAAAGCGCTCTGGTCTCGGGGGAAATGTGGCCATCAGACTGAACAAGCACTTGTTGGGCCTGAGCGTCGGTTACCTCCAAGGAGAAGACTGTGGTTGCAAAGTGAAGCTGGACTTCTGCAGCAGCCAGAGCCTGATCACATTAGCTCGCAGTATTATCTCCAGCAAACCAGCATGTGTGCTAACAGAGCAAGAGACTCTCCTCATCAGCAAGTTGGCTGTACAAGCTTTTTTGCTGACAGTTCCTTGTGACACCCCAGGTACAGTCACACTGGGCAGGACCGTGACTGTCCCTATCGAGGGCCATCCTGTGCTAAACTCTGCAGTGTTTCCAGGTTTACTGGTGGACATCAGTGATGACATTAGCCCCAACGAGGCAGAGAACCTAAATTCAAACCCTCTGCGCACTGTGTTGTTCAGTACATCCCTTGCTGGAGACCTTTCTGAACTAGGAGATGGTATGGTTGAGGTGCATGGAGGTGTAGACACAGACTCACAGATCCTGGATCAACTCTTGGAGCTTGGTAAACAGGTGGTTAAAGATGAGGTGAAACTCTTTCTATGCCAGAAGGTCGTCCATCCAGTCCTGCAGCAATACTTGAGGAGCCATGGCATCATTGTGATAGAGAGACTGGGAATCGCACTCATGGAGCCACTCATTCAACTGACAGGTAGGCCTTCACTTAGGTATGGACCTGTCGATAGATTTGTCATTGCAGATTCATATACTGTATATATATATCATATATGTCATGGCAGTATATGTCAGATGTAATGTTATTTCAAAAACAAACCAACTAACATTATTTCATTCAATTTATAAGTAATGCACATTAGCCTCACTCAAAGAATCACTGGAATAAACAAATGTCCTAAACTGTCCAACTTTTAAGCTATGTACAGGGAATGTGTGTTGCATGAATATAACCTAACTTATGCTGTAATTACACAGCTTTGTGTCTGAGATTGTGCATCATGTCTATTTAAAAATAATAGGTGCTCAACCTGTGGCCACATTACATACCACAATCTCAGCCAAGGCCTATGGGATGGTGAGGAATGTCACAATAAGGCAGTTTGGATCCAAGACGAAGCTGCATTTACATCCTCCTGGAGAGTCAGCAATCTGCACTATGGTCCTCTGTCACAGGAATGAGACAATGCTCAGTGAGCTGAAGGTAAGATAAAGTGAGGATGTTCAATAGCATCATTTTTATATCTCCCTTTCACAAAGATTTACCATCTGCGCCATATGTTATTTAGTAAAGATGAAATATAATTAATAATTTATGGTATATAGAGCACAGTTGGTCAATTGTTACACTAACAACATCATTTCTGGTAAAACCATCCATTAAACTGTCAGATGTTTTTAAACTTATTTTATAATGGCCTTTAAGTGCTTTTCAATTCAATTCGATAATTTTGTCCCCAGATGTCATACAGACATATCTTGCAAAGTCAGTTATTGTGGGACAAATGTGTCAGTGTGATGTATGTCTGTGCAATTGTTAAAGGTGGTTTGCCAGAAGACAGAACATGTGCTGAGGCTCACCCTGAGGGAACCCTCTGCCTTACTTGGAGGTGGGTGTACCGAGACCCACCTAGCTGCTTACATCAGACACAAGGTGAGATCCAGTATGTTATTACATATTATATTATATTTTCACACTGATCTCATTAAAGCATTTCTTGATAATGTTGTATTTTCATCTTAGAGCACGATGGAAGTAACAGAGACAGCTTCAGTATTAGGATGCTCACAGACAGAGTATCTTCGTGGCGTGGAGGGATTCTGCCGCTCTCTGGAGTCTGTAGCCATAGCGCTGGAGCACAACGGTGGGAATTCTTTCATGGATCTGACTCATGCTCATCACTGGATGCTCCCTGCAGATGTCATGACAGGATGCGTGGAGGAGAGCTCAGGCTGCTGTGGCTGTGGCGTGGTGCAAAGTAGCCCAAGTAAGAGGTGGACTTCTCTTAACACAAAATACACAGAGTTCTCACCTGCGTCACTGTGTAGAGACACGACTGTGCAGCCATGTGTGTTGGACTCCTTCACAGCTAAACTCAATGCGTTGCAAGTGGCTGTAGAAACAGCTAATCTCGCACTAGATGTGAGATATATAATTCAGGATGTGAACTAGATTAGGTTTTTTTTCTGGTTTAAAGACAGGAATAGTTGCCATTTTACTTTTCAAAGGCGCTATACAGGTCAGACAGTCATCATGTGTCATCATGTCTTGTCTCCATTTTTCGGTGTGGTCTTGCACTTAACTCCAGTGTTTTCTCACTGACTTGTAATGTCACTAATAAAATGCTGATTATATTTGATCATTTGTCACCCTACTGTGAATTTCTTAGTCAGCACAGGTTATTCAAAGCAGTACATTTCTAATTCAGCACCCATCTCACCTCCACTTCTCACTGATTACACTCTGAAAAGTGAAGGATTACACTCTGAAAAGAGTGTAATCAGTGAGAAGTGGAGGTGAGATGGGTCATATGGTTGCTGAATTAGAAATGTACTGCTTTTTAAAAAAAGATTTAAAAGGACCCTTTAATGAGGTATGCAAATGTAATGAATGAGAATACTTCAATGTCTATTGAACAGTTAATCAAACCCAAACTAGTAAAATTCAGCTTGTTTCTACTGCAGCTGCCTTTCTTCAGCACTGAGGGGCGCTGCAACACACGCTGCCTGCCACACATTTCATTGTTGATAGAGCACCAAGACACTACCAGCATTTTTCTGTTAAGATCTCCCACCTTTATATTCCATTATATTTTGCAACATCAAGAATACCAGTCTGAACTCGCCGACTGGTTTAGATAAACTGATAGATGAGCCAAATGACTCTAAATATAAAGTCTAACCTCAGGCGATAAAATGTTCCACATTAACACCAACTGTTCCCAGTGCTCTGTGATGTTGTTGTAGACAGCCTGACAGACCACATCTGGTTCATCTGAAACAACTAGGATAACTGTGACTCAGAAATTGATGACCGTGCTGTGTCGTGACTGTGTAGCTCTTTGGGGAATATGTTATGGCACCTGTGATGGTAATAGGCTCTTGATCCCATAAAACTCAGGCTAAACCATAGACTGTATACCAAAGAGGGCTAAACACAACAAATGGAAGGGAGGTGGCCACAGCAAAGCCAAACCACTCCACAATCTCTCCTAAGTAGTTGGCACCAGACACCACCTGCAGGTATAGGAAGAACCCAGTGGTTAGCCGATATAAGATCTCAGTGAATTTGCCCTCAGGTTACTTAGAATATAGTCACTGATGGCCAGTTCAACATAAAGCAGCAGGAAACCTAAAATAAATCCTGACCTGTTCATGGCTGGCTTTTGAGAAGTTGAAACATTTCAAATGTGTTTAAAATATGTGACGCACATACAGGACATGGATTAAACCGAGTCCTCTAGCCTTTATGCTTTGAAAAGAATAAACACTGCTCCTACCAGTTTTACAGCAATAGTCAGCTGAGTGTCCCTGCAAGAAACCATTCAGAGCACAGAAGAAACCTGCTGCTGCCATCACACCCAGTGGGAATAGACAAATATCCTATGACTAGTAAGGAAATGGTAGATAGAGTGAGTGGTAAAAGGAGGGAATAATGTTGCTCTCCCTCCTGTGCTCTACAAAGACCGACCAGGTGGAGGTATTCTCAAAAACATCGTTTTGCATTTAAGTGCAGGCAGAAAGGTACCATTAAGCCCCACTCCTCATGGGTGGTTACCAGTGCATTCCTTGAAGCGTTTCAGCCTTCAGATTGTAACAACAGGAGATCTCATTTTCAAAGCTCCTTTTGTCAGTGTCAACCTGAAAGTGTTTGGCTCTTTCTTTCATTTACAAAGTGGTTGAACATAGCTACAATGGGTACTCCGGAGACATGAGGATAAACACATTTTGTTGATTTCTGTCAAATGCAATCATTATTACTCTACATTTAAAACAGGAGTTTTAAACATTAAAATGTATATAAACAAATGAAGATGAAATTAATACTTAATTACTAAATGAAGGCATTCACCTATAGTGAACAAACACAATGCAATACCTTGTGATCAAACAGGCTAAGTAGGTTTTAGACATACAGTATATAGCAAAGCATCTCAGTCTGGAGAAGTGTATGGCATAATTGTTTACACATAAAACAATATAAAACTAAATACATCAATGAATATGATAAAATGCTATGAACCTTATGAAGTCAGTGTGTTAAACTGAAACAGGAGATGAGTTGGTAAGTTGTGAAAACCCCGACTGACATTATAATCTCTCCTATATTTTGGTTGAATTCAGGAGTGCATCTTAATGCATACGCCTCCACTGATCAATTATCTTCACATTTCTCCTCATGTAAATGTCACATGACCCCAACCCAAGCTCATGTCTCAGTATTTACCTTTGAAAATAGTGCATGCAAGAGGTCCCAAGCAGCTGATATGTCCCCATAATGCAGGGTTTGTGCGAGGTGAGCATCAGGAGAAATGGTATCTTCTGAAGGAAACCAGACTAATCTGGCTGTGAGTACCACGTGGCGACCGAAGGAGGTCTGTCTCTCCCTGTGACCAAGAGCCCGAGTCCTATCCGGATGATGCAATAATCTTTTCTGTTTATAAGCTAATCACATGTGTCTGTATCACATTAAATACACCTAGAAAGCCTTTGTAACTCCTCCCAAAGCAAAGTCAGAGGAGTGTCAGTCCGCTGAAACACAAGGCTGCTCCCTTTTTCAAATCCTGGTCACAAACATTGAGCGAGGTGAGGTTACGGTGATGGTTTCCACCCTGGAAAGTAAGCCCTGAGACAAATGCTGCATTTTCCTCAAGCTACAATAGGAGTGAACATAATTTCATGGAGGATTATAATCTGCATACAGTCATAAACTACTTGGCTCTGTAGCAAACCACAGTCAGTTGCTGAATAACTGCTGTGCCTGTTAGTCATGTTTAAAGACATGCAGCAGCACCAATCTCAAAACTGTGAGGCTCTGTTCATCATTACAGTAGATGAAGTAGGGGGTGACCCACTGACTTTAAATGGAGCTTTTCCAGTCCTCCTCATAACCAAAGAGTGGGTGGAAAGCACATACCAGGACTGATTGAACTTCACAATATAGTCCATTCAAAATACAGACACAGCCACAAACGCCGATTACAACCATAAATGGGTCTGCAGGATTCAGGAACAATAAGTGGATGATCAGTAGATGAGTGTTTGGTACAGTGCTCAAACCAGTTTTAAATAGCTTAGTCTGCAGTTTGAAATCGTAATTGGACTACAATAGTGAAATGAGTGTGATTCAGCCAAGTCATCTCAGTCTAAATAGGACCACAGAAAATATTAGCTCCACTCATCAAGAAGACAACCTGCTTCTCCTGATCTGAGCACTGCTTTTCACAAATTACTCACTGAAAACAATACACAAGAATAAACGGCCTCACGTGCAGACATTTCTCTCATAATCTGATCATAATCACAGGGAGATTCTCTGTGTTTATGGATTATATGAACATGAGCATTCATCAAAGTCAGTTGCAATGCACAGACGGCTTGTGTAGGCTACTGTTTTCCTAACTGTCATTAAATGTCAGGGGTCAGCTCTTTTAAAGAGGCGAAATGTGGACAGGCTGGAAGTTAACTGTTTAAGGAGGAGTTGTTTCAGCTTGTGACAGATATTTACTGTCACCAATATGGATGAGGTGGAGAAAAAAAAAAAGTATAACACAATTCAACAGCACCTTTAACAGTGTCCTTCAAGATGACCATGCAGTTTCAAACCCCTCCAAAACAGTTAACAGCAAAAACTGAACATTATTGTCTTTATGAAGGGAGGATTCATTGCAGGGCTGTTTCTTTTCTTTTGTTTTTAGAATTTTAGCTAGGTGTACTGCGTAATAAATAATAAAAAAAACAATATTTCTCCAGCCACAAGCTCCCTTTGCTGGTGACATTTCTACATGTTTCCTATGTCATTTTTTTGATAGACACAGTGTATATTCAGATTAACCAGGATGTCTAGCTGTATACAATATGCAGCACTGCACTGTAAATGTGTATAAATGCACTGAGTAGAGTGCATAAGTGCATATAGCCTAGGTTACAACTCATGTTCTTCTCCCCAAATATCAGATCCTCCCCCTCAGTAAACACAAACAGATCAAAAACTCCTTTGCCCCCCTGTCCATTAAAGCCCTCAACAACACCTACGCTGGAATGGAGAGATGCCATTGTTGTTACTATTTTTTATTGTCCAAGTGTCGCTAATCACAGTATTATGTATATCTGTTCTGTTTTTTATGATGTAAATGGGCACATCAAACTGAGGTGCAATCTACCTACTGTTGTATTTTATTATGACTGCATGTATGTGTTGTCTTTTTACTGTTGTTCACTAATGGTCCAAGACAAATTTCCCATTGGGACAATAAAGTCTATCCTGCCCTATCCAACCAAAGTTAACAGTCCATGTTCCAGCTGCTGCAGTGCTAAAAATACATTTGGTTTAATAATGAAGTCAGTATTTTGTGTGACTGTAAGTACTTGAAGAACAAAAACACCAGAGCAGACATGCTTTTCAGTACATTTTACTTGTTTTGTAACATGAATCCTCGGCCTTATCTGAAGAGCCTTTTGGGATGCTTTGTCAGTGGAACCTGAGATCAAAACAACTCCATTTAGGGAGTAGTTAAGTAGTATATTTTAGGTTTGTGACGTGTAAGTTCCCATTCTCTAAGCAAGAAAAAAAAAGATAATACAAAAACCATTTCTAAAAGACAAACAGATCCATAAACACAAAATGAACAGTGTTGAGGTTCAGCCATTGTCTCTCTCTCTACAGGAATGAGGCGAGGTGGAGAAAACAGAACACCACTCTCTGCTGGAGAAAGGAGATAACAGTTGGTGCCATTTTTTTTAGACCAACAGATGAGGGACAGGTCACACACTCCTGGAGTGCTGGGTGAGCTGGAGACATTGTTGGGCACTAGGCAAGGGAGAGGGTACATGTGGAAAAACACAAAGTACACATTCTAAAATAAGACTAAAAAGTGAGAATACGCTTAATATGTATATGTGCAACAGTGATAAAAGGCACAATAGCACAGTGTGTCATGCTTTACTAGTTTCCTTTAAATTAACATCAGAGGTCAAGTGAGTCTGGGGATTCGTCTTTCAGTCTGTGCTCACTTGGTTCAACCAGATATTAACAGCTGCTTAAATGCTTATGGTGCTGAGAGAGGGGGACCAATGTTAAAGGACTGCATCGTTTCAATGGGAACACTTGACTTCAGCAGCTTGAGTCCATCAGGGATAAGTGGTGTTCAAATCTTAAATGACAGGACAGCAGACATTGTGTGCTGCCTCAGTCTTACCGTCACTGAAAGCCTGTACTGTCACTATGAATCACTGGGATTTATCATTCCGGTTTTGTACATCTATGAGAATGTTACAGGGATATTTCAGGCAGCAGAACTACACAGCAAATAATGGTTTTGTTGGTAACTGTCAACTGAAATTATTTTTCTTGACATTTCGTAACAGAAATATTCTATGATTCTGAACAGATTCACATCCAAATAATCCAAAAAGAGCAGAGAGGGAAACATGTGTCACAGCTTTACAACTTTGTGCCAATCTTAAAACTTGGGCCATCTATAACTCCCTCCAGCTAACCTCATATACTTGACTATTCTACTGCCTCAAGGGGGATCTTGAAATTAATTCTCATTCAGTGAGACGTGACAAAACGGGAAAACAAATCTTTCAAGAAGGATGCAGGCTTATATCTTCCCAATAACATTTGGCATTTTTAAATCAAAACATGTTTCAACAAAACAAAAAAAACTGTAAATTACTCCCTAGTGAACAGATTTAGTAACAGTTCCTACAATTTAAGCAGACCACCTAGGCCTCAACCATGAAAAAAAAAAGCTCTGTGCTCTCACAGAACTGAATGTGTAACAAAAGACATTTTCTACAGGTCTAGCATCAGTCTCATCATACACTGATAATTCAATAACTACAGAGATTCAAGGTGGCAGTGTAAACAAAGACTAGAGTGTTGGAGTCAGTTACACAGTATCCAGCTTTGATTACATTTCTGTGGCATCCCACAACTGCAGTCTGAACCTAGCAAAATATATCTATAATGCTACAAGCGTGTAACTGGAATCTGGGAGCAGTGTTGCACACACTAATTTAATGGGCAAACCATGTTACTGGCTTCAGAGCTTGACTGACAACACTGCCTCTGTTCAAATCTACACACTACTTGAGTAAATACTATCAAGTATAATAATACTACTAAAAAAGGGACAAATTAAAGGAATAGAATATGAATAAAAGATAATATTTAATAAACTAATATGAGAGTAATAATGTTTTTGGTTTGTACAGGGGGTTAGTGAACGTCGTTGGGTGCAGCCCTTTGTTAGCAACTACGGAATAGGTTAGCATCGGTAGTATGACACTGTTCTCAAAATTTAAGTTGCATGTAGCTTAAAGCAGTCAATCAAAAACACTCATGTTTCATCTGGCAACATTTCAGTATTCTCCATTAAGATCTGCTGTTTTATTTTCATTCCTTTTCTGAGGCAAATTACATGAGCACAGATTGCCAAGAGTCCAAAAGTAAAGATTGCATTACAACTCAAATCCATCGTTTGTGAGGAAAAACAAAGAGGGACTACGAGGACAGCTACAGTCCTTGAAAAAAAAAACCCCAATGTGATTTCCCCCTTCCCGACGCTTATGCTGAGCCAAATTAATGCGTATTCGAACTATCTCCTCAAACCATTTGCTCCAATATACTCTCAAAACTGCACTTCAAGCAAAATGTATCAACCAAAAGCTCTGAGACACACTTCAAACTGAGAGAAGGATGGAGAAAGGCAGAGGAGAGCTTGAGGGAGAGACAGATAAAGAAGACTGTATTGGCTTCGAGTGTCTAGGTCCATCCTGCAAATAGTGGGTGAAACTTGGGGTTGGGAGGGAGGGAGGGAGTCTGGGTCAGGTTATGGCGATAGATAGTAAGGACAGGGCGGCGGCGGCGGCGCTGCAGTGGCCCCTGCCTCAATGTCGACCTCAATGAACGATGAGTGCCCCGGCAGCGTAACTCACGGAGCTGTCCTGCCAGTTCCTGCACTCACTTGACTGGGCGTAGTTCAGGAAAGTGAAGTTCATTTCTAAACCAGACTTCCTCAGCTCAGCCACAGCCTGAAAAACAGAAGCATCCACTTGGTCACGGATTCACACCATATGCCAAGTGGGTTTACACACCCAGGCAATAAGGACAGTGTCCCATTCTCATGACAGGAGGTACATCTCTCAACTGACAAACATATTGTTTTGTGGAATTATAGGTTTTGTTGAATAAAATAAGTAACCAGCTATAGACTGCAGTACAATTCTCAATTCAACATTTTTTTTGCCTTGGACATGCAGTTTTGGCCTCAGTCTTTTTGCAGAATGTAGGGTATGCTGTCAGCTGGAGGAATAATCTGACAACAGATGTCAATTCTGCCAGCAACATGACAAAAATGACAAATGAGAAGCTGTTTTTGTTGACCGCCATCCGAAATCAACGGGCTGTATCAAAAATAATCAAGAATTCTGGGTTCATGTTGGTCACGTTCAGTCTACTGAACCACCACCAACATGTTAGAGTACTAACACACATGATGAGTCTGTTGCTCTGTGGTAGGTTACTTACATTTAGCAGCACTCCGATTGGGTGACGCCCACAGATGGTGTTGCGGTACTTCTTCAAGTAGTTGGTGAAAGACATGGGATCCAGCTGCTCTATAATACCCATCCCCTTCACAGGCAGAAAAGTAGGTGGAACAAATGTTATAAACCTTTAATATGCCATCCTGACTATACATTTTTATCTAAAGACACGGTTATACTAAAACAAAAACAAAAAAAATGCATTAAAATTTACATTTTCAACCTAGCCAATTTATATTATATTACATTTTTCAACAAATGTATTTGGTGATATGACAGTATTACTTTGTGAAGGGCACCTACTCCAGGAAACAAGCTTTCTTATCACAAGAAAATAAAAATAATTTTCTCTATGTCACACAGATGACGTATTTAAAATGCCACCACTATTGATCATAGGAGCATTATGGGTGTCATGGTAACATTAATGTCAGATTAATATGCAGTGCGTTACCGCGACAGCTGTGTATGTGGCTGATGATAGTCAAACATATCTCTGTGGTTACCATTTTGTCAAGATTCTCAATAGACCTGTAGATCTCCCCTTGAGATTCATCATAGTATGTGTAGCGGAATCGTTGACCTTCAGAGGAGAAATGAAATTAGAACAAAGCTGGACAGAAACATGTCAGATTTAGATCTGAATTACTCTGAGATGGCAAACTATACTTCTATTGAAAGGATGGCCTCGAGAGTGATGGTTATTTTCATTTGTCAGTACCTACCCCAGTGACAGAAGTCGGAAGATATGATGAAAAGGTTGGTTGGATCTGCCAGATACTTGCTGAGCAGCTTCCCATATTCCTGTTCCTTAGATTCACTCAGGGCACCCACAAGCACAGGGACGATGCTAAACTCGTCTTTGTGGCTGAAATATTAGATTATGGAATGGAATAGAATGAGAAACTTGAGCACAGTAACTGCACCTCTCTCTATAAATGGTGTCATGGGTGAAAAATCAGCATTTGTACAGTAAAACTCCAGCCTGTTGCATGATTAAGTGGCACTAGTGAGTTGCACCTTAAAACTCTACATGACACATCGATATTTCGATTCTTTTTTTCACAGGTTTTAGTGTTAAGTTGTATGGACAATATGTACTGGGCTAATGTGTTCAGCCTCATACTACCTCATCTCTGCTTTTCTTAAGCAAGAAAATGCCTCCAACTCCTGCCAGCTTAACAGAAGGCTTTATCAATTATGCATGCCATACTTTCTATGAGTGCCTGCACCAATGTGATTCCTGGCTTATGTATAGGAATATCTTGTGAAACCAGTTCCTTTGAAAATGTAGTGTCACTGCTATGTGCCTTACCTCTCCATGGCTTTAGCAGTGTAAGGCAAGTGCATTTCAATACTGTGCTCATCTTCATCTGTCTGCAGAGTCATCCGTTCAAACAACCCAGTTTTCCAGAGATCAGCATACACTGTAAGACACAGGTGAGTTTCACTTTAATATAGTGCATGTTACCATGGTCACGTCATCTGATAGAGCTCCTCTTTTGGGGATCATATAAATTGGGAATCCTAAAAAGTGCCTAGCTGAGTGAAACCTCATCATTGAGAAAGCTGTAATGCTAAGAGTCAGGGAACTGCCTGGTCCCTGGAGGATCATTAAAAGTGTATCACCTCCCAAGACTGCTTGCGTGTTAGAGCTCTTTTCAGGATAGACAAGAACAATTAAGATAAAGAATGGGCCACACATAGCTCTATGGCTGCACAATTTAATGAGTGAAAACAGTAAATACCCTTCTGGTCGATTCTCAGGTCATAGAGAGGTGTTCTATAGACTTCTGCAGGTGACAGGGCACAGCGGGAGAGGGGCACATGGTGTGAGGGTCCCAGGATGAACACCCTGCGACTGAAGGGCAACAGGACTTTATCTCACTCTTTTCAGAAAAGACACACCAGCAGCACTGTTACTGTAAACTACTATCTTAACTAGCATCTGTTCATTCTATGGGGGTTAGTGTCAGATAAGAAACTGTCATACAAAGCAATTTCTTGAGTATGGAAAATAGACAGAAAACAGAATGACTTACGTAATAGAAGGATCAACCTGCTTGTAGGCATGTGCTGCACAAGCACCACAGTAGGTATATCCAGCATGCCTGAAAACATAAACATGTCAAAAAATCAAATGAGATGACATCACAGATGCCATTTGACATGTTCATTGCATCTTTCCCTGCAATTGTCAGTATGTGCTTACGGTGCTATGATGGCTCTAGCAGGTCTGATCGTGGACTGTGCTTGGGACAGCCAGCCCTCTAGTTGTGCATTCAGCTGGGATCCTGAATAGGTAGAATAGGGTTAAAAAAAACAATTAAAAATGATCTTATTTCAGGTCATTAAGGGTGTAGTAAAGATGAGCCAACATGTAACATCAGCATTAACCAACAACACTAAAAACAGAATTGTCTGATCATTACAAAAAGGAAGAAACAGGACAACCACAAGCAGTGAATGAATCAATGTAAATTTGCTATTATTATTTATGTCACTGTAATAATTCCCAAGGGGGTGAGATTTTAAACATGCTCACTGTTGTTGCACACTGCCTAGTTATACTGAACAAATCACTGGTGTTACTCTTTACCATTGTCCAATGCTACTACAATCATGTCAATATCAATCAAAAGCAGCTTATTTTTTCTATAATTAAATCTGCTGGAAAAACACACAGCCAGTATAAGTGATGTTATACGGTGGAGATAGGGGGGATTAACGTTAGCTCAGCCTTTGGATGAGTCAAAGGACGTATTGTTGTTTATGTTAACATGTCTGTGATGTTTTAACTACCGTGTGTGTTATGGTGAAAACGGATTTAGTAACAGTGCAGTGCTAAAAGCTGAAAATGAAAACCAGGCAAGCTTGCTTGGTTCAACAAAAATAAACTAGCGGTTAGCTAGTGAAATGGGGGAAGGGGTGCAACACGAACCAGTTTTCTGCCCTGCCCTTCTCAGTCCTTTGTTTCATGGCAGAGAGTATTTCTGCACTTATGGAAGTCAGGGTCTGACACCAACGAGACCACAGCAATAACAGCAGCTTCAGCTACAACAGTGGCTGTAAAGCTGTTTCAGGATGTGTATAATCTGAGTAGACAGCAGGTAGGCCAGGAAGTTCTGCATTATTAGCCAAGTTAGCTATTGTTTTAAGTTAATGGATTTGATTGCTTGTCAAAAACATGCTGAGCAGCAGATGTCAGTTTGTTTAGGGACATTTCTATCGACCAGACGAGGTAGAAACGCTGAATAAGCTCAAACCGACCCACCAGATGGGATAACAGAGATGAAGCAGTCAGTACAAGCTAACTGTGAGCTAGCTCACTTTTCATCAACTGGATTACCGTTACTACTCTATCCCCCGTCTCATGTGACAACCAGTGTATTCGATGGTTTTTCACCTCAAGTCAGTGAAGGTTACACGAAATGAAAACTACACAGACAACCCAACACACTGCCATGAGAAAAAAACAACAACAGCAGCCTGCTAGCACACAGCCTGCTAACACCGACGGTGGTCTGTTGACAGTTACCCGAAGCAGAGTACCAGCTCCCGGCGTGACTTGCTTCTCTGCACACCACTCGGTTCGACATCTTGGTTCCCAAGCCGCCTATCTTGGTCCGTTTAACCCTTGTCAGGTGGAAACAAAATAGCAAAAGCCGGCGTTCGTTGACCAAGAGAAGAAACAACGCCTGCCAGGACTCTTGCTCGTAAAAGACAAAGGGCAGTCCGACTGGAGAGACAGCTGGGCTAGCAGGCTAACAAGCTCAGTGCTCCGTCAGCTGGCCTCAGTGTTGTTACCGGTTATGAAGTTAGCCGGAGGGAGCAGCTGACGGTGAGTCTGCTCGACAGTCTGGCGAAAGTATGGTGCGAATTTGGAAAGGCACAAACTACAAAATGATAGTTATGTGCTAACACTGCACAGCCAGGAGAACAGAGCCAAGATCAGGAGCTGTCACAGCCGGGATCTGAGGATTACTGGGTTGTCTGTGGAGCCAGGTAAGGGGCGGCACTGATACGATAATCAGTGTCACGTCAGAGGGTTGTGATTGGTTGTTGGATTAGCAAGCGCAATATGATTCGTTGAAAAAACCAAGGGGGCGTGGCCGTGGCCAAGATGATGGTTATGAAAATTGCTCAGCCCGTCAGGTGAGCGGGTGCAGTCTGACAATAGAGCCAGGTCTGTCCGTGGGATATCGACCAGATATCACCCGTGTTCCCCTGTCACAGGAGAAAAACAATGTAGCTATAACCCCTTGTTCTCTGTATTTGAAAGACCCTCAATCATCTTCTCACGCCGTTCAAAAGAAAGGGACCTCTCCCCAGAGCATTTCCTTTAGTTTTCTTTTCTGTAATTTTATTGTCTTAATTTATAAACACATTTACTGTGTGATGTTTTTAATTTGGTCTTTTTGCAATCGATGAAAAGTATTCAGAACAAAAGGGTGGGAAAGGAGAGACAGAGAAACATAACAAGGCTGGTGTAATCTGGTATTCATAATGTCATCATGTGTAATACATTAATGGAAGTTCAATTATTAAAAAATCTCTTCAAGAACATTTTAATCATCCATTCCACTACAAAACCTCATCTACCAAAAACAAATGATCCCATCTATTAGGTTAACAGTTTTTGTTGTTGTTGCTGTTTGATTGTTTTTGAGAAGATCACAGTTTGGCATTTTAATATTAATGTTTTGTGTTATAGCCTGTTGTGTTTCTTCCTTCTGCCTAAATGTCTCTGCTCTAAACCAGAATTTCCTGTTTGTTTCTTACATCTTCTCTTGTTTCACATCCCCATTTCCTGCCCTTGCATGCCAGCAGTCTCATCTCCTTCAGTGTTAATAACTAGTTTACTATTCTTTAGGGTTTTTTAAACTTGGGTTTGGGCAGACCCACTGGACATATCTTTATGCTAAAGCAGCTGGAAGGCCACAGACAATGGATTAATAGGATCAATATTAGATTAGTATTGTCTGGTGTGTGGATCAGCGAGTAGCCTACAGTAACAGGCTTTGAAACTATGCACAGGTGCATTTAAAATAGCTCCAGTAGCATTGTGTGTGGAAATAAATGACATGTCATTGGAAATGAGGACACACTAATTGCATTAGATTAATTGACAAGGAGCTGAAAGAAAAGTGCACGAAATGAGGTGTGGGAAGGAGACTTGGTGGAAACTAAACAGTGCACTAACATGCACCCTTCAGTAGTTGACAAAATATGACAAAAACATACAAAAATAAAGCAAAGGTTGAGTAAAAACTCAGAGCTACACTTTGCTGCAAACAGTTGAAGCACGTGTTCTGGACTCTGACCTTATGAAACAGTACTAGTAGAGCATCTTACAGGTTTTATTTATTTATTTATTTTTTTACGATAGCCTACTTCTAACACTTTTTCAAAACTCTTCACACACATCAAGTATTGAAAAACGGGTCACTCAAACCCACAGTCTATGCTCAAACCGAGTCATTTCCCCTTTCTCCCCCTGTACTGCAAATGTCTGATGTTGTAATTCACACTCCCACCGGCAGGTCGCGGTGATGCGCCACCTCAACGTTTATCAACCTCTAATCAGTCCAAAAAATAAGAGGACTGTCATCGAGCTCATACGGAATAGCGGAAGTTGGCGTTGGAAATTTGTGTTTGTGTAGTGATGAGAGGCCATTATTATTGGTACATTTGTGACAAAAAGACCGACTAGGTAGATTTTTGCAGTAGAGCAGCATTCAGGCGACTGGGTCTGAAGCGACAGCATCGTAATGTCGGCTAAAATGAGCGCAGGCAAAGCCAAAGATAGCGGCGAAGTTATTAAAAACTACCACAAACAGGCGTTTGAGTACATATCGAAAGCACTAAGGATCGACGAGGATGATACAGGTTTGTGTTTTCGCTGTGTTAGCTGGTGTGTTTCAGTGTGTGACGGCTCGTATTAAACCCCCCGACCCCTCTGTGCTGACAGGTGAGAAGGAGGAGGCGGTGCAGTGGTACAAGAAGGGGATAGCGGAACTTGAGAGGGGGATTGCAGTGGAGCTCACGGCACAAGGTAAACAAGAGAGAGAAAAAACACCCAGATTTGTAACATGTGTAGTTTTGACATGTTTATTTCAAACCTCTGTGTTTTCTCAGCATCGGACCGAGAGCGAGCAAAGAGACTTCAGGACAAAATGGTCAACAACCTCACTATGGCAAAAGACAGGCTCGCCCTCTTAGGTAAATGTGCTATTTTGGTTGTCTGTCATCTGATCGTCTAGACCAAGCGAATATTGATCATGTTACACAAGCTGAGAATCAATACTGTCCTTGTTTCACAGAGGCAACACTTGCATCTAAAAGGAGGCTCAATCCACAACCAAAGCCTGTACCCAAAAGCCACACAGCTGCACCGGGCAACATCAGGCCCTCCACAGCTGTCAGACCCCCGGCTAGACCCGCTGATCCAAAGGTGTGTCCTACTTTTCCACTTGTGTGTCTTCTTCCTCTGATGAACTGTGTAGTCACATGGGGATGTTTTTTGTTTCTGGTAAGGTGACCCCGCGTTCGTCAAGAGCTCAAAATGGGAAACCTGCAGCGGGGAAGCAGCCACCAAAGAGGGACATGAAAAACTTCAAGAATGTGGACAGCAAACTGGCAAACTTGATTATGAATGAAATTATTGACAAGTATGTAGAAGCACTGCAGTTACAACTAATGTAACTTTTCCCGTCATTGATGTTTGATGTTTGACGTTACCTCTATTCATTGCAGTGGAGCTTCTGTATCCTTTGGAGAGATTGCAGGACAGGACCTGGCCAAGCAAGCACTACAAGAGATTGTGATCCTACCTGCCTTAAGACCTGAGGTGATCACTGAACATTATATCCCTGCTTATCAGTTATGGTGTTTCAGATTCTCATGTTACAGTGTACTGTTATTCACGTGCCATTTGCCTTTTAGCTCTTTACTGGCCTGAGGGCTCCAGCACGTGGTTTGCTTTTATTTGGCCCGCCTGGAAATGGGAAAACCATGCTGGTAAGTTAACAAACTAACTCAGTCAGAGTCAGACTAAACTGTGCTTTATCATTTGCCTGTAGCTCTTGATAGTCTTGCCTCAGTGATAGCGATCAAATCACAGACTTTACTTCCTCTCACAAGGCCAAAGCAGTTGCGGCTGAGGCAAATGCAACATTCTTCAGCATCACGGCTGCCAGTTTGACCTCTAAATATGTAAGAAAACCTTTTTAGTACCATATGTACATATTGACACTTCATTCAGCTTTCTATGTGTGTGTGCATGCATGTTTTTTTTTAACCTTTCCTGTGATCTCCATCATCAGGTGGGAGAAGGAGAAAAGCTTGTACGAGCACTTTTTGCGGTTGCCAGAGAATTACAACCCTCTGTCATCTTCATGGGTTTGTATGACTGCATTTATGGAGTACATGTGCCCAAAATGGAAATTATCCACCAGATTTCAGCTCACAAAGACACCTCTACTTTTTTATTTGACACGCAGATGAAGTGGACAGCTTGCTTTGTGAAAGGAGGGAGGGAGAAAATGACTCCGCTCGTCGACTAAAAACTGAGTTCCTCATTGAGTTTGATGGGGTGAGTGCATTGTTGGTGCCTAAATCAAAAGTTACTGTTGCAGCACTGGTGCTGTTCTCACAAAGGTACCTCTCTGGTTTTAGGTGCAGTCAGGAAGGGATGATAGGGTGCTCGTAATGGCTGCAACCAACAGGCCTCAGGAGCTCGATGAAGCAGTACTGAGGTATGTTATACAAGCATACATGCATTATAATAACAGAAAACAACACTGTAATACAAGGTTACCACCTTTTTCCTCTTGTGTTTATTTACAGGCGCTTTGCAAAGAGAGTTTATGTTGGATTGCCAGATGAGCAGGTATTTAATATAGAGGATTTACAAGTCTTTTATGCATTAAGTCTTTTGTTAGCTTTAAAATGTGATCTTTTCTCTTTTTTTTTATCCCATTTCATCCAGTTATTTCATGTAACTCTTGTTCCTCCAGACAAGATCCACGCTGCTGAAAAATCTTTTGGGAAAGCACGGGAATCCACTGAGCAAAAATGAGCTGTCCACTTTGGCAAAGTGAGTTCTTGTTTATACCACACAGCCTTTACAAAGTTAATTACATGAGACTTTGCATTAATTTCCGGATATGCAACTCAACAGACTGACTGCAGGATACTCAGGAAGTGATTTGACCTCATTAGCCAAAGATGCTGCGCTGGGGCCGATTAGAGGTATGATGTCTTGGTCACATTATTGTATTGATCACATACTCTGTCCTGCATGATGGGCTCGATCTGATTGATTTTAAATGTGAAATCTTTCACAGAGTTGGCACCAGACCAAGTCCGGTATATGGCTGCTAACGAGGTAAGATAGTACTGTTAAAGTGTTCACAATATTACAGATCGTTCTCCTTTTATTCTCATTTACCATTATATAATTGTGTCATCTGTCATGATTGTGCTCTTGTGTGCATTCACAGATGCGCAACATAAAGATGAAAGACTTTGAGGATTCCCTGAAGCGTATCAAGCCCACTGCTAACCCAGCGACTCTTGACATGTATGCGAAATGGAACAAAGACTATGGCGACACAACAGCCTTTTGAACTTCATCGTTCATCGTCACTTGTATTTAAAAAAGAAAAAAGAAACGAACAAAAAACTGAAAATAAGAGTGGATTCCTCTCTTTTATATGGAAGGTGATTAGGATCACATGGAGAAAAAAAATCTTCACATGTCCCAATTTGGGATCAATACAATACATCTGTCTAACCCTTTGAAGGTTGGTAAATATAATGTGACATTTTGGAAGCATTATGGGTAAATTTCCTGTTTTCTGGGAAGGCTTTGCTAATGCTTTTCTCTACTGTAATATTTAACTACTAAAACACTCTCTTACTACTTGAAATGTCCTGCAAAATTTAAAAGATCTTTCTCTTGCCTCAAGAGGGCAGCAAGTTTCTGTAAATCTGTCATAACCTCATCTCCCACATCCACTCATTACCTGATGTAAAGACTTATTGATGGTCTTGATCACCAAGTGCTCTCTGTACTTGTACACATGAAAGAGTGACAGTAATTGGAGAATATTTGCCACACGGTGCTTTTGTATTATAAAGTTTGCACTTCTTGTTTGTAGATACAGAACTTGTATTTGAAAGTTGGAATGAATCTTATTACCCATCTTTTTTTTTTTTCAGAATGAGTTATAACATTTAGTTCAAGCAGTTCATTGAGCAGAAGTAATGACCTCCCATTATCTCCTCATGCATCAATAAATAAATTCATTGAAATGTGTCCAGCTGCTGATGCCTCTAATTAGAAAATGCACTGCTCCTTCTTTAATCAGTTATATTGTGCAAAACACACACACATATACAAAGAAAAATGATTTAAAAGAAAATAAAAGTCTCTGTAATGTAATGGGGAACACCCAACTGTGTCATGCACAACCCAGAAAACTTTAGTTATACTGCACTGATGGAGTGCAGGGATATCTGACTCTGTAACATCTTCTATTTGTGTTGACACTTAGTGGCTGTCAAACAAATATGTGTATATATCAGTAAGAGTTTTAAGGTTAGAGGTATCCCAGAAAGGAAAGATGAAAGGCCCTATAACTACATTTTTACTTGATTTTGAGATAAACACATGAAGAAAATACGTTCTAAAACATCTTTCCTAGTTTACATCTGGGACAGACCTGGCGGAAGGAACTTGTTTCTCATAGCCTTGCCCTCTTGTAGACAGATGGTGCTGCAGTCCAGTTTTTTGCATTTCATGAGCACCTCCTTCAAAATGATTTCGCCTGCAACCACAGATATGTGGAATGCGATAAATTGCTGTTAATGAAAATAAAGGCCATGTTCTGCTGTGTTGACTGTCAAGTTGAATGACAGATCGAATTAAGCTGGCAGCTTTGAGTAGGCTATAGGCCTACCATGTTAGCTAAGGTTGAGGCAGAGCCTCAGGGACAACGTTAACAGCGTTGATAAGTGAAGTTAGCGCTGTGGTCAAGGTCAGAGACTCAGCTCGGACAGGGGTCACCAGCTGTGAGGGCATGGGTAATTCAAGCTGTGCAAATGCTTGTGGTCAGACATAGATCTTTATTTCCGCTCACTAAAAAAATTCACTGAAATCTTTCCCAAAGGCCCTTCCTATGGTCAGCTGGTGGTGTTGCCTGTGGTTTATGTGGCCCAGCAGCTGCATCGTCTGTTCCTACAGATGTTTGCAGACTCTGCAGATGCAAACATTTTCTGCAACTACATTTTTTCAAGCTTGTCCTCAAACTTTGAAATGATCACAAGTCTCTATCCCTGAGCTGCAACCACACCTTGGACTTACTCTCTTTCCCTCAGGGGAGAGATGTTGGCTGGAGTGTGTTTTTTAACTTGTCATGACTGAAGAGTTTCTTTCATGACGCCAGACAGGAATGGAGAGCGCTAGGGGGTTAGAGTTTAGTCATCACCTTTTTTTCCCTATTTACCCTTCACCAAGAGCATCCTGCACAGTCAACAAATGGTCTGTATGACAGGCCATTTATTTAGTTATGTTATTTTCCCACCTTTCAACTTACATGACTGAGTGTAAAATGTGTGCCTATTGGTTTTAAAGTGGACTAATCACCTCATTTCAAAATTCTCACGAGCAATTTCTTTTAGTACAACCTGTAATTGTCGTATATGCATTAAATTTTACAGCTGACAGAAGACAGAGTATTATTGAGGTGGTTTAGACCTTGAAAGTTGATTGACAGCTTCCCTTTTTGGTTGCGTGTCAGAGTCCTGCACCTCCACAGTGGCTCATTGATGCTCTGACCACTACATCCACTCATGGGAAAACAGAATAGGTGATCATTTGATACCTCCAGTGAAATAGCCCACCCTGTAGAGAGTAGAATAATAGTCAACACAGTCAGGACCTCTCACTGACTGAGCAAACAGTCTGTGAGTGTTTCTTCAAGTGGCCCATTATGAAAACAGTATGTGGATGAGAGGGTTTTGTTATACTGAGTGCACGTGTCTGTCTTTAAGGCTGCTAGACCTGCAGGGATTACTCTCTTTGTGGAGGTATTAATTATACACCGGGCATCATTTATCAGTTGTTGTGCCGTGCAGTATCACATTAGATGGTAAAAAAAATAAATAAAAAAAAGACACTTCACTGGCTGTGTTTAATAACATGTTGGAGTTTGGCTCTTTTGAGAAAAGCCTGATTGTAAATTGTTGGGCTGGTGGAAAGGGATTTCCTTCAAAATTTGGGATTTGGCCCTTTTATCACCTTTGGTTAAAAAGTGTTATTCAGGGCTTACACAGTGGAAAGCCTTCAGGGCTGAGTTGTGTCCACTTTCCAGCACTGGCTGCTACTGTTCCACTGGTCTGCACACCCAATACATAAGTTCATTTACCATGGGAGTGTTATCTTTCTCTCTCGTGGGAGGCAAGAAGCCAAGTCTAATCATGTATCCAATGGCAACATCTGTCTTTTATGGGCAAATTTATTTTTCTTGCTCACCGTTTATTTATGGTGTGTGTATCGGTGGGTGTGTTGGAGTGGAAAAAATGGGGTGTCGGTGTTTAGATATGTACATACATACATAAGTGAACATGGACTTGTTGCTGCTTCAGCCTCGGCTCGGAGTGGTGAGGAAATCTAGAATATCATGTGAAGTTTACACACTTAAGCGTTTTAAAGGAATAGTTCAGTGTTTTGAAAAACATGCTCTTTTTCTTAATTGCTAATAGCCTCACATCAATGACTGCACTGTAAATATTAAGCAACAGTAAGCTAGCTTGGCTCTGTTCAAAGGTAACAAAGTGGCTTATCAGCTCTCCTAAAGCTCAGTAATTAACAATTCATATCTTATTTGTTTAATCCATATGAAAACCAAAGCATGGAAATTACACTTCATGATTTAATGAGGGTTGGCAGACATATTTTTGGTCAAGACCTGTTGCCAACCACCACATTACTCACTGTAAAATAACAACATGTTGTTTTTACATTACATTTTATGGGAGTTTCTCATCTAAATGCTAAACCATAGTGTCTGTGCAGAAATGAGAGTGCTTTCCTCAAAATATGACATGGCTCCTTAAACTATTGTTTGTCTTTATGTAAGATGATATCATATTTCTGAGGAAGCAGCTGCAGCAGTTATTATTTTTAAGATTGTAGCTCTACAAATACAGTTTATCAGTGAATTGGTGTATTTTTACCAGGTGCTCCTAATGCTACATCATTTTCAGATCTAAATGATGGTCAGATATGACATGTATAAGCTGTCAGAATTGTATAAACAAAAGTATGCCAACCACTCTCGGCTCAAGATGAAATCTTATAAACCTAAAATGAGAGTAGAGGGCATGCTTCAGTCTCGTTAGCAGCCCCAAGGAGATGTTTGTTTTTGCTGCCTATTTGTATTCGTGGAGAGAGTTTACAGTAACCACCTGACTGTTAAATTTTCACTCTAGCACAGAGATAGGTCTGCGGTAAAGACGGTAATAGCTGGTGTCACAACCTCACTATCTAATTTGGGAGGCCAACACCTTTTTCACAAGGTGTAGGAAGGAAACAGCTTGTGGAAAAACAACAGTTGTAGCATGTTTATAGCTGATTGATCAACAGACGGAGAGGATCTTTTGAGCCCACGGGGGATTTTGGATTAAGTGTTTTTTTGTTTGTTTTTTGTGTTCTTTGGCAGATTTAACTTATATCTGCATGCCTTGAAATGATCCAAGTTAAGCTTGTGTATTTTCCCTTCCATCACAGCCTGCAGCCACAAAGCTGTAAAAGACAGAGGTGGACAGAGGGGATTGAACACTCTGTCGTGCCCGCACATGACCTGCGAAGCCATTAATCTCAGTTACCTCCGTCAGGTTATAGGAGCCAGGCCCTTTTCTTTGACTTCATAAACTGTGCAGATGTATTAGTCTTGACATCAGTCACTGCAGCTCGTCAACATGTCTCCAAAAAGGTCTCACATCTGTATGGTGCACGAGACAAAGCATTACATAGCATTATGGAAAAGATAAGTAATGTAACGTGTCTATTTAATGGAGGAGAACAGTGATGGGTACATTTTCTCCCCAGATAATGCTTAGGATTCATATTGAATTTGGACTGAGGTGGACGTGTCTGGACGTGGACTAAATGTGAGGATGGGTGGAGAGATGATTCTGTGGGGGAACGGTGCACTGTCAGGGTGAGCTGCAGGTTGCCCCGCGGTGCATTCCTTCAACTCGTGTGCAGCCAAAACACTTGATGAAAAGTGAAAGTGCAGTGAGGACTGAGCATTTTCACAAGAATAATGCTCTGTCTGTCATTCTGCTTCCCCACTCCCCTTGTCCTCCCCTTTTTATCTCTTTGTTGCCCTTCCCTTGGGTCATTCATGTGAAGACAGGAGTAGTGGTTACGCTTCACCTCTGACCCCGGTCAGGTTCACTGTGCAGACAACCAGCCTGTTCCCGTATCTTGCTACTGGGTTTGTGTCAACACTGTCCTTAGAGTTCAGGATTAAACTTAATACCTTAATAACTAAAAACAGGTGATCTGATAGTCATATTATATATTTGTCTCAAGGTGGTGGCAGTCAAATATTATCTTATAACTCTTTGTACCTAAACGTGTTTATCTGACAGTGATGATGACCTTCAGCTACCCTTTTAGTGAACTCACACAGGACAGTTCCTAAATTATCACCTCTTAATAGCCATGTCCATCTAAGGCACTAAAAGACCAGACTGTGAGAACATGCTCGTAATATTTGTGCTAAAATGCCAACATTTAGCAGTAGTCAGCTTGTTTATTTACTAATGATCACTAAACACAGAGTAGCTAATGTAAAATTGTCATTGCAGGGATTTGTGCTTGAATAAAAATATTGGACAAATTCCGATGTTGGACTAATGTTAGCACTAGATGAAAAGTCAAAAGATTGTAAAATTCATCAGAATTAATCCCGTAGGGACTCTGAATACCAATATTTCACTAAAAACTAGAAATAAAAAATCAAAGGCATCTCAATATTCTGTTTCAACCTCATGTCAGTATTCGATAGTCATTGAGTCAATATCCATTAATAAGGACCACATTAGTGGACCAAGCAAATTATTTTCTGTCCCCAGAGCTACAAAGCTACAAAAAAAACCTGATCACACCAAAATGACTGATTTGGCACAGAAGGACAATAAATAAATAAATCAGCTCTTCTTGGTAAAATCGTCTTGCTGATGTCCTTCTAAGTCTATAATCCCAGGATCCCAAAACACACACAGCTGCTTTTATCAAAATACTCTTTTGTGTGCAGTGGGATAGGTATGTGTACAAAGATGAAAGCAATTAAATGTAGGGATTTTGAATATAATTTGTTGTGGCAGGTATTGAGAGCGTTAAGCACACATTTAAAACACACATTCCTGTCTTGGTATTAGCAATCGACCTGAAAGGACTGAAGCAGTTTGCAGAGTCGTAGGTTTGCAGATCTGAACATGTTGGCATGCACTCATTAAGCCTCCTTTAGCAAATAAGTTGAATAAAACATAGTGGACTTAGGGAACTTAATCATACATGTGTATTGTTTAACTTGAAATTAACATCAACAAAACCTTAAAAACAAAAATCTGAGTGTTACTTCTGACAGAAGATGCGATCACTGGTGGATGCCCTTGTTTATCTTGTTGAGAAGCTTTTGATCACACATTAGATTCCATTTTTATGAAATATTCAAATCTATCAAAGACATCCTTGTAATGAGCCTACTGGGAGCTTTAGTGTCATCAGGATGTTTCACAACAGTGTCTTGGCATCACGCCCAGGAACAGGCCTGGAGCTCCTTTTATCTCTCTGTGACCTACAGCATCTCACAGGGTCTCACAGCACTACTCACCACATAACACACAAATATCACACAACTTGTGGTATTTTGTAAATCCTTGCTTGGTATTTCATTTTGTGGTATAGCTTGAAGTTATTAAAAAGATTCTTCTGGGGTCAACATCTGTGACTTTTATAACAAACAGTTTCATAAACATATTTATCATTCTGGCAATACTTGATGAATTTGTAATACTCAGAATGGCTTAAGTTGTACCGTGGTGTATTCTGGGTCCTGAAACTGTACTTGTTGCTTGGGAGCAGTTGGTTAGGGAGCCGACCTTGACCTCTGTCACATGACCTGAAAAACAGAGCACAGGATCATGATGAGTCCACTGGGGGGGATGGGAGTGTCACCCTAAGGATTGTTTTGGAAATCCATCAACTTTTGAAACATTGAACTTTGCTGCAGACCATGTATTAGTATGAAAACTATAGTATGTGTGACAGTGGTGGTCCTGTCACGATGCTTCCAATTGATCATGTGCCCTGGCTACTTGGCCAAAGGGATGTCCCTTTGGGTGACTGGCAAGCGCGCATGACTTTTACCAGGGACGTGTGGGTTCAATCCCCGCCCGGGCCCTCTTCACCTTGCCACATTCTGGCGTTGTTGGCAGGATCCATGTAGCACTAGGCGTGGGTCCATGGATTCCTAATGTGTGGCAGCCTGCGCAGAAGCACGAGGACGTGCTTGTGAAAAGAGGGGGAGAGATGTGACAGTGGTGGTCCTGTCACGATGCTTCCAATTGATCATGTGCCCTGGCTACTTGACCAAAGGGATGTCCCTTTGGGTGACTGGCAAGCGCGCATGACTATTACCAGGGACGTGTGGGTTCAATCCCCGCCCCTCAACTGTCACATTCAGATGTGACAGTTGAGGTTCCTGTCACTATGCCTCCAATTGATCATGTGCCCTGGCTACTTGGTCAAAGGGATGTCCCTTTGGGTGACTGGCAAGCGCGCATGACTCATACCTGGGAGATGTGGGTTCAATCCCCGCCCGGGCCCTCTTCACCTTGCCACATATGCATATTGTTGATGTGACCAAGGATGGGTACGCAGCCACGGGAAAAGCTGCGTCAGATATTTTTGAAAAGCTATATGGAGCAGGAAGAAAACCTGAGCCAGTAAGTGACTGCAGTGATTATTAGATGCTTCAGATGGTGAATTTTGAGATATCATAGTGTGACAGTTGAGGTTCCTGTCACTATGCCTCCAATTGATCATGTGCCCTGGCTACTTGGCCAAGGGGATGTCCCTTTGGGTGACTGGCAAGCGCGCATGACTCTTACCCGGGAGGTGTGGGTTCAATCCCCGCCCGGGCCCTCTTCACCTTGCCACATTCTGGCGTTGTTGGCAGGATCCATGTAGTACTAGTGGTGGGTCCATGGATTCCTAATGTGTGGCAGCCTGCGCGGAAGCACGAGGACGTGCTTGTGAAAAGAGGGGGAGAGATGTGACAGTTGAGGTTCCTGTCACTATGCCTCCAATTGATCATGTGCCCTGGCTACTTGGCCAAGGGGATGTCCCTTTGGGTGACTGGCAAGCACGCATGACTCTTACCCGGGAGGTGTGGGTTCAATCCCCGCCCGGGCCCTCTTCACCTTGCCACAATAGGGTAGCTCTACACCAAGAGTTATAAACTTTAATGTGCACCGTTGCAGCATCCTGTGCAAATCACTGTATAATTACAGCACAGTGTCATTAATTAACCTCTGCAATGCACACAGCAGCACTACTGATAACTGATATGATATTACACAGCCATGCAATTAAAATGAAATGGTGAAAGAGTGAACACTTGTGTCATAGGTGGGGGTTTTACTCATGAAGATAGTCAGAATTTTGAAAACAATGTGACAGGGGTCGAGTGAACAGAATTTTATCACCTGGGCCTGCAGAAGGCTTCACGAAGAGTGTTTGAGCTCATTATTAAGCATTTAACAAATATCATCAGCAGCTGGTAGATAAGCTAAAAGAAAGTTAATATTTTCTAAGAGTCTAAAAACATGACTTTAAATGGATGATAATGTTACCCGTGGCCTGATTTCAGTGCTTGGTGTCAATGACACCCAAGCCCAAGCTGTTAGCATGCTGCTAGCACTCTTTCGTGTGTGCAAGGCTGGGAGAAATGAGGAGAATAAGCTGCTAACGGTGACGTAATATCAAGAGGAGTTATTTATGGGACATGTCATTGGGCTCCTCAAAGGATGAGTACATTTATTGTATCATACCTCAGTCTCCTCTCCTATCATCACGCAGATTTATGACAGCTCGTGTTTTTTAAATGATGTTATTTTCCTGATTAATGGGACAGGCCAAATTTAACTGAGTTTTAGACCAGACAGTAATGAGAGTTGGTTAGACAGTTTAAATTGAGATGGGGTGGAGGGGTGGGGGGCAGCTGTTTGATCTATTGGCTCAGCTAGCCTACTCTATGAAACACACAGACAGACACACAAACTGATAACATACAGCACAGCATAATGTGGATGGTATTTTAAGTGGAAGCCCAGATCTTCCCAGGTGTTCTGCAGCTGGACATTGAATGGTTGAGTGAGTCACTATACGAACTGTCTGGTATGTTGTCCAGGTGGTCAGGGAAGCCCCTCTTCTTAAGTGAGACCAGGCCTCAGAAGGTTGAACTCCCACACATGAACTGCATTGGAGAAAACAGGCTTTAAAAAACTTCTTCACCTACATCCACCATGTTCTCTGTGGAGCTCTGTGCATCTTATGCAAATGACCCGTATTATTAGACATACTGTATCAGCATGAGAAAACACATAGGCTATTGTAGGAGGGATGAAAAAGAGTTCATACCATCCAAGAAATGCACCTTGTCCGCTTACAAAGTTTGCCTGCTTGTTTTCATGTCTATAACATAACAGTAGTAGGCTACAACCTTGAATCTACTTGTTCTACTGGTCTGTATCTCTCCTCCATCTGTCTCTGTCACTACAATGGCCTATTTTCTCCACAGGGATCAGTAAGCTTTGTGAAATCAATAAAGAGGAATACAGAATACAGAGGGACAAAATATATTGGGTTTTCCATGATGTAGCACAAAGGCGCCATGGCCTGCATGTCCAGATTTTCATTAGTGCATTCATTAGTACAAGTTAAGTAAGATGAGATGAGAAGATACCACTCTGATGCCCGCAAGCAAATAAAAAGTTCTCTTAGCTTAGCATAAAGTCCGGAAACAGTGGGAAACAGCTGGCTTGAGTTGCCTCCAGGATTAAAATAAAATCTCTAATCTCATCTCTCCACAACAGTCCTGAGTGTGTCCAGAATTTTCCCAAGCACCCATCCAATAATTATGAACAGCTTGTCCAGTCTCCTTGTGTTTATGTTGTACATGCTGCTGCCCCAGTAGACAGTAGCATAAAAAGTGATAGCTGTTTGCAGTTTTGATGCTAAGCTATGTGCTAACCCACTTCTGGCTGTAGTTTCCTATTTAACAAAATCACATTTGTATAGGCTAGTGTTTACATCCTTGAAATATTTAGAGCTGCATCTAAAATTCAGTAATTGATAACTAAGGGTTTTAAAGGGGCCCCAAGGGGCCTCAAGGGGCCACATTCAGCCAGCAGGTCAGTTTGAAAGGTGTCTTCTTCCTTCTTAATGAGGCCCAAACAGTCATGTGTCATGGGTCATCAGAAGAAGCAAGAATGTTACGGATAACAAGTTTTTGCTGAAGGAGAGGATAATGGTGGTGCTCACTAACCTCTGTCACACTCGGGTCACATCACCGACCCTGACGGGGTGTCAGGACAGCACGTAACATCTTTGCTGTTAACGGGGACACGCTTTTTTAAAGAGATTTGAAACGCTTGTTTGATGTGACTTTGATCCTGACTGACAGTTTCAAGCTTGTTTACTCCTTTCCGCCATCGACAGAGACACCCCCATGTGTTACAACACATCGAGTTGGGGCACAGGTGGACTTCCCTTGAGATGTCCAAAGAGATCTGCAGTTTGATAGGTTGTCAGTTTGTCAGGCTCCTGCAGCTGCAGCTCCTCAGAGAGCAAGGTCACTAATCTCTTTAGTCCCCAGAAGGCCCGGTGAGTGTATCCAGGGGCCAGTGTCAGAGCACAGACCACTCACTCAAACCAGGAAGACTGGAGAAAAGAGCTACCGATACTCTCCCCACTGTGCCAAACAGACTGCCAGCTACTCCAGGTAAGCTCCACTGGAAGCAAAAGCCACAGACTCTCAGACATCAGACAGTTGGCCAGGGAGAAAGGGCGTCAGTTTAAAGATCCTTGGAAATCCTGCGAAAGTTTTTTTTTTTAAGTATATTTTTGCCTTTATTTGATAGATCAGTAGAGATAGACAGGAAAGGGGGAGGCAGAGAGAGGCGGAATGACATGCAGGAAAGGGCTGCCCAACGCAGGATTCGAACCGGGGCCGCCTGCGGTGAGGACTATAGCCTCTACATGGGGCGGCCGCCTTAACCACTGCGCCACGCACCGCCCCATCCTGCGAAAGTTTGAGTGTGCTTCAGTTTTCCCCTGGAAAATATGCATTTTTCTGCATCCGTTTGTGTCCACATCCCAACAGGATGTAGCGTATTATTTGCGGATTTTACATTTCCGTGTCTGTATTTTGGCAAAATATCTCCTCGTGTCAAGACTGATGTACAGACCCCTTCGGGGGAAGGCGTGTATTTGACTCTAAATGAGACCTACTTACATAAGTTACCTGCTTAAACAAACAGACTCTGGCAGAGAAATTGCAAAGTGGACCCAGTGCCCAAATAAATGTTTGCATGTGGTTCAGAGCCAAAGATCTTGAGCCACAAAACGAATCCACACTGCTCCACACAGAGGCTGTGTTCACTTGCTTTTAAATGCATACTGAACCATTCATCTTCTGTTCCTATGGGGTTTATTATAAGGTATTATCCAAAAAGTGTTTCAAACAACAGTGCAGCCTCTTTCTCCTGAATATAATAGTTGCAGATAAGACCAGCAATATAAAGTGCTCTTTTCCTGTGAGCAATTTCATAAAGCCCAGCTGGACAGAAAACTACACCTCTGTAACACCATGCACTTGCTTTTAAATAATTATATTCAGGCAACAATATGTGGCTGCAGGCTCTCCTTGTCGAGGCACAGAACTGTTTTGGTGCAAGAGGGAAGAGGAAAACAGTCCAGTCTTTGTACCTGAGGTAAAGTCGCTGCCTGAGCTGTGGGCTTCTATGAGGGATTTCAGAAAACTTTGACTTGAGAGGAGCATTTCACGAATCTAAGAGCTGTACTAGTAAACATCACATTGTCCTGGTCTAACTTGACACATCATGTCTAATATCCAGCTCATCCAAATGACATCACTGGAATGTAGAGTTTTCCCATGGACTCACATGCAACACTCTGTCATCAAGCTTAAAGAGTAACATGTTGCCCTCTGGCAAAAAAAACAATAAATTTCTCACTATTGTGAACTGATAGACCCAAGAGTTTCAAACTCTTTGAGAAGGAGGTGTGAACATGGTCTAAGGGCAGAGGTTGTTTATGGAGTATCGTTACTGGACTTATGCCACGTTCACCTGTCGGCCAGCTGGACGCTCCTTGAAATTAGCTCCCTTATTTGTGAAAATGAGCAAAAAGTTAACGGGTGTCTTGTTAGCTGTCAAATCCGACCAGCCATTTTCAAGACAGTATGTAAAAGGTAAGATTCACATTCATGTAAAATTTCCTGTAAACACTATAGACCAAGTTGGCTGAGATTTTCTTTCTTTAAATAGCTGCAATGGCTAAAAGGAAGCATAGAAAAATGTAACGCAGTGAGAGACGTCCTTTACAAAAAAAAAATCATGCACAGTTTGACCCAAAAAATGACAGGCAAGCCATTTACCTCCATACTGTGTGGAGCCTTCATACAAGAGGTGCCTGTGCCTCTCGTTCAGTGACAGGGAGAGAGAAAGTGTGTGGACCTTTTTTTAAGCAGATCCTGTATTGGTCTCTTGACCTGGTGTATGTCCTCTGTGAAGAGAGGCTTTGTTGCCCTCAGACAGATCGTAGCCTTTAACACACACCTCCATAATAGTATCTGTGTCTGTGATTTTCCATTTGGAAAATTGTGAGCTTTTAACCTCACATCCCAGACTTCACTTGACACAGAGAGAGAAAGAGAGAGAGAGGGAGAGAGTGTAATCATCATAAGCCTAATGATACAGTGGCCCACTGTGGCTCCGCTGTGATGGCCAAGCTTCACGCACACACTTGCCAAAGCATACAAGCAGGAGTTAAGCTAATCTTGATGTCTTCCTGTGATGTGTTGACACCTGAGCATTGTACAGTGCGCGGTACACGTCACCGCTTTGCTGAGCAACCCTCTTAACGCAAAGATGTGTAAGACTGCTTTTCCTGAAGTCGGCCAGCCACAAACCTGCTGAATGCAGGTTCTTACTTGGACTGCGACCACTCAGCTTAGCAGTGTAATCTCAGCAGCAGCTGTCATCAACACTGATGGCACGACAAACGCTGCTCACTTGCTGCCAAAACAGTCTTATCTTCTAACTTTCTCTGAGAGGATGTAGGTATGAGGACCATTAATGAAAATTTACATTAACAAAAATGTCATGACTTTGCATTACAAACAATATGACTTGTCATGCTGTGAATACTTAAACATCTGACCCTATCGCCCAGTAGAGGCTTGGTTGTACTGTGAGGTTCCTGCATGATGCCTACCTCAACTTTTATCCCATTATTCAAGACTTCAAGAAGACTCACACCACAGAGGCATCAGAAAACCTCTGTGTCACCCCGGGCTGCACACACAGGGCTCACTGCTGAGCCGAACCTGCGTTATGTGGCGTCTCTGGGCGAAGGTGGGGGTTAGCGATGACTGGGTTCAGTGTTTGCCGCTGGACGGGTGACAGTTGAGGTCAGGGGTTCAATTTTCCCTCAGCTTCGTCTCTCTCTCTCCGGACTGGCTTTCAGAGGCTGAAAGAAAGGGCTTGATGAGGAGGACTCGGAAGCACTGAGGCATCTGGCATCAGGAGCAGCCCTTCCCTCCACATCCTGAGGGCCAGCAGAGCTGCTCTGTGGCAGCCAGAGGAGAGAAACAAGGTGCACACTGTGATCTAAACGCAGACTGAAGGGGGGCGGTTCAGGTTACCCCTTCGGTAGGTGTGTTGCCACAGAAAAGCTCACTGTGAAGAAGGATGGAGGAAGGGGGATGTTGTGCTAATGTACACTTGCATAGAACAAAAGGATTTTAATCAATAAAATTGCATCAATATGTTGTTGTAGTTCCCATGACTGAGTTTGCCTTCATTGTGTCAGAGCCTTCAAGTGTAAATCACAGGGGACGCTGTTATAGTGCAAGATGCTCTCACACTGGCATCAGAGCACAGTGAATTTGTCAGTGCATTAGGTCACACTAACGTAATTATACTTAATATGATACTTCTGGGCTCAGTGTACATTTAGATGAATGAGCTTTACATTTAAGCAAGTGCAGTCGGGACTGGAGTCATCACCCACAGGACCTTTTCTAAATGGAAGTGATTAGTGAAAACTAGAACATGTCTCTGGAGAGGAGGTGCCGGCTCATAGTCACTGATGAAGGAGTAATGTTCAAAGTACAAAGAGATTTTTTTTTTCTTTTTTGAATGGCTCGGGTGACATAAATTGTTGCCAGACTATATACAGTACAGCAACACTGTTGCAAACAGCTTCCATGACTTTTGTTTAAATCCACTGCAGGTCGAGTCATTGAGATTGGGATCCTTTTTTCTCTATAGGTACCTGGGTGGAAAAAAATCCATCAGGTTTACGCATAGACACAGATAATGCACAGGCAGAGAGAATAGTTTCACATTTATGAAATGTATATAGAGGTGTGACTGGTAATACAATACAACTTTTAAAATGTGTTGGGAGAATTTCATTTGTATTTGAGCGCAGCTTTTCCAGTGTGAACAAGATCTAATGTTAAAATGTCCTGTATTGAGCTGTAATCAGAGCAGAAGTACCTAGGTACTGTTACCAATAGAGCCTCAAACATTAACAACATGCAATGCTGCTGCTGCTGCTGCCTTGTCTTTTTTATGGAGGATTATCAAAGATGTTATGATGAGTTAGAAGAGTGAACTGTAATAAAATTGTCTTATGCTTGCTTGATAGCATCTCCATCCAAAATATGGCAACAGTCAATTTGATAACCATGAAGGATTTGGATATGGGCTTGATAATGTTAGGGTGGACTGTGTACTTTTTCTTTTTACCAGAATTGAAAACAGGCTTTTAAGAGGGATTAGAAATAAAATGTATGCATTTTTGGATCACAGAGACATGTTGTTTATGTATTTGGTGAATAAAGGAGGACCATGAATATACCCTTGTGGAACCCCTGGACTAACACTAAAGGGGTTTGACTTGATACTGTCTGTGGCTACTGTTCAGCCTGAGAGTCATAAAACCTAATCACTCTTCATTTACACCCACTGAGCGAAGGTTTTCCAGTAGAATACCTTGATCAACTGAATGTCGTAGATAGGTCAATGAAATGTACAGGCCATTTTTGATGATTGCCCATGGTTTCAATAAAATTGTTAAGTACACAGCTGTTGCTGCTGTGCTGTGACATGATTCTTGACATTAGACATGTATTTGAACATGCAGCCTTGGCGAGGTGTTGAATTGAAAAGATGTTTTGGAAATACGCTTAGTGGCTTTCCTGCAGAGAGTCAGACAAGAAGATCAATTCCACTCTTAAACAGTATCTAGCAGCCAATTATCTTGGCAAGATGGGGAGGGCACAGGGAGGCGTAGTTAGTCTGCTTCTGCCCATTGAGGAAACAAAACCAAATTCCCATGCATTTAGATTTCACCATTTAACACATTGCAAGGTCTTTGTGCTGAAAAACCTACATGTAAAAAACAGGTTTTCTGTTTATATCGGCACTATTTTTGTCTGTGTACAGTCAAGTGAATGATTGAGCTGCAAAGGGTCTTTCAATCAGTGCTTTTGTTAATTTTAAGATCCACAGAATGTTATGTTACAAATAAATTTTTGCTGAAAGTCATCCTGTCCACAAATGATTAAAGCAGAAGTAAGCGGAATATTTGTGTTAATATAAGTCTTAAATAGTTATATCTTCCGACGGCAATTACTTACATAGAGTGTTTGGTCTGAAACACGGGTCTGTCAGTCACTCTGCTCTGCTGTAAGCCGAGGAGAAAACTTTCCTTGTATCCTACAACCTTTATCCAATGAGGAGAACGGCATAAAGGGGCTGTGTGTGTGCAGCCAAGGGATGCACGTGAATGTGGTGACGTAGGGACGAGGGCGGGGACTGCTAACTCCATTGGCTACTTCTGCTTTAACAAAACAATTAGACCTTGTATTTTGGACTCTGCTTATGGGCCTTAGGGTGTTTTCATGTGACATGGGTTGTATAGGGCTTAAATGAATTTAAATGAACAACAAGGTTGACATTTCCCTGTTGTTGAGGATTTCCACCCAAAATCTCGACCTGCTTAGTAGTTAAGAAATAGATAGGATTACAGCTGCAATCACTTGCACAGTGAGTGGTAACGTATTAGTGACTGTGTCTAAGCTGGATTTAAAATGAAGTGACCGGTCATCCTTACTTGAGTGTCTACTGAAAGGCAAAGAGAGCAGAGCAACTGTAGACGTTAGCAAGGATTCATGCATCGAAACTCAGGCCATGGAAATAACGTTGAAGGGTTTTCCTCTGAAGGTGGTGAATATTCCATGGAGGAATAATAACCTCAGCACTTTGCACACAGAACCTCCCCTGTCCGAACAAGGAGAGACCGTCATCGGAGTCTACTTGTTAGTGTTGGGTAAGTCAACCATCATACACTAGAGTACAATACAACTTGTACTGTGGGGTTGCAGAGTTTTATTTTGTATACATTGTCTATGCTTTGTAGTAGAATTATCATAGCTCATAGCACGGTCATTTCTATTACTCTGCTGAAAAACATTTTAGATGAATAAATAATGACATATATCCTCATGGTTTCAAAAATGTAATTCTGTCGGGGGGAAATGCTCAACCTAGCCCTTTAAATCCTAGCAAGAAAAAGCCACACATTATTTAAGTCTTATCAACACAAATAGCTGCTGCTCTCGTCTCCAAAGACCAGTCCACTGCTCACTCAGACAGTTTGGTTTGCGATGGAGACACTGTTTCTCTGTCGGCCCAGTGCAGTCGTGGGAATCAGTCTAACAGAGACAGAGTTAGAAAAGGGGAATGGATTCTCTTGGCTTTTTGCCACTGTTATCTAAGGCTTACTCTATTCTCCTCTCTGTTGTATTATTATATATTTCACATTTCATTCATATTTTATGTTATATATGTGAAGTTTTGTCCGGTACCTTAGCAGTTGACACAATGATAGAGGTTAACTCTCTAATAATAGTAACTACGCACTTCTCACCTCTGTTCTACGCTACCACTCACCTGTACCTCTCACCTCTACTCTACTTTACTATTTTAATCTTCTCGACTCTAACACGAGACACTCTGCTGAACTGTGCTGCAGTCTCCTCTAATAAACTCCACTGTGTTGACTAACCCTGCTGTATTATATTCACTATACTACACTATACAAAATTACACTGATAGACTTGTCGACTCATGAAAACTAAGCGTTAACATAACATAACGCTGCATTGCATTGCAGTGCATCTCTGTTCCTTTATATTAGAATTAATATGTGGTTTGTCTCTCTGTAGGATGGCTGTCCTGGTTTGGAAACAGTTTAGTGATATTTGTCCTGCACAGACAACGGGCCTCACTACAGCCAACAGACTTCCTCACTTTAAATCTTGCCATCTCTGATGCCAGTATCTCAGTATTCGGCTACTCCAGAGGGATCCTAGAGATATTCAATATCTTCAAGGATGATGGATATTTGATCACCTGGATCTGGACCTGCCAGGTAAAAGCTGCACTAAGACCATAAATATATTTTATCATTACTTGGTTAGTTTACTATTGTATATCCTATCAGATTTTGCACCAAGTATTAAATTGTGGTGCAGTTTGCATCATCAATACTTAGTCAAATCCTAGTCATTTTTGGTTTGATATGGTTTGAAAGTGATGACTGTGCAGAGTTGCAAAAAAAAAAAAAAAAAAATGTGTACACACATCTGCTCTCTTGGGCCAATCCCAATTACTGAAGTACATTAAAAGAATCTGTGGAAGTCTTACAGTATGTGAGTGAGTATGCGTGTGAATGTGTATCTGCAAGGGATTATGCTGGAAGCCATGTGGGCTGGAGGTTAAATCTATAATAAGATTACCACTGTGGAGACCTTTAAATGGGAGAAACCAGCAGCGTGGCACCTGTCATCAACCAAACAGGAAACAAATAAGAGCAACAGGGTGGAAATTCGTTACATCATTTAATCACCTGCTCTTATATTGCTGAATTAAGACATGCAATTTGTTTCAAATTCAAATATGAGCTGTTGTGTGTAATGACTAAGATTTACTGTTCATTTCTGTTTTCCTCCTCCTGCAGCCTCAGCTTGAAATGAAATAGTTGTCATACTTTAGCTTGGAATTCATCCAGGGTATTTTTCTAGCTCAAGGCTAGCTGTGGTGGAAACCATGATATCCGCGCCACAGTGAGTGAACTCTCTGAGGAATCATGTGAAAACAAGCTGGTGTAACTCAAACACTTTAAATCTCAGAAGCGAAACCCGAAAGCCTGAGCGGTGGAGACACTGTAAATGAAGCTTTGCCACCTTTAGACTTCAGTGCAGTCACTGAGATGATCTCATCGCTCAGACATCCAATCTCTGGTTTTCAGGTGAAGGAGAAATATTGGGATAGCAGTGGGTCCCCCTCGTTTCACCGTCCTCTCAGAAAATGGAGGGAAGTAAAAGAGGGAAAAGTGAGAAGTGACAGAAACAGAGTAGGGAAGGAACAGGAAGGTGAATGAGACAGGCATGTGAGAAGCATTAGCAGATTACTGCATGGAGCATGATGGGACATGAACAGTTGCAAGCTGGGCCAGATCCTGGTGTTTTGCACCCTATGGGACAGGATATCATTGAATATGATAGAGCTGTATACCTTTTGATGTTGCAAAGGAGAATACAGAGGAAGAACAGTCAGGCCACTGTACAGGGTGTATAAATATGCTCCGATCTGAAACCACTACTTGTATGAGACTTGTCCAAAATTTGCAACATCTTTTCTTGTGAGCCAAACCAGAGATGAAACACTCTTCGTCAACATGAGCCATGAGGATGTAATCACGATGATTTCGTCTGTTTGCACCTGGTCCCGAATTCTTTTGAAACAACAGAAAATGTTCAAGAGACAAGCGCTGGGTTTAAATCATATGTGTCTAGACATTGGAGGTCGAGTAATCTGCCAAATGTGAGGGTGAAAAAACGTGATGAGTGACAGTAATAGGATTAGGACTAAGGAAGATCAGGAAAGTAATCAGTGAGGACCTTAAGAGATCCAAGTCACCTGGAAATGGCACAGCGGGGAGCTGGGTATTGCACAGTCAGAGCCAGAATGAAACAAAGAGGCATAATTCCTTTTAAGAAGAGCTGGTATTAAAAGATTGTCTTCCCAAATAATGGACTGAATGCTAAAACGCTTCCTGGTTTTATTGTATTAGGCAGTCGTTCAACTTTTTCTCCCACTGGTTTTTGTGGATTTCACAGTAAAATCTATTCAACCTTAGTGAGAGTTTTCATTGTAATGCAGCCTATCAGTGCTGATGTTGATTGTTTTTAAAAAGGGAAATGCCCTGGGTCTTGGACATTTTGGCCAAAAGGCAGGAAGAGTTCTCCGTCTTGTCTCCATCTGATAATCTCCAAAGCAAAACAAACTCAACAGACAAAGTTCTGGGACAATTAGGGAAACAATCAATACCCACCCTGAGGCTTCAGTGACAACTCAGAGACATTTTAAAGACGTCATGTCATGATTGACCAACCTACCTCTCCCTCTCTGTCTGTCTGTCTGTCTGCTTCCAGGTAGATGGCTTCTTCACGCTGCTCTTCGGCCTTGCCAGCATCAACACCTTGACCGTTATCAGCGTCACCAGATACATCAAGGGATGTCACCCAAACAAAGGTAAACTCAAACCCCCGCTGAACTCCAGAGAGAGAACGGGTAGCAAACGTCAGACCGGCGTTTCTGCCCTACTCACATTCCTGCAGCTCTTATCTGACACAAAAGTGTGTTTTCCAGTGCTAATGAAACCTTATTACCGACCTCAGCTGTGGAAATAACTACCACTTGTCTCCAGCAATTTCATTTACATTTCACCAACATGTCATTAAGTTAATTTGAGGTGACATTTTCTATTTTGGGTGCAACAAGAATGTCTTAATTATATGGAAATTAGGTTGAGCAACTGCCTCTGTTGTCAGCGTGCGAGAGGAATGTTTACAGTGTTTGTGGTTTTTCATAAAGAAAAACCTATATAAACCTGTGTAGGTTTTTCTGTTCTGTTTTCCCACATTGGCGGTTAAGCTGAGCACTAGTATACATCATTAACTGTATTACGCACAGCAGCTGCAACTACTGCAAATCGCAGCAGATATTGATCAGCATGCAGAAATAATTAACAGTGTGAGTGTTTTTTTTATTTTTAGGATTAACATCAGATTGAACTAGTACATAGTATATAGCAATATAAGATATGCAGCCAGTAACCAACAGCAACAGAGGCACTGTATGTTGGCTGCCATGTTTAACAAACTGTACTGCTTTTACAGTTATGTTATATTGACATAAGATATGGGAGCGCTTGCTGGAAATAGAGCAGAGTGACTGATTTCTTTTTCTTGCCCTGAACACAAAGCTATGTGAACTTCTCAATAGAGGTTCTTTTCAGTCACAGATGTTTGCAAAGGCTGTCAATATAAGAAAAGAGCTCATTGTTCAGAGAATGTCACATTCATAACAAGTCAAGAATGCTGGATCTTTAAGTGCCTCTCACTTTTTCTGTCCCATGTTTGCCAAAGTCAGGACATTTAACCCTTTTAAACTGCACACAATCAAACAACTCTTTCACGATTATGGGAACATATTATGTTCATGTTGCTTTTCTTGTTTTTGTGTGTGTTTTTGCAGCTTTCTGTGTCAACATAAACACCATCGCTGTGTCACTCATCTGCATTTGGACTGGAGCGATGTTTTGGTCTGTTGCTCCGGTGCTGGGCTGGGGCAGCTACACAGGTCTGTTTCCAAACACTGAGCAAACAGAAGAGAGAAATTCAAGCCCCGATCTGACTTTTGTGTCTTCTGTTCCCCCAGATCGAGGTTATGGCACCTGTGAGGTGGACTGGTCCAAGGCCAACTACTCCACCATCTACAAGTCCTACATCATCTCCATCCTAATCTTTTGCTTTTTCATCCCCGTGTTGATCATGCTCTTCTCCTACGTCTCCATTATCAAGACAGTGAAGAGCGCTAATGCCATGTCAGCTGACGGTTTCCTCACCGCCCGCCAAAGGAAGGTGGAGCGGGACGTCACAAGGGTAAGCGACTGGAGAAACAAAAATAGATTTTAGTTGGAAATACTTGATTGTAAAAGAAAAAATAAGACATAATTCCTCTCCTGGTAATTGTTCCCTCATGTTCCTCTCTAGATTTCCATTGTAATCTGCACTGCTTTCATCATGGCCTGGTCGCCATATGCAGTGGTGTCTATGTGGTCAGCCTGGGGTTTCCATGTGCCAAGCACAACCAGCATTATCACCCGTCTCTTTGCCAAGTCTGCCAGCTTCTACAACCCGCTCATCTACTTCGGCATGAGCTCCAAATTCCGCCAGGACGTGGCTGTGCTGCTGCCATGCACGCGAGAGCGCAAAGAGGTGGTGCGTCTGCAGCACTTTAAAAACATCAAACCCAAGGCAGAGAGAACGCCCCCGCCCGAACCGCTTTATCTACAGAAGCTGGAGGCAAAATACGCAGCGGCACAGCTGAGCCAAACCAATCCTGACAGTGACTCAGGGGTCAACAGCCCTCCTCACACACCTCCATCTGACCCACAGGGGGTCTTCACCATTGATGTGCCCTCACACATTGAAACATCAGAGTACTGGTGTGACAGGCTCTGAGGACTGTCTCCATACCGGAATTACAAGGGGAGATTGAGAGTATTTTTTATATTTTTTGGTCTTACCCATGTTAATGAACTTTATGTGTAAGTTGTGTTAATAAATTATTTTCTGTTTCACATGTGTTGACAAGACTTTTCATTTCCTGTGTATCCATCTGAAATGTGGAGCCAGCAATGTAGCGAGACAATAGATGCACAATAACATCTGGAAATGCTGAGATGTGCTTGACTCAGCTGAGGCATGCGACGCCATGGCACAGGTTTCTGCCATTTCCTCTGCTGCCCATGAGAGCACTCATGCCATCGCATCTTCCATATATCCCACATCGGCCAGGAGACGCCAGACTGTGAACTCAAAAGCACCATCAGTCTGTAGAAATGTGTCATTTTTCATCTTCATCCGTCAGAGCGGTCATCCAAAAGCAGGCTGGAGGCAGGGCCGCTCTATTTTCACTGAAAACTGTGAAAGCTCCTCCATCAGTCCATGGGTGTGGTAAATTAGGCCAACTTTTCTCTCTTAACAAGCTTTCAGTGGCACTAATGGCACTGTTGAAAGAAAAATGAGCAACCCTGAAATAGCACCTGATCCTTTTTTTTCAGGCAACACCAATAGGCAATTATCTACTTGAGCCATGAAGGTTTAATCTTTTAAAAAAGTTCCTGAGGTGAGTTTTCTTTTTCCCCCCCCTCTCTCTTGCCTTTGGTCAAAGACCATAATCGCACACACAATGAGCTCCTTTTACAGCAGCCCTTAAGACCTTTAAATCAAAATGGCAGGCAGCTTCAGCATAACCATCCACACGCTGCATAATAGCAGCAGCTTGGGTGCCAATCTGCATAAACCAGCAGGCTCTGGCTGGTAGAGCAGCAGAGATTGAAGCAGGATTGTGGTTGTGGTTGTGTGGAAGTGTGTGCATGTGTGTATTAGGGGAGGCTGTAGGGGTGCAGAAGTACTGCAGACCACAGCAGCAGCAAACTAAAGCCACAAACCCTAAGGTGACAGTGGATGTGACTTCAGTGTCTGTTTCCCAAACAGGTGTTTATTGGTTTATTTGGTGGAGGAGGAGAGATTGCTGTGGTGAGAGTTCGCTCACTCCTCTTGCTTGTTTTATTTGTCAGTGAAGAAGATGGGATGAGTGAGTTGCAGAGCAGATGAACAGAACCATATTGGTTTCCCTTCCTTATATAACAGGAAAAGATGCTTCAAGTGCCAATGCGAAGTAAATCTTCCTCCTGGGCATCTACTTAAAGCCATTAAAGTATGCGTGTGTGTGTTTTTCTACCCTAATAAGAAAATCTGTCAAGCACACTAAGACGTCTGCACTGCTACGCTGCAGTGTGCCAGCCAGATCCTCGCATCCTCTCTCCTGATGGCCCCGGGTTACTGATCTTCTTCTGCCTGGGTGAAGCGCTGGGAGCCTGAAGTGGGACGGGCAAACAGGGGGGACTCTGGCCCCGTCCCGTTCTCCACTTTTAATGAGCGCTCCGATCATGCAGGAGTAAAAGTCCAGGTGGAACAGCTCCGCGCTCGCACACACACCCGCTGGTCCGAGCGGCTTTCTGTGAAAGAGTGAAAGGAAAACTGCGCAGGGAATTAACTTTTTCTAACGCCCGGAGGATTACTGTTCCGTCTGAGGTAAGTTCACCTTCACTGCCTCACGGAGATGATGGTTTTGAGCAGAGCAACCACCAACCGTGCGTGAACTGGAGGACTCTGTGTTTGCTGCTGCGTGGCGTGAATTATTCACTTTATGAATGGTGCGTAATTGCGCGTAATTGGTGATCATTGCGTATAAGCGCGTGTTATTAGTAAAAGTCGCGTTTTGAGGAATTTTCATCAAGGACACGTGAGGTTTGTGCGTTTTTACCTTTGATTCACTTTTCTCCTTTGAGATGTGTGGCTCTGGTTCATTTCAGCTGAGCTGGTGAGATGTGACAGGCTGGCCAAACAAGCCACTGTTGCTTAAATTCAGTGTTTGTTCAACTTTCTGTTTATTTTCTCCTTTTCTCTCTTTTAGTAAACAGCACCTTCCTCTTTCCCTAAGTGAGTTTTTTCTTCTTCTTTTTTTCGCAGAATGAATCTGGCCTTGTCATAATCATTCATACTGTACTATTTTTTTATTTTTATTTTTTATTTTTTGGGTGATCTGTGGAAAATAATCCATCTTTTCCACCATGTTGCCTGAGCCTTTATTTTGAAATGACTCATTTCCCAAGAGTAATAAGCAACAAGCCCTGGAGCTGAATTCCTCACCTTTCTTTTTTTTTTTTTTTTACTTTAATTTCTTGAACATTATGTTTGACATTTCTCTGTGTATTCTCCCTCACATTAGTGCATGGTCTGAAGGACTCTGATTAAGCACAGGTGGTCCCTCTACAGTATGTCCAGCAGCAGACTACAGGCTCTGGCTTGCACTTGAAACCGGTGCCAAGAATTAAAGCAATTCAGCCTGTTCTGTGCTTGATAAACAAATAGTGTCCCAGCAGCAGCAAGAGGCTATAGAACTGACCTTGTAGAGACATGTTGGCTCTGCGGTGTCTGATCTCTGCAGTGGTTCTTTCGTTGGCTTGTTACAACACTTGGCACATCTGCTGTGCTTACAGTACCATTCTTACACCTGTGAAAGCTGGGATTTGACACTCTCTGGCACAGGGAGTGTGCAAACAACCATCTCACTTCAGCAGGCATACCATCTCTCTGGAGCATGGTGAGACAAAACTCACAGCCGGTTATGATACTCAAATCAGCCTCAGTCCCCTTTGGTTCTTTGCCTCGTTGCATTTACATTGGCCACCTCGCATAAGGAATGTGTGTATGTGTGCATGTGTGTGTGTGTGTTGCTGAAATGCAGAGAGCTGGAAACACATGAAGCTGTTCTGGGGTTAAAAATGTGGATTTTTCAGTCGATTATCAGTGATTATTTCAAACTGCTCTGAAGCACCTCTCAGACTGTGGTGCAGCAGTCACAGGTGTGTGTGGTCTACATGCGTGGAGAACCCACTGTGCGCTGGCCTTTGAAATAGATGCAGCCGGCTGCTACTGCACATCCTGTTTGCCCCTGTATGTATACCTGTGACACTCCTTCCAGGTGGGATTCTCACCTCTGCATTATCAAATTGCTGGTGTTTGTGCACCAGAAAAAGTAGTTGAAAATGTTCATTTCACTGTGGGCTTCTTTGTGCCAAACAGCCAGGCCCTGTGTAATCCCAGTTAACATTGTATTGTGTGTGTGTAATCCACGCTCTAGTGAGAATTGAGTTGCGTTTTAATTCCTGAAACTATGTGACCCGTCTGAGCTGCTGGGGTCTCCACAAAGTGACTGAGGTCCCTGCAGAAGAAGAAGGAGAAAAAAAGCCTTTCATCCTCTGCTGTGGAATCACTTTTATACACTTTCTCAGGGTTAACTCCCGGCATGTTGTCGGTTTGTTCTATTTGTGTCCACACCCTGTTGAAATTAGATGTTTGAGATGCTCAGTGTGGTGTAAAATAAAGCTGATTCCACCACAGAGGACAGCTGAAGCTGATGTGCTATAGGTATGACCCACATTTCATCTCATGTTTAACACAGGTGTATGCAAACTATACAATACCCACACAGTAAATAACCCGCCCTGTCTGTGATTCATGGAGGTGGTAAGTGGTGAGTCTGAAAGCCCTCACATTCTCCAAAGCCATCTGAGCATGTGATAAGTTATCCCAGATCTCTGTTTATTTTCGGTTACTTTGGTTGAATGTGTGCGTGTATGTGTGGGTGTGTGGGTGTGTGTGTTCCCTCTACTGTACAGGAAACTCCCCACAGTGTTAGTCAAAGGATATCATTTGCTCTGCATTTCATTTGTAGCAGGAGGCATTTAGAGGCTCAAGCTGAGACACAAATGAAGACGTCTTGAAATTATTGTCTTTTGTTTCACACTTCAGTTTTTCCTACAGTAATGTCAGGCTGCTCTTAAAAGACTCCTCAGTGTCGCTGAGAACAAAGACTTCTTTTGCAGTCCGGCCCTCTGACGGGGGAATATGGTGTTCACGGTTTTAAGACTTCCTCGCAGGTGAATGACAGATCACTGTTGTAGTTTGCTTTCTCCAGTGAAGCGCGCTGACTCACCTCTCCTATGCTGCAGGTCTGACTCCTGTACTGTAGACGTATATATCTGTCCCAGCTTGTTCCCAACCTCAGCTTTCTTCCCCCGCGAGGACAAATTGTAGTCCTGAGTGTGCAGCAGTGATCTCGCTGCCTGTCAAAGCACAACACGGTGGAAAAAATCGTGTCAGTGCTCATGAATGTCAGATAAAAATGTCCTACATTATCACCACCAATGGCTGCTGTATTCATCTTTATCTTAGCATGATAAGTATGTTTGCTGTGTGTATTCATAAAGCTACCATGAGAAATTATCTTGTTTAAACCTAAGTTTGAAGGTACAATAGAGAATTGTGTTTGGAAATAGAGGTAATCCAAAAATCCCACTAAGTTACATCATTAAACCACACACTAATGTCTACCAGCAGAATTGTGGTGCTTTAAATGTGAAGATGATGCTGAACAGGATACTATTGTTTAGGAGACTGTTTGTGATTCACCCTTGATTTTTTTTTAAGGAATACTTCGGAAAAAGTATTTTTGCTTTTTTTGCCGAGAGTTGGAAGAGAAGATCGAGTCGTCTCTCTCATGTCTGAAGTGCAGCGCAGTGTAAAGACTAGAAACAGCCAACTTGGCCTCATTTAAAGGTAAAAATTTCCCACCAGCACCTCTGAAGCTGGGAGGAAAAAGACTGTTTGTTTGTGACTTCCAAGCAACACACTCCCAACTCTCTGGTTCAGTTCACTTCAGTTTTTGTGCAGATGAAACAAACAAGTCATAACATGTTAATTATTTAATCCTACAAACGCTCTTCTTCTTTCCAAGATGTTTTTTTTTTCTAAATGACTTTGGCTGTGTTGTACTCATTCATACTTGTCATGGAATAATTCTTTTTCATCTGGTTGCCTGAGCTTTTATTTTGAAATGACTGATTTCATCAGCTTAATAAGCAGAAAGCCTTAGTGCGGAATAACTCAACCTTTGTTTAGCATTATGCCAAGCTCAGCTTCCCAGCTGCTGGCCGCGGCTTCAGCCAGCTTCATGTTTATTGATGTCATGTCGTCATGTAACTTTCAGCCTGGAGGTGTAAATGTCAGTCAGAAGTGCATCACATCAGACCCCGTTGCAGAGGTCGCTGTATGATCACATGTTTGCACTTGATCAGCCTGAACCTTCTGGTGCGCGGCGGCAGTGACAGTGACATGACGCCGCCCTCGTGGGTGGTGCAGCATTCCTCTGTTTATAGTGAGGCCTCAGTCATCACCTCCCCAGCCAGGAGCTGCGTCCCCCAGCGGGGACCGAGGCAGCTCTCGTGGTTGTTCATCCTCTGTAATAAGCCTCAGACTGAGCTGATCTAGTTCTCAGCAGTGTTGTCATTACCCCAACAGACCTGGAATGACGTCTCACAGTCACCGACCTTCTTGTGTTCTTGTTAACACAGGCTTCAACTTTGATTCATGTCCTACGGTAACATGGGTATAACCTTTGACAGACAGAGAGAGATATGGTCTGTCTACTGTAAATAGACGGTATTTCAAACTCAGACCCAGTTTGATGTGGTTGTTGGTGTCAAACAAAGGGCCCATCTGACCCAGTTTCCCGTTCCTTACGCATTAAATTACGTCTGTGTGTGCTCTCTAATTGAGTCTGACTCCGCAGGTCCACAGATATTAGTGGGAGGACATTGACATACAGTTTTGTCTCAGAGCTCAGATGTTTACTGTTGAACTTCTGAAGAAACTCCCTTCGGTGCTTTATGACTCAAGTGGAACAAGACACATTGACCCAAAGTGAAATACAATCAAGGTGACACGTGTTACTAAAAACACTTATTGGTCACATTGACTATGTGACTCATGCAGCTCTTTGTGTGTTTCTCTGCCTGCTGTTTATCCAACAATCTCTGGAAAGTGTATCTCAGTGGCACAAGTTTACTCTGTCTTGCCTCCAGTTGGTTCTGCAACACTTGTCACACTCAAAAAAACGTCCAGCATTACTTTTAAGCAAGAAAGCAGGAAACAGGAAAAGAGTTTCATGAGATGACAATGAAAATTTTGCTCTCTCTCTCTCTCTCTGAGGTTGTACAAGGACATCTGGCCGACCTGCTGAACCAGCACACCACCCATCATGATCAGAGCATCACTCACTGCCATCTGCCTGGGTGAGCAGCCCGTCTGTGTCTCTGCAGGAGCACGCTGCTTTAAAATATATCAGCCCTGACTACAATGTGCCAGGTTTCCAAAATACTCTGGCTGCTGTCTCCTTCACAATCAATTTTCTCTATGTCCACACCATCAGACGGCAGCGGGGGAGTCTGGTGTGTACAGTAAACATGCTGATGATTATGTTACTTTGTCTGCTATTATGTGAAACTCCGTCTGCCTCACCCATAGCGCTCCTCCTGTCCTGCGCTTGCTGGGCCAAGCCTAACGGATCAAAGAACAAGAAACCAAAGCAAGGTAGACATCATCAACATGCAAGCCTTTAATCTCTGTCAGTCCCAGTATTCTTTAAAACCATAATACAAACACTTGTGATATTTATGCAGAAGATGAAAACCAAGTAATTCGAGAGATATTATATTATAATATTATAATATATAAAACCATAATACTATTTTGACTGTGGAGGAAAATGAATTGCCAAGCCAATATACTTTAATTTCTCTGTACTGTTACACAGAATCTGCTGATAATGTGGTAGATTCATTAATAAAATCCCAGAAAATAGTGAAAAAACAATGTCTAAAGGGATATTATGGGATTGCTTGCTTTTGACTGTTCATATTTAAGTAAGTGTCATAACTGTGTGTATGCATATTTAAGTAAGTGTCATAACTGTGTGTATGCAGCTCTTAATATCAACATTAACTTGTCTCACTCTGAATCACGTTGCTCTTCTTCCCTGATTCTTCCTCAGCTGTCCCAGACATAGAGTGCGATGTCAGAGCGGGAAAGATCAACCTCCCAGAGTTCATAGTCAGATGTCCTGCACACTGTAAGGAGACTAAACAGCAAGTCTACGGCACAGGAGTGTTCGCCTCCATCTCCAGCATCTGCAATGCAGCTATTCACAGGTAAAGGGTGGAGAGATGGGTGAGACTATAAAGCTTGTGTGAGTCTCTTAAAGATTTGATCTGATGTAAAAAATTCTGTTCCCAAAGCGGCGTCATCACCAACACGGGTGGAAAGGTGATCGTGAGGAAGATGGCAGGACAGAGCATCTACAAAGGCAGCAACTCCAACGGGGTGCGCTCTCTGTCGCTGCCGAAGTGGAGGGAGTCGTTTGTCGTCTCAGGTAGTAATGAGGTCAACGATGTTGAGCACCGTTCTGTAGAAGTAGCTCCCTAACCAACAGATGGCTCTGTTGTGTTTCAGTGGGGAAGCCCAAGAAAGGAGTCATCTACCCGTCTACCCTGGACTACGTCCCCTCAAGACCAACCTACGTGAAGACAAGTGAGAGGAGGATTATTTTTTATCTTTTATCCTTTAAGTGACAGTGTTTCACAATGACAGGACATTTCTAATTAGCATCCAGTGAAGCATTTGTTAGACATCTTGGTACTTATTGGATTAAGTCTTTGCATGTGTAGACAGCATATAATTGTTATTTCAAAACAGACCAATAACACAACTCTGAAATCAGGGATAGGTGAGCCAGATCTAGACATCACCGTCTTTCAGACAGTCGTCCCTGCACTGAACTCTGGCGTGCTGAACTTCGCCCAGGTTGAACGAGGAGTCGCTTCACTGTAGTCTATTGAAGAATGTCAAGAATGCATTACGACACAGCAGTTACTGGAGACGCTCCTTTCCTCCCCGTCCATTCATCTTCTGCACGTCCGCCTCCACCTGTCGTCTCCTCGCAGGTCAAAAGGAGGCCAAATCCCCTGTGGTTACCACGGTGCTGCCCGCGACAACCGCACCGGAACCCACCACGACTACAACACCTGAACCCACCACCACGGCCACCACCACCACCACCACCACACTGGCCCCCACCACCACAGCACCTCCACCACCACCCACCACTGCCAAAGCTCGAGCTGCTCTGCACAAAGTCAGAGACGCAGGTGATTTCAACATCCTTTTTTTCTTTTCTTTTTTTACTCATACATACATGTACAAACAGCCAAATCTTTCCTCTAAGGCAATGGATCCATGTATGTTATGTAGAGGATTGTGTGTTTACTTGGATGCAGGCTGCTGTTAATGATCCAATAACACTGATCCACACAGAAGATCCACTGCACTGCAAAAACTCAAGTATCTTACCAAGAATATTTGTCTTATTTCTAGTCAAAATGTTATTTCTAGTCAAAATGTTATTTCTAGTCAAAACAAATCTCATTATAATCTCATTATACTTAAAATAAGACTCATCACATAAAAGGTAGCATTTTTTCACTTGAAATAAGTAGAAAAATCTGATAGTGGAACAAGTTTTTCTTTCTTATTACAAGCACAAAAATGTGAAATGAAAATGATCTAAAAACAAGTTCATTTTTAGGTCATGAGTCTTATTTTAAGTGGAAAGAGATTAGTTTTGACTAGAAATGAGACATTTTGACAAGAAATAAGACATTCTTGAAAAGATTTTGAGTTTTTGCGGTGTGCAGCCAGCATGCCGCCTCGCTAATGTCACTAACAACATCGGCAGCATTTTTATTCTGTCAGAACAAGTGTTCATTTGTGTGTGAATGAACCCACGGAGAAGAGTGATGAAGATAAATGATTGTGGCTGGTAAAATCATGGCTGGTAATTACAAGTCACAGCTGCAATTATAACAAATTACAGACGCTCTGTGATGAAGTTTGTTCGTTGCTGTTGGGTTGCTCGCCTGACTGGTTTAACTGTATGCGTGATCACCAGACCTTTCGTCACCCTTATTAAACCAGTACATTATCAGACCGTTATCATCTGCCCCGTTTTGGGTAGAAACGCAGCTACAGGGAGTAGACAATGCTGCAGTATCTTAAGGTATGTGTGTAAATGAGATGGGCTGTGTGCCGGACAAGCTCCCAACCATTTCTGTCTCCTTCATTATCTGTAACATTACCTCTCTCCTTTCTATATTGGCACTCTGTCTTTTTCTTCCATCTAGGCAGCAGTCACCCGTACCTTTCCTCTGTGGCAGCTGCAAGTAAGTGAAGCGACACAAACAGGGGTCAACAATGTTCTTTTGTCTTTGGGTGGCATAAACGGGTGCTGCGGTGTTGCTTAACACTTGAGGTGTGCAGGAGTATGTGGGGGTGTTTGCTTCATGTTAGTCCTCTGGGGGTAGTGTGCATCAGGGTTCAGTATGTATTCTATATTAAAGGGGTGGCTGGTCCTGTTTTCAAAGCAAGTTTGTCACAATCCGAGGCACAACTTGTGTATTTGAATAAATCGGTTCAGTTTGATTGTTTTAAGTGAAAAAAAAAACTTAAAACAGTAAATCCATGACCTGGGCTACTGGTTAATGCTTAAACCAAAACTTATGTAACTTATATAAATCAAGATTTTTGTCTAAATTTGCCCACATTGTGTTATTGGTATAGGACAGTCACAAAATGGTCAAGGAAAGGGTCCCGGCCAAGGTATGTCAATAATCTCTTGGAAAGTCCTTTACATCGAATACAGCTCTGCACGTTGAACTAAACCATGGCATTTCTTCAAAGTATTCAGAGGAAGTGCCTATCCGAATAGATTCCCACACCGAACCAATGCAGGTAAACCAAGCTCTGATCTTCATGTGTCCTTTTTCATTTTAACTGTTCATTTGCCAGATATTGTCTCCTCTGCTTTTCCTTTCTCATTTTACTGCACTCATACACACAAACTCTGCATGGCATCTGTTCTGTTTCTGCACAGTCTGCTAACATAACACAGGGCCGGATCAGAACGCTCTGGAGAAGCCCAACTTCTCTTTAAACTGTAACATCACTCAAATGCAAGATTCAACTGTATTCACCATCATGCATTTATTATCTGTTGAGATACAGTCTGGACTGAAGAGTGAAAACATAGTCTCAGTTCTCCTCTTCCTCCTCCTCCTCCTTGTGTGGTCCCTGAATCTATCCACAATAGCTGTCAATCATAAAGCTGTCACTGATCACATTTTGCTGCAAAGATCTGATTCATAGTTTTGTTCCACATGTCTTCTCAAGTGTCTGCCATCACAAAATGAAGACATTACTGTATATCACTGTGAAATGTGTTAAGAATATCATCAACTAGAAGATAATATATTCGTTTTTCATCTGCCAGTGAAGATAATGTGATGAATGTTATTATGTTGTCTCATAATTGTATTGTTTTCCATACTTTGGTCCCAGGTCTGCGCAGACCAGAGGCAGGGTCGGCTATCAGGAGACAGCTCTCCTCTCCAGTAGGCCCAGGTCAGCCTCATCATTAATTCACACACACTCACACACACACTCACACACAGAAAAACAACCAGGCAGATGAGGGGGTCTTAGAGGGAATGCAGGTCAAGGGCAGGAGGGGGGGACAGATGTCTTTGTTGGAACAAGAATCCAGGAGACGTAGCCGCTGTAAGTCTGACCCTTGTGTCCACACCCATAAGCCCCTGTGATCACCACAGGGTCGCTACTAATCCATTTCACATTCCTCTCATGATGATCGCTGTTCTCTGTCATCAGGCACATGCCTCTTATTCATGTTTTCATTTTCCAAGATGAAAAGAGGCAAATGAAGCCCAGTTACGGCCTGTAAACACACCCAGCATATATCCGTTTGTTTTTGATATCATGCTGCGGAGAAAATGCCTTCAGCTTCCCTCAAAGCAAAACAGCTGGGCTTGATTTATGGATGTAGCCCCAAGCCTGAAGCTCTCTTCTGCCCCTTTTCTTTCTCTTTTTCCTCTCTATTCCTATCTGCCTGTTTCTCATTGCTACAAACAGCTTTTAACAGGGTTCAGCCAGCTCCACCCGAGCGAACTCCAACCATGAGCCAGTCCAACCCCGGTAAGTATCGCCAGATCCTGGGGGGAGTCCTCAAAACTGCACAAGTAAAGACACTCACTGACGTAGAGAAGTAGATGGGTCTGATCAAACAGGGGGGACACTGGGGCAATAAAACCCTGGCTGAAATGTTTTATACAGCTGCACTAATCTTTACCTTCTGTGGGATGCTGTGGTTCAATGCGTAGTCAGCCGTCTATAAATGACAGGCGGAAACACAAGAAGATGCTCGGCTTTCACTGGGGCCTATGAATGTGAAAGAAAGGAGCAGTAAGTATGTTGATATGCCTCAAAGATGAGGGATGATGTGACATTGTTATCCAGAATTCATCTTGTTCCATATCTCCACTATTTCTGAGAGAGCAAAGAGCTCTCAACTTTCTCTTTTAGATAAGGCCACGATGAGAAACGCGCTCTGTCAGTACTGTAATAACATCTTATGACAGATCCCATCTGGTCTGGCCTCTTCCCCTCCCTCGTAAAAGCTTGCTGAGAATGAGATGAAAGCAGCAGCAGCAGCAGCAGCAGCACCAAGTGGCCCTGAGCTGCTCCCAGAGAGACGCTCCATCCAGTCCGCAGCGCTGGAGGATCTGGGTCCTGTCAGGAATAGAAAGCTCTCGCCATTCAAACCAGGCGAAGTTTGGCTTACTGAGGAATGCGTCTCTGTTTTTGCTTCTGTGGAATGCGAAACCATGCAGCATCGCTAAAATAAGACAGTCACATATCCGTGAAAGTGATGCTTGATTGTATGATAGGATTCCTGAAATGCAGTGTGAGCTGCTCCGAACCAGTGCATCATTTATCTGACTGGCTCAATACTGTAGAGATATCAGTGCTGAGAACAGCCACTCAGATCTGCGTCTTGTGGATAATTATGTGATACTTTATTGATCGCCTCAGGGAAATTCTTCATGTCTTAGGTCAGAGGTCACAGGTCAGGATCAGCTGCATTGCAGCGCCCCCAGAGCCAGCAGCGATTCAGTGTCTCTCTCAAGGACACACCAGCACAGTCAATGCTTAGAGATTTTAGTGTCCTGACCTCTGATTTATGAGTTAAAGGGTTTTATCCCCTGTTGCTTTGCCACTCAGCTACCCCAAACAGATGTTCGAAGTTATTGCTGAGCTTTCTGGAAATGTTACGATGCAGTTTAGCCTCACATTTGTGATGAGATGATCCTACCTGACAACCACAGAGCCTATGAAAGGTTTGTCTGATCGCTGGGTCTCTGTGTCATTCTGATTCGTCTTGTCTTGGGTTTTTTTCTATAACTTGTACACTGTCTAATGTGTAATAATAAGAAATAGCCATAAAAGCTAGATGATAAAGTGTTGTTGTTAGAATACAAATTTTAAGTTGATATAAATTTCAGAGAAACTGCCATCACTTTGAAGCCTAAGCTACAACCCAAGGTGAGGATCAGTATCCCTGTGTTCGGTGTGACCTTATGGCCGCAGTGACCACCGAAGTGGCTATGATTGGGAGAGTTAAACTCAATCCTTTTAAAGCACCTGTTTCATCAGAAATAAAACAACACGGCTGTCTGCTCTATGGTGCTGCGCCTTTGACCAGCAGCAGATTAGACTAATCTCTGCGTCCTACTATCTACACTGTCCCTGGTTTGACACCAACTTTAGAATAATACTCCCACGCTTCACTGGACGACTGGCTGGGCTCTTCCAGCCCGTCCCAGTCAACAAAGACCCTGCTCGCTGTAGCTGCCACTCGATGGGAACCTCAGAGCACAGGCTGTGTGTTTGTGTAAGCGACCCGTCCACCGCAGGGAGGGGTTAACTGAAGTGTGTTGTCATGGCTCAGCCAGTTTAGACAGATGCAATGCACTGTTATGGTTTTGCTCAGCTGTTTGGGCTTCTGCAGTTCAGCCACGTTTCAATTAACCAGTCTGGTCGATTAAACTAAAAATGGAGTCTGGCTGCAGCAGGTAGAAAACAGTAAAGGTGGAAGCACATTCACATCGTCTCAGAGAATTGACCTTTCCTTTGTCTTTTTAAAATGCAAGTAGAAAAACAAACAACCTGTAGTCGATTGTATGTTCAGCGTTTGTCTCAAGGCTGAACATCTTGTGCATACCCCATCAACAACGTGGCAGGTTGAGTGGAGGTCACAAGTATGATTCTCCTTGGTGCTTGTCCTGAACGCAGCTTTCTAATCTTCCCCTGCACAGCTTTTCCCAGAAGGGATTGGGCGCCCCCCTCCTTCCCTCGCCCTGATTGGTTCCCTGGAGCTCGACGACCAGCAGGTATCCAAGAATTGCTCATTGGTCTTTTAACAAATCATTAACACAAAGGGATGTGATTAATGTTCTAACGAATTAAGGTGAATCTTATATGGCTTAAAGATTTGCAACGACAGGTTTTCTCTTCTAAAAGCATTCCAGGTTTCACTTAATATGAGCTTTTAATGTATTGATCAGATGCCAACAATGAGGCCTCAGGAATAGTTCATTAATTCTCCCTGATAGTCAGAAACTATTTGGAAGAGTGTGTTCTGCCTGTGGGCATCGATTAGAGTAAATTGGAGAGGATCTACTTTGAAAGCATTTAATTTCAGCACCCTAAAGTTAACCCTTGTAGTTGCTGATGCCTCCACCTTCTCTGCTGTGCATCCAGATATTAGTTATGCAGTTCCAGACTCAGGATACACATGGAGCGAGACTGACACACCTGAGATTACAGGTAAGCCAACCTCCTTCAAAGACAAGCACGAGACAAATTGGTCTGTACCGCCCCCATTCACAGTGGAAGGTTACTACACCTATATCCATTCAAGTTGCATGTGCATGATTGATACAGTTTGGTATCTACAGACCATGTACTGTATATGTGTTGAATTGGGGCCATATGTACGTACATGCACTCTCTCTGAGGACACTGTGTTTACATGCCATCTGCCTGCCATATGTGGAAGAAGTTAACATAATGTAGTTTTGGCATGCGAGAGAGGGAGTCTGGTGATTCTACACAAAGCCATTGTTTTCACTGGTGTGGGATTGGTTGGGAAACACATGTGACCAATCACACCCATGGAAATTGGTGCTTGTCTCTCTGAAGTTCATTGTGGGAACTAACAGGTTTCAAAACATCCTCCTCTAGCTCCCGATCACAGGCCTGATATCTCAGAGTTTGAGCGCTGGTATTATAACTTTGGACCGTACCGTAAGTGTTTTCCTATTCTCTAATAGCACTGGGAACTAACAGGTCCTGGGGTCCAGGCTGTATGTGGATTGTGTTCAGATGTAAACCTCTTTTTTCCCTACATGTTTCCAGACATGACCACAATCTGATGTTCCTGTTTTATTTCTCTTGCTGTTTCATTTAGTGTTTAAATGAAATTGTTTGTGTCATTTTGCCCCTTGATTTGTCTTTGTCTCTTTATCCAACCTTTATATTGTAATGCAGATTTATGACAATGTGCCCCAACAAATAATGATTAGAATGTATCCATAAAAACTAGTTGAATATTGGGCCATGGCACTTAAAGGAATAGTTCAACAGCATGGTAAATATACTTGACTGATTGCCTGACTGGAGGGAAGAGTTGCTTAGCACAAAGACAGTGGGAAACAGCCAGCTTGTTTTGAAAGTTGCAGATTATTGTATTTACTTTGGGTTTTGTACACATTTTCTTAAGAAATACAAAGGGGTTGTCAGTTATCTTTACACAATGTTAACACAAACAGTGGCATGTTAGCAGCTGCAGCAACTTTAGCGAAGGGCTGCTCCTCTGTTTGCCTCTACACAAGATGCTTACAGGAGTGTGGAGATTAAATATTTTGGTCATAGATACCTTATTCGGTGCAGTTAAACATTTGATATGTAAAAATGTGCTTTGGGTTGGGGAATAGTGTTTGTCAAAAACAATTGAAATTCAAGTCATAAGATGGCGTGTGCAGACTGAGTAGAGGTGCTGACCATAGCTCTTCCTCTATGGTTCACGTTATCATGCTAAGCCATGCTAACCATCTGCAGGTGATACACAGACATGAGATTGCTATTGAACTTCTCATGTGACTTTCTGCAAGAAACAGCTGCATTTCTCAAAATCATTCATTGAATGACTTTGGAGGGAAAAGACATTTGGTTTGTTTTTAGTCCAGCCTTCACACTGAAAAAATGCAAACCACTACAATATGGCTGACAGACAAGACAGAAAAAGGACATGCAAAGAGCAGATTATAGGCCGTGGTGCCATGTGTTTGATGACACGGTAGAGAATCCAATCTAAGCAGAACGGATACGATATGGAAAACCAAGTGGTTGCACAATTTCAACCCTGCACCACAAAAATCCCACCACACATCCAGTTAAATGAAACTTGCAGTCAATGGGAGCCGGCTCTAACCTCCAGGGTATGTTAACATTTGTTTCACGTGTCGCGTGTCACAGTGTTTTATCACTGATAGTGTCTTTACTTTTAGCACCCAGATCCAGTGACTCAGATGTCAACCGTAAGACGCCACTGGATACAACCCACACTAGAGGTGAGCAGTGGTCACCATGGCTGCAGACACCTGTTTGTATCCAGGGAGGTCACCTTGGACATCTATCAAGGGATCCATTTATTTATATTCTCACCAGCTGCCTTAGCTTTCTAATAATGACTAGAGCTTACAAAAAAGTTGCATTGTTTTGAAATTATGATCAAATCTAACCGTTTGCATAGCTACCATGGTGACCATTGGTAGTTAGGCCACTTGCTGCTTTGTGTAGTAATGTGCTAACGCTGAGCTTGTATGATATTATCTACGCAGTGGAGCCAGTGGATGCCTGGAAACCAGAAGCAAACATTTATGAATCAGGTAAGAGCGCTTGCGCTGCAATATGCCCCTTTATCTGGCCCCCCAAAGAGACACTTTGCCAGTAACTCTTCATTTCTGACTGTAAGTACCAACCAAACCGAGGCTATCCAAGGAAAACGTGTGGGTTTCTGTTCAGCCTGTAATTGAAGGGATTTAAGTGAGGTAAAGCCAAATGGGATGGTTGCTTGAGGGTAAAATCAGTTCCTGTTTGCCATAACTTTTGCCACAACAAATACCGACTGACGTTTGGAAAGTTGCAAAGTGGGCAGCTGCAAAACTCTTTCAAGTTGCTTATGCCAATGTTAATTTTTTCTCCTGATTTGTAGCAAGGGTAGAGGGTGTAGTTTCATGTTGATACATAAACCACTTTAATTTTAATTTTCTGTCCACCATGGCATATGAAAACTGAAAAGGTCAAGAGATGTCCAGTGAAATTTTTCTTACTTTACAGAATGATGCCTAAAAATGTCCAGATTACCTAATTTCTGCTTTAAAGATGCATTTCACAAATTTCAGGTTTCACTTTGAAGGAGCAAGAACCAGTAGGCCTACCAAGAGCCCCTGAGCCTGTGTCACAGGGAAACACAAGTACGTCACACATCCAAATATCAAAATACTGTGTGTAGAATTTATGTTTCCCTATTAAAGGTACCCTGTGAAATCGTTTCCATTAACACGCTGGAACTGTGTGTTTCAAAAAGAGCTAAATGGATATCAGTCCATCTTTGTATTGTTTAAATTTAACCCAAGTGGAGGAGCATGACGCCACTGGAATATCACCCAAGTACTTCAACAACACACTCACAAAACTCCACACTCTGTCTTTGAGCTTTGCTGCGTTAAAGATGCAATAGTCCAGACTTCACTTACCATACCATACTTCTTATGGCTTCAACAAATGCATAAATTAGCAACACACAGAAGCCAACCTGCAGACACCTTGTGGTGTGTGCTGTCTCTGCAGATTGTAAGGTGGACCTGGCCTTCTTGATGGACGGCAGCTGGAGCATTGGGAAGCGGCGTTTTAAGATCCAGAAGGACTTCCTGGCTGAGGTGGCTCAAACCATCAACGTGGGCATGGCCGGTCCCATGATGGGCATCATCCAATATGGGTAACCTCACTTCTCTTGTTGTGTTATTACATACCATTTTTTAAGCAGGGAAACGTAATGAGACTGCCTCTTGTTTTGTCTGCAGGGATGACCCTGTGACTGAGATCAGTCTGAGGGGTCACTCCAACTCCAGAGAGCTGAAGTCCGCCATAGATAAGATTGTGCAGAAGGGAGGCCTTTCTAATGTGGGTGAGTGACCCGCTGTTTGCTGCCAGCTACTGTAAATGCCTCGAAACACAAGTGTGAAAGGGAAAGGGGTGCAATTATCGCATGGTTTACTACCCAGGCACATTTTCACATGCTAGGATAGAATTAAATCTAAATTTGCTGCGAGACACTGCTAGCTAAATTACAGTGCTGCTTCTGTAAGCCCTGTTTTTCCTCTGCTCTGACCAAACAGCTCTTGGTTTTTACCAGCCCATGGGGGCTGCCTTTCAGAGGGCAAGTGCTGTTTTTCTGCATCGGGTAGTGCGTCAGCATGCACCCGCTGCCACATATGTCTTTATGACTTGCTAAATTTTGCATGCTGATACAAATATGTGTTATTTGTGTTTGCCCAGAGGCGCTTTCTAATCATACAACAGAGTCAGTGGCTGTAAAATCCTCTATAGTCCCCCAACAGAGTCGCTTCTGCTCTGACATTGTTTAGACCACCAACAATCCTATGACACAATAAATGATACAATAGCACGATTTTTGTGAAAGCATTTAAATGCAGGCAGCAACATAATGTTTTATGTGGCATACAGTATTTCTTAGGAGGATGCGTCTGTGTGTCTGTGCTGGACAGGAAAAACATCTAATTTCACTGAATGTGTATAATAAGCACTTTTAAAATAAACATTATCGTATGTCTTTTTTTTCCTTTCATATTTTACAGTCGGTGTTTATTTTTGTTCATATGTTGAGTAACAACTTTGTGAATAACTGAGCCACTTTGCTCCTCCTGCATGTCTTCAGTTCATGTCTGTGCTTTAACCACTGACTCCTTTGAAGGAGTTTAACCATCTCCCTGCTGCCCTCTGCTGTCCTGACAGGAAAGGCCCTCTCCTACATCAACAAGCAGTACTTCAGCGATGCCAATGGAAACCGAGGAGGAGCCCCCAACGTGGCCGTGGTGCTGGTGGACGGCTGGCCCACAGACAAGGTGGAGGAGGCGTCTCGACTCGCTCGGGAGTCTGGCATCAACATCTTCTTTGTCACCATCGAGGGCCCTGATGACAATGAGAAACAAAACCTGGTTGAGGCCAATTTTGTTGACAAGGTGGAGTATTATCACAGAGGTGTGACAGTGCTTCATGAGGAGACGCCAGTGTGAAACTCAGTGTGTCCTTCCTTCCTCCTGCAGGCTGTGTGTCGAACAAACGGCTTCTACTCTCTGCCCGTGACCAGCTGGTTTGCCCTGAGGAAAACCGTGCAGCCCCTGGTGAAGAGAGTGTGTGACACAGACCGCTTGGTGTGCAGCAAAACCTGCCTCAACGCCAACGACATCGCCTTCGTCATCGACGGCTCCAGCAGCGTGGGGACGGGCAACTTCCGCACCGTGCTGCAGTTTGTGGCAAACGTCACCCGGGAGTTTGAGATCTCTGACACGGACACCCGGGTGGGGGCCGTGCAGTACACCTACGAGCAGAGGCTGGAGTTCGCCTTCGGCCAGTACAACCACAAGGCCGAGCTGCTGAACGCCATCAAACGCATCAACTACTGGAGTGGAGGGACCAGCACCGGCGCTGCCATCACCTTCGCCGCAGAGCAGCTCTTCAGCAAATCCAAACCCAACAAACGCAAGATCATGATCGTCATCACAGACGGCCGCTCCTATGATGACGTCAGGGCGCCTGCACTGGCTGTCCATCGTCAAGGTGAGAGGTCGACCACAACACTGTGAAAAAGAAGCAGTAAATCACTGACTGTGAACTCACTTTTAGGCTATAAATCTTCACTGAACAAGCTCAAAAGTAATCATCTAAAACTCGTTTTTTAGCTGCTTAACACTTTAACCCTCCTCTTGTCCTCCTGGGTCAAGGAAGGAAGGAAGGATGAAGGGAAAGAAGGAATGAAGGAAGGACAAAGGGAAAGATGGGAGGAAAGAAGGAAGGGAAAAAGGAATGAAAGATAGATGGAGGGGGGGAACAGATTGGGTCAATTGGATCAAAAAGGAAGGAAGAAGTAAGGACAAAGGGAAGGAAGGAAGGAAAGAAGGGAGGGAGGGAACAGATTTGTTCAAGGAAGGAAGGAAGGAAGGGAAAAGGGATTGTGGAAAGAAGGAATGGAAAAGGGAAGGAAAGAAAGATGGAGGGAGGGAACAGATTTGTTCAAGGAAGGAAGAAGAAGGAAGGAAGAAGGGAAAGAAGGGAGGAAAGAAGGGGATTGCGGCATCGTAAGGCATCATGATATCAAAATCTTACTGTATGACGCTCTACAGTAGGATTCCACTATTAGTCACCAAGAAGAACATTTGGTCAAAAATAAAATAGCTTATCTGCTTCTTTCAATCACCAGCCTCTCTTCCCTTCCCATTTTCCTCAGGGCTGCGATGGGTTCTGCCGTTCTTATTTATGAAATAATCGTGGTTGACAAATGAAAAACCTTTGCAATACGGAGAAGTTAAATACAGCACAACTTTTAAGACCCAGATATCAAAATTCCAGACTTTTTCTAGTCATTTTAAGGTATTATTTCCAAATTCATAAATTCAATGCTTTTAAGACTTTTTAAGACCCCACGGGAACGCTGTTTAAAGTTACACACTGAGGTGTCAGTCCACAGCAAGGTTTCATGCTGATCTAACAAACACATGCCAGGTCTGTGTGTGTGTGTGTGTGTGTGTGTGTAATCTGCTGTCTCTCCCTGTGACCCAGGTGTGATCGCCTACTCCATCGGCATCGCCTGGGCAGCCCAGGACGAGCTGGAGTACATCGCCACAGACCCCGACAAGGAGCACTCCTTCTTTGTGGACGAGTTCGACAACCTCTACAAATTTGTACCCAAGATCATCAACAACATCTGCCAGGAGTTCAACTCCCAGCCCAGAAACTGAGGAAGGGACGGGTGGAGAGGAGGTGTAAAGAGGGACATCTTGAGGGGCCGTCTTAACAGAACGCTGATTGTAAATTTACTCACTGTTGAACCAGATGGTGGTGCTGGATTGGCTGCAGCGCCCCGTATTTGAGCAGGGAGGGGTTTTGAATTTAGGTGAGGATTGTGGGCGTGGACAAATCAAATCTTAACCAGTGAATCAGCATTTGGTCCCATACATGATAAAAATAGAAAATAGTAAAGGGTTCGCATACACAGTGACGTACTGACATCTCATGCAGTGCCAGGCTGTTGTCTGTTGGTGCCATAAAAAGAACAGAGCATTCCTAGTCATTTAAAATAGTGGTACCACTTTTTATTAAGTCACCTTCTGTAACGTAAATAAGAGCTTTTTTAAAAAGATAATTCAGGTAATTTATATGATGTTTATCCCTATTTAGCTCTTCTTCTTTTTGTCAGTTTATCATCCAGACATCCAATGGACTGTTTGACCTCTGACCTTCTGGAGAGGAGCTGTAGCGCATCTGGATCAATCTATCAATGACTCGTCAGTGTTTACTAACTGCAGATTTGCTTGATTGAATTTGTAACTAGAAGCCGTAAAAAGCAAGTGGCATGCTGGAGGAGCCAAAGGGAATCTTTAACAGCTTGGCAACTCAAAATGTCAGTAAAGTAAATGATTTATTCGCATTATGCAACTTAGCAAGACTTCACCGATGGTGACTTATTAGGAAGTGGGGCCAGACTGATTAACAAACATAAAACTGCCTTACTGGGATATGGTGCTTGCAGAGAGATGTAGATTTAAAGCATGCCTAGCACTTCCTCTTTTGGCTTTACATACTTCATAAACTTAATAATATGGTGCTTTATATACAATTCTCTGTCAAGAGGATATACTTTCTTAGAAATGGTGCATTTTGATCTTCCTAATAGGAGAGATATGTTAGTAGGGACATTGTTAAAGTTCCTCTCCGTGACAACAGAGCTGGTATGTAAATGAGGCTCGTGTGCAAGTCAGCAAGAAGGAAGTGGACTTGTGTGAGAAGTGAGGAAAGAGGAGCTTGTATATCTTTGTACAGAGTGACGGCAGATGTTAGACTTGCTTCTCAGGAATGAAAGCAGTGTCTCGTCACTCTTGTTTTCTAATAGAACGGTTGCTTCTAACATTGCAGGCATTTCTGGTTTGTTTAAAGAGTATTTATGATTTTCTCCGTTATGTCCTGTTTGTACATATGCATATTAAAAGCCTTTCGCTAATAATGTTCAGATAATTGATCAATTTTTTTTTGCAATTTTTAATAAAATAAAGAAAATGAAGAGAACTTTAAGTGTCTGATTTCTCCTAAATGTTTGCATCACAGTCTGTTAAATCTGAACACACTTTCAGAGCAGATCGTTATATAGTGTCTGTTGTGAATAATCATAGATGCCATCAAAGTCATGCAATGTATATGTGTGGGTTCATTGGCAACAGACTCTGCTAATAGCTCATTGAAGGTAACAACAGACTCTGCTAATACTGATTAACGATACTAACATAAACTGCTAATAACTCATTAAAGGTACCTTTAATTCCAATGAAAAGCGTGTTAAAATGTTAACAAATACAGGCTTAACTCCAGTTACTGCCTTGTGGTTGTACACATCCACCACCCAGCCAAGTTTCAATAATATGGTTACAAGCTCCTTCTGAGTTACAGCATCAACAAATGATCTCAAGTATTTTTTCAGAACATTACAGTGAAGTTGACCTTGGACCACTTCTATATAAAATGTCATATCTTCATGCTATGACATATTTCTGCTGAACTGTGCCATGATTAGTGTATGAATTTGAGTTGTGGCCAAAAAGTGTGTTTCGGGGGTCACAGTGACCTTTGATCCATATTTCTATTCAGTTAATCCTCTAGTCAAAGATGATATATATATATATTTTTTTTTTAATCAATGTAGGTAGTATTTGTGTGAGTCCATGACAGATGGTTACACATCAGTTATCTGCACATTGCAAACAGCTTTCCAAGATAGTAAAATGACCGACCTCAGAGCCCAGGCAATATTTTACAGCAGGTTTTATTTTGAACATACTTTCATATACAAACCAGTGACTGAGAAAATGGCTCATTTGAAGCTGTACTCTACATGTACAACATCTTGATTGATTTGTTTTGTTTTTTCCACCCAGGATCGATTCCTCCTCACACAGTTTACAATGAACTGGAATCTGCAGGACATTTCTCTTCCCTCTGTGTTTGATGCTTAACTCGTTGTTTCAAACAGTCCTACAGTACTGCACTAATTTCCTGCTAAACACTGGACTACTGTAAATATCTGGACATGATACATCACACTGTAGTCAAGCATGTCCACACAATTGGGGAAAAAACTACATACAGTACAAGCCATTTAATTCAAACAAGAGCAACTGGCCAAAATCAATTAGTTATTCCTAAAATGGACATCTAGAACCAAGTCTGAATTGTAATTATATAACCAAGATGGTTTACTTTGGACACATATGTTTGTAATCTTACTTCTGAAGTGTACAATTACTTGAATCTAACAAACAGGCATTATAGTTAATGGTCTGTATCTACCAGCTTTGCCTTGATATGCACAAAATTGATTCCCCAACCACACTTATGAAAAAGGAGCACTCAAACTCACGCTGCACAGTAATTTTTAAGACTGAATATATATTTTGTTTATTATAAGCATTTGTAATTTTACATCCAATGTTAAAATTGACAACATTGTGACAACCAGCTCCATTTCTCCACTGTCCCCTCCCTCCCTGTTCCCCCCAAAACAAGCTTGTTAAAATAACAATTTCAAGACCTTTTAAAGCAAAGGCACATTTGTCAATACGTGTTTTAAAAAGGAAAATAAAGGCAGGCCAGCAAGCAGAGTCAGTCCGGGAAGCAGAGAAGAAGAAGAAGTGAGAGGCTTCCACGGCAGCTCCAGGAAGCCTTCAGTACCCCACATTTCTGGAACAACACAACACGAAAACCTGACTTGGAGTAAAGGGCCCACGCCCTGGTTTGTTTGAGGTCGAGGGCCCGAGGGATTTGGGGTGAGCGTGAAGTCACAGGGCAGAAGACCGGCTTGAAACCTCATTTCTCCACTCCACACTCTATAACACTTGTCCTGAGCCTCCTAGCTACTGGAGGTTGAGTTTCAGTCTGTCTGCAGGCGGCGGTGTAGCCAGTCACACCCAGGCCTGCCTGGATGGTAGATGGGGGACTAGAGAACAGTTCTCCTCCTGACTGGCCTCCCTGCCGACCCTTTCTATGGAGAGTCACGTCCTGTTTGAGGCTAGCGGCTACATAGTCTGCCAGTCCAACAGGAAACCAGTGGGCTGTGTGAGGTGGGACTGGACCCATGCCTGAAGGCCCTTCCCCTGCTGTGTCTCTATTGGTCCCTGATCATGGGAGGCTGAGTCAGAGAGCGGGGCTGCAGGGAGAGACGCAGCTCCGCGTCATACAAAAACCTTGGCGAGAGCATCTGCGCCAGCGCTGGCGATGTAGCATTTAGACGGATGAAACGCCACATCATGGATCGACTCCTCAGACTTCTTTCTGTGAGCTGTGAACTCCTGGATGCAGGTTTTACTCTCCAGGTTCCACAGGCGGATGGAGCAGTCGTGACCTGAGGACGAGATGAGGAGTTACAGGGGGAACAAGGAGAAAACACAATCAGAGTGTTTCGCTTTGTAGGCTAGATTGATTTTTAGCTTGGAAAAAAGTTGTGGACATCCATCAATGAGACTGGTTGAACTGGGTAGGTAGGTACTTACTGCCAGACATGAGATAAAGACCGTTAGGATCTACAGCTAAGCTGGTGACAGCGTCCAGGTGGGCCACCATGGAGTGAATCAGCTTCCCACTGTTGTTGTCAAAGAACTTGATGTGTCTGTCCTCCTGCGCCGTGATGGTGATGGGAAGAGTCGGGTGGCTGAGGACCTTATTGATCTGACAGGGAACGCCTGGTGAAGGACAGATGAGCACATTAACCTTCACACAGCAGGACCGTGGACTTTAGGAACATAAACTCAGCTGGTCAAATTCACTATCAGCAAATACCTCATCCCACTGCTCCTCGGGGATGGGTAAAATGCAGAGAAAGAATCTCACTGTACAAGCTGTATATGTGACAAATAAAATGAAGTACCTTTATCTGTGTAAATGCATTAATATGACTCCACCATATCAAATAAGAACTCTGTATAATTTATGTCACATTTCAACTTTCATACATATTTTAAGTATTTTATGTTACAGTATATAGACTACAGATGGAAATGAGCTCTGACCCAAAATAAAAATCTAATCAAATCACCTCAGTCAGGTTACAGTGATGACGAGTCTTTGACATGAGTACAACTTAGTGACAATGGACAGACAAGCTAAACAATGCCATGTTATGAGATGCAACATGAGGTTTTAAAACCGAGGTATCAATGACCTGACCTGAAATTTACAAAACAGAAAGAGTGGTTGAGAGTATGTGTATGCTAATGATTTATTTTCTGTCCCATGGTTGCCACACCAACACACTACCAAACTGACTCTACTTCAATATTATGATATTCAAAACATGCCGAGTGTGTTTGATGATTGTCATACTGGAAGTCAGAGAAGAATTTCACTGATTAGATAAGCAACTCTTCATGTGACCTGTAAATCTTCACACCAGTCTTCACTAAAGGCATCAGGTCCAACCACACAAGTTAGGCCACTGTTAATAATACACTTCTTTCAACATACCTGGCTCTACATTGGACTCCAGATTGAGGACCAGTTGGCGGGTCTCCATGTTGAAGAGGCCGATCTGCCCGTTTGTGAAGGATGTGACCAGGTGGGCTGGTTCACTGCACACCAGGTCCACAGAGGAAGGGACTCCAAGTTCTAATGCAGAGAACAAAAAAGGAAATATATTAGTCTACAAATGGTGCAACATTTAGGTACATTTAAAATCAGGGCACGTGAATCAAGTCAGTACTTTTGTTTTCGTTGAATACTGCGAGGGCAGGGTTGGTGGTGTTGGCGTCCCACAACCTAACAGTCCCGTCTGCAGAGCAGGAGAGGAGGCGCTGGTGGGCGCTGCTGTACACCAAACCCCAGACAGAGTCGGTGTGTCCGCTCAGCTCTCCACGCAGCACCGACGGGTCTGTCAAAGAAAAGACGACACAACTCGGGTCAGTCCAACATGTTTCCATTTGGTGCTCCTCGAATCCAGACGAAACGCATTAAATTGTTACCGTAGGAGTCGTAGGGGTCGATGTTTGGGTTGGGGGTGTTCCAGCACTGAATGGTTCCGTCGACCCCTCCACTGAAACACTGCTCCCCTGTGCTGCTCATCACCACACTCAGTACGGCCCCCCTGTGGTTCAAACAATGATGAATAATCAGGACACCGTGTTTCTCAAACCAACGACAGTAAAAGAGAACAAAATATTTTTTTTTCTTACCTGTGGGCCCTGAAGGTGTAGATAGGCTCCACATCTAATGAAGTACTCCTGTGGGCAAAGAGCAATCTTATTTATCTCACATACAAAACCACAAAGAACTTAATTCTGGCGTGTCAAAGATAAGATGTGAGATAACAGCCATGAAATTGAATAAAGCTATAAATGGATGAACAATGTATTGCTGGGCCACTGGTCCATTAATTGCTGTTTTATTGTTATAGTCACAATACCCTTGACTTTAAAATGACTCCAGGCTCTAAAAATAGACCCATCACTACAGACGGTGTGTGGGCTGCAGAGTTGTGACGTGACATAATGAGTCGAGTGGAGCGATGTTCTCACTTCTTTGTCACATGGGGACAGTTTGCTGAAGCCCAATCGTGTGACAGCGCAGACACAAAATGAGCTAAAATACTTATGGGACTAATCAAACTACAGAGCTTTTCTTTCTGCTCACGCTACATTACACACACTTCCTTGCCGTCTTGAGTGTTTGGACAACTAGTCAATACAATAGTAAATATAAAATTGCTATTTTGCCTCTTTCACAAATGAAACCGACAGCAAAAAATCAATACCAGATTAGGAGTTGTGTCTTTTGAAAACATTCTTTGTAGTGTTCATTGAATGTGAAGATATTCTTACTTTTTGGCAGGAGCGGTCTTTTGCAGGTTCCACATCTTCAGTGTGTGGTCCTCGGAGGCGGTGACCAGGACCGGCTCCACCGGGTGGAAGACCAGAGCACGAATCCCATCAAAGTGGCTCCGCAGCGTGAACTTGGGGTTCCACGTTTTTCTCATGGCATCCTTGTTGTTGCCAATCTGTGGAGTGGAGATGTCATCAGAGCTCAACATCCAGCACACTTAGTGAGTTAGTGTTAATTTTCTCTAGCAACAAAACTGTAGAACATGAACGGATTTATGCATCATGAGGGGAAAAACAAGGCTTTCATTTTTCTGTGATCTTGTGGTGCAGTCTGCTGCTTCTTTTTAACTGCATTTGATTCATTAATGCTCATTATTTGTTTTCATCCACACTGCTTTTTCTGTGAAAGCCTGCCAACAACACTAAAATAGTCCTAGTTTAAAAAAGCATGCTACAACCTACTCAGGTTTATTTTTGTAACCATGTGACTTTGACACAACTGTTGTTAATATGATGTCAAAAACAAACTGATATCTCCCAGGGCTACACTTTCAAAGCAGCTTCCTGTGACACAACTTATAAAAATAGCTATCTGAGACGCAAATGGCAAGTTTCCAGCACATGATGTGGCTGTGGTAAAATTGTTGTGGATTAGAGGAGGGAGGTGGGATGGTTGCTTCATGAGGCTCCAACGATTACATGAACAAGAACAGTTTCCTTTGGAGTAGTGTCTTCTTTCCTACTCACATCGTATGCCAGGCTGTCAGCCTCGTTGGCCACGGTGAGTCCAGCCAGCTCCCCCAGGCCCAGCTCGCTCTCCATGGCCTCATCTGTGCCCATGATGAAAGACTTTCCTGAGGTGGGTGGGAAGGTCAGCGCCTCAACTGGGGATAGAGCAAATATGTAAATAACTTAACTTAGTTGACAGTCTAACAAAAGGTTCATGTCAGTTTTTTGAATAGTATTTGTGCTTGAGCACCTTCATCTGGTCGGCTCCCTTCGTGCTCACGCACCACGCTGGGCCGGGATTGAGGAGCGGAGGGAGGCTGCATGTGGGACAAGTCCTCTGCGTCTCTCAGGTTGGCCAACATGTCCTGCAGCTTAGACCGATTTGGCCCTGTTTAAGTCAGGTCAACAGTGTTACCAAACAGTTAAACAGCGATGGACAGCGAAGGGGAAAAACAAAAGAGGTAAAAAGTATGAAAAGAATAAAGTATGTTATTAAATGAGTATGAGCTGAAAAGAAGAAAACAGACTGCACATGGACAGGAAGCAGCACTGAAAGGGAAGAAAGTAAATCATGGTTAACTTAAAGTGAAATTATGAAGTAAGTTAAAAAAATAAAAAGGAAGTGAAGGGAGTTCGGCAGCAGAGTCCTTGTTAGATGAGTTCAAGAGGCAGAAAAAGGTGTTGAGGCACATTTATCTCTTAGAGTGGGCTGTCTGGAGAGAATAATTCAACATCTGGAGCTGGATTTTAGCCCAGGCAGAATATAGATGTATATCTTTGTATTACAAGCATTTTAACATGTGGGCCCTTAGAATAAAATCTTAACCCCACTACAAAAAAAAAAAGTACATGAAAGATAAAGCCTGAAACAAATCCCAAACAGATCCTCTGAAGGTCTCCTCCACACACCCACAACAGTGATAAATCACCAATCCAGAAAGAAGAACAAAAATAGATAAAATCAGAGTGAGGTGTTAAAAAGAAGAAAGTGAGATGAACTGACAGAACTGAAAAAAGCAGCAGTAATGCAGAATCTGAGTCTTTTACATGCTGAATCTAAGAGCTCTCAGCCACTGAATGAGTGTGAAGTGGGCTGTTATTCAGAGAGCGGTAGTATTCAGCTGAGTCACTTCAATGAGTCACTGTAAAAGCCTTTAATTGCTATCAATTTCCAACTACAGAAAAATACTTATTACTGTAGTATCAACATGGCTGACAGATGAGGATGAGGATGGTGATAATCATCTCATTATGACTGGAGAAGACACCGATGTAGGAAAACAGATGAGCTGTCCCAGATGGGACCCAGATGGACAAGTCATCACGACTAACTTCCACATTTATCTTTTGACAGTGTGGACAAGATGGATAAATGAAAAACATTTAAACGTGACAGAATAACATGCATCAGGCATTACAAGTTTATTCGGGGAGGACGACAATGGTGACAGATTTTATCTGCAGTACGACGCAGAAAAACAGGAAACGGTGAGTATGAGATGACAGACAAGAGGACAGAGCAGCTAGAGAGGGAGATGAGGAAAACAGCAAAGATGTTTTTGTTTTTGATTTGAGGCCTTTTGGCTGAAAGTCAGGCTCTACAGAGAGAGGAGGAGGAGGAGGAGGAAGAGGAGGAGGGAGGGAGGCAGCAGCGCCTGACGGGACTTACTCTTCACCCCCTTTTTCCCCTTGCGCTCCTTTCTGTACTGCTCCTTGAGTTTGGTTATCAGGCCCGGGTCCACGTCCCAGGCCTCAGAAATGGGACCTTGCTCGTCCTTCTCTACACAGGGGGAACAAAACCAGACCGAGAGGCTGTTGAGGAACTGCCCTGGTCGAGGCCTGAGTGGTCTCCTGCTCTCCTGGAGGTTTCTCAAGCCTCCAGGAGAGCTGCAGGCTTCTATCACCACCTCAGTCATATCAGACTCATTATTATTGGGAGCAGCGTTCAAAGCAATCTCATTTATTCTGCGTAGGATTTCTTTTCTACTAGAAGAAGTGAAGGTGGTGGGAGGGAAGTTAATACCATGTGGGGAGTTCTTTCATTTGAACATTTGGATTCTGAGGCATGAGAAATCCAATCATAAAATCCTCACCATGACATCTTTGTCGCGCACACACACACGACTCAAACTCTCAGACCCACGTTCAAATACAAAGAGAAACCTCAGCATGACATTAAACCCATTTTTTTCTCTGGCTTTAGTCTAAGAGACTTGAAGGGAATCAGGTTGATTTGACGACACACAGGAGTGGAAGAGACATTGTGGTCACAGGCTGGCTATGGGAACACACAGTGGAAGAGATCACAAACTATGGGTTAAACAGAGAAACTCCAAACATCATGATTTATGACCACAGCATGATATATGAATGACGAGTACTCCATGAACAGTCACCAGATATGTGAGGTCAAATCTAGAGAAAGTGAAAACTGTAACATTACACATATAAGCATATTATATCTGTAGATTAAAAACAGGCTCCTCATTGTGCAAGAGAAAATAAATCAACTGATATTGCAGGTGCTGTAACTGAACTCTGCACTTCATACTGCTCTAAACTCATCTATGACTCACCCCAGTCCGTACCATCTCCAGTGCCTCTGGACTCTGGTGAAGTGTCCATCTCATCAGGGCTGGACAGGAAGTCAAAGCCCTTGAGTGCCTCCTCTGTGTCCGGGTCCTCAGTGGTGTCCATACTGGCCGGCGACGGCGATGACGACGGTGTCTTCTTTCGCAAAATCTGGGGGGGGGGGGGGGGGGGGGGGGGGGGGGACAATGAGGGCCGTTATTAATGGTAGATGAACAACTTGTCATTAACTCTGTGTGCAGAAGGCGAAAGGAAGGCTGCTTTCTTACAGTCCTGGACTCCACATGAGTCCTGTCCTTCCCCTCACTATCGTCTTCTTCATCTTCATCGCTGAAGTCAGCGGCTGCATTCTCGATGAACTTGAAGGCCTCCAGAACAGCGCTCGTTTCAGAGAGCTCAGCTTTCCTGTTGAGGACAAATGCACCGACATGAATGTAATGTAAAACATGTCTGAAAGGAGGACAATGAGGAAACTAGTTACACCAACAGATGGATTCAGATTCAGATTCAGATTCCTTTTAGTCCCAGAATTCACTTCTACAGTCAACCTGTCCACAGCAACAGAAATACATAGATGGGTGGCAAGTTAAAGGAAAAACCTGAAAGTAGATGAGAATGCCCCCATTAGGTGTCACTGGGTTGTTTGATAAGTATGAAGATGATGTGAATCAAATGAGGGAATATCTTTTGGAGCTTGGTGTTCATCCATTCTGGCAGCACATCATGATCCAACACCTTATTAAGACACTTTATTATGTGATCGCAGAACTGATAAGGTTCGCAAGAACTGATAAGGTGTTTGGCATACAACAATGATTCACCATGCAATCATTGCATAATCTGATATATTTCAAAACTGATATGTTGCATCCTGTATGGTGACATCCTGCACAGTCTACAGGTATCATTAGAGGAGCTGACTCACCCTCTGGTGCCCATGCCCTTTGTGTCCGTCCCATTGACCAAAGGTTCAGTGCTGGTCCGTTCACCTGTCCGTCCAGCTCCGTCTCCGGCTAAACCCAGCAGTGCTCGGACCCTCTGTGACTTCACATCTAGGATGGTGTCTGTGTAGCCCACTTCTTGCAGGTACCTGGAACAAGGTAAATGAACTCAAGCCTGGTATCGGTTCAATGCAGAATTTAAGGTGTAATATGTGTGGTGTAATGCGTCAAGAAAAAAAGGTGCAGTGGAATTATATGGAAGTTTAATAAATCTGCAAGGAACAGTTGAGTAATTGTTCTACGCTTATTGGCAAGACTTCAATAAAACCAGAGATGAGGAAGAGATAATTACTTCCATCCATCCATTGTCTACTCTATACCACTTATTTACCACTGGAGCCGGAGCCAATCCCAGCTGACTCAGGGCGAGGGCGGGGCACACCCAGGACTAGGTCGGCAGTTTATCACAGGACTGACATATTGAGACGATCAACTTCACAGGCTCACATTTACACCTACAGGCAATTTAGAGTCACCAATTAACCCAGTGTGCTTGTCTTTGAACTGTGAGAGGAAGCCAGGGAACCCGTCATGCAAACCCAGAAAGGGGAAAATCAAACCAGGATCGTTCTTGCTTAGAGGCAACCGTCCAAGTCAGTTACTTGTTACTGTGAATCGTCTTGTGTCTTCTGGCAGTAATCTAATTAATAGTTTCAGCTCTGCTGAGGCAAGAGGAGCTACTCATCAAATAGTACATCTCCCCTATAGGGATGAAAGAAGAAGCCCTAGCACACTGAGCAGGTGACTGACTCACTGAAATGAAGGAGTTTCTTCACACATTACTGATCTGTCCCCTGACACAGAATCAAGAATAAACTGGCTGCCTCACCAGCCGGCATGTTGGGGCAGATGATGTGTGAGTGTTGGGGATTCAGGCTGAAGTCTGATTTATTTATGCAGACTGACTGCAGAGAAAGATATGAGTACCAAACTTTCCTGAGCTCACCGCGTGCACCGGAAAAAAACAAAACAAAGCTTAAAACACAGAGCGGGTAATGACTACTACTGTCCATGTGAGGGAGCTCTCTCCCACAGTTTTTTGGGCCACGGTTCACAAAACCAGTTACTGTGTCAAGTCAAGTGACAACACTACTGCAGAGAAATGAGACCGGGGTCAACGTCCTGGTAATTCCATACATCTCTTTTCAGTGCAGCGGTTTGATTTTCTGGGTTGAAGCCTGTCACACAAGGATAAAAAACACGTCCACTTACTGTCTGAGGAGCTGACGGCCTTGTTTCCAGGACAGCTGATTGTTGAGTGACCCAGAAGTCTCATTCTCATTGGCCTCATCTGGAGGAGGAGAAGAAGAAGAAGAAGAAGGAGGACACAAATCAGGGCTTCGCAGACAGCACAGCCTCTGACATTATTTCCACTCTGTAAACACGACCAGAACATTCCTGCATTACAGCATCCTGGCAACTCCACACACCAGCGCTTAGTTGCTACCAGTAAGTCAACAGTGGATTAGAGTTAAAAAGAGGATCCTGCGTCTCTTTAAATTGTCACACTGACATTTTTGCAGCAGCTGCACCCACAACTACCAATAGTATATCCACTCCGGTCACCTTTACTGGTTGGATTCACAGCTGAGATATTACATTGTGAACATGTGCAGCTTTAATAAATAGCTTCAATCCAAGTATGTACATCCAAGTGGGTAATTGTTGCCCCAATAAACCTGCATACACAACATACACTTAGAGCAACAACAGAGGAGATTCAACGTTCATTATCAACAGCTGCCTCCTGATGCTAAAACTAGACAGTCTGACGTTTAATGATGCGTTCTGACACCTTCAAAATGGCTGGATTCTGCTCCGTACGACGTGTCCCGTGACATACTAGAAAGAGCAAGGATGTGTGTCTGCCTGCAGCATCCAGAACAACACGCAGTCTTTTTTTATGACTGTCTACGTCTGTGACAAAACAAACAATGACGGGCTCACAAAGCTCACTTTGATACCCAACAACGTCAGCGACGCCGCACACTGCTCGCAACTCGGCCGGGAATTTTGCATGGGGCAGAAAGACGTGTTAATAAGATTTGGATGGGGCGAGTGTGTGTGTGTGTGTGTGTGTGTGTGTCTATCCGTGTGGGGTTGATTTGGTGGGGCAGAGAGACGAGGGCGCCTCGAAAAGTGGGTCATGCCTAATTCAGAGGGGGTGAGGAGCGGGCAGGTGCGCCACCATAGGAGCAACACCTCCCGCTCCCCGTCCCCCCCCCCCCCTCTTCCAACGCCTCCACCTAGCACCTCTCCCCCTCACCTACCCCTCATTCATCAACACTTCAAGGGCTCGGGTGCTTTGAACAGCCTTCATGAATAGAGATGAGGAGAAAGGAGAGGAAATATCGCAATCTGACTTAATGATGGCAGAGGACTTGAACATGAGAGGCCAATTAAACTACAATAATATAACCAGAAACATGAGCTGATGCAGGAGAGATGCTGAGGTAAAACAGGGCACTGGAACGGAGAGGCTGAAAGTTAAAAAGTAGGAGAAACGGTTTACATTTTAAAGATTTGGGTGGATCAAGTAGTTTAAGCAGTTTCAGCATTTAACCAGATGTTGTGTCTACATGGCTGTATACCAACACCATAACAACCCCACCACCACAACATCCATCTATTTGCTGTTCTTTTCAATTGCATCACACGATCTACATCAACAGGGAATGCTGTCACCGAAATGCAGCTGTTCAGTTTTCCATATGTCTGACTCTGGGCCCTTAAGGGACTCTTGTCCATTTGGCTTTAAAGGACATAGTTGTTTGTGATGATTACTTTTTTTTCTTTTCTCCATTGCAGTTTTCAGAGTGCGAGTGTAATTGTATAGAAAGGTTTTTGTTAGTAGGGCTGAAAGCATTCAAACCTAGAAAAGTCATAAAATGGTGAAATTGTGTTTCTACAGTCCAAGGTGATGTCCTTAAATTGTCAATTACCTGAAGAGATTCAGTTTTCCACAACAAACCTGAAAGATTCACCACAAATTTCAGCTGAGAGGCTGGAACCAGTTAATATACAGTACCGTGGCACAGTGTGTCTCTTGGGACCACGGCTTTCTTTGGAGCTACTTTCTACAAAATAATAAAGTCCCTTTAAAAACTGCTGACAAAATAATAAGGACATTTTACTGGAAAATGGAGACAAATACACTAAAACTTGGACAAATCAACCACAACTAGTGCGAAGTGAACAAACCTTTATTGTGGGTGAGAAGTAGGACCATACCATCTACTTTTTGTTTCTCACATTTACTGTTATGAATATCTGAATATTTTAACCCACTTTTTTACTCTCCGAGTAGCTCAATATTTGTACAGTGTATCCATAACAACCAGGGTATTCTTTCTGCATTTGGAAAAGGACACTGTGAGGAAATCTATTGAAGCAAACAAGATTCAACATGAATGCCTTCACATGCGTAACAGTGCTGTCACTTGAGGTATGTGAGCTCAACAATCACAGTGATTTAGTATGAAGAGGTGGAGTTGGCTGCTCGAGCCTCCATAGACTTACCAGAGTCGTAGCTCGGAGGCTTCATGTCGCCTTGATTCAACTCTGTCCCATATTTTAACTTGTGGTACTTTGCTCTGGAAGTAAAGAAGAAGAAAAAGATGGAGACCGACAAATTAGCAAAGATGGCTGATCAAAAAGATCCAAGAAGAAGCTGATTTTATGCAGCATCTGTGTAGGCATTGCAAGTCATCTTACTCTACTTCTACTTCAAACACACACTGGCTTGTTGTACTGTACAGATTCACTCTTATGTAAAACTGAAGGATTAACATCACCATCACAATATTTATCACATCATTATATAGAAAACAGAGCTGCAAACACCAATTTATTTTATTTTAATTTGTCTGATATTGACATAAATGCATGAAAATCACACACAAGATGATTAAATTAATGCTCATGCAATAGACTTTAAATACAAAATATGTTAGTTTGTCATTACAGTTTGCTTGACAGGATCAAATTGGACAAGACATGTGTAATTACACCTGAAATCACAATATAATTCTATTTAAAATCACCAATATAAATGACACACAACATACAGAGAATAGTAATGTGTGGCTTTTGTCAGCTTGAGCCTTTGCAGCACTGATGCACACATGCCATTTCTCCCATTGGCTGCACACAGATCCATGTCGGTGATTAAGTCAATACAGCTCACGGAGCGCGTACACACACACCTTCCTCACACCACCACTACTCTCCTCGTGATCCGGAGGAAGCTTCCCCCATCAAAATCAAATTCATTTTAAAGTGGGTACATCCTACATACGGAAAGCCATTTCTGATATTGCTTTCAGATACCCTCGGAGACGAGACCTGTTGCTTAGCAACCGGGGAAAGTGGTAGTAATTCTGGGTTAAGTGTTCCTCCCGAAGCAGAGTCTGCGATGACCTCAGCAGAGGAAAGTAGAAAAATATACACTACAAACAGCCAGAGGACAATTCCATACTTAACAAACCTAATGAGGACGTCCTCGTAGAAAAGAGGTCGGAAATATTCAACTAACCGCTGAGTGAACTGGAGGATGGACAGGACGCTAACCTATTCTGACACCTGTCTAACTCAGTTGTGTTGAAGTTCTCACTGGCCTAGCCAAACTCCCAGCTCAAATTAAATACCTGCTGCCAGTCATTTGCATTTCTTACTCATCTCGGTTTTCATTTTTCTATTTTTACCCTTCTCTTATCAAGGGAGGACTCTGCTGATTCCTTGAGCTAATTTCAGCAATGCTTTGCTTTGTATTCACAAAATTCCTCACATTCCCAGCTTGCAGATGTCTAACAAAACCACAGTCTTCTCCTGTCGGCCACTGAGCAGTGAAGTGCATCTTCTGTGGTCGGTGTTGAGAGAGGAGACGGTGAGTGGACGGCCTGGTCGCAAAGAGTCACCAGTAAAATCACACAGGGGAGCTTTCAAAATGTAACCTACATCTAACATGACTATTACCAACAAGAAACAGAGGGGTCATTCTGCTGCATCACAGTTTAACTCCATCTAGGTGAGAAACACAAGCCACCAGGTTAACAAGCTTCATTTAGAGGTGAAAACTGACAGGGAACGCCCCTGAAACTCAAATAATGATCCCTCATCATTACACAGGAAAAACTGTGTATGCAACATAATTAAAGGGATAGTTAAACATTTTGGCAAATTGGCCCATTGCCATAGTCTTATAGTTTTAGGAGTAGGTTTGTTACCTTTAATTGTCGGTGAGACCTATTTTTTTTTAGTTGTGACCTGCACATTCACAACACTATGAGATAATAACGGAACGTTACGAGACAGAGTTGTTTCGAGGTAAATTCATGCAAAACTGCTGATGTGCGTTGCCTTCAGGGGCAGTTTTTCGGCAAGCAGTCTCTGCATTTACCTAGAAAACAACTCTGACTCGTAACGTTTCATTATTATCCCATAGCGTGGTGAATGTGCAGGTCTTAACTTGTCCACGAGAGCATTTGGAGTTGTTGGATTGTGTATTTGATGAGGGAAACCAAGAAATCCCATTAGCCTCCATAGTGTAGCTCGGTTCTAAAAATAGCTTGCAATTACAATGAAAGGTAACAAACCTACTCCTAAAACTATAGGGATTATGGCAATGGGCCAATTTGCCAAAATGTTGAACTATACCTTTAAGACCAAGGGCGCCATAAACTAGAACTACCCTTAAATAATTAATGCTGAGCTATGCTGATAGAAACACTTGTCATAAATACTTGACATTTCTAAAATAAATGAGGATTACATGCTCAGCTTTGCAGGGGGACACCATGTCAGAGTCTGTCTGAGCGATTCACTCGATGGCTTAGAGACACATTAACAGAGCCATGTTGAAATCACCAATACATCTCTGCTCTGTGCAGCCATGCATCAAGGAGGAAGGCAAAATGTATCACCACGGCTACCACTGGGACATTTTGTGTGATGGTGACGGGCCGGTGAACATGAGAATGAGAACAATGTCATTCTTCTGGTTTGCTGGCGAAGTCAAACCGTCGGTGACGGTGACCTCGTCTCGGGTGGAAGGAGGATTCCTCTCTCTCCTCCTTTCCCGTCCAATTCTTCCACTGAGGACGGTGCGGAGTCATCACACAGCAGACAAAGCTGTCCTGCCAACACATGCTCTCGTCCAGAGACATCATACCAGCTGGACTCAGGGGAATCTCTCTGGCACTCTCACTCCATTACTGCCTCTGCTGATACCAGCTGAGACATCCAACTCGTACGCATATAGAGCATAAACAAGAGGAGGATGGAAATTCTTTTAAAAACGCCAGCCACTTTATTAGAGTAGAGATGTGCAAAAGAGATGCACTCTGAAGTGTCCTCGCTCTGTGTAGGTGGTGTGGATGATGATTTGTTGACCAGTCGGAAAGAATCTCACACCGCCACATTCTCCCTTTCTGTGTTTCTCGGAGGCAGGGATGTATTTTTAGGAGCATGGAGAACATGGAATCACGACAGATGTTGCAGACTAGCTGAGATATTTGTGTCCGCCGAGGGAGGGCTGAAGCAGCAGAGGGCGTTAAAGGCACTCACCTTTCTTGCTTCAGCGCATACTCCAGCATTTTGATCCTCCTCACAAGGTCTTTCTTCAAGTTCTCCTGGCCTTTCCTCTCCCCCTGCAGGAAGGCGATTTGGGCCTGAAAACACAAAAATAGGATTGCCAGGTCACATTTTTAAGTGATAACGGACTTGCAGTAGTTGCTTTTATAAATAGAGGCAACATTTCCGGTGTTTTTGCGTTTTGGATTTGAAATAGCGAGCCACACAGACTTGACTTAAAAGACAACCTGAATGAGGCAACATCACAGGAACAAGTGTTTGTGTTCAGACTGAAATAGGATGATGTCAAATCAATATGCGTGGCATGATGGGAAATAAAAAAGCCAATCTGTACTATTCTATTTTAATCTAACCTACTCACTCTCCCACACATCAACCGTCCCTAACCCTCCCTCCTCCAAAAATCCCTTCCCTCTGCACAGCACTGTCTCCCCTCAGTAACAGGCAGCAGCTGTTGACGCATTCAGTCTGAGTCAGCATTACATTACATTGCTGAGCACCATGCGCACATATACACGCGCGTGTGCATCCATATGCTTGTAATGAGAGCGGTAGAGGCCAGTAGTACACAGTGCAGAGAGGATTACACACGGAGCAGAAATTGATCATTTATTAAAGGTATATCTCCTTACAAATGAGAAAAAAGAAATACATTTATCTGGCCTTAACTATATATAACAAACTTAATTTGTAATGTTGGAGCAACACGTAGTTGTCTAATTACAAAGGTAGGAAAAATCAGTAGATTAGCTTTAGATATAGCCAGCTGTCATTGTCACTGTCAGCAAGCTGCATTCACACTTGTGTTAGCCTTGACCATTAGTATTGAGTGAAGTTACTGGTGTCATATTATTCCAGCAAATCTTTTCCTGCTGTTCATAACATTTGTACAATGTGATAATTGTTGTTTGTTAAAACAGATTATGGTCTTAACTCATATCGTTAATCATAGGCAGTGCTAAAGAAAAATCCCCCCACAGCAAGCAAATGAAATAAAACTATTGATTTAATATAAATTTCATGTTGCGCTATGAAAATTAAAAACAACTTTTGTTTTGCTTGAAGCATTTTCCCTTCAAGTGCACTGCATGCTTATGAAGAAGTCATCCACGTGTACTGTAGTCTGAGGGCTGATGGAGAAAAACAAAACACCAAACAAACACAACCAAATATGTCCAAATATGTCCACAGTCTATCCAGTGTTGTAAGAGTTACAGTGAGGTGAGGGCTGCCAAAGGGCTGCAGAAGCTGCTCAAGTCCCTAAAGGCTTTGTTGTTTACACAAAGAAGTATGAGCACGATTCAGCACTTGTTCAGAATTACACTCTCTCAGAGACCCATCTGAGTTGTTGAAATTTATCAGCAAGACAATGAGCACACAAGGTGGATTTGAAGTGCCACTCTGTAGTTAGTGGGAAATGACAGAGTTTCTCTTTTGGACAGCACTGAAGCAAATGTCAAACAAAATACAATGTGAACCACAGAGAACCACTGAAGAGCGGTGGGAAGACGTTAGACTCTTTTCAAATAAGGATAAAGAAAAAGCATCACAAGCCAAACTGCTCCTATCTGACTTGAAAAGGAACATTTCTCTCAGGAACGAGTCAAGGTCTAAAAAACCACGAGTTAAAAACTTAAAAGGGGATTGAATATTGACTTGATTCCCTGCCTTTTCACTCTACATGCAAAGGATGGTGTGAGTTTGAGTGGGCTGGATCGCAGTTTCACACGGATAGCAAGTAGCGCTGCTGCTGTTGCCTGCAACTATGAGTCACAACAGTACTTCAATCTGCCTCGTATTAATAACAGCATTTCTTGCCGTGCACGGTTCTCCGCAGAGAAGCTCAAAACAACTCTACAGTAGCCTACCTGCTGTAGCTCCTGTGCCCTCAGGATTTACAGCATCGGTCCAACATCGAGTTTAGTTGGCAGCAGTCATATGCAAACAGAGATGTCAGCAATTGATGGTCTTAAACGGTGGGTCAGCACAGCACATGCATCACTCTACTTATTACATCTACACATTCTCCTATTCCTTATTCATCCTGCTTAATGTGCATCTGCCCTAGGCTGGATCTATACTAATGCATTCAGCATTGACAACACTGTTAACAACATTTAGTATGCATCCGACTTCCCACATCCTAGAGTCAGTGTCACTGAGCGTTAACACAGAAAGCCAGAACGGTCTATACAGTGCATTTATGGACTCAGTCGCAGTAACATGCGGCAAATGCCCCATGAGATCTAGTTGTCATATATGAGCGAGAAAGCCATTTATCTTTTTACCTGATGAAACTGAGGATGGTCCTGTATAAAAAAAAGTAATAACTAACTTTGTGGTGTCTGGTGAGGATCTGAGGAGGCACACAGACGGGCACAAATAAGGCATTAGGGAAAATATTGCATTTGGAAAATTATCACAGTTTGGATTGGGTCAGACAACGTGGCTCCCAAAATAACTAGTGGCCCTAATCCAACTATCAGCGAGGACCACTGCCTCAGGGTACAGCCGTGGTATCACATGCAATTGGGCCGCAAAACCTAAGGATACATCATTAGGCTAATTGCAGGGCTGTTTTTCCATTTAATGTCTGTCGACGTCCCGCTGAATACGGTCAATCTTTCGAGATCTAATATTGAAACTTCGCTGAGCAGAAAGGCAAAACACGATAACGATTTCTTCAATGAGGAAAACAGCTTATTTCCACAGTGAGAGCGAAAGCATGGCCACACATTAAAGCCTGACCTCAAGAATATCATATCCAAAATAATGACAAAGTGAAAGAGCAGCTTGATAGGTTGTTATTTCGGGCCGACTCGGTATGGCACCTCACCATTTGAAAAACAGAGACTGCACATTGGCTTATTTTTCACTGTAGATGAAAACTGTACATCTGTGTTGATTGAGATAGTGAGCGGCCATTCACTTCCTTATCCACATGAAGCACTGGCCCTGGGAGCCCCGGCGTCCTGCGGTGCCAGAGATAGAGAAGAGAGCCGCTCTGTGAATCTCTGGCTCACCATCTCTCCTCCATCAAACATTAACCTTGGGAGGAATGCAATGAGTCAACTTGGGCCATAAAGAGACACAGGAAGCATTTAATTCCCAGCCTCACACTGACTGCATTATTGGGCCGCTGGATAAGGGCTCCTTAGTCCGCCTGAGTGAGAGACATGTAGAATAGGGCATCCATCTCAGAGTGCAGGACCTTTCAGAGACAGGAAAAGGAGGCAGAACAGACAAGCTATGGAGGAAAACAAACTCCAGCCGCTGGCTTAATTCTGGTAAGATAAGGTAAGAAAGTTGGTCACAGTACCTTCTGCTCTGGAGTTAAGTCAGTCCTAGTTTAGGAGCCGGTCTCCTGCTATTATATAATTTAGTAAACAGAAAAATGGACCAACAGCAGCTTCCAGTGATATTACATCACAGCCTGAAATACATTTTAAGACAGAAACCCATGAAAGAGCACAGACAAAAATAAGGTTTAGATAGTTCAGCTCTTTTCAAGTTTTAAAAGTGCAACCATTTAGGCTGATGTCGTATAAGTTTATTGAAATTAAATCTAAGTAGGGGAAAAGCTTTATTTCCTCGTCTTTAAGTTAAAATGCAGACAGTGTGGCAATGACTTAATACACAGCTGGAACTTGTCAATTCAAAATTTCAGTCATTGAATACTTGATGCCTATCAACGATATCTCTGCTATTTATGGAGAAGACATTACAGTCTGAGATTTGTGAATTCCAGACATGTTTTCTTCCAGCCTTGTTATGCATCATCGCCAAAGACATCTACCCCACAATGAGGCCATTTAATCCAGACAGAGTGAACACTGTGAAAAATTCAATACGTCTCAGCGGCAGGACTGAGCTCACTCCATTTGAAAAAGAAATTCAGCAGATACTCATACAACCTCGGGGCTTACACACAAACAAAATGGTCACACTCGCCGGGCCCTCCGACCGTGGCCAGAGCCGCGGACAGGAAAGGAACCGGTGTAAATCCCACATTTACAATGCAAACAACCTTGCTCCCAGCCAACACCGGGGTTTACTCTCACAGTTACCGCAAACCAATGAGCAGCATGATGGCTAACCTGATAACTAGCCAAGTACATTCCTCGCATACCATTACACTGGAAGCAACAGAAAAAATGCAGCAAAACAACAGAAGCAAGACTGAGCTGCTGTAACTCAACCATAACAGTGTATGTGTTGATAGAAAACATTACCACACATCAGGGCCACCTCTTCATGGCTACAGGGCTCATTTCAAGTGGGTTTATCCAGGATTTATATTACATATATTAGGTACAACATATAGGCTACTGTTTTGTGAACTATCCAGGTCCAATTCCATTTGTTTTGTTTTTGCTTCATAATTTTCCTCAAATACAACAAATAAATTCAATTTAAATCCTCAATTACATTTCATGTAATTTTATATCACAGCACTGGTATAGCATGATATAATGTATTCTCTAGCAGAGAACAAGTTGGGAATTTGTTAATGGATGATGTGCATGTATTAGTTTCCTGCAGGGTACCCAAAGTTACATTTAATACCTTTTAATAACACACACAATGAAATGTGAAACTTCCTCCACAAATGAGGTGTGTGAGAGTTTGAAAGTGAAAACTTTCTCTTTCAAGTGAATGACAACATGTGTTCAGATAAAACCACATTCAGTTTAAACACCTTCTAAGGCTCCTTCTGATGAAGACCTGAACTCTTGTATGTAGGTTTCTGGCAAATCCAGCAAATAAAATATGATGTATACAATCAAATAAGATGTGAAAAGCATTCAATCCAATACTGCCAGAAAGAAGAACTGCTTGCTTGCTTATTTAAAACAAGGGTCAAACACAGTATCTAGAGTTGTTTAAAGGACAGCAACCATGGCAGTCTTTATTGTCTCACACTAATATGTAACATAACTCTGCCCACACTTGGTCGCGATGAGCCCAGTGTGACTATGACGGCTGATTTGTAAATTAAAGGTTGACTTGAGGTGGTTTATCCCCTTCCCCTCCTTGAGGAACTCCAGTAGCTGCTCTGGTTTCACACCCAGCTGTCTCTTCACCTCCTCCTCAGCTCAAGATGGTGAGGCTAATTTAAGTGTTTACACTTAAATACAACTGGTTGTCTCTCCACAACCACACTCTGTACTTGAGAGCATCTGTCCAAAAAAAAAAAAAGAAAGAAAAGAAGAAAAACAGAAGCCACATACTGATTGTATATTCACATACTACACAATCGTCTGACTGACTGTCGGATGTGGGTTTGTATCACTCCATCTAAGTTTAATCTATTGTAGGAGCAATCCTGCGGTGCCACAGAGGCAGAGAGCTACAGTGTGAAATACTGAGGACCTGTGATCATGGCTGGAGCTCAGTCCCTCAAATGCAGACGCTGCACATCCACACAGCTCATGTCCGCCGGCGGGCACAGATTCAGGATTGAGAGTCGGGGTGAAACAGTGAGCAGCTCGACCTGTGATTTAGTAAAGATTTCTGCTCTGTTATCTGGAATGAGTCAAGCAGCGCCTTGTACTGTACCAAGGAAACAAAAGAAACGCTTTACACTGCCAGAAACTCCTCCCAGTCAAAAAATACATCTCTCTTCTCCTGAATCTTAACAGACACAGATTTGTTGTTTTCAACTCATCACGAGTTTCCACTTGAGCTTCATTTTACACTCTGCCGTCAACACAGCTTGCATCAAGTTGACACTGCGGTGCTACCTAAAAGGAGGCGAGGGGATGGGGGGGGGGGCAAACAAAGGCTCTATGTTGGGCTTCTTGAGGACACGGGTGCTGCATCCCATGTTGCTGCATTAATATTACATAAGGCTCGTGGCGCACATGCACACCCTCACACATGCAGGCAGAGAGCTGCATTTTTCAACATCAGCATTTTCTCTGACAAATGGCTTGTGTGACTAGAAGGTGTGGTCCTGGCCAAACCTTGACGAAACAACAGCTTCGCCATCTAGAGAGTCAAGTTTTACTGCAGAACAGAGAAAGGTCATTTTATAAGGAGTCTGATGTCGTAAAAAAGTGGTGGGTTTGTTTTTTTTTGTTTGATGCAAAATGTGACCTTCCTTCCAGAAACTAGCCGACATCCACAACATTTGTGTAGTTTATTAAGAGAGTGAATTTATATTGATGTGGGCAAACATCTCAGACAGAGCTAGTAAAATGCTCTATTTCAGAATATGAATTCAGAGAAACAGAACAGGCACACAGAGACATTTTCTTCCAATAAAAGGCGGTCAACCAACAAGAGGCAGCTGGTGCCCTTTGGCCTGTCATGTCTCTCCAGCCTGGGAGGCCTGTCAGACAGGGCTATGACTTACTTTTTAGCTCCAGGTGACCATATCACTTCTTCTAACAGACTTTCCTAATATCTGATACTTTCACCTTTTTAACACATCCACAGAGGAGCAGATCATCAAGTCCTCTGCATTAAAACACCTGCTGTTCACTCTGATGACTCTAAAACTATATTGACTACATGACTAAAACGATATATACTGTACCTACCTACATACACACATACATACATAGTGTTTGTTCTCCTATAGGGACATTTGTTGTGAGGAGAGGGACAGGAAATGTGGGGGAGAGAGAAAAGGATATGACACCATGGCTGGATTCCAACCACAGACAATGATATGTGGCATGTACTATAACCATTCTCCCACAGCCATCATATTTTAGTGTTTTATTTACTTTTATCAAATGGTGGGTTAATATATTATATATATAGTGCAGTAAATACAAGTTGTGATGCTGATATGTTTCTTCCTCAGATGAAACAAGAACCCCAGCTGCATCCAGTTAAAAAGTCATATCATGTTGATGTATGGAATACATGGAAGTATGGGGGAAATCTCTCTCTCAGTCTCTTTAACTGTTTACTTTAAAGAAAAGAAAACACTGCTGTGCCATCAGAACGTGTGAATACTGGCAAACCAGATTGCATCACACCAAGATAACAGCAGTTTTATCTGGTGAGTACAATTTACAACTGACAGACTGGTGACCTCAGATTTACTGTAAAACTGGGGGAGGCAGGCGACTTTGTGTCACGACCAGACAGCTGTCCTGCTCACCCACGTAGACAGACGAAGACTAAGTGTGAATGGAGAAAGGAAAAGGGGAATTAACAGGCCGACAAGGCAGAGAGGCTCTGGTGCGAGTCCAACGGGGACAGTGGAGCAAAGCTCAGAGGACCAGGCTTTAGTTAATAAACATGGCTCCCTCCAGGCTCTCCAAGAGGAAAAACACAAACCCATTTCAACTACTTACTATTATCTGTACACACTGAATATTTGATATGAGCCGCGGTAATTGTCTTCGCGGTGCTTCTGCTGAACATTACCACAGTCTGTCTGAAACCAATAACGGAGGACTGGGTTGATTCTTTGTGGTGTGTGTGAGGGACGGATGTGAGCTGTTGTTGTGTACAATTAGGGTCTATGTGAACTCGTATTTTTTTTAAACATTTGTAGAGTGAGTAACCAGTACTTACTGTATATCTTTGGTGGGGAAATGTGTGCTCTGCTTTTTTGTACTTTCCCACTCTGAGGCACACACACGCCGAACAGGCAAAAATAACTGCAGAATGGGGGTTGACGTAGTATCGACTGAGGAATGGCGGTGGTGACTCCCTCTTCAGAATTGCAGAACACCACGGTATGTGCATGTTTGTGCGTGGCTCAGTCTGTCTTTTTGCTGCACCATTGAGCTAAATATGCCTCAAGCTTTGCCATTAGAGAAAGTAAACATGAGATCACAGTAATAAGTCATCTAACTGAGGCAGAATAATTCTGGGCTGCTCCACGGCTGGACATCGAGAGAAGTAATTGAATAACATGGGCACACATAATCTCGTTCCTGTTAGAAGCTTTTTCCTTAGAAATACAAGGGGCACTTCGAGGCTCTGAAGATAACTGGCTCCACGTTTCAGTCTGCGCCCACATGAAGCCACCTTACACCCCGAGTCACCTTCAACCTTCTCCCGGTGTCAAATTATGGCTGCTGACAGATACTTCTGGCAAGGAGATACCCTATGGAGCAGGGATTTCCCCATAACTGGAGGGCTGGTGAAAGACACTGGAGCACTGCCTGCCCTGTACGGAGCGTAACTCGACTCAGCCTCAGTCATCAGACCCAGAAAAGATCTGTGTTAATCAGTATGGCAGGATGACGTCAATAGATCAATAATACAATATTCATAAGAGGAGTGCCCCTGATAGATACACGCTGAAATAACCCAGTGGTTTGCAAAATCAAATTTCCAGTCAATACAATATACTGACTTCCGCTGTTAAGTATTAAGTCATAAAACTCTGTAGAAGAGTAAAGCAAAAAGACATATTGCTCTTTGATTATAATTTGCTTAAAATCGTTTGGACAACAGAATTTTTTTTTTTTTTTTTTAAATAACAGAGACAAAATGCTATTTCAATGATAACTGCTATACGTGATTACACTACATTTTCTCGCCTGTACAACTGAACAGTGCTTCAAAAGTTGGTGGCAGCATGCTGTGCATACTGCTAATTAAATAAATAGACTTGGCCCAATCAAGCTTGAAACACCAACAAATTGGACCAACCCATCATGAAGTTTTTGTGTTCAAATAAAGTTTCTGATTAGGGAAACAATTGTGAAAGGGTTCAATGGGATATTAATCATTGCTGACAATCAGTTGATAAAGCTGAAATATTAACGTCTCAATTAATCATAACACTAGGCTGACAGAAAATGAATCAACAACTTTTTTGATAATGATGTAATGTTTCCTTAGGCAAAAGTTACTCCCTCTGCAATGTGAATATTTGCTGTTGTTTTTTTCCCATAAACTATGATGAACATTTTTATGAGATGAATCATTACTCAATCAATAATGAATATGCATAAGTCATCTATAAAACAAATGACAGAAATTCACTTGTTCAAGGTTCAGTTGTTTTGTTTTGCAACTGTAAACTGAATATCTTTTGGTTTGAGACTTTCAAAGACAAAGCTAACGAGGTGAATTTGTACAAATGTGTACGTTTCCACTCTTTCAACAAGTTCAAGAATTACAAAATAATTGTTAATTGGCGCCCTATAGTTACTTTCACCAAGATTAGATAACATTTGACAGACTGACTACAGCTGTAACCTATCGCTCGTTAAGCAAATCAGCCTGATTAAGTCAATCAATTGATTGTCAGTGACCACTCAACTCGAGTCTAATCGTGAATGACAGCAGCCTATGCATTACACGGAGGCAGCAGCACATCGGCAGGTCGACGAGTCGGAAATGGACAGTACAGTTTCTGTACAGCTTCAGTAGAGAGGAGTGGCTCTGAGCATGACCTAACAGGCTGGCTAGACGACATTCCTACAAGAGCTTCCTCCCAAACAGCAACATAAAACACAGCTTCAACTGTTTTCCATTCAATGTCTGTACGACTAACAAAAAAACGAAAAAACGGGAGGAGACTAAGTATTCATTCGGTTGTGAAATTGCTTTGTCTACATTGTTTAAGGGCTTTCAAATGAACCCATATAATTCAGCTTGTTAAAAAAATGCAATAATACACATGAGTCAGTTTTGATTTTGTGATTAAAAACAACCGTGTGAACCTGATGATGGACACTACTAAAGCTCTGTGCCCACTACAGCTTTTTATTTATGTCTATTTCTGTTCATACACACATCTATTTATATTTTTTCTCAGTGTCTCTCCTTCCTCCTCACTGAAGTCTCTTCACTGAACATTAATCCGCCAATAACCTCTACAGGTAAATGTACTGTATGTACTGTATTAGCCACAACCAATATGTACACATCCCACAAGGACACAACAAGGTTAAATCCCGTGTGGATTTTGAAAGCTTTTCAAGACTTAACTCATCATTATTGCTCTGGCACTGAGCAGCACAGAAAAGAGGTTCCTCTTCTGTGCTCCAGTGATGAGAGTATAATTATGAGTAACAAGCGTACTGGGGGTCAAAGGATGTTCAAATCATCAACCACCCTCATGTTTAGGATTAGATGCAATAAAAACAAGAACTCAAATTGAGCGCGCACCATTTTGCCGCCACAAACAAACCACCCAATAAGCCATTTGGCAACCTCGCTGTGCTTTGCCGCAGTTGCTGCTGCTGCGCTGATAAGCTTGCTTCATGACAGCAGACAGGAAGCTTAATACACAGGCCAGACTGAAAGTGCTGCATGAGGGTGATGAGTCAAAACCCTACTACACTGATCGGGGTATACATGACCAATCCGAAAACAATGCAGTGTCTCCCTCCCGTCCCTTTGTTATCCGGGGTCAGCCTGTCAATAGAGCTGCCTGCTATCAAACCCTGAAAGTCGGTGTTGGCTCCTGTCTGGGATCCAACTACAGAGGCCCCACAACTGGGTTAAAATGATGGAACTTTTTTTTTTTTTCTTTCCCCCAATCAGCGTCATCTAGAAATGGAGTACTAAACTGTGATGGTATCTGCTCAAATTTCTAGATCAAATCTGCAGTCTGACAAATAACGTGTAAAGTCATTTTTCCTCTTTGATAGAGTAATTTTATATTGGCTATTGTTAACAGTTTCTTTTTCAACTTAGATTGAGTTGGCCCCACAAACACACATGTGATGGAGCTTGAAATGTTGTAAACATTGCACCAGTGTGCCAATGAGAGATAAAATACACACTTGTATAGCTAAGATGACCACAACACCTACAGATATAGGACAGGATAACAGCATATGGTTAAATCCAAATAAAACTTAATGGGGAGAAAGTTGCAGCTCTTGGAGGACTGGTAACAACAACAAAACAAGGATGTCAAAGTGAGCAGACATTAAGTTCTAGTTTAGGCAAACCAAAATAGCCATTAAATGTCCCAGTTTAATGTCTTTGACTACAGTTTTTGTCAACTTTCCCCTCCAAAAATCGTAGCTGTTAAACCTGTTGCCCTTTGACTCCTTGTAAATGGCTGAATATCTGATTGTTTTGACCATAAGAAACGGGTCAGATTTTCTATCAAGAGTGGACAAACTGATAAGGAATAATAAGATCTCTGTGTCCTTTACCAAACTCAGACACGACAGCATTTTTGATTTTCTTTTTTCCAGGAGTGGCAGTGACATGGCAGCTGGCCTATAATAAGATTCATACACACGACATCAGTCCACAGTCCCTTTTGTGCTGTCTGCTGTCTGTCAGTGCTGACAGCTCTCAAGAGAACAACGCATTTATGAAAACTACTACTTTCCCTCCACCTCATTTTCCTCTGGATTAAGAGATTAAGTGCACTAAAACATCAAGGCGGGGTGCTATACATTGAGCTATATGCAGGCAGGTAAGGTTAGCCGATTGGTGTTTTTCCCACAGCGATTTTGCACTGCACGTAAACTACTTAACTCATAACTGAAACTATCGGGTGGTCTTACAATTGCACCCGTTGTTACATAACTATGCCCTAATAGCCTTTATTTCAACTCCTCGATTCAGCAAGCAAGTTTATCGGTCTCAGCGACAGTAATAAGGTCTGGAGCAGCCGTCGTGCAGCTGGGTCAGGGGGCGCTGCAGCTCCTTTAGCTCCGGAGCTAAAGCTAACGAGCTAGCTGGTGAAGCCGAACAATCAAACACAGAAACTCATTGCGAGTTACTAGAGCGGCCCCGGTGGCGCCGTTAATACGTAGCCCCGTGTACATTAAATGTGAAGGCATTTACCTGTAGTTCGGCCCGCTCCACCTCCCATTGTGCTCTCTCCACTTCGAAACGGGCCCATTCGTGCTGCAGGAAGTGCAAGATCCCCGGGATACTGTACTGCGCCCTCGCCGCCTCCCCAGCGTCGCCATCAGGCAGCGGTCCTTTCCCACCGCCGCCTAAAACAGAGTTGTTGTTATTGTTGAAGAAGACGCCGGGCCCCGCCTGTTCGTCCATGGCCGGGCTCGGTGTAGAGGTCTGTCCGTTGTCTCGCTGAGTCGAGGCGCTAGATACCAACGGAAGGGCAAAAACCTATCGACGGCGCTCCGTCTGCTCGGCTCGGGGGAATGAACTCACTTTCTGACAGCTAGCTGTCATTGAATGACGTCAGCAGCGAGGCCACGCCCACAGCGTGCTGGCTGGGGGCGCTCGATCCGCTCACCCTGACTCCCCGGAGGAAAAGTCCTCTTGTTGGTTTTACCCAGACAGGAAACATCAGCTGAGCATTGTGGTACGGGTTCTGCGTCGGCATTTATTCTCCAAACTGGGTTCAACCACCGGCTAAAATGTGCAAGTAATCACAACGACAGAGTGAGTGAGTTCAAAGTAACTTTATTAACATTTCAAGGAAATGCGAGTGGGATATGACATAGGGCCATTTCAATAAATCTGCCTGCCAGTTTGTGGCGGCTGCTGATGCTCAAGCTGTTACACACATATGGATCATAATCATTTATGAGCAAAACAACTAACTGTATGATATGCAGCACATATTTATTAAAGCGATGTAGAACTCCATTTATCAATACACAAATTAAGTGTTTCTGTCTAAAAACAATTTGATACAATCTCATTTTGGGCTCAAAATAATAATGAAAAGTAATTTCCAGTTGCATTTTATAACACATTGTAGGAATGTTTACAACATAATTTAAGAGCAAAACACATTTTCAAAACAAACAAAAAGAAAGAAAGACCCATCAGTAACTATTAGCAGACCCTAAAGGCCTATACTAATCCAGCTCAAATACACAAACACATGATTGGAATAAAATAACTGTCGTGCTAATGGTGACACAAAGGGGAAAATGGCACAATTAACATCAACTTTTGGTGGTGAGGGATGATGACCAAACAAAAAAAACAAGATCAGGAAAAAAAAAAGCCTGTGGGGAGAATAAAAATGTAAATTGTGTCCCTTTGTAAATGTGCGTCAAGTTTTTAGATGATACATTCACACAATCGAAAAAGTTCCTACAGATTTTAAAGTTAGTTTATTTTATAGTGAACATTCAAAGGCTTTTCAGTGATATTATTTACATAATCGCCTTCTTAACTTCAAAAAGAGTTCCCATTCATCAAAAACAAAGATGAGATGCAGAATAAATAAATACATTTAAGAATATGCAGTTGTTACAGACGTGGCATGTGGTATTCTTATGACAGAAAACACATCAAACCAAAAAAAGATCACTTTAAATTAGGCTGTGAGAGTGTTGTACAGTGCATTTTTGGAGTGTTCAGAAGAAACTTGTCTTGAGTTTGATGGTTGGTGCGGCTTGCACAGTTGGCTGAGCTAGCCTGGCTGCAGCTTTGGCTTTACTGCTGGCCTGGTTGGCCCGTATAGCAGATTCCAGACGGGTTTTAAGCTCAGGTGCTGCACCAATTACTATCTTGAAGGCAGCTGGATAGAGGGGGCCAATCCGCATTAAGTTTTGCAGGGCAAAATCATGCAGGCCTTTGGAAACTTGGGGAGCAGAAGAGATGGCATTTTCATCCAGAAGGTAGGAGATAAGAGTTGGTACAAGGAGAGCCAGCAACTGCACCCCTATCAAACACATAAAAAGAGAGGACATGTTAAAAAAGAATGAGATGAACGGAACAGGGCCACAAATATAACCCAATACCTCTAAACTCTGAATGAGACAGTGGGTAGGAAAAGGCTCTGTCAGATCAATTTGCCACATCGTCAAATTTCATCTCAGTGTCATGCCATTCCTCGGAAAAAGTCAATGTTACAACAAAGAAACATTAGCACAGTATGTGAGAGTGCTTCTTTGGAAATAAACACATCATGATCATTTTTGAAAGTTCAATAATAAATTAAAGTAGACCAATTATTGTTAATTCTGGTGTTGATAATACAATTGCAACACATTTTTCAACTAAAATTGACAAACATTGTGTGTATGTGTTTTGTTTTTTACTGTTTACTGACATTTATTTGTCAAGTGATTAAGAAGTGAATCATGAAAATAATTAGCAGATTAATTTGTCATGAAAATAATTGGTAGGTGGAGCCCTTAATATAAAAATACACAAATACATCTAGCACCTCCAACAACAATGAAACTTTTCAACAACACAGAAAAAAACAAGGTAACATTTTTCTTATACATCAAACTGCATATATACAATATGAGAGAGCATCAATATTAACAGTAAACTAGTGCAGTGATTCTAAATTTAGCATCTAATGCACCATCGTTTTGATCTTTGACAGCATGTAATCAAAGGTACTGAGCTTTGTACTTTCAAAACCCCGCTTTAATGGAGCCGAACACTATGATGGAACACATACGGCACTTTAGTGGTACATTAGGCAGAGGCACACTTACGGTTCTGCTCTTCGCCCATGCCGACCAGATTCTCCAGGACCCTGATGCCCTCCTGCACGGCCTGCAGCTCGGCAGCAGTCCCTGGTCGACTGCGCTCCACTGCCTTCAGCTTCTCCACCATAAGTGGAGCCAGAGCGTGGATGTATGGGGTAGACAGGGCACGGCTGGAGTGCTGAAACACTGACAACAGCAGCTGGTAACACCGGGCCTGGACCTGTGGCAACGAATGAAATCACTCATTCACGTTGGCAAAACTGAGAAGTCTACAGCTTTTGTTGAGACAATTAAAATGCACGTTGAAATTCTTGAAGTCTGTCTCACTCATTCCTTTGTGTCCACACAGGTGCTTACCCCTGGATCACTAGAGTTCAGGCCGTTGCGGAAGCGGTCCATGCAGCCCTTCTGCAGGACCGTCACTCCTACGAGTTCACTGCTCGCAGACAGCAGGAAGAGTGTAATCGCTGTCAACATACTGACCTCATCCATATCAGGTCTGGACTCATCTACAGAAATACACAAAACATGGAGGCACGCTCAGTGAGTTTTCCACAGGAGAGCCAGAGGTAACAGTCAAATATCAGCATGCATTTGCCTACCTGGCTGTGAGTACTCCAGCACAGATGCCAGGCTGCTCCTCACAAGGCCAGTCCACTGTGTCTGCATGCTCTCCACCCGTGCCAGTGGGGAGGTGATGATGGTCTTGATGCCCTGCAGGGCAGCCGACACAGTCAGAGGCACCGAGTTGTCAGAAGTCTTAACTGCAGTTTCCCTTAGCACCCCGGTGATTAGGAAGAGCACAGTGGGTAAGATAGTCATGCTTCCTGTAAGGATGGAGAAAAAAAAACACATTTGAGAATTGGGATATAATTTCACAGTGAAGACCACATTGCTATGCTAATAATATTCATACTTGCTCTTAATCTCATACAAATGCATACAGCAGTGTATAATACCGCATGAGAATTGAAAGGCACAAAGAAATACAGTTGAACTCGGATTTTTAGTGACACACACAAATCTGAGCAGTGCAGAGCAGGAAGCAAACTGCTCTACAATGATCAAAGCAGGGGCAGAATTACTATTATTATGTACTGGGATTTGGAGAGAAAACTATGCAAATGGGAACATCTCTTGTATGTGTCTTTGTTGTAATATTTTGCATGGTGTGAGTTTGTTGCCGTTCGCCTGGGGCCTCACCAGCAGGAGAGCAGAGCGAGGGCAGCTCTGCCAAGATGGAAACTGTGTTTGCCACCAGGCGTGCGCTCTCTTCGGGTAGTCGCTGAGGCCGGAGCGGCACATGGCTGGGTGACTCCTTCACACGTGTATTAAGCTGCGGTAAGTGCCGGACCAGGATGAACACGAGCAGCTCCATCGCTGCAAACACTAGAGACTTGCCAGGGACGAGTTCCCCCGTGTCTCCTCCTTCCCCAAGATTGGACTGAGAGTCTTTCTCAGCTTCTTCATCTTTGCCTGCGAAAAATTACAGTGATCCAGCTCATTTAAAACAGCCAAATACCTGAAACCACTTTATCTTATCTCTTGATGATGGAGCAAAACACCATGGTGAGTTTTCAGAATATCACAGTATGTAATATCATGCAGTATCATGGAGGATGTGTTAGTTGCCGACCTTTGCCGGCCCTCTGTCTCTGCAGATGGTCCTGTGCAGCTCTGATGGTCTCCTGTACGACAGCAGTGACCTGGAGCTGGACAGCAGGAGGGTCCCGGGTCAACAGCAGCCTGTGGAGCACGTTCAGGAGCTCCACTGCCAACAGCTACAACAGAAATAATAATTAGTGCAACGCCGCTGTAAGAATGTGAACAGTGATGTTCAAATGCAGCCGAATTTGTAGATGCAAAACCATGTGTGTCATTTAAAGCCCTCAGGGTGTGTGGGAAAGTAAATAGCACATCAGTAAATATCATGTGACCATGTTGTATTTACTAGATACAGTATGTGCATTGGTCTCTGGTAGATACGGTGGAGTCAAAAAGTCAAAGCCACATTATCATTCACTTGATCTAAACTAGTTTAAAAAAAAACGTATGCAGGGTGTTCAATTGCAAACTAAAATAGATGTTTATAGAAAAGAATACAATGCAAATACAAACTGAATTGAAATTGAACTGAAAACAGATACACACAGTAGCACAGACCTTTACTATTCTAGATATACATTTTATATATATAAAAAAAAAAAGAATCTATCCTGATGTTAAATGTAGCATGAATTTTAAAAACAAAACTCAAACCACTCTTCTTTGCATCTGTCACTTTCATTCTCTGATTTGTCTTTACCTGGTCCTCTGCGATGTGGGTCTTAGCACAAGGAGATTCTAGCAGAGTGTACAGCGCATGCAGGCAGGACATCACGTGTTCAATGGGCTCCTCGGGCCGGGGGAAGCAAAGAAACTCTATACTGACACCTGAGAGACAGAACACAAAAATGCACTTAGGGTGTGTTCATGCCATTTTCTTTATTGCTCTCATCTGCTAACACCCTTAGTTCCTCTTTGCTTCGACTAAGTCTGAGTATGTTAGGTGTTCCTCCTGAGCATAGCAAAATACTGTTAATGCTCTACACCACAGAGGATGGCTGTGTGTCTCTTTACCCAACATTAGATGCATCCTGTCTTTGACCGACTCCTCAAAGTTCTTTGTGGTGGTGGGGGCTCCTTGGGGGAGGCCAAGGGCCTTGGAGGGAGCTGATGGGGCCTCTTCCTTCTCTTCATCAGCCCCAAATCCTGTGCTGCTCAGCCAGAGGGCCACAGCATGGAGGACGGGGGCCCAGGAGCCGCGGTAGTGGAGCCTTGCTGTGTCGATGGTCTCAGGGGTATAAAACGCTCCACCTGAACAGACACACAACAACAGAAAGACACTTTTACATTAAATTGATTGTCAATTGAATTGAATTTTCCTATATCCAATCTATTATACAATCTAGTATAATCTAGAATGTTACAGGACCAAAATTTGTGCAAATACTGTAACAAAAAAACGAGTTCTTTATGTGAGCTACAATTACAAATGCTGCAAGCCTACATTGTGTGATGTACATGTGTTCATGCAGATGAATAGATCTGCTCCAGATATTAAATAATAAAAGAGAAAAGCGAAGAATGTCTTGTATATAATTAAACATTAAAGTTATATTCAGTATTCAGACTGTCTTGTACCGTCAGGTGGCAGCTGACTGGAGAACTCAGCAGGCAGAGTGAGCAGAGCGTAGTCTCGTAGCATGGCCAGCCACAGGCGGCTAAGAGAGGGCAGCTCTGGCTGCACCAGTATAATGAGACTGTCTGGTGGAAGCACGTCAGCACCCAGATCATCCTCATCCTCGTCCTCGTCTCCGCTTCGCAGTGGCTTGGCAGGCTTTGATTCGGCCTCTTTCTTGATTTTCATCGCCACTACGTACACCTAAGAAAAAAACATTTATTATGTATATCATCTGCAGTCTAAGAAATGTGTGAGAGTGCTCTGAGCAGGCTCTTCAGTCTCACCTCAGCCCACGCCTTCAGAACAGCCAGTTTCTCCATCGTGGTGGCGCTCTCACTGTACAGCTGACTGGATGAACCCTTCCCAGCCTGCACTTTGTCCAGCGACGACACAAGCAGGTTGTGGACTCGCCGCAGGTCATTCAGGTCACTGACAACACCACTGCCAATCCACGTACTACACACCTGTAGTCACATAAAAGGGTCAAGTTAATACATAATTATGTAACTAATTGACTTTTTGGCCTCTTGGTGATTACCTCCATTTCAACTCTTGAGAAAAATTAAAAACCTGCATTGCGTAACAGAAAGCTCGAGGTTGATTAGCCATCACACATGCCATTAAGAGAGGTGGCCGTGTCAAGGAACAGTTATTAATAAAAAAGGACTGACATGTCAGCACTGCAGAAGTAGAGCACACATTTATAAGATTACATGCTTTTGAGGAGAACTACTGTGAGTGACAGACGGCCAAGGGCAGGACTTTGTCTTTTTAGGAGAATTACAAATGTGTGATGATGGAAATTCACAATGACACCTTACTACCTATTTGCTTATTCAAATTATAATCCCATTTCTCAGTAATATGATTCTACATTTCCATTGGTTCGCATAAAATAGCATATTTGTGTAAATTGTTTGTATCTACTCCTACAACTTTGAAGATAAAAGGTGTTAGAGATATTTGTTTTGTTTTTTTGTGTGGTTCTGAGTTAAATTCTATCACGATTAAAAAAAACTCTGTGTCTCGCTTTTGGCCTTCAGAAAGACCAGAAATAGTTTCAACGGGCATAAACTCCCAGCCAGAGACACAAAGGGGAATGTCAAAGAGAGAACAGCTTTTAATAATACTGCTGACAGGCATGTTTGTTATTTTTTCCTGTCACCCATTCTTCACATCATTCACATAAGTCAAAGAGTGTTAAGGCAGAAAATTTGACACCGCTGGGCTCAAAGGGGGCGATAACTCACTGTGTCGTAATTAACAGCTATTGAAGTCGCACTGCTGCAAAGGCCCTTAAACATCGTCAGAATATATGGACGATATGTGAAGGCAGCTGTTCTCATGCATAATTGTTACTGCATCAACATCTGTGTGCTCGGTGCTAATGGCATCTCTGCATTTCTGAGGCGCACTCATGACAGATTTTCTTTGCATCGACATGAGAAAAGAAGTGTAAACTAGTAACTAGTCGGTAAATTGCCCCTAAATGTTTTTGTCTTACCTGGCACGCCTTAGCCGTTATGTCCGACGGTGTATCAGGTGAAAACGCAGGCCTGAGGGCAGCTCCAACCTAAATGCATACATGATTGGCAAGAGTTCACTTTTTCAGTTTCTTTTACACTTACTGTGTCACCATCAGTTTGGTACAATTATGCAATTCGATGTGTTCTTGACTCACATTGGCCTGGTATTGTTCCAGGATAACATGCCCTGGGAATTCAGGCTCCGGTACAGATGCAAACTTTTTAATGATGTCCTCCAGGGCCTGCAGGCCAGCCATCCTCAGCTGGTTACTGTGGTCTGTTGCCGCCATGAAGGCCATGCGGATGAGGTCAGACAAATGGAGCACCAACAGATCTCCTGGATGGGTGGGGGGGAAGAAAAACACACACACAGCATCTAATTATAATAACAATTGTGACCTGAGCTGAGCAGATGTATTATGCAGCCAGAAAACAGAAACCATGTTGAACATTTGCCATTCATTTTTTTTAAATATTTGCTTGAGTAATCCTTAGAAGCAGATGCAATTATTGACTCCTCCAAGGTCTCTGTGTTTGTTTCGTCCAAGTGAGAAAGATGAATTGAGGATTAAACACCAATGGGCACAACAACTCAGTTTTCAGAGGGCGCTTGCAGTGATTCAAAAGAAACTTGATATCGACCTCGAGGCCAAGATTTAATTGAGTTTTAGCTGAAGTGCACCTTTCAGGGGATTAGTTGGACCAACCTGAAGACCAACCATTCACTCAATCCCAGTCACTAAATTTGGCTGTGCTCCTTCCAGAGCTGCAAATCACTACACAGTGCTTTAACTGTCTAGCCAGTAAAATGCTTCCATATTTCCAAGGAGCTTATATAAATACTCGCTTCTTTATTTGTCACTGTAAAAAAAATTTTTTTAAATCCCTCTCTCTATTGCTGATTCATCTCTTGCTTGGTTCTATCTTTACATAAAAGCATATGAATGAGCTTCTCCCACCGCTGACAGTAGAACTGCCTGGGGATTGCAAAGATGCACGCTGCATGAAGCGAAACCCAAAAAATAAAGGCGATTTAATCGGACTGACAAAAGATCACACGTGGCACAAATCAATCACAAATCCTTAAGTGGACTTTGAGCTACTCTGTTCTGGCAGTATGGTGATTGGTACCTTTAGGGTTCTTGGCTTGTGCAGAGCGGGCAGCTGCCAGGTCGAAGTGTGTTTTGTCTGCATTCTCACACAGCAGGATGATGCGGCACAAGCAGTCGGCAGCAAACACCCGCGTCACCCAGCGCGGAGCCACTGAAGGCTTCGACTTGTCGTCTTCGCCAAGGCCTGTGAACATGGTGTCATCGTCCATCTCGTCTTTCTTCTCCGAGTCTTCTTCATCCTTTTCCACCTCAAAGACGACAGCTCCTCCTACATCTGTAAGACAAGATGGACTATTTTTTGGATGGACTGTCATGGGCTTGACTTGTTTTCTCTTCTCCAACTGCTGTGTGCTACTTAACTTCGTCTTCTGTTCTTTAATTTCCTCAGAGACAGAAAACGCTAAGGTCTCTCATTTAGCTGTCTTATAGATTTACCTGTGGTTGCTGCCAGCACATCCTTGCAGAGTTTCAGCCAATGGGAAAGCTTTTCCACAGCAAGAGATGACAGCATGTGGCCAAGTGTGTCATGGATATCAGAACACAGTTTCCTGTCCGTCTCCCGATCCAGCATGCCAAACAGGACACCCTCCAGCCCAGTTTCGGTGATATTCAGCTCTGAGCCAGGGGCAAAGACAACAAAGATGACATGGAAGGCGTCACATTGTCTCATTGAAGTATGAGAATGAAACCCAGCCCTTGTCAGGTTTTCAATTAGTACTCACTGATTGTAGAGTCTTTGCTGTCCCCTGCTCTCTTCGCCAGGCTCATGGCGTACTCGACCACCTCCGCAGCCTCTCTCTGGGCGAGCTGTCTCAGACAGGCCACGGCAGCTCGACGCAGCAACAGGTGGGAGCTGCATAGGTGCACCTGTAGGGAACCCATGGTACAGTAGGACATTAGGATTAGGACTAAGACAAACATACAGTAAGTACATGCATATGCAGTCTAAAACTTGTCTCTTACGCAGAGACAGGGCACCAGGCTGGACAGGTTGACATGGCGTGGAGCGAACATGTGCAGCTGCTGCAGACATGAGATGGCAGCTGCCTGCACAAGGGAGTCGGAGTGGTCCTGCATGATGGCACAACCAACCAGGCAGGATGAGCGGATGGTGGAGATAGTGGCTCCATTTCCTAACAACGCAGGAACACAGATTAGCAAGGGGGACAAAAATGAAGCTTTATTTTTTCGCAGTTAGAGGATACACATTGTGTCTCAGAGTCTGCTTTAGTTGCCTGTAGTGGGTTTGGGTTACATTGCCATCTGCTGGCCAGGAAATGGTAAATTTACACAAAAGTCAAATAAGAAAGTCAGCGCTACACAGGAGGTTTCTTGTATGGTTTTCCACACAGTTACCCTGTAATTCTGGTCCCACAGTGGTGATGAGAGCTCCCAGGCAGCGGCCCAAACACTGGTGCACCTCTGTGTGAGATGGGGGCACAGTGAGGAGGAGCGTGAGCACCAGGGACAGGGTGGGCTCCACGTAGCCTCTGTACATGGGACCACTGGAGTCCACGATCAGAGCCAGAGAGTGCAGCGCCCATGTCTGACAAAACAAAGACAATATCTATATGAGTAAAGTCTAATGATGACTTTTTGATTTAAATGATGCATAGAGGTGTAATACAATATGAAAAGCAGCATCCAAGTTCACTCAACTATAATTCGATTCAGACGGAGGATGTTGGGGGATAAGAAGATCATTTAAACCACTACAGCTCGCCAATTTCTGTTCAACTGTGATTCTAATATACTGCATATTTTTCTGGAGTAATTCACTGTACCTGGACTTCATGAGAGGACCCATCCTGGGCCAGAGCCAACAGGATGCTGACACTGGTCTTTAAGTGCTGGCCTGAGCCAATTCCTCCCACATATCGATGCAGACAGCCAAGAGCCAGTGAATGGCCTGTCCTTGAAACAACATCACGGGCCGACTTCAGTCTGGAAGGAGGACAAGATATATGGATCATATGGTTAAAGTCAAGGGCGGGTACACAGTTCAAGATAGAGTAATAATCTGTATGTGAAACATGAAACCTAAAAACAAGCCGGACCTTAAAGGGATAGTTCAACATCAACATCAACATCATCCCTATAGTCTTAGGAGTAGGTTTGTTACCTTTATTTGTGGGTGCAAGCTGTTTTTAGAACGGCGGAGCAGAGCTGCGAGCTGCTCAGAGCTACGCTACGGAGGCTAATGGGATTTCTTGTTTTCCTTCATCAAACTCATCAAATACACAATCTTTTTCTGTTTCTGTCCCTACAATTAGGATGAGTTGACATCGTTGATCTCAACAGAATAAAATAACAGAAAAAAATCAGAAGAAATGCCTACTTGTCAAAGCTGGTCTGTGCCATTCTGGCAATAAAGGTGGCCTCTCCCACCACCTGAGCCATCCTGCCCAGGGCCTCCCCAGCAGCACAGCGCAGGATGGGGTTAGGATTGTCCAAAGCTCCCATCACCAGAGCTAGAGCTGACTTGCGCACCTCCTCTGGCCCCAGAGTACTCTTGTTCTCAGCCAAACCCTTCAGTGAGGCAGAAAGAGAGAGATAAATTATTTCTCAGTGTACATTAAGTGAATCAAGAAATGTGAAATTCCTGTACTGAGCAAGCTTTCTCACCTTGAGGGCACTAAGCACCGCAGTAAAGATGTTCAGCTGGACTGCCTGCTGTCGGACACCTTTGGCCTGTTTTATACACTCCGCAAAGTGGTCGAGCATCTGCAGCCTGAATCACACACAAAGTCAGGAATAATTTATCACAAACAAGCATTAACTTTCACAGTGCGGCGGGGAATATAAATAAACAATAAACCAATATAAGAACAAATATCTACACTTCTCACCTGTGTTTGAAGGACACGTGGGGGAACACCACGCCGAACAGAGCCACGGAGGCGTCGATGACAGACACACCCAAGGGGAGAGGCCCTGGGATGGCCTCGCCTACAGGGACACGCAGGTAGATGGAGGAGGGGTCATGCTCCAACGCTCCACTGCCGGATGCACTGTTGGGCTGCAGCTGTTTAGGAACAGCAGTACAGACATATTAACTACAGTAGCACAAACCAAACGTTCTACTACAATGACCAAGAAAATCAGATTATAATTGTGGAAATCATCACTGTTAACTAGTGGTGTGCATCTTCACTGGCCTCACGAGTCAATTAGATTATGATTCACCAGTCTACGATTCGATTCGATTATACGATGCATCTCATCCTCCGTTTTCTATGTAACCAACTGAACACACATGGGTTTTTAACATAAATAGTCAGATAAATATTATAACTTTTTATTTACATAAAATAAAATAGAAAGTATAATTTAAATGCATTTCCACAATACAGCAGCTTCTTTGGAGTCTGAACACACAAAGAAAAAGAAAAGGCCTAGCCTACTTAAAGGTGCACTTAAGTTAATTTTCTCAAAAACAAAACATAAATCTTGGCATTGTGGTAAAATAAATCACTGTCTCTGTATGTGCACATCATCAAACTTGAATGAATTATCTGAATTTAATAACTGATTATGTGTCATAACTGCATCGATTCAATATTGTCACATTAGGAATCTCGAAGCATCTTTGAAACGATTATTTTCGGCACCCCTACTGTTTACCTTGTCTGCCCCAAAATGCTTTGTGGAAATAACAACACACAAAAAGATATTTAGAAGTTACTTACTTGATCCTCTATGGACTTGTGGTCAGTCTCCTGTAGCCAGGAGCCCATGAGCACGCTGTCGTCATAGTGACAGAGAGAGCGCAGCAAGGAGGTGGTGGTGTTTGCAGAGTTGTCAGTCAGCGTGAACTCAGCCACCAGCTCCCTCAGGAGGGCATTGAAGCTGCCTACACAAGAAGATTACAGGCTTTCAAACACCTTCTATAAATGTCCTGAACTTCTGTGAAAAAAACAATTGCTAAAGCTGCTCGTTACCTTCGTAGGTCTTGGGAGGCAATAACGCCAGGATGTCGTACAACCTGAGCCTCACCATCGCAGCGCTCGCTTTCAGATGAGCACCATGGACCTTAATGATGGCAGGGACACTGATGGAAGGGGAAAACATGACAATCATTTGATAAACGATCAGAAAACAATGACATAAAAGGTAGAAAATACTGATGAAATTGATAAACAGCCTATGACAATCCTAAAATCATACCACAAAAATACATTATATAACATAAAATACCTCTGTTTTTATATTTTCAAAACAGAGTCAGGATTAAAAGCACACTCACTGAGACATCATGGTCATGGCACATTCAATAGGGGTCATCAGTCTACGAATCACATCTTCTGTGAGAAGCTCGGGACAGTGGGCCACAAAGCTGCGCATGGCTACAGACCAAAACAACAGCAGAGTCGGTCAGAATTGTATCAATGAACACAGCGTGTAAGTAAGGTCTAAACAGGGAGGTGTTTCCTTACCGCACAGCGCTCCGGCTCGGCCCTCTAGAGTGACCTGCCAGGTGAAGTTGTCTCCTCTGGCCTTCTCTGCCTCCAGCTCCTTCTGGGAGCGAGGAAACACATTCCTCCACAGCAGCAGCATCTTGGGGAGGTGGTAGCGAACAAGGGAGGGACCTAGGAAACAAACACAATGTAGTGACCATGTTGGCGGTGAGAGGAAGGCAGTATTGTTTGACAAATTAAAGGCAAGAGATAAGCGATGCATAAGAGGCTCACCCAGAGTCATGAGGGCCCCTAACAGAAGCCATCCAGCCTGTGTGCGCTGCAGGGACAGTCGACTGTTCTGAGCTGCCGTCCGCAGGAGATCTTCAGCGATGCTCACCACCAGCTGCAGGAGAAAGCACAGGGCAATCAGTGAGGCTAAGCAGAGGAGTACAGCACCAGTCAAAGGTCTGGACACACCTTCTCAATCAATGGTCTTTCTTTATTTCCATTACTTTCTACATTGTAGATTCACACTTAAGACATCAAAACTATTAACTATTTTTTTCTATCTACCTCTTTCCCCAGAACTCGCACTGAGTTTGGGAAGAGGGCATTCATGTACTCTGCTCCCTCTGGCTGGAACAATCTCCAGAAAACACTAAAACTACAGGGATTCATCACCATTTCTGATTAAAACCAGACTTAACAGCCTTTTAATGGCAAATTACGGAGTGTGTAAATGTTTTACTGTATAGTATTTTATCATCACTGGATTAGTGTTCTTTTAGTGTGTATTGTTGTGCATTGTTCTGTTCTATTTTGTTTGATTCAACATGATCTCTCTTTCCTCAGGATCCCCAGGTACAGCCTTCTCTTCCACCCTATTAACCCATCGGACTATAGGACACAGGGCTCTGGACGTTTATTTTAGTTTTATTCATTTTTTTTTCTCTCTCTCTCTCTCTCTCTCTCTCTCTCATTTCTGTCCCTTCTTCTTTGTGTGTATATGTATCTTGTTTGCTGCCTTCTTTGCCAGGCTTTGCTTGAAAAAGAGATTTTGATCTTTTTGATCTCAAGCAATCTGCCTGGTAAAATAAAGGTAAAAAAAAAAAAAAAAAAAGCAACACATATGGAATTATATAATAAAGACAAAAGTGTTAATTAAAATAAAAATGTTATCTGTCACCCGAACTTAACCAAACTGAGATGGTTTAGGACGAGTTCGGCTGCAGAGTGAAGTCAAAGCAGGCAACAAGTGCTCAGCACCTCTGGGAACTCCTTAAAGACTGTTGGAAAACTGTTCCAGGTGACAACCAAAAAGCCGCCATCAAAGCAAAAGGCAGTTACTTCGAAGACTCTAAAATATAAAACACATTCTGCTTTGTTTAACACTTTTTTGTTTACTAAATAACTCCATATGTGCTCCTTCATAGTTTTGATGTCTTCAGTTTGAATCTACAATGCAGAAATTAATTAAAATAAAGAAAAAACATTGAATGAGAAGGTGTGTCCAAACTTTTAACTGGTAGTGTTTATCAGTGACTGATCTGTGTCTCATTAGAGGCATTGTACCTTGCCCTTGGAGTGGGGGATACCGAGCGGGCACTGGTGTACGCCTCCCAGCAGGGCAGCCATGGCAAAGCTGTAGCCGCTCACAGCTTCAGGTGAACTCTTCAGGTTATTGATCCTCTCTGCACAGCGGTCCAGCAGCGGGGTTAACTGATAGGGGAGGGCCACGGCAACGCAGCGCAGACACCACGCAGCCGCCAAACGAGCGGCCATGCTCGGGTGCAGCAGCACTGAAGTTACAGTCTCAAGAAGTCCTGGGGAAAATGGAAAAGAACATGTATTTAGTTTAATGTATGAATGAACTGCACTGAGTACTTTACGATTTCAGTTAGTTGAAGATTTTGACGTTAGATTTCCAATTACCAAAGATACAGAAGACGTTGGGATGTCATTCATGTTAGAAGTATTATCATCTGTGTAAACCCAGCTTGTGTGTACAGAAACTTAAAAGCACTGAAATGCATGTTGTGTTTAATATTTCATGCATCTCACCTATAGAAGGCTCCTGGATGAGCGGTGAAGCCGTGGCACTCAAGCTCTGAACTAAACTGCCCAGTTCTTTCAATGCACAAACCATAACGTGCTGACTGGCAGAGACGTCAGCCGCCCCGGCTTTGTTCTCTCCACTGATGTCGTTCACAACTGCCTCTGGAAGAAGGTGACACAAAGAGAGAGGCAAACAACACAGCAAAATATGTCAAAATGAAATTTAAATAAACAAGGAAAAGGGAACAATTTACTAATAGTATATCAATACGCCTCAAACGTTTTCAAAATTCCTAAGTTTCACATTGGAAGTATATTCACACACGAATCAGAAATGTGAGCAGCACTGATGGATAAGGTGGTCAGTAATCAATAGTACCTTAGAGTGATACATCTCAAACACACAGGAAGGTAGTTCTAATCCTCTGGCACTATTAACCAATTAACTGTAGGTTGTAACTATACAACTAACAAACCACATTAAGCCATACATTACTGTCACACATCATCAATTAAGTTCTGCAATTACAGAACTACTACTTCAACTATTTTGAAATACACAAGAGGACGCTGCTTTACTATAGTCAAAAGTTTCAGAACACCTTTATTTCTCCAGCTGTTTAAAGTTACACAATTCAATGTCTCACTTTTTCCAAACTTAAAGCACAGAAATGGAAATAAATAAAACTTAATGTTTTATTTGTAACTGTTCAACTAAATGTAATCAGATTTTTTTTTTAACTCATCAAACACCATTACAGAAGTCCCCACAAATGTGTTGCACTTGCAGTTTGCTTTGTTTTCATCTTCTGTCCAGGCCATCCCCAAACCAGCTCCATTGGGAAATTCTGCTGGTTTTCCATCATTTGAAGTCACTGTCAGGTTCTTTCATTTTATCTTTTGAGGTCAATATTAACTGTTGGAAGAACCCCTGTTTAAATGTATCATTTGTCTGTTTCTCACCACTCTGACAGAGTTATTTTGTCCTGAGGATGTAAAAACATTTGTTCCAGACATAAGTTGGGGCTCCTGTAGGAACTGTTTGCTATAAGTCAACCAATTTATTATTCCCTGAGAAAGGGACCCCCTTGAAAATGAGATGCAACATCTCAAGGGGCTATCCTTTAATAAATTCAAATTCAAATTCAAAGTTTTCTTTGAGGTTTAAATGATTTTTCAGTTTTTGGTGACCTTTTCTTTCTTTTTTTTTTTTTTAAGTTGGACAGTTAGCCTATACTTACCTTTGTACAGTTATTCACTGTTCTTGAAAAATGAAGGTGTTCTAAAACTTAGGACTAGTAGTATATACACAAAAAACTCAGAGCTCTGAGGATTTTTAATGCAACATCTACAAAGGTTTAAAACAGTAGTGATGCGCCTGTCTGATGGCCAATTTTCAAGAAGTGAAATCCTCAGAGCTTGAAAAAGTCAAGAGAGATCACACGTAAGGAAAAGGTGGATTAAATGACTTTTGGAGGAGATTTAAAGCTGCTTCTTGAACTGTGGCTGTCTTGTTTTCTTTTCATGAATACAGAGGGGAACATACACTAGGACATCCCACTTCCATCCTGGCTCCAGGAAAACATTTTCCAAGTCACTTTTAGCACAGACATTTCTCATTTCAAGAAGTCTCACAGATCCAGCTGGTTGGAAAAGCTACAAAGTGCAGTAAGTACAAAGTGATCGATGAAGGGCCCCAGAACACGTCTTGAGAGAAAGCAACATTCAACATCTATTTCAAATAATTCTGTCTGAAAATAAGTGAGAACAAAACAATGTAGGTTCAACATAATTTACGATCTTTTAAAGGTTTCAAAGCAAATCAGAGTAAGAATCATCCCTTATGAATGAGATAAAGGTGATTATAAAATGATTGATGTGTTGTTGCAGTGCAGAAAAACCGGAACTAAAATATGTGATGGACAAACATAAATGAGTGAATATTATTTCTTGTTGCTGTGAGAGGGAAATGGCTTCTTCCTCCTACGTGTCTATAAATATGGTAGCACATGCAACCTTTCTGTGGGTGTCAGCCACATGTCAACAGTCAGAAAGAGTTATATTATCAGCTCCTTTGGGATTGAAATGCAATAACAAAATGTGAATTCACAGGCAAACAGCTATGAAAGGTATGGAGTTGTACAAGCGCAAGGTTACTCAAATGCTGAGCTGGCAATGGATAATGTTACTGACGTTATGATGCTGCCTGTGGTTAAAAAAGAAACGCGAAGAAAGAAGCAAGGGCAGAAGTAAAGAAAAAGAAGAAGAAACAAGAAAAGCCATCTCCGCACACAACACAAGGCAGAAAAGAAAACCCATCTCCATACACAGCACAAGCTCAAAACCATGCAAGACTTTGGGAAACTGAATGAAGGGTGAATTAAAAGTGATAATAATGGATGAGTACTTACTCTGTAATGCTCTGAACCGTGATATTTCCCCCCCATCCTCCTTACCCACAGCCCTCATTTGCTTGCTGATGGCTTGGCAGATTTCTTTGCCGGCTGCGATTTGCGCTTTCTCTCCGAGTAAGCCCCCCAGGGTGGCCCGAAGCATGAAGGAGACACAGCGGCGCGAGTACACGGCCTCAACGTGTGTCTGCGTGGCCCGCGGGTGAGACACCAGGTCCAAAACGTGGGACAGGAATGTGGCGAAGTTGCGCTCCAGCCACTGACCACCGAGTGTGGTCACGAACACAACGTAGGCCTGAGGCGGACGGAGAAAGATTAAGGTGTGAAGTGGTTGAATCAGCCAATGCAGGCTCAGATCTTTATCTAGTTTGGAGAATTCAGCTCACCTGTGTGACGCCCACCCGCACCTCCCTACTAACAGAGCCTCCACCCTTCAACATCTCCCCTCCACTCTTGAGGAAGCCAGATCCACCACGCAGGAATCCAGTGGCCATGAGCTCCAGCACCTCCTCCAGAGTGGCCCGCTTCACATTCTGACGCATCACTGAGGAAAGACGAACGGTGAATGAAGACCAAGTGACGAACTCCTCTACTTTACAGAGATAAATCAACTCCTTCACCCACCAGCTGCTTGTTTGGGCAGCAAAGCCGTAGCCATAACTGTCCCCAGAAGTTTGGCCACTGCTACCCGAACGCCGTAGTTGGATCCTTCCAGGGCCTTAAAACACAACGTGGCCACGTTCTCCAATTCTGTGGTCCACATGAAAACTGCCTCGTTCTGCAGCTCCAACAGGCACTGATCAGGAGAAGGATAAAGACGGAGTGCTTTTATCAACATTTACATTAAATACGAACAGACATATTAATTTTGTATTTCACTGCTGCACAACCAACTGCCCCATGAGAGCAAATAAAATGACTAGCTGATACATAAGATACAAATACAAGGAATAATACAGAAAGGTTCACACTCTACACATCATTACAGGTTGGATATTGCTGGAGGAACTCCTTAAAGGAACATAAAAGCAACTAACTTTTGAAGAAATGGCATGTGTTGCTTTTGATTCATAAGAAACTAACACAAACATTCAGCAGTACAGGGCATAACAGTGACCACACTAAGTCCATTTTCTGAGACCAACCTTAGCGACCATACAGCGTACAGCCATGGACCGGTCTGTCAGCAGAGAGCGTGCGTTCTTGTAGATGTCTCTGTGACATGACGCTGCAGCTCCACCAAGACCATTGAGCACCTTCTGCAGGCTTAGAAGGATCTCTCCTCTGCCTTGAGACTAGATCAACACAGTGAAGATGAAAAAGGATTGAAATAGATGTCACATCAGTTTCTGAATGATAAATGTAATTTGCTATCCATTACCTATATTCCTGTATAAAATTTGATCTAATTCATTTCTGCTATAAAAGACAATAAATGTAAAACAATGATTTGAAATCTAAGCTCCATTTTTTTTATTTTACATAAGTCTTACCTCTGCACTTTTTAATGCCTTCAAAAGATTATTAATTGTGTCGGGAAAGGAGCTTCCCAACATCCGGCCCATCTTCTCATAAAAAGCTCCAACACATGCCACTGCAGCACTGTAAAAAAAAAAAAAAAAAAAAAAGACTATATGCTTTAAAACAATCACACATCGATTCAATTTATTTGATACGCATTGTAATAAATGAAAGCATGCAAATTATCATTTGCATCATGAGTTAGATTTAGCCTAAAAAACATTATCATCTATACTATAACACAGCAGCAGCAGCAGCACTGTTTTAGGGCTTAGCAGGGATGTCATGGCCCCCCTTTGTGTACCCTATGTTGCCTCACAGTCTGTGTAGAAACAAATAGGACTAAATGAATGATGGATAAAAGACTTATGCTGCTTCAACCACTGCAAAACAGCATGATATCTGGTCAACTTAATCCCCCTTTTAAACATGAAATGTCATCCAGCAGATTAACATCTGGCTTAACCCTGATACCAGTGAAGGTAGCCTTACACTGTACGCATGCAACACAGAAAGCTGTGCTGATCAGCTTATGTCTAAAAACAAATGTGTACAATCTTCAATATACTATACTAAAAAAAGCCGAAGGAAAACAGACAGCTGTGATTATGGGATCTTACAGTTTTGTTGGCAAGTATGCAGGTGTATCATCTTTGCTTTTGATGATCTCGTTGCATTTATCCAGGGTCTGAAAAACTGTGAAGGTGTCGCCAATGCTGTAAAGGGTGGCGAGGTTTTTGGCCAACAGTTTTCTTGTCGGTGGTCCGGGGGCGCTGCTGATGAGTCCTGTCAGCTGCTCAACCAACTTCTTCTGCTTCTCCTTCACATCCACCTGCCAGCCAATAACACAACATAAAGTCACAAACTGCTCCCCATGAAATCCCCCCCAGGAAAACAAGGAATCAGAACAGTCACCTTATTTGCAGCCACAAGCACTTTATCCAAGAAGCGGAGCCACTCAAAGATGAAGACAGGCCTCTTTGCCTCCGTGATCTGGGCCAAAGCCTCTTCATTGAGCAGCAGACTGTGGGCCAGCTCCATGGCGAGGACCTTTTGACACAGTGCTGTACACCCTGGCCTCTGCAATGTCACACCAGGGAATGTATCTCATCAGTACAGGTCTCTAACATTCACCCCTTCATCCTAACAAATTAGCTATCACCTAGAAAGCATCACAGCAATACATGGGTTACATAAACTCTGTGGACATTTACCGTCCTTGCAGTGTCTGTATAAGGTTTGTACTTGGACATAACTAGTTTAAAAATGTCGGCAGCTGTCTGTCAGCGGTTTATATGTAAGTAACCCTGGGTTTATTCGTCGTTTAAAATGTGTCATGTCAAAGCTGTGTAGAGTTAACACATCGCTGTTCCGTGTTGACAGCTGCCTCCCTCCTTCCAGCTGTTGATAGGCGAGCGAGTTAGCAACCTGAGCTAGCTGGCTCCTACAAGGAACAAGCTAAACACCGACCCCACACTCTCAGACTGGACGGCAGTCGTCATATTTCAAAACATTTAAATGTTCAAAATCACCTCTGTGGCGACACTTTTCTAAATTATGGGATATAATGTAGCCAAACTGTTCATCCTACCTGTGTCTCGATAACCCAGGATGAATGACGACGACGAGCCGCCGGTGTCGCATTAAAGGTCTTCCGACGACAAACACAATGAAATAATACGCAGGACGTGCTGCTTTTATATAACAAACACAAAACATTATATATTATGTGTAAGGATTTTTTTTCTACTTATCTTTATGCACTCAAATAACGCACTTTCTTTTAAATTATCTTCCGGAACATCAGCCTTGACGTGTACCTTGTACCTACACGGAGTGTATTTCTGAACGAACCAAACACCAACCGGATAGTTGAGTATTGGCTGTCGTTGTGCTTTTCTATATTTTCAACTCTTTTGGCGCGGTCATAATGTCCGACGAGGAGGAGGACTATATGTCTGATGCTTTTCTCAGTAAAATGTAAGTGTCGCATGTTTCTGCTGTTCTGTTTTCAACCCGTAACATGTCGAAATCTCGGTGTAGTTCACAGTCCTGTGGTCTCAGCTGTGCAGTCGTTGCTTTTAGAGTCGCTTTCAGCCAATAACCCTCCCAATGTTTCTCTGTCTGTCAGACAAGATGTGAAACCGGGAGTGAGCATGGTGAGGCGGGTAAAAGAAGCCATGAAAAAGGAGACGCAGGCCAAAGAGAAGAACATTAAAAACCGACAGAAAACCTACAAGGAGCAAGAGACGGAGAGTCGGGAAACAGCGTTACAGAGCACCATCAGCAATGACAACAAGGGGTTCGCACTGCTGCAGAAAATGGGTTACAAAGCTGGTCAAGGCCTCGGGAAGCAGGGCAAGTTGTTGTCTCACTGGTTTGTCAAAATGTCAATGTTTTCTATTACTACTTGTGTACTTAACGCTAAACTGTGTTGCCTCCTCAGGAGCAGGGAGGGTGGATCCCATTCCCATGAACATCAAAACCGGTGGGAAATAATATATTAATAAGCATGTGTTTGGTAACAACCTGCAGTCCAGCTGATGGCTTACCATGTGCTCTTCTGGGTGTGTTGAATCAGACAGAGGTGGCATCGGGATGGCAGAGGTGAAGAAAAGAAAGGCTGAGGAGGAACTTGAACATTATCGACAGAAAGTACGGGCCAAACAACAGAACGAGACCCAATCTCTGGAAGATTTTAGGTGAAGTTTGCTGCTCTCTATGAGATGCACATTGGAAATTATTTCACAGTCTGTGTGTGTAACCATTTATTTTTCTCTTCCAGGTCAAGAGTAAGAACAGAGAGGGAGGAGCGTAAGATTGAAGGAGATCTCAGAAAGAGTCAGGGAGCCTGTGAGCAGCTTGACAGTCAGAAGGTTGTGAGAGTTTTGATTATATCACAGGCTCATCAGGACATCACACACCAATAAGAATTACAATAATAATAATTGTCAATAAGATCTTGATTAATCTTTTCATATCAGGGCATCACTGCCCCCAGAGAAGACTGGTACTGGCCAAAAGCAGATGCTGATGATGAGGAGGAGGAGGAGGAGGAGAAGGAGGAGGAGGAAGAAGAAGAAGAAGAAGAAGAGGACGTTGTAGAATTAACTGTGAGTATTAGGTTTAGTTTGTTTTTATGGTTTAATCATGTGTCTTTCTATTGCGATCATATTTTAGCTGAGGCATTATGAATTTGTAATTATTTGTAGGTCAGACTCAGAGACATTGTATAACACTTCATACGGTAATGGCAGATTCTGCAAGTGTAGGATATGCAGGGTTTTTTCATATGGTGCAGATGTCAGTAATGATTCATCCAGAATAATATAAAACAATTTGATATGTTTCTATTTGTTTCAGTCCTTTGATAAACTGCAAATTCTGACCTCCTATTTGAGAGGAGTCCATTTTTATTGCATATGGTGTGGGACCACCTACAATGGTAAGTGATGTCAACATGGTTGCAGTTTTACTGCTGTTGTGTTGCCTTTGCTGATATATTTGTTAAGTTTGGGATTGTGTTTTGTTTTTCCACAGATGAAGATGACTTGTGCTCTAACTGTCCAGGGGATACAGCTGCAGACCATGACTGATGATGAAACTGATTGAAAAAACAAAAACATGTACAGTAGTTACTAGTGAAAACACATGTGCAGACAGTCTTTTACAACATGAAACAGGCTCATTCAACTACAACAAGTAGAACAGGCAATAAAGCGATCAGAATTTGAGGAAGTCTTTATTAACCATCCCATTTGAACCTGCTGTATGTCTCTGGAAGATTGTTTATGCTTTGTGTGGTCTTTTGTTTTACTTTAGGAAGTCCTGTGGGAAATTCATGATGCATTTTTAGTATTTATATTTTGAAAAATGGTGCTTTCATTAAATATGTCAAGACTTCTACCTTGTTACCTTATGTATTGGTTTATTTGAGCAACTTTTCATACAGGGAAACACTTTGAGTTTGAATTACTCATGAAACAACATGTCATCGTAATTACAGTGTCCTCAGGCGTCATCACTGGATTTCAGTGCCATTTTTCCTCTCTGTACCAGTAAATGGTACTGTGCAGGTATATATGGCTGCCTTTTGGATTTTCCGTTAATTAATGTTATCTGAAGCGCAGAAACATTATATTATAGGATTTTGTAATTTTTTTTTTTTTTTTTGTAACTACAGCTCCCATGAGCCTTTGTGGTAGGCGCCATAATTAAGCTCTCTGGGAACTGTAGTTGATTAATCCAACAAACTAAATAAATGGTTTGACAAGTTGAACACACACTTGAAGTAGCCAGCAAAGCAAACGCGAAGTAAATAATTAAACTTTAGGTATAAATCTAAATAATTATTAACAGAATGATCAGCCTACACACAGTCAAATGACTTCTGCTAGCTAAAAGAAAATTTATAGGCAAGGCAAGGCAAGGCATCTTTATTTATATAGCGCATTTCATACCAAGGCAACTCAATGTGCTTTACATAAAGACAAAACATTTTTTAAAAAAAAGAAGCATAAGACAGAATAAAAACAAACAAAACAATAAAAACAGAGTTAAATGCAAGAGCAAATAAAAGTAAAATAAAAGAAACATTAAAAAAAAAAAAAAAACATAAGATAGAATAAAAACACTAAAAAAAACACATTATAGCTAATAAAATAAAAAAATTACATGTGTTGTTTACCCACAGCGGTGGCCATGTTTGCTGAACCAGTTTTGATATTTCCGACAACATTGAAGGCACCGCCTTCTGTGACGTTTACGGTGAAAACGAAACTTACTGAATCACTCCGCCCAGAGGAAGACATGATGGAAGTGGAGTGAGAGAAAGGCGGAAAATGTGCAATATACTGCAATTTCCATACTTTGTTTAATTTGAGTGTGTCTGTTTATGATGGAAACGGGAAACTGCGTCGCAAAACTGAACGAGTACGTACAGAGGACACGGTCGCAGCTGAGATATGAAGACGTGGGATCTGTTGGCCCCGACCACATTAAGACGTGAGTTAAACCGTGTGCTGCAAAATTAATGCACGAATGTGGTGTTTGATCAGCCCGGCTAAATTGAAAAAATACCCCTAGCATTTCGGTACACATTGTCACAGACTTTTAACAGTCGATCTGTGTGTTGTTTTCTGGCCTTTTCCCCAGCTACTGTTTATAAGATAGTGTTCCCCCAAACCTTAACACATTCAAACCACAGATGCGATTAATGTAAAGACTATGTTACATTAGCCTATATATTCAAATTTTCACGGAGATGACATTTTTCTGCACATTATCACCCCTGTGAAAATAAACACAAACTGTTTCAGGAATAGGGTGCGTGACACGCTGCATCAGACCTCAGCCCTTCAGCAATCATCAGTAATACACACATGTATTGTTAACGTGATAAAATGTATTCCTTCATTGCTTCACTGCAACCAACATTTACCATCACCTCTGTGCCAAGAGTGCAGCTACATGACTTTGTTATGCATCTTCCATCACACCACAGTCAAGCAAGCATAACATCAGTATAATCTTTCCTCAGATTTACCGTGAGAGCAGTCTTGAATGACAAGGTGTATCCTGATGGCGTGGGAAAGAACAAGAAAGAAGCCAAACAAAATGCAGCTAACAACGTCCTGATCAGCCTCTTGGAGGAACCAACTGACAGTGTAAGATTAATGTGCAAACTTATTTATCTGCTGCACATGTTGGTCTGTGTGTAGAGTTCAAACTCATGTCAAATGTCACCTTGATGTATGTTTGTTGTTCACTCCACAGACAGAAAAAACAGCAGAAACTTGTTCTTTCCCGGTTCAGCCGACAGGTGCCATCAACTATATAAGCTGGCTCAATGAATATGGTCAGAGAACCAGGCTGATTATAAAGCCTGTAGAGTCAACCAAATTGGGACCAAATAATACTGCTCAGTAAGTTTCCAAACTACATCCATATTATCAGGATTGCTACCATTTAACAGTGCATTTAATAGAATGTGTGTGTATGTGATATTAGATGTTGCAGGTTTGTGGTTGGTGATAAGGAGTACCCAGCTGGCTATGGGAATACAAAGAAGGAAGCCAAGGAGGAGGCAGCAAAGCTTGTATATCATGAGATATTTGGCTGTAAAACTACAGAGGTGAAGGAAATTTTAATTTATGTTAGTAATTGTAATGCTATTGAGGAGATTGTTCAGATCATAATATGATTTTGTTTATTTGTTTTGGAGACTGGAGGTGACAGTGGCACGTCAAGTCAGAAGAATGAGGAATTACAGCCAAATGTGTCAGAAATCAGGTGAGAATATACTGTTGCAATATATTCAAATACATTGTATTTGGTTCTAACAAATTGTAATTAATGTCTGGTGTATCTTGGCTTTACAGTGATAAGATAAAAGGCTTGGGTGTTAAGACAGAAATAAGCCTTACAGAGACAAACTTTATTGGAATGGTCAACCACTACTGTCAGAAAACAAAGCGCGCTCATGATTACATCTTAGAGAGAAGATGCGGCCCACCACACAGCCCCCAGTGAGTAAAATATAACCTGCACAAATACAGAATGAAAACACTATATATGAGAGAGAACTCTTAAAGGGATAATTCAGTTTTTTTGAAGTGGGGTTGTATGAGGTATAAATGGCCATTTAGTATAATATCTGCAGGAGAAAGGTCTCTGAGAAACACCAGCGCATCACGCTGCGCCGAGACACTGTTGTGAATGAGGGACAATTCATCAGTGTATTTTCGCCACCTACAAGAAGTCCCGTCTATAATATAATAATACCTACACCAGTTCAAGAGTCTGATATGAAGTAAAAATTTACAATGCATCAGCTGGTCGGAAAAAAGTTAGTTTATCTGGAGCTACCCAACTCACTCAGTACTCCTCCACACAGGCAGGCTCCACGAAGCGCTGTATCACTCCGCCTATCTGCTGTCAGCAGTAGGCGCCAAAAATACGCAGATTAATTGTCCCTCATTCACAACAGTGTACTGCCTGTGTCTGATGCGCTGGTGTTTCTCAGAGGTGGGGAGCAGAGACTTTCTACTGCAGATATTATACTTAATGGCCATTTGTACCTCATACAACCCCACTTCAAAAAAGCTGAACTATCCCTTTAAGAAAATATAATATTAATATTTCCTCTTTGCCTGTACAGATTTTTCTACAAATTAGTGATCAACAACAAGGACTACCCTGTGGGAGAGGGTAAGAATGTCAAGGAAGCCAAACAAAACGCAGCTCAGCTGGCCTGGTCTGCTCTTAAAGAACAATCTGATTGGGACAGCAAGGTATATAATATATTTTTTTGTATGATAAATATATATAATATATAATAAAATAAATATGTTTTTTTATTATTACATTAATATCGCACCATATCAGAGATTACACTGTAAAACAGAGCACAGTGTAACAGGAGAACACTTCCTTTGTGCTTTCAGATAACCGTCTGGTCAGGTGTGTCTGATGATGCTGGACCAGCCAGGCCGCCCACAGTAGCAAACACACCGTAAGGCAATGACAAGGAGTACAACAACACATGTTAATGTCGATGTAGAGAATATTTTACTAATGTATTATACTGTATTCTCTAAGGGAGTCTGGCGGCGCAGCAGCAAGTGACTCCGCTGTATTCACCGGCCCACCGAATATACACAACATGGATAAGGTTGGTCACAGAGTGACTTTATCAAGCTGTTTACGTTCACCCTTAAAGTCAAAAGAGTTTAATTCCATTGGCCTTGATTATTTAAGGGCCATAAAATGATAAATTGATGATCAAAAGATGAATCTCTGAGGCTTACCTGTGTTTGATGAGAGTAAACTAGAAGCATGTGTTGAACGATCAGGAGTGTGTCATTTATTTCAGCTAAGTTACTTTACCTCTCTACACACCTCTAAATCAAACAGCAGAGCTCGTTATACTATTGATAATGAGAGGTTTGTGTCTCATATAATGGATTCTGAAAGCACATTATGTTTAAACACTGTATTTTCCTACTTCCCATTAAAAAGGGTCAAAGTCCGGATGTGAAGCCCAAAATAAAGTAAGTCTTCCACTGTAACACATTGTGCACATTTTACCTGACCTTACTTGTCATTATATTATTTTTTGTCTTCTTAGACTCGCAGCAAATTTCCAAAATGCCCACAAACACAGTAAAGAGGTAATGAAGAATATACTGTTTCTATATACTGATTCCAGTTTATGTTGTTGGTTTTAGTTTGCCATTACATTTCTTTCTTGTGATTTCATTTTATTCATTAAGGATATAGTTGATTTCAATGGAAAGAATGCAGGAAGTAGTCTGAGTGAGAAAACACCAACGCAGTCCGTAACCACAACAAGGTAATGGAAAACTTAAAATTACAATATTAACATGTTTTCAGTGCATTGTGTGTTGTCTGTTGTGTTGTGTTGTGTTATTGTTATATAGCCAGAAAGACATTTTAATATTTTTAAATTCTTTTCAATGATATATTTGTGTGTTTCTCAGATTTACAACAGAGTTTGACTCCATAGAGCACCTTGGTAAAGGAGCCTTTGGACGTGTTTTCAAGGCGAGGCAAAAACTGCTGGAGAAGTTTTATGCGATAAAGATTGTCCGCTGCAAAGAGTATGTCCTTCCTCTTTTTTTATGTGCATTTCATAGTGTTTTCATTATTACATGTGCAATGTAAGTGTAAAGTTGTACTAACTGAGTCATGTTTTGTTGTCAGAAAAGCTCTACGTGAGGTGTCAGCGTTATCTGACCTAAATCACTGCAATATTGTTCGATACTACACATGTTGGATGGATGATTCAGGTTACCAATGGGACAGTACAGCTGATAGTAGCAGTTCTTCACAGTAAGTCTAATACCCGTATTCACTGTATGTACATTTATGTTACTAAATAAGAAATTAAAAACATGTTTGCTTTTCCAGTTCAACCAGCAATCCTTCTGTGAAGTTCCTCTATATTCAGATGGAGCTGTGTGACTTCAGAACACTCAGAGTGTGGATAGATGAGAAAAACATTCAGAATATGAAGAAATCTTTGCGAAACTCGAAGAGAAGAGAAGAAAGCCTGGCCATTGCTCTGCAATTAGTCACAGGAGTTGAGTACATTCACTCCAAGAAGCTCATCCACAGAGACTTGAAGGTGAGAGGAAGTGGATCAAATCATTTATTATATCCCACCAGTCATGAAGCCACATCATCAACTGTTGCATGTCTTTCCTCTGGTTAGCCTGCCAACATCATGTTTGGACAAGATGAAGTGAAGATTGGAGACTTTGGTCTGGTCACTGCTGAGAACGACGATGCAGATAACCTGGTTGAGAGAACCGTGTACAAAGGAACCCCATCTTACATGGCCCCTGAGCAGGTGAGATGATCTGTATGGATGGACGTCAGTGTCCTCTGTTATTAATTATTGTGGTAGAGACAGATAGCAAAGGTTTTGTTAATACCCTGGCCTTCTTTTATAACAGAGGAACAAGAACACTTATGACCGAAAAGTGGACATCTTCGCGTTGGGGCTGATCTATTTTGAACTTGTTTTGAACCTCTCCGGCGAGAACAAAGGGGTGAGTTTTTCAGAGACCCATTTCACAATGATGTTGTTTAGTGTGCAGTATGTAAAACTCTTCAACTTTTAACACAATAACTGATGTTTTTAACATCAGACATTTTGGCTTATAGCAGGAGAAACAGGTGTTACTTAAAATATTAGCAATGGCTCTGTTCTATAAAAGTGTCTCAGTGAAGTCACGTGTCGTTATTGATCTCGTACATTTAATCACACGTCACACCGGAACCAACCTTTCTGCACAGCCAGAACCTGTGGCATTTTGCTTACTCTGTATGGATGAATCGATCGTCTGGCCAGAGCCACTCAGTCCTGTTCAGCGACAACAAGATGCTCTCAGCTCTGACAGAGAAAGGCAGCATTTCTTTATTTTTTTTTAAGTATATTTTTTGGGCTTTTATTGCCTTTAATTGATTGTGCAGTCGAGAGAGAGACAGGAAATGGGGAGGCAGAGAGTGGGGGAATGACACGCAGGAAAGCGCCGGGGCCGCCTGCACCGAGGACTGAGCCTCAACATGGGGCGGCAGCTCTACCCAGTGAGCTAAACGCCGCCCCAAGGCAGCATTTCTTAAAGCTATTATGTTATGATAAGGAAGAAATACAACAGATCTATAAAAGATTCACAAGACCTGTGGTCACTAATTCTTAAAAGGGTCTGAAAGTGAAAGTGTAAATACAAATGCCCCCTGACAACATAATAGGAATAGGAAAGTATTTATTTAAAACAGGGACAATGCACAAAAACAGTAATCCCGTGATTTTAATGGCTTTTAACACCTTGCCAGGAGGACTACAGTTGGAAACTAGCCGTTGACTAACACTGGCACTTTTACATTTTATTATGTCCATTAATAATAATAATATAATATAATATATAATAAAAACATCTAGGAACGACCTAGGAAAGCCTGTCTGAACAAAAAAGTTTTAAGCCCTTTTTTAAAGGTAATGACAGACTGGGGTTGTCGTAGGTGTTCAGGGAGGGAGTTCCAGATGTGGGGGGCAGTGGAGCACAAGGCTCGGTCTCCCATGGTGCGGAGTCGTGTGCGGGGCTGATGGAGGAGGTTGGTACTTTGGGACCGGAGGTTACGGGTGGATGAGTGAGGGGTAAGGAGGCCTTTGAGGTATTGCGGGGCGTTGCTGTAGATGCAAAGGTGGGTGATGAGGGCGATTTTATATTGGATTCTTGAGGTTATGGGAAGCCAGTGTAGGTTCTGAAGAATGGGGGTGATGTGGTCGTATTTGCGGGTTTTCATCAGAGTTCGGGCAGCACAGTTCTGAATGAATTGAAGTTTCTGAAGGTGTTTGTTGGGTATACCGATGAGCAGGCTGTTACAGTAATCAGAATCATAATGTGCATTGTCCTCCTTAAATAAATTAATAAAATAAAAATAAAAAGAGAAAATAAGATACCTTGAGCCAGGTTGTAGCAGCACTTGCTAATTTCCACCTGTAGTCCCTGGGCAAGTAAGAACAGATAAGGAGATAACAGTATTAAGATCGTTGAAATATGACAGATAAAAGTGATATAATGACCATAATATTTTAAAAATAGACAACATAAACAGGGCAAAAACTGGGAACAAGAGCGCCAAATCATGAAAGCACATACTCTCTTTTACTCTCATTACACATTCGAACACAAGCACATACATAGACAACAGTCCAACTATCTCCATCCCCATCCTCACCCTCCTCTACTAATAACCACACTTATACACATATTAATAACTACTAACTACTTTCTTTACACCTCTGCTGTTACATGTCAAAATAACAAATTAATAACAAATTAATGAATCAATACAGTTATTTATTTGTATGAGAGTTATCAATTTGTATGACAATACATGTTCTTCCTCCCTTTAACTATCACATTGAATTACAGATTTGGAACGATGCGAGAAACCAAAAACTTCCTCAGGCGATGTCTGAACATTTTTCCCACGAGGTACATCCGTTTTCTTTCATTTGCACTGTTACATCATCAGTTCATATTAGAAATCTCAACGGATGCAGGACCAACACATAGTTACTGTACAATATGTGTGTAGATGTAATACAATAAACATGTCAATTATCAAGCAGGTCAGGGAGTGTTTGGCTAATCAAGTTAAGTTTACTAGAGGGAAATTTGGTTGTGTGGAACCTGTCAGAACTTTTGTGATATTGTGTCAATCATAACAGCTTTTGTTTTTCTTGTTTTGCAGACTGAAATTATAAAGTCAATGCTGTGTGAGAAACCACAGAACCGACCTGAGGCTAGTAAAGTAAAGGCAGACCTGGAGGAGTGGACTCAGAAACTTACAGCTCTTAAAACTATGCTTTGCGATAGTCAGACTGTCTAATCATTGTGATGGAATACCAGAACATTATGCAACAACGTCCGCCATCACAAGTGTAATTATGAATCTGTGATTTGTGAAGCATTGCAAATTATGAGGGCAGTTCCTTTTACTGATGAATTTACGAGTCAATGAAACAATTATACACACACAAAAAAAACCCTGCAAAATCAAATTGGGGACCTTCTTCAATCACTTATAGGGAACAAGTGAATACAACATTATTAAGGCCTGCGAAAACTTGACTAGCATTAAAGCAGAAGTCAGCGATATTTTTGTGTTAATATAAGTCTTAAATAGTTATATCTTCCGACAGCAATCACTTATATAGAGTGTTTGGACCGAAACACGGGTCTCCCAGTCCCTCTGCTCTGCTGTAGGCCGAGGAGAAAACTTTTCTTGTATCCCACAAGTTTTATCCAATGAGGAGAGAGAACGGCATGAAGGGCTGTGTGTGCAGCCAAGGGATGCGCGTGAATGTGGTGACGTAGGGACGAGGACCAATAGATCCATGACGAGGGCGGGGGCTGCTAACTCCATCGGCTGACAAGAAGTTATGCTGCGTTCAAGGCAACTCGTAACTCGTGTTTTTCCGACCTGTGAAGTCGTACCAGTTCGATCTGGTACAAGTTCACGGGTCGGAAGTTACGAGTGGCCGTTATAGTGACTTTCACAGGTAAAACAGATCGGAAAAACACAAGTTACGGGTTACCTGGAACACTACAAAGTTGTAAGTCGTGACTTGAAGCTGTAACTTAAGGTTTCAAAAGCCTGCCTGGAACGCAGCATTAGCCCAAACGACCGGATCGCTTACTTCTGCTTTAATGCATTTGTTATTCAATCATCACTCAATACATCAAATTTCCATGATGTCTAGTCACACCTGTTCAGAAGTAGGCACATCAAGTTATGCCTCTTTATTTGAGTTACAAGATATTTTTAACCTCCAGCACCTCCACTAAGTCTGTTACTGGGTGAGCAGTGTTCTCTCCAACAGATGTTACACACAATGTAACATCTGTTGTACACTGCTTGATGGAAGAACAGACACAAACTCCTGCATTTTTTTATATTATTTTTTATCAGTCAACCAAATGTTAAATACATTTCTACCGTTACACACTTTAATGAATAATCATGTTCTGACTACATTATACTGCCACAACTGACACCATTAAATATGTTTCAGCAATTTTATATTGCACCTTAATGTTTGTAACTTGTGCAGTCATTGGATCCAGGATCCAGTGGATACATCTACAGATGACTTCATTTGCAGGTCCTGAACATGTGCAATTCATTTTGTGCATTTCTTTTAAAAACAATAAAGCAAGAAATGTCTTAAGTAAAATGTGTTCTGACTGTTTCTCCTCTCATGAGCCTCTGATTACATTGCTGATTAAAGATATATTTTACTCCAGGTGCAAAAGGTATAATAAGTATAATGCATCTGGGTTTTGTAGTAGTCTCAGTGGGTTTTGTCTGAAGGGAAGTTTAGAAAAAAATAATTATAGGATGAAGCTCTCAGGAGTTGACATCTTCAGGGAATAAATTTAAGAGAATCATTAAGAGGAAAAGCGAGAGGCAAGTTGAATAACCAGCTGCCACTGTATCATGATATTTCATGACATTTATTTATTAATTAGAAAAAATCAACACTTGCTCCTGCACTCACTTGAAGCTATTTTATTTGGTCAAGGTTTCAGTCTATTGGCCTTCACCAGGACCCAGTCCTAATTTATTAATTAATTAAACATTCACAGTAAAAATCAGTCCAGAGAGGAAGTAATTTACAAAAGGTCTTTGCAGCCAAAGACACTCAACACTTGAGGGTGGCAATAAGCAGTCAGTATCAGACTGTAGTGATAATGGTATTCATGTAGCTGAGTGACAGGTGGAATCTGTCCCTTAGTTTGGCCAACCATGATAGCCTTAGTTAGTGCTTGGTCCCGCTCCAGTGTCTTCAGTTTCAGTTTCGGGGAGTTGCTGTGCTGCCATGTACAGTGAGCCACGTTACGAAGAAATCGAAACTTATAGGTAGAGACAGCTGAAATGAAAGAGGATACAGACTGTGCGCAGACCGAGGACTGACACGGAGCTAGGAAGAGGGAAGAGAGGGAGCACACTGAGCTTTCTACTTTTTTCGTCTCTTTTTGTGGAATTTGTGCGTAAAAATCTGCTGCGTCATTCTTCATAATGTCAGCTGGAAACTACGTGTCTAAACTGAACGAGTATTCACAGAGGACAGGATACTCGCTGCGCTATGAAGACCTCGGCTCTGTTGGCCTTGACCATGTTAAAACGTAAGTTAACTGCATATCCGATGTTGCTCCTTACATTTAACGTTACTCTGCCGTCGTCATGCTGCATTAACATGGAGACTCTCCGGGCGGCATCATGCCAGAGCCCGGAGTGAGGCAGCATATCTCGAATAGATTTCAGGAGGAGGCTCGCTAGCTACACCAGGAAGCTGCTAAAACTACAGTCTGCAACTACACAGAGATTAAGCAATGTGTTAACAGTTAATGTGTCATTTTCTTGCAGCAAGCAGAGTTTTTCTCAATACTAGATACACAACACGGACAGGCTTGAGCACAAGTTTAAAACTGAACAATAACCAGGAGGTATCTGGCAACATACCTAAATGATGAGTTTTAAAGTCTCATACAGGCAGTGGTAGTGTGATGATTGAACCACTCCCCAGCTGATCTGACTATTGCTTCACAGATTCAGGCAGAAGGTTGTCCTCAATGACAAACATTATCCAGAGGGTGTGGGGAGGAACAAGAAAGATGCCAGGCAAAATGCTGCTAAAAATGCTCTGACCTGCTTGTTGGGGGACCAGGACTCTGCTGACTCGGTAAGATCTCTCTTACAACATTTATGCTTAGGTATATGATGAATAATGAATTTGTAGCACATGTCTCCTTATTGTGAATTTGTTGTCTTGACAGATTAATGCAGCTGAAGTTGTCACTGCACCAGTTCAACCGACGAGCGTCAGTAAGATCAATTACATATGCTGGCTCAATGAATATGGTCAGAAGAGCAAGCAAAGTATAAAACCTGTAGAGTCAACCGGAGTGGATCCAGATGGTACTATGAAGTAAGGCTCCAAACTACATCCAAATTATAAGGTACAGTTAAAGATTTAAAAATTAAATGACAATGTTTTGCTATAGATCCTGTTGCAGATTTGCGGTTGGTGATCAGGAATACCCAATTGTCTCTGCAAATTCAAGGCGGGACGCAAAGGAGGAAGCAGCAAAGCTTGTTTATGATATGATAAATGGCAGCAAAACTACAGAGGTGAGTTTGTATTCACATACACCAGTTTCAGCAAAACAACGTCTACTGTGTGTCTCAAAACTGCACTTTCCCCCCCAAGACTGCAGATGAGAATCACAGCAGAACATCTGATCAGCTACCTGAGGCATTAACTCGTAACTTTCCAGATCTCTGGTGAGTATATCACAGTGGCAATACATGGTTTAATTTAGATGGGTCCATCAATGTGAAATATTTCTTGTTTATTACAGCACTAAGACAAAAGGCCTGAATCTGAGCCCAAAGGAAGAAAGCTTCACAGAGGCCAACTTCATAGGGAAGATCAACAACCTCTGCCAGGAAAGAAGTTGGTCACATGAATTCATGGCGGTGGAGAGACAAGGTCCATCTCATGTCCCTGAGTGAGTTCAACCTGAATAGACACTAGACACTCATCGCTAGCCTACCCTGGACTGATGTTTAGTTATAAAAATAAAAAAAACATTGATGCATCAATATAATAATCAAAACATTTTTAACACAGGTTTTCCTACGAATTGGTGATCAATAACAAGAAATACCCTGTGGGCAAAGGGAAAAATAAAAAGGAAGCCAAACAAAACGCAGCTCAGCTGGCCTGGTCTGCTCTTTCAGGACAGTCTGACTGGGACAGCGAGGTATCTACTCCCTCTGCATCATCAAAAAAATATACATGTTTGTTTGTTTCTAGCATCAAAAGTGTCATAACATCAAACCCCTTTTCTGTGCCTTTTAGATGTCCTTGGGGCCCACGGCGTCTGAAGATGATACACCATCTTCCACTGCATCATCAACTTCATCATCAACACAGTAAAAACTTACTGATATTAACATGAGAGCAAATACAAGTTAGATATTATTACTTTATTTATCAGTACTACCAGTGAGAAATGGGTCCTTTTGTCTTTTATTATATTCTTCTAGGGACTCCACTGCATCATCATCACAGGGACAACCAAACAGTGCAAGTGACTCAATAGTATTCAGAGATTCATCAAACCCTCCTGGTGCTCAGGTCTGTCCTTTCATATTTAAAGAAAAATCTGCCTATATTCTAATCTATATTCTGTATTTTAAAACAAAAAGACACATTGCAAGAGCAGGATGTTTGTCTTGTTCAACTTGGCTCTTTGCAGCAGTTGGTTTTTAAAGATTTCCAGGTTTTGATGCTGTACAGAGAGAGAATGTAGAAAAGTAACACTGACTCAAACTAATAGTGGTGCAGCAGAATCTAACAGCTATTTCTGTGCAGTGTATCTGTTTTATCCATGATAGAAAATTAAAAAGCTTCTATGAGATGAAATATTATTGATTCATTAATTACATCTGAAAGAGTGAACATCATTTTTATGGGAGCATGTTTTTATAACAAACAAACATATTTTGTGTGCTGTAGGAGTCCTCACAGTCTGAAAGGGATGCGCCAGCCAAGGATCAGGTCTGTTTTTTCTCTCAAAATCACAAAAAAACCGAGTGTGGGGTATAGAAATGGTTTTGTCATGAGAGTGTAACCATGTGTATTTGTATTCTCTAAGGTCGTGAAAAACAAGATTACAAGTAATACATCAGTCCAGTCAAGGTAAGGAACTACAACTGTAGCCTATTTATAACAACCTGCAAATGTGTGTGCACATATAGTCCAGTCATTTTATGAATAAAGGTTGAACAAATTGCAACAGAAGCAAACTCAACTGATTTTGTATCCTCAACATGTCCCGAGTGAGGGAAAAAAAGCCCAGAAGAATCCCATTAGGGGAAAGTTTCGAAAAAGACCAAAATATAGCCCATTCATACACCTATTAATTATTTTTTCTCACGTGAATAGGGTAACATTTTTAACCTTTAGATATCTCCATGAAACTTACTGAGTTGATTACGTACATTAAAGTAACATTGCAGAGTTTTTCGGCCTTAAAATAATGTTTCCAGACTCATTGCAATGGTAGAAAAATCGTTAATAGGATGAATGGTCTCCTTGCAAACATGTGGGAAATACTGTAGTTTATTAATGGGAATAAACACTGGATGCGCTCGCTGTTAAGTTTCGTTTTCGTTTTTCCCCCCAGACGATAGCGCTTCTCAACCAGATGGTGGAAGCACTGCGCTGAAACTCTGCAATGTTGCTTTAAGACAAACAAAAAATGTATTACAAGTTTTTTTGAAATTCTTTGTTAACATGAGCAAATTTGCATACATTTGCATAAATTCCACCGTTTTGACGGCACATGTATAAAGTACTAGCATGAAAATTGTAATGAGTTGACACCAGAGGTTCATAAAGGGACCTGTGTATTGTCTTGAAATTTCGGACCAAGTCATGGAGTTTACTTTCACTTTCGTCAACTTACCAACTGTAGCTTTAATGAGCTAGGGTGCTTAGGCTACCATGTAAAACGAGTGCTTCCCGCAGCGACGGATTCAAATCCAGTCCACGTCCATTGCTGCAAGTCCTTCCATCTCTCCACCCCCCTTTCATAAATATCTCTCTATCTATCATTAAAGGTCAAGAATACCTTTTTAAAGAACTGTTCGATCAAAACAACCATCAAAAGATAAGTGTCCTTCTCCTTAAGATAGGAAGCGGAGCATGTCTTACCTGCTCTACTAAGGATGTGGCTATTGAAATTTAAAGTGATTTCTTGTCGGTTGACCGATGGAGTCAACTCATTCCAATTTTCATGCTGGTACCACCACAGCACCTTATACATGTGCTGTCAAAACGGTGGAATGTTAACAAAGAATTTCAAAAAACTTGTAATACATTTTTTGTTTGTCTTAATGTAAATAATCAACTCAGTAATTTTCATGGAGATATCTAAAGGTTAAACATTTTACCCTATTCACATGAGAAAAATAATTAATAGGCTTTTTCGAAACTTTCCCCATGGGATTCTTCGGGGCTTTCTTTTCCCTTATTCAGGACATGTTGAGGATACAAAATCTGTTGAGTTTGTTTCTGTTGCAATTTGTTCAACGTTGACCCCTTTTTTTGGCTTTAAAATTACTGGACTAATACATATTAATGCATATAAATATGTTTTCCTGTCCAATGTTCATTTGACCAAATGTCCATACTGTTGTTAACTTGTACAGATTTACATCAGAGTTTGACTCCATAGAGCGTCTGGGCGAAGGGGGCTTTGGTTGTGTTTTCAAAGCAAGACGAAAACTCCTGGACAAGTATCATGCAGTCAAGATTGTCCGTGGTAACGAGTAAGTCAAGAGTGCACTGCAACGTGTACGCTCCAGCATTTATTTATAGTATTCCTGGTACAGGAATGATTCAGTAACAGATGCAGATGTACTATTAACACATTTTCATGAAATTCTTTGATCAGAAAAGCTCTGCGAGAGGTAAAGGCATTATCAGACCTTCAACATCAGAACATCGTTCGATACTACGACTGTTGGATGGAGGACTCAGAGTACAAGCATCCCAGTTCAAAACACAGATCTGGGTAAGTCTCATCCTCACTTTGGGCCCTAGTTTGGTGTTGCAGCGCAGGGGGCGCAGGGTGGCGCAGCCGGTGCAGTGCAAGTTTCGACCAGCGCAGCCTGGCTCACGGTCAGATTGGCAGATTGGTAGATCGCGCTGCGCCGAGATGGGTGTGGCAGCGCAGCAGGGGGAGGCGTCACAGATTCAGCTTGGCGCAGTGGAAGTTTCGCGCGAAAATGCCCCGCCGCGGGTGCGCTGAAAGCTCGCCACCTCAAACCAGGTCTACTCTCGGCGCACGGCAAAGCACAACTGGTGCAGTGGAAGTTTGGCTGCCAGGTGGGCAGTGCACACACGTCACCAAGACCTCACAGGCAGGTTTCCACAGTTTCAGGCACATTTCAATGCAATAAATAACCACAATAGCCACTATTTAATGCAACTAATGGAATCAACACGTCCTTTAGCGAGCGTCCTTTATGTTGAGATGCTCCTGATTCCATCCCTGTTACCATGGTGTTTGTTTATGTTGTGATTAGTGTACACCTCTCATCTTTCTTACACAGGGTTTAAATACTAAATGTGAGTTTCTTTATTAGTTGTTGTTTTTTTACACTGGGCAGCGGTTCTCAGTGTATCAGGTCAAACCTGATTAAGGATATTAGTAAACTCATTATTCGGCCACTCTGAGCTCGGACCTCCGGACCAAAACACCTTGTTTCCTCCTGGGAGAAGTTTGGCCTCTGGCGTCACTGTCTCCTCTGTCCATGTCGAAGTATAAAATGACAAACTTGCAGTGTGCATTGCCCGCGGCGCAGTTAAAGGTGAGGAGAGGAGCTCATTTGATTGGTGAAGATCTGAACCGGTTGTGTTAATCCCACTTCACGCCTTTCTCTCCTCCTCCTTGTCTCCTCCCTCTTTGCCGTTTGCGCCGGTAGGAGGGACGAGGGGAGTGCCTGCACCGGACTGTGCTGTGCACCAATCTTGCAGAATGCGCCTGGACACACCTCATTGGCGCAGCGAAGCTGTGCTGCACCTAGACTGCGTCTGGTCAAGGAAACTAGGGCCCATGTCACTGTATTCTACTTATTTTATTTATTGAAGATTCAAAAATCACAATTATCATTTTATTTAGGTTTGTCACTGATTCGGAGTGTCTCTACATTCTGATGGAGCTATGTGACAAAACACTGCGAGCCTGGATAAAGGAGACAAATACGAAGAGTCTGGACTCCTCAGAGAGAAGAGAAAGTAGTCTAATGATTGCACAACAAATAGTCAGTGGCGTAGAGTACATCCACTCCAGTAAACTCATCCACAGGGACCTGAAGGTGAGTCAAAATCGACCCAACACCATGGGCTTTTTTATTAATGCAAGTGCACTTTTTATTTTTGCCTGGTACCATGAAAGTGTTGCATGCTTCTGTTTGTCTGTCTGTTATAATGTATACTGATTCTCACCAGTAGGAGTGAGGAAAAATAATACAGAGTATTATCTGGATATTCTTTGGTGACAATGTTGTATCAATGTTTATGCTTGATTTTTATGACTTGAAGCATAATTTGCAGTGGTAAAAAGAGGAATGTATGACTGTGTTAATGCAAGACTCTGTATATCATAAAATTAGCACAGAATATCATCACATACTGTGAGCTTGATGTTAAGTAGTTTCAGTTTCTGCTTTTGTTTTTCAATGGTTAGCCTGACAACATCATGTTTGGACAAGATGGAAAAGTGAAGATTGGGGACTTTGGTCTGGTCACAGCTGACGCTGACGGTGATGATGAAAACCTGATGGAGAGGACGAACAGTGGAACTCGGTCTTACATGGCTCCTGAACAAGTGAGATGATCTATGCTGACATCAGCTTTTGATTCTTTTGTATTAATGTATTGAAATGCTTGTATCTGCATCAAATTGTTTTTTACAGGCTCTGTAATTTTATAGTAATAGTCTATATACAGCAGCAGAGCATCCAGTTCTCTCTGGCTGCTTTCAGTCATTCAGTCATGGCAGTAAAGTGAATTTGAGTTAAATACTGCAAAAATTGCAGTATTAAGTGATTTAAATGTCGGTGGATGTGTTGTATAACAGGATCCCATGCTAAATACCATTTACCTAGCCACTAGCTGCTCCAAGTATCTTGGAGAATTGTCTGAGTGTCTTTTGTCTATTCTGCTAACGCCAGACTGACTCTCTGAAGTTGAGATCAGGACTCTGGGCATAGATATAGATATAGATCTAAAGATTAGCAGAATCCTAAATATCAGAGGAAGACATCTAATTACATTATGGTAAGACTATTAAGAGGACATAATATGCTGCTGTAGTAAAAACTTTCTGCATTCTTTTTTTTTTTTTTTTTACAGAAGAGTACAAAGAACTATGACAGAAAAGTGGACATATTTGCTTTGGGGCTGATTTTCTTTGAAATTCTCTGGACACTTTCTACTGGCCATGAAAGAGTAGTGGTGAGTCATTCATGTGCAGAACTTAAAATTGTGTGTATGTGTTACAAATGTCTGGCCTTGACAAGGTTTCCATTTCTCTTATACAAATATGCAGCTAACTTTACACCAGGGTGGATTTATTTTCAGATTTGTCAGCAAAGTCAGTGTAAATACCAGATATGATAGGACTGTTTGTTCATTTTTAATCTATTTTAGCTCTTGTCTTTTGCTTGTGTCTTTGTAATATTTAATGCAGCATGATTGAAATTATCCCACTCTAATTTAACTTTTCAACTTTTTTATCACAACATAAACACCAGATTTTTGAGGACGCCAGAAATCAGAAGTTTCCCAAAGAGTTTGCAGAAACTTTTTACCAAGAGGTAGGTGACCATACAGTATTTCTTTATATCCTTATGTACCTGCCTCATGAAACAGCATTTCTCACAGCACGGCAGTCACAAACAGGAGCCGACACACAGACCTTTACACAGTCATCCATCTCCAAAGCCTCAGAGCATGAGGAGGCTGAACTGGACTGTGGCTGTGTACATGTATATAAAGCCAAATAACAATCAGCACACCAAGCAGTGTTTGAAGTCTTGAATCTAGGTTTTAAAAACATTTTAAAACATTTAAGTTGGTCCTCTGACTGAGCAAAGTCCATGTGTGGGAATTTCTGTTGAGTGTTGCAGTATGACTGATTTTTATCATTGTTGCTTCAGAGCTCTCAGGTGATGGTGATGTTATTTTTATTGTTTTTAATACAGAAGCGGGTGATAAAAGCAATGCTGCGTGTGAATCCAGGAGACCGACCAGAAGCAAGTGAACTGAAGGCAAAGCTGCATCAGTTGGCTCAGACTCCGATGCCTCAGCAAAATGTCACTATCTAATAGACACAGGAGATAAGTCCTGTCAGAAATCATGGGAGATTTGGAAATCTGATGTCAGTGAAACCATGAAATGGTCTGATATGCCGTTGTTTTATGACTAATGGTTAGTTTCTGCACTTAAATACCACTTTAACCAGAGATCAGTACAAAGTGTCTGATGTTCAGTTACACACATTCTCACTTATCTATTCTAATGGAACAGGAATGAAACATGAATTCAAATCAATTAAATGATGATTTGTTGTTTTTTTTAAATACATGTATGCACATCCATGTTCTCGATAATCATGTGGTGGTTAATTTTACTGTCAACAGCTGACTTTTTATCCAGTGTTGTGTAAATGTCATTTAAGTCATGCCACAGCCTTCCCTTTGTCTCCTTTTGTATGTGTGTGTGTGTGTGTGTGTGTGTGTGTGTGTAGTGTGTGTGTAGTGTGTGTGTGTGTGTGAAGATGGAAAATAAAATTATGTTTTTTGCACCTCTTAATGCTATAATTGTAAAATGTAACCCTGAAAGTAAAATTAACGCTTTCCTATGCAGTTTCCAACTCATTTTCAGATTTGTGAAAGTATCCTGTACGCATCGCATACGCTGACTTATAAAGCTCTTAATGATAAAGCTACGTCCTATCTGAAAGAACTCATTATTCCTTACTGTCCTACCAGAGCACTCCGCTCCCAGAATGCAGGTCTGTTAGTGACTCCCAGTATCTCTAAAAACAGACTGGGAGGTAGAGCCTTCAGTTACCAGGCTCCTTTACTGTGGAACCAGCTCCTCTCCCCTCCTCTCCTCTCCTGGAGTGAGGTGAGGGATCCCTCCTCTGTTGCTCAAAAATCGTACACAATATGAAACCTCAGACAGTGTGGGAGGAGCTGTTGGAGGTCTCAAAACGAGCACAGAAAGTGTTCTCTTAAACGGTATCACTTATGCCTTTCTGGGGTCATTGGTGAAAAAATGTCCATGTATTTTATTTGCACAGTTAGCTTTTGCTTATCTTAATTCCAGCATTAAATTTGCTCCAGCTGCAGGTGCATCTCCCAGACCATACCACTCACTCATTGTTGTCTTTTCCATACATTATGGTAAACAGAACAATACAAATGTAATCATGCATTATCTATATCTAATTTCTGACCATCTGTCTCCATTAACAAAAATCTGTGTCAACTAGCCTACATTGGCCATGACACTGCTGCACTCATTGGTGTATCAAAGTCTGAATTCATCTGAAAATATTGGAGGACCCCTAGAGCCACTATGAAAGTGTCACTTCCTGAAGGTTTAATAACAAATGCATGATTTTTTTTTTTTTTTTCAGATTTCTTTAAAAAACTTAGGGTCAATAGCAATTTTTATTTGTTTTAGACTGAATGAAAAAGTGACTTTGGTCACTGTGGACATGCATTTTTGGTTGTCATCTGATGCTCAGAAACTCATAAAAATGCGTATTTTTTCCAAAAAAAATTGTGTTATACACAAATACAAATGGGTTTTTCTGTTTCTTGGTTTAAATGCATTTTGTTGGTTACTTTATTTTTTAAAATCTTTGAGTTCAACCTGTGAGACACAAAAGGCACCCGTTACAAAGAATCACCCAGATGCGTGTATTTGTTTTATTTATTTAATTTTAATTTATTGTCTTTTCACTATCATTTATGTTATATTGTATTCTTGTTTTAGGTTTTTCCCTTAAACGTGCCTTAATTGTGAGAGGTGTTCATTATATGGTTTATATGCCATGATATTTTGTTAATGATTTATTTTCAATAAAAAAAATTCTTCCGCGTGGATGAGGCGCTCGAGATTTACGTATGTAACCACCTGAGCCTTTGACCTGAGCTCGGCAGTCCAGGTGCAGTGCAGTGTGGCAGCCAACTACCTGATTTACGAAACAGTCGGAACTTCAGCAGAACTGAGAAGCACGAACTGGGGATTGAAACTTTGAAGATAGGGGAGCACATTGAACTGTGAACTTTGCTCGCTCTATTTGGGGTAATTTACGCGTATAAATCAGCTGCGTCGTTGACGATGGACATTGTTAACTACATATCTGAACTGAACCAATATGCACACAGAAACGGACTGTCTCCACCGTCCTATATAGAAGACCGTAGCTTCCCGTAAGTAAATTACATGTCTTACAGTCTATGGTCTGTATCCGTGTTGTATGTTTGAGCGTTTTTCTGTCGTAGCCAATGCCATACATACTCCACCGATGTGTAGACTCTCCACCAAGAGCAGTTAAAGTAGAAGAGATTTCGGGAGAAGGCCTGCTACTCCAGGAAGGTCCTGTAACTAAATATACAACAACAAACAGATAAAATGTGGAATTGTCACAGCCTTTTGTCAAAATGTAGGCCTATGTGTCCCAGGCAGAGTCCTGTAAAGAGGAAGGAAGAATTATGATCAGGTACAGAGATGTATAAAGTTACAAGACTCAAGTACAGATTAAAAAATAAATAAAAAAGGGTGTTCATTTTAGTGTAAAATTTAGGATAGGATATCCAACAGGCGCCTGACAGCTTTGACAACCTACCTAAATGATGAGTTTTAAAGTCCGGCAGACAATGGAAGTGTGATGATTGAACCACTCCCCAGCTGATCTGACTATTGCTTCACAGATTCAGGCACAGTGTTGTCTTGAATGGCATAGCCTACCAAGACGCTGTGGGGAGGAACAAGAAAGATGCCAAGCAAAATGCTGCTAAAAATGCTCTGGCCTGCTTGTTGGGGGACCAGGACTCTGCTGACTCAGTAAGATCTCTCTGAGAGCATTTTGTATTTATAAAAAAGAGCCAATTTTTGGTACATGTCTCCATATTGTGTATTTGTTATTGTCTTAACAGATAAATGCAGCTGAAGCTGTCGCTGTACCGGTTCAACCGACGAGCATCAGTAACATAAAGTATATAAGTTGGCTTTATGAATATTGTCAGAAGAACAAGCTGAGTATGAGAGTTGTAGAGTCAACCAGAATGGATCCAGATCGTACTGTCAAGTAAGGCTCCAAACTACCTCCAAATTATAAGGTATTTAAGCGTCCATTTAAAGATTTAAAAAAATAAATGACAATGTTTTGCTATAGATTCTGTTGCAGGTTTGCAGTTGGTGATCAGGAATACCCAATTGTCTCTGCAAATTCAAGGCGGGACGCAAAGGAGGAAGCAGCAAAGCTTGTTTATCATATGATAAATGGCAGCAAAACTACAGAGGTGGTGACTGCAGATGAGAATCACAACTGTACATCTGATCAGCTACCTGAGGCATTAACTCCAGATCTCTGGTGAGTATATCACAGTGGCAATACATGGTTTAATTTAGATGGGTCCATCAATGTGAAATATTTCTTGTTTTTCACAGGACTAAGACAAAAGGCCTGAATCTGAACTCAAAGGACGAAACCTTCACAGAGACCAACTTCATAGGGAAGATCAATGAATACTGTAATGAAAAAAAGTGTTTACTTACATTCATGGAGGTGGAGAGACAAGGTCCATCTCATGTCCCTGAGTGAGTTCAACCTGAATAGACACTACAGACACTCATCGCTAGCCTGCCCTGGACTGATGTTTAGTTGTAAAAAACAAAAAAAAAACATTGATGCATCAATATAATAATCAAAACATTTTTAACACAGGTTTTTCTACGAATTAGTGATCAATAACAAGAAATACCCTGTGGGCAAAGGGAAAAATAAAAAGGAAGCCAAACAAAACGCAGCTCAGCTGGCCTGGTCTGCTCTTTCAGGACAGTCTGACTGGGACAGCGAGGTATCTACTCCCTCTGCATCATCAAAAAAATATACATGTTTGTTTGTTTCTAGCATCAAAAGTGTCATAACATCAAACCCCTTTTCTGTGCCTTTTAGATGTCCTTGGGGCCCACGGCGTCTGAAGATGATACACCATCTTCCACTGCATCATCAACTTCACAGTAAAAACTTACTGATATTAACATGAGAGCAAATACAAGTTAGATATTATGACTTTATTTATCAGTACTACCAGTGAGAAATTGGTCCTTTTGTCTTTTATTATATTCTTCTAGGGACTCCACTGCATCATCATCACAGGGACAACCAAACAGTGCAAGTGACTCAATAGTATTCAGAGATTCATCAAACCCTCCTGGTGCTCAGGTCTGTCCTTTCATATTTAAAGAAAAATCTGCCACAGATAAAGTAATAGTCTATATTCTATATTTTAAATTGAAAGTTTGTATTTTTCAATTGCTTAACAAAAAAATCTACTGTGAACCCAAAGGAAGAAACCTTCACAGAGCCCAATTTTATAGGGAAGATCAATGAATACTGTAATGAAAAAAACTGTTCACTTACATTCATGGAGGTGGAGAGACGAGGTCCATCTCATGACCCTGAGTGAGTTCAACTTGAAAAGACACTACAGACACTCATTGCTGTTAACTGATTAACTTTTGAGAAAAAAAAACATTGATGCATCAATAATACTGATCAAAACATTTTTTAAAACAAAGGTTTTCCTACAAATTAGTGATCAATAATAAGGAATACCCTGTGGGAAAAGGCAAGAATATAAAGGAAGCCAAACATAATGCAGCTCTGCTGGCCTGGTCTGCTCTTACAGAGCGGTCTGACAGGGGCAGCGAGGTATGTAGTATTAGCTACACCCTCTGTGTCTGTTTTTTTTTTTCTTTCTTAAATTCACATTAGATGATTATTTCTAGCATCAAACACCTTTTCTGTGCATTTTAGATGTCCTTTGGGCCCACGGTGTCTGAAGACGATACACCATCTTCCACTGCATCATCAACTTTACAGTAAAAACTTAGCACTTAACATTAAAGAAAATAGAGATCAAATATATTATAACTTTATTTATCTGTACTACCAGTGAGTAATGGGTCATTTTGTCTTTTACTATATTCTTCTAGGTACTCCACTGCATCATCATCACAGGTCTGTCCTTTCATATTTAAAAGACAAATATGCAGAAGATAAAGTATATTCAATGTTTTAAAACGGCATTGCAAGAGCAGGAAAGCTTTGTTTGTGTTTCTCTCATTCGGTTTGGCAATCTGAGAAGCCCTCAGATTCTCAGATTATTTTGCTGTAAAGAGAGAGAATGTGTAGATAATATAGAAAACATTTTGTGGGGCGGCGTTTAGCTCACTTGGTAGAGCTGCCGCCCCATGTGTTGCGGCTACAGTCGGGACCCTCTCTCTCGACTGTGCTGTCAATTAAAAAGGCATGAAAAAGCCCCCCAAAAAATATACTTAGAAAACATTTTGTGGTGCATAGAAATGGTTTCGTCATGAGAGTGTAACCATGTGTATTTTTATTCTCTAAGGTCGTGAAAAACAAGATAACAAGTAATACATCAGTCCAGTCAAGGTAAGGAACTACAACTGTAGCCTATTTACAACAACCTGCAAATGTGTGTGCGCATACGACAAATAGCCACTACACATATTATTGCATATAAATGTGTTTTCCTGTCCAATGTTCATTTGACCAAATGTCTACATTCTGTTGTTAACTTGTACAGATTTACGTCAGAGTTTGACTCCATAGAGCCTCTGGGCAAAGGAGGCTTTGGTAATGTTTTCAAAGCAAGACGAAAACTCCTGGACAAGTATCATGCAGTCAAGATTGTCCGTGGTAACGAGTAAGTCAAGGTTGCAGTGCAACTTTTCAGTGTATACTTAAACATTTATTTATAGTATTCCTGGTACATGAATGTTTTGGTAAAAGATGCAGACATTAAGTAATTTTTATGTAATTCTTTGATCAGAAAAGCTCTGCGAGAGGTAAAGGCATTATCAGACCTTCAACATCAGAACATCGTTCGATACTACGACTGTTGGATGGAGGACTCAGAGTACGAGCATCCCAGTTCAAAACACAGATCTGGGTAAGTCTCATCCTCACATAATGTAACGGTATTCTACTTATTGTATTTATTGAAAATTCAACAATCACAATTATCATTTTGTTTAGGTTTGACACTGATTCGGAGTGTCTCTACATTGTGATGGAGCTATGTGACAAAACACTGCGAGCCTGGATAAAGGAGACAAATACGAAGAGTCTGGACTCCTCAGAGAGAAGAGAAAGTAGTCTAATGATTGCACAACAAATAGTCAGTGGTGTAGAGTACATCCACTCCAGTAAACTCATCCACAGGGACCTGAAGGTGAGGCACAGTCGACTCAACGTCTTGGGCTTTTTTATTAATGCAAGTGCACTTTTAATTTTTGCCTAGAAGTGAGGAAAAATAGTATCTGGATATTTTTGGTGGCAACATTGTTTATGCTTGATTTTTATGACTCTGTTGCTCAGTCAGTTTGATGACAATCCCATACTGCAGGAATGAAAATGATTAAAGTGAAACGAACAGACATAGCTTTATCCTATTAGATTTAAAAGATATTGACAAAGTTCTCTTTTTAAGGTGTAATTTGCAGTGCTACAAGGAGGAATATATGACTGTGCTAATGCAAAACTTTGGATATCATAAAATTAGCACAAAATATCATCACATACTGTGAGCTTGATGTTAAGTAGTTTCAGTTTCTGCTTTTGTTTCAATGGTTAGCCTGACAACATCATGTTTGGACAAGATGGAAAAGTGAAGATTGGGGACTTTGGTCTGGTCACAGCTGACGCTGACGGTGATGATGAAAACCTGATGGAGAGGACGAACAGTGGAACTCCGTCTTACATGGCTCCTGAACAAGTGAGATGATCTATGAATTTGTGAGGTTAAATACTGCATGAGTGAATTTGAGTTAAATACTGCAAAAATTGCAGTAAAGCAGAAGTAAGCGATCCGGTCGTTTTGGGTAATGCTGCGTTCCAGGCAGGCTTTTGAAACCGTAAATTACAGCTTCAACGCACAACTTACGACTTTGTAGCGTTTCAGGCAACCCACTCGTGTTTTTCCGAACCTGTTTTACCGGTGAAAGTGCACTATAACGGCCACTCGTAACTTCCGACCCGTGAACTCGCACCAAATCGAACTGGTACGACTTCACAGGTCAGAAAAACACAAGTTACGAGTTTCCTTGAACGTACCATAACAGTCCTCGTCCCTACGTCACCACATTCACGGCGTCCCTTGGCTGCACATACAGCCCTGCATGCCGTTCTCTCTCCTCATTGGATAAAAACTGTAGGATACGATAAATGTTTTCTCCTCGGCTCAGAGCAGAGCAGAGTGACTGACAGACCCGTGTTTCGGTCCAAACACTCTATGTAAGTGATTGCTGTCGGAAGATTTAACTATTTAAGACTTATATTAACACAAATATATCACTTACTTCTGCTTTAAGTGATTTAATTGTGGGTGGATGTGTTGTATAACAGTATCCCATGCTAAATACCATTACCTAGCCACTAGCTGCTCCAAGTATCTTGGAGAATTGTCTGAGTGTCTTTTGTCTATTCTGCTAAGGCCAGACTAACTCTCTGAAGTTGAGATCAGGACTCTGGACATAGATATAGATATAAATATAAATATAGATATAGATTACATTGTAGTATGAGTTATAAAATATGAAAATATAAAATATATGGATAGGTTACTTATGAAATAATTGTGAAATAGCTCCAACTTTTTTCTCATCTTTTTGTCATCTTTACTGACTTTATACTTTATTAGTCCATTATTTAAAAAGTGAATTGTAAATGAAAAGACAGACAATAATTTAACCCAATTTACAAAAGCAACCAGTTAAATCTGTTACGATAAGACCATTAAGAGGACATAATATGCTGCTTTAAAAACTTGTTCATACTGCATTTTTATTTTATTACAGAGGAGTACAAAGAACTATGACAGAAAAGTGGACATATTTGCTTTGGGGCTGATTTTCTTTGAGCTTCTCTGGACACTTTCCACTGGCCATGAAAGAGTAGTGGTGAGTCATTCATGTGCAGAACTTAAAATTGTGTTACAGATGTCTTGACAAAGTTACCACATCTCTTATACAAATAAGCAACTAACTTAATACCAGGACAGATTCATTTTCAGAATAGTATGTATGTAAATTGGTTTAAATACCTGATATGATCAGTTTGTTAATTTTTAAGAATCAATTTTACTTCATCTTTTGCTTGTTTCTTTGCCCTGTTTAATGCAACATAAACATACTGAATCATCCCAGGCTAACTAAATATGCTTTTTTTGCATCTTCTACATAAACACCAGATTTTTGAGAAGGCCAGACATCAGAAGTTCCCCAAAGAGTTTGGAGAAACCTTCTTCCAAGAGGTAGGTGATATTCTTTTTATTCTAACCACATGAAACAGCATTTCCCACAGCATGGCAGTCACAAACAGTCGACACACGCAGCTTGAATCCAGGTTTTGAAACGTTTAAGTTGGTCCTCTGACTGAGAAAAGTCCACATGTGGGAATTTCTGTTGAGTGTTGCTTTATGACTGATTTTATCATTGTTGCTTCAGAGCTCTCAGGTGATGGTGATGTTATTTTTTATTGTTTTTAATACAGAAGCGGATGATAAAATCAATGCTGGACAGGATTCCAGGAGACCGACCTGAAGCAAGTGAACTGAAGGCAAAGCTGCATCGGTTGACTCAGACTCCGATGCGTCAGCAAAATGTCACTGTCTAATAAACACAGGAGATAAGTCCTGTCAGAAATCATGGGAGATTTGGAAATCATGTCAGTGAAACCATGAAATGGTCTGATATGCTGTTGTTTTATGACTAATGGTTAATTTCTGCACTTAAATACCACTTTAACCAGAGATCAGTACAAAGTGCCTGATGTTCAGGTAGCCTACACACATTCTCACTTATCTATTTTAATGTAATGTGAATGAAGCATGAATTCAAATCAATTTTAAGATCATTGTTTTAAAACATTACATTTATGTACACTCTTGTTCATGATAATCACGTGGTGGGTAATTTCATCTCCAACAGCTGACTTTCTATTCTGTTTTGTACTCAGTGTTGTATAAATGTAACTTGAGCAATGCAGCAGCCTTCCTTTTGTCTCCTGTTGTGTACATGTGTGTGAAGATGGCTGTCCACCCATTCAGGCAGATACATTAACATCCTATACTGAACCTCACCCATGTACATCTTCTGTCTTATAGAAATGTTTGCCATATTTATGTAAAAAAAAATTTTTTTTAAAGCAACAGACGGAGCAATAAAAGTTAAACAGTGCTATGGCCAGTCATACCTATAATACCCTTTAGGTACCACAGTAGAGTATTGTCAACCAAGAAAAGCAAAGTTTTGAGTTTTCACATAATACTGTACAGACTGATTGTTATTAGTGACAAACATACAGATCCGTCAAAGAGTTTAATACATGAAGTAGTATAATTTACTTCACATTGTTCCATAATTAGGCTACATGTGTGAAAGAAGGACAAATGGATGAACAACCAAGTTTAGGTGTACACAGGAGAAATGCTGACAATACCCAAACAGACAGGATTCAAACAATGAGCTTTACAGTAATAATTGTGAGGGAACTGGCACAAATTAGCCTCAAATTAAACAAAATGTTGGTTGCAAAGGAGACCACAAAATATAGTATGGTGATCGTAGTGATGATAATAAATCTCTGCAGAGAGATGAGGGGTAAGTGGCAAAAGCAGTGGGCAAAAAGAGTGAAAAGTGGGAGAGAGTGGTGTGCAGAAATGGCCCTGAGATAAAACATTTATAAAAACACAGATTTGGATACAATGAAGACACACAAGAACATGTGAGTCAGACTCAGACATAATTAATGTGATTCACAATAATAATTAAAGCATTTACAGTAATTAGTGTGATTGAAATGACAGTCACACTCCAGATGACAGAGGAACAGGTGACATGAACCACAAATTTACTTCAAACAAGAAGACAGACCACGCTGAAGTTTGCTTCTAATTGGTAAATTTTGCACCTCATAATGCTAAGTATTTTTCTGCATTTGGACTAGGTCCTGGTAAAAAAAAAACACAAAACTTGAACGGGTTTTTGTTGGGCGAGTTTTTAAAAATGCAGTTTCCTATCATGATGCCAAAACCTGAATTGTGAGATAACTTCAGCGTCAAATAATGAAAGCAGATAGGTGGTGGAGTGGGGCTGTGATTGGGAGTGTCGAATCTCAGTCGAGAACCCAAACAGTAGGGAAATAATAGAGGAAGGAATTAAACAAAGGATGTATGGGAATGATTTTAAAAGAGTTGGAACATTTTAATTTGTGTATGTGTGTGTCTTGTCCACACTCCAGAGCAGAAGGGGGCGGTAATGCACACAATGCTGCATGCCAACCCCCGGACCGAAAAACAAAAAGAAGAAGAGTAGCATCCAACCAGGGAGAGCAGAGGGAACTTTAAAGGGGCAGCATTACGCTGGACAGCACACAGCCTGACGGACACACGACAAGAAGGGAGCTTTAAACTTGCCGCAGTGAGCAGCCGAAAGTGAGTGCATTCAAAGCTTCGCGCTGCGACATGGAGCAAGAAAGAAAAACATACGTCGCTGAACTGAAGGAGTTTGCACGACGAACAGGCTCAGAGCTGAAGTTTGACTCCGAGGGACAAGAACGCACAGAAAGGTATGAGGCATTTTATGTCGCTACATGTGGCTACTACAGATAGAGGTGTTGATGCTAGTAAGCTAACTGGCTAATGCTGCTGATGTTGGTGAAGTCTAGCACTCATCGGCGCCGCTCGTTCGCTTTCTTTCTTTCTTTTACGTGACAACATAGAGAGCCTGCGACGGGCATTGGCACACAGCTGTGTATGAATGTAGCCTACATGTTGTCATCTTGACAATAAATTTTACCAATCCTTCTCCAGGTTCATCGTGAGGGCGGTGTTCAATGGTCACCCCTTTCCAGTTGGTGTTGGGGAGACCAGATGGAAAGCCAAGGAGAATGCAGCTAAAAGTGCCTTGAGAAGTTTGAACGGGAGAGAAATGGTATGATTATTGTTTGTTAAAAATGTAGGAATGTGTGTCCATGTGTAAAATACCATAAACTGAAGCATCCTTGAATTTATTTAGAGAAAAAAAGCCAGTCACTTAACCCTCTATGGCATGATTTTTTGTTTTTTTGGGGAAAAAAATATTTCACCCCATTTTTGGGAGCTTGGAGGTCCCTGATAAGCAGTAGTCGAGTTGTAAAAAAAATAATTTAGGGGGGATAGTCAATTTTTTTCATACAAACAATACCAAAATAAGTGTTTAAAATGATCAAAAATACCTTTTACATGTTCATACATATGCATAGCCTATATTTTTTTTATTTTAAACAACTGCTAATTTAAACATGTTAAGTGATATTCAACTGACTGTAAAATGTGCAGCTGTGTGTCTGCTTCTGAAGCGGCTGCCCCTCCCCCCCTTCCCTCCCTCAGAGACAAGGTCACATGCACTTCAAAACCACTTATTATTGGACAACATAGACATATCTGGGGATATTTTAAAACACCATGCCATAGAGGGTTAAGCGAGTATACTGTATTTTAATTTTGCTTTCAGAAAGAAAATCCACCAGGAAATGTGGCCAAAAATCAGAAAGGTTACACTGAATATGGTCAGTGTGGTAGGGTGGCTGTGAAGCCTCTGGGATCAAGACTTGGACCAAATAATGCTACCCTGTAAGTCTCCACTCTGCATCCTTATTTCCTTATAGTCTGCATTTAAAATGCATTGAAAAAAGTTTGACCAATCTTGTGTACTGTAGCTCTGTGGTGGATGAGGAGTACCCAGCTGCCTCTGGGAAAACAAAGGGGGAGGCCAAGGAGGAGGCAGCACTGCATGTATATTGTGACACATCTGGCAGTAAAGCTACTGAGGTGAGTTGTAATACACACCAGTCTCTCCTGGTTTAGTATCAGGAATCAGAAATAATATGCAAACCAAATTATTTTGAAATCTGCTGTGAAAAATGGTGCAATGCACAAGTTGAAGACTCTGTGTGTGTTTCAGGCGTCGCTCTGTGCAACTGTGTGTGATGAAGGTGTCCAAGCCAAGCGGTCCTCACCACAAACTAAACTGTAAGACACTGAGCAGTATGGTTTGATACATATGTTTGACAAATATATGTTGCGTGTTTTTCTAATGTCTCTCTTTTTTTATTGTCAAAGAGTGTTCTGTGATTCAAGAAATGTGGAAACAGACACAAGGGACTCGGTTGTTTTCTGCGATTCACCAAACCAACCCAAGGTTCAGCTTTGTTTACAACTTTCTGACTTTATTTGATATTTTGCCGAAATGTTGCTTTCATATTTTAATGGTCTAATTTATCTTCCAATTACAAAGGATCCAAATCCTGATGTGATGCCCAAAAGCCGGTATGTCACCGTCTGAGGTTACAGTAGATGATATTGCAACAAACATTATTATCAGAATGTGACATTATGCTGCTAATAATTCATTTTCATGTTTTCCTAGAACTGCAGCAAATATGCAAAACATCAGTGGAGACAGCAAAGAGGTAAAGTAGAGATTTAAATCAATCCAGTTTTTTAACAGTATAAACACTTTATGAACTTTGTAGTTGTAGTGCTTGAGACCATTTAAGGGGTGGGGGTTTAGAAGGGGCTGGAAGTGTGCTTTTTGTTTGTCCACTTTGTTTGTCTTTTCTCTTTATAGTACTATTACTATTGTTTGGAATATGTTTATGTGTTTATACTGTTTTTTTTTTGTTTTTTTTAATTTAAACACTAAATCTTGTTTTGTTTTGTTGATGAAGGATATGTTGATTCCTGAAGAACTTATCACAGGCAGTGATCTGAGTGGCGTGATGTCGGCGACATCAGAAAACTCCAGGTAAGGAAAGTTTAAGGTGTAGTTTGGGTTTGTGTGAGGTGGTCATCAGACAGTTCATTATCTGATGACGATGGTATGTGTTACTGTGAACAGGGCCACAGGAAAGAACTGTTTTTGTTTTGTTTAGTTTTTTGTTTTTTTTAAGGACACAATGTAGTTCAGTACCTATTTAAACATTTTTTTTTTAAGTATATTTTTTTGGCTTTTTTGCCTTTATTTGATAGCACAGTGAGATAGACAGGAAAGGGGGAGGCAGAGAGAGGGGGAATGACATGCAGGCAATGTCTGCCCGACGGGGATTCGAACCGGGGACACCTGCATTGAGGACTGTAGCCTCTACATGGGACGGCCGCCTTAACCACTGCGCCACGCACCGCCCCCCTATTTAAACATTTGCTTCATATAAAATATTTTCAGCATTTTATTTTTATGTGAAAACAGCACTTGTTCCTACTTTTCAACCACTGAACTACCATACTACTATGCACAAGCACAACTGCTTTAGGTTTCTTTCTGATTTACTCACAAGATCTGCTGCTGCAGTGTAATAGCCTACAGTGCACATCACCCAAATATCCCTTTGAAACATTAAAAGTATAAAAGTATAGTATATTTACTATGGTGTTCAGTCAATCTGTATGATGTGTCGATCTTCTCATCTTTTCATTCCACAGTAAGACATTTACAACTTTATTTGACTGCAAAGAGCGCCTCGGCAAAGGAGCCTTTGGTTGTGTCTACAAGGCAACACAGAAACTGCTGAACAAGGACTTTGCTGTGAAGATTGTCCCCTGTAAAGAGTATGTAAAGTATACAATGTTTAGTTTTTTGAATAGTTTTCTATATGTATTACAATCTCAAGATGCAACACAGGACAAAAGGTTTTATCAGATGTTCTCCTTACTCCTTAGGAACAACAGATCTTTGAGAGAGGTGAAGGCGCTGTCTGACCTCCATCACCCCAACATTGTCCGGTTGTTCTCATGCTGGACGGAGGACACAGGATACGGACAGGAAACGGACAATTCGGACGACGGCTACACCACAACAGAGTAAGTCTCATCTACCAGCAGGGCTTGAAACTAGCAGTCGCCACTCGCCATTTGCGACCCTCTGTGGTGAGACATATTTTTAGCTGTCTCGCCACTTGGCTAGCTAGAAAAAATGAGACTCCCAATTATGTTGTGCTCTGGCTGAAGGCGAAGGTGGCTCGCGGCCTCTGCGCCCTCTCACCCTCGGGAGTGAGACAGCAACACACCTCACATAGACCATGGCGCAGAATCAAGACCAAACGCCACAAATTGATTCTGCTATTTTTTTTTCTCTCAATGCAACATCGTTCCATTCATTCATCTCTGCATAGCGCTCTTACACAGACACACACACAGAGACAAGCGTGCATGCATGCCAGTGGTGCACGGTAAAAACTAAACTTATCAACCAGCATATCCAGTGTTTCCCATTAATTAACGAGTCTAACCCTAACCCAACAGGTGTTAAGTTGTTCTTTGAAACACTGACTCAGTAGAGGTGGATTAATTCACTTATACGTGTATTTGTCTTTTCTCACGTTTCTAGGTCATCCAGTAATTCATTGCCAAAGTTCCTCTATATTCAGATGGAGTTATGTGGTGGTGAAACGCTTAGAGTGTGGATAGATGAGAGAAATGCACAGAAAAAATCAAGAGGAGACAGGAGGAGACGGGACAGCCTGGTTGTTACTCTGCAATTAGTCGCAGGAGTTGAGTACATTCACTCCAAGAACTTCATCCACAGAGACTTGAAGGTGAGAGGAAGTGGATAAAATCATTTATTATATCCCATCAGTCATGAAGCCACATCATCAATTGTTGCATGTCTTTCCTCTGGTTAGCCTGCCAACATCCTGTTTGGACAAGATGGAGAGGTGAAGATTGGAGACTTTGGTCTGGTCACTGATGAGAACGACGACGATGCTGGGAACCTGATTAAGAGAACCATGTGCCAAGGAACCCGATCTTACATGGCCCCTGAGCAGGTGAGATATTCATGGACATCATCAGGTTTCTCAGTATCATTAAATACTGGTATACAGTGCCTATAGAAAGTAATCATACCCCCTTGAAATAGCTAGAATATTTGTCTTACAGCCTGAAATCAAAACCCATCAAAAGTAATCTGTGACAACAGCAAACTAATGGAAAAAGTTAATGACAGTTCTGAAAATTGACAAAAAAGTGGAAAAACTAGAATATCAGGTAGGGCTGTGTGATAAATCGTTAAATTACGATCTTGATTCACACCTACATGTGATCTCAATCCTAAATGGCAAAGATTCTCAATTTAAAGGGCAAGACGGCGTGGCTTGGCCTTGAAGGCATTTATTATATCATCAGAGTCCAGTTTCTCCGCGAGCTCTTTTTCAAACATGAGCAGCGAGATGCTATTCAGTCTCTCAGTGAGCATTGTAGCTCTGCTGGTGGATTTTATCCGGTTCACAACTGAAAACAGGCGCTCCACAGAGCAACTTGTAACAGGCAGTGTTATCAGAATACGCAGTAAACAGTTCATGTTGGGGAAAAAAACATCTTTGTCACATGAGTCCAACACTTCAATAATGGATGGGAACTGATGTCCCCCGTCCACTTTACGTTTGATCAGTTGCCCAGACAGTCACTTCAGCGGCCTCCAAACCAAGTCCATAATGCCGGCTCGGCGCACGCAATGCGTCCAGTCTGAACCAGGCAACAGGGAGGCAGCAGCCTTCATTATTATAAGAGTCACTCTGAAAACGATTGTTAAGTTTGACCAGCTGTCTGTCAAGGATCATAATCCACTGGACAGCTTGGAAAACGCAACAAGAAGAAATATGAATCTTTTGGTCTGTAGTTGTTGCAGGAGAGACTCTGCGTCTATTTTAGTCTGACCTGACCCCTCTGCAAACTCACTCAGTGTTTCTAATATGACATCATACAACGTTAAAACTCGGCTCACAGACTCTGATTTTGAACTCCACCTAATATCTGTGGAGCGTTGGGTGCGTTGGGGTGAATTTCTTCTTGGATTGAAATGATGCAGTGAATTCACAACATCAAAAAAAGTGGCCACAGTGGGAGACACTTTTGAAGCTGTCGAAAGCACCAGGTTCAGGCAGTGAGAGTGGCAGTGTACATACTAGGACTGTCAATGAATGGCAGAAATGAGGTTGTATATCCCCTCTTAATAAAAATCAAATTTCTATTTTTTACATTATTTCTCCAAAAATCAATACAAAGAGATGGACTTTATAGCGGTACCCTGTATTCATTATCAGCGCATGCCAAACACGTTTTTTTTTTTTTGATCAAGGTATTTTTATTTAGTTTTACAAGTTATAGTTTACAATTTAACATAAGTTCAACAGAACACACAGGGAGAAAAAACAAACAAACCGTAAATCCCATCCACCCCCCACAAATATCAGACATACAGAGTTCACATTATGAAATACATAGTTCAATATACAGAACTCATATAGCCAGATAACAAAAAACAAACAACAACAACGACAAAAAAGAAATACAATAATAAAGATGACTGAGGACGACAACAACAGAGGTTTACAGTACTATATTGTCTGCCTCCATATCTTCAACAAACATTAAGAAAGGCTGCCATATGTTATAAAATTTTCTAGTAGACCCCCTGATTGTGTATCTGATCTTCTCCAACTTGATATGGTACATGATTTCCCTAACCCAATGACTGTATGTTGGAGGTGCTGGGTCTTTCCATTTCAATAATATCAGTCTCCTAGCTAGGAGAGAGCAGAAAGCCACCATTATTCTTTCCCACATCTCTAGATGGGAGTCTGAGTTACACCAAAAAGTGCAATGAATGGAGACGGTGCAAGCCTTTTTGCAAAGATCTTAGAAAAGGTCTCAAAGATGGGCTGCCAGAAAGCGCAAAGCTTTGGACATGTCCAGAAAATGTGTAGGAGAGTGGCTGGATCTCGCCCGCATCTATCACAAGTGGGGTCTATATCAGCATTGATCTTAGAGACTTTTACTTTAGACCAGTGCAGACGATGTACAATTTTAAACTGAATGACAGCATGTCTAAGACAGATGGAAGATGAAAAAAAATTCCCTGTATTATTTTGTGCCAAGTGTTGTCTGTGATTTGCTCATTTAAATCTGTCTTCCATTTATTTTTGAGGAGGTCCAAAGGCATCAAATTATGAGAATATAGTATTTCGTATATTTTGCTAATAGTTCGTTTTCTGACTAGTTTACAATCAAATTATATATATATATATATATATATATATATATATATATATATATATATATATATATATATATATATATATATATATATATATATATATATATATATATATATATATATATATATAAAAATAAAAACTTGGGCAGTATATTCATTTTTACTGTATTAATTCTTCCACCCAGAGAGAGAGGCAGGGGATCCCATCGTTCAATATCCTGATTTAAGTTTGATAACAGGGGCTGATAGTTAGCAGCATAAAGATCTTTATGTTTATCTGTAATCCATATGCCGAGGTATTCGAATTTTTTGGGGCTAATTTTAAAGGGGAGTGAATTTAAGGATGTCTCATCATTACTAGTGCCAACAGGCATCAGCTCACTTTTTTGAACATTGACCCTGTAGCCGGATAGTTTGCCAAATTCTTTTAGTAATACCATTAGCTTAGGAAGACTCAAAAGGGGTTGTGATATATAAAGTAGCATTTCGTCCGCGTAAAGCGAGACTTTGTGCTCCTCCCCTGCTCGGTGAATTCCTCTGATATCAGTATTTTGCCTCAGAGCTAAAGCTAGTGGTTCCATTGCAACCGCAAAAAGAAGCGGTGACATGGGGCATCCCTGTCTTGTACCACGTTTAAGCTCGAAGAAAGGGGACAAATTATTATTAGTACGAACAGCAGCCATTGGAGAAGTATATAAAAGTCTGATCCATGATATGAATTTATTGCCAAATCCAAACCTCTCTAGTGTGCTGAAAAGATAGCCCCACTCCACCCGGTCGAACGCCTTTTCAGCATCAAGTGAGAGGACGACCTCTGGCACACCAGGTGGAGAGGGGCTATAAAGAATGTTAAAAAGGCGTCTGACATTGAAAAAAGAGTAACGGTTCTTAATAAAGCCTGTTTGGTCAGGTGATATAATGGAAGGAAGAACCCCTTCTAGTCGGCGTGCCAGAACCTTGGCAAGGATTTTTGCATCCGTGTTAAGGAGAGAAATTGGGCGGAATGAATTGCACTCTAGATCCACTCTAATGATTCTTCAAAAACTGACATTAGTAAAGGGGCAAGTTGGTCTGAGAATTTTTTTGAAGAAATCTGTCGGATATCCGTCCGGCCCTGGGGACTTGCCGCTTTGCATAGATCTGATTGCAGATATTATTTCCAGGGCCGAGAAGTCTTTCTCCAATGAATCAGCTATGTTTGGGTGTACGGATGGAACATGTAGGGATCTTAAAAAATCCTCCAACACTGAGGGTGCAGTTGGACATTCTGATGTGTAATACTTGATAGAAATTTTGAAAACAGGAGTTAATTTTGAGGCTATCTGTACACTTTGAACCTTGTTCATCATTGATTGCAGGTATAGTCTGATTGGCAGTTCTTTGTCGTAACTGATGTGCGAGAATACGTCCAATTTTTTTTCACTATGTCAGGAGATGGTTGATGGCTATATAACATATCTAGTTCCAGGATTTGATCTGTTAGTTCTTTAAGGCGCACTGTATTTGTTTTCTTCTTATTTGCGCAATAAGAAATGATTTGGCCTCGTAGATAAGCTTTTAAAGATTCCCATATAGTTGAATATGACATTCCTGGCGTTTGATTAGTGTCAAGAAAAAATTGTATTTCAGATGAAATAAAGTTGGTAAAAGACTCTTCTGACTTCATGTTTGGTAGACGAGAAAAAAAATTTGAAAAGAATTCTGGATTGTCCCAGTTTGGTGCATAAATATTGACCAGGATGACCAGAAATGAAAAAAGTTGCCCTGTCACAATAATGTAGCGCCCTGCAGAATCAGAATCGACATTAGCCATTGTAAATGGTATATTTTTATCAATGAGGATGGCTGCCCCCCTAGTCTTTGTGTGGAAATTAGAATGATAAACTTGTCCTGACCATCCTCTTTTTATTCGGAACAGGTCCGTTGTGCGCAAATGCGTCTCCTGAAGAAACGCAATATCGGTCTTAAGTTGTTTTAAGTGTGTAAATACCTTTTTTCTCTTAATTGGATGGTTAAGTGACTTCACGTTCCAACTCACAAAGTTCACTGATGAGAGTCCATCCAGCCCTCTAGTAGAATTAGGATCAGTCATAACCTACTAAGTAAGATATTTAGTGCCCTTGAAATTTACATCTGGCTGAGCAAATAGAAAGGAAGAAAGACATACATAAAATAAATCCAAGAAATAAACAAGTCTGGTATAATCCCACCCTCCCCCACCCCACCTAGTGCCTTGAGAAACAAGGCGAACATGGTACCCCTCAAGAACAAATCCACACATTTGTGTTTGTGTTGGGGAACTCTATAGAGCCAACTGTTCAGGCTCCCATCGAACGCTTCATGAAAACCAATTCAGCGCATTGTTATTGTAGTATTACAACATCTGCTATGTGTTCAAGTAAAAGAAAGGGAAAAGAGGAAAAAAAAAATTTAAACCTCACATCTCTTATGGAATCAGTAGTTTAAAGGTGTTAAAATTAAACACTGTGGATTAGCCATCATATAAAATTAAAGAAAAAAAAAAATTGTAATCAACAGAAATATATTCAATCAGACAAATCCTTTCACTATATGGCAACCTTTAAGTTGTAAGAAAAACAAAAACAAAGAACTATTAGGCTACAGTAAGCCTATGAATAAAGGTAATCAGCATTGACAAAGAAAGGAGAGAGAGAGAGAGAGAGAGAAGGGGTCTCTTGGTCCAGTCATTTTACATTTGTTTTCCAACATTGACAGCAGAAGCTGGTGAAACTGTAACAGTCTAACAACAGTGACATTAGTCCACTGGATGCAGCCAGTTTAGCTGCCTTTCCACGGATGAAAACAGATAAAGTATTGTCAGAATAGCTGAAAACACGAAAACAGTCTCACTCACGCTCCCCGGCGGGGATGATGTGGCTCCTCACGTAGGTCATCGCTTTTTCAGATTAGTCGATGTTTTAATGTACTGCGCGCTTATTAACTTAAAATAAAAAGAAGTTAGACGGGAGCTCAAACAAACACGTCCTACTCCATCGCCAGCTCAACAGCGCCCCTTGCCAAACACGTTTTGAACAGCTTACATTACACAAAACAAACGGCTACACAATGCAAATCAGCAACAAAAATTATGCATATGCTGTCCTGATCTGGCATGTCCACGCAATAGGTGTCACCACAAAGATCCCCCACTGCCATGAGAGCATCTTTTCGGACAGGTCTTTCATCTGGGGCCTGGTCATCATTATTCATTTACATATACACTAGCCAATAGGCCTAAATTACTCACCCTTTCTATGAGAGACCATTCGTTGGTAGTCAGCTCCATGTTTGACAGTTTCTTCTCGAAGATCACCGCGGACACAGCTGCTTGCTGCTCTGATGCACGTTTGATCATGTCAAACATGCTGTTCCACCTCGTTGGACAGTCGTTTATCAGCTGCTGGATTTTCAACCCCAGATGTCGTTGTTTCTCCTGGAGAAGACAGTTGTCTGTGCTGGATTTATTGAAATGTGTTGCAGCCACTTTCAGCCTGCTTATAGTTGTTTCGATGGCTCTGACAGCGAGGCCTCTCCGCACAGCCAAGTTGATGGTGTGCGCCAAGCACGGCACATTAACGGTTTCCAGATGTATCTCAATTGCATTATCCGTAGTAACAGCAGTCAGGTGCTCCTTTTTGATTCCGTATTCTTCCAAGATGCATTTAATGCACTCGCCTACATTCGCTGCTGTGTGACTTTCCTTCAGCTCTTTCGTTTTGAGTACACAGTCACGCATTTCCCAGTCATCGATCCAGTGGGCTGTCACTGTGACATAAGATTTGGTTGCGATGGAAGTCCATCCGTCTGTTGTAATCGCCACGTCTCTGTCCTTCAATGACTTCTTTATTTTGTCTGTGGTGCTCTTGTGGGGTTTTGCGATCGATCTGTGAGTGTTGCCCGCGTGGGGACGCGGAACCTCGGCTTGAGTTCCCGACTATATTCCTTGAAGCCCCCCCCCCCCCCCCCTCAACAATGCTGATGGGCTTCATATCTTTGCATATGAAATAAACCAATTTCGTCGTGGGCCTGCTTGTTGATGGAGAGGGAGAAACATCCTCCTCAGTTGTCGAACTTGTGTCCTGCTAGGACAGGCTAGTAGGCTATGCATTAAAGGGATAGTTCACTCAAAATTGAAATTTCACTCATCTACTCACCCTCATGTCGACTGAAGGTTGGGAGAAATTTCAGAGTCCTCCGTGCCTTCTCGGAGTTACAGGGGGGCTCGGCGCAGCACTGCCATATGACAGTAGCAAACGGGCCTCACTTTTCTTCGTCCTAAAAGACACACCAAAAAACATCCAAATACCTCCACACAGCTCGTCTGTAATGTCCCTCTTGTATTGAAGCCCCAACATGTTCCGGAAAAAATTGAATAAGTCTATATTTTAAGCTTGTTTGTAGCGGAAGCTCCCAGTGTTGCTCTGCCGGAATCTTGGGCGATTTGTGGAGCCGTGAACTGGGTGTCAATGCAAATCGCACAAGATTTGCACAGACACAGGCAAAGCAGTGAACTGAGACACTGGGAGCTTAAATTTCTCATGTCGGGGCTTCAATACAAGAGGGACATTACAGACGAGCAGCATGGAGGTATTTGGATGTTTTTTGGTGTGTCTTTTTGGACGAAGAAAAGTGAGCCCCGTTTGCCACTGTCATATGGCAGTGCAGTGCTGCGCCGAGCCCCCCTGTAACTCCGAGAAGGCACGGAGAACTCTGAAACTCCTCCAAGCCCTTAGTCGACATGAGGGAGAGTAGATAATGAGTGAACTATCCCTTTAATGTTGGCTGTCTTATCAGCCATTAGCCGCAGCTAGCGGTTAAAGGCTGACGTTATAACTTTAACAACGTTACCAGGCAGGGTGACCAAACGTCCTCTTTTGCCCGCAGACATGTCCACTTCTCATGTCCTGTCTGGGGCGTCCATTAAAAAAAAATGAAATCATGATGAATATGTCCGGTGTTCATTGTTTTTCACGGGACCGTGGACCCTGACGGATTAAATTACCAGATGTGGTCCGACGCACGGAGGCTGAAGTCTGGACCCGGTACCGGCCCGTTGAGAAGTTACATGTAGAAGCCCAGACAGATCCGTGGTCATGTAGGAGCTCAGAGGAACAGACAAACAGCCCAGAGAGAGAGAGAGAGAGAGAGCGAGCGAGCTCCCCCTCCTTGAGCAGATAGGAAAGACAGTAAAGAAGTACTACTTGCCCATCATCACCGCAGCACTGGCTGAATCTCTGAGGTCCTGCACATCAAGCTTGTAACGGGCCGACCCGTGGTTGTTGGAGGGAAAAAAGGACTCATATTGTTCACGCGGCTTGAACCAGCGCGTCCACACACCGGTCCGGTTGGGTCATCCATGCTCACTTAACCCAAAGAACAGCAAGGCAGCCCAGTCCAGAGAGCAACAAAGAGGAACAGAGAGAGACGGCAGAGGTGTGTGTGTGTGTGTGCCTGCGCCTGCTGTAAAAGATAGGCTAATTCTATAATCATAGAAGGCTGAAAATCTCAGGACACATCTGCTCCAATTATTCAGCAGTGTAAAGCTAAGGGCTGTGTGGGCCTTCCAGCAAACTGTCTTCTTTATTACCTAGTTCCCACATTAGCGCCGTCATGTTCTTTGTTTACAAACGGCACGTTGTGCTGCATTCACGTATTGGCGGAAGTTCCCAGTTCCTGGTTTGCAAGCCGTCCTTTCGAACTTTTTATGTTCGTGTTTCTATGGTTTATATGTGTAACATGAGTAATGGGTAAAATATTGTGGATAAGACGTTATTAAATCATGTCGGCAACTACCAAAATTATGACCGAGTTGTTTTCCGACATGAGGGAGTATTCTGATGATTTTTTTCAGTCAGAAAGTGGTTTTCCGATTATACCAAGGCCACTTGAACGCAGCATTCACTGCAGGCAGTTCAGGTCCCATGTAATAGTGAGAACAGAGCGCTCGGTTAAGAAAACGACCCACACCGAAGGCCAGGGCTGACAAAAATAGGATCTTATCGGGCCGATAAGTTAATGATATCAGAATTTTTGGAATGACGTCATAATTTCCTGATCTCGGAATAATATATATCGGAATAAGGAAAAAATACATGAAATCAAAAACGATCTGCCTTTTTCCTTTTGTTAACATGCTGTGTTCTGGTTTTACCACAGGAGAGGGAGACGACTTATGACCGAAAAGTTGACATTTTTGCTTTGGGCCTGATATACTTTGAACTTCTTTGGAAAATCTACACTGGTCAGGAAAGGGAAGAGGTGAGTTGTTTACAATACAAAGTTGTGTGTCATTAAAGTGCCTGTGGTGTAATTTCAAAGATATCAGGTGTGTGAAGCTGTGTTTTTGTCACTTCCAGGTTTGGAAAAGTGCCAGACAACAGAATCTTCCCAAGGACTTTTTAAGCAACTTTCTTGAAGAGGTTTGTCAACATTTTATCAATGTATTTATAATGGACCCCATCAATATGAAATGTGCTCCTAACTAACATGTTACACATGAAATTAGTGTGTTTACTAGGGATTCACTCCAATTGCTTTGTGGCATGTCTACACAGAGTGCATGTCAGCTATATCTCCCAAAATATCTTAAGTAAATAATAAGAAAACAACCTTTTATAGCTCCAATGTACCCATGTGGCAGATACCGTGATGAAGTAATACAGTTTCAATTGATTGCTTAGTAGCTGTTTTTTTACTATTAATATTATTGTATTTCAGTTCCTCATCATAAAACCCATGCTGAGTGTGAAGCCACAAGACCGACCTGAAGCAAATGGCCTCAAGACAGACCTGAAGAAGTACAAGGAAAGACTCAACAGTCAACGCTCTTTTTGGTCTCACTGACAGATATTTGTGTAGGAATTACCCCCATCTAGCGGTGCGATTGCATATCGGAACGGATTCTTGACAACAGACGCTGCATGTAACAGGATAAACAAGCATCTATGTAAACAAGTGGTCCGCCAGCACGAGGCAAAACAATACAGGCCTGACAGTATGTTGTCATGGTGATGTCGTATTGTTTACCTGACCCACGTTTTACCGTCTTTCTCTCGTCAAGTAAAATGACATCCGGTTGGTTTGCCGACGGCGTCATTCAGGTGCCTGACTGCACCTGAATGCAACATCAGTGCCTCCGTCCTTCCTCACACTACACAGTGGTGACAGTTTTAACAGGCACTTCCTCGAAAACTTTCTCCCCGAGCCGACGGCTCCGCTGAGTTTCTATGGTTACCTACGGTCACGCTGCCACTGAACGTAAAAAATGGCGATGCAACATGGCAGCCTCGGTTCGGTGCATCGCCCACGAATGTATTTGTAACGACTTGTAACAACTCATTCTAAGGTACGAGAAAGCTTTCATAAATATGTATTTATGAAAGTGTGACAGTTGAGGGTCCTGTCACTATGCCTCCAATTACTCATGCACCTTGGCCAAGGGGATGTCCCTTTGCAGGGTATCCGCGGGGTCTTGAAAAGTATTAAAAGGTGATAAATCAATTTTGGGAAAATTAAGACCCTTAAAAAGTATTAAATAGTTTTTTCACAACTTTTTATAGTCTTAAATCTTGAAGGTATTTTTTCTGAATTAGCTGTCCAATAGTTTGAGTCCTAAAAAACATTAGTTTTTAAAATGAATAAATTCACACACTTTTACAAAGATGAACCAGTACATGAAAAAGAAAAGAAAATTGTTGTTTTTGTTTTGTTTTTTGATCAACTTTGCCTTTGATTTGTTATCCCAGCCTATTTTGAATTCTGGTGTTGTATCATAGTGGTCTATAGTCTTTATCACATCTAAAACTGTTAAGTTAAGTGTCACTGATGTAAATGGTTACAGCTTGAAGTGGCGGTGAGGTATTAAAAAATATTGAGAAGGTCTTGAAAAAGTCTTAAAAAGGTATTAGAATTAACTTCAAGATCCCTGTATATACCCTGCTTTGGCCAAGTGGTTAGCACACATGACTGTTCCCTGGGAGTCTGGGGTTCGGAGCCCGCCCAGGCCCTCTTCACCTTGCCACAAAAGCAATATTTGATTGTTTTGATTTTTGCTAATAAAAAGCCAAAGAAGTTACATACTGGGGCTTTTAAGTGTGTTAGATCGGAGTAGCCATCTTTTGCAGATGGTGTAACTTTTGACTGGTCAATTATACAATAGCTGACTGTGAGCCATATAAAGGTGAACCAGGTTGTAACCCTTTTTTTATTCATGTATTATATCATGAAATAAAATGTCTGTGTGTATTGTTTATACACGTGACTTATAGTCAACAAATCAAGGAATTATCTTTCTCGCACATAATATTCACACTGCCAATTGCATTTCTGCTCTCTGTTTTGCATGTTTAAAATCTGTTTGTTTTTTTCTGTTTTTTTCTATTGTTCTCGCCTTCGGGCACTCTGTCCCAAAACATGAACAAAGGAAGGTTGAAGACACACCTTTTTAATCAGGCTTTTAACTAATATTTTAAATTCTTATGTGGTTTTATCTTGGTTTACGTTGTTGCCTCTATCTTGTTTTTAAGATGATATTAATCTTTAATAATTGTATTTGTTTTATTTATCATTGGTACTATTTTATTTATCATCTTACGTATTTTTATCCTTTCCTTTTAACTACTCACTCTATCTTTTGTCAGGGTTTTTATCCTATCTTGTGTTTTTTGTTTTTAGCTTTTTTGTGTGGAGGGTGGGAGGTAGAGCTTTATTTGTAATTGTTTTTTCTATGTTTCTATTTCTTTGTGTAAAGCACTTTGGGTTGAATGTCCATGCATGAAAAGTGCTATATAAATAAAGTTTGATTTGATTTGAAACACTTCTGTGTAGCTATTATCACTTTAAGTACAAAGATAGGCAGAATGAGACAGTTCACCACGTGAGGACAGCCTTTTACTTCAACTTACTTTATCTTCAGTTTTGACTCCATGATTTCCATGTGTAGCCTACTGTCTGATGACCATTGTGTTTTGATGACAGCAACATGAGAGAAACAGGAAATGCATGATTAACAGGAAGTAATTTGCTAAACACATGCACTGTTGGATTTTGATACAAGTGAAAGGACAATCTACCAAATCACTTGTTTGATCAAAACAAAAACAAAGCTACCATCCACGTGTTAAAGCTCATTTGTGGGTAGAAGTCTCTATGGACTGACCTCACTGTTGTTGTTGTCTCTGATGAGGCCTGTAGGGGGAGCTGTGGCTCTGTGTGGTGGCTCAGACTCCGGGTCTCCTCAGCCTGTGGGTGAGAGGTTTATTCACAGTGAGAGGGCCAAAACCGAGGGAGCCGTGTGGCATTTAATCATGCCTCCGGCGCATGCTGGATGATTAGCATCTCTGTGGAAAACAACAGTAACAAGTGCCAAATGCAGGATCCCACACAATCACCTGGCAGTGGTGCACACAGTCACATAGGCCCTGGTAATCAGCACAAATCAGCTCCTGTGGCTCAGTATGGTAACCCAGCTATCACTGCTAACAGCCCTAATATTTGCCTAGTTTCCACGAATAGAGGCTGTAGGAGGACTGACAGTCTTCATCTTCATTGAAGAAACAGTTTTTTTTCTTAGTCGTGGCTCCGCCTCTCAGAAATAATCAAAAATAAAAACCGATGGTGGCAAATAAACCACTTGTACGACCAGGACGACCTTACTCTGCCTGTAGAGAACACACTTTATGGGCTTTACCCAAGTGAGAGACAGAGTCAGGCTTTGTTTTATTGATGTGACAGTCAAAATTCAGGTCATTGTTAATAAGTATTATTTCACCAACTCTGTAATTACCAACATATGCCAACTCAAATGTTCTGTTTTATATGAAGATGTCATCTAGATATAAACTGCACAAGGAAACTCTGAATCATTTTTCCCTTGACATTTACACCACCAAAACAATGTACTCTCTCATTTTAGCAGCATCTGAGATAAGAAACCGGGAGTGTTTCCAATCTTCCACAGCTGTCGTGCTTGTGCGAGCAGGGTTATTGGATGTATTGAGGTCACTTCCTCTGAGAGCAGTGTGGGCACTGAAGCAGCGCTTTAGTCGGTGGCCTGGACCGTGTAGCCGAGGGTAAAATGGACTCGCCAGTCAGGAGCACAGCGGTGGAGTGTCTCCCTGATGTCCCAGGGGTCGGAGCCAACGATTACTCTGTGTGTAGCCTTGCTGCAGAAGCAACAACAGAGTTTGTTCTGCTCTGTGTGCTTTAGGAATCAGCCTTGCTGCAGCAACAAAACTATACTCCCCGCCCTTCAGGACATCTACACCAGGCAGTGTCTGGTCAGGGCTGTCAGGGTCCTCAGGGACTGGGTCACCCCAGTGCTGCAGCATCAAAGACTGTGAGAGCTTCTAACACAGTCGCACATTGCAAGGACACATGGTCATCTCTCTCTAACTACTACAATACACTCAGGAATATTACTCTGACAGCCTTGGGTATTTAGTTCATTGTTTGCACATGTTTGGATTATGTTAAAGTAGGCCTAAATTAGTCAGGATATTACACATTTGTAGATGTCACGTTTGTTCTTGCTTATTACTTTGCACAGCACAGATCAGGGAAAACCATTTCACTGCACCTGTGCTACTGTATGTTGCATGCTGCATGTAACAAATAATCCCGAATCTTGAATCCGGCACCCACCAGCAGTCATCAAAATCGAAATGACAGCGATACGCATGAGATGTCAGAGGGTATTTTCCCTGGCTGTGCATAGATTTCAAAAGTTTCTGATGTTAAGCTATAGCTCACTTAACTTCCAGTGAACTCCAGTTAACTGGAGCATGACCACATGCTGCGCCTCGCTGCAGGCCCCACTTGGCTTTTTACTCTGGACTTTCCACTTCTCCAGAACCACATCCTGCCACTGTTCACCAGAGGGACACTGACAGAGTTGTTTAAAGGACCATTATAAAAGAGATTTTTTTTAAAATATGTTTTAACCTATTTACTCATGGAAACTTCACATAAAGTTTGAATATTTTATTTCTTATTCCCATGCAGCCTTTTGGGCTGTAGGAAGAAATAGTATCTGTAGAGGACCATGTAGGGAGAACATGCAAACTCCACATAGAAAGACCTTTTCAAAAAAACATCACATATTCAAATCAGAGTTTAAACACTTAATACCCGGTATCACAATTTTCTGAGGATGGCCATCTGTCGTGGTAACAATATTAAATAGTTACAAAAGATATATTTCATTGCATTTTGACAACAAGGTAATCCCAAATACAAGTTGGCCTTTTCTAGGCTACATAAAATAAACAACAGCTGTCACATTTTCTGTCAAGACATTATAATTTAACTCAGCTTTTGTTTTTGAGCTGTTTTCACTCAGATCCCCCTGATTCAGCTTGAGTCAAGAGATCAGGTCCTCTCCACAACACCTACTGTGCATCCTCCTCCAGGCTCTTGTACTCCAGTTACATAAAACTCACTTCACTCCCCACTCCTCTACATTAAATGCACTGTACATCAGACATGGTAAACTTAACTCCATGTCATTCAAATATTTGTCCATATATTACAATTTTCTTTCGCATTTACCCTCTTAAAAAAAAAAACTGTTTCCTGAGAAAAGTCTTGTCACACAGACAAAATAGTATTTTCACATCACAAGAGAAGTCTTTTGTTTATTACTGCTGGCTGGGTAGACTTTCCTCCTGACACTCCAGGTTTGTCTTGTCAGTCTGCCTGATGTAGTCAATGTAAAAATAAAAATAAATCCCCCTGTGATAAGTCACTGTGTTTACTCTAATATGTCTTAAATCTGTCTTGTATTTTTCATTAAAGCAGAGAGGATGCTCCATGTGATGCATAAAAATATCCTTCAATTAAAGAGATAAAAGTAAACATTTCCTCTAAAAAACTGCAATTTTTCACTTGATTTAAAAACATTTTCTACTACTCAAGCTCATATCAAAATATGATAATATCAAATAATTAATCTAAATTAATTTCCCCCCTAATTATTCTAGAAAGTTATCTTCTGTTTACATTTTCCTCAGTGCAATCTGTCTTGTTATCTTGATACACTAATACATTTCTGATGGAGTCTATATGAAACTGAAACTTTCTGTGTTGGCGCATGTGTTTGGTGTTATTTATGGGCATAGGTGCGAGGTGTGTGTGTGTGTGTGTGTGTGTGTGTGTGTGTGTGTGTGTGTGTGTGTGTGTGTGTGTGTGTGTGTGTGTGTGTGTGTGTGTGTGTGTGTGTGTGTGTGTGTGTGTGTGTGTGTGTGTGTGTGTGTGTGTGGCAGCACAAGTAGCAGTCAGAACAACTTGACTTATGCTGCCTTGTGTCACTTTGAGTGGGCTGGTAATTTACTACAAAAGATATTGCATTCTCTCTGTTGACAGTCTGCCAACGCTGTCGACTGGCACAGCCAGCAAAGTTGTTTGTCAGCTTCCCGTCCCTTCAAATCCCCAAACGCTCACTGTCTCCATATAGTCGCAGCCGCACTTTGCAGCTTTGAAGGTCAAGGGCGCGACGGCAGACCCACCTGCTAAATCTTTAATAAGTCAAAGAGTCAGCCCCATCTGGAGTTCAGCAGTTCACTGCAGAGCGGCAGGGGAGGCGACTGTTTCCGGAGGATTCTCTGAAAGCTTCTGCAGCCAGCTATTCCCCCGATTTTCTTTTGCAAAAATGACACCTTCTGACAGGACAGCTGTTGTGCCGATTTCATGCCCACAGGAAAGATGTGATGTGATGCAATCATGATGTCAGTGTGGATCTCTCAGGAGGCAATACAGAGAAGAAAGACAGAAAAGGGATTCATTTAAACAGGTCCCTTGGTGCTCTGTGCAGAAATATAAACTGCACCCTCCCTCAGTGTCAGAGTTAGTCTTTCCCATGACAGGCATCAGAGCTGAGGGTGACAATATGTACTCACCAAATCAAGGACAGACACATGTGAACACTCTCCTCTTTGCTGGCATGAATACACCATAGTTACAGTAAATACTAAGCAACAGGCAGTTCTCTGGAAGGCTGTGAAGTAACATTTTTTGTACTAAATTTAAATGATTTAACGATTCAGATGGAGGGAGGGAGGCATCTACTTCTACACCTGCTCCTGCCGACTGGAGCTGTGAGAGGATTCATGCTCTGTGTGCTATTAGAGGCTCTTTGGTGACGTGTTCATAATCTACAAATTAGAATATTCAGGAGGATCAAGCAAGGTGACTTTGTTGCATAATTTAAATGATAAGCGACAGTAAATTCATGCAGTACGATGATAGTGGTGATTAACTGAGTCCAAAGCATTCTGGGGTTTTTTTTATTTGTTTTTTTCTTCAGCAGGGCTGCAGAGAAAATAAAACGGAAGAAGGCGAGTACATCAAACCTGCAAATGAACTGAAAGAAAGAATGAATCAACGAGAATTAATTACTTTTGTAATGTTTGCGGTTTCATGTTTGCCTCTTCCTCTTTGTGTCAGTAGTAATTACACAGGCACCTACGGGAGAGGATAGGGTGGGAGATGAAAGTGCTGTGAAACCAGGACATGAACAAAGCCAGAAACAGAGAGAGGAGGCCAATGCTTGAACACCGTGCCATGACAGACAGCCTTTGGGGCTGTTTTATTCAGCTGCCAGGAGCTTTTTAGGATTCGTTTTATCTGCTCTGCCTTCCCACCCACCCTCACGCCCACCCCTCTGGATGGTGCTCCAGATGATTTGTGTCCAGTTTGGCTTCACTCGAGCCAACACAGCCTCTAAAAGCAGACACACTCTGCCTCCTTCTCTGCAATCAGCCCGCCCGTCTTGTGTTTGAGAGCTGTTAAACCTCTTTTCTGCCTCAGTGAATCTGGTTGCATTTAAGTGAAAGGTCACTCCAGGCTACATGTTTCAAAGATGAATTTAAAATGATCTCTTTTTCCCTTATTTTTTTTCTTTTTCTTTTTTCCTTTTTCTGGGCCGGGTCTCATGAAAACTGCTTAAACATGTAAACATGTCATCATTAATGTCCATGATTCACCTAGTTTTGTCCTGACTACCATTTTTCATGTTCTATGAATAAATCAAATAATCAATCCTTCTACTTGTGAATGTCTCTGAGAAATAGCTATTAGTTTTTTGAAAGATCTACAGACATGCAAGTAGCACTATTTGGCTAAATCATTACACTAACATGCTCAAATGTCACAATGCTAACATGATGATGCTGAGCTGATGTGTTTACTGTCATAGTTTAACATGTTAACATTGGCAATTAATTCAATTGCTGCTGAGATGTTTGAGTCTGGCATCAGACCAGATCTGCCATCTAGCAGCGCTGCTAGCATGAGTAAAACACCATATAATGAATTCATTACAAAGAGAGAGGAGAGTTGGGCTGGATCACAGCTCCATTAATAGAAAATGCCTCCCCTAGACACTTGTATTGATCCTTATTGGAAAGAAGCCTGTTCTGTCTGGTACCTCTACAAAATCAATATCAGTCAAAGTCAGTGAATCCTTTATGAGGCAAAGTTCAGCATGTCAGCAGTTACCAAAGAGCGCCAGTTGTTTTGCTGTAATATTATGCAGAATTAAAACATTAAACTCCAGTCACTTCAATGTTGCAAGTACAAGTAGCTCAATTCGTTGCTCGAGTACAGTAGTAGGCTACTTGTGAGGTTCTGGTTGTTTGGTACAGTATTTCCAAAGCTTACTGGTGCACACTGCTATCACTCCAGACATTTCTGTCTGTGCATTGTATATAACCTGGTGAGATGTCCTTTTTAAAAAGCCCCACAGGGATAAACACAGTTGAATCAAATTCTATGCACAGCACATCTGGGCTCTCAAAAATCCTTTTAGGGATGGTTTAAAGTCCCAGTTGCTGGCACTCAGCTCCTGTGTTCTTCATCAGACCCAAATTAGTGGCATTACGCTCACAGAGCCATCTCATAAATGGATTTCATGTTGTGTGTGAAGCTTCATAGGGGAATCGGTGCATCATGTGGCCATCTGTCTTCGTACTTTCAGCCTCCTGAGCCGCTTTCCCAGAAATCAACACCCTGAGGTCTGAATCACACTTGCCACTCTGTCATCTGCATTTTTTCTTTCTTTTTCTTTTTCTTTTTTCATGCGAGTGTAGGCACAATCAACTATTTTCCCCCATGAGTGTACGCTCTGCTTTGACATTACAGGCCTATCATTCTGCAGAGAACATTACAGATAATGTCGTCCCTAAGAGCTTCTCCCATGCTGTACATTATCTCATGGCTGGGAGATGCTGTAATCAATGGTGGCTTATTGATTACTGACATCACATCCATTTCTTTATAGTATTTCAAGGACCAATGCATATGAGCCGTCCTTTAACACATGAGCTCAGCATGCTCTTTATTATGACATCCCTTATATGCTCTGTGGTTTAGAAGTAGATAAGAAGATGAATACCACTCTCACATCTGTACAGTGAATATGTAGCAGCCAGTTTAGCATAAAGACTGGAAAGCTCACTCTCCAAAGGTAATACAATCAACCTTCCTACCTCAATAAATAATAGTGTAGAACATGTAAAATCAGAGAATTGTAGATAATGACACATCACTGTATTTGTTTTATACTACGGACTTAATGAGACTGATAAGGATCACTAAAATGTGAATATTAAAATACTGAGACCAAGATACAACATGCCTGATTGGGACAATTTACACACTTTGTGTCCTAGTCTAATCGGTCTTATATGCAAACTACATAAACACAATGTTTAGGGAACAGTTTGCTGCAAGTCATTTCCTCTCACTCTGTCCCTGTGTTTAAATGAAACAGGCAGTGCTTAAGCATATGTTTGACTGATTGGGCTGTAATAAAAAAAAAAAACAGAACATATTAAGGCTAATTTATCACATTCATTTGTTGTTAAATACTAATGATGATGAGCAGCATACAAAAGTTGAACATTATTATTTAATTTCAAGGCAAAACTCATTCTGTGACAGAACGAGCAGGCAGAGTCAACTGCACACTACTGGTGATTGAGCTGGATTTCAAGATGTTATCATTTCCAATCATGAGTAAATATTAATATTGATATTTTGGTATTATTACTCCATCAGTGACTGTCCTTCTTTGCACCTGGCCATGTTTCTCTCCCATCTGCTGGCTGCCTGTGAGGACAATGACCGGGCTCACACTCCAGTGAAGTCATCGGCCAATTTGGCCACCCCCATTTGAAGCCACAGACCAAGTTGGCATCCCTGTGGAGTGCCACTCGGATATTTGGTGTGCTCAGTGTTCTGCTGCTAATTGTGTGGCAGGAAAGGCCGCTCTGGCAAATGAGTCCCTCCATCACTCCATTGTGTTTTTCTCTTTTGCCATGACAGCTCCAGCCTGGTGGGACCAGATCGGAGCACACAGAAGCATATTTGGTCTGCCTGGCTTTTCCTGCACTTTGTGTTTTGTTTTTTGTTTTTTTAGATTGGCTCAGTTATATTTCACTTTGACACTTTTAGCATTCAGCAGCATCTGGTAATTAGGCAAATGTTCAATTACATACACCATGCTAATAAACATTGTAGAGTAAATAATTTTATGTCTGTAAAAACACCTGGATTTGCTCATGGTTTTCAAATGAGATATTGGCTAACTATAGCCACACCTCTAGGGGGCACTGTTGTATCAGGCTACATCCTACTGCCACAGCCAAAGGAGGAGGGAAGTGGCATGGCTGTCTACCACCCCTATCTGTGTTTATGTCCTCACTTTGTAAGACAATGGCACTATATTCTTATCCAATCTAACCTCTACCTGGAGAAGGAGACGGATTGCATGGCACTCTCCCTGCTGCAGTGAATTAAATCAGAATCCCATTATAGAAAAACAGATAACACACGCACAATTCAATACCTCCATTGTATGACCAAAACAGGAAATACGGTCCATGTTGGCTGCAGGATATATATCATTTCTAAGAGGAATAACTGAACGGTTCTCAGTGAGGAGAGTCCATCAATCGATACCATGCGTGATTCTGAATGATAGCCGCTCCGCTAATAGAACTGACTAACTCATTTGAATTATGGCTGAATTACTGGAGGAATGTTGATCCCTTCGAGAACAATAGGTCTGATCCCAGCCCACGCTGCATGGCAGTTTTATTAGCATATGTAATTAGTTAGAGGTTACATATGTTGTCTATGTTTTAGAAGCAGAGCTAGAAGCATTTCGATAATGTGTAATGTGCTGTATAATTTTCTTGACCTTGGCCTGACTATTTTATTGCATCGCTCTCCTCAAAATCTTTGATTGGCCTGCCCCTCACATCTCACCTCTGCTCTTTTCACCACCACTAAAATCTTCTTGCTCCTCAGGTATTTGAATATGGATACCATCTTTCACTGTGTTATTGGCCTCCTTCTCCCCTCCCGTCCTTCATTACAAATGATCTCTCAGCACTAATGAGTACATGTCTAAAAATACCCTCCTTGTCCAGAGAGCTGGATGTGTCGTGGTGCGTATTGAGCTTTAACAGATGTTAATGGTTATGGAACATCAGAGTGGTGTAATGAATAGAGGCACAGCTACTCCGACTTCATTTAGAGAGAATATTTTAATATTCAACATGCATCCGCACCCACCCACTGAAATTCCGCAGCCATGGATTCAGTTTAGACGCCCCCCCTGCACCCCGCCTGACTAGCTTTTTAACATACCGGTGGTGTTCCCTGTTGCCATGGAAACTCCGCATGACCTTTCCTGGGAGGTCGAGCTCATGTCAGTGTGTTGCTCAAAAGATTTCATTCCAGGTCTCTGCTCAACGGTGGTCTTTGCAGTTGGAAATGTTTTCCGGTTTGACGGATGAGGGAAATGCTCCAACTGGACTTGGTCGCGGGGTGAAAGAAAACGTAAGGTGATGGATGGAGCCATCAGCACCACCCTCGTCTAATTAACTGACAGGGTCCCCTCAATGCCCACAAGACGTTCCAATGACTCAATTCATAGAGAAATGTGTGGGCATTTGCTTTCACCAATCATCTGCATAAAGGAAAAATGATGCATGCTTCAATCAAGTGTAGGCTATCTAGCTTGACTATACCTTCAGTTGTGGATGTATTGATGTTATAAATAAGGATCTCGTATTTAGAAACACAGTTTAAATTAATGTGAGGCTAGGTATCAAGAAGAGTAGTGGTTTGTGGCTGAATTGAGTTAAAGCTCAGCACCACCACAGAGTACAACAGGTTTAGCTGAGGAAGTCTGCAGACTTTTTAATAGCTTAGCATGAAGACGGGAAGGAGTTAACCTGATGTACTGACTGAGTACAGAAATAAAAATGTAAAACAGACTGTGGTTTACGGTTGAGTCATCTGCTAGAACATACAACAGCTGGGCACAGTGACTTCAAAGTGAAATGAAAGGTAACAGTGGACAGGTTTTTGAACCAGGCTAAATGCTCCGCTGTCTTAAGGCTAAGTTAGCTAAAGCACATGGCTCCTCTGAAACAGTGCCCGAATCTCAGATTTGAAAAGCAATTCAAACTGGTGTGATGTGTAGTCCATTGGCAGTTGTTTCCCTTATTTGTCACCATCAGAGGTTTGTAGGAGCGATTAAGAATAATGCAATCAATCTTCCTGCATAGGTTAGCTACACTACATGCAAAATTCCAACAAACAATGGGTACAAAACTGGTGACAAAAGTGAGTGTGGTTGACACAATTGTTAGCTGAGCAGCTCTCATCTCTGCACATGCACTGATAATTAAAGATAATGAACCAACCCCTATGACTATGGGGATTACGGCAATGGGCAAATTTGCCAAAGTGTTGAACTATCCCTTTAAACTGCTGCTAGCAAAAGCAAAAGCTATGCAGTTTTCATGCTAACTGAAATCATGCCAACTGGATGAACATTGATTGATTAGAGTAAAAAAAGAAGAAGAAAAAGAAGTAGCCTATACACACCTCACCCAAAACAAGAAATAGGTCGACATGAATGCAATGTCATACTGAACTGAAATTAAATGGCATTTTAATCAGGGTAGTACTTTAGCTACATCTTTTAGACACAGATACGTATGTGTGAGAAGTAAAATACTAATCAAACTCCTCTCAGAAATGAAGTGAACATATTTCCCTAAATGTTTCATCCTTTTAACATTGATGTAGGTTACTCCACGTTATTCCACAGCCTGGGCCACTAGCACTTTAAGAAGTAAAATGTTGTCCTATTTGGTCAGATGAATAAGTCAAATGAATAATAATGAACCATTCACCAAACACTTGCTGTGGACAAACTAGCCGTGGTTTGTCTTAGTCATACTCAGTTGATGAGTCTCCAGACTTCCCACAACAATGGTGCGGCTCTGCAAACCTGGACATTAAACAGTGACGCACAATGACTACGAGGCCATGTGCGCAGAAACACTCTGGGTGATTTCATCAGGGCCCATGAGTTCATTATGACCAAATCAGAAGTGCCAACCCAGCAAAATGTTTGCAGAATGAGAGTCAGCTATAAACGGGACCCCACACCCTTTCCTCCCTCCGTGAGAAACTGAGGGGAGACATGGAGAACAGGCCTCCCCCCGTTTCTGCCCAAGGGTTCGAATCTAATTCAGACAAGATGTTGGATGTTCAACAGCCTCCTTTTCTCATTTGTGGTGCAGATCTAGATGAAAAGGTGGCGAGAGGCAGGAGCAGACCTCTCTGGAGGGGTTTCATTAGATATTACAATCTAAGCTTCCTCCAAGGCCAGGGTCAAAGATGGCTCCTATTTGCACCTTATTTCATGGCCAGGAAGATAATCGACCCACGCAGAGTCCATCTGGTTCACATGGAGGTCTTGTTTGGGAATGGCTTTTGTAGCACGCAATGCAGCCCAGCTTGCACAGACCCTAAATGAGAGATAAATAAGGATTGTGTCAAAAGAAACAAAGAAAGATTTTTTTTAATACAAAACAAATTCAACGTCATTATTATAACCAGATAAAATCGAAACTTAATTTCTCTCAGTTTAGTGGGTTCACATTTGCAGACGACAGCATGTGACAATCTTGTGAGTTTCCGGGCCCTGGCTATCAGTGAGTCTGTTGTCTTTGTACAGTCTTGCTGAGCGTGATAATGCCAACGTAACCTCCCCTTCTGTCCTCATGGTCTGCTCTGTGTCCTTCACAGGCGGTAATCAGATACAGTGGACTGATTGTGGAACAAACGACCCGGGGCAGTCCAGCTGCACAGGAGTAAGGGCTTCAACCCTTAAATGATGATGTCACAGCTCCCATGTGACAGGGCTCAGTTTCACTGTCAGATCAATTATTCACAGTGTTTAATTGGATCAGCTGAATCCAGATCGCTCCAGGGATCCATTTCCAGTAACAGCAGCTGCAAATAAACCCTGAGCCAGCACACAAGACATAAGGCTCCAGATCAATATCCGCAGACTACAGCACCGCTCTCTGATTTAAAAACTACCCAGATAACATGCAAGTTTACTTTACTGGAAACAAATAATCCACATGTTTGAGTATGACTTTCCTTATTTATATTAATCTGTCCTGCTCCACACTCCTGTAACACAGAGACGAGGAGTGGAGGTGATGATCTCAGAGCGTTGGGTGAAGGCCAACCTGTGATGATGCTGCATTCATTAATCACACAGTCATGTACAGTGGCGTTCACAGCCTCTTAGTCATCAGATATTCCCCTGGCCTCTGCTCCACTCCCACCTCCAACTCATTACAAGCCTCCCAGTCAAAGCTGGCCTTTGTGTGTGGGGTCAGAGTCGAGCAAGACAGTTCTACTCCCCCCATTAGTACTGGGTTTCAGGATACAGAGTATAGTGCAGAGAGCCTTCCATTCACAAGGCGAGGGATCAAAACACAAGGTCTATATCTCTGTGGAAAAGAAGAGAGAGCAGCTCATTCATTGCAGTAGTCACACATGCGAAGGTCTTGGGAAAGTTACTTTTCCAATTAAACACATTAAACAGTCATCTCTGTTTTCACACGCAAGCAAAGCCACAGAGTTTATCCTGTCTTTCTTCAAACGTTAACCATCTAACAAACTATTTATTCAGTGTGTATTTCACACTTGATTCAATCTTATCAATAAGTACACTGGAATATAAACAAGTTAGGTAAGTAATCCAGTGTACACACAGGTGAGTGATCATGTTAGTCACCGAAAGCCCATTTGCTGATTGAAAAGATTTATAAGACCCCTGGTTCCTATCATCATGAAATTACCCTGAAGGCATGAATACATCCCTTTCATTCCCCCCACGTACGCAGTCTTATGGCACCTATAGAGGCAGAGCTCACAAAGTCCTGAGTGTCTTTTTGGCAGTCACAGGTTTTCACATGTTCTTTGGTAAAAAGGTAACAAAAATGAGACGTGCTGTGACTCCATTCATGTCATATCCTTTAGCTGGAGAACATTACTTTCTTCATAGACCCGCCATCCACTCGCACCTCACTGCTCAGCCTCAGGCGTCTACAGAAATAGTCACAAATGAAGGCTTATTGCACTCATTGACCTTTAAAACACTGACAGGAGACGTTACAAGAAATACAGCCAGACATCAACGTGTTTTCTAACTACTTTTTATATAACTGCAAATGTCGGGGTTCAAGAGGCTCCTTCAAATATTAACGCTGGCAGCAGTACAAGCTTTTTTCCAAATGGGAGCTAAATATGATTAAAAATCAATGGGAGTTTTGGATGGATCAGAGCGAGCACAGAGAGTGCTGATCAATGTTTCCCAGAGTCTAATTCTATTAATCATATGTGCTGAGGGAGTGAGGGTCGCCTCAGTACGTACAACCAGCAGCTGCAGGGCACAACGACCTTGTGACTAGTGACCTTTCCTCTGTTTCTATTCAACCTGAGGGGACATGCTGTGGAGACTCAGCTAATCGGCTTTGTTCACCACTCAACTGCAGCTCTAATAAGCCTATTGATCTGTATATACATTGATCCAGTATTCAGGCTGGAGCCGAGCTGGGTTAGCAGGTTGTGTGGGTAAATGGTAAATGGAGACAGTTTTGGATTTACCAAGCAGTCCTATGTAAGAACTAGTTTCTGGAACAAACGCCACCCTGTTCCAGCTGAGATGAAGAGGTGCTTTTGTGGTTGCCATGCTGGTGGTGCAAAGGTTAAAGGCCTGGAAGTGGAGATGAACTGGGTCCTTTCTGCTGTCAGTCATCATGGTTAATGTCAACCCTCTGCCCATCAAGAGTGATGAGCCGGAGATATTTATGACGACTCAGAAAGTAGACATTTTTGCAAATCATAACAAGACTTGTGTACATCCCACCAACGGCTACTGCTGAAGTTCCATGTAAAGTTCTCCATGAAGAACTGATACAGGCCAAACATCCTGGTGGAGGCCATTCTGAACAACTCACATCATCCACTTCATGGCACCTTGATGGACCAGGAAAGCAGTGGTGGTGGACGGCTCCCCTCTCTTTGCTGCAGGACGAAGAACGAAGATCCTTTGTACCTTCAGCCATCAGGCTTTTTTAAAATTCTTCTGCGAATGGTCGATGAGCTGACAGACAAAAGAATTTCCCTTTGGGGATTAATAAAGTAATTCGTATTCGTAACCCCACATACAGTGCCTTATAAGTGAGGATTTCTATCTGTGTCATTGCGCCTGTCTGTCTGTATTCCAGTGAGGACATCCCAGTAATTAACTGCTCACAGTGTATAGCTTTCACTTTATTGAAGATGCTGAGTATTGTAGGCGTGGGACAGTTTACATATTCAATATATGTATATGATGAAAGGGGCATTGTGTCAGGTCAGCAGAGACACCTCTCTGGAATTTACTGGCTGGCTGTGCAATAATAAAGCTGTGTGTGAAATGCTGTGTTTGTCAGAAACTGGTGTTCATTCGTGTTATGAAATATGTGCTAGTTTTGCACTTGACTCATCACAGTATGTGCTTAGTAAGTAAAGTGGGGAATTCTATACATTTTTAGCTATGCTAATGTGGCTTAATGTGGCTCTTGCATTGACATTTTTGCTTTACTGGAACAACAATTTGAAAAATTGCAACAATTATTGAAAGGACTGGATAGAATATGGTGCAATATAGAGACGATGAGTCCTGCTGACTTTATTGAAATAATGAGTTTTCATCCAGCACCATCATCAAGGCTGACATTTGTGGTTTTGTGAATAGTCATGAAATGTTGTGCACAGTAAATTTAAGATATTGTGTCTGAGACCTGATGAGTTGATGTTTCCATCAGCCTCAGCTAAACTTTATGTTTAGAGCTAATCATGCATAGGGCATGTTGGTGATGTCATTGTAATGTTAGCAAGTTAGCATTTAGCTTGTAGCTTCAAAATGCCTGAGCATGGCCTCAAAGAGCTGTTAGCATGGCTGTGAACCCTGAGTCTTGTCATTCAGAAAACAGAGCAGAGGCCACAAAGAAAAGTTGTTCTCTGCTGGGCTGAGAGCGTTGGTGAACTCATGACTAACGTTAAACATCACAAAATGCGCTGTCTATTTTTGACCACTTACATAAACATTGTCTGTTGTGCCCTGAGCCCTGAGAAATCTATTTCAAAAGCATCCTACCAGGAAAGTCAGTGTGTGTGTGTGTGTGTGTGTGTGTGTGTGTGTGTGTGTGTGTGTGTGTGTGTGTGTGTGTGTGTGTGTGTGTGTGTGTGTGTGTGTGTGTGTGTGTGAGTGGGCCGTAGTCAGTGCTGCACATAAATCCTAGGAGAGTCCTCAAAAACACAGTGAGTCAGAGACTGATTGGACGAGGAAATGAATTTCCTCGGAAAATCATCTCAGCAGAGCCACACCTTGTTTACTCACAGCCGTGCTCCCCTCCTGACTGGCACTCATAGGCAAGAAGATTACTGCCTCACTTACTGTAACTCAGTCATCATCATAGCTCTGATGTTAACAGCACTTCCCAGGAAAAAAAAAAAAAAAAAGCACTCAACTCTTTCGTAACAAACATGACCTGACAGGAGAAAAGGCTGGGATAAGAGAGCGGGGGTAGTCAAAACTGACATTGGGTTAAATACATTCGTGTTGCAGAAATGAATTAGGGCAAAAAGGGAGCTCAAATGGAACAGACAGGCCTCGGTTCCTCCAGGCCGTTTATGAAACTGGCCTTTACAGTGAAGTGATTCTCCATTCTGATGTTTTCATGAAACATTTCTATTTCTGGACTATCCTCCGCTCACCCTCACTCAGCGAGCGCACAAGCATCAGAACATACTCAGCACACTGGACATCACTGCAAGGGTTATTGTGGATGGCAGATGTAGTCATTCAAACATGCATAGTGCATAAGAGAGTGTTCCTCCGATAACCCTAACCCTCACACATGAACATGCATGCGTGCACAAAGTGAAAGTACAGCGCGGTGCAGTGGAGGCGCACTCTACTCCGATCAGACGGAGCGAGGGAAACGCTTTCTGCTAAAGCAGACATCCTTTATATCTTGTATATTCATTGTTCATGCACACACGCCCTGGAACACAGTACAGTCCTTTTCCTGGAGCTCACATGAAATTAGTGTTGAGTAACAGCATTGCGTAACTCTTCTTTGTTTTCTCTGGGACCGATGTGGAAACTGTACTGAACAAAAAGTCATACAACAGCTATGTCTAATTTCCACTCCCATCTCCCACAAAGCACAACAAATCCCACCTCCTCATGCTGATGAACCCCCCCTCCCACACACATACACACACACTCTCTCTCTCTCTCTTGGCCCCGTGGCAACAAATATTTCATGTTCGCCTTCCCTTACAGAGTGAGATCACCAGTCTGTGTGTGTATGTGTTGCAAATATTCTCAGCTCCCCCAGCCAAGTCTGCCCTGCCCCCGTCAGACAGCAAAACGCTTGCATGTGTCATTTTTGGCCCGGAGGGTTGACGAACGAAAAGTAACAGTTGGTGTGCATGTGTGCGTTTGTCTGCTTGTGCCAACATGTTTTCTGTTTCTCTTATTTGTGGATGTGTGTGAGTCTGGTATGCTTTGTGTTTTCTGGATAGCGAATCTCCAAGTGCTCTCTCTCACCGCCGCCTCTGAGCTGGGTCAGAGGTCACGGCGCATATTGTCCCAATATGGAAACGGCTCTTCCAGCTCTGCAGCACAAAGGCTGGACACACTGAGCTCTTTGTCACGATCGCCAAAGACCCCAGTCAGGTCAACAACACAGCCTCCAAAACCAATTAACAAAGGATTTTTCATTTGTGTCCCACATACGCACAAAAAAGAAAGCATTTCCTACACCAGCTGCAGTGTAAACAAAATACCAGAACATTTCCCTCTTTTGTCTGTAATCTTTAAAATGGCATCAGAACCATCTGGCTCAGCTCTCGCTGTTATGAGAGGACGGAGAGAGGAAGAGATGGAGTTGCTAGGAAGTGGGTGGGTGGGGAGAGGCGAAAAGGGATGGAAATGGAGGGAGAGCCACAGAGGAGGAGGGGTATCTACTGTAAAATCCTGTTATGCAACCCCTTTTCTGTGGCTGGCGTATTGCATCTGTTAAAAAACGAAGGAGAAAAACAGCTTCGCAATTAGCGCTCGGTGTCCTGAGGGTCCTGGTCTCCCCCAATCACATCGCTCTGTCCTTCTCTCCCCAGTGTGCGTGTTGCTAAGCAGATGATGTGACTCAGGAACACACACACACACACACACCGCTCTTCTTATGGTGTCAGCCTGGAGCAGACGCACTGATAGCAATGCTCTGACTCTGCCTGCATGCGCGCTGATGTTTACTGGAACAGACCAGTCTCACAAATTAAACCAAGCTGGGTTGTTGTTTTCTCTGCCTCGGCTGCTCCCACGAGTGCTGTGAGAGTCGGAGATTTGGACGAAGCTTTAAGCTTCTTTTTTTTTTTCCCTCTCTCCTTATATTTTGGGCACAGTCAAGGTTTACAGCAACTTAGGGTGTGGTCTCCGTACACGGGTGCTTCCTCTGTGGTGAGTGGGGTGTTTATGGGTCTGGCCCTGTTTCCTGACTCTCAGATAAGGACCACCCACCAAGGCCTCATCACTCCAAATCCGTCAGCAGTTAATGATCCCTGGGGAGGCTCCAACATTCTTATAGTGCAGCACTGATGTAATTACTCAGCATTTATCAAAGTCTCCTGAAACACGATCACTACAAAATCATAAACAGTAATATATAATGGGAGAGAAGTGTTTCCTTTTGCTCGACAGCCTGTTAACATACCATTTTATATACTGCGATAGCGGTTTTCATAAATACAACATGTGTCCCCCCAGGGCGTGCTGTTAAGGGGGGGGGCAAAATATGTCAGGTTCAAACAACCCAGCTGAGGCAAGGCCTTTTATCTCCATTGTTCCACTAATTGTTATAGAGTTCTTTTCAGAGGTTAATCCGAGCTGAAACTAGGCGGGTGTGTAATCTGAGCCTGAAAAGAGTGGATGTTGAGGTTGTTCAATTAGGTCAGGCAGCACTGAAATGATGCCTTGCAGAAGCACTCAATGCTCTATCTGCTGGAGGTATAAAAAGAAAGAGGACGCAGTGGCTGTATTTCATTGTTCCACATGGCCACGGCTAATGGTCTCCATCCCTAGTGTGAATGGAAGGTATTTGTGCGAGAGTGTGATGCATTATTTAAGAGTAAACACGGTGGAGACAGAGAGGCCCAGCGGTGGTGGGGCAGTATTGATTGTGACAGGCCAGAGGAGACATGCACACCTCTCTTAAGTGTCTGGGGCTTCTCACAATGCCCCCACAAATCAACTTTTATTGCTCTGGCTTTGGAGTCTCCACCGTCAGCAGCCTATCAGGCAAAGCAGCTTAGCAGAGATAGCCTGCGGCAGTCCCACAGTGGGCCTTAACGCTATCAATCGATCATTCATCACTAGTCCCTAAGAAACAAAAACAAGCAGCCAAAAGACGACCAGGGGAGGGAGGCAGCTGAACTGGACTGTGTCACACAGCTCTTGGCCGGGTGGAAAAACCCTGTCAGGTTTTATTTGGGAACAGTCCACGGCCTGTTCTGCACAGCAGAAATTGAAACATTTGAGGAGGAGAGGGAGAAGAAAAGTAATGAGAAAAACTTTCTGAAAGAGGTCGAATGAAATGTGGCCCCCCGGTACCCTCCTCTCCTCTGTGCTCCCTCCCTCCTCCAGCCCTCCTGCACATTCCTCTCCCCTCAGCAGATCTGGCATGCCCCACAGGAGGCGGCGGCAGCAGCAGCACAGCAATCTTTTCAAAAGGGCGGATTTGAGCGGCCGCCAGGGCAGCTGGCCAACTATTTCTCATTTGGAGCTGGCCTGGAGATGACCCTCCTGTTGGAGCCCCACTCTCAGGAAAAACAAAAACGCCAGCACCGAGTAAGGGAGCGCCTTGGCAACACTGAAGAGCCAGGAACAGACTAGCAAAAGGAAAACAGGGAAACCGCAGGCCTGCTCTTAGGAACATCTGCACCGCCTTCCTGTGTTAAAAGAAAAAAAAATTAAACTTAATACTGTCTGCATGAGCCCGAGGGACTTAACAAAAACATGGGAGGGCTGCGTTTCATTCTGTTTTTTTCTTGGAACTCTGTCTGCATGTCTTTTTTTCCCTTTGTCCATTTCCCTCTCTGTCTAACAATTTCCCGAGCCCAACAACCCCCCGCCCCCCCGTCCTCTCTTCCCTCTCCACAGCCCTGCACTGAGCCCTGGCCTCTTGCACTTTCAGTGGAAGCCCACCCTTGGCTTGGGAGGAGCTGGTCTGGGTCCCTGTTATGCTTGCTCAATGATGGATGGACGGGAAAGTTAAGAATCCAAGTCCAGCATTCCTGCTTTTACAGTGGGGAGAGCGGGCGGAGGGAGAAAGGGGGGGAAATTCCTGAGTGTCTTTGTAATCACTATATGTTTGACAGCAACTGCACTGACCTTGATCCAAACTTGCGGTCAACCCCCAGACAAGAGTGCCCAGTAATTATCTGGGTGTTTCTTGCAAAACTAACAGAAAAAAGGCAGCTTCCAGAAAAAGTGAAAGAGAGAGAGAGAAAAGCACAGGACATGTGGAAATGTTTGGAGGCTTAAGGGCTTTGTGAGTCAGACCTAAGACATCAAATTCCACATGCTGGGTTCAGATATCGTGTCTGTATGCAATGTTTACTGCCACACTCAGCCCTCGCTTGGCCACTGGGCCAATAAGACAGCTCTGTGGCCAACATTAGGGGGGAGCAGGGAACAACAACAAAGAAAGGCCTTATGTTTTCCCTCTAAAACCCGTCTCTCACCCCCCCTCCCACCCCCCACACACATACACTCCACAAAAAAAAAAAAAAAAAACACAACGCTCCAGTAAAAACTCATCACACATCTGCCAGATCCGCTGAGGCCTGCCTCCAATTATCCGCCCACCACGCTGGAATCCCAGGAAGGCTCTGTCCGGCAGAGCGTTTGATGTTGCCACGCAACATTTGACAGAGAACAGGGCGGCTTTGAAAATCAGAGTGTAAACTTGCCTGCCAAGTTTGACGTGAAGAAAGAGGGGATAGCGGCGGTGGAGGGTGGATGGCGTTGGGGGTTGGAGCTGGGCTGTGGAGGGGGGTAGACAAGGAAAATGCCACTAGATGGAAAGCAGCTGCTGAGGACTGGGAAACATTGCTTTAAATGGGCCCAAATGTGGCAGAGCCCTACTAAACCTCAGCCAAGTGGTCAGCATCCATCCTTCTGGGGATTTTTTGCTGATGTGTACAGAAGAGAAGCTAAAAAACATGTTTGATTTTCTTTTTCTTTTTCTGTCAGGCTCCTTGGATTGGTTTGATGTGAACGTTTATAAAAGCAGCAGGAAAATCTGTGAAAAAGCGCAGCTGACGACCAGAGTCAATACGACCAATTTTGTGCACTGAGTTTATTTCTTTTGGCTACGCATGTGTAATGATCGACATCACTGGGCAATTTCTCATAATAGGGTTTTATCAACAAGATGCTAGTCATTTCTGTTACTGACAGAGAAGCTGGACCAGTTCCCTCTGAATCATCTTTCACGATAATTATCGGTTGAGAGCACAATGATGAACGTAACGTGAAACCACAGCTGTACGCTGTGAACCTCCTGAGGCAAATGAGGTCACTGCAGCTCCAAGTTGTTATGAAGTCTTTCCCCATTACAGTATCAACACGGCGATCTGGAGAGGTGACACCTGGGAGGCATGACTGTCATGAGAAGCAGCGGCTGCGCTCCACTTAATGACCCGACCACACCTCCGACACAAAGGAAAGCAAGTACAGTAGAGGAGCTGCATTCTTTCCCACGATTACTGGTAGAGCGAGGTAAGGTGAGCCGGATTAGTTGCAACGCAAACGCAAACGTGCACACACACAGCCCCACACCCAACCTCAACCTTTCACTGCCACTGGATTCGAATGTCAGGCCTTTTAATAACGCCCACATTAACTTTCGATTCGTACCATAACTGAAGTTATACACAGACACACCTGTTCACCACAGTGTTTAAAGAGTAAACATTGCTGCCGGCAGATAATGTATGTCTCACCTGTGATGACCTGAATTTCACTGGCAACAAACAAATGAGGATTACATGAGTCAACTTCCCAACGTTCAAACAAACACGCTCAGCAAGAATTCTGTACTCTGCTTTGCATGATCACCTGCGGCCATGACGTGGAGGTTTGTAGTTTATTCTGGCTGCTGCTGAAATAAAAAGGTCTCGAGGTGTGCGACTACATAACATTGCTCCTATCTAAGCTGTAGCATGATATTCGCTGATAATAAGGCCAGGTCGGGTGACATGGTGTAAGAATATCATTCATGACTTGCACAAAAAAGCTAATGGAAACCGAGCCACGACACACACCCACTGTTGTCTCCTGCTGGATAGGGGCAGTGGTGATACATGACGATCCCCTGACTCTTTGTCTCGCTCCATTTAAGCTGCAGATAGTGTTACACACTCTCTTCCGGACCAGAAAAGATCACGTTGTCCTCTTTGACGTGCTGGGCCGCATTATCTGTTCAAACGGGTCCGATTCACCAGCGCTCACACAGGCATTGGCCTGTTCCACGGAGACGGCACGTATAACGCAGGCAACATGTGACTCACATGGTGACATGCTGAATACATTAACGCGGAGTGTAACGCAAGGAAGTGGGCTCGGAAACAGTAGGCCTCTTTTTCCAGAGGCTGGAAGAGTAGTGATGTAGGGCTGCAACTAATTATTGTCAGTATTGAGCCATTGCTTTGTCTATAAAGAGCCTAAAGTGACAACTTGAGATTTGTTGTTTTGGCTGAGCTACAGTTTATATATTCAATCTACAATGATTTAAAACACAGAAAAGCACAAAATAGTCAAATTTTACAAGCTGGAACCAGCAGCTATTTGGTACTTTTGCTGAAAAAGTGACTCAAGCAATGGATTATTATGAATTGTTAAAATGCTGATTAACTCTCTGTTGAGTGAGCAACTGATTAATCAGCGGATTGTCGCTGCTCTGTAATGATGTATCATAGGCTATTTGCTTGATGGTTAAAATGAGATAATGTCTCACACTGCAGCTCTCTACCAAGGCTACATCCTCTCGCTGGTGGATACAAAATGGCGGAGGCAATTTGTGCATCGTGAGGGGCTTTCTCTTTGCTGAAAAGGGAAATAAATAAATAAAGAAGTAAGCAAATCATGTTTGAAAGGATTTACCCAAAGGGCATCAGCTGACTGTCTACAGCTGCTTTTGGCTCTTCGAGTGGTCTCCATGGCAACAGTCCTTCCAAATCTGGCCACTGCCAGCCTCGCTCCATCATAACAACAAATCCCATTGATGCGTCTCTGGAATGTGTTGGCCTGTTTCTAGGGGAAACCTGAGGCCATTTGTGCAGCTGCTCAGCGCCGAGTGAATGTACAGTTTCAGTGTTGACTTGCTGCTCGCTGTGCTGAACGTAAACCACACAGAAAACACACAAAGGTGAGGCTGACAGAGCTACTGGCACATTTGAAAAGCCCAGAAAACCTTAGAAAATGGTGTCTTTTAAAGACTCCACTCTGTCTGCTGTCCTTCAGTCGCAGGTTTTAATCGCCGCTCTTCAATCATTTACAGCGCTGAGCGTAGACTTTAGCACCCCCGCATAAATCACATCCTACAAGATAATGTTTGAAGATGAAATGTGTATTTAAGCCTGTGCATGTTGTCACTATTGGCTTTTCTGAGGGCTTAAAAGCTATTTAGCACCAATCCAGCTGCATCTCAATCATTTGACACTAAGCTTTTCACTCATTAAGATTTAATTGCTGTTGTCAAGCAACTGGCACATCATTAGTCAAAAATTAATTACTTCTCTGTGTAAAGCAGCCTCTCAATAATAAGTCAGTGTGTAAATAAAGACCAAAGGGGGCCTTGAAGTCAGACTAGTCAGGGCGAGGTACACACTGTGGCTCTACAAACAGATGAGTGAAAAATTAGTGAGCCTAATGAGAGAAAACACCAAAGTAATACAAAGCTGGGTTCTTTGAGACTGTGACACGCAGTCATGAAAACCACCACTCTGTTGCTCCATTTGCATGCGAGCCTCATGACTGATGCTGAGGTGAATGTGTGTCACTAGGATTCCCGTGGGGAGCGATGAAGTCAATCCTGTGTCGAGGAGTTTATTTATGGTGTGTGGAGCTTAGCAATGAGTCTGTCTGCTTACATGAGAGACGGACAGAGAGCTGATATGGCGGCCCTCGGCTCGCTCTAAAAGCACCTCTGGAAACTTAAGTTGTAATATTGAGTTACTTTAATCAGCTACTTCATGCTATTGATCTTACCTCCCTCACTGGCTGCTGGAGCAGTGAATGGATGTGTAGAGAACAGTATGGCCTTTGTGTGAAGCTCCCCCCTTCCCCCAACCTGACCGCCCTCCATCCGCCGCGGCTAGTAACCCAATCTTCGAAGTCACGAGCTCCCCTCCTCCTACCCCCTCGGAGCAGGTAACAAGACCAGCTGTTGCCATGGTTACAAGCCACAACCAGTCTCAAGATGGGGGAGAGGGAGGGAGGAGGAGGAGGAGGGGGAGGGCAGGGCAGGCCAGGTTCCAATCACAAGGACAACTCAATCACACCTCGGCATCAGCTCAGCTCGGCTCTGCACCGGCAATCTCTCACCCTGCGCAACATTTCTGCAGCACAAGATTTAATCATCTGGCCGCCATTCTTCCAAATGCCGTGCACCGGGGGGAAAGGAAGAAACACCTGACTGTGGCTCTGAATAGCACCATTAACAGCCTGTAGTGGAGACCAAAGCCTCCGCCACAGACCAGTTACTGTGAGTCAGCTCGAGTGGCGCACAGGCCATCTGGCTGCTAACTCACTAGCGATGCTATCAGCCAGAAAAAGAAAAATATGTAAAGGGCGTCATAACATGATGACTACGCAGCAGTTTCACAAGATACTGGCTCATCACTTCTTCTTGGTATGTTTATCTATGTTTAGTCTTCCTCTTCCAAATGTGCAGATATTTCCTATATCTATATCATTCAAGTGAACCAAGAAGGATACACAGTCAAATTAGCATATACTCATTTAATAAATGGTTTATAATACAGTATATGCTGGTCCTGACAGCTAAACTCACTACAACTTGCAAAACAGAAAAACAACAACAACTCAACAACAACAGAAGCGTTTCCAAGTGACACAAATTAGGTTAAGAACCAGGCTGAGGCACACATTTAACTTCAAACGTGGCAAAGCATTGAACAACAAGTGTATCCCAGATGGGTTGATCACACTTCTGTCTTCTGTCTGTCAACTTACAGCATGTTTTGTTATTTGCGTGACTTGTGTGTATTTGCAGCACATGTTGATGAAGATGTTCTCAGAATCTTCTTGTGTTTTGTCTGTTTTTCATGTGTTTTAGGCTATTAAGTTGCAGTGTGTTAAGCTTTCATGGTCAGCATAGTAGCACATGGGTTACTCTGGGAAATAAATGATGTGGGAACATAAAGAGCCAGGTAAGAGTGTGATCAGACCTCTGCCTAGCTCAAAGATAGGAAGACGGCCTTGGATTAATTTTAATTTTAATTCAGTTTATTTGATAGGGACAATGCAGGTTAATGAGGTACAACTATGTACAGTTTAGTTGATTCCATGGAAATGAATAGGCCACAAAAAAGAGTTATCCCTCTCTCTGTAGGCTAGTAGATGGTATGATCACACAATCTGCTTTAAGGTGTAGGTGATGGGTCCCACACCCTAAACCTTTGTGTCCCAAAAAACTGTAGCTAAGGGAACGACACCTTTAACATACTGCTAACTGCATGGATACAGCTACATTACCCAGTGTTACCAAACACTAGGCTACATATTTTCAGACAAACACTTCCAGATCAAAGTCTAAGATATATCAACTGCATTATACAGTGTAATTAACTATTTATTAAGTGCTTATATTTTGCTCGTAAATGTTAAATGAAGGGAAAATAAATCCACATGTAGTATTGATAGCAGTTCCCTCTGGATTAGCTCTGTCTGTCCAACCAGTCATCTAACTGTGTCAGGCTGTTGCCATGGCAACTGGGAGAGCGAGCCAGCTTTGAACTGTGCTGCCTCCATAAGATTACAGTGACTCCTACCAGTCGTATGGATTCCTCATCACCGCCACAGTCTGGGATGAGAGCACATGTGCCTGTGTAGGCGACCTATAGCTGGTGTGTCATTAAGCAGGTGGGGATGTATAAATTCCTATCAGCTAATTCCCCGGGTGTTTATAATTCATCGTATAGTCTTCGCTGCCACATCTGCCATCCACCTACAGCCAGCAGGCCTCCCCCAGATGTTACAGCCTCCTTAACATTTCATAATAAAATATCATAGGAAAGAAAGAGATGAGGTATCATGAAAAATTAATCAGCCCTAAGATGTCGCCCTTTTGATTATAATTTATTCATCACAAAATTAGCATCAGTTAATTAACATGGGTAACATACCTCCATCAATCCTAATAACAACAATACCGTGGATTCTCTTTGATATGTAAAACCACTGGAAATGCTTTGTCCTGAACATGAAAGACATTTAGACAGCAAAATAATAAATTCCTCATAATGCTTGTCTCATCAGTATTATCATTATTCTTGTGAATAAGGAGATCGAGCAGTCTCTTGCCGACTTGTATGAGGGATGAATCACTTCCATTCCCAACCCACGCTTCCTCATGCATAAATTCTCATTTGTTCCTGCATTAGGGTCACTCTGCAGTAATTGTTTGTTTTACTTCTGATGATTGAATAACAACCTTGCGGCGGTGCCATGCTGTGTTTACCACATGTTGCTATGGTTCATGGACTCCTTTAATTGGATTTTGTTGTTTCCTGGGAAACAAGGTAACCCACTGTATTGCTCAGCAACCTTACCAATTTACCCTGTGTGTGCTAAGATGCACTCTGATGGGTGTGTATTTCAGACTCGTCTAGCTGATCTTAAATGTAAGTAAATGAAGCACTGGAGTGCAGAAAATCAAAATTTAGAAGGGGAAATGGAGCTCAATATTTGTGGCACAGAGCTGCACATTCAACGCTGCTCCCGTGTATTTTAAATTTAGCTGTGCAGTGGATGAATTCATGCAAAAAGCATGGGGTGAGTGTTTGTGTGCAGGGAGACAGCAGAGTGCTGTGTCCATGTGAACTGATGGGTGAATCATTACGAAGATAACACACAAGCTGTTAGCTTTTTGCTGGCGATGGCCGGGGCAGAGAGAGAGAAAGCGCTGCGACGAGTGGCATGTAATTACCATGGCTCACTGCCTCGCCTCGACCCCCAGGAGCTGGACACTCTCACGCAGCCCTCCACATAAACATCTGCAACAAATAGCAACAACAACACTACAACGTCCTTGAGGTTGTCACTCGGGCTGTGAGCGGTCCTCTATCAGAGGCTTCCAGACCCTTTCGTCCACTCGATGCCTGAGTGACTAATCGCTTTAGTGGGGCAGGGACCAGCGAAGCCCAGGGGCACGGGGTAAAACTACTGCTTCACTGCGGTTACTTGAATTTGAGGGTTGAAAACACAAGGATAGTGTGGAGCGTGAGTGACAGGGAGACTCTGAGAAATGAAGGGTTGGCTGGAGGACGGGGGAGATGAGTAGGATATGAAAGGAGGGACTGTTGGGGTGTGCCAGCAGCATATCAACACCCATCTGAGTGCAGGAGGTGATATCTGGCCGTGTAGGCGCTCGCTTCCTCCCTGTTTTTTTTTTTTTTCTCTTCTCTTTTCCAATAGTGTGCAGGTGCCTCGAGTCGAAATTTGTGAATTCATCTAAGGAAAGAAACAAGAGCCTGTGCACACTGTGAATGATGCAGGATGAACGCCATGCAAAATTGATGCCACTGCCTGCAAACTCCTCAATTATATAAGTTTTGCCTGCATGTATAAATCTATTAATGTGTCTGCAGCGCTCTGTTTACAGCTCTATGTGCATGTGTGGATGTCTCACGGCTCTAGCACAGCTGGTGTTTTGAGAGATGAAGAGGAGTCTGTCTCTCCCCTTTATCTGATATAGAAGATGATTGGAATATTAATGGACTACGCACAGCACAGCACAGCACAAGCAATGCCCAGGCAGATTTATTCAGCAATCAAGAGGATGTGATGAAGCAAAGAGTGAGTGTGAATAAAGTCAAACAGTGTTGTCAGTGATGTTCAGACTGGTAAAACTGAGTTTGGTGTTTCTATCGGAGAATCTTTTCACAGCTTTTTCCTCGTCTTAGACGAAAAGCACCAAACGAGAAACCCCACTTTATGCTATTCGAAGATTGTTTTTGACCTCAGTGGAAACATAAAAACAAAAAAAAAAGTGCATAATGAAGGGTTGAGGGTTGAGGCAGGAACAGAAATAGTTTCTCTTCAAAGGCCTCATTTCATCACCTGTTCGTTTATCATATGCCGCCTCCATCATCTCTCGGCGCCGCATGCTCACTGCTCCAAGTTGTACGAGAACTGCCAGCCCGCCGGTATCAATCATCCCCTCTCCGACACTCCAGTCATCCCTGTGAACCCACCCTGCATGGAAACATGATGGGCGAGAAGATTAAATGAAGGGGGATGAAAGAGTGAAACCTTAAAACGAGCAGACACGGACAAGGCACCACTGACACGGATAGCAGGGTAAAACGTCGCCGCACTGCGTTTCCTCCATGACTGAACACATAACATATTGTTACAAAGGCATCTGCTTCTACTTCCTTTGTTTCATTCTTTTGCCTCACAAATTGTTCAACACGTGCACACCCAAGCTATCCACACACAGGAGGCGGATACACGGTGGATGTGATCGTGCTCACACAGCCTCCTGTACATATTGTGTTAGTGTGCCTGGATCCTCTGGGTTTCTTTAGCTCTGTTTTCTCATCCTTTTCATTCCTAACAGGAAAATTTATGAACACAATCATGTCACAAGTTCTGCAGATGAAAGATTCTTACTCCCATGAGTGTTTTTACCATCACAACTGTCTCCTCATCCTGCCGCATCATTGCCGGCAAGTGACCACTAACAGCGCGAGCTGAGAAAACAAACTGGAGAATATATATTCAGGAGAATTCATTTGGGGACTTTCTGGAAAATATCTTTCAAGCGAGTGAGCCCACCATTCTCATATTCACAGTGCAGACTTCATCAAGTTAGTTTTTGAAGTGCACTTGTTCAATTTCATAGCACCAATCTATGATCATCAGCTCATTTTACTTGACAAGTTCAGCTTTATGTGTAACGTTGGTAAGTGAGCTCTTGTCATGGGGTATTTTTAGCTTTGACAGACAGTGACCGCTTCGGAACATTAACAGCTGTGAAATGATACTGAATGGCGGCATTTAACCATAACACAGTTTTAAGCTGCAGATTGACAGCATAGTGTCCCTGTAGGTGTGTGTATGTGTATGTGTGTATGTGTGTGTGTGGTGTAGAGTCAGCCAGCTTCAGTGATGCTAGCCACTGCATTGGTCTTTGCTGGAGCCGGGCCAATGTGATTTCACAGCGCTAAGCCTTGTAAGATAAGATGGGGGACATCAGACCCTGACCAGCTCAAATGAATGGGATGTCACTTCTGCTTAGAACCACAAACCTTGTCCTCTACACCGGTGAGCATATGTGTGTGTGTGTGTGTGCGTGCGTGTGTGTGTGTAGACTCTAAACAGAGAGGACATATCCAATCCTAAGGAAAGGCAGGGTTCCACTGTCCATACCCTGGCTTGTGAAATGTAATAAGATCCCCCCACCCCGACTCCCCACCGCCGTACTGGGAGAGAGAGCCAGGACATCTGCTCAATGATAGCTGATTTTTAATCTGGTCTGGGTAATTGCCTTGAAACAATGGTGCTGCAAGAGTCCTGCAGGATTTCCGTGTGTAGCCTCCGGCAGCGGGCACAGGAACAGGTGGGTTCCCGAGCTCTTTGGCCTTCACAATCCGGGCACTTGCGATTTTTATTTTTCCACAAACAGATATTTACACATAAAATAGGTGCAGCGTGAACCTGGCAGAAGTGTAATTAGTCGTGTCCGTGATGCCAGCGTAACCTCAGTCTGCCCACAGATCATCTAAAGGTTACCCTCCTCAGATGAGGTTGAAAGGTTGTTTATTTCAGACTGTGGGCTGGGGGTGTTGCTATGGCAACCTTTCATGGGTCTGGCACTGGTGGGCGCTAGGGCGGAGCTTGGCGTCAGCCTGAGAGGCAGCAGGCACACAGGTGCCCCGGCCCGAGCAGCTGCCTCCCCTGTCAGATAAAGAGTGGCTTGTTGTTTTCTCCCTTTTCCCCCCAACACGCACGTCAATCTCCCTCGCCCTTTTCACTTCTCTGTCTCCTCTCTCTTCTCTTCCCCTTTTTTCTCCTTGGCCTTTGATCAGGGATTGGATTTGCTGGTAGAATGACAGAGGCAGGAAGTGCTCCGAGGGACAGGAGGGGCTATGGGGGGCCCCAGGGCCGGAGCCAGGGCTGTCCACAGTGCTCTCTGTTTCCCTGAGCCTGCATCATCCCTGGCCCGGCCTGGCCCCGCAGTCACAGAGCCTGGCTTTCAGCCTTGACTCTCATCATGGTCTATCTGTCAGACTGGCCCAGTCACAACAGCCTAGGCCCACTGATCAGAGGGGTTGGGGTGGGCGGATTGAGGGGGTGGAAGTTGAACGGCTGCAGATTGAAGTCCTGCCTGGATACAGCCCAGGGCACAATGGCATCATGTATTTATCCACAAATCACAAAGATGACCTTCTCCGTGGCCTCAGGCAGGGTCATGACCTCTGACCCCTTCAGTTCTGCCCAGTAAGATCAAGGATTTTCACTTCACTTCTCCTACATTTTGTTCAACACTCTCATCTAACTAAAAATATCTGCTGGCTTCTCAAGAACAACAAGAAAACCTCTAAATGAGGTACCTACAGGGATTACGCCTCACTTTAATGAGCAGTAGCCGTTTTCAAAATACTCACCGGCCATTTCTCAGACCTGTTGAGAGCTTCGAGCAAAATATACTACAATTAGCACAAGTGGAGAGAAACACCCTCAGCACTCTGTCTAAACAATGTTCACTGGGGTAAACAGGAATCTGAAAATGAGCAGCTAACCTGGTGCTATCTTAAGCTACATAGAGCCACGCTAGCACGTACAGTACAGTAAACCTAAAAAGGTGCACTGTGCCTTCCACTGTCCCAAATTTTATTAAAGGGACAGTCTTACATTTGGAGATTCCTTGTCAAGTTAGAAAGAAGAGTCTTGTGTCTGTACTTTCTTTTAAGTTGAAACACTGGAGCCACTGTTCAAGCTGTCGTCACCGTACAGAATGTCAAATGTAGTATGTCTGCATGTTTTTGTATTTGCTTCTCAGACCTATAAATGTACGTGTATGAGCGCGTACTGTAACACCAAGCTGCTTGTTCAGCTTGTGCACATCACAGTACATGTGGATGAGAGGCGGCTGACCTATACACAAACTTTCTGGTTGGACAGCGGGGGGTGCAACGGCACCTGAGACGCCTGAGATCTCCCGCAACGCCCTGCCCTCCCTCCACTGTTTACTGACCAGCTTATCCTGTTTATTTGATTCAATTACAATACACACTCTGTGACTGATCTGTTTAACGTGGCCCTCGGCCAGGGAAAATAGTCATGTTCCCTGTGATTCCAAGAAACCTGGCATAGTGGTCATGGAGGCCATGATGATGACATGTCAACGCAAGGCTAACACAGCACAGCCCTTATAGTCACAACTCAGCACAAACCGTAGCCTTGACAGTTTGCACAGGCTGTACTCACATATGCTTTCACTGATTCAAGCCCATAAGAGATAATTGCCAGAACATAACTGGCGGATTAAGATGAAACACGTGAATAAATGAGCGACCCACAGGACGGTAATGTTCGACCGTACAGCCTCACTTTGTCTAATTCTAAATTCATTTGAGCTTCTGGCAGCAACACCGTCTCTGTTTCTTCTCCCTTCCTCTGAGAGAGGGTAAAGTTCAGTTGATCTCGCCTCAAATCGCTCCAAATATCTTTGGAGCCACTTCAAAATAAGCATGAAGCGTTCCTGCCCCAGCATTGTAAAAATCTAAGGCAGCTGTTTTATGCTTCTACGGCTTATCTTCCCCATGTAAAGACATCTCCGGGCTCGCAGCAAACACAATAGCCAGCTGTGGCCAAGTTGAGATAAAAAGCAGAAATTTAAGCTCACGCAATTACTTTTCTGTCCTCTGAAAAACGCTCTCCAACAGAGAGAGGAGAGAACACTTTAGTTTATAGGAACGTAACACTATAACTGTGCAGTAATTTCTTTGGCAGCAGCCTGGGCAGGCTTGTTTCTGAGAGCCATCTAGCTGCTGAGGGATTACAAGCTGTTCAAAGCCTCTGAAGGTATGTGGGTTTGGACGGCTGATGTTTTTCCACAGCAGTAAATGGTATTGCAGTTAATTCTGTATTTTGGCACCGATCAGCAGCTGGAAAACAACTTCTCTGTGCCAGAAGCTGTTTATTATTGCAGAGAGCTTTTACCCAAAATGGCCATTCAGCTACTGTGGTGTCCATGTTGTTCTGACCTGGTTGCATAGTAACCAAGCAAAGAACGTGGCAGACTGCAGGATAAACATGAGGCTCACATATGCATCCCCGCACACATGTTATTACAGTGTAAAAACAGGGCAGCTCACATTTGAGGAAGTGTGAACCGTCGCAAACAGAACAAGGGAGGGATATGACATTATCTTTAGCTAGACACTGACACAGCATTTTTCCAGTGCAGTCATACATACATGAATATCCCAGGCTGCATATTAAGTAGACCACAGTTATTATCTTACAGTGTGATGCAGCTTTTTTCACTCTCTCCTATTTGGAGCGACTGAGATTTGATTGTATTTTTAGCTGCATCCACCGTGCAGGGTTTTTGTTTGGTTTTTTTTGCTCACCCCCTTGCACAAGAAACAAAAGCAAAAGCTGTCTCCTGATATAGATCCAAATCACCATCAAAGTAGGAAAACAACAAGGTGAAAAAATAGCAGGAATGCACACACAATAGTGGAGCAAGGAGTCCCAGGAAAGGGTTAACAGTGGACTCACAGCTTTCATTTCCTCTTCTGTTCCATCTGAACAAACAAGGCGGGTGACCTGACAGAGCACAGAAGGGGCGGGGCGGGGTGGAGGGAGGGAGAGAGGGATGGTGGTGGTGGAGGAGGAAGAGGCGGGGGGGCAGGGGAGTGGGGTGGGGGCGGGGGGGTTGCCGTGACTGGAATATAACCAAAGAGGTGGGGGTGGGGGGGCAGGACGAGCGCACCACGTGATGGTGAAAAGCCTGCAGGCTGCTGTGCTGGGAAAGGCAGACAGAGACATCCCCCCATATTGACGCTGCCGTTTCACCACAACAACAGTTCTGGGAAATGGCCGCCGTCTGTACTGTATAGCTGCTATTTACATGGGACTGATTTAGCCCACTTATCGCTTTCATCATCAGCTACCGCGGCCGCTCTGACCCTCTGGCTTCACTCCTCCCATTGATTCCCTCCCCACTTTCTCTTTTTTTTTCTCCCCCAGGTTGCAGTCTTACCGGTTTTATCCGGCATGAATGAAAGCAAAAGCATTAAAATACTGAACAAATAACAAAAATATGAAAGGTGAGATAAACACGAAGCAATTGCTGCAGGGTTAACAAAGGAAAAAAAAGGAGAGAGAGAGAAAAAAAATGCAGCGGTGCTCGGGGATATGATGGGGGGAGAGAGTACAGTCTGGACCAGAAGCACTGGAGACATGAGTCATGGCGAGCAATCTCCCAGGGGGCTTGTTGGTGCAGTCTATAAATGGAAATAGCAGAAAAACAGTGGCTTCCCTCGCCCACCCAGGACTAGGTTATGCCTTATTAGAATTTGATGGCTTATGACAGCGGCGGCTTTGTTTAGCCCCAGCTTGAACTTCGCTATCTTTTTTCTTTCTTGACCTGGCAAACGCCACGGAAAAATGAATGTAAATGAATATATACAAAGTAAGCTGCTTAGTGTCAGAAAAATCGTTCTGCCATGCGAGAGTGTCTCACTGAAAACAGGTCATGGAGTGTTTTTAACTGGAAACTCTTGGTGGAAGTACTTGCCTTATTTCTTTCCCTTTTTTTCCGCAGTAAATGCAGCCTATATCTGTTAAAATAAGTTGATGACTGACATGAACTAGTTAACTTGGCTCCCTGGTTTCCCCTTGGCTACCCTGCTGTGGAGCTGGCCTAGATCAAACATTGCCAGATATCTGGGACAACCTCCGGAAAAAAAAAAACGTCTCGTTAAGTGACCAAAGGGGAAGCATTACCTTGAAAAATATACAGGATGTGTTCTTAAATCTGCAAGGATTCATATGAAGAGAAGAAAAGTAACTAAATACATTTTCCATTTTCTGTTACTTTAACATGTCAGAGAGGAATATAATACTCTGAACTTCTCCACACTTGCTTATCACTACATTTACTTTAACACTGGATGATGTTAGGAAATACAATACACTGTTGAACATTAAACCGATGGCTCCCAATCCTTCTGGCTTGTGTGTGGCTGTGGCTCCTTTTTAATCTATCACTGTCGTTTATTTCCCATTTTACTTTTGGCCCGTGATGGTTTCACATGTCTGAGCGGTAAGCATAGAGGTCTTTTTCCTTTGAACTTCTCAGATTGCTTGGTTGAGATAACTGTTTGAAACCCAAACAGATAAAAATGAGCCAAAAAATCTGTGTGTGTTACAGAACGTTTTTTTTCTCCATGAATCATCTCACAGCCCCTCAGATTTATCTTGTGAAGTTTTGGAAGGGGGCCGACCCTTAGGTTGGGAACCAGTGGACTAAAAATACTGCAAATGCTGCATAGATGTAAAAAATAAAAAATAAAAAATATTTGTTTTATACATGAGTTGTGGTATCTAGCTACATTATGAGGTAGTAAACTCAGCATGAAAGTGCACCATTTTAGCTGCTGTGGGGACAAATAAAGTCAATAGCTGTGGGGTAAGTTGATCTACCTGCCCTATACACTTAATGAATGTATTTTGGCTGTTAAAGCAGAAGTAAGCGATATTTTTGTGTTAAGTAATTTATAAGTCTTAAATAGTTATATCTTCCGACAGCAATCACTTACATAGAGTGTTTGGACCGAAACACGGGTCTGTCAGTCACTCTGCTCTGCTCTGAGCCGAGGAGAAAACTTTTCTCGGATCCTACAAGTTTTATCCAATGAGGAGAGAGAACGGCATGAAGGGCTGTGTGTGCAGGGACGAGGACCAATAGATCCATGACGAGGGCGGGGGCTGCTAACTCCATCGGCTGACAAGACGTTATGGTGCGTTCAAGGCAACCCGTAACTCGTGTTTTTCCGACCTGTGAAGTCGTACCAGTTCGATCTGGTACGAGTTCACGGGTCGGAAGTTACGAGTGGCCGTTATAGTGACTTTCACAGGTAAAACAGGTCGGAAAAACACGGGTGGGTTGCCTGGAACGCTACAAAGTCGTAAGTCGTGACGTGAAGCTGTAATTTACGGTTTCAAAAGCCTGCCTGGAACGCAGCATTAGACAAAACGACCGGATCGCTTACTTCTGCTTTAATGTCTTAATTATTAAATCAATTCTCAATTAAATCGATTCTGGATGTTTATGATTACAGTAAGTATTCCTGAAAACAGGAAAAGTTGTTTATGGTAAGCCAAGCTTCACTTTCAAAGAGAAAGAGGGGGATTCTTCCCAAAATGCAACTTAATCGCAAAACTCTCCAAACCTCTCTGAGTTGGTGGCTCAGCAGGAAGTCCCATCAGTTTGTGTTCACCTGCAACCTGGACAGGTGGAATATGAAGTAAAGTGGGAGGTGGGAGATGGATGGAAGGGAAGGAGGGGGGTGGATCAAGTACCCCGCTCCTATGCCATGAGACCACTTTCTTTGGACAGGCTATATTATCAAAACAGTTATGTTTACACTCATTCTGTTTTTTTGTGGGGATGCACCTGAAATGCAGATATGTTAGCAACAAAACTATAATTGTCTTTATAAGCGGCCCTTGTTTCCCCACTCTCCCCTACTTTAACTTAGGTAAACTTTAGACTGGATAAGGGTAAAGATGGTTTCACAGATCATAAATACCTGTTTCTGAGAAAGTGCCCATAGTAGCCCTGAGAGGACGTTTTTGGACATTGTCAGCCCTTTGTCTCTCTTGTTGAAAAGGTGACTTCACTTCACTGATTGTAGCCACGTAAGTAACTGTGGTGTCATGTCAACCCGGCCCTCCGTGGCTGCTGGGAGCGAGCCAGTGGCACCACACCACCTGCTCTCCCCCCCACCCCCTCCCCACCTCTGAGTGCAGTCTGCCCACCTGCTTCCATGGTAAGCAGACACACCCTGTCCACCGTTGCTCGCTCCTAGCCTGCAGCTAACGCGGAGCTAGTCTGCACAGGAGCACAGACGCAGACAGAGCTCCAGCATGCCTGGCCACCATACCAGAGGAGGGAGGGATCTACGTTGCTGTGGGCCTTTTGTTTAGCTGCCACCACTAAAAACTCCCCGCCAAGTCGTGTTTGCTCTTCTTTTTCTTTCTCACCTGTCGTCACACTGCTCTCTTTCATCTGTAGGGTTCATCCTAGCGATCATCCCTCGAGGCAGAGAAAACATTATCTCAGTGGAGTAAACGCGAGAGGTAAAGTGACAGAGGTAGTTTTAAGTACCTCGCTGAAAACAACACAGGAGCCCTTTGGCTGTTTCTTTTCTTTTCTTGGTGAGGCACAGTAAAGTTTTCAAGATGAACAGAAGGGGGGTGCAGGTGAAGGGCCGTGGCTCCTCGCTGAGGGCTGCCCCTGTGTTTGTTGTTGGTGTTGCTGTTTTAGTCATAATATTGTGTGTTTATCTGGAGCTTATGCTCACATTTCCTTGGTGACTGATGTTGGACAGCTCTAATGTTTCATCAGTGGCTGCTGTAGCATTTTGGCCAAAAATTAAAAATGGAGCAATTTGCCAATGTCCTCTGTGTTTGTGTGTTATTATTCCTACTATATAATAATTCCACCCAATTTTTGTTTATAAAACCATTTAAATGTAGTATATACATTGAAATACAGGCAATATATAAATTTATATATTGCCCTTTAATATTAGTAAAAGTTAGTTATTAAAAAAAAAACTGATTAAAAAGGTAATTTAATCCTGCAAAAAAAAAAAACTGTTAATAGGTGTCTGAATATAAGATCATATGTTCTTGAATGGCTTTGCTTGTCATAGACATGCCAAAACATCTATAATTTCAATGAGGGTATTGAATTCCTATAAATGTGCACACACGCACTAAAATACCTCCATCTTGTAACATATTTTCTTCTGTCAGATTGTAAATACACTTACTGAATGCAAAGAGACACACAGTTTCTCTGGTATATGATGCAACTGACAGCAACCAGTAATAATACAGTGCGACAGCCGTAATAATGTGTTTTTTTGTTTCACTTTATAAGCTTTATTTGTTTTTCCTCCAGCTAGAGGAGAGTAATGCTGGTTCAGCACGGCGTAAACAGCCCACAGGGGCTCATTCTTAAACATAGTCCTCCTCCATAAACTGATCTCACCGCAGGGCTTTGGCTCTCCATCCCAACAGCCCTCTGGCCCACATGACAACGGGAGGCCTGTTTTTCCCTGCAACATAGCAACACCACCCTGAGCTAACTCTGACCCTTGACAGTCAAAACATATTATTGGCCCAGGTGACAGGAGCTTTACACCAAGCAATACAAATACTCCAGGGACAGGACGCTATAAGTGTTCGCACTGGCTGTTGAACTAACATGATGTCACTGGAGGAGATTTGAATATACAAGGTGAGTGGATACCACATATTTGGTTTGTTAAACAATTTTCCAAAGAAGACAAGTAAACAAAAGTGCTCAGAGTGTGAGCTCAGGGCCATGGATAGAGCTGCAGAACCAGACGTTTGAGTCTCATATTTCAAAGCCACGGAGACAGGTCAGGCCTCAGCTGGGCCACATCTACTGTAAGTCTGATTCATCTTGACATCTCTGCAAGGTTAAAGACTCGGGAAAACAGATCTACAGACACTCACACTCGGCGTTATCCAGCCAATCTATAGGTGCAAGAAGATGGAGTTGTTCTTTTTCATTATAGCTGCAGGGGTTTGAGTCATTGTGGAAGGCCCGCCATGGCGCCACTGCACTAGCATTAACTCACACAGAGACTGAAAAGAAATCAGGAAAGGTAATTCACCAATATGTCCTTAGACCTCCTTCAACACAGTCTGTTGTTTGTCCTCAAAGACAATGCACTTGTGTTTATATGCCCTCATACATATCAATTACTTTACCACTTGGGCAGTGTCATCCTCAAGGTGCTTGAAAATTAGGTTTCAATGTCAGCTGAGAGGCACATTCCAGACAAAAATAACAGAGCTTTCACCTCGAGGCTGTTCAGCCTCTCCGTCAGCACGTGGTGACTGAAACCGAAACCCTTGCATCTAAATAACACTGAAATCCAGGCTTACACAAGCAACGTATTCCTCTTGCATCAGCAAATGAACTTCTTTCCACATAGCAGTTCAGCTGTCAGCAACTATAGTGTTTGTGAGAGGGGAAGGGGGAAAAAAAGGGAAGTGAAACCTCTCCGTGCTGCTTTTGTTGCTAGAGCACATGGAGGATTGGATTCCTGAAAACTCGGACAGCAAAAATGGCGTCACCCTCACTCTGAGTCAGAGACACAGAGTGTGCCCTGGATGAACTTCCTGTTTCAGTCTGCCACAGATATAGGGTTTCTCCAGCCTAGCCACACACAGGAAATGAGTCACACTTATTCACCAGTCGTCTGCAGGCTGCAGACTCTTCGAGCCCCTGAGTGACAGGCCGCGGAGGGGGCCAAATTAGCTTCTGAAACTTTAATCTCCTACAACTCAATTATTTAATATCTGAGCCACCCACTTCAAAGGAATACCTCAGCTCCCTCCTCTCTGGCTGCCTTGATGGAGCCTTTCAATCCCGTCTCCTAAAGGACTCACCATTTTATATCTCTACCCTGCGGTTTGAATGACGCTCTCCTGAAATCTTGCAGTGCTCCCTGAAATCCGAGATATACTGCGCTAATAAACTGCAGTGCATTAAAGTGCTGTGGTAGCTGGAGGTGAAAATGTAGTATGAAACTTCGGTTTTTGTCACTATGTATTCATCCATCCTAATTTTGGATTCCCCCCTTCCAATTGTAAAACAAAATCATTTGCAGCTGCGGAGCGTAATCTCTACAGACTCTAAAAGGCAAGAGGAGGAAGCAATTACTGTGATTTGGAATAGAGCGTGAAAACAAAAACCTAATGGAAATATGCAAAACATGCTTATGTAATAAATACGAGACGAATTCTAATGCGAGAAACAGTGAGAAACTCGCGAATATGTTGGATGACTGTATTTGTGAAGCAAAGTCACGTCATCCGTATAATAATAGACGTCCTCTGAATTTAAATGATGTCCTTGTTTATGGCAAGACTCATAATGGAGATGAGGTCATCCAAATGAATAGGCAGCAAAGGTAAAGAACAGAAATAACCTTGAGACAGGGGTCATAAATTATTTTGGAATTGGCCTTGATTTTTGTCTCACCCAGCCACATAACACATTTCCAGACCTGCATAGCTATTGGCTCTGTGGAAAAGTGGATCAGAGAAGTGGAAAGTTAATCCCCAAGACCCTCCCAGCCAGAGATGAGAAGAGGGGGGCTGCTGGCAACTGCAAAGCGGCATGGGGGCTTTCTGTCTCTGCGGATTCGCAAGTACGCACACATATCCTGCTGCAGGGACACACACACATACACACAAATACACACATAGGCTACAGCCAGAAAATACAGACAGCCGTACAGACAACACAGAGACTTGCAGGTATATGAAACAGCTCTTGATGCGCTGACCAAACCCAATTTGATATTTGTATTTTAACACAGTGGCTCTCTCATACAGATGATGTTCTGAAATGAACTGAAGCGTGTTTTACCAGCTTTGTTTACACAGCATTTATAGTCCATACATAATTTTTTTGTATGTCTACAAGAGAGTTAGCCAAATATGTCTTAAATTAATAACTTTATGTGACATTACACATAGTAAAAAGATAGGCCAAACTAAACCATGGTTCGGACTTTCGTACCTTTAACAGGAAGTTCCGGTATAGCGTACTCGCTACACCTCGTTGGTCTCTCCTGACACGGAGGTAAGGTTTGCATCGTAGCCTGCAGTCGTCTTCTCCTTTCCTGCCGGCAACGATAAAGCTTCCACATGACCAGGGCGTTCATCCAAATACGAACTAGGCTCGCATATCGGGCATAACGTTGATTGTTGCTAGTATCAATGCATAACAGAATAATTATCATTGAAATGATGCGAACTTGTTCACACATTTTCCTACAATGCAACATTGCTAACTAGCTAACTAACCACTTCTGTTTACAAACCAATCATTTTAAGTTGTAATTGAAATCATATCAAATGTGGGGTGACAGCATACGTAGGTTATGTGGACAGAACGCCAATACGTCAATAAAAAGTTATTTGGTGTGGGGCGGCGTTTAGCTCACTGGGTAGAGCTGCCGCCCCATGTTGAGGCTCAGTCCTCGGTGCAGGCGGCCCCGGTTCGGGTCCCGGGTCGGATGGCCCTTTCCTGCGTGTCATTTCCCCACTCTCTGCCTCCCCATTTCCTGTCTCTCTTGACTGCACTATCAATTAAAGGTAATAAAAGCCCAACAAATATAAAAAATAAAAAAAAGTTTTTGGTGTGTTGCATTAATGCAGTATGAAACTCTAACCAACAGGATCAAATGTAGCCTATACAGCGTAGCAAAAACACAAACCTTGGTTGAGACCTATGGTTGAGACTTTCAGGTGTGAAACCGCCCACGTTAGCTAGCAGAGCTGCTAGCACTTTGTAGGAATAATGACGCATGAGAAGATTGAAACTACTCTCATGTCTGGTACCTAAGCATGTCTTAGTTTAAATTAGTGTAGCATACAGACTAGAGACAGGGAAAGCTATAGCCCCAATAAAAAATCAAGGGAGTGAGTGTATCGTTGCCCAAATGTCTGAATTTATTTTCTTTCCTTGATTTGGGCGACAGTGTGCTTGGGTTCCCTTGAATGTTTTTATGAGAGGAGTATTCAGATTATAGTCTAGCCTTACCACATAACAACCATCTTTTAAAATGGTAAACAGGAACAAGTATGGCTGCCAGCATCACATCATATCTGGCACCATCGGCCTGGAACAGATGGCTTTCCAGGCAGACTATATTAAATGTACCTAATGAGCCAGAGCATGCATGATCTCATGCTACCCTACTTCCATTCTTAATCTCCCTATATCATGCATGTGTGCGCGGGTGTGAGTGAGTAGTCCTGCCAGTATGTGTGCACTAATTCGCCCAGTGCATGAATACAAATGCAGATGTGTCTGTGCGGGCGCAAGATGCAAGATATTCTTTGCTCTCTTAAAAGCCTTTTCTAAGTGGAATGACTCTATCAAGGGAACAATGGGTATTCTGAGCCCGGCAATGTGACAAAGGTTCACACTGACACGCTTTCCTAAATTAGGCTGTTCATGCACAGGAGGGAAGTGAGCCCTGCTCCCATTCTTCTCCTCTACTCGAGGGTCATTGTGTAGACAGGAAAGGCCACAGAGACATATGACTTGACATGCTCTCTAAAGTAGGTTAAGGGCACTTTACTTGCAAATGTAAAAATTGCAGAGGAAAACTATTTAAACTGTGTATCAAAAAGAAAAATGACTCTGTGGCCTATTTAAGCCAAATGATTCTTTTATTGTCATGGATGACATAGATCCCTGGAGGGGGGGTTGGATAAATTGGGGTTTATTGTCAGAGGGATATATTGTCACGGTCAGATGCTAACAATTACACTGACAATTTAGACATTTAGTTGACGGTTTTATTCAATGATAAGCTAATAATTCCCAGATCACCAACAATACAGGCAACCTTGTGTGGATCTCTCTAAAGGCGTAAGTCATCTATCTCTGACAGCTGGAGAAAGAAACACTCCCACCACTACTTCACCTTTTCACCCCTAAGCTTGCAGGGATGTGAAAACCAAGACCTTAACTGATGTCATTATGAGATAACCTGCCTTACGTCAAACCTTGTTTTTCTACAATGCATGTTTCCCCCCCTCGTATAAACACATGCTTCTCATGAGGATGTTGCAACACTGCGGCAGGGAGCTGCAGATGTGAAAAGAGAGGCCTTTGATGGAGCACAGTCGGGGCCTCCTTGATTCCACCGTCTTCCCTCCCTGACCCGAACTCCCACCGCACAAGTCTGCTTCCAGGAAACCAGCTGTTGGACTGGGGAGAAGGGAGGAGGTGATATTCTATATCAGGGCTGTGAATCACAGCTCCATGCTCTGTATTTTTCCTATCGTGGTTTGGCTGCCTGGCTGACTGGCTGGCTGAGCGGCTGGCAGGGCGCATGAGGAGGAATGTATTGTGGAGCAGGCCCCAGTGCGGAGGGACTGACTGGGAGAGTGGGACAGGGGGTTGTTGGGTTATTACATTGCCCCGGGGGTGCTTATTTAAACTAAAGTCCTGTCTGGACTGTTGCACTCAAATACTGTTATTGTACTGCAGCTGCATGAGACACAAAGGCAGAGAGCTGGAAATAGGGAGCAGGAAGAATGGAGGGAGGGAGAAAGAGAAAAAGAGAGTTATCGTGGAAGGCGGAGAAGCGGTAAGAGAGAAGAGAGAGAGAGAGGAGGTCTGGACAATGTCATCCCTCCTTCCCAGGAAACAGTACAAACAAGTAAAAATGAGAGAGCCCAGTGGAGCAGAAGAGGGAGCAGCACTGGCACAAACCATAATTAGACACTGGATGACGAAGGATCTATGCAAGTGTTGTATAGAGTGAAAACTGGAACTAGAACACACCCACATTGTAAAAGTATCCGCAGACTGTAGGTGCAGGATGTTGGAGGTAAAAACAAACACTGAAAGTCTGACTGAGTGTGCATATTTAGGCGTGACTCACATTCTGAAGAGCATCCAGTCTGGAAAGATTTATCATTCAGATGCAGAACAAAGAGCAACAGCCAGGCAATCATTTTAATGGAAGGAGATGGATCAGTTTTAGGGATGGAAAGTCGCACGTCATTGCAAGACTGGGAGCTGCGAGCGTCAGCAGGGATCAGAGCCGGGGGTTCGTGCGAAGTGAGAGGAAAAACTCAAAGAGTCTGGCGCACGCTGTGGAATGGCGGAAATCCTGGTCTGATTGTGCAGCAGTGTTTGCTTGTGCTCAGACAGCTCCTAGGAAAGGAATGTGTAGCCTACATTCCCTCCGTAGACCCCGCCTCTGCTTCTCCAACACCAACACTCGCTGTCAGCACGGTGAGCTTTAAGAGGCTGCATACCAAGAACAACAAAAGGATGGAAACATTTAGACCACACGGTCCCGATTTACCAGCATTTTCTTGGAGGTGACGGGGATGCAGTTTATTAAAAAACAAAAACCACATGACCACGAGACGGTTGTTTACTCTGCAGGTTTAAAAAAAAAAAAAAGGCTGCCATACAATTTAATCCTGACACAGGAGGCAGGAATGGGTTAAGTCTACTGCAGAGAGAGAAGGGAGAGGAGTGCATGAGGGTGGGTGGGGGGAGAGGGGGGTCAGCGCTGCATTCAGATGAAATTAAATGGAGGCAAAAGTGCTGACTCATTGCGTTCAGGCCCTTTATTACCTGCTCCGTCACCCAGGCTTTATGGGGAGGGCTGCCAGAAGAAGGCTTGGGGGGCGGGGGGGATACAGCGGCAGGCAGCCCTCATTTACAGGAACCCTTCTGGAGACAATAACACTGCAGCGAGCCAGCCAGCCCCACAGCTCACTCTGCAAAAGTAGCCTTTAGGACAACCCTATCCAAAAAAAAGTACACGCAAAGAGTACACACACACACACACATCCCGTCTCATTTTTGGCTAAGTAGAAGACTTGCTTTTGCTTCTAATGAGACATCAAGGGGAGCAGGGGAATCTGGGCTCTGGGTCTAGTAGGCTGGTCTGTTATGCTGTGTGTGTGTATGTGTAAGAAAGAGAGGGAAGGAGTAGGATGGCTTTGTTTGCTTTTTCTGTACTCTCTTGTGATGGAGTAGTACTGTGGTTTACTCCACAAGCAATGTGTGAAATAAAATGCTGAAAGTACATTTATCTTGTAGGGAATTAAAAAAAAAAAATGTTGTGTTTGAGCAGAAAAGTTGGCTGCAGTCGAGCTCACATGCGTCATCGGCCTCGGCACCCGATCACGTTCTAACGCTGTTAAGAAGTGTAAGCTATCACAACAACATCATTTGCATTGCAGCCAGCGCTCACCTAGCAGGGGGATGGAGCTGTTAGTGCTGTGAAAACAGAGGTGGGGTGGTAACAGGAGGACATTTTTGGAAACAGGAAACAATTAATTTTTTCGATTTAATGCTGTCTGAGGAAATAACCCTTTCAGTGCTGTTAAATCTAACGAGTGTCTGCAGCGCTGTGCAGGATCTGATATTTGTGGGTCAAGACCGTCATGTTTGAAAGTCAACGTATGTACACTTGCAGTCACAATGGATCACCGATGTTGATGCTGGGTAAACAGGCATAATTTGAGTGGTTAGACAATGTGCATGATGTATGGCTGCGGCAGGCCTGGAGCACTCACTGGCTGTGGAAAGCGCTTATTGCTGCTGATCAGACGAAATGGACTCCAGCACTGTGTCAGGCTCCAGTTTGTCTCAAATGGTCTGGGCAATCAGAGCATACAGCCAATAAATGGATGCATTCTCTCTGTCCTGGCTCTGCTTCTCCATCTCCCTCATTACTCTCATTACTCTGCAGCTTGTGGGTTATCTAATGCTCTCCCCATGGCTTACGGTTTGGCTGGGGATTAGACTCATTTTTCCAAGGGCATTTTATAAACAACCCTGTGTGCCTCCCGTTCCCGTGGGCTGAGCTGATGTAGCAGCAGAATTTACGACCTCGGAGGCCTTGTGGCCTCACTCCCATTGCAATACATTATTCAAATTCATTCTCTCTCTCTCACACACAGAGCTGAGGGCAATTATTTGAATATCCGCAGGAGTGCAGCTGAGTGCCGCGGCTCATCTTCAACTGCAAAGATGGTGAAATTGCCTCACTCCAGTGGATCAAGGTTGTAGGCAATAAAACACTATAATTTATGACACAGTTTGATATTTCAGTGAAGTCATTGATTCCCTCGTGTCAGACCTTGGCAAGGGCGGCTCCAGAATTCACAGAATGTAATTCCAATTCTGCCTCGATGAGGAAAAAAAAATCTTATAGCACTAATTGGACACTTGGCTGGCTGCACATGCTGTAAAATGGATTTTCCCCTGAATCAACAGAAACAACCCTCAGAAATTCAACGTTGTGTCCCTGCCCTGCAGATTATTTCCAAAGCTTCTGTACATATGAGGCAGATGAGAAGTTGTGCTCAAAAACAAAAAAAAAGTGCTGCCTGAGGAGGGAACGCAGCAGATATCATGCATCCTCTAAGTTATTGAAGCTGTCCCACTTTCAGCAGTGAACAGATGCAGTGTCCTCATTTCTTGTACAGCAAAGCTCTTCTCTGTCACACACCTACATCATGATGTAAGTGTTATTCACACCACAACAACACATGCATTTGTACCATTCACAGATTCCATTGCAGCGCCTCACAGAGACAGACTGTAAGTCACACTGAATTACACACCTACTCCTGCAGGAAGATTTACAAATACCAAACACTGTAATTATGGTTAACAAAGAGGAAGGAGGTGCTGTCGTCTTTTCCTTTTAAGACTCGGCCTCACCCTCCCAAACCTCATTCCAGTTTCATATCGTAGCTTGAGTCACGTTGCTGAATTCCTACTTATTCATAATCAACTATTTTCAAACTGTGCTCTCTCCACTGTACCGCAACGATGCACAATGATTTTATTTAAAATTTTTATGTTATTTTGCATTCAACATTTCTTTTTGATGTCCCTGTGTGTGCTCACTCAGCGGGGAAAAATAATCATTAGACAAAGCTTGAACAAAAGGGGCATGTGATCATGTCGTACCTTGTACAACCCACCAAATTACACATCCAGCAGACAGCAACATTAGCTCTAAATTAGAGCTGTGTATTTGACATCTAACAAATATATCATTCCAACATCATCTAACTTTTTCAGCTGTCTGCTGTTCATCAGAGCTGCCATCTGGAGACATTGGCTAGTAAAGTGAACGTGAACCAAAAATAAATGTAGCACACCATAAAAGCCAAAACAATTAGCCAAAGGATGCTAAAATGCACCTGGGTTCATCTCTACATTATGTTTCACATTAAACACACAATTTATTCTTACAAAAAAATGTAAAACCAGTCGGGCAGCTTGTCTCGGAAATGGTGAAAGATAGATTCTGAAACTGAGATAAGGAAATATTAGCGATATAAATAAACATTTTGCAACACTTCTTGCCAGCGCAAGGCGATGGGGTCATGAGGTCGAAATCTTGTAAAAACATCACAGTGTCTAATTCTTTCTTTACTCTGACCTCTTTGTACCGCATCGATCAGACTTCTCACTATACACGTTAGGTTCAAAGGCCAAGTTTAGGACAGGAAATGATATATAAGACTCGTTGTTCACTGAGCCCTCTTTTGTATGTGAACCAGTGTGTGTGTGTGTGTGTGTCTTTGTATGTGCTGGAGACAGGGATAACGTTTCCAGTAGCACATCTGCTTCAGAATATCTGTGGCTGTATCCAGTTCCTGTCACTGATACCGTAGAAGCAAAAACCTGATTCAAACACACAAAAACAGGACAAGGACAGGTAAGATCCCGCTCGCCGTCTTTCCCACAAGTGCGGTTTTTATACCCCTTTGGGTGTGCCTTTTAACTGATGAAAACCACTGTGATGCAACTGCGTCTTTATTCATGACAGTACACGGTGGGAGGGTTTAGCTGCGAATGCCTGCGGCTTCGTAAATAAATCATCTAAACTCACTGAAGAGAAAAGCTCCAACAATCAAAGATTTTTCTTCCCCGACGGGTGAGTCACCGTTCAAAGGAAAAAGAGGCCCAGATTCTGTGCCGCCGAGTGCTCAGGCATCAATTTCAGCAGTGTGGAAAGCTGGCTGACAATGGAGCTAATTGATGAGGATTATCTAGCAGAAAAGGAGGAAGCCTTGTGACATGACTCATCGCGGCCATCTGTGTTAAGTGTACTGTATTTTCACAACCATGCCTTCGAGAGCAGAATAACTTCCTCTTTGGCACAAAGCCCCAACAAACATCATCCCAACCCTGACTGGCTCTGCTGCTGCTGCTGCTGCTGCTGCTGTCTGGATAATACTTTCACTTGCACCTGTGCTTTAAACCGCCTTCAGTGTCTGACTAGTTATTGCTGAGGGAAAGCGAGTACACCCACTGAGTGCAATAGATTGAGGGAAATGTGAGTCATACCAAAACATCAAAACACTTCTCTCAAAATGCTGAGACCTAAAGTCACACAGTCTCTCTCTCTCTCTCATACACACACACACACACACACACACTCACTCTCTCTCTCTGAAATTCCCAGTGAGTCGACCGCCTAATGACATTTCTTCATTACCAGCTAATCCAGACACAAAGGCACAACAGAGGACTCTCGGAAACCTTTTTTTAATTATTAGAAAGTGTCTCAGCCTCACTAGAAAAACATCACAAGTTTGCAATCATCTCAGAGTGAAGAGAGGGAGCCACACATCTTAAATATCAGTGGAGAGGGCAGTGCTGAGAGCTGCCTTCTGCTAAACAGCGTTAATGAAAGCCGATTGAACGCAGCGAGTGGTGAAGATATGTAGCCGCGGCTTAAATCTAAGTCACATTTTTGTCCTCGGTGAGTTAATGCTCTTGTTCTTTTTTTTTACTCGCGCGGGTTTGTTTTCGTGCTTTTTCTTTCCTTTTTCCTTTCGTTATCACTCGGGGCTGTACATTTGATCCCCATCATGATGCATTACCACAAACTGGTAACGTCTGTGTCACTGTGGTTAGACAATTTGGCTTGTGAGAGTGATACATCTCGGTTTCAGAAACTGAAGATAATCAGGCACATTAGATCTGGGTTTGAAACGAGTGACGCGCAGATGTTGAATGCGCCTCGGCTCAGAGTGAGACATGTAGTGACACAGCGCGCTCTCCTCACAAGGGGAAATTACAGTGTTCAGTGGGTGATTTTCTGATCCATTCAAAGCGAAAATACCCTTTAACTTCAAAGTTACAGGAAGCTCAAATTGAAATACTGGAGGAGGACTTCATGTGTCTGAACACTTATAAACAAAAATACACACAGGCCCTTGCCTCTTATCTGTCTATGCGAATAAAGGAGAGTGATGAAATAAGCGGCTCTGGCCTTCCCCCCCTCGCACACATTCACACACACACACACACACACAGTCACACACATCCCCTCCCCCAAGCTGGTTCCCTTCTGACTCATGGGGGATTACTTGTCTGATCACTTTGATCTGCTTGCCGGTGCCAAAGCTATTTTCTCCACCCGGCGAACAGCGTGCAGGCTGCATTAGCCCACAGGCAGGAGACACACATTCAGGTTAGAATTTCATCTGCCCACTGACACCCAGACTGCGCCTGCTAAACCCACGCTGCAAGGTTTTACAGCTAACAGGAGGAGGAGGAGGAGGAGTCGATTCAGAGCCAACTTCAGTTAGGATTGCCACGAACGGTATCTGGTTATTCAAGGATGTTGCAAAACAGTGATGAATAACAGTCACTCGTAACCACAAACAGTTTGCTCCTGATGCAACAGGATCTCTCACACATGGTCGGTGCTCTCGTACGAGGGAGGGGTCCAAACGCTGATATGGAGAGTTGCAGTGAAAGAAAAATGTGGGTTGTGATGCCAATGCCAAATGTCTGCAGAGCAAGTGGCATGAATGCAAAGGAGGAGGAAAAAATATTCTGACACTTCACTTAGACACGCATCTGTTTGAAGAAGAAGATAAAAAGGTTGTGCTTGAAACATTTCTCTTACTCTCACAGCGAAGGCACAAAAATTTGATGCCACTTTTTTTTTCTTTTTTTTTTTATAACGACACATGAATCAACATGAGGCATGAAGAGCTTCATGCCAGCCCTGATGTGGCTGAGAGCCGTCTCTGCTACGCCTCATCTGGTTCCTGGTGTTCCTGTCGCTGTCTGCTCTGCTGCCAGGTAAACCACTCCAGCTGGGAAAAAGAAGCGAGCAGTGCTGCGGTTACGTGACTCAGTTTCTGCAAGACATAATTGTCTTTCACTTTCTCTTTCTCCATAATTTTCTCTCTACATCCCCTTCACAACCACCCACCCACCCACCCATCCATCCATCCTCCCTCTTGGAGACTCGGAGGAGCCAGCGTTATCAGCGGGTGTCATTTCATGAGAGCCATCATCAAAGGCAGCTGCCTGGTTTCTATGGAAACATCCCACTTCAGGGGAGGTGGATCGGAGGAGGCATGTGTTAGAATGCTGCGGGTTACTATGGAGACTGGAGCGACAGCTTACATAAGTATTCACTGTGTGCGTCCGTTGCACCACGGCACATTCCACCATATAATTAATGCTCAGAGTGTTTGCTCGCTGCCGTCGAAAATTACAACAATGTCATTTCAAGTGGCAGGCAGACTCGTCGCCGCAGTCAAGGTCAGGCTAATTTCCCCACCAATTAAGCCCAGCTCGTGCATGGAACAGCTGTCAACTGCCATCTTCAAGGTGACACGTCAAATTATTATTTTTTATCCAAAAGCCACTCATAAACACTTTAGCAGCAGTCCCAGATGTGCTACGTGTTTGCTTTAAAGGCAACCAAAAACTCCACAGGTAACAGCCCTCGTGGTTTCATGTCGAATAAAATGAAATGTAATGGGGAGAGTATGAACCATCAAAAGGTTCGGACATGGGAGGAAATAGGATGCAAAGGTGGAAGTCAATGTGTTTTATTGGCCCCGAGCTATTCTGCCAATAACTAATGGATGTTCTCTGAAGAGAAACACTACAGTCAAATTGCCTTGAGTGCCTGGACTCCGAATGGAAGTAGACAAATGATGTCCATCCTATCTGAACTGGGCATAATGCATTTTCTCTATCTCTGATTTATGCACCCATCACATCATATATTCTGCCATCTCCACCGCGCTGCAGCCTTTTAAGTCCTCATTGCAATTAGGCTGTGTATACGCTCTGCTTTCATGTCTGGTGTGTATAGCTAACCAATGTTCTGCTGCAGCTGATGTTACAGACAAAACAGGGATTGCAACATACATTTAAAAAATGGCTTTTCCTCTTTTTTTGAGAAATGGAATTTAACCTTAATTAGTCCCATGTGAATTAATATTTATATTGTATATTTGAAATGTAATGATGTAGGCTTTAGGTAACTTGTGTGGCATGAAATTAAAGAGCGCGTATTCGCTCTCGGTTAGAGGTTATTATCTCGACATTCTGTACTCGGAAAATAATGATTCTGTGATCATTAAAATTCTTCTGCACTAAATCTCCCTTTTTACCCACTTCCTCTGAATCACATGGTCACATGAATTAATCACATCATCAAACACAACCAACCACTTGCAAATGCATGGCAACAGCATCCATGTGACCGCATGCAAAACCGGTAGAAGACGTGTTGTTATTTTCATACCTCTCGCACCCTGCCTATGTTTATGATTTGGCCTTGCAGAGGCTGCACATGCCGCTTCTCCTGAAAATTAGCAGTAACTGAAACCATGTGCTGTGTGTTGCGTACCATGTGGTGCCTTCTACTCAACAGCTTCCGAGACTGTTGGGGCGGGTGGGGGTGGTGGGGTCAGGGGGTTGAAACACATTGGTTAGGAAACCGCAACTTAACAAACGTTGTGCTAATCACACTGTCACAAAAGCCAGAGCCAGGCGGTCCTCAGTCAGTGTGGGTTGACACATTAACTACTACACAAAGACTTCCTCTTTGTCTCCTCCTGTGCGTTAACTGGAGTGTATGATAAGTAACTTGTGAGTAGAGAAACATTATTAGCCTTTTGACAGCGTTGCTGTACCGGTTCTTATTGAAGTTGGTGGTTTTGCGACCATGGAGCGCTGGAGCTTGTTTGTGTCTCTTATCATGACTTCCAGCTGGCATGTTTCATCATAACCACATTCAGGATGTTTAGTAGATCCAGCTAAAACCAAAGATATTTTGGACACATGTCCGATACCTCCGCCCCAAATAATAATCTGGTCATACGCATTTAATATCAAAAAGAAGATTACTGTTGTTTTTGTAGCATCAGCATAGCAGAGCGGAGCACGTAGCCACCTCCGGGGGGGGAAAAGGCTTGAACCAGGGTGACTTGAATAACTATCGCATGCGACTATAATACCAGCGACAGATGGCAGGAGGGGAATGCCGTCTGAGTACGGCAACCCAGAGTGTGACAGGGACATGCTCCACTAAGTGAGAAGAATGCGTTGTGACACTCCTCCTGGGCACCTTGTGAACAGCGTGACAGTGGCATGAAAGCGTCAACATGCCAGTTTTCACAGTGCACCCCTCTCTGCGCAGGCCTGCCAAGAGTACGACACCTCCACACCACAGGAAAAGTCTTGAACCGATGCTGCTGGAGGTGCTGCTGCTACATCCTACTAACGGGATGTGTGTTTGTCTTGCCCTGACGTGAAAGAATATGCCTGCGCGAGCAGTGGGGTGACAGATAAGCTCATTATTTGCCTTAGGTTGTCACTGTCATTGAGGGCTGTAAATAGCTTTTATAACTCAATCACGTCCACCTCGGCAGTGGTGTGAGGCAACCCTAACCCTCCACAAAGTGTGTCTGTGTCACGGCTGTTGCACCAGATCCCGCTCCGATGTTGCGCCACAGTAATACCGTGGCAATAATATGACTAACGTACAATGGTATTTTCGTGTTGTGCACCAGCAAAACAAAGATGACTGTACTGGGCTGGCTCACAACCACGCCACAAGCACAGATCCACAAAGTGTGATCAGTCACTGGTAGCTTTCCAAGCTCAGCCCTCCAGAGTTCAAAGCTGCTTGTTTTGGCAAAGAGACAGACGCTGACGAACCTGCTCACCTGTAATCAAACCAGCCAACACCCTTCTTCTAAGTATCAGAGTATCAGTCTCGGTATCTCTATCTGCATGTCTGTCTGTGAGTTAAATATGTGCAAAGATAGCAAAAAGAAAAACTGTGTCTAGCTTTACCCAGTAATCAGTCCTGTGCTGCCTGATTTGAGCAGGGAAACAAAATGACCATCAACGTCATTCACAAAATAATGAGACTAGTAATTTCCCTGTCTTTTCTTCCAGGGGAGTGGCTCATGAAATAGGCTGTATTTTCTCCACAAGAATTATTACCATTCATTTTGATGCCCTGCAGGCGGTTTACACATCATAAGGGCCCATATTTCTTGGCAGCAAAGATATTATAGCAACAACCATATAAAAAATACTATTCTGCAACCTTACTGATACCCTGTAACCACCTCCAGTCATAATCAGAATGCCAGACTGGTAGGGAGGGTGAATAATTAATGCTGTGTCTTTTGAGTTTGCTTATTTCACTAAGCAAAAAAGAAGTTTCTTGCCTTCACTGCCTACGGCCAAATACTTAGCTTGCCTGGCACTGCATTCAGCTTCTAAAGGGATGATGCATTGCTCAGAGTTTTTTTTTTTTGCCAAACCATCACATAAGATTCGACACAGGAAAAACAAACTTGTGCAGGAACAAAACTCCGGTGAACTCCTGTCACGGGGAGGGGGGACATCAAAGTCATCTTATGACGCTCGCGAACGCTAATATCTGCGAGGCTAAATGGTGTCATCAGTACGTCAGATGACATATTCTTGTCAGGAGAACACACAATTTAGTAGGTGGAGGTAGCTGTGAGGCTGAAGGGTGTTGGCAGAGTCTTCCATGTCGTGACACGTTTATCCAGGCCACCAGAGAGACAGACACCAGATAACAACTCGGAGCTGAGAAGAGCGGGGGTGCCCTGCTGTTTCCATGCTGCCAGGAAACTTTGGAGTGCTCTGTGGCCCGTCTCTGTCACAGTTTCCCGCAGTCTATCTGCTTCCTCCTTGGAAAAAAAAACAGTATTCACCCACACCACCTCAGAGTGGCAGGATAAGAAGGGACACTCATTCATGACCTCAGCTCCCCACATGCTGGAGATGGTACAAATGACCATTTTTCAGTCGCTCAATGAGTTGGTTAAAATTAGGCTTCTGGCTGACTTTATAACAAATCACTCATTTAAAAATACTTTTACAGATATCGGAAGGCTGCAATCTGTGCCAAAGACTGAGACAGGCAAAAGTCACTGATGTCGAAGAAACGATAAGATTTGATTCGATACAAAATGCTTGATTAATCCCCCTAGGGAGAAAACAAATATCACCAGCACAGGACAGACAAGGAGAGAACAAAGACATCTCAAAGGCAGCACAAGGCAAGTGAACACCACAGCATAATAATAAAAGGTACTGTCAAAGAGACTGTCCTAGTTTGTATTGGTGGTAGTAAGTAAATAAAGAACGTAGAGCTAGGCAGTCATAGTGTTGTATAGTAACAGTTGCTTTTATCATTACAAAATATATGATTTTTAGGGTGAGAACAAACAGTGTTTGCTCTGGCTGCTTCAATTACAATCCAATTAGAAGACAGACATGCTATTGTTTAATGGCTTGCAGTAGGCCTATCCATGGGAAAATAACACACAGTGGCAGTCTTGAATCTTGTCTTTAAACAACAGACTGTAACCCTATAAACTAATGTAACCTGTTAATGAAGCTTTGGTGTGGGCTAATACTAAAGTAGGTTAAGTTAGTTAGCTTGATACAGCACCAAATGGTTTCACGAGGCACAAACTGTATTGTTTTTGAAGGAAAATGTTATTAAATTGTAAAATCTAAGTATTTTCCAGACTTTTGGGCGATTTGTATTAAAGCTGACATAAAAGCCTATAGAGGAGATTTTTGGAAATCATCCCAGTCTCCAGCGCCAATGTTCCAGTGCAGCAGAAACCACAGCTTTTCTTTCCTCATGTCAGATGCTAATGTTAGCCTCTGTGCCCTTATCTACAAACAGCACCACACCTGACTGTCTTTAGCTAGCCCTGCTATCTCCCTGACTGTATGATATACAACACCTGCTGCCTGTCACAGATAGACTCGGGTCATCCTAAATCCAGCCAGGCTGTCCACATTAACACAAACACACCACGGAGTTCAGCAGTATTATAAATTGCGCTGGCAGGAAAATTGATGATAAATCTGTTTTCATGATGAAAAATGTTCAGGGAAGTACTTACAGCAGAGCAATAATACTGAGGATGGGTTATTGTATTTTCTCTATTGATCCTGCAGATTCATGCACCCACACTTGGATTTGTTGTCTGTTGCTGAAAACAAATAAAATATGTCTGGCAAAGTGAGTGAGATATTTATACAAGGCTCCTTTTGGTCCTCACTGGGTTTGATATTAGCTCTTAAAATGAAACATAAATTCACATCATCATTCTGTCACTGTCCATTAGACAGACCGGAGTCATGTGTTTATCAGTGTTTGCCTTAGAGTCGCTAGTCAACACCAACACGCAGCCTCAGCATTAATTTGTCAGCTTGTCTGGATGGATCTTAAAATGGTGTCATTATCACAGCAGGCGCAAATCCCCTCCCAGATTGCCTGGGGTTGCGCTGCTTGCCTAAGGCCACCCAGAGACTTCCGAAGCCATAAACTTATTACAAACATTCAACAGGTTCAAAGTGCTGCATCCGCACATCGGTGGCAGGGCTTAAGGGCGAGCTGTTGCTTGTGCTGACCAGGAATCTGTAGCTGTTTGAGGCAAGGTCAAGTTATTTCCAAATCGGTCACAGCCCAGTCTCACAGCGCTTATTTAAGTGCAGCTGCAGTCATAGGACCTGGCATAGCTGAGTGATCAGAATTACCGTATAGGTCTCAAGTGTTTTCTGTAACTTTACATAACTCAACAAGTAGCCTATAACCAGAGGGGATCTGGTTTGAAGCCTGGTGGAATTTTTGAAGCTGCAGCTTAGCACAGAAGACAAAATTTATAATAGTGAAATGATTTATGGCCTCTCTGATTTGCTGTTAAAGAGATAAGAAAATACAGCTCAGCTGTATCCTCCAGAGTGTCACTACTCCAGTAGCAACAGACAATTTATGGCCCAAGCTTTTACACTGAGGAAAGACAACTGAGTGATTGGAAACGTTGCTTCATTATGTAATTCCTCCTCTTACATGACAAGTTTTGGTGGAGTCAGCTTGGAGTCACATTACTGGTCATCTGTCAGCGATGACGCCTGCTGCTACTTGTTCAAAACAGAAAATGAGTCATCAGGCAAAGCACCCACACCTAATGCACTTCCTTAACTCTGGCTTTGGTTACACATCCTGATCAGTTGTGAAAACGAAAATCTGTGTTTGAGTGTGTGTGTTGAGTTGCGAAAATAGAGAAGGACATGCTGGATAAACACAGTGCTGTCAAAGATACAGACACTATTAAACACCTTTACATTATTTAGTCAACAGAATCATTCACAATGAACCACAGCAAAGGATAAACTAACCTAATTTAGAAATTGAAATTCATGGGAGTAAATGCGGTCGTAGTTGAGACTTACTATAAGATTTTTTTAGCACGACTTTCAAAATAAAAGCTCACTTTTATCAACCAGAGCCTTTGAATTTTGAAAACATGAATTTATAAAATTCCTCATCGCAGCACACACCTCATTATGTGTGTTTTTTACTCATCTTTGGCAAAGCATGCCTGCATTTCTGGAGGGCACTGTATGGTTCAAGATGAGGATAGGGTGGGGAGCTTTGTCTGTGTGTGGGTGGCTGGTATTGTGTCTGAATGAAACAGCATGGGAGAAGAGGGGGAATGAATAACGTGTCAGGCTTTTTAGTTGAGAGACTTCTTGTGTTGATGAATAATTGAGCTGTAGTCAGACGAAGAGCTGTTTCATGAGCCCCTCTGTCTCCAAGTTAAAATTAGACCCTTCTCTCTATGCAGACAGTCTCTTTGAACTGCTGCTGTCTCAGAGCATCACTCAGCTCTCTCTACAGCCCACTTGTGCCTTTCACTGCAATATGCCTCAGTAGATATGAGGAGAGACGTAAACATGCTCGGCGGACAGGGGGAAAATCTGAGTTATACAAGCCAGGGAACAGCACTATCAACACGAGGAGGGAAATTCTGGATTTTATTGGGCTTTGTTGAACCTGCATTTGGAGTTTTTATGAGTGGAATGTATTATAATGAACAAATTTGAAAGCAGAAACATTTTTCATGTGTTGATTGGGGAGTCTAATTTGATATTCAACCTCTCCCCTCTGCTGCAGTTATAATCAAGTTTTGTCTCTCCTCTGTCTACCTGTCATACCAAGATCCCCCAGGCTTTCCTGTCTTCGCCTGGCCTCTGAGTACCAGCAGCCCATCTCAATCTGTCACTCCTGTCAGGCCCACAACGCCACCAAAGAACCTGGAAAGTAGGACACCGAGAACTAATCGTGCACACACACACACACACATATACACACATACACCGAGGAAAATTCTTTATGAAACGTGGCAAAAACACACATTTTGTGACAGAGGCCTAAGAGTCTGTCAACGTAATATCTGCTGTTATCTATGGGCAGCCGGTACTAAATGGGGCATTCAGTGACTCTTCAAAGACCCTGTTTCTGCAGGGCGACTCAGGCTGCATTGTTACTGTTTTAATTAGAACTGCTTCTTGCCTGCTCCCTGAGATCCACCCAGCCTCAACATCAAAGCGCTCCTCTGAATAATGATGTACCCCTCCATGCCTCAGGTACAGCCTGAATCTCAGAGCCCCCCGCTCCTCCTCCTTCTCCTCCTCACCTCGCTCCAACTCTCCCTCCACACCTCTTTGTACCTCTCTGCTTCCCAATTTACTGCTATTTCTCTGAGCGCTGACATAACACTATTTTGTCGTGTTCAGGGCAGCAAGATGAAGGCAAGTTTTCTGTGTCTGTGCTTGATGTGGCTGCACCAGCCTCATGGTCACAAGACTCTCAAAAGGACAAGTTCTTTTCAGTTTTGTCCCGTACGTATATGTGCTAGAGTCTTTAATCACTTTTACTCACATTGAAATACTATAAAATGAATTTCAACATAAAAATATTAACATAACAGGCAAAATCAATGTCACAGACAAGAACAAATATTTATACTGTACAATGGATTATTATTATACAACAGTTGAATCCTCCACATATCCCAAGTACCAATACATGATGATGCATTTTAATGAGAGCAAACCCATAATGTTGCATTAGGCTCACAAAAGTCAAATTCATATCTGTAGGATTATTCTGCAATGTATTCAGAAATGTTGAAAAAGCAATAAATGTAACTTACCATATAAAAAAAAAACGATATAACTGGACCTTGACTTTTCATTGTTTTGTAAAAAGAAAATATGGTCTGCAGTAATATGACAGGATGACATCATACTCAACTCCCAGGCCAAGAGATTTAACAGTATAGTGTGTTTGAAGAAAATAATGATGCGGAAAAAGAGACGTTTCCTGTTACATGTCAGCTTTATGGTATCAGCTCCATAGTAATAACACAACTGGACTCAGAGTGAACTCATTTATAAGACAGAACAAATGAATGCTGCATAGCTCAGGATTAGCATTACAAGGTGCCTAACCATGTGGGTAGTACATAACAAAGGCCATCAGACGGCTTGTGCTCCCTCAACACTCAGTCATATGACATATTATTTCTCACTTGCAATTCAGAAATAGCACAGCTGCCTTCACGACAGAGAACACATGTTAAGAGAACATACTGGAACGATGACGTTAACTCTTTCCTTCAAACATCACCTTGTATAATTCAACCTCTGTCTCATCCTGACTTTCTCTGCCATTCCTCCGTGCTGACTCACAGCTGCATTCCTCATACACTCCTTCTGTAAACACACACAAGAATGAGGCAACACCAAAGATGTCTCATGAAATACAGAGGTTATGCAATCTCTTGAATCATGGTGCACTCAGCTGATTATGCGCTAGCCGTGGCACCCATTACAGCAAATCGCATTTTAATGAGTTCAAAGCATAGTATGAATCTAGGAAACAATGCACAATTAAGCCACGTTGCATTGAATTGTACTGTATTCAAAGGAGGTCATGGGCTGTCCTCCAGTCTGGTGGTAGTTCATTGTGGGAGCTAATTTAAAAATCTGATTTACATAAAACTGGAAGGGTTACTTTAAATGGAACAGCCTACTTCAATAAATGTGACTTTTCAAAGTCATGCAATCCTTCAGCTGACGTGACTCGACTTTGCCAGGCACGATAAAGCTGGCGAAGATATATTTTAGGAGCTGTCAGATACAGCTGCTGCTGTCACCCATACAGCTCTATTGCCTGGGCGCCATTTCTGGCCAGATAGCATTCGACTGACTGTGTCAGGTAGACATTTTTACAAAAAACATAGCATTTCTGCTTGTCACCTTAACCTTTGAGTTTCAGTCAACCAAGCCTGCTGGCTGACATCATTGTCAAGAGTTTTTTTTTCCCCCAGAGTATTCAAATTAGACTTTTATCGCTTTTTTTTTGCCACAAATTAGATAGATAGATAGATAGATAGATAGATAGATAGATAGATAGATAGATAGATAGATAGATAGATAGATAGATAGATAGATAGATAGATAGATAGATAGATAGATAGATAGATAGATAGATAGATAGATAGATAGATAGATAGATAGAATCAACATTCAAGAAATAAACATATTTTCCATCATCTGATTATAGTGTGAATGTGATGTTACAACCACCTTTCAGATAGTTTTCACCCTAAGTGTGTTATAAATGAGAACTGACAAGCATGATAATGAGGTTCAAAAAACATCTTTTCCTGCATAAAAATACAAAAGCTGTGAAGAAGAAGGTGAATATACATATTTTTTCCAACATTCATATTCCACCTCTTCTTTTGTTGCACCAAGCTTAGCAGCGTAATCCCACTTTGATCACGTTGCATTTTAATTTTTAATCTCAGGTAAAGGCGGTGTGCAACCTCACTTATTAGGATAATAACTGCAGAGCTACAGACAAATTAACATCTGGTCCCCACCATCGTCATCAGGCAGTAAAGTGCCTGTTTTGTTTGTCGTTCGGATAAAGGCCTGTCAACTTGTTACAAGGCCGAGATTAATTGCGGCGGTTGGGGTGATCCAGAGCGTTGCTTAGTTGTGTATTGATGGGGTCTGCTTTGGCCCGTTTAGTCTGCAAGGCCTTAGGGGAGTAGAACATTCAGAGCAGCCCAAGGCCAAAGCCTGATGCATCTATCATGAGGATTACATCTCTTACATCATAAAAGGTCGGCTGCATTAGGACTTCGGTGTGAAAAAGCTGTTGCAATCTACAGGAACACTGCGTTGTAAAGAGTTAACTGTAAAATGTCAAAGTACTTTCTTGCAATATAATCAGTTTTATGTCTCTCGGCTTCTCCTCTGCCTCAGATAATGAAAGTGCTTAGACAATACCGCACAGATCATAGAGTTTTGTGCAGCTCCAGCAAGCAGAGAGTCTATGTAGCACAGCCTCCCACTGGGGAAAAAAAGACCAGATTCGGAGAACAGTGAACTCACTGATCTATTTTCGTGATATCAGATGAATGCATGCATGTTTGCGTTTGTGTGTTGTGATAAAGCTATTTGAGAATCGTCGGCCCAGAGGTCACAGAGAGGATGAACCATGACAATGACATCACAGCCCGGAGCGCAACAACAAACGCTGTCTTATTTTGGGGAAGACAAAGGATGTTTGTTTGTGGCCCTTTTTTCTCTTTCAAGGCTCGTCCTGTGAGTTGAAAATGTGACGACACAGTACACTGACCTTTGTTTCTCTGGTAACAGACTCTCTCTGTGCCAGTCTGCAGAGGATTGGAAGTGGGGGGGGGGTGAGACCGAGAGTGGCCCTTTGGTGTTGGAGTGGTGATCACATGAACGGCTAAAATAACAAAGTGGTCTGATTCGGGCCATTGTCTACATACAGCCACATGATTCAGATCTCCGCTGAACTGAACCGATGTTGACACATAATAGAATAGGCAATATTGTAACCAAAGTTGGTCATCTGATTGAAGGAGAAAATTAGGTTTTATGTCCCAGTCCTGAAATCACAATGCATAATATGGATTAAGGCGTCTTTATAAAAAGAAAGAAACTGATTGTTTCAAACGTATTACCTATTATGTCCACAAGATTAATTTAATGCATTTTATTTGTGCAGAGATTGGATTAAAAAACTGATCAATATGTCCTCTCCAAATCTGCTTTGCAAATAATGTCAAGTGACTCTGTGGGGTTTAGTTAGAGGTAGAAAGAGGAAAAGGTGCATCATGACTTTCATTTTCAATAACTGCCTCTTTAATATCCCAGATGTCAGGGTGAACAGCATCAGTGAGTCAGCACAGTTATCCATCCTTCGAAGGTTACCGTCAAACCCCTCTGAGGATAACATGACAATGAAGCTGTTGCCTTCACAAGTCGACCGTCTTTTCACTGTTATGAAGGGAACAAGATGCAAATTGCAATGTTAGACCAAGCATGAAAATGCAAGGGGAAATGATTTATGGAGCAATCTGTGAGTATCCCTCTTAATTAATATAGTGTCATATTGTACATGGATGAGGCTTTCCTGGTGAAGTACAGAACAAGAAGACACTGGGAATCCTGGACGATTTCCAGTAAGTGGCAAACAAATAAATCAAGTAGTTTTCAAGGTGTGAGCCATGGGGGATGTGTAATTAAGTAAATGACATGGCATCTTTCTCTCACATGCCAAGCCAAACGGGCTGCAAGATTACTCCCACGTGTGAGGGGAATGGAAATGGGGCGCGTAGCGTCTGTGCAAAGATCTACGATAACATTTAGAGGCAGCAGAGAGTGTTAATGGTGGTATGATGTTTGACATTAACATTTCAGGCATGTAGCAGCTGCTTCTAACAGATGCAGAGTAAGTAAGATTGTGCAGAATGAGTTAATGTCCATGTATCACCAACATTACAAGTCGATACAACAGACTGTCACAGTACAGCCTGCACAATAGCCTGCGAAAAGCATTTTTATGTTCCTCAGATGTTTCACACGGATCAGACTGCCCACTGAACCTGCCTGGAGACCAACACTGTATAGTTCAATTAATCATTTATTGCTGATATACTGGTACCTTTAAAGTAGCCATTGGTAGATTTTTGCATGCTAACCAGATAGCCAGCACGTCAACCCATCTCATCACTTTCCGATACTGGGTCAGTGTTGCTGTTGACTAATGACTAAAACTCCAAGACAGACTGGTAAGTAAACGTCTGCCAATGCTAACATTGGCTAAATAGCCCCATATTTCAATAGGCTATGTGGTGCACAAGGAAGAAAAAAGTCTGCAACTTTTAAAATCAATGTCTAATTAAAGGGACAACGAGGAGTTTCTATTCGGTTATAAAAAAAGTATCACGTTAATGTGGATGAATCTCCGCTACCCACACTTGTTAATGGGCCCATTTTCGATAAATATATCGTTCTGTCTCTATCGTTATTTTGTTATTATTAGTGGTGGCGGAAGTGCTGGTCGAGCCGACCAGCGTTTCCTTCGTTGCGAATCATGAGAATAACGCAGCCGCATCGCCGTTTATGGTCGGAACTACGGTGGTATGTGAACCTCTTTGAACCTCTGACTTTAATTATTGATGAATGAAAACATGAGTCCGTCTTGCGCCCGGTCAAAGAAATGTACGGTGCGCGCGGAGGCTCATAAATGTAGTGTGAAAACGCTTCGCTTTTCCAAAACTCCTCGTTGTCCCTTTAAGTTTCGCACATTACCTATTAGTGTTTCTAGTGTGTATGTTGAACATAATGTGGCCTATATTTTTGTGTTGTTTGCATATGCACATATCTTGCTATTTTCATTTCTCTGAATGACTCAGCAGAAATGCTAATAAAGCTCTAAATCTCTTAAATTGTATATGGTAATCATAATGACAATTATATTAATTAAAACACAGGGCTATTGTAAAACTGCAGTAATATTGATGGCCTTATTGTACAAGGCTGTAAAAGTTTCTATTGCTGCTCCACGTTCACTTTTCAATATTCAAATTCCATCTGGTGCTGAAGATTATGTCACAAAGGATTACTAAATTCACTTTGAGGTGAATTACTTAAGACTTCAGTGTCAAGAATAAGTTTTCAAACTCAAGATAAAGTGTAGCTTGGATGAAATAATGGGCAAAACTTATCCCCAAAGCATGACAGGCCATCAGCAGCCCTTCCCATCTAGTACAAAGACAGCCAGAAATACCGCCAATCATCAGAGACAGAGAGCACGTCCAATTTTTGTTCTTATGTCTATGCCCATCTCTCAGCCTGGTACTGTCAGCAATTCCACACCCCCTCAGGATTCCCACAGCGCCATGTGGCAATGAGGGTCACATTGCATTCTGGGAGAAACTCTCAGCTAAGACCCCCTCTGGGCACAGCCCCACCCCCCAAACAATCTTGCCCAGTCTCCTCCAGAAATTCCTTGGCCCCCAGGGCACCACACAACCCAAAATAACAGGACACATCAGCACTTTCATCTGCATCCCCGAGCAAGCTCAGACACTGCAGCAGCAGCTGTTCGGACACTCACAGGCACAGATAGAGTTCTGAAAAGTACTAAGGTGCTATAGTTGGCACACCCCCTTTCCCCTCCAGTGATACGAGCACAGACGGAGCCAGGCTTGGATAAGAGTGCCAAGCTAGGTGTGGCTGACAGTTGTCCTTTAGCTGTCCTTCTGCTTCACAGAAATAGGTACTCACTAGAATGAAAAAGGCACTGTAATATTATGCCTGCCAGGTAACTATTGGGTTATAGGTGCTATTTGACTGGGAAATATATTAACATTATTAGAGTCTACAACCAAGAGGCACATTTGTACATTCATGTTGTACAGTATTTGTAAAGCATGGTCTATTAGGAAAGAGCAACAACACAGACAGAGCTGTGTGCAAATAGCAAGACAAAGGGATTGACATTTCTTACTGCACAAATGAAACAATTAAATACACTGTATATCTGATAACTTTCTTATTCCAATAATGGAAAATTAAACCAATAGTTGTATCAGTACATAAATAGAGCAGGTAGCTTTGATCAAGGTCATTGCTTCAGACATGCTTATGAGGTTGCCGTGTTACTCTGTGGCTCAGCAGACTCCAACACATGACTTATGTTGCAAGTGGTGACTTTGCAACAGAGCCACCGCTCTGCCTGATGTATCTGAGGTCATTCTTTCACAATGCCTGACGGAGGAGTATAGACCTGCCAGCAATAACTCACAGGCAGGATGTTTGCTGCAGGGTACAGTCTCCAACCTGATTACATGTGAGGACGCAGATATTCACACCCTGCAAAGCCCATTAAGGGCATATCTGGATTAATAAGAGACTTGCATTAGAATATGAAAATCATATTTATGAATTCTGTAAAAAAAAAAAAAAAAAGGCATTTCTGAATTTTCTTAATAATAGGCTACATGGGTCTGCATCATGACTCCTAGAATAACATCGTGCAAAAATACAATGGGCTACGTTTAAATGGAGATGTTTTCTGGCCGTTACTGACCATTATAAACTAATTTGTCTGTACTGACACTTATGGTTTGATCTTGTGTTCAAATTGTTCATGATGATGGTGGGAAGCCAGTGAGGGATCATGCCTTTGTCGCTGCACTACTACTAGCGACTCCTACTGGTCGGCTCAGGTCCTTGAATGGGGGGGGGGGGGTTAACATGAACTCAATTTGAATCGTGCCCCCCTCATGACACTGTTGGCTGGACAGGAGAAGGATACAATTTTATTGAGCGTTTTAGATTCAAAAGAAAAGGGAAAGAAGTGTAGCGATAAGGTTTTCCATCGGCTGTTGCTGTGTGTGCTCTCCCTGTTTCCCTGGCAACGGGCATATTGACATGCTGCAGTGCTGCTGCTGGAGGTTGGCAGGCGGCCAGGAAGCACCCTGCCTGCACACAATCTCACTTTCTGTCTTTTGCCAGCACTATCACTCCTGCTTCACACAATTCCCATTTCATTTTCTTGGTCTCCATCTTGGTGGGTTTCTGAGACCAGCTGAACACCAATCTGAAGACTAATGACTTGGGTGGATTGTGCGGAGTGTGTGTGTGTGTGTGTGCGCGTGTTTGTCGGGGGGTGTTAGGCAGAGACAGGGAAAGAAAGGCATCACGATGAGGAAGGAGAGCGAGTAAGAGAGGCAGAGAAAAACATGGAGGAGGGAGGGGCGCAGTCTGTGCCATGCAGCGCTCGCATGTTAAGATGAATAGAGGGAAAGGCGAGCCTCGTGTTATGTTACGAGAACATAGTAGTGGCTGGGGGGTTGGGCTCTACATCAACAGATGGATAAACCCGGGAGAAGAATGCGTGCCAAGCGCCAAATGTATCAGCGGCTTGCTGGGGCATGAAAATGTCAGGTGTCAGCGGCGAGCCATGCGGTCGCTGCTATTTATACAATCCACCATGTGCTGGATGTACACATAAGGCCTTGTGGACGAGCATGATGGGGGTTAAGACTAAGAGTATTGCCAGGCAGAGGAGGAGGAGGAGGAGGATAGATGAGCGGGTGACTCACCTCTTTATCAGCCATGGATACAGACAGCCTGAGAGGAGCCTCAATGGCCCTATGTGTTCAGACAGGTTGGGCAGGGAAATGTCAACACCAGGGAGGGCTGTGCATGGCTAACAACCTCATGGACGGATAAGGGCTAGCATTATCTCATCTGCAGAGCAACACTCATACACCGCTGGTAAGGCTGTACTTAGACCCAGGGAGAGTGTTGACTGATCATGTTAGAAACATACCAGCTAGTATGTGCCTGCTCAAGTGCCGGCTTTGTTCTTCCCGCCCGCTGTCTTTCATGCGACATAAACGACACACATGTGGCACGGTAAAAAAGGAAAATGTGCGAAAGCTCGGTGCTGACTGAAAAGAAATTCGGTGGGTTCTTACTCTCCAATTAGTGACTGGCTGGTGAGCAAGTAACCCCATCAAAACACATCAGTTGGCATTTTGTTACACAGCCTTTTCCAAAGCCCTCAGGGTCTGTGTCAACTGCGTCCTTGTCCAGACAAAGCCTTCTAAACCCGGGATTTCATTTCCACATTGTGCCCCGGTGTCCCCTTCATTGTTGACTTTTCCACTATGTGCAAGACCAGGGCATTTGTACCAGTCTGTTGGGCCCACGTCAAAAGAAAAAGTATCCGCTGTTGACGGCTAGGCCATTCTTGTTATTCATGTCATGCCTGGTGGTTTAGTAGGGCAGGGTGCAGAATTTTCCAGAAGCAGCTGTGTGCTAGTGAGGCTGACAGTGTGCCAGCCCAAAAGGGTTTCTATCTCTCTCCTTTCTCTCTCCAAAACCCCTCCCTTCTCTTCCCTTCCATCGGCATGCTTGGCTTGGTGCCCGGACTTACTCAAACTCACACTCAACCAGAAATATCCGCTCACCCCTCCTCCCTCCCTTTCTTTCTCTCTCTCTCTCTCCCTGCTCCCTCCCTCCCCCCCCCCCCCCCTCCCTCCTCTGAACATATCCCTCTGGCTCAACAGAGAAGCTTCCATCACTCCGGATGACACTGGATCATTTTTCTACCCCTGCACATTCCAGCCAAAGAGGAGGACAAGGGAGGGGAGCGGCTGCTGCTTCTGCTCTGTGATTATATCATTACAGAGCAGCAGACATGTATACAGTATATCAAGCACAACCTGTCATTAGCATACTTTATTTGATGATGGCTAAATACAAGTGTGCTTTTGTTGGATCCAACCAACTGGATCGCCTTTGTGCCCAGTGCCGCAGAATTAAATTGCTTTCTCCGAGCGCTCCAAATTTGTGATCAACCTTGAGCTATAAAAAACCCCCTTCTCTTATTTACTGTACCATTATCCCCCTGACACCTGTTGTGACATGCTCTGCCTGAGTTATCAGATACTCCGAAAGCTCTGCTAGCGGTCTAAATAAACCTGTCCGGGCGACACAGTTGTGTAATACACTCGAAGTCACCGTCTCCAATAATAGCACACACCTGTCAAACACAGTCCCTGCTTGTTCTCTGTGCTGACCTGACCTCCTCTCGCTCCATAACTCCAACTCAAATGTTCCATGGCCGCAAGACAACGTAAACACTTCTCCAGAAAATTATTTCCGAAAGAAAAAAAAAAAGAAAAAGAAATTGCAGACACAAAGAGAGGGAGGAACAAGGTGGCGGAGGTAGAAGCTGGAGAAAGGAACATTTTGACTGGCAAGGGAGAGCGAACAAAGGCGATAAAAGCTTTATTCTGCCTCTGTAGAGATTGTGCAGTGGCTGCCACTATAAAGCCTTGATTGACAACAACATTAGCACTCAGAGGAGAAACGGCTCCCACTCACAGTTATGTAACATACAAAGAAACTACAGCAGGGTTTGTGGAAGGGTATTAGTGCGCATTTGCTTATGTGTGTGTGTGCATGTGGGGCATGTACACACAAACGTATTCCCAGATAAAAACAAAAGTGACAGAATATCTAAGTGTTGTTCTTACGCTCCGACAACTGTATGCCTTCAAGGAGATGAAAGGTGATGTACAACACAATGAGGATCTCTGTGGAATCCTGGATCCATGCGGCACATAAAAGTTGTCTCAGACATTTTTTTTTTTTTTTTTTTTTTTTTGTGGCGCTTTGTTGTTTGGCAGTGTGATGGTGAAAGTTTAATTGTGCGGTTGTGGTGCGGAGGCAGCTGATTTCTTTGCATGCAGACACCGAGTGTTGTGTCCCAGCTTGAACTGATGATAATTGTCCGTGACTGAGGCCCTACGGAGGAGCGAGTGAAGAACAGACAGGGACAGGAGGAAATGAGCATCCCATAATACATCACCGCAGATTTGCTGACACACCCCAGAAACCGAGCCATTCATCAGCCCACCCGCCCATCCCCTCGTCCGGCCGGCCGGCCTTTTCACAGACGCAGACCAGCAAAAGCAAAGATAGTTTCTGCAGTCAGATGGTCAGCTAAAACATTTTGTTTCACAGTGGCTGTTTTGTTTCTTTTTCATCCTAACATGAGTCCGGACCCATGCACCCATTATTTTAAATGATCTGCTTAACCTCCGTATCGTGACTTCAGGCACATTCGGCGTTTTCCCTACATGGGTTTTGTGTTGTTATTCAGCTTAAAAGGCTGTGCGCAGATGGCCCTCCCGAGCCTTCACATCCATTTGAATCCGGGCTCTCAGCTGACTAAACAGGCACCTCGGGGGTGCAGAGGGACAGACAGTCACCTGCTACCCCAGCGTCCCCCTCCCCGCTCCTATGCTTTTACACACACACGCTACACAAACCACCACAAACCTGACAGCTCAGCCAAAAGCCCATTCAGCAGCCATACAGTGGAGGATAGCATTCCTGAGCAACACACCAGCAGACAGTCAATCGGTGTGATTGCATCAGTGTTTTTGAAAAGGTCTGACCGACTGTCGTTCAGAATACACACGCTACATGTTGATGAGCTGTGCTTCATTTGTGATTTGCCCGTCTACAGCAGAGCAGCTGGCCGAGGATCCTTCCAGAGCAAAGCTGTGCTCGCGTGTTTACTTTTAGCACGGCTCATATTGACAGCTCAGTCTAACTTTAGCTCGGCATGTCAGAGGTGGCAACAAGCTTCTTACTACTGTGACTGGCATGCCCCTCCCAGAGGCCCAAAATATACGTCTGGAGGGAGTTCAGCCAGAGAGAAAGGGCTGACTATACATAATAACATGACTATTATTTAATACAATTCAAACTCTCTATATATTTTTAGGTTACAAACTTCACAAAATGTCGAGGCCTTCACGGGCTGTATTCTACACCCATATTGTTATCTACCCAATGCGAATATCCTCGATTGCAGGAGATAACACTCCCCTCTCTCACCTCCTATTTTTCATTTAGCCTAGTAGCAGCACGCCATCTTATCAGCTGATCCTGAGCCAGGAGCTAGGAGTAGTTGCTCAGCAGAAAAAAAAGAGATTGTGCTGGGCCCAGCTATAATATGAAAAAAAAAAGCCCAAATGCTCTTGGATCAGTCCCATGCTTTGTCCTCATCTCTCACATTGCCTCTTTCCCTCCTTCATTTTTCATCCCCTCTCCTTTCATCTTTTTGTCCTGCGCCCCCTCTCCTTCCTCTGCATTCTGCTCACTCTCTTCCTCCACCTCTCTCTCTCTCTCTCTCTGCTCCACTTATAAGATTTGGCAGCACTCCAAGATCTGAGAAAAACATTGGAGGCATAGCCTCGTTTTGATGTCTGGAAAGAGAGGGAGGCAGAGAGTGAGAGAGCGAGAGAGTCCTCATTTCCATTTCACAGACTTGATTCACAGCAACACCACAGCAGAGAGGAGAAATACAAGAATATTGAAAGGGTGAGCGTAACCGCCAGTAAGAGAGAAAAGGAAAGGATGGAGAGATAAGGCAGGCAAACATCTCCTATTACACCAGAAAATGGAAAATTAGGTTGCCTGAGTATGATAGTGGTGTATAGAAAGAGATGCAGAGCCAAAAGGGAAACAGTCTGTAACATTTGTGAAAAACACACAGTGAAAACATTCATTTTACTTGTCTGACCTTTTAAGGACAGTGTTTTTGTCTGTTCAATTCTCAACGTAGAAAACAACTGAAGTGCTATATAAAAAAGACTGGAACTCACTGAACTCCAGGAGAGAAAGCATGAAACACTTCATAGCCCTTCTGCAGTAATTGGGTCTCATACCAGTCTGAGAGAAGGCAAATTTGGCACTCAGCATTGTAATCATCTTAACTTTGCAGGCCTTCATGGTAAACAGGCCAGACCAGTCAGATGTAAAACCCCCCTCTCTGGACGGAGCCAAGAATCAGAAGGGAAATTTTACACATCCTGCGGATTCAGCTGTGCTCCTCCTAATTGCTGGTTGGAGCTCCAGCTTCTCCCCCAGCGCTGAGAAGAGAAACCGTCATTACTAGTCTCGCAAGAGCCCGAGCCCAACTCCAAAGGGAAACTTTGATTGATGAAAAGAAAAAGAGGCAGATCCGAGCGTGTCCTCGATACAACATTTGCTGTGACCTTGTTTTCCCTGACAGGTCTAAAATTAACCATGCGGATCAGTTATACTGGGGAGCGGAGAAATGTGGACCAGATTCTCTTTTTGGCGCGTCCCTGTCTCCGCTTGCTTTCAGGGGATTACAGCAGCACGAGCATGCCTTTTGATTTATTGTGCTAAACATAGATTCATTAGTGAAACAGCTGGCTACACTGAGTGCTTCTCTGTCTCCCACACAGGCCTTCCCTCCACCCACCCACCCACCCACTGGACCGTATTCAACATGTTAATGTAAAATAAATGCCTAAGGATTAGAATTTCGAGCGCTCTCTCTGTGTCGATGTTGTCAGCATAAGTGTTACGGTTAGCTGGAGAAATTACCATGTCTTCATGCAATCTTCATTTACAGACAGTGTTTCTTAATATAATCAATACCGGGGCGGTGTGTAACTGAACCAGAAACATCAAACACATGCTTACAGAGTAGGCCAGTGCCAGGAAAAACTAACCTCATGCTCCAAAGACAACAAATATGAACTCTGACCAACCCAATTATGGCCTTACTATCACATCTTTGTGTAACACTGCATACCAGCCCACAGCCCAGTTAACCATTAAACCTCCGTCTTCAGCTATCTGTTTATTGCCTTTCACTTAGCTTGATTAACAGGACTATGTCAAGTAAATCAATCAGCCAGTCAGTCAATGAGGGATTTTTATTATGACCATTGATTAGTCAATGTGTGGCTGCTGCCTGATAAAGAAAGTCTGGGCTGGAGAGATATTTCCCAACTGGAGCAACAAATACTTGGATTTAATCCTGCAAACATGTGACTGCACTGTAGCTTTGGACTAAAAACTGTGCTCTCATAAAGCCGAGGAAGGAGGGGCGATCTAAAATTAATCTTTGCCCCGAGGTGATATCAGTTTCACCTGGACTTCACCTGGCTCATCCCCCGGCCGACATCTCTGACAAGGTTTTCTATAAAATTGTTCCAGGGTAAGAGCACATCAAAGTCAAACGATGGTTGTCCCATAAGAAGGAGCTTAACCATTAAAAGTCCCTGAAGCTTCTTATAAGTAAACAAAATGAAAGCCTGTGAGTCATTAACCGCAAATGGCTCTTGCATGATTATACTGAAACCACGAGGAGACGTTTCACTCAACAGAATAAACAAAAAAATATATAATCCGAAAAATTTGAGCTGAACTTTGTGCCATCAACTCTGAGTGACCTTGTCGATTGCGAGCCGGTTGTTTACCGAGATCTCTCCATAATGTTATCTCCTGCATATGAATCGACTGGCTGCACCGGAGCATCTGCTGTGCACTGATTTAACTGGTAACTATGCAACACCAGAGCGTTGTGTTATGACAGAGCCACTTCCAGGGACACATTATCGCTGTATTAGATACCGGCAGAGGCTATTTTAGTCGGCACTGAACAAACAGGTATTGGCAGTGCTGTGCTGCATCTTTACGAGAAGAGAGAGAAAGGCTTCTTTGTGCCTGAGTGCATCATAACTTCGTGCCAGGTTATGAAAACTCTGGTCTGGCTCTGGTCTCTGACATTTTCAGATGAAGCAATCTCAATTTGGCTCCCAGTACACCGTCATAAGGAACAACTAGGTCAAAGTGCCGACTAATAAAAAAAGAAAAAATCTCTGAGAACAGTATGTAAGATGGAATATGGGGTGGGTGTGTTGTAAAAGATCACACAGCAACAAAGTGTTACCCTTGATCGAACTGGGCTGTGTTTCTAGTTTTAAAGTCCAACTGATAAGATAACGTTCCAGAGAACGGAAAAGCACTATAAACAAACAGCTGTCTTCAAAATGTGCAATCATCAAAAGCAGGTTTCTGTCAGTCAAAGGCCATGAGTCACACAGAAGAAGGCTGTTATTTACTCTAAATGCTTTTATCCGGAATTCATTTGGTCCACGACTCCCTTTTTTAGATAAAGTTTTCTCAATTAGGAAACAATACTTATCCATGCCTCTCTGAGTTGGCTAAACAGTGGGGTGCAAAGGTTATGTTTTCATTCAATGCTATGAACCAATCAGTTAATCAGGACACTGCACAGCTCATTAAAGAGTGGCTACTCCCTGTCAGGACTTTGAGATGCCTATTAAAATACATTAAAACACATCTGTCACTGCAGTGAGGTCAATAAATCCGCAGCTGATGAGCAGATTTCAAGGCCACCCAGTGAACCAATATTGGCCTTTCATTACCAACAAAAAAACAAAGAAAAAAAAACACTATGTGCTTTTGGATGCAAGCTCTTGCTGCATTTTGGGGGGCTGCACTGACAGCCTGATAAAACATGAGCAGGAAGCAGATTATGCCTCAAATAATTACGCAACCGCCTACTACACCGAGTCCCCCCTCTTTACTAGATATTATCCTGCACTTGCTACAGGAGAGCGAGAGTTCTTTGTCTGACAGGAGCACAAAAAAAAAAACAGTCTCGAGATTGCTTCTCTTTTGCAGACATAGTAACTGCAATTTGTCACTTAACGACCCCATAAGGCGCTCATCGCTTGTGGAGATGAGTCTGGCTCCCTGCTAGCCATTACGGAGACAGAATTGCTGTTTTTATGGCCGTGCTGCCATGAATCTGCAACAATTAAATTTGCATCTGAAGAGATATGGACCGAGGGTTGGCGTTAAGGCGGCAGCATCAGTGTTATTGTTTACTCTAAAGAGGAACACACGTTGCATACCGAGGCAGAAACTCCGCTCTTAGCCATGTGGAAGAATGTCGTAGTTATCAGCGATAGTAATCACAAACTGAAAGCAGAGGGGTGTTGCTGCAGTGCTGGTGTACCTAATTCATGCTTAGAAGATAGTTTGCAACGCTGATTTTATTCAGAATTTGTGATTTCATCGACTGCTTGGTGAATCAAAAGTATGATTTCGGTTTGCCTGGAATAAAAGATAAAAAAAAAAAAAAAAGAAAAAGAAACTACACACATTTATAACGTCAGAACAGTTTGCACAGAAGCTTGGAAATATGTGGCGCCAGTATAAAAACTGAGCATGTTATTCAGAGTGGTTAATTTCACCATAAGTCCTAATTTGTGGTTACACAACATGGTTACACTATGCTATCATGTTGACAATCATGCAGTTTCTCACATTACTGACTCAACAAGATTCCAGCTGACTGAACATGACTTGGCACCTATATCTGTCCGCTGCAAATCAGTTACAGTGATACACAAACTGGAGCAAATTGGGAACAATGTGTTTGGTTATTTCCTCCCCATCCGCCCACCCACCCACCCACCCACCCCCCTTCATCAGCCATGCTTTTCCACGAATCATGAGATCTTGTGTGCAGAGAAGCTGCCGTTCTGCAGCCTGAAACAGTAGCCTACTTATGTTGTGCAGCGTAAATCAAGTCTCCTGAGCCGTCACAACAAGCCTGTGTATCAGAGCAGAGAAGCCCTATCTCCTCATCTGTCCACAGTCCTGTGTAACTTAATCACTCAAATGAAGCAAGCTCAGACAATAAGTTCATACAAGATCAGAAATTGTATTTGGCAATTTTTAAACAAGTGCATACAAGTACAGCTAAAAGCATTTCAGTTTTGCCAAGTGCTCGTAGAGTAGCATTAGTCACATTCTACGTTAAACAGGAACTGCCACCAGACCTAGAAGTACATCAAGAGTTTTGTTAAACATCAACAAAGAGGAACGTAGTCCATTATAATGAGTACATACCTTTATCTTCAAAAATATAGAAACACAATGTATTCAAAAATCAAAAATTATACAACCATGTTTACGAAGTATACTCTTCCCTTGGGTCCAATATGTACAAGTCCGTTAGTTTGTTTGAATGGTATGTATGTGATATTTATATATTTATACTCATATTTTTTGCTTCCCCTCCCCAAAGAAGTGTTCAAACAAAATCAAGGGTCCCTCTCCTTTTTTACTTTGACATCTCCTGCAAGGATGGTGGCGATTTCTCCTTGCATGAAAGCCCATGGTACGTTCGAGCCAACCAGGGGACATTTCTCTCCACTGGGACAGTACACTTCACCCGTGGCACCTTGCTGCTTTATGCTTTCCCTCGAGCACGGGAAGCAGAACTTGTGAGAGGGCACAGACGGGCACTGAACAAAGTGTGTGTCCTCCAAACGCTCGTGGCACAGCGTGCAGCACAGGGGTATGCTGCCGGGTACCGAGGAGTCCGGAATGCTTTGGGGGTGCACTTGGTCCATGCCTGGCACGTGGGGGGTACCTGCACCGGACGCGTCTCTCTGCGCCAGCCTCCTCTGATTCATGGAGGACGGCGACAGGGGACTGCTGCTGTTCCTCCTAGTGGTGGAGTGGACTTGGTTGGCGTCCTTGGGGGAGCTGTTCCCACCTGCATTGTCTGCCGCCATGATGAGTGCAGCCATGGGAGACTGGCCGTTCTGCGCTGCCTCAGGTGGGGTGGTGCGGGAGTGGGGGGATATCGTGGAGGGGGGAGAGGCAAAGCTTGGCGGGGGAACTGGAGGCATTTTCAGTCCTTCACTAGGTGGTGGTAACCACGGCTGTACTTCTCCATTGAGCTTGGCAGCTGTCCCCTCTCCCTCTGGTTCAGGAGAAGCTTTTCTCTTCATGCTCCGTGGGTGTTTTCCTCTGTCTGGAGGTGGGAAAGGGTTAAACCAAAGAGTTGAGTTGCACAGCTCAGACAAGGATCAACAATTACACTGGGGGAGCGACATACATTTTTACTGCTCCGTGCTGCACCACAGGCTACACAACAATAATAACACACAGCAACAACTATGTGAAAATAAACAGTTATGCAAGGTGATTTTTTTTTTTTTTTTTTTTTTTTTTTTGCAGACATGACATTATGTGTGTGTTGGTCATTATTAACCCCTTCCTGGGGCCGAATTGCTACATAAAGATGGTGCCAAAATGAGAAAGTGCATTGAATACTGTTGAATTTAAACCGTGCTGGCTCGCTTACCTGACTTGGATGCCGTGGCACTGGCCTCGTAGCTCATAACCCTTTGTTGCATGGCCGCATGGTCTTTCTTGAACCTGTTGTCGAAGGGGTGCAGAGCCATCAGGTCCCTCACCGTTTTGCCCTTGCCCATCCAGTCCGGGTCTGCCCTGTTTTTGTGGCTGTCGGAGATCTCCGGCGTGAGACTGTCCGGTCTGTGCTTCTCCTTCACCTCTCTGTCGTGCTCGGTGCTGGAGACCGAGGCGGGTCTCTTGCCCATGTCGGCGGGATTACCGGCCGTCAGTGCGGTGGGAAGCCCCATCTGGCCCGGTCTGCCGTTGACGGCGTGCACCGGGGGCATGTTCCCGTTAACCAAAGGCACTAGGTTCGGGGGCACCGCGCTATTCCTCCGCGGGTTGGGGCTCTGGCGGTTCAGCTCCGGCGGCTCGTCGGGCTTAGGAAATCCATTGGGGACGGGGATGCCGTTCGCCTGCCTGCCAGACTGATACTCAGGACCCAGCCTGGGCGGGCGGTCGGAGGACGGCGGGTAGCGGTCCAGCGGCTGCGGCGGCCGGGAGCCGAGGTCTCCCGTCGCAGCGTTAATCGCCTGGATCTCTTTCCCGGAGAGCTGCGACTTCCCCGGCCCGGGAGACCTGCCCTCCTGAAACCCGTGAGCCCTCTTGAGCTGCCGGGCCGTCTCGATGACAAACTCAATGCGGTCTGCTCCTTCGTAGTTGACACATCCCCTGCAGACGGGCTCGGTAAAATCCCAGATCATGGCCCACGGCATGCGGGGCAAGTCGCATAAATAACACGACTGCCTCCTGGAAGAAGCAGCGACCGCCGCGGACGACATAGCGCTCGTCGTCGACCCCCCGAAAAGAAACCCAAAATGTTGCCTTCCTTTCTCCTGATTTTTCCTCCTCCGGGCTCCCCTTTTAAAAAAAAAAAAAAGGGAAAAAAAGAAAGAAAAAATGCGAATAAAGAGCAAGTTCCGTTGGTGGAAGAAAAAAAATACACACGCTCTCTCTCACACACAGAAACTGGTCCTCTCCCGACTTTTTAGTGCAACACGGTTGAAGTTTTAGAGAGGGAAGTTCATGTCAGTGTGTACTTTACTACGGCGCTCCTCTATCTATCTCCACTGACTCTCTACTACTGGCTCAATGTGGAGCAGTGACGTCACCACGGAGCTCTAAACGCCTGCTTCCACTTCAGTTTCTATTGACTTGATTTCTTCGACAGACACCCCCCCTCCTCCTCCTCCTCCCCCCTCCGACACCTCCTCCTCCTCCACCCCAGTTTACTGCAGCCTCTGTCACTCACTTGTTTATTTATTTATTTTAATTTTAATTTAATCACTTGAACCTCTGCCAAAAAAAAAAAAAAAAAAAAATTCGCCCACTTTCAGTCGCTAGTTTCCGACCGAACGAGAATAACCTACAGCTCGCCTTACTGTTGTTATTATTTTCATCATCATCATCATACCTGCAACAAAAATGTAGCCTTTATTTATAGGCTGTCGCTCCGGCTCCGTCGACAGCAGCCTGCCTTCGACCACTCAGAGATTTTTATGTAAGAAGGAAAAAAAAGAAAAAACACAGTGGCTGTAGGTTGGCAACAGACCGCCAGGGGAATAATAATAAAGAGAGACTCTCCAGCTCCTCCAGTTGACTGCTGCTTTGTCCTAAATTCAGAGCGGCTCAGGCTGAAAAACGCTCGCTGCAGCTTGTTTTTCTCAATGCACAGCGCCTCGACGCCATGAGCTGCTACTACTACTGCTGTGCAATGAATGAGGTGGGTCGACCCTAGGAGAAATAACTAGGCTACTGTTATGCAAAGGTAATTTGTATGTAGCTTTTTTTTTTTTTTTAAGTGCAGCACTAGTAGACAACATATTGTTTGACATGAAGGCGTAAGAGAAATTATAGGGAATATTCTGGGATTAACAGAGGGATTTTACTGCCCACATTTTTTCGCTGCTGCTCATTTTATGTGTCAGCTTGCCAGCATGAAGTCATCATGTACTGACCAGGGTTTTTTAGCAGCGGTTAGATAATATTTTCCTTGCAGTGTTAATATAAAAAAAGGCAGAAAAAAAAGAAGGCGCCTCCATTAGCCAGTAACCAGGAAGCTCTGTCATGAGGTGGGGATTTCCAGCCAGTGTGTTGTAAACTTGAATGGATGGGGGTAACAGCATGAATATAGCTCTGCCCACATTTTATTCTAGTGCACCGAGCAGTCAGTCACCCACTAAAATGAAATGACACTGGAATGAATCAGCCATTCAGACTCAATTTTTTTTTTTTTTTATAGTAAGTTAACAATCAGCTCGAAAATGAAAGCAGCATTAGTCTGAGAGGTGTAGTAAGATTAATGACTGCACTATCATGTTGTGTGTTTTACATGATGGAAAACAGGTCGTGTACCAAAAGCCCAGCCAAAATCCCCTCAAGTAAAAGTGTAGGTTTGAAGTGGAGGAGTGTCCCAGTAGTTCAGATTCCTCCCCTCTCATCTGGTCTCATTCCAACTCATTGCAGCTCAGCCTCGGGCTTTGGGTGAGGCAATGCGTCTGAAACCTGCAGACACAAAGCAGGATATGTTTGTGCAAGTCCATGTGATGTTGGAAAGAGGAAGCAAGATGTTTAGTCACGTACCCTCATCCGCCTCACCCATCTAGGGGACATCAGGCCACTTGGCTCGCTGCCTGCGGTCGTGATCACGCACTGTGGCATGAGGCTTTTCTTAAAAGGCTGTTCCATCAAACTAAGTAAAGCGGCTACGTTGCTCATCTGTTGCACTTATAAATAGCAGTGCAGTTGCCATATGATTTTTTTTTTTTACGTGATAGTTGCTGTAATGCAGTCAACATGTGAATGGCCACATTTAAAAATACTACACAATTACAGTCCTTGTAGAAAACATTCACAGACGTCACAAGGTTTTAACGCCCTCGGTGTTTGTCTGACTGTAAACTACTGTATTAACACACCGTTTCCCATCAGCGCTTTCTCTCAGTCTCAGTCCTTGGTGGGTGAACAACAGTAGGAAGTGCTGTTAGGCTTTATGACACAGTTAGGAAGTGACTGTTATGAGGGGCAAAATAAACAGATTCTTTCCTTAAGATTGGTGGGAAACAGTCGCCTAATGCTTTGATCCTTTAGTTTCTACTCAGCTGATGTTTGTGCAAGCAAATAGCTACACACTATTATGCAAGTCGGAGGCATGCTGAGATTCAATTAAATCCTAAATGACCTGATTCTATAATAGGAAGAGCCATTGATTAAAAAAAGAAAAAATGCCGCAGTGGTTTCAAAGCGAAGGCAGAGTCTGCTGTGAGCAGGGGCGACAAAGGTCTGACAGGAAGCCAGACATGCACAGATGGCTCTGATTGGCAATATGAACCATGCATACAGTAAAAACCAGCACGGTGTGACCCGGCCGACGGCCATCTCATCTGAGTCCAGCCGCTAAAGCAGATGGGAGTAGCTGTAACAACGCAGCTCTGAACTTCTTTCTTTCTGTTTTCAAGGGCTATGTAAATTGAGACATGCAGTATAGCTAAATAAAGCCTGAGAGCTAGGTGACGGCCAGGGGAATACCCAGCATGTGACAGCATCACAGACATGATGAGATGACGTTATTTTTGTTCTATCGCTTTTCTGAGCCTGTTAAATTTTATATTGGCCATCTTTTATTCATGGAAGGGAACCATTACAAATTCTCTCTGAAGTTTTCTGCCTAAGCGGTGCACATCACTGGATGTTTTCAGAGTCTTTTCTCTCTTTTCTTCTCCCCACCAATATTTATGTTATATAACCTGAAGTGCTGAGGCGAGCACCGAGCTAGACTGTAACATGTTGCACCGACGTAAAAGGAGGTTATAACAGGACAGTGTGAGGATGTATAAGTGAAGTTAAGCATCTGCTGTAGTGACCTACTTTCGAGATTAACAGTGGCAGAAGAGAGTGAATGTAAGGACTAATGTGCACGCGTCAGACAGTTCCTGTATTTAACAGGGAGAGATATCCATGGAGATTAGCGCCGTACCCCAACTACCATATATATCCTGTTTACGGTGCTATTTATAGCCACAGATCTGCTCCGCGTGGATTAGAGCGCAGATAAAATTTGGGGAGCTCAGAAAGATAACGTCAAAGCTTCCATCTGGCATTATTTTAGCTGCTTCCTGTTTTTTAATGAAATGCTAACCTCCATATGATTTATTGATTTTCTGAATGGATTGATTCTACATGTGTTTCTGGCTGCAGTGTGCGCAGCGCAGGGGCAAATCATGAGCAGCGTGTGCAGAGAAAAAAAAGCACAAACGAAAACAAAAACAGGGATTGTAAGGAGTCGGCTTTGATGTAGGTATAAAATGGTGGAATTCAAATAAAATGGAGGGTCGACGGCGAAAGGGAAAAATGTGCTGGGCGGCTGGAATCTGGGGGCTGGAGGCTGCAGAGGTGATGTCATTGGGCCAGAGCAAGAGGCGAGTGAAAAACAAGTCTCTCTCTTTATTCTGATCCTCTTTGCAGTCCCAGCAGGGGGGGGTGGGGGGTGGGGGGGAAGCGGTGTGGTGGTGGTGGTGTTGGCAGTCGGCCAAGGCAAGGGCTGCTGGGAAATGGCAAAGGATGCCAAGCAGGCCCCACCGCCAACATTAGAAGCTCACATCTTTGTTCTCAGAAACCTGGTGTGCTGCCAAAGGCCTCATTTCGGCTCCATGGCATGATTACACTGGATGTAGGCCAACTACTGAGAGCTTGCTCGCTCTCCCTCCCTCCCTCCCCGCGCTCTCTCTCTCTCTCCCGCTCTCCCTTTATGTTCCCTCCCTTGGCTCTCTATCTCTCCCTCCTCTTCCCCTCTCTCTCTCTCTCTCTCTCTTTTTCCACTGCCTTCAAAAGCTTTCTGCCAAACATGCAGCAGTTGCCATGGCTGCAGAGAATGGAACATAAAAAAGTGAGTAATGAGTCAGGCTTGGACCCAGATGTGCCACATGTGTATCCATTTAGAAAAAAAACAAAATGGTAACATATCCCCTTAATCTGCCGGGGCTTGTCAGGGGACAGACGGCTTAAGTAAATAGCAGAGGGCTGAGTGGGGAAAGTGGAGAGTTAAAAAAATCCCCACTGAAAAAAAAAAAAAATGTAAATGAATTGCAATTGTTTTCATATCCATTTTTAAACAGACGGTAGTTTCAGTGGCTTACAGCACAGATTCAGTGGTGCAACCAGGAACAGAAAGACCTGAACTTTGCCTCTGTAATAGCACATGAGCATGCATACATTCGGAGTTGGTGACGTCATTTCCTGTCCGGTGGAAACCCCCGTCTGCGTAGCCTATATGTACACGTGTATGTGTGTCTGTGAGTGTGTGTGTGGAGCCACAACCAGACTCTGATGTAAACAACCTCTCCGTGGCCTTTTTTGTAGCAATAACAATCCATATAGTGGTCTGACAGCTGTATTTGTCGGTTGGTGGTCCAAATTCATGAGCTGTTATTACAAAGAAGAGTATAATTACCTGCACATATATGGCGTCACATTTATTGCCCATAAAAGGCCGTTTAACTCCTGACTCATACTTGTTATGTTTAGCATGCTGAACTTAGCTATGCAGTCATTCCAGCTCTGTGAACGGTTCAGATGAAATTTTCTAAATGTCATTCAGCTGTCTCACACGTATGCACAATTCCCAGGAGGACAGCGTCGTCCGACTCCGCAGCCACTCCTACAGCGCTGGTTTGTGTACAGCTGTTCTCTTCTTACACCTCGATTGATTCTCATGCAAAGTGCCGAGGGATCTGAGACACCACTTGGCTTTAAGTAGTACATAGCATGAATATGTATGTAGCCTATAGTAAGTGTGAGTGTGTGTTGGAGGGATGTTTATATTTGGACAGTACGCAGTATTTTTCCCCCCAACATCTCTATTCAGCAGAGGTTATGTTTTTCTTTTTTCCTTTCCTTTTTCTCGTTGAACCAAAAAGAATGAGGAGTATTTTACGTGTTATGTAACCGCTTCCTCTGAGCCAAAATAAAACCTTCCCAAAGTAGGCTTATTTATTGCCGGAGCTCCTGTTTATTTTTGAGCTGCCTCGCTAGAAAATGGACTCTGACATCCCCGGCACAGCAGTTAACACAGCGTTCAGGCTCTGTTTGCTGGTGCACACACGATGCCACGCTATATTCAAGCGCAGGCATTTTTCCATTTTAACATTCCTGCTGTCCTTTTCTGTCAGTGCCCATGTGATTTGTATCACCTCCTGTATATGTTAATTCTCTCAAGCCAAACAGTTGCATAAAACACGGTTAAATAATACATACACAAGTGTGTCTGTGTGTATGTGAACATGCATATTTATTACTCCTTCACTTAGAAGATATTTTGGGGTTGCTGTTGGAAGAGGATCAAAGCTGCTCCTTTTCTAGTCACATTTGCCTTGAAAGCAGAAGGATACACAGAGTCGTTTCTGTGAGGTACTGAAGGAAAACCAAGAACGGCAAACAGTGACCCAATTGGAGCCTCATTTACGGGTTCATAGATAGCATATGGCTTCTTCTGATCAGGAAAGTATGGAGGATGGTGGTGGATTAAAGTAGCTGTGATGTTGCGGTTACATTTGGAAAGTGATATTTGTGCAGATTTTCCGCAATTAGACACGAAAATATTTACTTGGAAACAGGCCTTTTTTGGCCGTGGCCACAAAACAGCCGAGGTTCTCGTCACAGATTCCGCAGATGCTTCGCTGCCCTCTCTTTGATTTTCTGGTTTATGGGGGATGTTTCATCGGACACTGCGAGGGTCTGTGCCAGAGATGTCCTTCCTCCCTTCTCCATAAAAGTGCAAGTTGTCACGATGGTGTGGCATTCATTATCTGCCTGTGTTTTTTTTTTTTTTCTTTTTGCAGGCCTGGCCCCTGAGCAGCTGGGGAGCATCGGTTGTCACATTCAGCCTCCCACCAAAGAGCGGCAAAGCAGACGATGAGGAGCACTGTGCCCCCCCCTCACATCCAAAATCTCTGTGATCAAGTCCTCTTAACCACAGTGTCGGCTCATCTGGGCACACGATGCCTCACCTCCTTCACACACTTCAAAGCCTCCTGTCAGAAAACAGCTCCATGTGAGGAGCTGAAATAGAAAATAGAGCTGCAATCACAAGTACAACTCTTCACATGTGAGCTCAAGGGCGACCACGGCACCGTAAAGGAGAATCATAGTTTATTGCAACTTGTGTCCATCTTTTCCTGGCGTTCTATCTGATAAAAAAAACAAAAAGTACGACTGTAGTCTGGAACATGGCGACATTGCTGCAACAAAGTCTTGACAGGGTGAGAAAGCCGAGCAGTAAAACAGGATGAAAACCAGCCAAGATTTTCATATCGAGATCATCTGTGAGATATTATTTGAGTGCAAAATCGAAAGTGAGATTACTGATACTGTCAGAGATGATCTCTTTATTCACCAGCGTGACAAGTACGTTAGCTGAGAGCAGAACCAAAGTGCTGGTTGAGGTGAATGTTGATGAGCAACAGATTTTTGACGCTTAACATTGTTATAATGCTAAATACATTTAAACAACCTGCCGATGGGTTAAACCTTGATGATGTGGGCCAGAGATAAAAGTGGCCGTTCATACAAAACACACTGTCCATCCGACCCATGTTGCCCTTTCAGGAGCTGTGCTGAAAGTAGAAACAGCGACAAACCATCTGAAAGAAAAGCAGTTTGGATTCAGATAAAAATAAGTTAAGTTTGCTGCCTTTGTAAAATGCATTACCCTCTTTACAGTAATGTTAGCTTGTCACTCGAATGAGCCACAAATAGAGAAGCAACATTACATCTGCGGCTGCATTTGAATTAATTTCAACAATTGTATGTCAGTTCTGCTTTGTTCAAACTACATTGAGTTTGACAGCCCTGTGAGTAAAATAGTATTTTTAGCAACGATAGTAAGAATAAAAATAACACCCACGGAATAATTAAATAATATATCAAACATAATATTGAACATCTTAAATATAACCTGGTTGTTTTGATGTATAAGAGCCCTCTTTTTTTTTTTATAACAGAAATGAAAGTGATGACTGTTTTTATTTGGGAACCTAAGATCACATTACCTCACACTAGTTTTGCAACAAAGAAAATGATAGATGTTGTCATACATACACTCATTGTGCCCAACAGGCACATTGCAGATAGTTTAGTCATAGTCACCACCACAACAAGCTCTGCTCAAGTGCTACTACAGTAATACTGTGGGAAGTACACGGGATGAATAGAAGAGCCTTGACGCAACAGCAAAGTCCCAGAGGAACACAAAAGGACGGAGCGGAGAGAGCATGGTGGGAAAGTTCAGTGCCCTTGAAGAAGCACTGATAAGCGCAAGGTGATATGAACCCGCGTGTTTGTATTGTGCAAATTTGTAACGACTACGAGCGCTGCTGCTGATAGGAGGCCGTCTTACGCCATGTGTTTGCAAAAAAAAAAAACCTGTCTGACCAAAGGGCACGTTGAGCTGGGTGTGGCCTGTGTTATCTGCGCGATGTCAGTTTGTGATGGTAATGTAACACTGGGTGTATATTGGGGTTGTTCTACACAGTCAACAGACAGGTTTGGGCAGAGGCTTCTTTCAAGCTGTTTTACCATATGAAAAGGTTGTGATTACTTCTCCCTCCTCCTCCTCCTCCTCCTCCTCCTCTCCCCCCCCCCGGTAGGTGATGGGACCCACATTGTTCAGCAGGCACACAGATGTGTAACTTGACCTTGCTCTGTGCTCATTTGAATGCTCTTTCTCTCCACTAAGCGGGATAAAGTTCATCTACCCCGTGTTACCACACAATGGGGAGGGAGGAGCCAGACAGCCTTGAAGCGGAAATGGTTTCACACTGACAGACAACGCAGGCTACACCCAGGGTTGCCCTCAACACACCACCCACCTTCCCCTATTTCCACACTCACATCATGTACATTATCTACTTTGCTCATCTTAGCCGAGAGCTTATTTCTGTCCCGCTTCCTGCTTTGTGTGACGTGCTCTGTACTCTTGTTTCTCCCCCCACATGATAAAAGTCACTCTGATCAAAAAAAATGCCGTTGCCTAACAACAAGAACAAAGTTCACCTCTCATGTAACTGCAAAAAAAAAAAAAAAAAAAAAAACCCAGCTCTCACATGATCCTTGCCAAGTTAACCATTTACAGCAAGGAGGAAGGCGGGGAGGCGTACTCTGAGTAAACAGGCTGCTGTGTTTGCTGTTTAAAGTAGTTAACCCGGCTATTCACCGCCTCACCTCTCTCTCCCATTAACACACAAACGCACAACATGCAGGGACGTGAAACTCGTCAGGCCACATGTCATCCCACACTCACACACAAAGCTGCCCCCGCCACAAAACAATGAATGCGGGGCCGTCAGAGCAGTGCTCCCATTATGAAACTGCTCTGTCACAAGATGAGCGCCTCACAGGAATGCTGTTGTGACACATGCGAGCTGTTGACACAAGGGTTAAACATTGAACCGCTCACATACAAACACACACACACACACACGCACGCACACACACTTCAGCTGCCAAAAGGGCGGGAGCTTTTAACCGCTCCAGTACCGGTTGGGTCTGTGTTTATCTTTCCACTTTGACTGGCCGCGTCCTCCCCAGCCTCCTCAACAGTCGTCAGGTTTATCAAAGGGAAGAGAAGTTCCTCCCCGGCTCTCTGTGTAACTGCAGCCAGGTGCAGCACAATGTAATGATTCACAGCAGACACAATACTCCGCTGCAGGTTGCCTTGCATGTTTGGAGCTTTGCAGAGGTCACTGAGTGCGTGCGTGTGTGTGAGTGCGTGCGTGTGTGCGTTGGATGTCATGTGGTGCTGATCTCTGAGCTCGGTGCTGGTGCAGAGGGTTCAGGAGGAGTTCAGCACAGATTCATTATTCATGCATTTCTCCGCTCCAAATGATGATACCAACGAGCCTCGTCTCCATGAAAAGGTCTTCAGTCTTCTTCCCCCTGTTTTCAGTCAGTTTTTTTATATATTTTTTTTCCCTTTCCCCCACTTGAGCAGTAACATCATTTGAAAGGAGGTGCATTTATTCATGTGCTCAGCAGGGCTGCATTTTAAAAAGTGTTCGGCGTTTGTTTCTTGGATTTTGACGTTGCCATGTGCAGATAAGAATAGGAAACATATCTTTGTAATGCTTTACAGAAGGGGTGTCTTCGCTTTAATGTGTGCTGGCAATGCTTTGAAAAATCCCTGCTTAACAATTCTAGGAAAGCCAAGCCACCTGGAAATCTCATGACTTCCTGAATCTAATTTCCAGGCCGAGCTATCAGACTGTCTGACTAGCAGCTTTCATTGAGGGGTGTAAACACTGAATGTCAGGCATGTTTGCCAGAGCCAGTGTTGAATCAGGCATTAGTACTCATGTAATGCCTGCAGTGAACTCGAATGCCCCAGCAAAGCCCTGATTATATTTTCTCCCTGTCTAACAGATTTATAGTGCTCTGTGAACTGCGAGAAAGCTGGCACTGGCTGGACTCATGAGCAGGCCTCTGCACGCTCCACACAGTCTATTCCTGTTGTTTTTCCAATGCAGTCTACACCGCACTCCAACCATATAATAACAGACGTGAGCTAAAGGCTGGCAGTTTTGATAACCTGCAATTGTAGTCTGAAATGTGCATGGAGCAAACAAGGCGAGAGAGAAAACAGAGCAAAGGTATGACACCACCAAGGGAGAATCCAGAACAAAATCCCCTCTCATGTCACAGCGTGCTGTGTTGGCGGACCGTGACCTCATCCAAAGTTTACACGCCGCCGCCTCACGCTGCTTTGTTATCTTCAAAAGTTGCAAACCAGCACATTCCAGCCCTGAGCGGCAACAAAAAAGTGTCAGCGTGCAGATCCTGCTGCGCTGTGAGAAACACGATAAGCAAATAGACGAATTCTTCACCGAGTGAGCAGAGGCAGCAGCAGCAGCAGTTGAGAAACACAAAAACACACACACCGGCACATATGCACACTTTCACAAGCAGAAGGGAAGAAATGTATATAGGTCAGCTGTGGACTCTGATTAGAGCTTTGCGTGTCTGCTTACTCAGCAGCCTGCACCAAGTTTAGCTCGTTTTCAGTCTTTTTTTAAAACAGACCACAGGGTAGTAAATAGCTACGAGGAGGATCACAGCCTTCACAGCTGATTGGCTTGATGCTCGCCTGACATAAACAGGAAGCCGGCTGTGCGAGTGAGAGAGAGAGAGAGAGAGAGAGGGGAGCGAACAAAGACGGAAGGACCAGAGACAAGCAGAATGTGGTGGCAAGACAAAGACCGAGTGTGTAAAAAAGCCTGAGGGATTTAGGTTTGAGAGAGGAAGAAAAAGGAAAAAAAAAAAAAAAAGGTCTCTCTGTTTGTAGCATGCCATGTGACTCATGGAGGCTTGTGATTCAGTCCTCTGCATTGTCAGCAGGCAGCATGCAATGATAATGTGTAAACCATGGTGTGTTCAGGGGCTGCAGGAGACCACAAAGTTATGCCACTCATAAAATGTGCTCATAATGATATTCCCTATTCGTCTGTAGTAGATCTATATCCTTATTTGCAGTCTTTCTCTTTGCATCTAGTTTGTTTACAGTATTGAATTCGACTTCTGCTGCTGCTGTGAGTTTAAGAACCAGGCTCTTGCATGTATTTACACCTTTCAGCTGCAAACGTCCCAGAGGATGTTTGCACCTCTAATTATACCCCTGTTTAATATGCAAGGCTTCATTTAAATGAGTTTCTGTTTTTATTTTTATCAGCTCACACAGCTTACGTAAGTGAAGGGCACGGTAGCGAAAATGTTTCCGCTTTTTGTAATTCACCATTTTGGGTCACAGCACATAGTATATGAGCTGTCAATCGATTGCATTAGATTGTGTTATCTGGGCTGATCGCTCAGCGCTGTGACGCCCGTGGTAGCCGGCTTGTTGCTTCTCAGAGGGCCATGACAGGGCAAAAGCACACAGTGGAAATAATGAGTGACAGATCAGCGCTGTTGCCCAGAGAGCTTTAAAAAAAAACACCACCCCTCCTCCTCCTCCTCCCCCTCCTCCTCCCCCCGTCAACCTACTGTCCCCATGCCTGGCTTTGAAGGTCAGATGAGAAACAAGAGAGAGCACCGCCACCTCCGACTGACTGGTTCAAACAGGCCCTGAGAGGGAGGGAGGGAGGGAGGGAGGGAAAGGGGTTGCTGGTGTGTGTGAGTGTGTGTGTGTATGTATGTGTGTGTGTGTGTGGGGCGTGGCCCACTGAGCATGCCCAGTGAGGAGGAATGCCGTGTGATGGCAACACAGTGGGCTCTCCCATCTGCTGATGCAGTGTGCACTTCTCGCCCCGGGCCCTTTTCCATCCAGTCTAGTGAGCAGCCAGATCAATTTACTGTGGAATGAACACAAAGTCAGCGGCTGACACACACACACAGACACACATGCACACACACACATATTCACACATTCTTTATGTAGAGCAGCGACGCAGAGCCCTCCGCTGCAGCAGGCAGGCAGGCAGACACGCATAGGAATTTACTCATGCATGCAAAAAAATAGTAAGACAGAGGTTGAATCCAAGGGTTCGAGTTAGCTGATATATTATTCAGGGAAACTCCCTCACTAGTGCAGCTGAAGTTTTACAACTCCACATCTTCTAACCTCGCTGCACGCAACACTTGAAAAGCAGAAGCACTTATGTTCTGGCTACTTTCCTCCATCCAGATTCCTGTAACGTAGCGCTGACTCATCTGATCCACACGGGCGGAGGTGCCTTGATTTATCGTGATAGCTGCTGATGGCATTTTTTAAAGGATGAATGGTGCTGACTGACATTTTCATTGTCAAACGGTGTGATAGTTCATCAACCGTCGTTTCAGTAAAAAAAAAAGCCAAAACAAGACGCATCATTTCTGGGGGGGAATGATATCATCTGTCTCCTGATAGTCACACACACACATGGAAAGTGAGACCATGTGTGTGTGTGTGTGTGTGTTTTCCCCTCTTATGAATAATTGAGAAGCCTTGCTTTGTGTAGTTGAGCAGGCGCTGACTAGGCACCCAGGGTGGCTGGCTTAACTACTGTGACAAAATGTTGTAGCGTGAAAAGTGGCATTTAAGGCATATTGATGCTGAGGCGTGTTGTCGGGCTACCTAATGGTCTGTGTGCGACAAAGCTGGTGAGCACACTTAGCCAATTCCAGCAGCTTTAGTAAAACTTTGAAAATGTACAAAAAAAAAGAAGGTCGCCCTGTTCCGCCAAAAGAGCGTCATTTGCTCGTTGTAACTCTTCAAAATTAAACTTAATTTTTCATCCCATTCCAGTTTAGAATTTATTAATATACACATTTACTCATTCAAAATGAGTACTGGTCTATCTCAGGCTACGAAATTTAATTTATTGCAACTTTCTAAAGTTTATTATCATTGCATTCTTTTCCGTGCTCAAATGCCATTTTATGTTTAAAAGAATATGAACCACACGTAGTCTATTTTATTAAGCAATCAGACAACTGATGGAACCAATATGAATGTAAAAATAAAGTGTTTTTTCTTAAATTTTGGAGGAAACAATTTCATAACCGGAAAAACATTTGGTAACAGGAAAAAAAAAGGGGGGTAACAGCAATGAGTAGGCTAGGCTATTGAGTGCGTGGATATGAGTATGAGTAGCCTAACAGCAATGAGAAATGTGCCAAATAGCAACTATACTAATAGCTTGAGCACACAGAGCACATTTTTAAGATTTAACTGAACATTTTACTTTTGATATCAACAATTACTGTCTTAGAGATAATTTAGGTAACAGGAATGAGATTTTAGGAGGATTTTATTCATTATGCATTGTGGTAACATATAGCGTTTGGCTGTGGGGACAGGCAACGAAGGCTATGTTTCAGTGTTTTGGTGGAAGTGCAGGAGCTAAAAAAATGTTCATTTTCTCAACTGAAGGCAAATCAAGGTGTGATTCTATCTGCTATCCACTCTTAGATTATATGAATAATTGAAACATATTGGGGGGTTTGGAGGGAGAGTACTAATGTGTTCTTTTATTTGCAGAGTCACGCCTGTGCTTTCTGATATGATAATGAGTCTACCCTTGAGTAATTGAGCTGTGCTTTAGAAAATCAGCCCGGGCCTAATGGCGCATTGTCTGGAGGATGATCAAAAAGCAGCTGAGATGAGGACGAGATGTTCTCCGATGATCCACAGATGACACTGATAATGAGGCACTCGACGGAGTTTTCAGGCGTGACGGGCACCGCGGCCGCCTCAGTCACGAACTCCCGTTTCCGCATTTGTCTCTCGACCCTAAATCAGATGCAGATTTTTTTTCCTTTTTATTTGGAGTGAGATGTCCTCTGCGGCGGCGTCCTTCATCTCCCTCCCCCTCTTTGACCCTTAACCCTGTAACATTACAGCCCACTCCAGACCGAGCACCGCAGCCTCCCTGCCTCCCCGCCCCTCCTCATCTCCGCTCCATGCTCGAGGGTGTCTAAATAAGGAACATCAGACATACACGCCACCTACTCATGTGTCTCTCCGCGACGCCCCGTGACCTCGATCCACCCTTTTGCATTTGAATATTGTACGCACTAATCTTCCTGTAATGCTTTATAGCAGCCCCATGTTCAAACACAACCCCGTGACCACATGTACACAGAAATATTGCCAACAAAAGACAGACAGCTGCAGTTCAAAGCTGAGCAACAGCTGTGTTCCATTGTCTAACCGGGAGCTGACTGACATTTGAAGCCTGCGATGGCTGCCTTTAAACGCCTCTATTCTTTCTCTTTGCCTTCCCTCTTATTTGCTCCCTCCATCCGTCCCTCTTTGTCCTCCACCGCCAAACACTTCTCATTCCTGTGATGTTTTGGGTATCGCTGAGGTCTGCCTGGATACCGCAGTGTCTCGGATTCTCACACAGTAACCGTGGAAGCGCAGAATATGCTCCTTATTTGCCTCCCACAGAAGGCAGACACTCAATCCAACCTCTCCAGCAGAGATATACTTGGCAAGCTGTGTTTTGTGCCCCCCCCTCCACACACACACACACACACTCACACACACCCACAACCACCACCACCACCCCTCCCTTACACCACCACTTCTCCCTTCCCAGTGTGTGTATGTATGTGTCTTTCAAGCCCTTCGTTTCCCAGAAAGGAGCCGAGGATTTATGAGTGCATGAGCCGCCGCAAGCGACATCTCCAGAGAAGGATGAGTGTTTCCTGCAAACAGTTGGGAGGGGAGGGGAAAGAGGCGCTGCTCTGCATGTGTATGTGTGTGTGTGTGTGTGGGTGGACAGCTCACATAGAAACACTATCCAGTAACACTTGAACAGCGTCATCAAGGGGAGGTGTGTTATGTGTGTGTGTGTGTGTGTGTGTGTGTGTGCAACGAGGGGGCGTCTTTCTGAGAAAAAGCCCATGAGGCCTGCAGACCTGTGATTGACAGTTACCTCTGCTGATTACTGCCCCTCAGGGACAGAGTCTCCGCGACAGCTGCTGCTTCAAACTCACTCCAAACTGTTGCTAACTTCAGGTTCACTAAATATGTCCTGTAAACCCGAGTTGTCAACTTTAAGCGTATAGGTACAGCATCCAAATCCTCCTTTGTGTTTGTTTCGAGGAACGCTTTTGCTTGAAACCCGACACAGGAAGAGCCGGCCGCGTGCTGCTGCTGCCTTCCCAATCCCGCTGAACTGACATGTATTTGCAAAGTAACCGAGCCCCTTCATCACCACCACCATCATCATCATCATCATCATCACTCTGTCTTTATCCTTCCACCATCGGGTGCGGACGTGAGGAGTAGGAGTGACTTCATGGTGAGTTGTGTAAGAGCTTTGGGGTGAGGCTTGAAAACCAAGCCATGTGAGACAAATGAAAGTGCTGATGCGCCGAAAAGAGAGCCAGTGTTTCTGGAGGCACGCAGATAAAAAAAAAAACGAAAAAAAAAAAAAAAAAAGCCCTGGCAGGAGTCAGATGTCAGAGAGTCAGAGAGGACAGACAGGGCCCGGACTCATCGAGGGGGAGGGGGGGGCTGTGTGGACAGTGTGTGGTAAAGGGCCAGATATGGAGGGAGAGGAGGGGGAGTGGGGTGAGCGGGGTGGGGATCTATTCCAGTGGAGAGAGAAAGGTCACAGTGTAAGCTGATAAAGGCAGGAGGCAGAGCTTGGGGCTGCTTCCAGGCCAGCTAGTCAGCTGACGCCTGCAGCTGTGTTTGGAACATCAATATGAGCCTTGTTCAGTCCCCCCCCACCCACCCTTCTTCGAAAAAATCTCTTTCTCCCTCCCTCTCCTGCTCACTCGGCATCTCCTCTCACCACTCCTCCTCCCTCCCTCCCTCCCCTCCCCTCACGCTGTTTCCTTTTTTTTTTTTTTCCAGCTCTGATTTATGAAAGTAGGGCATGTGCCCATAACTGCTGCATCAAGGCACATGGCTGAGCCTCCAGAGGCACTAAGGCTCTGTTTACATCAGCCCAGACAACTGCACCGCATTGCACAATCGCCACAGGCAAAGCGCTGTTATATAAAGCACGAGGCCACGTTGGCTCCATTGTTTTTGTTTTTCTGGTTCATCCAGTTTCCACCTGTAATTCCTCAACTGTACAAATCTGGAAGGACACAATGTCTTCTGATCTGAGATGTCACTTAACGCACCCTTTAGCTGAGGACTGAATGTGTCAGTCATGCACCGAGCATCAGATTTCACATCTCCCTGAGTGATGTGGTGGAAAATTCATCAAGCATATTTGAAGCCAGTAGCGAGGGAACAGTTCCAGGGACTTCAATAGCCGTGTTGTTTGGTAGAGTTTGTTGTTTTCAGCTATTTCACTCACTCTGGTGCAGGATTTCAGGGGCTTTGTGGTTTCGGTTCATTGTGGAGAAGTACTGGAGCATGAGAATATTATAACAAAGACAGCGACAAATGCTGTGATTTCAGCAGGGAGTGTGTGAGGCTGAGAGCATGCGTGTTTTGTTTGAGGATGACAATTAGTCCCAAATGAAGCGCCGGTTGCACTTCATGATCAGTTTCCATGACGACAAATCAGACTGCTCAGCCGGTGGAAGACGGAAAAATGTGTTCTTAATGAGCATGGACAAAATAATATGAGCCAGGAGCCTGAGACAACACTGATACGACAGCAAAACTGCATAATCATGTTGTTGGAGGGAGGAGGGAGCCGGTTTAAGGCCGGGTCCAAATGATTCATGAGAGAAATCTGTGTGAATGAGCAGGTCAGAGAGGGAGATAGTAAGAACAAACTGTCATCCGTTCTTTTTAATCATCTGACACAGATGGGGTTTCGTGGGTGTCACCTGTCAATCCTCGCCGCCGCTGAAAAACAAGACCAGCTGCCAGTTATCACAAACCATTAACCACTCATTCACCTTAATGGATTACAGACCATATTTCTGCAGCGCCGCCATGTAATGAGGCTCGGTGTGAGTGAGTTTTTTTGTAACCTTCCCTGTCTGGATGTATGCTAAACCGGTGCTGACTCAACAGCAGGCCACTCTCTGCGGCTCCATGCCCGAGCCTCCTGGACTACAAGGACACATGATCGTTTACAGCTGAGGGCTCTGGAGCTGGATTGTTTCCGATATTTCTGCCCGCTTGTGAGTCATTACAGGCAACGTGCCCTCTGTGTAGTCATGTCAGCGGCAGGGTCAGCACAGCCAGGCCTCTGCGCACACACTGCTGCACTCATTATTCCAATTTTCTGTTCATGAAAGGAAAATCATCAGAGATGCTGCTGCTGCTGTAAAGCATGGAGCACATCACATATGTTCCTGGCACAGCTTAATTTGTCTCTGCGCCTTTTCCAAAGACCAGAGATGCTTTGTGGTTCACCCAAGTATTAATATTCGCTGGCAGGAAGGCAGAGGATGAGATGAAAAACATCTTATTTTTCAATCCAGTGCTCTAACCTAAATAAACGCCTTTTCTTTTTTCCTTTTTACCCTCAGAGATGTTTCCCTTCTAATGCTTCCAGTCTTTGTTGCTGGCTGCCGTCGTTGGAGAAGTCCTTGTATCCTCCTCGTCGCTCCCTCCCACCCACTGCTCCCCCTCCCCTCCTTCCCCCCTCCCCTAACAGTGCCCACGCTCCTCTCTTCCACTCTCATAACTCAGCTGTTACTTGGCAACACGGTCCCAGCTGGACCCAGCATCAGCCACGTTGCCACGGCAACAGAACGCACACACGCAGATACGGTAAACATGTTGGTTTTGCAGAAGGCAGCGCTAGATGCACAATGAAAACCCACATGTGTATTCAGCTCCGACTCGGCACTAAGACATCCATCAAAGGAGGAACGCCTCCGGTTCATCCGTGAGGGAGTGATTGCCAATATAATCCTATGCACCTGCGGCATCTTTACATCTGTGTTTGTGGTTAAAAAAATAATAATAATAATAATAAAAAAAGAGAGAAAAATAGGTTTGGAATTGTACACCATGATGTGACGGATTGCTGATTCTGCACAGTAATTCCTCATGGGAGAAAATCCATCTGGCTGCATTAATTCACTTCTTAATATTTTTCTTCGTCTGTTTTTTGCCCCGTTTATTAATCACATCCTGCTCCACCATACATCTGCAGCCAAGATCCACTCACAGCCTCGAGTGTATGGTTCTGGGAAACAAACCACTTCTCCATGCTCTGGGTAACAGTGCATCTGTCGTCATAGCAACCTGATCCATCATCTGCAGGGGGATCAATTGATTCATTATTGAGTGAGGTGCAGCCCCCTTCTCTGCTTCCAGTTCACGTCTACTTACTCTGCCTTCAAGCATCCATTATTGAAGTCTAAGCCTGCCCACTTACTGGGCTGAAGAATAGAGAGCTGTCAAGTCTCCCTGCTATGAATATAATTCAGATTCTACATTTTCTCCGAAAAACAGCGTGTTTGTTGACCAGTGTGAAGGGCTTGCAGCACGCAGGCAGGTAGGTATCGCAATTTGTACAAGATGTTCTCTTCATTCTGACACACATCTTAAAACTATTAGAATCAGATGGGAGCACACTTTTTAGGGAATAAATACAGATAGCTAACCTTAAAATCACCCAGAGGCCAATCCCACATGTGGTAGGAATTGTAAAAGAGATGGAGGAATGAGCATTGCAGGCGTGAGGGTCTTTGTTGTGCAGACAAGATGAATTAGCATCAGCTTGGGCTTTAAAAAAAAAAAAAAAAAAAGGGTTGGGATAAATGTAACACGACACAGAGAGCCTGCTCAAAACACTGTTTTGTGGAGCAGGGCATTTACAGCTGCAGGGGAAGACACGGTTTGATGGTTTGATGATATCCCCCCTTATTCCAGTCTGTCCTCCATCGTGTGGCTGCACACCTAAGTAGAGCCTGGAGGCACTGGGATGGGTGGGGAGCTCCAGTTTCGAGGAAGGAAAGCTGAGGGAAGGAAAAAAGGAAGACAAATGTATATTATTGGAAAATGTGTGCTAAATGGATGATGTCAGCCGCGGCACTTTGACATTTTAATGTCATCTCTCAGGGAATTACATCATTAGCCCTCTTTCCTGGCCTGGCTCAATGCTGGGAAACCTCCTAATGGATGTCAACAAGCTGTCCCTCTGGAAGAATGGAGCTGGTGGGGGTGGAGCTGGTGGGGGTGGAGGGGGCGGATGGTAGTGGTGGTGTGTGCTTTCACCGAGCTTTTCACTCAACTATATAAGCGAGAGGCCTCACACTGAGCGTCATCCGCACTAAAAGCCCACAGTGCATTTCTCACTACAAGATTAAACCAATCTGTGTTGCCGCCCCTATCAGACAAAGTGCTATCATCTGCGAGCTGCACTCTCCTCCAGTCCCTCGCTGCCGACCCCAAATGACCCAACGTGTAACAACCACGGCGTGCACTTGTTTGTTAATTATTTCATGCATTTATAATTACAGGGGCACATTGAGATGGCAGTGGGCGACTCTCCATAACGATTATGCTTCTTTCAATTTGAAAAGCTGTCAGTGTCTCCTGCTGCAACCGCCTAGAGATCAGATGCTGTATCCAATAATTGATTCATTAATCATCTACAAGACCATTAAATTCAAATCAAGTCTAAGAATGCAGGCTTTCTGTGTAAAAACTAAATGGTAAAAGAACTTATCAGTCTGATTGACTCCCCTACCCCTGCGAAATAATTTATGGAGAGAAACACCTCAAACTGGATAAGGATATCAAAAAGCCTTTTATATGCTAATGAAAGTAGAACTGTGGTTTGAAAACAAACATAACAAGTCGCTCATATTTTAGGGAATAATATCAAATCATCAGAGGAGCCGCAAATAGACTGCAAACAAACATGGAGGGAGATCAAGGCTTTAGTGTAAAATAGGTCATATGGAGGATATTAGACGTAGCGCCGCTGAATCTCTAAGCAAACTAGGAATCTGTTTCTGTGAGCTCACATGGCACCAAACTGAAACAACAATAACAAAATGCACAGAGATGAAACAGGAGAAAAAAATCGGGCAAACAGTCCAATCAATTACGTGTGAGGTGATCAGACAGAGTGAACAGAATAACAACTGGTTTCTTCCTCTCATCTTACATTGATAGTGAATTGAGCTGCTGCACGGTGGATCAGCCAGGCTTCAAGAGGATTTTCTGGCTGGGCCGAAGAATTGGAAAGAGTGGCGTGGCTCGGCAGCTTAGGTCCTCCGAACAATTGCAAGGCCGACCGGTATTTCAGATGGATTGGGGGCAGAGGGAAAATCATATTTCCAGATGGACAGAGAAAGAGCTTCAGTCGTATAGCGTGAGAATCAGATGCTGCGTACGACGTGGCTTTATTCCCCACATCATCCTCTTGAGGACTTTCATTTGAGAATCAAAACCCGACTCGCCGTTATTATCTCGCTGACTATGAGTCTGTAATCTCCCTCCCCAGTTCATTGAGAAAAGCAGATTTGATGTGACAAATCCACGGCCCCAGATGACAAATAAGTCAGGAATTTGCTGTGATAAGTACCACTCACTTTATGGTGCGGCTGGAAATGGGGGGATATCTGTTTCACTCTATTTTCTGCATGCTGCTCTCCCTCATGTTGAGGAGTGAATTAACATCAAAGCACGACCCAGAAAGACCCAGAACTGGCCAGACTTGTGATCCGCCTTTTTTTCCCCCGCCTCTCTATGACAGCTTTTAACTTTCATGCAGAACATTACAAACTATGACTTTAATGTATCAAGGGGTCCCTCACTTTTCATGCATCCTACAAAAGCAAGCAGTGCTTCCTGTCCCTCTGTGAAGTAAAAAGTTGCTGCACTGCCTCAGAGCATGCATACACACACACACACACATCCATACTGCAGACTGAAGTTGGTTACATAAACAACAAAAAAATGTAAAATAGTTCTGCATGCACGGCCTGTCATAAAAATAGTGTGCATGAATGAATAACATTAAACGAGTGGGGCAGATAAGCTACCCCCTTATGTGCTCGCCTCAGATTCAAATTTATCTTTGCGTAGGGAATTGATGAGACACAGAGCTCAAAGCCAAAGTCTTCAAAGACCGTGGTTACACAAGATGCAAGGCGTCAAACCCACTTTGTAGTTCTCGGGTGAACGAGTGGGCTGTAGCTGCCGAGCTGCACAGGGTGATACGGCAACAGAGTTGTGCAAGCCCAGTAAAAGATGATAAAATACAAAAGTTACACCAAGGTTACATTGTGTGTAAAAGGAGAGCAGGAGTGATCTTTTTCTTTCTTTTTTCAGATGATTGTAGTTGTGGGAGTTGTGGGGTTGCTCTATCATGTTTCAAGGTTGAGGTCCCCTTTATCATTCCCATAAAACATAGGTGGTGTGGGAGAAAGACAAAAAAAAAGCAGGAGCACCAGGGGAGAGCGAGAAGAGAGGAGCAGGAGGAGATAAGGAGACAAATAAAAGGCTGATGGTATGGTAGCGTAAGTGAACGGTTTCATCACAGGGAGCTAGATGCCTTAAAGGGATTTTTCTACATTTTGGGAAATAAGATTATTTACTCTCTCTTGCTGAGAAATGATGAAATCCTAAGGTACTATCATGGCTGCACTCCAAATATGAGGCTATAAGACACAGCTGGTTAGCCTAGCGTGGCGCAGAAACTGGTAGCAGGCAGCTAGCTTGGCTCTGTTCAAAGCTAAACACCGGGGGTTAAAGTTTTGGTTTGGCTTCAGGTTTTGGTGTAGAAATAGACTTCGACACAGCTGCGGTCAAAACATAGACCAGGCATTTTCATCCTTCAGTTTTGGTAAACAAACCGTGCAACATGTTAATTAGCGAGCGAGCTTTGCTTCGAGCTCAGAGTTGAAGGCACAAAGTCAAGGGAAAGAGACAATTTGATGCTGATTTGCCCGGGGCACCGCAAACCAGTGTGTCCTTTGAGGCTGATAATGGTTCAACTTGAGTGAAAAAAAATTATGTGTATAAAACAGCTTCATAAACACACAGGGAAAAAAAGGAAGACAAAATGAAAAAGGAGAGAGATTGGAGGGAGGTAAGAGAGCGAACTGGAGTTCAGTCGAGAGCTGAATGCAAAGAAACTGACTCATCAGTGTTGTTGTTACCTAGTAAAACAGTTGGTTTACAGTCAAACTTCTGCAAATTATTTGATACCAAGTGTGTAGGTTTGTTCTCAACACTGGTAGGACACAACTTTCTTCTTCTTTTTTTTTTCCAGTGACGTCATGTGCTACGAGTCAACCCCATCATACATTAGCCTATGGGCTGGAGGTGCAAACAAACCAAACAGGCAGCCTAGGTTGTGTGTGTCTGTAAAATAAACTAAACTCTCATGTTTACCAAAATAGGCAACAAGAACAATAACAACAGTAAACAACAGTAACAACAGCAGCACACACACACAAGCAGCGGTGGCTAGCATGCTAAGTTAGCATTGCTAACATCACTCACGATTGGCACTTGTTGAGAAACACTGGTGGAGGAGCAGGTGTGTCTGCGAATGAAGATGGCTGAACTTGAGATAAATTCTCTCCTGGAAATCCACGTCATATATTTGTCGTCCTTTAGGCTTTGTTTACTTTCACAATCAAAAGCTATGAGCTGTGGAAAATGCACAGCGCCGCCATGTTGGAACTTTGTTTTTACAAAGATTGTCAAAGCACAGCGAGATGTATCACTCTTCATCACGGCCGCATGACATGTTCATCGTATTTACGATGTTTCTTTAGAGCCACAAACGTAGCACTCGTTCTGTCCTCTGGGGCAGTTTAACTGCCAACTCAGCCAATCACAGCCCAGAAGCCCCACCCCGCATGTGCAGACTGTGTATATCAAACATTTCCCGCTGCATAGAGCTGAGCGATCAGTGTTTTTTTTTCCCCCTCAAATTGTGTGTGCGCAACTGCGCATCCAAATTGCACCAAATTCCAGAGTCCTGGCAATACACGCGGTGAGTGTCACATACATCTGAACAACAGACAAACAGTTGGTTCAATTTATTGGTAGGGACAAATCTGCTCTCTCAAAATATTGGTATGGACATGTCCATGGTCCATACCGCAAACCTACGCCGATAAATAAATAATAGTTTTGTAACTTTTGGACAGAGCTAGGCTAGCTGTCTCCAGTCTTTATGCTAAGCTAACCAATTGTCTAGTTTCACTTTGACTATACAGATTCCCTGATTTCCTGTTTTTGTTGCTCATCCAAAGAAACCATTAACATACCTACCAGTCCAGCTGAGAAGCAGCATTTCACATTACCACATTATTATTATGAATATTGCATTATTAATGGCAATCTGCAGCAGCAGCAGCAGTAGCAAACTACATGCCTTTGTAAAACTGAGAGAGCAGAGCGGAAGTGGAGGATTGCTTCATTCTTGCGGAGGCTCCACATTCCCCAGAGCACTAGAGCAGGGTTGTTGTAGCTTGTACAGTTCCTCCTCTGCTCCCCCCCGTCCCTCATTGCACATAACCACCCCCACCCCCCCAGCTTCCTGTGCAGCAGCATGGCTGCTCAGCCCTTCCTTTCCCTTCCTTGCTCTGAGCTCGGTCAAGCTCCAGCTCCCTGTACCCCGTCGCTCCAGATACATTATTTACACTCTCCTCCCCTCCCCGCAGCTCAGCTCAAAAGAATCAGGGCAAAGGGACATAACACCACTGTATAATACCCCCCCTACCCCCCCACCCCCATCTGCACTGACACACACATTGCACACACAAGCTGAATCCTCCCCTCTGCCGCCACCACCGCCACAACCACCACCACCCCACCTGCTTGTTCTTTTCTCACTCTGCGGGATGAAAATACAGTGCAGGGCTCGGCTGCGTCAATGGGAAACTCTGTGAGGCCCCGGCCCTCCCATTAATCCCCTCTGACATGCCTCCCGAGGGCAGGGATTTGCTACAAGTCAATGCAGGAGACCTACAGTATGCAAAACAAGCCTGTCTGACTCTCTCATGATTTTCAAAGCCACTACACTGCACTGCCTGTGAGACAGGAAGGCAGATCAGAGAGAGAGAGAGAGAGAGGTGGGGGGAAAAAATAACTGTGCACACACAGTCTGCTCGGTTAACCCCTTCTTCGCCCTCCTGTTCCGTGTTTGTGTCACTTCCCTCTTCTAGTTTCACTCCTAGCCTACATTGCACAGATAATGCTGATGACAGATGACAGGATGAGAACTGATGCTGAGTGATATATATTTTTTTTCTCTCTCATTCAGCTCTGCCGCTATTATCCTCTGACTGCGCCCTCCCTCCTCTCGCCTCCCCTCCCCCTCCTGCAGACAGCCTCGTTACCAGACCAAAATATGAAAACCACCCAACGTAAACAGGAATTCACAGGTCATGTGATGCACTTACTTCTCTCAGGCGGAGTGGGGCTATTGAATTTCAGCCTAATCAGGGATCTAGTGATGAGGAGATAGGTGGAGGCTGGGGGGGCAGGGTGAGTCTGGGGGTGGGGGGGTGGGATGACATTAGAGAGGAGCAGTCAGGGTGGTTGGGAGCAAAAGGGGAAGAGGGGAGGAGGGGGGGGGGTCGCTGTCCACACCCTGTAGCTCACACACACAGGGAATGTAAACAACAGAGCTGTGTAGCTTAGCAACAGGCTAGGCTACACATGGGGGAGGGACGAAACCCGCATGGAGGAAGGGCAGCGGTGCAAGTTCAATTACCACGAGGAGAGGGGTGGAAAAACAAAAGACAGTAAGGCATTGCCCCAAAGAGGAAGAGAAAGCCGCCAGGATGTGTAGCCTGCTTTAGATTCACGTGATTGGCTTCACTGCTGCCTCCCTTCTTGCTTCAACAACCCCCCCCCCCCCCCTCCTCTTCTTGTCCTCCTCCTCCTCCTCTTTTTTTCCACCCATCCACAGACCCTTTGAGATGGAAAAATGGGTCATCTGTGTGGAAGTTAATACTCTGAGCACGTACAGTGCTGCTTTATTTTTAGGACGTGCTTTGGAAATTTTTCTTCTCCTTTCCCCTCGCTGGTGAATGACACAGAGGAGGCGCTGGGTAATTAATATACTGTGTTGCTGCTGTGCACACAAGTGGCAGTGCAGAGGAGAAGCGCAGTCTTTATTATAGCTGTTGGCACGGCCTGGACGTGTCTCATATTTCTCCCCAGCCTTGCCCTCTCCATGACAACATACAGTAGGCTGCAGACCGTGGCACCACAGCCATGACATCAGCACCCGGGCACAGACAGTGCGGGCTGAGCATCGCAAGGAGAAAGAAGTGGGAAGAAAGACATGTTCCAAAACAAGGACAGAGGACACAGGAGGACCCACAGGCCTCTGTGGACGCCTCCGCCTCGTAGTCGGTGATCAGGAAGCCGTACGAGCAGCAAATGCCTCCCTGCAAAGTCGCAGCTCAGAGGCAACACTCAGAGGAGCTCAAATGTAGACCGGTGCAGCAGAGACTCTGCTGCTGTGCGGAGCTACGTGAAGCTGCCATAGCAACCACAACAGAGTTATTTCTGGCTGCTTTGAACTCCCAAACACAGCTGCTCCTACATAACCAGACTTATTCACTGGTCACATATAGAATCAGTGCATATACAGTATACTGCACTACACACAGCAACAATAAAGCTTTGACGTTCAAATTCACAAACTGGAATAACACAACAAAAGGTAGTAGTTTTTTATTACTGTGGGTCATTTGTTGACACAGTTTCCAGTACTGAGTTGTGAGGCTCGACTGATTACAATAGAGCCAATGCAACATTTGACATTCACTGAGGATCCATGCAAATAAAATCACCATTGGTCCTGGCTGGTCTCTAACACCTAAATCCTGGGATTTTTAATGTTTTTTCCTCCAGTAACAGGTTATTTCCTGCACCTGTAATAAATTAACGGGGCGCATCTGTCATCTCCACCACATTAGGAAAAACGGATTACAAACTGTTAAAAATCGTCCCTCCCGAGCACATGGTCTCCGTGCTGCAGGCACAGCCATTGTTATTGCTGTCAACTGGAACTGTTAGTCTCTCAGCTCGCTCCATTCAAGTTGCCCTTCAGTGGAAAAGCATGGAAGGGTGCAAAATTAGGGCCTGGAGCAACAGTGCCCCCTACTGCACAAGAGGAGGCAGGATCTATATTTCCCCATTTTCTTCCTCTTGCCTGCTTCATCAGATATGAAGAGCTGACTCATAATCCATTCATACAGGCTCAAATAGAGCAGGAATGTAATTAAATGAATGACGCTACGTAAAAAGAAGGAGAGCAAACACCTTGTAGACTACATTGAGATTGCACTGAGCACCAAGCATGCAGATCATGGCTCCGTACTAGACTAAAACAAAAGATTTGCTGTGTCATGCTGGAATGAAGCACGTCACGACCTTATGTCAAAGTCTGTTTCGCTTGGCTTACTGCATTCAGAGCAGGCAGCACTGATCTGGTATCCTTCAGTGACCCCTCAGTTCTCTCCAGTCTGCAGGGGACAGAGCATGCAGCTAGCAGCCGAGTGTTTATTTACAGGAGAAGCAGGCCAGTGGTGCCCTGTGTTTGTGTGTGTGTGTGGAGGGGTCAGAACCTGTTCCTGCCTCCAGTGCCAGGAGCAGACCACTGCTCCGGTCTCTGGCCTCCAACAGTCTGTTATTTTTCTCCTCTGCCTCCGCCAAAAGACAGATTAACAACGAGCCACTTCTTCTGTGAGCATGCACGCACACACACACAAGCACCAGCTTCAGGCCAGACCACTCTGCAAACCTCTTGTCAGTCTTCTCCATTTCCAGCAAATGGCAAAATCGCAGCAGTGCCGAGGAAAAGACTGCAGAGAGAGCGCATGAGTTAATGGAAAATGGAACAGTGTCTACCATTTAGTCTTCACTCGACATTTCTGGGCCCCCATTCAATTTTCATTTTTCATTCCTAATGTAGAAAAACTATTTTCCCCCTGCTCTCAATTCCTGGCAACCTCGAGGCCCGGGCTGCTCGGGCCAGAGCCGTTAGAAAAACAGCTGCAGACAGGGATAAAAATAATTACAGCTCTATTTGTCTTCCAAGAGACACACTTTCAAGCAGACCAACTCCCTTCCCCTACGAGCTGCTCCACTTTCACTCTCCTGCAAACACAATAAAGCCATTCACAATAAAGACACAGTGGCTTAGTGCACCCACACAAGCTCATGTGTTTCAGCACACTAGTTGGAAACAGAAATACCATGCTGTCAGGATGGCAATCCAACCTTGTTTTGGCAGTGTGTGTATTTCATTAACCAATGTCATCAACACATTGAAGGTTTCAAGGACTCAAGGGCTTTTTATTTTTCCTACACCAACCTATTCAACATACCTACATAATCTGTTCATAGCAATTAAATCCCATGACATTGGTTTACATTCCTTTTCTCCATGTTCCCTCACACAACGATGGCACATCTTTTTCTACCTAAAAAATATCCTGAGCTATATTTACCCTTGAAATACGCACATTACACTTCCCATTCAGCAAAATGACTCTCTGAGAAGATAAAAACAGCCCACGCTCTGCATTTCAAAAATGTACATGCCTCATTTTTCTTCTGTGCATTGCTACTGCCATCTACTGGCGAACAGAAAGTCAGAGCCTCCGAGTGTGTTTTCATGTTTTATTGTGGGATTTTAAACACAAAAATGTCCAGATATGAAAGGCTGGAATATAAAAATAACATTTACGTGACATTGCGAGAACAATGTCAGAGAACTTAATGGCAAGAATCCACAAATAAGAGTTCTGTTTAGTGTAGACAGTCTTACACACATTCCACAGGTATATCAACTGCACAGCAATATGTAACAAATCATCTACATACCGTTTTTATTTTGTACATAACATATCAGCAAACATCCCCCACCTGCACCCCCCCAAACAATTAGTTTTGAGGAAAATAAATAGAACAAAAAAGGGGGCTAGAAAACGTGAGATCTGGTGGGAAGAAGGTAAGAAAGATGGAATGTATTTAACATTTCCCAGAAACATAACCTTGACAAAGGTCTTTAACCTCGGAGTGCTGCGATAGAGAGGGGGTCCATGTCCACAGAGCTGCGTGACCACTCAGGCTCACAACTCACACACCGGCAGTCACACATACCAAACAGTGCACAGATATCAGTGTCCGAAATCCCTTTACGGAACGGAAATTGCATCCGCACGCGTTCATTCGACGTCATCTTCCGTTAAAGACTGAGAGCTGATGATTCGCTGCAAAACAGAAAGATGTTTAAGAGGCTGCATGTGAGACAGTTTTCACTTCCTCAAACATCACATAACAAGTCATCTATAATGCTCTGTCTTAGAGGTGAAATAGCTAAGAGCTACGGACACAAGGCTCTCAGCTTTGGATAATTCTAAGATTGATCTTGCACCCTTTCTTGTCCCAGAGATCACAAATCCAACCGGGGGGTTTATTAAGGATGCTCCAGCATTAAACCAGTACACTTGCATTTCTAATAGGAGATGTGGGCTCACCTGGCTGATGGTGGGCAGTTTGGTGAGGAGCATCTGGAAGACTGGAGGTGGCAGTGTCTGCTGGAGCACCTGGAGCAGCTGCTGGGGCTGACCACATACTGCAATCGCATTGGTCAGGTGATCTACACCTTTCTCAAACTCACCTGTGTTGGAGAAAGTTTCAGAAAACAATTTTTGATAAGAGATCTTGGGGACTGGAAATCATGAGGAAACTGCAGATTGATAACATCAAATCAAAACTTAACAGAGCACCTTTCCTGCAAGGATATGCAACACAAAGTGCTTTACACACTAGAAAAAAAAAAAAAAAAAAAATCAAATAAACTTGTTACCAACCTTGTGATAGGAGCTCCTCTCCCAGCTGGATTTCCTCCAAAAAGAATTTCTGAACAGCTTCCGCGTCCTTCAGGTCAGGGAGCTTCAAAGTCAAGAAACCACATGGTCAAACTTCACATATAGGCCTCACGAAGTTACAAATTATCTGAAATTAATGGTTAGCTATTTATTCTGACCTTTGCCAGCCCAGACCTCTCACTAGACGTATTTTGCTTTCGTCTTCCTGCGTGAAAAAGGTGGTTTTTAGATTGCGTTGGTATGTTCAATTAACTCTTGAGCAAAACGACGAACACATGGTCACACGTTAAGCAATTAGCTAAAGCACGTTGCACCCTCGTCCAATTTATCCTGCGACACAGCCGAGGAGGATAAACAGAGATAACATTAACACTCTTACGGCTGTGAGCATTTAAAATGAGGTCAACAATAGTGAGATTTTTTTTTTTTTTTGATTAACTGGCTGGTTGCGTCTATCACATGGAGGAAGCTAACTCGCTCCTGCTGAGCTAACTCTTCCCTGCTCCCTCCGGCTCACACACTTTCACTTACGTTCACGTAGCTTTTCCTTGAATTGTGGGTCGCTCCGCCGCTTTCTGTCAAAGTAAACGCAGTAGGCGACGAACAGGGCCCCGCACACCCCGGCCACAATCGCGCTCGTCCTGCCGCTCATCATATCTGAAAGCTACTCATGGGCTCCGTGCACAGCGGAGCACGCTAGCCGTCTAGCAGCTAGGACGCTGCCGAGGAAGAGGAAGTACGTAAATGATGACGAAAGACGTAACATCGACGTACATGCGTCACATCCAGACGTGGTATGTTTACGAGGAAAATTTTTTACGATGGTATATAATATTAGTTAAATGCACGTACAAAATAACACAGCATTAGGTTGAAGCATAATGTAAGACGTTTTATGTGAAAAAACTTTTATTTTTATTTATTTTTTAAATCTTATTCTGACTTACACGGCAAATAAATTAATTTGTTTAATCAAATCTTACCACACAAACCTGTACTGGTACTACTTTAGTTTATCAAAAGTATGAGTAGTTATAATGCTGAATGTTGTTATTTTAATAAAGGATCATTTTTAATAAGTAATTAAAATTTTTTTTTTAATGATTTAACGTACTGTATGCACAGTTGCACTGATAATCTTTTATCATCACATGTTATAAGTTTGTTTTGTTTAGGAAATGTGCAAAAAAAAAAACGCATTTCACTATACTGTGAACACATTAGTCAACTGAAACTACAATATTTTATTGCTATAAAAGCTTCAAAAATCAAGTATTATGTATGAACTAGGAATATCTTTGTTAAGTAGAAATGCTGCCGTTATATTGGTACTTGAGTAAAAGTAAGTTTCCACTGATAGTGGCAGACACACTGAGTACTTCACAAACTATGGCATTTATTTCAAACAGAGGCTTCTGCTTTGCTTACATTTTTACAATAAATTACACAATGACCATCATCAGATGAGCCTAATAAATACTATTGAGCATTTTTCAATAAGCTCCATTACTTTCTCTTTATCTATGATCAGACCATTTTCCATATACAGGTTCATACAGCTTTAGCTTCAGGCCATAGTTCAGCCACATCCAAAAAACCTCACCATTCTCCTCTTACAAGCACAAGCTATAGAAAAACAAAACAGAATACGAACTAAAGCAAAACATGAGATAAAAAAAAAGAGGGAGAAAGAAAAATAAATGACTATAGAAACTGATGAAAGAGGCAGAACAGAACAACATAAACAAACTCAAAGAAATCTGTTCTTACAAGAGGAAAGAATGAGGACACAGGGGAGAACAAACATGCTGTAACCCTCAGTATTTACACTCAAACTACAGTTAAAACCGTAAAACTGTCTGTACAGAAAAGTACATGTTATTAACAGTGCAAGATATTAAATAGCTTGACTCAAAACACTTCTCAATATACAAATGTATAACAAAAGCATACAATTACATACAAGTGCCAAACAAAACGCAACTTCAGGTTATCATACAATAGGGGGTCTATACAAAGGAAACACTGGAGAAGTCTTCAGAAATGTATACGCATACGTCACTTTATGATATAAATGCACATTTACAATATCTTTACCTTTAATCTGGTCATAGTACAGGTAACAGAACCAAATGTTTTTGGTAGGGATGAGTATGAGAAGAAGCTGGCATGTCATTATTGATCATGAGGAGAACTACAAAGAGATGTGTTGCTTTACTTAATGGAGCTAAATAACTTCATGTCACATGAAACACTGCAAATGGGGGACTTGAGTTTCATTCGTGTGTCCTGCAGTACTGAGTTGACGCTGTAAATACCTCCTGTGGTGACCATCAAGTTAACTTGATCCAGTTGCAGATGTGCACCATCAAATCTTCAGTGAAGACGATGGGACTGGGGGGGTGGGGGATGGGGGTTGTATGGGTGATGAAAACATAATAAAATAAAGCACATGGGCTTTTAAAAGGCTGATGAACTGAAGTAATGTGACCATTGCATTCACCAGCTCCATCATTGCACATTTTATACTGCCAAACTCAATAGTTGTACCCAGGCTGGATGAGTATTCAGTAGTAGATTACAGGTGTTCCAGTATAGGAGTTCTTGCTTTTACAATTCTTAAATTTTACCATTATGCTGATAAAAAACCGTCATTAATCTGTCGGACTCAGCCCTTCACTGCACTGCTCACTCATACAGCATTCTCCAGTCTTTTGTAAGGGACACATTATTCCAGCTGACCCTCTCTCATTTGAGAAGAGGATCAGGTAAAAAAAAGTGCTGTCCTTTCTCAAAGTGCCCCATTGAAAAGAACAAAAAGGCACTACAGTATCATTCCATATTCATCCACTGAGGCCGTCAGTGGACCTATGATGGTCTGAAACCCTCTCTAACGCCACATGTATGAATCAATGGAAACGCGTACGGGACCTCGGCGCCTGTACGTCACCAACCGCTTGAGGTTTTAACCACACAAAGGCCTTGTAATGAGGGTGGACAGAGAAACGTGGCTAAGTTACATTTCACGCGCCCTTAATGCCAATGTGGCAGTGTTCCTCTTAATTCCCCAGGATAGCATGGCCAGCACAGGCTGCACCACGCTGAGCTATGAGGACAGAGCACATAGGGGTCTTCACTGGAAATTATCCCTTACCAGTACAACTTTATCAAATGGAAACAATTATTGCTTGCAAAAACAATTCTTATAAATGTTCAATTAAGGAGAGCGCAAAAGACAATTTCGAATTTTTTTTTTTTTCTGACAAATTTCATCCCCCTACACAATCTTCATAAAAGTGCACTTAAGTGCCATTAGCTTGCCAAGGAAACAGTTGTCAATAGAAAATAGTGCTTGATTCTTGTTTCTTGTTTTTGTTTTTTTTGTCTCTGGTCTGGTTTTTGTGCCCCAGTAGTTACAGTATGTAGGTTGAGTTGTCCGTCCTGTTGGAAGGGAATGGGGGCGGCGACCCCAGGGTGCTGGTTAAGTGCTTGGTGCGGTGGTTCATTGCTGGTTTGTCCTGTCACCTGCACTCCACTGATACCCCAGAGTTCTGAGAAGAGGAGGATGAGGACGACACCGGTGGGTCGGCCAGTGTCAGCATGACTGCTGCAGTCAGTGAGCTGGAGGACGGTGAGGATGAGGAGGAGGAGGAGGAGGATGCAGCCACCGTACCTGTGAGACAGACAGACAGATTTGGTGATGGAGACTTCATAACACAAAAATGGCTACACGATAAGATTTACAAACAGATTTAGTTGTTGCTAAATATTTACACCTAGTATCCATCAGGTGCCATAGTTAAATAGGTTAGAGTTCCCCAGAGAACAGAATGAAAAGTCAAATCTGTTCATGTAAACATATGTTGAATGTAAATTTGCACATTTGGAGTTTGGGGAAACGCAATTTCGATCCCTTGTGTAATGACTGTTACATAGTATGATTGACAATAAAGTTCAAATCAATCAATCAATCTGTTGTCAGCCCAATCATAAGACGAAGAAACATGTATTTTAAATTAGCACAAAAACAACACAACAGACCACATAATACAAAATATTACAGCAATTGCAAACCAACTCAGCTAATTTAGCATAAACTGGTGTTTGCCAATCATTCTCAATTGATTAACCAACGCACCAAATCCTTATTTTATATTATACAGCATTTACTACCCACTAATGGTGCAGCTAGTATTGAATCAGCTCAGTTGCTAAGAATACTGGAAATGCTTGTTACACTAACTTAAAGAGCGGATTAAAGAATACCTGGCGCAATAATTTGTAAGTTAAGGAGACAAAGAGCTCACTCACTTTCCCGTTCCTTCTTCTTCATGCGTTTTCGTCGTCTGTCGATAGAGGCGACCTCAGACTTGAGGGAGAGGTAGTGGTTCCTGATGTCCTGCAGCTTCTCCTGAAGAAACGAAATCCTCTCCAGGCTGCTCATCTTCTCCAGGTCAGCTACACGCAGCACCACATTAGAGTCAACAGAGCAGAGAGGCATGCAAACATCGATACTTAGAATTCAACTTCAATAAAAAGTTGCTTCAAGAATAACTTTTTTTAAAAATTTAGATGCACTTACACATCTGGAAGCTCCACTTGTACACACGTGGCGATCTTCCATGTGTGTCTCGGTGCTGGCCGTGGTCGGCGTCGCTCTGCTTGTGGTACTTATGGCTCGAGGGGGGAGATCGTCCGTGACACTTGGGCGAGGTGGCGGCCTTCACGTCCGGCGCGTTGCTCTTGGAGGCAGTTGGTTTGGCAGCGCCCTCGACAACAGACTGGTCCTCGCTGTCACTGCTGTTGGCTGAGAGGAGACAACAGAGTTTGGAAAATAAATAAATAAAACAGGACAGTGATCTGGGAAAATCTAATTTCCTTTCCTCCAGTAGCCGGAAATGAGTAAATGTGAAAGAGAAACTCTACAGCTGATAACGCTGCTGCTGAGGCTGGGAGGAGGGGGCGCTGGCCGTGCTTTCTACAGCTCTCCTCACCTGTTTTCCTGTTTTTCTTGGGAGGCACACCTAGGCTCTTGCGGTTTGGCTTGTGTTTCTTTGCGGCTCCACCTGCCTGTGATTCTTTCTGCCGCTTCTGACTCGCAGACGCTACAAAAGAATAAAAGAGACGGTGGTGAGGGAACAGGCAGACTGTGAAATGAGTGAGATGTCAATGTGTATTTCTGTAGTGTTCCACCCTGACAGAAAAAATAATGAATTCCTCTCTTTAGAAAAACACCACGATACAGCGCATTTGCCGTTATTTTGTACCTTTGGACTTCTGCTCGCTCTCCTGCTGGCTGCTGCTGCTCAGCTCGAGGCTGCAGCTGCTGCTGCTGTTGCAGGAGAGGCTGACGTCAAACACCTTGGAGGGGGAACCGGCCCCCTCGTCCTGGGGCAGGTCTTGCAGCTCCCCGCCCAGACTCTCCACTTCCACCGTGCTGCTGTCCGTCTCGCTGCGCCCGCCGGCCACCTCCTCCTGTGTGGGTCCCGGGGGGAGAGCGGCGGCGTCGGCGACCGGCTCCGAAGGCAAGGCGGGGGGCGTGGACGGCGGCGGGGAGGGGGGCTGCGCTTGACCCGAGTCTTCCACGGCGCTGCCTCCTCCCGGCGGGGACTCGGGCGTCGTCGGCGGCGTGTTGAGCACCGAGTTGCTGCCGCTGCTGCTGGGAAACTCCTGCAGCTTCTCGTTCTCCAGCTGCTCCTCCGAGGCCTCGTCCTCGGGCCCGGCGTCCTGCTCCGCGCTCGGCTCCTCCAGACACGAGGGCGCGGGCGGAGGGGGGGAGTTGGCGGCCTCCGTGTCCGAGTCGGAGAACAACTCTTTGAGAGTTTTCTTTGGCCAATGGGGTTGGATGCTGGACCACACGTCCTTTTGTCCTTTCGCGCGGACTGCCGGCCTTTCCTCGGCGTTCCCGGTTGTTTTGGCCCTTTTTTCTGGAATCTCCCAGAACCCGGCTTGTCTGCCCGTTTTGGTCTTCTCCTTCATCCCGTTGTACTTCTTCGAGGGCGAGCCTTTGTTTTTTGGGCGACTTCGCTGACTCTCCTCAGCCTGGGACTCGGCCGGCGTCGCAGCCTCGTCGTCTGAGCTGCTGTTTGATGAGGCCCCCCTCTCCTCTCCGGGACCGGCCGCTCTTTCCTCCAGCTTCCTGGGAGAGCCTCCGGGTAACCAGTCAGCACTCCTGGTGTTCCTTGTCTTAGCTTTGGCTTGGCCCTTCGGGGGCCTCTCTGCTGCACTGTCGGATTTCCGCTTCCTGGTGCTCGCCTCTCCCTCTGACTCGGGTTGACTTCTGCGTTTCGTGACGTCCGTGCTCTCTGCGCTTGCCGGATCCTGGCTTTTTCCTGAGACCGGAGAAGGTTTGGATCCCTCGGATGGAGGCCCGCTCTCCCAACGCTCTGATGTTTGCGCCGGCTCCGGCTGGGCCTTCCGGAGGTTGCCTCTGCAACCGGGGCGATCCTCTTCATTATGCTCTTCCTCCTCATCCTCGTGCTCGCTTTCATCCGTGGACATCTCGGAGGCTGAGGGGAACGAGACACGTCTATTAGTTCCAGCAGGACATCAGCAGACATAAATAAACCAGTCAGAGTCAAACAGTCCTAATCTGCTGTAAGTGTGCATGAGGACTAACAGGCTAATGAGTGTTGCTACCTTGCAGGCCATTGAGGATAGAAGTAATTTCTATAGACTTGACTGGAGACTGCTGAGTCCCTTTGTCCTCACCCTCGTCCATCTTGGAAAAGACATCCTGACTCAGGCCACATTTGGTGCGTGGGACGCGGTTGCCGTTGGACGAAGGGCCGAGGACGTCTCTGTCGTTAAGCCGCTCCAACCTGTCTCTCTCCCGCTCCGCTTTGTTCTGTCGGGATTTCAACACAGTCAGTGATTCGCGTCATGACAACTGAACCGGGGCTTAAGCTGAAAAAAAGTAGCAGCAACTCTCCAAATTCCGTACCTTTATTTTTTTGCGGTGCTTTATTTTTGGTACATTCTTATTGGCGGGGCGCACGATCTTGTCTGCTTTGATCCATTCATCATATCTACAAAAAAAAAGAAATCAAGTACAAAGACAAGAGACAATTTCATCATGCAGGTCTTTGAAAAGGAGCTTCAATTCTCTCACACCACCCACCACACAGACACCTCTACTGTCTGACCCCAACATGTTGCTGTGACACAATAAGCCTCAACAGCAAAAAGGAGGAAATCCCATGGTGTTATGTGGAAAAAGACAAACCTTTACGATGAAGAAAGAAACAATATTAACACCGACCACCACACAAATCATATTCAACAAAGTTCCGACAGTACCAAGGGTGCTACTTGTGTCGTATGAGGAGAAATGAAAAAGTTTTCACGACATCACACACGACAGACACAATGCAGAGAACATCCCACTGTCTTTTATAGAGTGCTAGAGGACCACACAACAACATTGAGACAATGAAATGCTGATTGCACTAGTTAAACCTCTGTGTCATGGTACCCTAACACTCTACGTAACACTGCATTAACCCTGACCCACTGGGGAGGGGGGAGAGGGTTGAGAGGTAGAGGTGAGTGTAGCAGCACTTTGGTTGGCCTTTTTTTTTTTTTTCAGAGAATTCAGAGAAGGGTAGCTCACATTAAAAGACCGTATTTGCAGGAGGGTCTAAGAAAAAAAATTGCTTAATCAGAAGAACCAGTGGTTGGTTAATTGGTCAAAAAAGATCAGCCTGTCTGTACATTTTTGTTTTTGCAGAGAGACAGACAGCTGGGGGACAGACAGACAGGGGATTCAAGTCAAAACTGAGCGAGGGAAGCTGAGGAGTGATCCACACCGACCCAAAACTCAGTTCTGTTTCTGCCACTAGATGGCCCAGTGCTCTCCATAATCAGAGTGCTGACCATGGGACTGGATTAGATGAAGCAGAATTGTGAGGAAAAGGGATGTGTTACTGCTGCGGGGATACCCACGTAGGGGTGATCCCGTGAGCTGATTTTGAAGGTTAAGAGATGTCTTTTTACTTTCTTTATTCTCTTTTTTTTTTTTTTTTTTTAGGGTGAATATAGACGTTAGGTGATTTCTCCCCAGGTCCTGTCTTACCTGACGTTCCAGCCACAGTAGTGCACCAGGTAGAGCACCTCTCCCCCCTCCACGTCTGCCTCTTTCACAGTGGCCTCGTACGTCTTCAGATTGCGGCCTCGCCCATACCTCACCTGCACCTTCATCCCCGGGGGGTAACACTCAAACTCCTCCCCCTCCTCCCCCTCCTGACTGCTGTCATCCCTGCAAGAAAAACAGTTCAGCACTTCCTGGCCCTAGGCTGCCACCCATTGAACACCACAGAGCCCCACCCACACCCGCCCGCCCCCACCAGACCCACTGCCTGGCCCGCTGACTGTTTTCTAATTAATTTTTGCTCCAACCCTTGCCTGTCCTGTCCCGTTACAACACTAGGCCCTGATCTAGACAGAAACTTTAACTTTCCTTGTTTTGTCCTAGACCAATGTAACCCACAGCAACCTGCAGGATAAACAACTGGATCATTTACAGTAAAGCCAGACAGTGCAGAACAGTGCAGTGTTTCAGCAGATAAAAAACATTATTCTTTCATGGCAAAAAATCAGTTGCATGGGAAATAACACTACTGTTATTCTATCTAACCCTGCATCCACACAACAACAACATACTTGGGATTCTCATTCACACAAACACACTGTAAGAAACAAAGCAGCCACAGAGAGGAGCTAGTGGGAAACTGAAGCTGGAGGGTGTACGGGCGGTGCAGTATAGTGCCAGTAAGTGGTTTAGGCGCAGGGGCCACAGGGGGAGATGGGGCGGAGGGGGGGGGTTAGCACGGCAAAGCACAACTTGGCAGGCAGGGCGGCAACTTAAAGCGAGACCACAGCGTTTTTTTTTTTTTTGAGAGGAAGCGCGGCTGCGAGGTTCCAATTTGGCCGCGGTGTTCTACGCCGGCCCGTTCTCGTCCCTAAAGCACCCGGTCGGCGGTCGGAGCGCGCGCTCTCTGCCAACGGCTCCTTCTGTCTGAAGGAGACGCGCTCGCTTGTGCTGCAGTTGAAGAGACTGCGACCACCGTACGACCACCGATGTTGAAAACACACCCCACACGTTCGCCTTCATAGACCATCTCCATGAGAACCACATAAGCACACACACACACACACACACACACACAGAATCAAATCAGAGCTGCAATATTAGTTAGAAATATATGTTATGTATGTTAATATATTTTTGTAATTATTAACAACTCATGTATGCCAATTTATGTCAGTGTTTAATATTTAGGAGGTTTGGATAAGACAAGAAATCTAATAATGTCCCCTGAGGCTCTCGGAGCTTTTGATCAGCTTTAAAAAAAAATAAAAATAAAAAGATTTCTGGTCGTTAAATAGATCAAACAATGAACTGATTACTAAAAACATTAAATATCAATAATGAAAATAATCGCCAGTCAAAGCCAGACGGACAGGATCCAAAAGCATCTTTATATCAAGACTCCTAAATTCCTCTGAACCGGAGCATTGCAACTTTAATCTACTCATATTATTATGCACCGAGAAGCCGCAAAGAAAGAAAGGCTGAGAGCCTTTTCAACAGAGCCGAGAACACTTACAGGAGAAGGAAAAAAAAAAAAAAAGGTAAAATGTAAATAGCACAAAGGAAGTAGCTTTACAATTACTGCAGAACAAGAGTTTCTCTCTATATAATTAATTACCATCATTAATACAAATTAAAACATAATTTTCTCATTTAAGCTCACTGTAAACTAGCTCTTGCCGACTGCACAAAGAGGCTGCTGCTGGAATGAAAATGTGATCCGGAGCACAGGCTCCATCACATCAAACGGGTCTGAAATCATTAGGAAAGCTCGGATCAGACTCACACCAGCCTGTGTGCATCTGAGAAGCCTCACACCACCACGTTATCTGTGAGGACCACTCATCCCGGAGACGCCAAAAGGATCGGGGGGGGAAGCTCTGAAATGTCAGAGAAATATGATGTTGATCGGCATCATACTGCAGCTTCCCCGCAGCTACGAGTGATGACAAAAACCACAGAGGGGATACTAAGAGCAACAGGGTATGGTCAGGACATCCTCCCTAAAGTTGGAGAATTCACAATCCTTCAATTGGACACACACACACACACACACACACGCACACACAAAAAAAGAAAGAAACAGCGGAGCATTAAGCAGCAAACCAAGCATGACGTTATCTAGCCGGTCCCCAGTAGCACAAACAACCTCAACACAAGCGTCAAACTGGAGGGTGAACAAACACAAAGGTCTAAACTGGACTGAGAGCACGGGCCTAGAGGCTCCACACAGGAAACCAGCAGAAAACAGACGTCTAACTGAGACCAAACACTTCAACTAGCCACAACAAACACACATCGACACATTAAGTTCCTTTTTTTTTTTTTACTCTAAAAAGGTTACTGCCGCTATCTTGCATCTAGTGTGCTAATGCATCAGTGACAACACACACGCATACACACACACACACACACACACACACACACATGGAACATTTAATAAAGCTGAACATCAAAAAGCCAAAAAAAATGAGAGAAAGGACAGGAAGAGGGGTCAGAGAGACAGAGATAAAGAGTCCAAGGAAAAAGGGAGAAATCAAGAAGAGCACAGCCATGTTGTGTGCACTGAATGAGCTGAGGCTGGCCACGGTCAAACAGTCCCAGCCAGGGAGAGAGAGAGAGAGACAGACAGAGAGAGAGAGGGAGAGAGAGAAAGAGAGAGAGAGAGCACTGCATGACATGCCAGGTGAAAGGTAGCAGTCAGCCTTTGGTGCTCTAGGATGTCTCTGCCAGCTGATGCCGACTAAGCCGCGAGAAATAATAATAGCACAGAGGGCAGTGGGTAAGAGCTTAGTTAGAAGAGAGAGAGAGAGAGAGAAAAAGAGAGAGAGAGAAAGAGAGAGAGGAGCGCTTGCCTCTCTTTGGTTAGCAGGTACAGGTGGATTGTGGGTATATTGCGTATTAGTATCATTAAGGTCAGAGGGATCGCTGCTTCTCATCTGCTCGTGGTCTTTTAGGTTTTAACTGCCACCAAGGAAAAAAAGTGAACGTCTCAGGTCTTTTTGCCTGGAGGAACTTTTGAAATACTGAAGGGGCCAGATTGAGCATGAACACAGCGTCGCCGTGCAGGACCCTGCAGGAGGGGCCCTGCATGGGGCTTGTGTTTGTGCCATTAAGACATATATAGATATATATATATATTTTTTTTACTCCCCTGGTGGAAGGGACCATCCTTTCAGACCACCTACCCAGAGTTGTCCTTGCTCTCCTGCTCCTCGTCACACTCCTCTTTCATGTTCTCGGCTCCGAGGTGGGCCGTCGACGAGCCCTCGTCTGCGTCTCCCTTCTGGCCGGGGCCCTCTTCGTCGTCTTCATCGTTTGCGTCGTCCTTTCCCTCCGGTTTTGATGGTTCTGACTCCGTTTTGTTTCGGGTCAAATCGGGATTCTCCTCCTAATAGAGAGCGATGCTTTTAGTATCAACACATACAGCATGTGGGCGATCTGCATTAAAGGGATAGTTCAGCATTTTGGCAAATTGGCCCATTATTATGGCCCATTGGCCCATAATCCCCATAGTCATAGCAGTAGGTGCGTTACCTTTATTTGTCGGTGCAAGCTATTTTTAGAACGGCGGAGCAGAAATACTCTATGGAGGCTAATGGGATTTCTTGGTTTCCCTCATCAAACTCATCAAATACACAATCCAACAACTCCAAAACGCTCTGGTGGACAAGTTGTGACCTGCACATTCACCATGCTATGAGATAATAGCGGAACGTTACGAGACAGAGTTGTTTTTGAGGCAAATGCAGAGACTGCTCGCCGAAAAACTGCCCTCGACAGGAACGTGCATCAGCTGTTTTGCATGAATTTACCTCTAAAACAACTCTGTCTTGTAACGTTCTGTTATTATCTCATAGCATGGTGAATGTGCAGGTCACAACGTGTCCACGAGAGCGTTTTGGAATTGTTGGATTGTGTATTTGATGAGTTTGATGAGGGAAACCAAGAAATCCCATGAGCCTCCATGGCATAGCTCATGGCTCTGCTCCGCCGTTCTAAAAAAAGCTTGCACCGACAATGAAAGGTAACAAACCTACTCCTAAACCTATAGGGATTATGGCAATGATGTTGAACTATCCCTTTACATACTTTGGATAAATATCTAATGAAAGAAGCACATTGTTTAATAACAGTAATTGTTAATAAGATTATTATTCATGTACCTTGCAGACTACGGGCTGTGCGCTGCTAGGCTCTCCGTCCACCTTGGGTTTCTGCTCCTCTGAGCTGGAGGATGTTGGAGCTGCTCCTGCTGCCTCCACCTCAGGCTTCACCTCCGCCTTGGGCGCCTGCTTCAACGGGAGGTCCATTCTGAACGTGATGGCGCAGGAAGTGCAGTATTCCTCGAATCCATACAAGTACCTGTATGATAACACATTCCTCGTCAAGACAGGCAGAGCATCCCCTAGTGTAACTTTAATGCTCCTCTCAATTATGAGCACATTCAAACAAACCTGCACCGCTCAGAGTTAATGCAAGGATAAAAAAGTCAATTTGTTCTTGTAGAATTTGCTAGAAAAAGGAGGCAATGTATTAAAAATACAAAAAAAAATAGTAAAGTAAGTCAGTTTAGGAAATAAAAGCTGCATTTGCCAAAACAGGGTAAAAGCTTTGCGGAGCTGTGGAGCAGCACCTGTACGTACTTGCGGTAAGCACACTTGACGTTGTAGCCGGCGGCTGAGTTGAGAACAGGGATCCCCAGGTCCTGATAGACTTGCTTCCAAACGGAGCCGCTCTCAATCTGCTCAAATGTGGACACGGGAGAAGACAGTTGCGCAGTCAGTCAACATCAAACGAGACAAGCTTTGACACTAAGAGACCGTTCATCTTCGCGTGGAGCCACACTAAGAGGAACTGCTGTCAGAAGCGGCACTCACGTTGTCAAAGCCTCCCAGCTTGTTCACCAGCCTGTAGAGCTTGAACAGGTTCAGGTTCCTGTAGCCCAGGACGGGCCGCTTGTTGATGGGGGTTCCTGTGCAGGAGACACACACACAGAGAGAGGGTTGACATGGTGGACACACAGGTGCAATTAGACGGAGTGAGGCAGCTCTGGAAAAAAACTTTAATTAAGCTCCCTGAACTACAGTCTTCAAGTGTTATGAGGAAAATGTATCAGAGGTCAAAGCTCTCTTTTAAAAAATAACCTATTTTACATCCTTTAAATGAAATATCTGTCAGCAGTTCATTATGCTTTATATAGTCTGATCACATGTTTTTGTGTGAAATCCTAATCTGCATAATAACTAATAACTTAAGTTACAAAATAAATGCAGTGGATAAACACAATTTGGGCTACAGATGGAAACCAGCTCTGTGCTATATCTAGTGCACCCATCTTTTCATTTTTTTTTCTTTTTAAAAGTGATTAATGGAAGTGCACATTGTCCCTAAATAAAAATCAATCAAATCAAATTCCCCTCTAACTTAAAGTGGATAAATAAAAAAGCATAAAAATGAATAGTCGGGTCAAGTAAAGGTACTTCAGAATTTCTACTTTCCATTATTGCTCTTCAAACATTTAATGAAAAGCAGCAACACACAAAAAAAGATTACACTACACACCATACACACCATTAGACTTAGGTAACTAGACAATGTAAAAGCTGTAGTGTTCAATGAGGTGTAGCTGAAGACTTGGGACAAAAATCTGAAAACAGATATTGTATCCGTCCTATTTTTCATAGCAGAGCCCTGAGCGTCCCGCATACACGTTTGAGAGGAACAAAATGTGTCTGTCCTCATCTGCAGTGTGGACTCACCTCTGTCCTCCATGAACTTGTAGAGCTGCTGCAGAAAGTTCTCCCGCTCCTCTGGGAACGGCTCCACTTCCTCCTGCAGACAGGAAACAGGACAGTTTGAGGCGCTTTTCTTACACTGAGGTTGCAGAGATAAGAGCAGACGGCACGGCTCGCACCGCTACCTCCTCCTCCTCGCCGCTGGCGTCCTCCTCCTGCTCCTCCTCCTCGTCTTCATCGTCCTCCTCGCTGCTGGAACTCTCCTCTTTCACTTCCGTCTTCCAGGTGTTGGGAACGACCTGCTGCTGCTGGAACTCCAAGGCTGCATCCAGCGCTGTCAAACGCCCACAGAATATATACATCACAGTGTGTTCACCACACACAGTAAGCGCTGCCTATCATTTCCTGCCACCGTTATCTGGAAAACTCAGCTCGTAAAGAAGTCAAGCAGTATGATTTTTCAAAGACAGAACTATTTCCAGGCTAAATAAACAGAGATAAGACCCCAACAGATGTTTGAGTCAGATTGCTCTTCACATCTTGTACATTAAGTATAAACAACATGATACTTCAAGTAAAAATAAACTAATCAACAGAACTCAATGTTCTAATTTTAAGGCGTTCCTTTTATTTTCTCTCATAACATCTTCTAGCAGTAGTTTAATCAATCAACCAAACACCCAAAATCCCACAATGACACAGCGAAATCAGAACTCTAGCAAAGTGATTATAAAGGTAAAGTCAAAATATCACATTGACAGAAGCTCTCAGAAGCATTGGGACTCTTTACTCAGTACACAGTAGAAGCATGTTTGGCAGCGAGTACTGTCTCTGCTTTTCTTGGGTGTGACTCAATGAATGTTGCAGACCTGGATTTGGGGATTTTCTGTCTTTCTTCTCAGCAGATCCTCTCAAGCTCTTGGGTTGGAAACCACTGCTGCTGTCCACCAGTGGTCTCCAACCTGAAGGAGCTTGAGTTTTCTCCGGAGATGTATATAACTGGGCTGAAGCTGGGCCGCTGAAGGACGCACACAGTGGTGTCTCCCTCATGTGTGGGCTTAGAGCAGCCTTTCTCAAAGTGGGTGCCGCGGCACACTGGGGTGCCGTCTGACTGCGTCAAGGGTGCCGTGAAAAAAATACCTCTTCTGACATTTCATAGAATACATTCTCTTTATATATGCAAAGGGGCCGTGTCCACCGTCTACTTTCCATTCAGATCCTATGGAGCTCGGAAAAAAGCTATCAAAGTTTCCTTTTTTTGTTGCGGCGCTCAGAGCGCTCAGAGTTGAAATATATATATATGTATATATCAGCTGTGGAATGGCTATCAGGACGACCAGGAAATCTCCCGGTCGGCCGCCCAGCCAATATGCTCCAGCGAACCAGCGAGCAGGTTGCCCTGCGCGATTATGCGGCCTCTATGACCAGCCTCAGTGAGGCTAATGTAAGTCAATCATGTTCTCATGATAATCTTCAAGGTTTCCTTGAATTAATTGATGTTAACAGTCCAACCATTATTTATACCACTTCTTGTCTTTTTACATCTCACTCATGGTTGCGATAGTGACGCAGACTCTAATCAATCCAGACTACTAAATGATTTTTGTTTAGCCTCCTGTCTTTATCTAATTCTTTTTGTTCAGATATAACTGAACTTTCATGACCAAACATATAAAATAACCAGCAATGTTTGTTCGTTCTTAAATTGTAGAATGGCGCAAAGCCTCATGGGAAATGGGAAACGCGCTAGAGAAAAGTCACTGTGAAAGTTATCATTAAACTAGAAAAAGCATTTCCAAGAATGGAAATGGTGTGACTGCTGAAAGCAGCTGAACACTGTTGCAGAATTAGCAAATAGTGCAAGCAGTGATCACCATACAAATGTTTGACCGAGGTAGGAATCGAACCCACAACCTCATGGTCAGTAGACTTTCACTCTGCCTCTAGGCCACAGTGTACACACAGTTACAGAGACTGTTGTCTGTTGATGAGCTGCACTCTGTCTCACTCTGAAGTTAACGAGCCCAAAGCTGCACCTGTTGGAAACACACTGTGTCAACACCAAGAAAGCTTGAGAGTCAAGCTTGAATGACTTACAATGAAAATTTCTGTGAATTTCAGGCTGAGAGCAGCAGTTTCAACATGAAGCAAGTTATCAGAAGTCAACAGAGGACGACTGGGAAAATAATTCACTATAATTGTTGTTGAGGCAAGATTTGAACCAGGAATTGAACCCACAACCTCATGATCACTAAACCTTTACTCTACCGCTTCGCCACAGAGAGCACAGACATAAACATGTTGCCATTGTAATGTGATGATGTGCTGCAAACGGTGGCAGTAGCAATTAATGCCTCTCTTAACGAACACCTGTAACAGCTTTCAGCATTCACACTAACTAGCGGCTACGGCTAAAAATAGAACGACTCACGGAAGCTAAACAGCAAAGCTTATCAGTCCTGCCCGTGTGTCACGTTATTTATAAGTTATATTAATTTAACAAGACAACACAGTCCGTGCTAAGTGGGCCGGTACGTCGGTACCTGGTCGGTACGTCGGTACCGTTACTTCTGGATTTTAACCACTTGAGAGTCGGAACCTATGGGCACCGAAGCATGTTGGTGAGTAGGACAAGACCCGAAACCGTGGCGTTTGCAGCGCGCTGTCAGTCAAATCCATTTGCAGAGCAGAGTAGGGAGGGGGAAATATACCTGACTGGATGTAATGTTATGGTCAGCAGCGTTAATGCTTGAGTGGCACTAATTGCAGCTCTTTCACCCCATTCAGCATTTCTGTAGCCTACTTTTAATACAAATCCATGATCTAACTGGTGCCCACTTCTGAAGGAAATAGCAAAATATAGCTACCCATATTTCTTATTTTTCTTATTCTAACCCTGCCCCACTCCACGCTGGCGGCTCGTTTCGGCAGCGTTCAGAGAGAGAGAGAGAGAGAGAGACGCTCCGTGGACGCGGCCGTTGGTCACGGGCACTCAGAGCAGTAGGGTCCGTGTCCACCGGACGCTATGAAAAAAATGCGTCGTACCAGGCTCACGTCTCACATTGATGGGGAGTCACAGCCTCCTCTCTCCTCTTCCACCGGTGGAAACTCTCTGATTGTTCGCAACGGAGTGGAGACCGCCGGTGGATATTCATGTGAACGCGTGCCTGCACGCTGCGCGCATGTAGACCTTTCTCTCTTCCTCTCACATTGCGGATTATTGTGTGTGTGTGTGTGTGTGTGTGTGTGTGTGTGTGTGTGTGCATATGTAGGCTATAGGCACCTATACATAAATACTGTAATACTGTCCCGTCTAAATAAACAGGACATTTACATTTAGGCTATGCAGTGTCATTTTGAATTATATTTTACACAGGGGTGCCGTGAGATTTTATGCACTTTTGAAAGGTGCCCTGACTGAAAAAAGTTTGAGAAACGCTGGCTTAGAGACACTCTGAATCATGTTCATTGAGGATATTTCTGTACTTTTCTCCATTCGGCTTCGAACCCTGAACTAATCTGTGGAGGGCTGCTGCAGTGATGGTTGTCCTTGGAGAAGTTTCTCCCATCTCCACACAAATCTGGAGCTCAGCCAGAGTAACCACCGGGTTCTTCTTGGTTGCCCACTTACCAAGTTCATTCTTTTCCAATTGCTTAGTGCTGCTGGGTGGCCAGTTCATTGTGAAGTCCTGGTTTATTTCAAACTTTTTCCATTGAAGAATTATTGAGGACATTTTGCCCTTGGATACTTTGCATCTTTTCCACAGATCTGAGCCTCAACACAAACTTGTCTCTGAGCTCTGCAGGCAGCTCCTCTGTTTTTACACTAATATACACAGTCATATGTGAGAACTTATATAAACAGGTGTGTGTCTTTACAATTAATGTCCAAGCAACTGAATTTACAACAGGTGTAGAAACATCTCAGATGATCAAGAGAAATGGGAGCAACATGAGCTGAATTTCAAGTTTCATAGCAAAGGGTCTGATTTGCTTTGTCATTATGGGATATTGATAGTAGAGTGACAACAGGAGGAAACAATTAAGCAATATTAAAGCAGCTTCAGCACAAGGCTGCAACAAAATGTGTGTGGGGGGAACAGGACAGGAGTTTGAATACTTTCTGAATGTGTTGTACTGCAGAGTGAATGAAACCAGACTACCCCCAGGAAAAATACTAAAACTGAATAGTGGTTTAGAAACACTACTTCTACTATAAAAGTTAATACAGCTGTGACTGTTTAACTCTGGGAGTAAAAGACCTGTACACAAAAACAATGGGAGAAAGCAGCATGAAAATCCGTCAAGAGCATTTGCATTGTTGCAGAGCAGCAGGAGCGTTCAGCCACAGTGTCACAGGTGGGCTTAAGTAGCATCTAACCACCTCAGCAGATGCTTGTTTTACGCTTTTGTAATGTGGAGAATATCCGAGTTGTGAGTTAACCACCTGTGAATACCGAGTCTGGGATAATACAAAGCTGTTTCCTAACTGTAATTATGAGAGTGTAAGAGCTCTGCGGCAGAAAAAACAGGGGCACTGTATAAAAAAGCTTGGTGAGGACTTCAAATAAAAATAGACTCGACAGTGACAGCCGCTCTCCACCACTGCATTCCCCAGAACAAAAACAAAACTTCTTTCTTCCGTCTACTTTGCTGTAACCCATTCTCTGAGCGTTTTCTGCCAAGTGTGTCAACACTTAGTCTGGCTCACAGATGCTGTGACATTCACCTCTTTAAAGCTTTTACTTTAAACTCACCGGGTTTGAGCCCTGCGTCGGCTTTCGGAGGACAATCGCTGCTCATCTCTCGGACGTCCTTTCGCAGCACCGTGTAACTGCAAAAACACAAGACGCTCTGATTAAAATGCGCTCGGAGATGATAGTGTGAATGATAGTGAGCTGAATGTTCCCACACCAAGGTTCAGCTCTGGGATGTGACTGTTAAAGAGGTGAGGTCTCTACAATCTCTACTGTATTTTGTTTTCCTGAAACAAAAGAATGGGTCCTGAAAGTAAACGTGACAAGCCACCCTAAACTTTTCTTCATTAAAAACACCTGCAGAGACGGAGGTGCCCTTGAACTTTCCAAAGCTGCAACACACGGCACCAACAACAGCCTCAAAATATGAGCAGACATAAACAGTCATAACTGTGTTCACAGCCCATTTTCTTGCAACATCTTCCCAGCAGCTGGGCAAAGTGCTGGTGATTTGGCAGATAGATGGATCAGTGGAGCTTGTAAGCCGAGAGCAGTCGGAGGCTTGGCTACTGAGCCAAGGAGACGATTTTCTGTGGGATCTGTGGGCAGCTGAGCCGATCCAATAACCAGATTTGCCATGGAGTGAATTTAAATAAAACAGTTCATTGTAGCTAATCCAACTGATAGAAAAATAAACAGCTTGATCCAACGTCATTCCTATGGAATTTCATTTTTCACATTGTGTTGGTGTGTTATTAGAGAGGCAAAGGCTCACAAATGCACTTGCGTACACAAATGGTGCAAAGATCATTTTCTACTGAGGTTTACTAAAATGATAAAAACAGGACTATGATGAGTATGTCTGTGGGGCTGCAGCAGCGTGTTTAGCTAAATGCTAATAAATGCATGTTAGCATTTGCTAATTAGCACTTCACAGCTGGAGCTGTGTGGTCTCAGACCTCTGGACCCCACTCTATGTATGTGTATGTATGTGTACACACACACACACACACAAATGACTTAACATCCAGTATTGCCATTCCCAAAGTCACGCTGCTAGCAGAGATAAGAATTTAATTAATATTCAATCAATTACTCTGCTACTTGTTTCAGCCCTAAACATCACATGGATGTGTAGTTTAGTTTAACTGAAGGTTTGAGTGACAGACCTACACACACAGATCAAGCTCTCCTTTTTCTCTGCACGTCAATGGCACTGCCAGAAAGAAAAAGAAAAAATAGCAACAGCGTCTATTTCCATTGTTACTACGGTGATCAGATCTGACTAAATGAGAATAACCACTTCCTGACAACTCCCGTCTCCCCTCTGGATGTGACCTTGTTTTGCCTAAAAACTGTTTTTCCGAACCATTGTTTTTTTTGTTTTTTGTTTAAAAAGGCACCATGAATGGTTATCACTAACAATACCAGACTCTCCAGAGGAAAGCCAACATGCTGACCCCGGCGTGGTGGCGGGAGGTCACGTGGCTTATGGATATGACCCCTCTTCAATAAACACACACCTCACACAGGGAGCAGCCAGTTAGAATAACTTGGTAATAATAGACGAGAAGAGGCTGACATAAAATGATAAAAAAGTACAATAACAAACAATGACAAGTGGAGTGTGTGTTTGGGGAAAAGAGCTGGAAAACAGTGAGTGCACAGAGGGCTAAAGGGAGTGGAACAGTGAAGTGGCGTACACACAGACTGGAGCTGGTGTTGTACATGTGAAGAACTACACACATGATAAGCTGTGTTCAAAAGCTTTCTTCTGTCTTAGTGTATACCCGTCTCTGTACTTGCAAGACCTGCGATAGATCAAGCTGTCACCTACCACAAGACGACATGGCTGATGGATCAGACCGATACATCACATCACACAAAGTAAAAGTAATGATCAGCCTCTCTCATCTTTCTTATTCCATCAACACAAAAGCCGAAGAAAAAAACCAAAAACAAACCTGAAAATCTCATTAACAACGATATGGATTTTCCGACATCTTACATTATTATTTCTGGCGTCCACCCGTGGATACACTATGCTGATTTCAGCGAGTGAAATCAAATTGCTACAAAGCAGAAAGGAAGGCTACGGCTACTGTGCGATTCAATTTGCAACAAAAGCCATCGCACGGCGGCGTGTCGAGAGAGGAAATACTCCGCTGGTGTACGACTCCCGCTTCTCCGACGATTCATCATTCTTTATCTTATCCGTCTCATCAAACTGTATCCTTCACCTGACTATTAGCCAAAATACAAGAGATAAGACTTCCTGTACTATGAATATGTCTTCGGCTGCAGATTAAGGGTCATGCTGATGAGTTAGACGGGATATCTACAAAGGAGCGCAGGCTCAAGGCTGCTCCGTCGTCTGTGGAATTCAAACAGACAGTTAGGTAGTCCTTTAGAGCGGCGAGAAAACACCTGATTAATTTGAGTGTGCACTACTACAGCCTGCTTTGTAAACGACCAGCAGAGCACAGACTCCTGACTGGATCTATTTCTCTCTCCGCCACAGACAAAACAATCTGGCTGTGTGGTTCCACGCCGTGGGCAGGCTGCGGGGAAGCTACACTGCCTTACCTCACCAGGAACTAACAGCCTGAGGACAAACAAAATCAACAAAGCCCAACAAGTCTCAAATCTCATTGGGAGATTTATATTTCATAAGAATTTTATCATATACATTTTATTTACATTTTAGTCAAGTTAGGCAGGAATATGGATAAAGTGGAGAGTTATCAGATGGATCTGCAAATATTATACTTAATGTAGCGCCAGAGGGTGCACACAAGCATTTACGCATTCATGCACTTCATTGTGTTGCAAAGGTTCACCGCACATGTATCCTATTAAACATCACTTATTCAAAAGCTCCTGATGAGCGATGTTTTACATTAAAGGTTGATTAACAGATTTAAACTCAGGTCATTTATCAGTGAAGATGCTAATCATCATCATCTGTTTATCAAAGCCTTTCAAAAGATAAAGCAAATAATCCAACTGATACTGATTAAATATTTAGCTGGAATCATCTTTTCTTTTCTGAGTTAATGACAAATATTTCAATCCAAAAATCTGCTTTTAATCATGGATCTAGCTCTGCTTCTTTTCTTTCTTTTTTTTATTTTTATTAGCACATTAATAATGACTCACAATTTTCCATCCTTGAAAGAGCGGACGAAGATGTTGTCCTTCTTCACAGTCATATCTTCATGACAGTCCGGGGAGATAACCTTGTTGCATGGAAACAAGAGAAAGTTAATAGGTCAGATGGGGTGGTACTGTGTGTGTGTGTGTGTGTGTGTGTGTGTGTGTGTGTGTGTGTGTGTGTGTGTGTGTGTGTGTGTGTGTGTGTGTGTGTGTGTGTGTGTGTGTGTGTGTGTGTGAGTGAGATTGTGTGTGTGATTGTATGTGTGAGGGGGGTGGGGGTCAGAGTATGAGTCAATGACTGAGGTAGTTTCAGCCAAAGGCCACGCTGATGGATTACAAAATATGCTGTCTACGAAACAAAGAGGCAGGAGAGAGGAGTGATGGGGGGGGGGCACTTGTAGCATGTGCTGCTGCTGTTTACTATGTTGAAGCACAGTTATGTTAAACACTTGACAGTTTGAAACAGTTTTCAATAAAGTAGTGAATTTAAAGGTACATGGATTCTGTTTTTTTTGTTGTTTTTTTAAAAATTGTGGTATCGAATTAGAATCGAGAATCATGGAAATTCACAGGTATTGGTATCGACTACTGAAATTCTGGTATGGTGACAACCCTACAACAGTGAGACTTGTTCAGTGTCGGGGTCTGACCCAGCAGAGAACTGTTATGGAGATCTCACACAGACGCACACACTCGCAGGGTGGATGATGCTTTTTTACTTGACCGCTATGACTCACGTTTGCTCTGTGACATCATTTCCCTTTCTGACGTACGTGTGCTGCAAATGAACGAGCTCACACTTTCCTTTGACTCTTGTTTAACTGGGCCGTTTCGTTTGAGAGTGTAGCACACTGTTTGTTACTGATGTGAAACATCTACCAGAGTACTACTCCACCCCTGTGCCATATGGCCACAGAGTAAACAATGACAGGCTACTGTGTGATGCAGTTCTCTGGGCCGGCACAGGGAGGCAGCACGGAGCCCGGTCCACAGCCAGCCAAGAACAACAAACCCTGGAGGCGGGGTCCTGCTGACTACACTGTTAAAGGGACAGCTTTCCCCACCCTCTCCCATTCTCTCACTTGTACTTTTAACACTTACATAAACAAACAACGCCTGTCACCATTTCATTGTGTGCAAACGATGGCTCAGAGTTAAGGCTGGGTGGAGAGAAATGAGTTGGAACAGGCTGAAAACAGCAAAGCAGCGACTGTGCTGCGCTGTCGAACACATCAGGGAAAACAAGACGGATCTTTTTCCTCTAAAATAAGAGTCAGTCGGGGCTGCTCTCTGAAATCCTTCAGACTGCAGAAGTCGGGGCGGCTGCTGCAGAGGGGGTTTCACTTATTTATAGAAATCCACTATTCTCACTGCAACAACATGCATATTTCTAGCATTTCATGGTGGATGAAATGCAATGCCATAATCCTGCAGCGTGCCGAGGTTACATAAGCAGGCGTTGGGATGAAACGGCACAAACGCTGCTGCGAGTGCACCAGACGGCCGGCAGCAGCGCGCCCTGTTTCTTCACAGTGATGGAGCAGAGAGCAGAGAGAGAGGGGAAGGGAAGGGAGAGCTGGAGCTCACCAGAGCAGGGTACCACGTGGTCTTCTTCTTGTCTCCGGTGACGACCCCCTCCACACAGACCACTTTGCCGAACAGATCCTCATTCTGCCGCTGATCGCTCTCCTCTTCTTCGCTGGAGGATGATGAAAGCTCTTCTTCTTGACTGTGGGAGAAAAAGACCGTTTACCCAGTGGACTGCGCTTTAGGTGAAGTGAGTATGTAGATGTTCTTAAATACACTGCGCTGAGTTTAGTGCAATTAACTTTCACAGCCCTTAGTTGCAGCGATGCAAATGGGAGAATTAGCAACTTTTCTTTGCCTTAAATGATTTAAGACCGGTTATTCTTACACTGTGTGGGTCTGTGGTCTCCTTTGGGCTTTATGACATTGTGTAACAGACATTTTAAACTGTTAGATAAAAGATGACTCAGTTAATCATTAATTGTAGCCCTAGTAAGAATATTTGCAAATTTTAAAGATTTTGTTTTTTTTGCTTAGCTGCCTCAGTAGCAGTTAGTCTGATGTCACAAAACCTAATCAGTCAAATGTCGACATTTTTGGCATTAAATCCATGTTGTCAGCATATCTCCATTTTTAAAACAGCAGAATGAAGTTTTGCCTGATACAGATTTACACTTACATCATCTTTTCATTTAACCGCTGCTCAGCTGGGAATCATCACAAAGAAGCCAAAGCACAACAAAACATCTGCAAAGCTTCTACTCTTATCATCGTGTAGCACAGCAACACATAAGGTCTGCTCCACTGATGAGCTCACTCATTAGGATCAGTGTATTGATGAGCCGGCTCGCTCTCTGCTGCCTGACAGTGACAGAGCCCCGACTACGGCCAGGAGACAGACAGCCAGGGATCATGTGAGCTGCACCAGCAGGCAAACAGATCCTCTGTCCTCTTTTTACGCCTCGCTAGGCCTGCTCTGAGAACAGCTCTATGTGCATATACAGTGTATACACACAGACACACACACACACACACACAGAATCTGGCAAAACTAAAAAGGCAGTAAATCAGTCCGGCTACCACTAGTACTACTAATACAACAACAACAAAGCTGCGAATCAAAGACATAAACAAAGCTCTGTAGCAACTTAATGAGGAATGATTATTGAAAAGCTTCCCTCACTTTAAGACACTAAATGAAAAGAGCAGTTTGACTTTTTGAGTGATGAACTTTTAACTTTCACTTCAGTATGAAAATCACTCAACAGAAAGCCAAATGGTTTGATGGGGGCTGAACAAACCCTTGGGGTTCTCTCCGTCTGGCTCACAAGCAGCACCTCACATCCCCTGATAACGGAGCGTGGAGTGTCAGACTGTCAGTTATTTAGCAGGTGTGTTGTTTGGCTGCACCCACAACAAGACAAGTGTGGAGTGAGAAGAGTGAGTGCAGCTGGTGAGGAGGACAGGTCAGCAGAGCAGTTTGGTGTTTTTCTTTAAGTCTCATCGAACAGAACAAGATGTTGGAAATCCATCTTGATCATGAACAGAAATACATCAAACTTATATTAATGCCTCAGCTGCTCACACCCTCTGGATTACACAGCATCATCATCATCATCATCAGCAGTCACCAACATCTGCTGCATCTTAAAACACAACACACAACAGGCTCCCACGGTAAAGAGATACTCAGCTAAAATGCCGTATGGTAAAACATCCACTTTTCTCTCAGGATTAAAACACATCATCAAACATAATCAATCATCATATGAAATGGCAATCACACTTTGGCCCTATTGTCCAGCTGTAGGCCGCAGGTGGTTTGCTTAGCACTAAGACTGGAAACAGTAGGCCCATTTTATCCACAACAACCAAATGTACATAAATACAACAAAGTTTAAGAGGGTTATCCATTGGGAATATTTTTTTGGCCAGAAGCAGTGACTTCTTGGTCCTCTGCTGGTTGCCTGGCAACCTCACAATTGAAAAACAAGATATAATGTGTTACCTCCTGGCTGAACCAGGCTACCTGTTTCCCCGCTTCGCGATTGTTTACGGTTCAGACATGGCAGCATCAATCTCCACATCCAAGTCTCAGCGAGAAAACAAACTCTTAAAATATTGAACTATTCCTTTAAACAGAAGACGACGGGGAACACATCAATTTTAATCTAAATCTGTGCCGCATTGTCGGTCCTTGTTATTCAACAGTTAAGATTATCAGTGCACAGGAAGACAACTGGTCCAAGGTGCTAATGTGCAGCTGGGAATGCTCCAAGTCAATATTGCATCAATGTTTAGAGTAATATTGACTTTTCCCTGAGTGCCATTAGCAATGGGTGTCAGAGAATGAGATTATGCAGCAGAGTGTCCTCTTTATAACAGAGTGGAGCCACAATTATATCCACAGCCAAAAAGAAAAAAACTATTCCCTGATGAACTCTGCACATCAGAGCATAAAACACCCACTGGAACATTTGAGTCAAAGGAGAAGTAAAAAAAAAAAAAAAAAAAGTGATAACATTCAGCAGGACCGTGTCGTGCTCACACTTCACCATCCAGCATGCACAGGTGCACGCACACACACACACACACAGAGGAGCCCGGTGTGATTAAGGAAGTGAAATAAGCGAGTAGGCTGTCCTCTCCCAGGGCCTCGGGGGCTGTTTATGAGGGGATGGAGATGAGAGTAAATCTTTCAGTTCAACTGCTGTCAGCACACTTTGAATTGAGGGGGAGCCTGTTACTGATGACAGTGGATGGGCAGAGAAAATCCCTTCCCGCCGGCCTCGCACGCCTCCGATATATTACGTTTGATACTTAGCCCTGCAGGATGTGGAGAGGAGGAGGGCGCTGAGCCGGAGATACTCACATCGGGTTCGATCGTCGGCCACGGTTGCCCTTCTTGCCCATGACAGGTGTGCCGAAGTGCTCGGGGTTGGTGAGGGGGAGTCTGTCGAGCGTCTGTGGAGGGAGACAAACAACAGCACAGAGCCTCAGCGCCACCTTGTCAGACACTAAATTGGAAGACAAAAGATTTATACAGCAGACCTTGAAGAAATTCCTCTCGTGGGATTTCGTCAGAATGGAGGGATATACTCAGCACTTGGCTGTGATATCAGTTTACATTTCCTGGAAATATTTCACAGCTGACTGCTCGAATGCTAATATGGGGACCATTCATGAGCAGCGTTTTAATTTGAGCGCTGCGAGTAGAGATGTGAGACTGATGGAGACTAAATAAAAACTTAGAATAAAATGAGCCGTTTCTCCAGGAAGCCGCGAGAAACGGCGGGACGGCGCAATACTCGCCTCGCTCTCTGCAAAGTGACGCGCTCCTTTCAGGCAGAGAGAGGAACGCCTCAGGGTCTTCTCATCGCCATCGTCAAACACTGCAGAGATGAGAGAGAAACTATTAGGCTGCAGTATGTAGGCCAGGAGTCCACCGACACACACACACACACACTCTCTCGCTCCGTTACAAAATGTCTGCTCGCTTTATGATACGTTAAAAAACAAATTATGCTCGTCTTTTTAAGGCTTAGACAGATCCTCCAGCAGGCAGTGACAGAGCCGCTGCAGCTCACAGCTCTGTCAGAGCTTCGAGGATCCACTGTGAGACAAACAGTCAAATAAAGACACATGAGAAGAATCTGATGCATTAACTGATATCAAATCTATATAGACTAAGCACCCACATCAAATTATCTTATATAATGATATAGTAATAATAAAAATATATTAAAAAACCCTTTCTTATACTTTAAGCTGTCACACTGATCCCAGAGCCCAGATGTGCACATCCATAATTCCATTATTGATTGTACTCGGTGATGAGGAGGAAACACTTGATGTACCTTCAGCGGTGACTTGTGTTTTATGTTTTCCCACTGATGAATGAAAAGATGAGTGTTTTGGAGACAGGGGAAACCCCCATGGGCACTCTCAAGCGACAAACAGCTGCTGAGAGACTGCAGATCTGAGCAGCAGCCTCTACACTGTACACTTTGGATTATCCAGCACAGTAACTGTGTGCGCCTGACAGACTCGCACTGACAAATTGCCAAGAAAGTAGAGCAACAGTTTTAATACTCTATTTTATTTTTTTCAAGCACAGCTTCTCGAGTATGAGAATTTTGCTGCTTTAATCTTTTTCATGTGATTGCAAAATGCAATGTGTGAAGGTTGAAATATTGTTGGACAAAACAAGTCATTTAAAGACATCACCTTGAGCTCTGGAGATCAATCAGTTTCGATTTTTTTCTTACAACTTTTAGCCACGCTATGAAATAATAACGTATAATTATGTAACATTAAGACACATGAAGCAAATACTCCACCCAGCAGCCGTGTCTGAAATGTGGTTTCGGCTACATATTTACCTCAAAAACAACTCTGTCTCGTAACATCCCATTATTATTTCATAGCGTGGTGAATGTGCAGGTCACAACTTGTCCATGAGAGTGTTTTGGAGTTATTGGATTGTGTATTTAGTTTGATGAGGGAAATGTGGAAATACCGTGCACCTATGTCTCTCCCCCACCAATCTCAAAACAACATGCACCGACTATTAAAGGTTAAAGGTAATTAAAGGGTTTATGGCAATAGGCGAATTTGCCAAAATGTTGAAATATCCCTTTAAAAAACAGCACACTATGGATGATGATGACCCTACTTCACTATAATGCTTCAGTGAAGGAAAAAGCAAAACCTGAAACCATAGGAACTTCCATTGTGCACAAACATGCGTTTTACAAACTGTGGAGAACAGCACCTGTCTATGAGAGGAGGAGGAGGAGGAGGAGGAGGAGGAGGAGGAGGAGGAACAGGCAGTTTGTTATTGACTCACCGACAGTGTATATACTGGCATCAGTCAGCTTGTTGATTGTGGCCTCCTGGTAAACTCCATCCTGATTCTTCACCTCGACAACAGCCCCCACCTGTTGACAGACCCAGTGCTGTTATTCAGCATCAGCCACTGTACTAATCTCTATTATTTTCTAGTCACATTTTTTCCCCCTAATAACAAGCCGACCCTATCCTACATATCGACTGAAATTAAATTGCAGAGTGAATGCTTCATTGACCGATGCTCCTGAGCATTTTCTGCACTCACTCTGTTAGAGAAAAGGGTAATTAGATTTGATACAAAACCAAACGGAGCTAAAAATGTGACATCATTTGAAGCTTAGACAAAATTACAAAAAAAACAATTTAAGTGTAATTGTTGCCAACGTGTGTATGTGTGTCTTATGACAACTTTGTCTGGCCGTGGCACAGCATCGATCTCTGCCATCCTTCCTGCCTTACCTTTAAAGGTCCTTTGATGTTTTCATCATGAACCTCAGCTGTGGACAGATCTGGTTTAAAGGTCACCTGCGGGAAAGGGGGGCGGCAACAAGGGGAGGGGAATCAGTAATGAGAATAAACAAACAATTCCCCATAGGCCTGACCGGGCCACATCAATCTCCCACTTCACAGGGGGCGGGGGCTGTCCCCGCACACGCTGCTGGACTTTATAACTGTGATACACTGATTATATAGTGATGGACTCATTTCAGCCGGGCAGGTTTGTTTGTTACAACTAGGGTTGCAAAATTCTGGGAATTTTCAAAGTTGGAAACTTTCCATGGGAATTAACGGGAATATATGGGAATAAATGGGAATAAATCCGAAATTTACAAAATTGAAGGTTGAGTAATATTTTACTCAACATTCATGTTAAAGTTCTACTCACAAATAAATCTGTTGAAATGTCATGTTTTTAATTGTATTATTTTGCATGGATGTCTGCTTATGACAAAACAAAATATTTTCATTATGTTTGGATATAGTTTGTTTAAATTACTCCCAATTTCCAGTTAATTCCCATAAATTCCCAATAATTCCCATAAATTCCCATTATTCCCATGGAAAGTTTCCAATTTGGAATATTTCCAAAATTCACCAGCTTAGCTTCCCATGGAAAGTTTCTGGAAATTTACTGGAAATTTTCCACCCCTTTTCAACCCTAGATACAGCCCATCACCTGCGACTACAGAGATCTGTGTGTGATGAGGCAGCAGCAGAAACTAGGCTTCTTTTCTGGCATTGTTTACCGACCGGCCACCGACTGGCAACTGTGCCGCAACTGCTGGCGCCAACTGTGGAGGATTTCTGTTGTGAATGTCAGAGGGGGACACTAACTGACCAGCACCCCCCCCTCCCCCTCCCCCACCTCCCTCCCTTTTCCGTGCATCTGCAGCACTCCCCTGAGCGAGCCATGGTAGATCATAATCTGATCACGCTGTGGTAATCTCCACATCTGCATGGCGACCTGGCAACGCTGAGTGACAGAGGACACCACAAGGCTGGCTCACACACAAACACACACATATACACACACAGAGACACTTGCTGCCATTTACTGTCACAGATTTTCCAAAAGAAGAATGTGTGAAAAGTGTCAGAGCCGCCAGAAGCACAGGAGCTGTTTAGTATTACAAACGCCCCTCCCTGCCTTCTATATCAAAGTGCTCATGTGCTTCTTTTTCCTCTTTCCTGAGGGAAATTAAAGTAATTTTTGAGAGTGTGCGCTAGTAAAATAGTAACATAATTATCATGGAGAAATGGCTTTACTTTTATTGACTGTGACTTACTCTTGAATTCAACCACTATACGAGGGCAGGAAAAGATGTTAAGCGCCCCCCATCTCGGAGAACAAGCCTGCAGGTAACGAATCCAGACGACGCTTTACCTCGAGTCGGTTTCAAATATAACAACAGCAGCGACACCAATCAGAGTCTCGCTGTGACGGCGGGATCAAGGCGATGAATGAAATAAATACATATTGTAAGATGCTGCTGGATTGTCGGGTCATAGAATAAGAGGAGAAGAGAAAGGGTGAAAAAAACAAAAAAAACATCCCAGAGCAGCACTTCATCTCTTATGGAGATAATGACATTCCTGCCCGGTGGAATAAAGGAATCCCTTTCCTCACAGGGACGACAGTGGGAGGGCGACTCTGGCTGCCCAGCGAGGCAGCATCAACACCTCCCGACTGTGAGCCTGGCATCTGCAGAGGTCTGTGACTGTACGCACACACACAATGCAACCACTATGACTTAACAATAAATACTGGAAGATATGAAACTCTATTTCTGATAAAAGAGAGCTGTAGTTAAGCAAATGTATGTGATGTAAATGGGATTTATTTTCATTATATCACAGATCCCTTGGCCTAAAAGCCTAAAAATATTACCGAGCTGGGGGCTGTTTCACTGGACTAAATTCAAAATGGTTAGTGAGTATTTTTACAATCCGTAAACGCAGAGCTGTTACATTCCTCTTTATTTCATAGAGAGATATAAAGTGAACTGTGATCTTGATTTATTCAAGCGACTTTGACAGCGGAGGTGTACTCTGGCAATAAACAGTGAAAGGACGTGATCCTTGGCTTAACAACAAGCACCGACTGCATTTGTGACAGCTCAGACGAAAATAAAAAGAAACTCCCGGTTTCCTTTCTACCTCACACATAATGAAGCCCTCTCTGATTCCACATGCTGTCTAGTCGAACGTTCAAAACAAACTCCCTTTTCGTTTGCTTTAAAGCGAACGACTGTTTCGAGCATGATAAAAATAAAAAATAAAACGTTAATATTTGGTTTGTGATGATCTGACCCAGTTCAATGTTTTACATCATGCAGAAATGGAGGGAACTAGTGAGCGAGTTCAGCGGATTATAATGACACTAAACCATCTCAGAAATAACATATGGAAGCTTTTGGGATTCGACGCCACAGATGGAAATCTTGTGGATAAAGTTTACTGTCTTTTAGAAAACATTGAGGATGTTAAGATAACCACGACAACGACTCTGAAGTCACCTGCAGAAGACCCTCCAACATTCACATTTAATTCCTTAAATCAGTGTTTTTCAACCTTGGGGTCGGGACCCCACATGGGGTCGCCTGGAATTCAAATGGGGTCGCCTGAAATGTCTAGTAATTGATTTTAAAAAAATACAGATATTTTTTTTCCTTTTAAAATTATGATTAAAAACACCACACACAATCTTAAACAACTGTATTCTATACTTTCACTCTCTCAAGTTCAAATAAAATGCAGCATATAAAAATATCTGAGCTGGCACATTTTGATTGATGGCCGTGATCACGTGACTGCACATGATCACAGGGTCGCAAGAAATTTGTGATGTCATAATGGGGTCACAAGCCAAAAAAAGGTTGGGAACCACTGCCTTAAATTGAGTTTCATGTGAGCAGAGATCTGCTGCTGAAAATAAAAAATGTACCTTACACGGTTCAATTTAAGAGACTGACACGGTGCTGAGTGACTTCTTACAGGTTGTCTTGTACAGATCATCGTCATAATTAACAATATCACACAGATCTTTTCACAGAGTCTTATAATCACTCCTAGAACACAAGCGCCATATGCCGCAACCATCAACTTTGTTAAACAAGCAGACAGAGATTAATGAAGCAAAGGGCTAAAGAGGAATTCATTACAGTGGAGGATTCACAACAACAGCAACAACTGAATAATTGCCATGTTTCAACGTTTGTGTAACAGAGCCCACATTCACATTACAGCTATTCAAAAGCAAACCACACACTGAGCCAATTAGTATGGTAATTAATTTATGAGCCAAGACTGTCCTGTTAGCTGCGCTTTAGCCCCGTAATATTTAAACCGAGAGCGTCACACGTGGTTTTAATTTGTCGTGTTGTTTGTCCGCGAAGACAAAAAAAACGACACATCATTCGATGATTTCAGCTGATGAGCTAGAATGGCACAACATCGCTGCTCTTTTGTCTCTACAGGGGGAACTATAGTGCACTGACTCAGTGAAAAAAAAAAAAGCCAGCATCCAATCTTTGTTCCTCCCACACACTCTAGCAGAACGAGAGACAAGCGATCTGTCTCTATTGTATTATCCAGATGCTCTAGTCCCACTGGGAAATGAGATACTGTACTACGTGCGCCGTGCGATGCCTTCATCGGCGAGGCATAAAGCCAACGGGGGGAGATGTGGAAGCTGTGGGCAAGAGGGACGCCTGAGGACATGATGGGCACCTGGTGAGATGAGCCAGACCCTGCATCTGCATCTGTCACAGCTGGAGCCCCCTGATCACTGTTTTAACCGTGTGAGCAGCACAAACTAAATCTAAAACCTGTTGGCAGAGCTGCAGCGTGTGAAGGAAACAGCTGGATTTTTTTTAAACACCAGAGACAATAAAATAATTCAAAAGCACATGTTAAAATAATTCTGATATCATCCCAATAACCCGGCCTCTACAGGAATGTTTTGGACAGTGTATTTTAAATCAGTCCATTTCCGATCCAAGCTCAGCTGTGATCAAACAAAGACAAGAGCCCCTGGCCCTGCTGCACATCACCTCACATATAACACAGATAATACATTTTTAATTTTGGATCATGAGCACTTTGAATTGTGACTTACCTTGGCCTTGACTAGCCTCTTGGCAGTCTTAATCTTGGCCTCGCAGAAAGCCCCTCGGTACTTGGCACTCACATCAGTCCCTACCGTCAAGTAGGGGGGCTCCTCCAGAGTCTAGGGAAGTTTAAGAAGAAGAAAAAAAACAGTGAGTTCAAAGCCTTTTTTTAAAATATAAATATATATGTATATATAGCTTGCAGAGACAGGTGTATTCTCGTAGCCAAGGTAGGAGGACACGCATACAAGCTTCACATCGTCTAGGGCCGGCTACGCAAAAACCCACCCGGCTCAGTGATTCATCCATGGAAAACACATACCATCTGCTCTGGGTATTGGAAAACAAGCCTCTGAGGGAGCAAACAAAAAGGCCACTTCACTACTGCTTTGATGACTACAAAGAAGAAGCTATCCGAAACACATAGCACCATCTTGTGTCATCATTGGATGTTTATCAAACTAGCCCCCCCTCCCACCTACTCCCTACGAACAGATTTGCAGAGGGTTAGGGTACACAGAGAAAACAGACTTTCAGTGTGTGGGTGAGGGCAGACCATGTTTGAGGTTCGTGTAGTTGCAGAGATGAATTTTTGCCGAGAGTTTTTTTGGCCGCGGCTGGAGAAAAAAGGCCTAATCTTAACAGTGGGTATATATTTAGACGTGTTTCTAGAATAAGAGCCAAAGTGGGCCACACGCTTCCTGCTGACAGGACACATCAAGACCAGCTGCAATATGTCATGTGTGCACTTGGCCCCAGACGTCTGGCTGCGGGTTTGAACACAAGTGTTGGTCGAGTAAAACATCAGCTCCTCACTCTCAAGTGCTACACCGCAACTTCTTAGCGTTGAACTTTCTGAATGAATGGATGAATGAAGTGTAGCAATGCATTGCATGCACGCAGCTGACTTCAAATATGTCAACTCTGCAATGTTTATTTTACAAATCATAAATCTTAGGACCGGCATCTGCTCGCTATTCCCACAAGGAGGGCAGAGAGTGTACAGGTTGCAATCCCAGCTCAACACTACACCAGCGTTTAGCAGCACTCAGATCAGTGAGGAGGAACTAATCACTGACACCAGCTGCTGTCGGTCGGCCGCCGTGGCACATACTTATGCCATGACCCAACCGCTTGAAGAACTGAAAAAAGTTCACATGTGCGAATGTTGAGACGTGTTTTAACCGTTTGCAGGTTTAACAAATCTGTTCACCCAAAAGCAGCAGCCCCCCCACCCCCTCCTCCCTCTCTGTATCTGGTTGTATCAGCTTCAGTACTCCTTATCCCAGTCAGATCCTCCACTCATTGTAACCCAGGGGGTACGCCAGCTGTCAAACATGACCTACTGCTTCCGTGTAAACACTTGAAGACTGTTTCTAATGTTTTACTGCTCATGAGCGAACCCTTAAGTGGCAAGAAGAAAAAAAACTATAAACAGCAGCCAACAGTTTTATAGAGGAGCTCCACGTTGATGGAGTGTATCAGCGAAAGCAAACGGTGAGGAAAAGGAGAAAAAAAAAGAAAACCAGCTTATTTGCCTTGATTTGATTTTGAAGGTGTTCACTCTAACTCTCTCTCTTAATGTACATACTGTAACACTAAATTAACTGCACATGTGGGAGCAAAATGTTGCCCTTCCTGATAAATTGGAGTAATGGCAATGTGATTAGAAACATAAGGCTTTTATATGCCTCATTAATCTGATCTGAGAGACAAATAAAGCGTGATGCACACGCTAAATAATCTGATGATACTTCATTTTGAAACGTGGACAGAGAAGATCATGTGATGGGAAGATGACGACTGCTACATCATCTGTCTGCCAAATCCTAATGCAGGCCGACCGGTCCAGAGTCTGGCTGCTGTGCAGCTAGGATCCTCCGACTCGACTCGTATCAAAAAAGTAGAAGCAGATACAGAGCTCAGGACTAAAAATAAGTATGGTTTCCTCCTGCCAACTGTAATCCAGCCCAGCTCTGTGGAAAAAAGAGCTGTTAGGATGCTCTGTTTTCTTTAAAGTAGTGTTTCACATTGTTCACATTTTATCTAGTGCTGTGAAAAGTCTTTGTACATTTAACTCCTGCTGATGTGGAGCTCTGTGCGCTGCTGTGCAAACAATAATCCATCAAAAAAAACCAAATCAAACTGGCCGCAAATACACAAAGTGTACAAATGTGTTTGTTAACAAACAAATTGCATGGTCTGTGTTGAGAGAAACCATGAGCTTGTTGCTGCGGGGCCAGGGCCGAGTGCCTCATCATCTCCAACGTTACCGGGGCCCTGACAGATGGGACTCAGGAGCAGAGTCCAGCGCACTTCAGCCTCCCTACCTCTCAGATAAACACCTCATTAGTGGTTAGTGTAGTCTGGCCTCGGCGCTGGCAGCCCTCGCCAACACCAGGTTTACATGAGGCAGCGGCCATTTCCACCGGCTACCCAGCGCTCTTGGCAGCCGCGGCTGCGACACAAAGCTGGACGGTCACTGTGTAAACCGCTGCTCCGGCTCCTCTTTCATACCGGTCCTCGCCCCCCCTCTACCTCCCCACCTCCCCCGCTCTGAGCCTGTTCGCTTCTTGTTGCTGAAGAGGAGGCACAGGAGTTAGGAAAGGGCAGCTTGGGTTATCTTGACAGCTGTGGCTGCCAAAACCTCGCCAACTTAACAAGGCAGGGGTGATAACTCACTACTGTGGCCAGATTTACATTTGTCACGCTCACATGCCAACACAAATAGAGGAGGGATTGTTGTTTCCACTGGTGACGCCCCGCCTCCCCGCATTCAGCTGAAACTATGAAAGAAGATTCCATTCTTTGGATCGGGCTGCCGTTTTCTTCGCCTACAGCTGTCTGCAGCAAAACATCGGCTACTTCTTTTTTATTTTCATAGCTGCTGCCGACACTGAACGACACACAATGTTTCCCCCCCACCCCACTCGAAAAAAAATTCAACCAATCAAGATGACTAAGCTCACAGAGCTGGAATTCCTGAGCCTGTGGGACGCGCAACATCCTCTCCACCAACTCCAACTAACGGCATGCGCCTAACAAGAGCTGCTCTCACCTACGACTGTGTCATAAAAAAAGAGCAAAGTGATATTTATCAGAGGCCTCAGGTGCCGACTCCGCTACTGCACGCTTATTGCTTAAGTCAGTGAAATGGTAATAGGAGTAATACAATCATGACCAGCTTTTCTGGCTATTCACCTCATGCCAGTGATGTGGAAAATACTCTCCAGGCCCACGTGCTTGATTAAACACATACAAATGTGACTTGGCACAAGGTGACAAAACACACCTGCAGCTTGGCATGGAAAGAAACAAACCTAAACTGTCCGACAAAAACTGCAGCTTGACTTGGGATTTAATGATCACACCTGACAGCCAGAAAAAAGGCATGCATGGTATTTAAAAGATGATCTACTAACATGCACAGCTACCGACTGAGATATCACTGGAATTTATTCAGTGCTATAAAGGTTGTTTCCCCCCCCTTCGCCCTCTCCTCCAAAGGAAGCGACTAAAACAAGTGCCAGAGCTGATGGCACAGCAGGTTTGTTGGCCATAAAGTGTGTCTGTCCTGGCTGTTAAATCACACAGACAATTTAAACAGTACTAGCACCTCGCTGATTACAAGTGATCCAAAGCCTACTCAGTATTTAAGCCTTTCTAGTCCGAGGAACAAAAACAGGCGAGGGCTGCCACATTCATTCGCGGCTTTGAAATCATTCCAGCTTTACCAAAAAACAAAACATACTGGAGTGACACTGGCAACAGCAGACTGAGATCCGTTTCTGTTCGACAAAGACTCGCAGGTCATGAAAAATTGAACAGCCAAACTCCACAGAGCGCTAGTTGAAAATAAGCTGCTGCTTAGAGAGCATTTCTTGGACAGCCTGAGTGACTATAGCATTTTTTATTCCAAAGCTCAGTTAAAAAAAGGCATTTTCTGGCAGCTATCGAAAGGTTAAAGCTGCAGGACAAAAAAAAGCACTGATGGCACCGTTGTGTTGTGCTATGTGTAAACCGTGGATTGTAATTCACTATGGTGTATGGCCTCATTTTATAATCTGTCATCGAGGAGGAGTTGAAAGAATCGCTGGTCATTTGCTCAACAGCCTGCAGGCCGTTTTACACTTGCAATAGATTTTTTTCTACCTCTCACTGACTGCAATGAAATGTGATTGTCACAAAGTCACATTCAATGGTGGGGGTTTTTTCCAGCGCCACCGGCTACAGTGGATTCACATGTCACAAAGTTCATGCTTGGTAAACTCTGCCCTAAAAATGGTCACGGTCATCCGATAGTAACGGTGTTGTCAGGATGAGTCTGATGTGCGTTCACAGCCTGCAAGTGTTTTATATGGTCATTTCCAAGTGATCCTCCTCACACATGTGTTAAGGTGTGAGATTGGTGTAGCTATGTGGGGAATTACACGATTTTGAACAAGTCTGTGCACTGCTAAAAAAAAAAAATCCTGATCTGACAAGAACAACATCATGAAAAGATGGTGAGGGAGATGTCAATCAAGCACATTTAGTACACGCCCACAATGAACTGGGAAAAGGATTATCGGCTGCATGAGTGAAAACCCTGTGTGGGTGGACCTTGAGTGTGCAGGCACTTATGACTTATGTGATCACTTTATATAATGGCACACTATCATTGATAAAACTCCTGCATAGCAACGAGTTCTGCATGTACTTAAAATGCTGCTTGTATCTTAATGTGTCTATAATAAGAAATCATATAAAAATGTGAAAAAATAACACCTGCAAAGATTTACTCTGCATAATGAGTACTTTTGCTTCCAGGACTAATGGTACTTTTGGAATAAAGGACTGCCTTTTTACTGTAGCACTGCTACTTTACAGCTTCTGACAACTTCTTCCACTGTTGCTAATAACTAATAATTAGCATAACGCAGAGATGATGCAGAGATGATGTAAAAGCAGATAAGACTAACAACTGGAACTACAGGCAAAGCTCCCTACTTACACCTTGCTGCTGAGATCACAGTCTCTGTTCACCTCACACACTCTGACTCCTTCTGTTTTAAAGAAGGATCTGTGTTTCTTGTTTTACTGGTGTCATTACCTGGAGTTTAAACCAGCCTTCTTGAAGCTGAAATGACCCATGCCGTGACTATTGCATGTTGGTGTCTGTAGTTATACAACAGTGTCAGAAGATGTTATGAAATTTTCATATATAAGCAGTTTTACTAGGTTAGGTTGGTGGAAAGCATTTACAGTTTCAAGTCTCAATTTAAAAAAAAAAATCTAATCTAGTGTTAGATTTCCATGTAATATTGTATTTGTCAAGAGAGTTACTTTAGTCTGCATAAGAAAATAAAGCTGGACCTTTAAAAAAAAAAAAAAAAAAAAGCAACATTCAGACATTGGCAGCATAAATATTATAAAACAACCGTTTCTGACCATTATATTGTGCTGTAATGAATAGGCTTGTAGGCCAAACAAAGGAACATGCAAGAGGCATGCAGGAAAGAATTAAGCTCCCTCCCTGCCTGGCTCACATGTACAATAATCCTGCTGTGAATCACCTCTTTGTCCAAACCAGAGTCACCACAATTCCAGTGACTGGTGCTTCAGTAGGAGTTGCCTTGGCAATGCCATGGCAGCTTTAAACTGGAGGGGGAAAAAAACATCTTAACACCTTTTGTTTACACACTTAGTCCCCAGAATTTAGGGCAATGCAACAAATCCTCTCCCCCTGTAGTATCACTAACTCCTGAACACATCACCAAAGTGTAAGAAAATTTGCATTTTTGGTGATGATCCTGATAATCTCAAACTCACAGCGGCAAACTGTAACTCACCACTTTAAAGTCTCAAGCCCAAAACAAAGACACCTCTGATGACATCATCATGGTTATTCCTCCTCTGAGGCCACAGATGATATCATACAACTGTTTTTACAGGCTGACTAATGTCCTGATGACAAGTCAACATAACTTTATAGGTAAAATCTATGGCGCACCACGCACTTTTAATTTAACTACAACACAATGTACTGTAGTCACATAAGATGGGTGACACAGAGGAAACTTGAAAAAAACAAGTGGAGAGAGAAACATAATATATGCAGCTTCCACACAGCCAGGTGCACTGCGCGCTACAATTAGGTAGTTAACATCCCATCATGCTCTGTGGCAGGTATAGAAGTGCTGAGCGGGCACAGATCATTCTGATTCTGTATCAAGAGGAAAGGAAAAGAGGAAAAGATCTAAGTGACTTTGAAAGTGGGTTCATTGTTGGGGCACAGATGGCAGCAGCCTCGGCCACACAGACAGCTCAGCTCAGGTGGCCAGTGTTTCAATAGGAACACTGACTATGAAGTGACATCTCTATTCAGATCCACGAGGAAGACGTCACACACAATGAGGACGGAAATTGTGGTTGATGTTCCTCATTTTAGGACGGCGATGCTTGTGCATTAGTGTGATAGGTCGGGGGGGGGGGGGGGGGGAAACAGACGCAGCAGCTCTACCTCGGGTGACTGAAAATGTCAATGCAGGACGTGATCAAGCCGAGTCAGCAAGAATAGTCTGTTGACAATTACGTAGAGAAGGAGGATATTATGGTAGGTTTACGACGCACAAACCCCCAATTACAAAAGATGCATGCACTTTTGAGAGGGGTGTAATATACAAAGACTCTTTTCTACAGAGATGTGGGGAGAAAAAAAGTGATATGGTTGGATGAGTCATCCTTCACCATGTTCACCACAAGTTGGCGATGTGTGGCGTACACCAAGTGAATAGTACAGGCCTGAATGCTTGACCCCTACAGCGAGGGGACCCAGTGGCTCTGTTATGCCACGGAGGCATTTTGCTGGCATGGTTTGGGTCCGATTGTTCCCTTAGAGGGAAACATCACGAGGGGTCGCTGAATGGTTCCATGGGAACGAATCCAACACCAAATCAGAGGATCTCTTTTCAAGGAATTGTGCTCATCTCTCCAGTAGAGTTCAGAGACTCGGAGAATCAATGCCAAGGTGCATTGATTCAAGCATTCAAGCAGCTCTGGTGGTGAGCCAACACCTTATTGAGACATTTTATGTTGAGTATTCCTTTAGTTTGTCAACCCTCTATTTATAGTATGTCAGAATCCTGGTTGTTGTTATTGTGTATGGTTATATTTTAGATATTTATTGGAAGTGCCGTTCTTAGCACACACTGCATGCTCATGGACTTGATCATTGCGTTATTTATGAATGGATGGAATAAATGGATGCCATGGAGATCATGACACTACTTGAATCTGAATTGGTAGAATATTTATTATGGGCTTGAACTGCTGGTTTTGAGTTGAGAGGCTTTAATTAAATCTTGTCTGGGTTGCCAAAGTCATGGACAAAGCACAACACTTGTGTGCTTCAATCACCTCTGTTCAAGTCAGAGCTTTATTTCAGCATGGAGAGCATTGACATGACATTTTCAAAAAAATGTTTTTTTGATGATTTATCTCATATCAAAAGATCAACATGATAGTCCACTTTTATGGTGTCAAGTAGTGTTTTATCTATATATCATAAACACAAATACAATTGATGATTAAAAAAAACAAACTGTGGACCTTGAGCAAAAGAGACATGAAATGCTAAGTGAACATAATGAAAAGCTGTCCTAGTTACAGAACGATTAACAGTTTCAGACATTGAGCAGATGCTCCTATAGTAGGGGTTGTAAAGTGAGTGAGCGCCCCTCAAGCATCAGTGGAGCCCGGCGACTCAGAGCTGCAGGAAAACAACAAATGCTACAACATCTAACTGCAAACATCAATGAATGCTTCACCCCTGTCAGCGGTTCTGTGGATAAGCAAATGCAGGCATAATAATCATCTAATATAAGGTTACTGTGATCCATCTGGAGAGAATAATAACTGCTAAAGGGTCATGGGCACTAACAGGAACTATTAAATGAATTTTCATATATTAAGCTTCATTCAAGTAGACACTTGTAGGAAATGAAAGAAGCGAAGCCGGCCTAAGGTGTGAATTAGGAGACATCTGCTAACCTTATGTGTTGCTATATCGTCTGTGCTATGGATGCTGTTCATTGAAATACATTTCTAGCCATGATGATAAGAATGCCATTGCCTTCCCATGGAAGAAACTATTTATTACATAACCACAAATCATCCTGCAGCTCCAAGTCAGCATTACTAGTAGAGCAAATAGAGAAAATGTAATGCTTTGTAACAGATTTCCTCATCCTATTTGGTTCACACCTAATCTATAATGTAGTCAACTTAACAAACAAAAAGGTCGGCAGCTATTTTCACATCACATGATCTGATGAGGTGTAATGTTGCACTGTTTAATTGGGTACTTTAGAAGACTGCTAGCATGTCTACTAATGGGCAGTGGTATAGTTTGATTAACCACAGTAAGTATAACGCCATTAGAGAAAAGGTGACAGACTACAAATCATTACCAAAGCAGCTTTTAATTTGTCCAACACCAACTCTCCCCTCACAAAGCCCATCAAACAACCTCACATCTTCTACTGGCTTTATTCTTTCCCCCAGGATCCTGTTAAACTGCATGTGCTGGGTGCCAAATAAAAATGTGACTGAAAATACACACTCCTGTCTCAACTTCTGTGTGTCACACCAATTAATTCAAAAGTCAAACAACTTTACAAAGTAAATACTCTATGTGCGGCTTATACGGCAACAAATCAAGACACAACAGCCTGCAGGAACAGCAACAGTTACACTATGATCCAATGAAACTAGGAAAAATGAATAAACAGCTTGCATCACAGCCTATGTCCCAAGAAATATGATAGCTGTGACTTTTACAAATTGAATGGGTCTATAGATCTGCGCAATGGCTTTTGAACCTTTTGTAAGTGTTGCTTCTCATTTATACATTACAATAAACCACACTTATACCATGCTAGATGCTCTGTATGAAAGCAGGCAATTTAAGTCACATTTTATATACGGTACATATAACATGTCCAGCGTGTCCACAGCATATGATTCAATAACACAGAATAAACTAAAAAGCATTACATGAAAATTACAGTTCTCAAACAGGGTCCGCAAATACATCAAAGGCACTGGAAACTCAATATCATGCTTAAGAAATGAACCTATTACTTTGGCTTATGTCCAAGACACTTGCCTCCCTGTGTTTGAACGGATCAAAATTGACATTTAGTACAAGTTCACATTAGCCTTATTCATGAGAACAAAAGGATGAACCCCTGCATGTAAATTATTGATATTACATTCAACATTTATGTTTGATTTGTCAGGATGAGGCGTGTTTATACAGGGGTTAGATGGAAATGAGCTAAGACTGGAAATGCAGATGCAACAGCAGCAACAGCAGAGGAGGAGTGACTGAGTTTCCCGTGGCTTTGAAACACATGCAAGACGGGAAAAAAAATGAATGAACATACCTTCATCTCTCAATGAGTCCTCTAGGTGACCAGTGTAACGAAGCAGAGGCTGAAAACAGAGGTTGAAGAAGCTGTTAGGCATCACAGACAGTGCCAACTTCAGTCTGCCACAACAAAACACGTTTATGTTATGATGACATCACTTCTGCTACACTGCTGGATGCTGTGAAAAAGGCTGGGCGGCAGATGCACTCTTTACTTTGCATTAAAAAAAACACACACACACATGATGAGATTTCAAGGATTGCGGGTTTCCTCCACAGCTGCAGCTTCCCCGATTTAAGAAAAGTTTAACGACCATTTACTTAAACGATCACAAACTATTACAAAGGGCTAATGGTATGTGTGCTCGAGCTTTTCGAGCCACATTCCCAACAACATTGCTGATGTAAAGTAACCCGTGGCAGGCTGATCACTCTCATCGCAGAGCCTCTCAAAGCCGTTTATGTAATGCCCAGTCAGAGTACTGTAGTCAGTCAGTCAGACTCAGCAGCCAGACTTGGCTTGTGGCTACGGAGGGCGAGCAAACACAAAGTAACTAGTCGCTGGCCGGAGGGAGACGACTTCCTCTCTCGGGCTAAACAAATGCACGGGTAATGTAGCAGTTGAGCAGGGTGAAGTGTGCTAGACCCCTGTAAAAACCCCACACGGGGCCCGGTTCAGTATAGTAGCTACGGCAGCGTGGTGTGCCTGCTGTCTGCACTGCACTGACTATAGCAACACTACAGCAGAGGATGACGCCATTTCTGTAGCTGACAGTCGGCTAAGGAGAAACACTCGAGCGGACAAACACTGGAAATTGCGGGAACGGTGGTCACAATTCACCTGCCCCTGTAAGAGCCATTTCCCTGTCGGAGACTAAGCTCTTGTTTTGTTTTTTTGTTCTGCCCTTGTTGTTTCCCTTCCCCTTTTTTTCTTTTTACAGGAAAACTGCTCCGACACTGTTCAATTTCGTTTTCGCTTCTCTTCTCTCCCTTGTCTCGGTGCGCTGCTCTCTGCGGAGAGTCCTGCACTCGACAGCAGAAAACAGAGCGATAATAAACACAGCTAATGGGGCAGACAGCACAGACACCGAGGCAGGCAGGCAGACCTTTACAGGAATGGCACATCAAAGCCGTGGCGTGGTAACAGCGTTAAGTTGAACCAAGTGAGAAATCGAGTCGTGCAGCAGCAGCAGCAGCCCCACACTGAAAGTCACTTTCTTCCTACACAAAATGTTTCTCTTCATCGACTGGGCTGGCATTTCGCTGACTGTTCACTGAGTAATAACGCTGAGTGAGGTTTCGCCTCTTGACAAAGAAACAAGTCGACGGAGCGGTTCGCAACAAGGTCAAGCTTGAGATGAAGACCTGTAACGCAGCGACATCGCATTAATGTCTACAAGGTTTTATTGTTATACGATTAGCCAAGGTCGCAGCCCTCATTTGTGGCTCTTTTTAGTCGCAGCGAATGATCGCGGAGGATACAATGTCATCCGCCCCAGACAATTTTGCCAGACCAGCCGCTGCAAGTGAGTGACTGACCACAACCACCACGGAACAATAATGCACACAAAACAGCCCGAGCCTCGGACGTCTTTCCTCCGGTGCTAAAGCCTGACACCGCGGTTAACTAAAGCACTGAGTCCATTTAAACATCCTCAGTTATGATTCCTGCTCAGCCAGTTCATCATCGAGGGAGGGAGGGAGGGAGGGGAGAGGGGTGATGCCTGTTACGGAAATGTGCAAAATACTGGTCACGCACGCACAACACAGTGAATAACACAAGTCATCTCCAGCAGAGGGAAAAATAGTCCACCTCGCATCTGGTTACAATGCCACAACTGATCAAACGGGGTGAGTTCCTTGGCACAAGGTGGCCCATCTGCTCCAGCCTACACTAACGTTACACTGGACAAGTCAACCGAGAGAGGAGCTAGTCATACTGGTGGTGGTGGCACAAAAGAAAAGCCTGACAATGCAGTTTACCTGTGATTGAAACTACACCGATTAGTCCTTGCTCGACAAATCACATCCCGCAGCGATGTCAAGCCGTGTATGCACAGGTCGCCAATGGTTGCGTGTAATATCACTTTTGATGGCTATTAGGGAGCACCATGACAGGCGCTGCTCGACGACCACCTCTCGGAGGAGTCCTCCGCTCAACAACACAACACCCCGGTGCTCGTCCAGCAGGCTGCAAACTATTCAGCCCAGGAGTAGCATAACCTTCCACTGTGCTCATCAGCTTAATTTGGCTGGCTACAGCATAACTTTGTTATCGAGCTGACCAAGTTTTCTCCCTATTCTCGGTCGTCTGCTTTTTTTTTGCTGCCCACCCGACTAATTCATTCATTTCACTAAATCCTCCTAAACACACCACAGCTTTAGTTAACAAGTTAGCTAACGTCAAGGTTGGCTTGGTAGCAGCAGGGAAGCAAGCTAGTGAAAAAATGTTCAAAATAGCGATGGCTTTGCCGAACAAAAGCAGGCTTACCTATGCTGTCAAGTTGAGAAACACTTCTGTTTTTCGACGAAAGTGTATTAGTAATCCATAGGAACATTTATGTGAGAAATCTGACAGGTTTTAACGTCGTCCGTTAGCCCCCGGTTGATGTTGGATGCGGATGGGTAAAAGTGGTTTTCGCAGAGCGCTGCTGTTTGTCTTGTTGAGTAGCTCCTCTGTAGCCTAGCTCTTTCTGTGATCCTCTCCCCGCCTCCTCAGAATGATTGACGGCCCGAGAAGCCCCGCCCCTCGCGAAGGCGCGCTCTCCCATTGGCTGGCACAGAGCAAGAGCAACATCTTCGTCCTATGTGATTGGCTGACATGTGAGTAAAATATCTATGGGTGAAGTGTACGAAGTAATCTTACTGGGTGGTTGTCACAATACCGAGAGAAAAAACTACAACCCCCTAGCTGTGTGACACAAGGGTGTGTTTGATATGTTTCACAGACTGAACCGACAACTCGGAGCCGTGTGTGTTTCCCGTTTCCCAGACAGGTAGGGAGACCTTACCGGGCTGTGATGGCATATATCTGCAACACACAGCGTCCGAGGCACCCATGTTAGATTCCCCACCTCCTCTGCGCCTGCTCTGTCATGAAACTGAAGCATATATATATGCGCCTCATCAAAACTAGCCTGAGCTGAAAAGTGTCCGTACAGTCAACGGCTGAAACCGTTGTAGCCTAGCATAGCATCCGGTGAGTTGGCCATTTATACGAGGACCTAAAAATTATGTGAAAGTGTAGTTATCACAGTAATATCGCGCGCCGCGGTGAACTAGCGTTTTAGTGGGAGTTGATATTTTGATAAAGAGAGGAAGAAAAATGGTCCACGGCGGTTTACAAGCGCGTTTTTGTTAGCCTGCGAATGTTAGCTTAGTAGCAGCCTGGCTAACTGGAGCGCAGGACCGACACACCGCGGCAAAGGTGGGTGGAGTTAAGGAAGGAGAGGAAGGAAACTGGCAGCTTGTCACATTACAAGCCTTGTGATTTTTTAAAACTTTATTATCTGTGTGTCATAATTTGGGTCAGCTTAAATCAAACTTCATCTATATTGTCGTCTAGGGCTACACTGGAAGGGATGCACATTGTCCACACGAGTCATGACGTTCGAAAACTTGAAGCTTCACTCTTCAAAAACTTGTCCCGCCCAGTTTTGTATGCAGTGTAGTTGTGTTTTAGTTCTTGGGGTAATAGCTTTTCAAAGTGTACATGTAGGTGATTGAACTGAGAAATAGGGATGTGTTTTTACACTGTATTTCCTTTTCTAAGTAGATTTATATTACACACCAAACTGCCAGTGTGCAAATGCAGGGCTCTGTTGGTTATATGGCTTTTGAAAGCAAGGATGACTCAACAACTTCCTAACAAGGATCAATGTCTCTTAACACTAACTCAAGGAATCGTCATGGCAGTGTGATAGTTTAATGACATGCATGCATACAACATAGCATAAGTTAAGTTTGATAGGCATATTTATCAGTTTGCTGGATTTATTGGGCTGATAGTCTTTGTCAAGTCATTGTGGACATTACGGTCATTAACTACCACTTCCCATAGACAACCAAACCTTGTAATGGGTGACGGTTGGCTGTGATTCACTGGTAATGTGACTGTCATTTGATTAATGTGTCATCATGCACAAGCATTCATTGCTCTGCACATGCATTAGGCACCCAGTACACAAGATACACGATTTGTTTGTTTTGTGTGTTTAAAAAAAAAAAACAATCAACATGTCTAACAACTCTTTGGGCAAATCTTGGAGGCATAGAAGAGAGTTGCCAATAATGCCCTCTTTTGTGTCTAGTCTGTGAGTGCTAGAGAGGTGGAGCAGCAGTTTCTAATCCCGACAGAGGCTGTGAGACACAAATGGCCTGGAAGTTAATAAGTAGTTTCAGTGCAGTGAGTTTCAGTCACTGTTTCATTGTTGTTTGACAACAAAAACAGAAAAACACATTAAAGAGAACAGTTTTATTGTGAGTTGGCCTCAGATGTACTGTGAGTGCAGAGAATGAGTGTAGAGAATCAAATGGATATCCAGCTGACAGTAGGCGGAGTGCAAATATGACACAATGATGTCAGTTGTTTACAGCAGTTCGACAACAATTTTCGAATTCACACATTGACCGTATGTGGTCCAATCGTGCACCAGGTTATGATCGAGCCTCATTAATGTAAAGCCTTATACACACATTTCCTCTGTCCCAATTACATGGTTATTTAAAGGACAATCACAAAGAGGGCACATTTTGTCTATAATGCTGCAAAGTGTGTAGTAGCATTTTATATCTGATGTCAGTTACACTGAGCTGGCCTTCGAGTCTGACATTGTTCTTGTGATGTTCACACACTGTTGTCGTCTTTAACAACTCTGCAACACTACGTCCCCCAATCTGTTAAAGACCAGCTTTATGTGTGGACCTGCCAAGTAACAGACACAAGGAGCGTAACATGAACACACCACGTGCAGCAATAATTAGAATTACACACTGCTGATTTTATTTTTCTTAATTTTGTACCAAACCTTTTAACATCAGAGAATAATGGTATTACCACTATTTATAACAGGCCATAGTGATGACTGGCTACATGAGTTCAGTGAGTCAGCTGTAATCTCATTTGAGGTGAAATTGTAGGTGATACATGATCTGATTTATTACTTTAGGTGGTGGGGTTGTCATTTTTTTGATGAGAATATAAACAAACCACACACCTCGAAGATGCAACATGGATGCTGACTCTTACCCTTTTAAAACCATCTTTGGTAGCAGAGGAACTTTAAATTGGCTCTTTTAATAGTTTTTTTTTGCATTTTACATTTCCCACAATTAAATGACAAACAGAACAGAAATTATGTCATGTGGTATTATTGCCTCATTCCCACATTGAACTTTCAGGTGCTTGAAAGTTGAAACTGATATAGGCTACCATTATGGTTTTACACTATCTATGAAATGGTCTGTTGCCCCATGTGAATTAAAAAAGTGATTAAAAAAAACAAAAAAAAAACACATTTAGTTATTGAGGTTAGAAAACACAGGATGTACACACCCTGACGAACAACACTTTTTGTGTTCCTTGTCGTCCAGTATAGATTTGTGTAAATTTGAAGCCATGGAGGGCGACTCAGAGGCAGCCAGTGAGCGAATTCTGCTGGAGCCTTACAAGTACTTGTTGCAACTTCCAGGTGAGTCTTTGAGAGCAGGAAGAGGTGAAGACATACAGATATGAAACTGAGAGATCATCAAAATCCATGTTGCTGAGTCCCTGTTAGTCAGACCACGTCATGGTGGAATGACATGATGTAATTACTAAAATGATAAAGCTCTGTAATGTAGACATAATACTGAGAAATTAAAGAGCTTGAAATGAAAGTTAATTCAGTGCATCATTTGTAACATGTAGTTCTGTGTTTAACTAAAATACACTTTGTTTCTCAACTCCAGTCATGACAACCGACTAAAGTAGAGCTTTGATCTTAAATCTGTATTTTGACAGCAGCATAAGGTTTCACTATGTTAAAGATATTATGTTGTCAGGGTTGAAGTTGTATGGTTTTCATTTTAACATTTCACCATAAAAACTGTAGTAGTTTCAACATCACTAAACCTGATAATAATAATACAAATAGAATTATTACATTTAATATGTAGAAAGGAATTTTAATAGCCAACAATCAGCTTGTTTAACATCCCAGTATTTTTTTTTACTGCTGTCAGGATACCATCTTTATTTGTTTACTCAGTTCTGACTGGTCACCCTTTGTCAGTGGAAGAGTGACTGACCTGAAAGCACAATTTCATTTGGGTAAATAGGACAAGTCCATGGAGTGTGATAATGTTTCCTCTGTAGCTCTGTAGTTGTGCCATTCAGGCTCATAAAACATGATCATTTTAAAGTCTTACAACAGGTATTTTAGTCATTCATCCAGGATCTTAAATCTGTTTTTGTCATGCTTAAGCGATACTTTTACTTTCCTCTGTAATGTTTACACAGGATGACCCATGTCTTTAGGCCAGAATTGATTTTTATATTGCAACTATCGTTGCTGTGGAGGATGCAATTCAATTGCAGAATATCGTTTCCCCTTTCATTTGCATATTACAGTACGTATGTCTGTGATTATTAAAATGATTGAGCTTTTGCTTTCCACTCTCCCCTCAGGAAAGCAGGTGAGGACAAAACTCTCTCAGGCGTTTAACCACTGGCTCAATGTTCCAGAGGACAAACTGCAGGTGAGAAATCTGCCATTTCAAGCCTCTAACACTCAGAGCCGTCCAGCGTTTATTGTTGCAGATGGGCACAGCAAGGTGAAATGATTCCATGCTCACCCCAAGCAGGCAATTTATTTTGTAATTTAGCCAGGCTGTTTTGTCAGTATGAGTTGTTCCTATGAATGTAAATGTAAAACTTGAGTGTATTAGCTCAGAGCATCCATGATTCATCACTGTGGCTGAGGATCAAATCAAATGAATGAAAAAGGTGGAATAGCAAGTTCAACAGAAATGTCGCCTTTTCTATCTTTGTTTCATTTACAATGTATAAAAATGCATCTTTTCTACTGATGATTTCAAACATTGAATTTACTTGCAGTTATGTGTAATTGGTGCTTCGGGGGCTGTTAGACGGTAATTCAATGTGGGTTTGCAAACATTAGTGGTGCCATTTCCTTTAAATCCTGTCAAAAGATAAACAATTTTTAGAAATGATTGTAAGTGATTAAAAAAGCTCTGGTGTTGCTCTGTGAGTGGCTGTTAGAGAACACGCCGGCACATCAGAAGTTTTGGGGTTCAGGAGTTTTGTTGAAGTGATGTGTAGCTGTGTCAGATCAGGTCCTCTTCTGTTGTGGCGTTTTTTCAGTATTTCACCATTTTAATGATGCTGTCCCCACCTCCAGAACAGCACACGGAGTAGGCTACCTATTAAACTGGAATAAGAATAGGGATCAATTTACATAAAATTGCAGCCTCAGACTGAATGAAATGTCAAAATGCTTGTCTTTTTATATTGACAAAAAAGTCACTAATTGAGCCACTAATGCATTTTGTATTTTTAAATCCTAAAGCATTAGTTTTGTGGTTATTCAAAGCATCACAGTGATGACGTCCTGCCCACTGTGGATCTATTCAGAACACTCTATTGTTATTTATTCTCAGTTTTGAAAAGGCCCTTTCTGACAGGGTAGCTTATATCTTCTATTTCATTTCAAGGATGTTGCACATGAATAATAATTTTATTTGACATCATTAAGACTATTTCTTAAGATTATGTTAAAACAAAGTAAAACAATGGGAAAGTTAAAACAGTGCTCTCAGACAATGCAGTCATTGGCTACAATAAAATAAAACTAAGAACTATACAACAGAGCCACAGTAAAGTCAGATTATTATTAATTATTATTATTAAGTTTTCAGTAATTTAAAAGATAAGGCTAAAAAGGTTGTTTTAAAAAAAAATCTGATACAGTAACTATACATTTTGATAAAAACATTATAGGATTCCCACTTACATTTACAGCGAGTTGTAGACAGGATCATACATGTGAATAATTACTGTATTGTTTTGTGTAGGAATCTGCCCGACAACAGGTGCAGAAAGATAAATGAGAAGATGAACTAATCTCACTATAAATACATATTGCTGCTACAGTGTGTATGGCTTTAATTACAGTTTTTCTCGATTGCTAAGACACATTTCTCGAAAGCTGCTCTCCTTTTCCCTAAACTGTGAACACAAACCCCAATTTTCAAGCTACATTCACAAAACCTCAGACTCTTCTTGCAAAACCAAACTTTCACCTCAAAACAGTTCAATCTGTGCCCAAAACTGAACTATGTTGTCAAATCGTGCCCCGAGTCAATCAAAATTAAAAACACTACTGAGCAGTCACTAAACACTACCTAGAAAAATAGAAAACACAACGCTCAGGACATGAAGCTGTAGAAATACATGTTTATTGTTCACTCTAGGCTAAATGCATGTTGCAAAACAAAAAACCTGTGCATTTAGCACTTCTCTCCTTCCCTTTCCTTCACCCTCCTCCCTCCCTCCCCACATCCATTTCATCACCTTTTCCTTCCTCCTTCTTTTTTCTTCCCAGTTCATCCCTCTTTCCCTCATCCTCTCTTCCTTCACCCTGTCGTCTCTCATCTTCTCCTCCTCCTCTCCTCCTCCTCTCCCTTCATAAATGCATGTTGCAAAATAGAAATCTTGTGCATTTAGCACTTGTATACAGTAAACCTACGTAAAAATAAAGTACAAAAATATACAAATGAGAAGTGCATTACTCAGCCACAGCATAATTTCTCCGTTCCTGGTCAGACCACAGGACTTCATCCTGAACTGGCTTATATAGTAGGCAATGTTCCCTCACATCATTGGACACAAGTGTGATCAATTTTGAGTTGTTGTGTTCAACCGATGAAACTTGTGCTTTAGTTGTGTTTGACTTTTGCCACCTGTGCTCAGCATTATGCAACACAGGTGCATCACAATGAAAATGTGTTGGCAAGATGTGTCTAAACAGGTGAAAAGTGCTGATGGTTTTGCCAAAAGAGTGACTGATTCAATCAGTGGGTTCAAGCAACTGAGAATTTGGTTCAGACAATAGGGTTTAGTGTTTTAGCAATTGAGAAAAACTGTAATCCACTACATTCTTCATTGTCATCAATTTCTATGTCCTGCTTTGGTGCTTTTTCTCCTTTTAAATATTTACCTTTTCCACGTCAAGGACAAGAATCTATTTCAATAGACTCTGCCAATACTCCCATCAGTGCAAATAAATCTGCTTGTATAAGGTATAGCCTAGTCTCTGTTAAAATAAGTTTCTGGTGAGAGACAGGGGTGTTGTGTTTCTGGAAGGAGTTGAAGCAAGTTAAAGAACTGAATTCAGGTGTCATTAAAAACTATGTTCAGTTTGATACCAAGTCTTTAAAGCTCTGTGTTATTTTGTGCCATAGTCACAGTATATATTAGTACATCATGGATCCTCTTAGTCGATAATAGACTTTTTTATGATATTGGGATGTCTATAGGTCTTATTTTACACTTATCTGGTGTTTTATTTAACGATCTGATTGAGCCACATATATGAGGATATATTTGTGGTCTCTGAATAATGGCTGTGTGCATTTGCTGTGAACGCTTTGATGCTAATGGTATATAGGAACTTATAACACATTTTTTTTTAAAGATGAGGAAATCTTGCTTAAAGGGATAGTTCACCGAAAATTCAAATTTCACTCATTATCTACTCACCCTCATGTCGACTAAGGGCTGGGAGAAGTTTCAGAGTCCTTCGTGCCTTCTCTGAGTTACAGCGGGGCTCCGTGCAGCACTGCATGTCACTGTTGATGTCCTCTTTATGAGTGAAATTTGAATTTTGGGTGAACTATCCCTTTAATACAATATGTGGCTTTTAAAATCAGTTTTACTTCATGCATTAAAATGAAACGGGTGATGTTAGTTAATGGTCTTACTATACACTATATTCCAGCAGGACCAGAGGAATTGTAGTGACAAGGAAACATTTGAAAGCATTCAGGGGTTATTTATTTTGTATTGAAGCTATACTGCACGCACATTAATCTCCAGTGAGGGACTACTGCTTTCTCAGCTTCCTGCGTTCCTGATTAGTATGATTCACCTGATCTACACCTCCACTCATCTTATTACCATGGTGTAATATATTCTTGGAGGCTGCCTGCCTGACTACATGGTAATAGACACATTGAAGCCCCTATACAGATAACAGGGACAGGGTGAATGAATTTACTGCATTTTCTCAGCCATATTCATTTTAAGTGAACGGTTCAAGACTTATTGGTGTTATTGAACAGGACACTTACCACTGACCTTTTCTTACATGATTGCATTAGCATTGTAGTGACTTCATAGTAGTGACCTATCCACTGATGAAGATTCACAGATTTATCTGGACATAACTTTCACAGTGCAGCATGTGAAGTGCAGTGTCTGTCAGGTCTTGGTCGCTGTTCAACAGGTTTCTCTTTGTCCTGAATATTTCAGAGTCCCTTTGCTTTGGTCACTTTCTCTTCTAGTGTGCAGTCAACCCGCCCCCCTGTGGGTTGTATGTATTCAAATAAGCAAATTCAGTTTGCAAAATTAAAAAGGATCGACTTGATATTCAGAGTGGCTTTTTTTTAAACATTTACATGTAGCTGCATGTCTTCACTCAAGTGCTGACATTTTCAATTCAGGAGTGCATGTGCTCCTTGAGGCTACAACGACGCGTTACTCTGGAGTTTTGACTGATCGGTTTTTGATGTCGTTCTGTTGCCTACATTCATATGTAGATTGTTTCCAAATCTACTTTTGTTCTCCTGATAATTCCACCTCAGACAGAATTTCCTTGTTATTGTACAGCAGGTAGTTGAGGTTTAATCTACCTCACATATCAAAGAACTGCCCCCCCTCTCCTCCTCTGCGTAGCAGCTCTGTAAACTCCTGCTGAACCCATCATGCAGACTGAGAGCACTCCTCTCATCATCATTAGCACGCTGCTGCCAAGAAGTCGCCGCCATGGAAACAGCCATGCCTTCAGATAGATGGAGGCAGCGACAGTAGCACACTGTCTCATTCATTTGGCTGTGCATTTTTTATCAAGCCCCATATTGTGCTCCTGACTGTGCTGTGTAGTACGGCGCAGGTGGAGGTTTGGGAAATTCCCCTGTAGACATCAGTTGCCTTGCAACCTTTAGCTGCCCGTCTTCCTCTTGTTCTCTCTGACAATGTGGAAAGGTTAGCTTCTATTTACTGTCTTCTGTCTTTTATTTTAACAACATGTGTCATTCATGTGAATATCTGCTGCCTGGAGCTCAGAGCTTCTTGTAGGCTGTAAAGTGACTGCTGCAGAGTCAGACTATAATGTAGCTGCCTCCATGGGCAAATAACTAGGATGAGGGTGGCAGGCTGGCGAATTAAATATGATGTGTGGCAACTCATAACTGCTGGACAGTGTAATAAGGTCAAATTCCTGCCATCAAATCTGTAAAGTGGTGGAGGATTAGCATCACATGGAGCAGATAAGAAGTTGTGACAGTAGCAGATTGTATTGTAGTAAAGGCTGAATCAAACTAGACAGTACATTTGTATGGTATTGGATTTCCCTCAGGAAAATTGTTAAGCTGTTGTAGTGAACCTGATGTCACATTAGTTAGTTCATAATGGTCTAAGCCAGAGGTCTTAAGGGGGGTCCGCGGAGGTGCTGCACGGGGGTCGTGGAATTTTTTTGGTTGAGTAGTATTTCTTTTAGTATCCACATTTGTTCCAAATAAAAACGTCAATTTGAAAAGCTTGTCTGCATGATAATCATGCAGTTGACAGACAATGTTGATATTGGCATTGGTATCAGTTAACAAGGTTCGTTTATAAATGGCAGAGGGATGGCCCCACTACTCACTCTACCTGTAGATGTTTAAAATAAAAACATGAATATAGGAACCTGTGTATTATTTGAATAGCTTAGTATTTAACGCACAATAACAAGGTATGTTGTTTATACATGGCACTAGGTCCAGTTTAATATAAAACACAATTTTATACAATATAATAGGGGGTCCCTGCTCCATCTCTCCATCAGTTTGGCGGCCCTTTGCCTGAAAAATGTTGAAGACCCCTGGTCTAAGCAGAAAACACACTTGTTAAATGCACGACCCTTGTTGTATGAAATGATTCCTCTGTTTTTTTCCCTCTAAATATTAATATTTTGTTTCCTAAAATGTTTTTCTTTTTATGTTGACAGCACAGGTGGTGTTTGTTTTCAGTGAACTGACCTGTCTCCACTACAAAACCCCATAATGTCAGTCAATTAGGTAGTAGCTCCATCCAGTGTTGGCCAGTACACAACAGTTGACAAGCATAAAGAGGACATCAACAGGGCATCAACAAATGACATTTTTTTTTAAAAACACATCCAGAACATAAATCCCAGATTAAGGTTATGATCTGGTTTCCTGAGTGTTTACAAAAAGTGGTGGGACATCTGTCATGTTTAGTTTTATTTGCTCACTGAAGCTGCTCTGTGAGATGAATGAGACAGCAGTTTTGAATGACACAGTCCAGTAGGCGTGCTGTGTGATCACGTGGGAGGACGTATTAAACCCTTGGCCTGACTACAGCAGTCCTCCCGCCTGACTCTGGTGTTTGCGTGCGTGTGCGGCGGTTAAACTCTCCTTTGGTCCGTCTAACTGAGACAGGCTTATACACGTACATAACTGACTTGTCTGTTCCAGAGTTGTTTCCCCTCATTATATTGGACTCAGTGCACTCGTTTGTTGTGAAGGAGTCTCTGCATTCTTAATGGATCACTGATTGTAGCTTTGGCAAACAGAGAGAGTTTCTGTGTCAATAACCTCTGGTGATAATCAATGAAGTCTTGCGAAGCAGTGAAGGCACTCGGCACTTAAACAGCAGCATTATACAGCAACAGGCGGACTAATTAGATTCCTTGGAGAAGCCAGACACAAAGTCCAAAAAAAAGCTTGAAAGCTGCCGGAGCCTGTGTTTGGGTTTGATAGGTGTTGCTGTGATCTGAGAGTGTTGTTGATGTGAATTTCAAATCTTGCCTTGATTGTGCCCTTGTTCTTCTTATCCCGGCAGGAAATTGTAATTCACAAGCGTGACTGTTTGTCTCTTTGCAGTAAACCTGTAAACCCAGAGACTGTGTTTTTGTCTACATAATATCCCGCCTTCTCACTTATGTGTGTACTCATGGTAGCCAACAACCCCCCCGCCCCCCTTTCTCTTGTGAGTGCCTCACTGAGGTTGCAGGGTGAGCGAGTGTCGGGACCCTGCCGAGGGAAAGGTTGTGTTTGGCGGATGAACTGCTCAACCCAGCCCAGCCTTGGCCATCTGCCTGACCCACTGAGCCTCTCTTTGTGCTCCCTAGCCCCTTTCATTACCAGGCCACACCACTTGTCTTTTAAATCAGCACAGCCACTCCAGCAGGGCCGCGCTGCCAGCCCAGGACAGCAGACACCTGATGGCTGCCCCCGGCTGTTTTGCGTCAAACACGGGCCCGAGACGAAGCCATTTTTGGTTATCAGATTTTAAGATGGCAAACAGCGGCTGTGGGCTCCACTGATGAAGGATTACTGCAGTGATCTGACATTAGTTGAGCAAGAAAAGTCTCTATCTCTACCACATGTTTTTTTTTGCACAATACCCATGACTCACCACAACAGCACATGTGTGTCATGGTTGATAATAGCTCGTATTGTATGAAAGCTGCTGCAGTCTGTCGGTAGGTTTAGGTTAAGTCCTCACTCAGCCCTCGTCATTCTGTCTTCAGAGGAGGTGAAAGTGCACTCGGCCCTGCGGCATCATGTGACTGCATTTCCTCTGAACTCATCAAGCCACCGTTGCTCTCTCTCTGGCACAACAGACGGGTTTTAGAGCAAAGCAGACATAACTGAGCATGTGCTTGGTTTGTTTCTGATGAGGAGCCACTGGTGGAACAAGCGTGTAGACATGGCACCCTCTGCTGTATGCAAGTTGTAATGCATAATTTACACAGAGCTCCTGAGAACCTGTTAGCTTCTCTCTCACTAATTAATGACAATGGGAAGTAAGTTTCTTTCCTCTAGTACTGGTAATCATGGCAGTGATTTGGGCATGTTACTTTTAAAAGGTAATTAATTATAGTTTCTTGTTACTTTCTCCAAAAAGTAACTGTGTTAGTAACTGAATTACTACATTGTAAAAGTAACTAATTACCAGGAAGTAACTGTTGTGTTTCTTTTTTATAAAATGCTCAAATATGTCAAATTACTTGGATGCCAAGTAACTGTTTATCTGAAACTAACCAACTCACTCAGTATTCTGTGCGGAGGAATACCGAGTGTGTTGGTTAGATCCAGATAAACAGTTTTTTTCCGACTAGTTTATGGACTGAAAAAAAAGCGTATATAACGTACACTTAAATGGTTGTATTTTACTTTGTGATGGGACTTCTTGAGTGAAGTAACGGTGAAATAACGGGAGAAACCGTAACTTTTTTTCACTACTCGTTACTGAAAAAAGTAGCGCCATTAGTCCCATCACTGGCAGTGTAAGTATATAGCCTTTAAAGCTTTTTATTAATTGATGTCATTGTCATTGTGTCATGTTCAGGTGATCATCGAGGTGACGGAGATGCTGCACAACGCCAGCTTGCTCATAGATGACATTGAGGACAGCTCCAAGCTGCGGCGAGGCTTCCCCGTGGCCCACAGCATCTACGGTATTCCCTCCGTTATCAACTCTGCCAACTATGTTTATTTCTTGGGTTTGGAGAAAATGTTGACCTTGGAGCATCCCGAGGCCGTCAAGGTATTTACCCGGCAGCTGCTGGAGCTGCACCGAGGCCAGGGCTTGGACATTCACTGGAGGGACAACTACGTCTGTCCCACCGAGGAGCAGTACCGCAACATGGTGCTGAAGAAAACCGGCGGGCTCTTTGGCCTGGCCGTGGGCCTGATGCAGCTCTTCTCCGACTGGAAACAGGACCTGAAACCCCTCCTGGACACACTGGGTCTCTTCTTCCAGATCCGAGACGACTACGCCAACCTCTGTTGTCTCGAGTACAACGAGAACAAAAGCTTCTGCGAGGACCTGACTGAAGGCAAGTTCTCGTTTGTCACCATTCACGCCATATGGTCGCGACCGGAGAGCACCCAGGTGCAGAGCATCCTGAGGCAGCGCACGGAGAACGTAGACATCAAACGATACTGTGTGGACTATTTGGAGAAGACGGGCTCGTTCGCCTACACTCGCCAGACTCTTCGGGATCTAGAGTCGGAGGCCTACCGTCTCATCACGAGCTTGGGGGGAAACCCTCAACTGGAGAACCTGATCAAACTCCTCAGCGAAATGCACATAAAGGCCGAGGCCAAAGCAGAGACAAGCACCGAGCCCCACTCCATCCAAAACCTCTGACCTCATCCACCGCTCACCCAGCTGCACACTCTTACTAACACCGAGGCTTTACACACAACACGTACAGATGTGCACATTCCCTCAAAAGGATAACACGCACACTGCATGTAACTCTCACAAAGCACTTTGAGGCACAATACATCATTAAACGTGAATACTTGAATTGTGGTAGACAGCTTTCAGCGTTCAGCAGCTGTGATGCAGCAAAGCAGCTCCAAACGTCGCCTTTATCTTCTGTGTGCTGGATGGCTTCCTTCAAATGTTGCTTAAACAAAGTACACATCTCTGTATCCAGGTGTATCTGTGCAGTCAGTGGAGGAAATCAATTAAAACAGAGTGGAAAATGTAAATTAGTTCTGGTTTTAGCTTTGCGTTTTCAGAAAAATGAAAAATAACAAGATGGCAAAAAAAACAAAAAAGCTTAAAAGCCTTCCTTTTGATGTGTGATACGGTGCATACAAATTGTTTTTCATGTTTTGCCGCTACATTGAAATGTATTATTTTATCCAGGGCTGTTATTTCTGAAGTCCCTATTTAAAATAAGATGTGGATGTCTGTCTCGAGTGTGCAATGTGTGATTTGTGGATCCTTAATCATTAAGCTGCCAGAGTGCCAATCCTGCAGAAGAGACCTCTGCAACTCACTCGTCCACTTGTTACGTAACATGCTTGTATTATATGCAAAGCAGTGCTTACGTTGTTTATGTTCACTTGTATCCAAAAAGCTGCATTGATGCTGCGGCTTGTTGCAGACGGTGTTTCCATCTGGTTCAGAATCAGCCCAGTTCGTCATGTTGACAATATGTTATTTGGCTGAGTCAGTTTTGATATTTGGAGGTGGACGCTGTGCTGCCCTTTTGAACTTTTTGGGAGTTATTGAATAAAAAAAAACCTTTACTGATAACCTGTGGGCTTGACTAACATCTGAAATAAATCTCTACATCTGCCTGTTGCAAAGCTGGTGTGGCTGTCGTTGTTTTGAAATGAACATGTGTAACATTTAGGGAGGGGTGGACTCTCTTCTCCAGGGATGAGCAGCACCATCTACTGAGCACATGGGTGTAACTGACAATCAAGACGTGACTAACACAAAGTTGTTTGTGTGTGAGTTTTTCTGCCTTTTCTTTTTCTTGTTTTTTTTTTTTTACTATAGTAACTTGCATCTTCCTGCTATGGACCTCTGGTGTCTTATTGAGGCTCACGCTCCCAAATTTACCCGACGCATCCACGCACGGCTCCACCATCACAAAACATTGAGTCATCATTGTCCACAGTATATGAAAGCATCAGCTCCTATTGCACCAGAGCTCTGTGTGTGATACTTTTGCAACTGCATTCTGATCAGCACAGGCGGCGAGGCGAGGCGAGGCTGATGCAAGTTATTACAGAATTGCCTGCCATGTGTTTTGTCTTGAAGAACCTTGACTGAATACTCACAGGGTGGTTGCTATGGATGTGGATGGCGTTTTTCACAGCGACTTTGGTCTAAAATACAGGGCACCAGTCATCTAAATCCGTTATTATCTTCCGCTTCTGTTAATACCATTGTGAGTTTTTTCCTCAGCTGCTGAAAAGAGGCGCAGCCCTGCGGACAGAGGCTATCTGTCCCAGACAGCCCTGTTGACTCACTGAGGCTCCTGCTCTTGACAGCCTGCAATTCAATTAATTGTGTGTCTGTTGGATTGAATTGTGCTTCCTTTCAAAACACATCTATTCATCAAAATGTCAAATTCTTGAAAATCTGCAGGACCGGTTCCTTTACTAATTTTCCATCTAAGCAGCCACAAGTGCAAGGGAAATGCGATGCAAATGCATTTGTGATTTGATAAACAGCGAGAGACGTATGAAGTGGCTTTTGCAGAGCTGACTTAAGTCCATCACAATAATCAAAGCCTCTCACGGTTCTCATTTCTTCTCTCCCACTCTCTAGGTTGACTAGATTGATTTTCTCCACCCACAGTGTCTGAGTTCTGTTTGAGAGCAAAACAGAATAGCTTTTGTGTGAAGAGCGACATGGCTCACTCACTGTCTCCCTCATCCTCTGCAAGCTTTGGATTATTTATCGCTGGGCTGCGCTTTACACATTTGTGTTTCTTGGTAGCACTCCAGTGGATATTTCATAAATATTCTCGTGGCATCAACAAAAATTGCTGTGAATGGAAGTAGACGTGTGTGTTTACACACCTTCACTGATTTCTGTGATGCTGCTGATCAGAAGCGTCACTCTCTAGAGTCGCATACATTTTTTAAAACTGTACTTATTTGGGTAAAGTTTTCTTTGCCTGCTGTTTTTTATTTTTTTTCCAGGTGCACCTTGTTTGACAGATGTACAGTTTTACACATTTATACCTCAACAGCTGTGAGAAGAAACACAGGCCTTTACTGTAGGGATGCTGAGACGCTCCACTGGAGCAAATGGCAGGACATTTTATTGATCTACAAGAGTCTCTGAAGAAAACCAGCAGCAGAACCCCTCCATGGTTTCACAGTGACTTTAACTGGTCTATGTATTGAACCATGTTCCAGGAAAGACGTATTAAAGGGCAGAATCACCAATTTGCTCTCAGCTACGTCTACAGATACAACCACAGGTTATAGTCCTTGGCTTTGTCCGTTCATTCCTGCTGATGAAATAAGGTCACAACTTTATACACTTGGATGTTCTGAAACAGCTGCACACTTGGCAGGGAGCGTTTTCAGTCCCAGACGTGGTGCACCGGTATGGGTGACATTAGGATGCTCTTGGCTCATCGCTCTCTCTCTCTGTCTTTTCACAGCATTTGTTGAAAATCAGAATGTATCATCCTTTAATACGATTTGACGCCCGGGCTTCATGAAAAGCTCCATTCACTTCACAGTATTCGTAGCAGTGTGGTTATCAGATTCATGTCAGTGTTCGCAGAACAACACGTTCTCATGCATAATTCTGCCGACACTCAGGTATCTGTAAAAAACCTCGCTGCGCCCTCTCGTCCCACTGGGGATAAAGAGGAATAACAAAGTACTCACTCGACTCCACCTGCGATCGCCGAGTCCTTCATGTCTTCTGACTGGGAACTGATTAAAGGGACACTCCAGCAATTTTACACTTTTGCACTATTCATCATGTGAGATGCTTTGCTGATATGGTCTGTTTAAAAGTCAGAGTATGGGAAATGTAGGATCCAGTGTTTCTGGAGCCTGACCCATAAAAGTGTCATCCTCTGCTGCGTGTTATTTAAAAAAAATACATTTGTCTTCCAACTTTGTGCGAGTGTAAGAATAAATTGCTGGAGTGATCCTTGAACGTTGAACTCAGGGCAACTGGATTCACTTCGATGACATCATGACATTTCCTGTATTCATGGCGTTTCATCAGGTTACACCGGATGACTGAGTGGTTTCCAAGATTCTCATCACCAGCCCCGATGAGCTAATTCATGATCCTCTTAAGACAGAATAATTGTCAATAATGGTTTGGTAATGACTGAGCTAATTATCTCTCGCAAATAGTATCATAGTAAATCTGCCACGATGCTGCAGCAGGGGTCAAGTGAGCTTATGAAACTCCATGATTCACTCAGTGGTTGCATCACTTTGTCAAAGACGCGTGTAATTATCTGCACAGCCTAATAGCCGAACCTTCTTCCGAATGCATCTTGTAACCGAGCCACAATGTCACACATTTCGCAGCTGTGTTCTGCAAATGTTTGGAGGAAGAGAAAAAAAAAAGAAAAGAAGTGACAGACACAACCTCACCAGCCCGAGAAAGTGTAGCTGCATAGAAATGAGAGTGAGCGAGCTGTGGGTGCGATTTCAGATTGGGAATGAAAATGTTGCCCCATTAGGGCATAGTTGTTTGTCTAATAATATCCCCTCATTCCTGTGAATCAGAATCAGACAGAAATACTCGTTTTGGATGCTGGGTGCCATGAATAAATGATTTCCTCCTCGTTTTACTGCACACAGGAGGAGGAGGAGGAGGAGGAAGGGGGATGGGGGGGTTGATGGAGATGAGGTGGCTGATTGACAGCAATGTGTAATGCTCAGTGAGGAGAGTTTGTTTGAATGAGTATGCAGATGCACGCCACTCAGCAGACTGTAAGCTCCTCTTTCTAAGATCTCAGACAGCTTTGCCTCAACTCAATCTGCTGCATCTTCACTTTGAAGCCACAGGTACGTTTTAATTTGATCCATAATATACTGTGTGCTGTTGTTGCTCTAAAATAAGATGCTGTTATTACACATGCCCTCATTAGTGGCACATGATCCATGAAGCGACACACTGCACAAACCATTCGGAGTAGAACTAAGCACCCCAGGGGATGGGGAGAGGTTACATGGTGCTACATTCAGGAAGCTAAATATATCTAGGATGACAAAGTGAGGTGATGCTGATCTTTATTGTATTTACAGTAAGCTGCAGCCCACCAGGAGGCTGCTGGCACCACAGGATTCAAATGAGAGCGCAGGCCAGTCAGCAAATAAACAAAAGAAGTTGAAATGGCTTGCTGGGAATAAACAGTTGAAAAGTGTAAATGTAAAAATAGTTGGTGACAGTGAAGCTGAAACAGGTGGAATAAGCTGAATTATAGATGAACAGTTGAAATGAGTCGAGTATTTACAGGAGGCGTTTGAAACAAATGACCTAAATATTCATACACTCTGTCGTTGTGATACTTATAAATGGAATTAAAGTAAAAACAAATGTATCCCCTTTTCAGCTAATGACCCCTGGAGCACCCCCAAGGACCCCTGGGGGTCCCCGAACCCCACTTTGTGAACCAGAATGTAGGCTTAGGTTATACACTGCCCGTCCAAAAAAAAAAGTCACCACTTGGATTTAACTAAGATAATAGGTGAGAGCCTCCCATTGGATAATTACTGCATGGATGATAATGGTTCAGCTGGCAACAACTTATTTTACCCTGACTGAAATATTGGCATGCATACGGCAAATAAAACATTTAAGGAGATAACAGAGACAACTAAATTGAGTTAAGAACTGGCCAACGCATTATTAAAAACTGTAAGGATAGTGGGGAAGCATCGTCTTCAAGGAAGAAATATGGTCCAATGGTCCAGACCTTAACCCCATTGAGAATCTTTGAAAAATTAATGAAACTGGACGGAAATAAATGTTGTGACATTGCAGAAGCTTATTGAAACGATGACACAGCAAATGCATGCCGTAATCAAAGATAAAGGCTATTATTTTACCCATGTTATATGCCTTTTAGATTATTTATTTATTACTTTATTATTATTTTATTTGTTTTTATATGTAATGTTATGTCTTATGTAAGATGTTGTGTCTTTATTTCTGATGCTTTTATTTATTACCCTGTACTTTGGTGTTGCTCAACAAATAAAGTTGGATTGGATTGGATAAAGGCGGCCCAACAAAATGTTAGAGTGTGTGACTCTTTTTTTGGACAGGCAGTGTATATGTACAAAAGAAACAGGTAATGTACAAACAATGTTTACAACTGAATTTTACATGAGGTGTAAACAAAACCCAGTTAATAATCAGTTGATATTTGACACACGGTGAGAGAGTTGTTGATGATAAAGAGCCACACATACACACACACACACATACACACATACATCCACTCTTCGTCTGGGCTGTGATGAGGTATCGGACAGAAAAAAAGACTCCACACACTCAAGTGAAATGAAGTGTCTGTCATGACGAAAAATAGGACTCAAATTTGTAACGTCAACACACAGTCTCACATTCAATCTGCAAACGCGAGACGATGATGAGTTTGGGGAAGAGGTGAGGCTCGAGATGAAAAGAATTTCATAAATACAATTAACTGGAGCGGCCAACTTCCCTCTCTTTTCTCCGAGCGCTGCTTGTCACAGGTTAAACGGATGATTGCACTTTCGTGGCAAAATATTAATAGAGTGAAAATAAGTCAGTGGTTCAGAGAATTGTAGTCTTGTCGTCTCTTAGAAAAATATTATTACACACTCACACATGCGAGGAGAACACTCGAGGGCACAGACTGTTCAACATGTGTAGGGTCTGTTTACATCACACGTGTGGATGAATCAGATGTTCTGGGTCTGTGTGACACAAGTGGAGGCTTTTCATTTTGTTTAGGCGACTTGTCGACGTTTTCCAGTTCTGCTTCTTTTAGTCTTTTAAGCATCTACGCAAATATTGATCTCAGAGAGAGCAAAGGAATTATTTTCACACTGTCTAACTCTTACTTAGACCAACACAAGGCTTTTCCCTTCAAACATGAAGCAGTTCCTTCTGCAATCAATAAAACACATTAAACAATCTGCACGGTGTTTTACTTTTTAAGTGCATATTGGCAGGAGATTAAATATAAAAGTAATAATAAATTTCCTATTATAATTAATGGCTGCAGTTTGTAAGTAAACATGTTGCAATTTGTCTCGGAGGTGGATTCAGTGGATGTGATCTGGGTGTGAGAGAGAACAGGCTCCAGTGAAGGAGGCAGATTTGGAGCATAAAAAAAAAGCAAATAATTTAAACATTTTACATCAGTGAGTGACAACATCCCTAGAGCGTTTATCAAAGTTTACACAAATCCAATAACTTCATCTCCTAAAGAAGCCACTAGAGCAGAAATGAGAAGCGGGCTTTTCTTCCCCCCCTCATCCGCGTGTTATTTCCACGCTTCTCTCGGCTCACAATGAAGGGCTTGGAGCCAAATCAGCGGGGAAAGGCTGATGGGGTGAAAAACGCCGTGCTTATCTATGTAGGAGAGTGGAACGGTTGCGGATGTGACTTTGTTATCATGCAGCTCACTGAAAGAGAGCAGGCGAAAAGTAGAGGAAGAGGAGGGAGAGAGATCCACGCTCCAATGTCAGGTTAATTGCAGGAATAGATTTTTTTGGCAGGTAGGATGTTCCCTAAAGGAAATAAACGACTTGTATTATCCCCCATTAGTAAAATATCCAGCTCCATCTTTCATTATTTACATAAAAATAAACAGCGAGGCAATCCAATCCTCCAGACTGGGCATCAATCACATGGCTGTACTTCAATAAACAAACGCATCACTGCAGCGGCTGTGAGCATACGCTCAGAGGAGCTCATCAAAAAAAAAAAAAATCCCACACCACATTTGATTCATGTCAACATTTTTTAAAAGTGTCTCATTGGATGTGTTCAGTCAGTATCGATTAACACAGAGCGGCTGATCAATCAGAGGCTAAAAAGCGCTCCACAGGTTTTGCTGTTCATCATTCCAGCGGTGGTCGCCTCGCTGTCTCAGGAAAAACAATCGCTAATAAAGATCAAAGTGGCTCCATCATGCTCTCCAAATTGGAAACAACAGACTTGAGAAACAGTGTGAGTGGAGTCTGTTTGCCGACTGAGTTTGTGGTGACGACTGAGCAGCTTCAGACTGGAGCTCAGATCCAGCAGCACATCAAACCCCCCCCACCACCAAAAAATAATAAACCACCACAGAGTCAGTCACTCATCTCTCAAGTGTTCTTTATTAACCCGCGAGGAGGGGGTCTGTAAAACCAGTTACACCAGTGAGTCTCTGTCACTCTGGCTTCATCAAAAATCTGTGTTGCAAATACACCGATTGAAATCTCGTGTTAACGTACGGACGGTATGACGCCTAACAATTACAGTAAGGCCACATCACTATTTGCACGACGACAGTTACAGTACAAACTGTGTGTGTGTTTGTGTTTGTGAGAAGGCTCGTCATAAATCTACAAATAGTGAGGAGGACGAAAAGCTTAAGACAATAATTTACAAAATAGAGCAACGTAAAGCAGTCACCTTTAAAATACCATCAAATGTCCCTTTAAACCCAAAAGGCTCAAGTCTGCCCAATATCAGGAATTATAATATTACAAAGTACTCAAATCTTACAGCAATGACTCTGTACAATCACATGTTTCTGTCAGTCACCACATTACTCAAACATCTTCAACCCACATTTTGTCTCTTCAAATTTATGATCAAATACTGACAGTAACGTTACAGCTAAATGTGTTTTTAACGTATTCTGAGGCTGTGAATGATTCATTATTATATCGTGTTTTGTTAATATTAAGAATCTGTGATGGAATCTCAAAGTTTTAATTATTTTCCAACAGAGAGAGAGAGAAAAAAAACACATTTCAAATACCTAAGTGTTTATATTGGAATAATAATAGTGAGAAAACCGTTTGGGGGTTTTAAGGAAACCACAGAAACTGAACCAACAAGCAGTGTTGAGTGGATTTTACCCACAGTGCCACGTTGTGAGTGTGTTGTGCGGCCAGATTCAGTGGCCCCAGGGACAACCGCAGGGGTCTCCACAGGCCCTCCTCCTGTCCCAGAGGACGTGCAGCTCCTCGGCCGTGTGCTGCGGGGACGACAGCATGTCCAGGTAACACTCCTTCTCACACAGCCAGCCGGGGTCCTGGCGGCGGGACATGCACATCTGGTTGTTAGTCATACACTGGTTCAGGTCTGAGCTGGGTTAAACTGTCAACATGCACCTCTGAGACTGAACTCCTCACACCACATTAAACCAGTGAACAAAACCATCCCATGACACTCTGTTTACAGGTTTTACGCGTCACATGTTCACACAACATGTGACGGTTGCAGCCTGCTATACAATTTTGTGCAAAGCGTAAAAAGCACAATAGTTACTTGTTCAGACAGTGAAATGGTGAATTACTAAGAGGAAGAAAATGACAGTCATCTCAATTTTCAGTCCTGCTCGTAAACATCTGTCTGATAGAAATCGACAGTCAGATTTGGGAGGGATGGGAGGAAGATGTTCATCATTTCACTTCAGGTTTTATTTTATGGTGTATATTTTCATTTTGGGAGGGTGTTGCTAAATAATGAAGCTCTCTCAGTATTGAATGACTGCCAAGAGACAAAGTTAAAAATAATCCACCATGTGCATTTTTTGTGTGTGTTTATTGTTCAGTCCCATTGTTCAGCTGCTCATCTGTCCTATTCATCTGAATGTAATGGTTCTATTCCTGACAGTGTCTTTAATAAAAAACGTACTTCACACTTGTTTTACCTGATATTTCTGTGGTCCTACTGCTGCCATCCATATCCCCATGCTCACATCTTCTCCCTGTTAACGAGACAGAGCGCTCACATTACACTCGTGATCATCGGCCCATTATTTCCCCCACAGTTAGCTCGGCGCTCGGTTACTCCACCTGGTAGGCTTTCAGCTTCTCTGCATTGCTGGCGAGCCACTGGACCAGGTCACGAGAGACCACGTAGCCTGAGCCGCAGGCAAATGCAGGGTAGGCAGGACTAGCGTACTCCAGCTCCTGCCACTTCCCGATGCGATCCACTGCCCAACTCTGCCTGAAACTAGGTCAGGACAGCAGTTATATTATCATCACATCCTGTCTCCCTTTCACCTCACATTTCATGCTTTCCACTGTGCAGAACATTCCAGTTTTTTTCATCCACAGTCCAGCTGACAGTGCAGTACAAGTGGGGTAAAAACACACTAAAAACAAAAATAAAAACATACATTGTCAACAGGATCAGACACCAAACAGTACTTACTTCCCCCACCAGAAATTGCTGCGCTTGAGACCCTTGTGGTCAATCTTCATTAATACAGAGTCCACATCGATATAACAATCATCATCCGTCTTCAGCAGCAGATTAAAGTCAGCGTTTCCCACAGACCTGCCAAAGAGGGAATTTGCAACCTTAATTAAAGCCGACCTCTGATTTTTTTTTTTTTTCCAGCCATATCTCAGAGTGGATTTATTTTCAAATACCACCGAGAGTGATCAGCAGGAGGTTTTGCAACTAAATAAAACATTTGCCAAGTCAAAGATTAACACCACTGCGTATATTTTGCTACCTGATGACTCACAACTGTAGCCCCCCCCCCCCCCCAACTGGGTGATTGCAATAGTGATTCTAACAACGAGACGTTGTGAGGCGGCGACACACTTTCATTTCAGGGTGCTGATTTCCTCAGAGGGGCCCAGGCAATTTGCAGACAGAGAATCGAGTCATTAGCACTTGGGCGTACCATTTATAGAACTGAAGCAGTTTGGAAGGTACGTTCCTGTAGGTGTCTACCACGTCGACGAACACCATGTCGCCGTGCCTCAGGCTCTCGCGCTGCAAAGCGGCGTCCTCCCGCCTCAGCCTGGAGGCATGGAGCTCCATCCTGGCTGGGCGGCCCCGCAGGAGCCCCGACAGACCGTCTCCATCTGACACACAGGTGGCAGGGGTGGGGGTGGGCAGCAGGGAGGTGCATGGTGGGGGGTAATAACAAAGAAAAACTCAATAAATAGGGGTAAAATGGTGAAAGTCTTTCAGTTCATTGTGAGATTTGAAGGGAGAAAAAAAGTCACATTAACTTTTCATTCACCCAACTTATGAATAAATTATAGCACTTTTGAGGAATAATACCTGAAATCAGCAGCTGGCGAGACAGTGTGATGAAATTCTGAGTTTACAGAACGGATCATTAGTTCTGTTTTCAGAGGCGTATTTCGTTTTCTTTTCACGAAAATGGCTATAAATCCATTCTCAGATAAAGTCAAATGCAAACACATGCAGGAGGTAAAATCAATAATGTAACACAACAGGGTGGAGAGGGGGAAGAACCGTCTTATTTCCCATTTGACATGCAAGCATGAGCCCTACGGCAAAAAAAGCGAAATTAATCTCACAACCTGCCACACATAACAATATATTTTGGAGTGTTTACATAAGGACTCTTTTACAACAGCCTCATCAAACTGTTGCTGAACCAACCGTAGATAGTGAAGGTGAAGCCTCCAGCCAAACCGGGGAACCCGAGAGCACTTCTATGAGGCAATGTGCCCTCTGCAATCTGCAATGCCAAGAATATGTCACATCAATGAATTCACCTCCTGAACTTTACCTCATTTCAAAACCTGAATGTGCGTTATGTGTCTATTTTTGACACTCCCATGTGAACACGTACAGAGGAGATCTTGAGGACACCTCCTCCATCGTTGAGCTGCACAGATGAGTTGACTGTTGTTAATCCAGAGGAGTCCTGACTCTCCCAAACCAGTGTCCCCTCAAAACCCTGGATGAAAGACAAAACATTTAATTTGTTGCACATGTAACATGGTGTAATTCTGCATTAACATCTACATTAAAGGGATAGTTCAACATTTTGGCAAATTGGCCCATTGCCATAATCCCTATAATTTTGGGAGTAGGTTCGTTACCTTTAATTGTCGGTGCAAGCTATTTTTAGAACGGCGGAGCAGAGCCGCAAGCTGCTCAGAACTACGCTAAGGAGGCTCATGGGATTTCTTGGTTTCCCTCATCAAACTCATCAAATACACAAAACAACAACTCCAAAACGCTCTCGTGGACAAGTTGAGACCTGCACAATCACCACGCTATGAGATAATAACGGAACATTAGCAGACGGAGTTGTGTTCGAAGCAAATGACCTCTGCTTGCCGAAAAACTGACCCCAACGGTGACGAGCATCAGCGGTTTTGCATAAATGTACCTCGAAAACAACTCTGTTCCGTTATTATCTCATAGCGTGTTGAATGTGCAGGTCACAACTTGTTGAACTATCACTTTAACATTAGGTCCTTGGGTTGGTTTGAACAACCTTTAAAAATTTAAGATTATATTTATACTTGAAATCACATTTAGTTTTTCATTCCTGTTGAGAAATTATTAATTTCCAAGGACACTCCCTGAAAGACTTGTGCATAATAAAATGCATTAATATCATAATAAAATGCATTAATATGATGATAATGAAAAAGAATTTACAACTTGTTGGCTGCCTTGACTTTGGAGGGGAGGATGTCAGTTGAGTTACACTGACTCTCACTGACCTCAGTGTCTCTACAGTCCTGTTTTACGACCCGAGTTCATGTGAGAACTGACCTTAGGCAAGATGAACTGCTCCACAGGTTTGTACCACACCCCGTTCACCATGGTCCCGGTGCTGATGCCACTGAAGCGAGCAGTAACCACAGCCTCCTGTAACGAAGGTTTCCACACATAAAGAATTCACTTTACTTTTCAAACACTTGTGTAGATTTATTTTTACCCAACCCACAGACTGAAATCTCAGTGGCAGTAATCCAACAGGGATTTCAGTGTGTGTGAAACTGAGGCAGTAAACAGTCGCAGCACCCGGCTACATATCCCCCAGGCTGTGCATCAGACAACCAGCATTACAGGATCTATCACGCTGAGAGGGTCGAGGCCCCGTTACCTCCTGGTCCAGTTGGAGGAGCTTCACCGTTACGTTGCTCTGCAGCTCGGGCCTGCTCCCGCTGGGAAACACCCCCAGCCTGGTGATGACCACCGGATGGAGGACCTTGAAATCCAGAGCGATGGCCGACACATCGGATGGGGTGAGCACCGAGGGGTCAGACGCCGTCACGATCTCTATCTCCGCATCCTGCCCTGTCACTGGGACGAACAGAGGGCAGAGCGTTACCGCACTGACACACAGGTGAGATTTATTACAGTCTCGACATGCTGACCGCCTCTGTGAAGTGATGAGGAACAGGTGATTCAGAGACAGAGAGAGAGGGGGAGCAGCTCCGGAGAGGAAGACAGACAGACTCTGGGAAAAGCTTCACCATCAGCAGTTTGAGGGGGCTGGTTCCTGGGACCGCTGTCTTCAAAGTGAGCCTCCGCTCGTCGTCAGTGTGGTTTCTTAATTACAAAAGAGCAGTTTATTACCCTGGAGATCAATGAAAAGATCAAGGCTGTTAAAGGGAGGCAGACTTTTTACTTTATATACGTTCTACACAAGTTCTGCTGCCTGCTCTAGAATAAAAGACAATTAGGGGGCAAGGAATCGCAGACAAAGAGAGAGCGGCTGTTTATCAAAGCACACGTCTCTCACTCTGACGGGGAAGAATCGAGCTGCAGGATTTTACCAGTGCATGAGGATATGTTTAATATTGCTATGCTGACTAAATATAAATGCTTAGTTTGTGCCAACTTGTCAAAACAAACAACAACAGTGCTTCTCCTGGCACTGGCCAGTGGGAGCTTGCCAGTTTATTCATTGGGAAAATGAATAAAACTTGGCATAAATCATTTATTATCAATAGCAAATGTCATGTTGTTCAACATTTTGGTGATATTTTTCCAAATTAATCAACAGTAATCTATAGTGTGCTGCATTGTTTATATTATAGCTTGATTTCTGAAATAATTGGGCAAACAAATGTCAAGAAATATTGAAAAATGCCAATCACATCGTCCCAATTCCAAAAAAGACTTCTTAAATTTTCAGTCCAAAAGGAGGACTAAATGAGCAGCAAATATTCACATTTAACATGCTGCACCCAGTGATTTTATTAGCATTTTTGCAACAAAAAAAGGACATGGAAGATTAATTGTTTATCAAAGTCTCAGCACGAGTTGAACACGTCAGTCAAACCAAAAAAAAATTCATCCCTCGCATCTCATCATCTCTGCATATCATGAAGAATTAGACTCTTTTTCTTCACTGCACCTTGTGTTGGAAGAAGGATTAGTAAAATAAAGTCTGAGATACTAATTAGTATTCACCTTATTGTGGTCCCCAAGTAAAATCCCTGCGATGAAAGCAGCGCAAACAAACAAACACATTTCAGAAACAATTAATTGTCCACTTAGTGCATGCTTTGACTTGCATCCTGAGTCAGGTACTCAACCGTGTTTTTAAAAGCAGCCATTGTCTCTTTTCTCTTCCACTCACGCCGAGCATCTCGCACCACAGCTTCCTCCACCCGCCGCGGATTCTGAAGCAAATCACGTCAACACTTACATCCATTAACACGCTGGAGAGCAGAGAATGGGCTGGACAAATAAAACATTGCCGTGACCCCAACGCCCGTTGCCTATTCTGATGAGCAGTAATTATGTTTTCATGGAGGCAACAAACGCTGAACCAACCAGAGCAAAGTAGTGAAACGAGCTGAATTGGACCGTCTCTGTGAAGGTGAGAGAGAGAGACGTGGACAATTTGCTGCAGACATTCAGCCAGTCCGTTCAATTATTTCATACAGTGTGTTTCAGTGCTTCATATAGCTTTACTTTTCAAGTGTTAGTGCGCAGCTCTGGTTACAGCTGCAACAGCTGCATTGACTGTGAGACATTTCTGCTTCGGCCTTGGGTGTGGAAAGGAAAAGAACGGTTGTCCTTGAGCCGTGGGTGAACACGGATAAAGGATTTTCTTTTTTTCACTTCTTTTCTGAAGGTGCATTCTTTTAATTCTTTCAGCTCGTCTACCGCTATTCTCCTCTGTTCTCGCCTCAGCCGCCATTAACAGCTGCACATGCCAGCAACAGAACATCTCTCCATATGCCATGTGCTCAGTTACCTGGCTCGGTGAAGTTCAGGATGGAGCAGGAGTACGGGTCCTCTCTGTCCTCCTCTGGGATGGGACACCCATGTTTGCCCACGATAAACTTCACCCCCACTCTGCAAAAAAAAAAAAAAAAAAAAAGAACACCACTGAGTTGCGTTCATCTTTTTTTTATTTTCTTTGTGCATTATTAGGCAACAAGATTTCAAAAGCTTGTCCATCTATCCAACACCCCCGTTGCCATGGTTACTGAGGGTTGCTTAAAGGCCATCACACCTTATCTGTGCTTAGATAGCTGAATGAGAAGGAGATGGACAAAAAAAAGGAGGAATGGCAGAGAGAACAGTAGTGGCCTCTGGTCAGGTGAAGATAAAAGGGTTGATGGGGAGGTCAGTTATTAGCTGAGAGCTGCAGGTTTTACCTCCACTACATGAGTGTGATCAGGGAGGGAGGGAGAGAGAGAGAGAGAGAGAAGAGGAGGAGGAGGAACAGGTGGTGAAGTTAGACATCCACCCAGTACAGACCTGTGCTGGAAGTGGGGGTGGTCTCGGAGGTAGCCCAGCCAGGTCTCCCTTATCGCTTGTCGCAGTTCATAATGGTGTCTCGCTGACAGCACTCCCACCAAAACTTCATAGAAAGGTAATGCTTCATCTGCATGGAAAAACATGAAGCATGCTGATTTTCTATTCTTTTCTTTCTTTCTTATTAATCTTGATTGACAACAGCAAGAAGTCAACAGTGATGAAATAAAATGTAAGCATGTGGTAAAATATGACCTACAGGTAGTGACAATGACAAGGCAACAAGCAGAGATATAAAGAATGATATTCACACTTTGAGGCAATGCCTGATTTATGATTCTCGTCCCTGATCCTGACGGCTGCTTCCTCTGCTACTTACTTTGCGCTTATACTTTCTCTGGTAGGCTGCTATTGCACCTCATGGAAATTAATGTCCTCATGCATCAAAAAGGTGGTTCAACTATAATCCTGTGTTAAAACAAGCGGCTCCAGCCTCCAGTGCAGCCCTGATAATAAGTGATAATCCGTGTGAAGGCAGCAGCAGCAGTAGTTGCCCTGTAATGAGGCGGAGATGCTCGGCTCGCTCTGTTTCCAGACGTGTGACTATCCCAGCTACGCCCAGCACTAGTCAACTGTTAGACGCACATTATTTCACACTAAAACACAACATACACGTAGGCTACATACATAAACATACCGTAAACACACACACACACACTCTGCGGGCGCCGACACACGGTCAAACGAACAAGCGTGAACTACCTGTTCCCACACAAACTACCAGCCGCCAAACACACACTACTCCGGGGCGGCGGAGGTAAAGTTAACCCCGCCGCTCCGCTGTGGGGGAAAAAAGTTGCGGAGGTTTGAGAAGCTGAACCCCCCGTGTGTTGGTGTTGGGGCTGGAAGAAGAAGAAGGAAAAAAGTACCCGAGTGTGTGTTGTTGTCCAGCGGGGTGGAGGAGGGTCGTTGTGCCAACCACAAGTGCACCAGGACGGCAACAGCACAGGGCAGCAGAATGAGCGCTAGCCTCCGCATGGACGGAGCCCTTCACTTCGGCCGGAGCAGCTTCAGCGGTGGCGGCGCGGAGCCTCTTCCTGAGCCGTGTGAGCCGCTCCGTGTGTGCGCTTCATTTCAGCTCCGCAGCTCTCCGCCGGGCTCTCAGCACTGCCTCATGTCTGCCTCCGCTGCTCGGAGAGCTGGGCCAATGGGAGCGCAGGATGGCCGTCGCTGTGCACTCTGGGAAATGAAGTTCATTACTCCACAGCCAAACAAACACAGTTAGAGCCTAAATAACAGTATGTGGCTGTCTTGTACTATGGCAGGTAGATCTGCAGAAGTAAAAAAATAAAAAAAAAATAAAAAAAATTTGGATAATAGCTACCACTATTTATATAATAATAACAATATCATTATTTTACATGTAGGCTAACACTTATATTGACAAAGTGTTGCACAGAAATCGTCATTACTGATTCATTAATCTAATTTTACCTATACCGTTGTTTCACAGTGGGTGTAGACAATACACTTCAGCATTTACTATGTCTGCATGTAAAATAAAGCAGCCAGATGTAGTTATAATCTCTATCCAATTCACATTAAAGTGAAAAGAACGGTATGGTAAGCAGAAAAAAATGGCTCCCTCTGTGTTTCTATAAGTAAATGGAAACACTAAAACACTGATAAAAGCTGAAAACAGTTCAGCCGTGGTGGATCATTGTGTTTATCACATAAAGAAGTGTCTCTTCGCTTGTTTTTCTGCAAACCATTACAAATTTCTAGTGAAGCGAGAAAAACCATCTAAGCAGACAGAGTAGAAAATTAACATATGGATCACTCTAAAACCGAGGTGACATGTTTTGGTTTAGGATTAGGACATATTAAACCCGTTACTCTGTGCTGCTCATGAAGTATTTAAAGAGAATCTATTGTGCATGGAGAGGGATGTTTGACGACAATTTCTTCTGACTCTGAGAGCACCGGTGTTTCTCCCAGAGAGGAAGGGAGGGCCACACCACCAGCGGCGCCTGCTGCCATGCTTGTAAACATTTCATTTGTATTGATTTTAATGGAGTTCCAGTGTTGCATAAATGTTATTTTAGAGACCTTTCCACCCATACTGGGGAAAAATAATAATGTAATGGAAAACACTGGCGTGCAACTCACTGTTGTGAGTAAAAATCATTGAGAATTCACTGCAAAACAGCCTGCTGTGACTGTAGATAAAGAATCTTATCAAAAATTAGTTTTCTCGTGTGTTTTGAGTTGACTTTGGGGGCTCACTGCTCAATTTGGCAAATTGCTCCAGCCCAGATTCTTGGTATTAGATAACCTACTGCCCTAGGGATAATTACTTTCCTGTGCATTATATAATTCTTTTTGGAGTCATATTCATAGATATACTCATTACAATGATTTAGTTCTCTCTTTGCAACACATTATTCATTTGAAAGGAAAAGGCTATTCATAGCATGGGCAGGGTTTCTTGAAGCACAATGCTACATCCTGCTCCGCTGCGGACAGACGACCTTCATCTCTCCCAGTTTGTTGTTTATGTGTCTAACTCATCTTTAACTTTTCATTTTTACGTTGAAATCAATGACTTATTATTTATGCTATTTCAAGACTGTGTATGCAATTATTTTCAGTTTTCTCTTCTTGCTTCACAGTCTTCAAAACACTCAGCACTCAGTGCACTTCTCTTTCTATATAGATTTCTTTTTTATCCACTCCGGTCCCAGCTGAGAACCATGTGCATACCAAATAATTTTGAGACCTACTTCTTGAATTTTCTAATTTTAGTTTTTGGTACATAAAACTCGTATTTCACTCCATAAATTCTGCCTCCATAAAAAACTTGTTTTATCTGAGCTGAGGGTCTCAGGTGACATTGTGCTGTGTGTGGCACTGCTTGTAAAGCCTGCTGGAGTATAGATTTGTGATCATGGGGTTATTTAATACTGTAAATAAATTTGACATACCATCCTTTAAAAGAGCGAGCGTTACAACAACAATAAGCCGACATTTGAAGTTAGGAAAATAAACATCTTTAGATATTATCATGTTAAACACTCAAAAACTCAGCTAATCTGCCTCATCAGGGCTGAAGGGGTGTGGACAGATCTGACTTTATTCAAAGTGACCTAACAACCCATTTACGTTGACCACATCCTGATGAAAATGTTCCTAGATCCCGACAGAAGTTTGTAACATCACTTTGTTCCAAGGAAGCTCCACCCATTTCATACCACTGAGAGGAGCTCAGTAGAAAAAGAAAAGCAGAAAAACAAAATAAGTAAAAAAATAAATAAAAAAAAACTGTTATGCTGGAGTCAATCATTCATAGTAAGAAGCTGAATTTTTCACTTGAACTTGAAATAAATGTAGATAAATAAATAATCTACACAACAACGGTGCTGAGGCTTTGAATAATCCACCTCTGTTACTCTGCCTGTTCTTAATCACACCCTGCTGCTGTGGATTGGCTGCAATCAGTAACCAGCACCTGACTCGCCTTATCAATGCCATTCATCAGCACTCTCTGTACTATTTTGTGCAATCTGTTCAGTTTTTCATAACTTCAATGTGACCCATGATAACAAATCACCAGCTCAATCTCCTTGTGTGACTTATTTGACCAAAAAAAAAAAAAAAAGCAATTTTGACACTGATATCATCGGCAGAGCTTTAAGTTTTGTGAAATAGTGTCTGAGAAAAAAAGAACACTCTCAGGCAAAGTTGGTAGGAAGTGGTAATTTCAGTCTTCTCCCAGGTGAGGCTGTAAATTCATGCACGGATGAACACATGAAATAGCAACGACAGATCATTTGAATCTTGATGTTAGCAATTCATACCGTGAATTATTATTTTTGCAATATTATTCATGCGACCTGCAGCGTTGATGCATGAATTGCTTTTTTTCTTTCTTTCTTTCTTCAATCTGCACTGTGGAAGGCCAACTGGCTGAGGGTGAATTGAATCATAATCCTTAAGAAGAATAAAAAATAAAAAATAAAAAAAAAGATGCCACGGCACAGGAACAGTGCATCCAGATGGCCTGTGGTTCAGCTCAGCCACAGGGGGTCTCCACTACACACCAGAATATCATGTTCCTCTGTGAGACCCACAACGATTTGCAGTGGCTTTTTGTGTTATCAGTGTGATCGGGCGGACTGCATCTCAAAACATCAGGGAGAGACACGGAGCAGAAAGAGTGAAGACACGGCACATCTGGGTTGCCCTTTTCCTTTAATTCATTTGATCCATCAAAGGTTTTACAAAGCCTGCTATTTAAATGCTTTTTTCCCCCCAAAACAATAATACCATTCATGTATACAGCTGCACATTGTCAACATATCCGGACTCCAATGAGATTATCATGTGCAGAGTAGCACCCAGAAAGTCAATGAAGAGGCATTATTTCATCTTATAATAGTTCTCTCTGTTATAGATAGAAATAAATCCATGCAATATTCATCTCTAGCCGTTATATTTCTTGTTTCAGATTTGGCACCGTCCTTAAGATGAGGTCAGTGAGAGAGCGCCCTGAGATCAGTCTCAGGTTTTCAGATATGATAACAATAATGATCCTGAAAACAATTTGAGTCCAATACTTTGTGTTTGTACCAGTCTAGCATCAGTGTTCGATTCCTAATTCAATGGCTATTCAAGTACCAAGAGGAAATTTCTTTTAGATTTTACAGAAATGATGCTGCAAAAAAGCCTGAACCATCGAAGGGATCATATTATGTAAACCGACCCTTATTATATTTCTAAAAAATACTCAGATAGTATCAATAATTGCATGATTTATAAATGTCTTTTTTTTCCTAAGTATCATACAAGCTTAGTAGCACTACACGTCATGTAGCTGTCAGTGCTATGCAACAAATATTCAATAATACTACTGATAATAACAATATTAATAACGATCATAACAATTCATCGTAAAAATTAGCAAATGCTATTCAACTACCATGTAAAGGAAAGGTTTTCGACAGTGTGCTTTTTCTTCCAAAACCAAACAGAACAGAAAAAAAAGGCTGTGGGACCACAGTGTGAGGATCACACTGCGCTCACAGAAATTGGCACTGTAACATACTGTACACTCTAAAAGACTGACGGCCCCTCGGAAACAGAGGAGGCCGTCAAAAAGGAGCAGAGAAACATGCAGGCCTCTGGTCTGGCATTAATGTCAAAGGCCGTGCCATTCACTCGAGGACAGGCAAAAAGAATCAGGCTCAGGAAACATGCCCAGCAAACAAATGAGACCCGTTAAGGAAATAACAGGGAACGATCCCCTGCAGCTCGTGAAAATATCCCAGTCGTGGAGCCGCAGGATTAAATGATAGTGTGTCTGATTTGAAGTGGATGAAGTATATGAGGAGTAAATCAAACAGGGCAGTAAAGGTAGAATGCATCAGAGCAGGCATGAGAAGGAGGCCGCGGATTCATAAATAATTTTTGACTTAAGGGTTGTTTGCACGGTGATAACCCTGAAGAACTCATCTCGCCGTTGAAACATTAGCTCTGCACCTTTCAATAAACAGAGTCTATTTATTTATTCACAGCAGAACTGATGTGCAGCCTCCTGCCTCTTATTACAGACAAAAAAAATCACTATGTAAGATAAAGTTTGTGTTTTGTGGGCTCTAATCTGAATCGGACTGTGCTGCCGCTGCAGCAGGTCAACTGTTAGTGACTCTGCAGGCAAATTGAAACAGAAACCACTAGTGAAGGAATTGTCAGATTTCAATGGTGCTTTCAGTAAGTGTTGCTACAAATAGTCAAACCTGTGCACTGAAAGCACATCAAATTATGTTCAAGATAATACGAAGATGAATGTTTTTCACTCGGTTTTAAAAAATGGTGGTATAGACACTGGGCAAATTTCTGTTTCCTGAGGCATGTTAAGATCTAGCACAATAAAAGAAAAAAAGAAAGAAAGAAAAACATCTCTCATCTCATTAAGCACTGAGCAAGGCTGTTCTCTAATAACAAAGCAATAACAAACCTATTTAACAAGACATGATACGCTCACTGGGTTGCCAGTTTGGTGGCTGACTCCCCCAAAACCCTCAGCCACCAGGACAGAGCTGACCAACAACAGAGTGTCCTCCTGGCAAAACTCAACTCAACGCCTACGGCCAGTAGCTTCAGGTGTGGTGAAGACAGAGAAGCCAGGCAACGCCATGCCTGCACCTGTACAGCTCTACCAGCAGCTCATCAGAGGATGGTGCAGAAGAACTTCTTCTCCCGGAAAGGGTTCTCGGAGGCGGGGACGGGCACGATGAGCGGGTCCTCGCGTATGTGGGCGTCGCAGTACGCCATCAGGTCTGCAGCTGCTTTGGAGACCTGAAATGTTGAGGACAAGGAGAGGGACACGCACGTATGTGATCAGATGTTCTCTCTTACCATCACGTTTCCTTTGGCAGAATCGTCTTTAAAAAAAAAAAAAAAAAGATGCTTGGGATGTTTATGGAGCCAAATTAAAAATGAGCTGCCCTCTTTTTTCAGCGCGCCATGCTTCATTTACAACATTTTACAGCTGTCTTGCCTCCTCAGGTGGTGTCTCAGCTTGTTTCTGTTTTTTCTACACACGGCCACAGGACTTAAAAAAGTTCAAAGGCAGACAGGGACTTTTTGTTGCTTCTCTCTTGCATCATTTTCTGTCATTTCGCCAGTGTCACTGTCAAATAAAGGCGTAAAATGATCACTTTAAAAAAGCAGCCTGCAAATGCAATGAAGAGAGAGATTTAAAGAAATTGTTGATTCAGATGGAGCCAATTTGGATTGCCAAAGTACTTTTTCTCTTGAACATTTCTTCATGATTTTGGAGTGAAACCTGTCGTTTATTTATTTATATATATATATATATATATATATATATATATATATATATATATATATATATATATATATATATATATATATATATATATATATATATATATATATATGTATATATATATATGTATATATATATGTATATATATATGTATATATATATATATATATATATATATATGTATATATATATATATGTATATGTATATATATATATATATATATATATATATATAAACATATATTAATTTGTGTTTTCCTTGATGATGGTTACCATCATTGCTGCCTGTATAAGAGAAGTGTATACGACAGACTTGACCCTGCTAAAGGTAGGACAGCCAAAACCATTTGGCGAGGTGAATAAAGCACAGTGTACCGGAGAGTTGTGTGACGTTTTCATTTTGATAGACTTCCACTGAAGCCCATAATGCACTGCAACTCGCTCTGTGTTCGTTCTGGAAGTTAAGTATTTTAAACCTGATGCGGATGAGACCTGTCCTGAATCTGGATGAACATTACGTGGCTCCTTTTTCTATAAAATTGCATATTGACAGAGTTTGCAATTTGCCAGTGCCTGTGGCGACCGTACTGATGCCTGTAACCGCAGCCTGAGGCAAGAGGAGGAGACAGCTTGTCAGGATGACTGACAGGTGTTAAAGGCGGGACCTTGACCAGTTGAGGAGGATGGGACTGACAACTCACTTCCTGCCTCTGGGCGAGAAGTTGCATATGTCATGAATGTAATTTTCAAAGTCAAACTGAGAGTGTGAATCCTACAGTAGAGTCAGACTGTATGTGAATGCAGGTTTCCACTCGGGATCTGAGTGGGAGGTAATGGGAGGGGAGGCTGCAAATGGAGAGCAGAGGAGCAGCTGCATCAGAGTGACGGTGAGGGCTCAGGGATCTGCGTGGAGGACAGAGCCATCTGATCTCCTGCCTGCCACTTCACCTCACCCACTGCCGCTCTCACAAGAGAGTACAATGCACTGAATCCATCCCGCAGCCTATCACTTTTAGCCTTAAAGAGGGATTATTACAGTATAATCACCGCAGCATAAAATTATCCCTTCTAAAGGGCTGCGGATCGATATCAGGGCTGATTTTAAAGGAACAACGGGGCTGGTTTTATGCTATATTTTTCTTGATGTCAATAAATCCCATTAAAAGACCAAGAACAACAATGAATTATTCAGTCTCTGAGACTTTCTGACTTCCCCACCCTGTGGCCCTCAGCTGTAAGCCCATTCATTCCCACAGAAGACATCTATATATCTATTACTGCAGCTTTCTGCACTTTCACCTTAAAAAACATCCATGGATTTCCTCAAACATCTGCACACTGTAGTTTTTAACATTACAAAAAAAGAGTGAACAGTGCGTTTGTTAGGGACTATTTTCACTCATGGATTAATACACAGAGGAATAAGCCGTATTGGGCTTTACAGTAGCTGGCTGCACATGTAATAGATCAATTCAATATTGGTTTGGTCTTCTCATGGGATTAGTTGATAGTAATAAAATTCAGAACATCACCAGCTTTATCCCTTAACATTTTAGACAACTTTCTATGCACATACAACATTTATACAATTTGTATAATTTGTATTTGTATTCCTTCAGGTTTATTCACTCATCTTTACATCAGTCACCTACGCAGGGAGCAGGATTCTCTGAAGAAGCCCCAAGACAAATATGTGATGATTACAAGAATAAAATATCTCAAATGATATTTCTAATCTCTGCCTTATCTGTGTGAGATACTGGACACTTTCACCTGTTCAGAGCGGATAGAAATGAATCAGTCTTACAGGGGAAAATGGCTCTGTTCAGAGTTCACGCCCACACTGAGGCCACCACCTGTGATGGTGGACCTGTGAGGTCCTGCTTCATTTTAAGGGGTCACGCAGAGCTGAGCGTTTGGGGAAACCTCACTGTTAAACACAGATGTTCCACCCTGAGTCATCCACTAGACACAACCAAGATTCAACACAAGTCTGTGTTAAGTTATAAGAAAAATCATTAAGTTCCCAAACAGAAAAAAAAATGACAGAGCGGTCTCATCACACGCGGGCTCCTCTCTGCATGAGGCTGTCGGCTTGTTGCTCTAACTACTGTAACCACCTTGTTCCAGCTAATACGTCTTTATTATTTTTGTCAGCCTCACACAACCTGTGCTGTGGCTCTGTTTGTGTTTTTGCAATTCCTCTGTGGCTAATAAAAGCTGATAAGTCACAGATTGCTTAATACACCTCACAATGAGATTAAAGGAAACAGAGGGGACATTTTCCATTTTCTTTTCTAAATCTGACAGGACCTGCTCTCACAACGTCACTGGCATCGTGACAACTCTGAACAAAACCGGAATGTGCGTTTTTTCACATTCCTTCAAACATGAGAGAGAGGAAATCAATAGAGCAACGCAATGTAAAATCATAGGAAATATACCCACACATGTATATCTGAGAGCATGTTATGTGACTTAAACTGAACACTTATTCTGATCTGACTCCATTTGATTAAGGTCAAAGTCAAAGGACAAGACGAGCGTCATATCAAAAGTTACTCAAAAGGGCCACATTCAGAGTAAATAGCTGATTATTTCAGCTGCATATAAAATAAATGTAATTATTTAATATAAAAAAAAAAATTTGTTAAACCAAACACAGCCTGCAAGTAGCACAGACAACGACCGAAGAGTTTCAGGACACATCAAGTGATAAAAACACTTGTCAATTAATTAATTAATAATGCCTGTATGTGCATTTCTTCTTCTTCAATGCTTTTAATTTCCAAAGTCACAAAGCATTCAACAATATTGTCTCGAATTGAAAACAAAGTCCAATGAAGCGTTCATGTGGGAAATACATAACCAGGAAGATGAAAAACAAGGAAACAAACAGGGACCAGGACTACTCTTCCTCCACTGGAAACACTAAAAAGCCTTTATTTTGAAGGCTAGTTTATGTAAAAACAACATGTTTCAACCAGTGTGGCCTTTATCAGGGTATCAGGCAGCAGCACTCACAGGGGCTCTAAATGAGGTCTAACTCAGAGCTGGGCGGAGCTCAGCCTGCACACACACTTCAGGTAAGTGCTCAGTTCTCTATTCAGAAAGTCAGTGGACGAGTGCAGAGAGCAAAACACATAAACATAATCTAACATAAAAACACTAAATCCATATTATTTTCAACTTTTCACCATTCAGTTTTTTTGGGTCCCATGGAAACACAACCACTGTTGCCTACGCTCCTTGCACTTGCGAGCTTCTGTATTTGGTTGTGTTGTGAGTACCTGGTGCACATGTCTTGTCAAATTCTTGAAGATTATTTTTTTTAGCATTTTCATGTGTTTGTACATTTTTTTGTTGGTTGTTTTTTTAAGTTGCACAGTTACACAAACAGATTTTTCTTGCAATGCAAATGGACAACTTCTTCTTGTAATCAAATGTAAATGCAGTAATTACATAATGATGCTAGTGTAGCCAGGGTTCCTGCAGAAAACGGGATCCCCACAGGACAAAGAGTGGTATTGCACGGTGTGTGTGTGTCATTAAGCCCAGACTGACTGTAATTACACTGCAGCCCCATGATGGAAGTAGAGTCCTTCTAATTAGCACAGATCACATTCCTTTGGCTGATTGAGCAATTAATGAGAGAGTGGTGATCCCTCAATCAGCAGCACAGAGACCACTCCTGTCACCGATACACTCGCTCCCTCATCAGATCCCTTAATTAAATTTAAAAGATCGTCAGACGCGCCAAATATCTGCTTTATCCACTTTCTCTCTGCACTTTTCTCTGCTTTCAGTCGCAGCCACATTTCGACTTCGCCGGCTCTTTTCTGCAGCTGCTAATGAAGAATTACTTGGATCCCCACATCTGACGTGTCAAGTGGTTACAAAGCATAAACAGCTGCATGCCTATCAATCATCCAACCACTGCTGAGGAAATAATACAGATGTGCTGTTATGCCAATACTAGAACTGCTACTTTTTCTTTTTTAATTTTTTTTTGGAGGAGCTGCCTCTCTGTCTTTCTGAGCTAAAAGGTTTTCACGAAAGAGTAAAAATGCAGCACTCTGCAGCCGAACCAGACTGCAGAAGTCAACTATTCAGCGCTCTCAGATTTTTGTCAGAGCAGCTTTGGAGGCAGAGTGAAAACCTCTCAGATAAAGATCAACTCTGACATTTAGGATTCATTTACATTCAAGACTGATGCGTCTTTTTCAATAAAATGCTAAGGTGACAGTAGAACTGACAAGTCAGATCTATTCACACACTGTGATCTAAACACTCCTGTTAGATAACAACATCATTTTACACCCTTTACCATTTACCTTCACCTTCAGCACTGCTATAAATGAGCCGGTTTACCTTGCACACTATTTCAGGTTAGGACAGCAGCTTATCATGTGCGCTCTCGTTTTATATTCTAGCTATTAACAGTTGACAACCTCAAGTGCGGTTCAACCGCAGCTCTCCCATCCTTCTCACTTCATAGTCCACGCTGAGACAGTCTTGTTTTGTGTTTTCATTTGTCACTCGCAGCAGCTATCAGCACTAAATCTAACAGGACGTTTGCTCTCTCCAATCCAAACAGACTGGAAATGGAAAACGCTTTACAAAATTATTTTTTCAGATGTGTTGCTGTCCTTTTTGCACCAGCATATGAATCCACTCCTGAATCTGGCTGCAGGCCTGAACCTGCTGAGTAAATGTTTAACAACTGACTGAGAAACAGGGAAACAGCTCAGACAAAGAGAAAGCATCCAAATCCATTAATGCACTTTCACACATCAGCCAGAAAACCCCCATTATTTTTGACTGATATTTAGCCACATTGCTAACCTCAATTTCAAAGTCAACTCATAGAAATAAGTATATTAATGTTAATAATTGATTTGCTTCACATGTGACTGCAGCGATGAAGTCTTTGCAGCCTGTTGCCTACAGTTTGTTGATGCTTGTGCTGTTTTTGTCACCACCTCTGACACTGAATTCCATCTGATGAGAGTTTTCCACTCAGCTGTTGTGGTATGATGTGACATGAATGTGGCATTAGTGCAAGTCTTAAATCAAACACTCTAGGTTGAGAGCACACAACACAGAAACCAACTGGGTCGTTTCCATCCTGCACAAACAGCTGAAGTTGCTTCATCTAAAAACTTGTAAAGATTTTGTGCAATCAACTAAAAAGACTTCACATGCTGAATCTTTACTATTGTGTTCAGATTAATGCCACAGACGATAATTATTAACTTGTGCACACTGATGCTACATGATTCATATTCATGTTTTTAAGTTATAAGCAACATAATATGTAATTATAATAATGTAACATGTGAATGTGCTTCATTAACTTTATTTTCTAGACGATATTATACAAAAAGTTGGTTGTCATGTTTCTTGTTTGTGGTTTTTTCTGTATGTGCTGAAAATGAATTTGGAATTTTGTAATAAAAATTGACAATAGATTTAAAAAGGTGATGGTCATGTGTGGCCTTGTACATCTTTGCTGATAATGTTGCATGACTTACATGTCAGAGCACACACTCTGCAAAAAGATAAGAAATAGTGGAGGTGGTCAATCTGTTCACAGTGAATGGAAAAACATAACTCTGTGATTGACGCCGTAATGTCAAACCAAAAGACCCGTAAGTGTCTGAACCATAATCATTCAAAAATGAAAATCCGATGTTGTGTCAAAAAGTCAATGTGTAGGTTAAATCAGGGCTCTCCTATATACATCTTCCCAACCCTGATTCCAAGTTGCTGTAATAATCACTTTGTTTTTTATGAAGAGGAAGTTTCCTTGTAAGCAGCCTTTGTTGTGCTTAGTAGGGATGATGGTGTATGGCAGATTTCCAGGCCGGGCTATAATGCTGAGCGAACAGCCTCGGGGCTGTGGGGCAATCATTCCCCAAGCACATGAGGAGCATACCCAATGAGATGATGACACTGCCTTTTAAGTTGCACAAGAAGTCGTTGATGAAAAGTATGGAGAAGAGCCGTCCCTTCACACTCCAGGAACATGTTAATGGAAATGACGAGAACATACAATCATGTACAAACGCAGGAAAAAACAAAACAAAGACTTCTATGAATGGTTGCATGTGTTGGAAAATATATTGAAATATAAAGTGTGACTGATCTCAGCCATAAAGTGCATATCAGGCGCAAAAGTCAATATTTAACCAGGTGTTGTTTGATGGAGACTCTTTATGAGGCCTGTGCTGCTGCTGCTGCGGCTTCACAATAAAAGTCTGGTGGTGTTGTAGCAGGTTTTAGGGTTGAGGGATGTACAGAGGGTATTAGCACATTCAACATCTAGATTTCCTTTGCTGAGTCTAGGAATTTGAACCAGTGACCTTAAGATCACTATCCTGCAGAAATCAAACACCAACTGTGTAAGATGAGTAGAAACCCTGCGCGAGGGACCGCTCTGCAAACATGCTCAGAGAAATCATGTCAGGTGCAGTCGACAATCACCGTCACCCATCATGCCTCTGGGTTCATCCCTCACAGTCACTACGTGCACTCTTTCAAGGTGAACTTATAGTCTCCGTGTGACTCCTGTTAGGCGCTGTCGCACTAAACTACACTGGGAAACATGAATTTAATCGTCCTGCAGTCGCCTGCTGGAGTAAATTATGGGAACTCATTACAGTCGATGATGAGATTTTATTTATGTGAAGAAAGTTGTATAAAGCTGTTTGTGGCCCCACAGGAAGCTGCATGAAATCTGATGTGGAGAGATGTTAGGGGAAGAGAAGAAAGAGGAGGAAGAATGAAAGAAATAAAAAAGGGTAATAGGCCTTTTTTGAACTGTGACAATGTTGCAGAGGAGCAATGTTAAATCAGTGTCACACTGTTTAAAAGAGGAGAGAAACCATGAAGGACGGAGGCATGATGATGGCGATGGTTTACTGCCACTGTCTCAGTCCATCCACTGTTATCATAACGCACCGACATGACAGATAGTGTAGGCTAACTGTGGCCAAAGACAACAACCTTTTAAATCAGATATATCAATGTATTTAAAGTGTATTAGTCGGATAATTTGGTTTCTTGTTGAGAGTTAAATGAGAAAACTAACACCACTTTCATATCTGTAAATCTAGGCGGCTTGTTAGCTTAGCTTAGCATAAAGACTATAAGCATGGGAAACATTGTCATATATTGTGTGTTTTATTTGTACAAAATCCCAATTTTAAATAGCTACCAGGAGCAGTCACTTCAACACATAATGTTATAACAACAATATCTAAGCCAGTGGTCAGCTATAGTTGACTTCACCTTTGAAATTCCCGTGCCATTCGGCTCTACTGTAGATTTAGGATCTTTGCCTCTGACTTTCAGCAGAAATAGTAGCAAATGTATTTCGCTAATTTGTTACTTTATTCTTTATTCTTTTCAAGATGGCAGCTCCTAGTGTGTCACTAAAGAGCCGACGGCCATGTCGACAAATGACAGTCTAACCAGCCATGTGCTAGTCAGTCTGTCTGTGACTCTGAGCCACCAAATACCATTTACCCCCACTGAAGAAGTTAATAATATATAGCTTCATCAAAAGTTTCCCTAAAACAGCAGCAGGTTTTTGAAAAACCCACTGGCCTGCAGTACGCTTTAGAGGTAATACGTCCCACAGGCCAGTGGCGGGGTTGAATCCAACCTGACTCAAACATAGGGGATTCATTTGAGCTGTGGATTAATACACGTTTGGTGCACTGACGAGTTCTCAGCTGTCCGACACTATGTGTGGGACTGACTCAAACTCACTGACTTTAAAGGTGCTCAGAAAATAAAATTGAATTTGATTCCACTATGGGTCATAAAATTAGTGTAATAACTCATCTATCAGACGATGTAGCCCAAACTTTGTGCAAAAATGCAGGCACACAAATTATGCGTCACGCTGCTCACGATTCATCAACCAATGCTATTGGATCCGCCATCCGTCAATCAAACATCTGAGACACACACACACACACACACACACACACACACACACACACACACACACACACACACACACACACACACACACACACACACACACACACACACACACACACACACACACACACACACACACACCGAGCTCGGTCTCGCCCCAAACATTGAATATCCCGCCTGCTCGATAACGACCAATCAAATTTGTTTTCCTTACTCGAGTAAACTCATGGAAACTAGTAGAAGGAGGCGCGACAAACAGGACAAACGGCCATTTCTTAACACCTTTAACAAACTACGGCTCTGTGATGAGTTTTGATCATTGTCATTTAACTGCAAATATCAAGCAGTGACACAAATCTTTTAAAAATATTTTTTGTGCTTTGTTCATAAAGTAGATAAAATAACTACATGTGATCTAACTGGAAGTTGAATTCATGGATGTTTCACCCTGTAGATTTCACAATTATCTTACAAATTTTACAACCATCACCGTAAACACATGACACTCATTAGCTGTCACACAACTAAAGTTTACAAAGATCCGTAGCTCCACCATTTTAAGTTTTCATTTCAGTCCAGTTTTGTTATAACATCAGGTCAAACTATGATTTTTTAAAGATGAGTTTTTGACAGTTTTGTCAACTTGTTTTGTGTAAATACACTGAAACAGTAGCAAACATTTTCTCACATCAGGCAGGTAGAAATCTAAGCCCTGTACCTTTATCCTATCCATGCAGGCCTCCATCTTCAGCTGCTCCACAGCTTTCCTGGCTTGGGAGATGCTGGCCGTGCTGTTGTTGGCGATACCGTCCTTCATGGTGCTGCTGCTGCCACGCCAAACAGAGGCACAAAGGGGGAAACATAGAGTCAATGAACATCACATTAAATCCAAAAAGGAGCAGCTCCCCCCCAGGTCATGTCCCTCAGAGTAACCACTTTATACCCAAACCATTCCCCCCCACACCCCTTTCTTAATTCAAAGGGTCCATTTTGTCTGGAGGGGTCTTTTCTTTTTTACAGCAGTTAAGCTCCATTTTATCTGAAGAAAGAGCAGCAGCTGGACAGTTTGTCATTTTTCAGTCAGCGTTCATGCATGATTAGTTTTCCTTTCTTTCTTGTTGAAGTTATTCTCTCTTGTACCGGGCTGGAGGGGGAAGTTAAAACACACCTCATGGAGCGTTCAGGGTTCATCACGTGCTTTGCTCAGAGACACTTCAGCAGACACCTGGAGCTTCATGTAGTCTCATAGTGATCTCATCTTTGGAGAATCAAAGCTACAGCTTGTCCACTCCTGGCCTTCATGCTTTTTAACTTTCTGCACAGTAGCTACATCAATGCATCTGCAGCGTGTTTAATATGATCCAAGGTCTTGCTCTCATTTTAGGCCCCTTGACCCCCCTCACTCCTGAGTGTCCCAGTTTGACAGCAGGAGCACAGAGAGCTGACACCTGACCACAGATGGCTTTTATAACAATCTGCATGAAAACATGAAGCGTTCTGCTGAGGAGGGGAGCTGCTCTGTCTATTCACACTCACTGAGGAGCTTTTTTTTATTTATTTATTTTTGCATCTATGTGTTTATTTTATTCTCATCGCATCAAGTCGAATTGAACTGTACTGATACAGATGTTATGAGGCAGATGTTTGGTAATAGATGTAGACGGTGAATGCATCCTCCAGTCCCACCCTATACGCGCATCAAAAGCCAATTTATAGCTTTTAATCACACCCTCGTATATGGGGGAAGCTATCAGGCCTTTTCCATTCAAGTCCCCTCACCCCCCACCTTCCCTCTCCACTCCCTCGATTCGTCCATCCTAAAGCTCACACGGCTGCATCTGCATCTGGGGCTGGATCAGGGTCTATGCCGCTTTACCCAGATGTAACGATGCTAATTGTTGATGCATTATCTGTCAAACATGGGCGAGTCTTTATTTCTAAAGGGGATTAAATAGTGGACAGAGACCGTGCGAGCTGCGGCCCTGGTTAGAGCAGAAAACAGCAAACCACACATCATGAGGGAAACACAATTTGCATGAAGGAATAATGTAAAAAAAAAAAAAAAAAAAAATCTTGATGCTTCGCTGCAATGCGCGGCTATGATCTGATTAATGTAGGCTACAACCGCCGACCTACCTCAAAATGTGCCAGTGGATTTCCAATTTGGAGAATTCCGGGTTGACTCCACCCAACACACACACGCACACGCACACACACACACACACACGCACACACACCGAAAAAAAAGAAAAAGAAACAGAGGATCTGTCAAATATCAAATGATAAGAGGAAATCCCAGCCTCGTTTCGCTGTGGACTGAACCCGAGGAGGTAAATCCTGGCGTTTAGATTTCGCCTCAGCGGCTCGCTCACTCAGAGTCGTGCGTATTCCGTGTAGGAAGATGAGATCCAAGCGGCGAGGTCTTGGTGAGCACCACGGCTGGACTTGGAGAGATGTTACGCATGCAGCAGGGGGGGAAACCTCCGTATGACGATCAGATACAGGCTGTGGGGCAGGGAGCACTCGATCACTGGACCAGGAGCTGCGGCGAGCAACAAGCCGGGGATGCGCCTCTACTGTACAAACTGGCCCTGAACGCACCGGCGATGCTTATTAGTCAAATTGGGATCTGCTGCTTTGCTAATTTGCTTTATTGCAGCAGAAGGTAGCAGAGATCTGCAGGCTTCCCCATTTCAATTTTACATCAGCTTTGACATCACCGGGTCCCCCCCTATCCCCCCACCCACTCCCACCCCTCACCATCAGCACCATAGCAACCGATATGGGCCTCATCCTTAACAACACCGCTGCTTTTTGGGGTAATTTGCATCCAGATAAAAAAACACAATTCATCCTACTTCATTCTAAATCAATACATTTTTTTTCAGCGTATACACCTGATATATACAGTCATTTATACATCATCACCTAGGTTTCCCCTTGCCCCTGAACGCACCTCCTTCCACACCACGTAAGAAATAGACACGTAAGACAAGATGTAGTAATATTTCTTCAAATATTTATATATATTTATATATTTATAATATACTCATCACTTGGTTTGTCCATACATACACACACGCACGTATATACAATCAAAAAGAAACATAAAACGTAACCTTTCAGAGGCTCAGTCCATGATGCCAAACTGCAAAACCAGCCCAGAAAGATCCATTAAACAACACAATTTAAGCAACCTAAGACAAAGATCTTAAATTATGCATAGCTTAAGTTATCAACTGAAAAATATTTCCATCTGTAAAGCACAAAAAACACTGTCCATTATCACGTCTTCCTTGCAGTTTTTTTCTCCATTTCCTCAAAGGAAAAAAAAAAAAAAAGGAGTAGAAGATAAAACATTCATACAATCTCACATGTGGATGTTAAAGAGAAAAACAGACAAACACGTTTATAAATTTCAAGGAGGAAACGTATGTACACATGCAAGCATGAAACACAGTAAACAAACGCAGGAACATCATGTCTCGTACAGGCCTGCTGCTGCACACAGCCAGAGTCCAGGTGGGCTGAGGAGGAGGAAAAACAAACAACACCACAAAAGGAATGACATCATGATATAAGAAATATTCCCTTTCTTGTAAACAAGTCAAACACAACGTGTAAAATGTAAGACATCATTACAGAAGGCTCGCTGCAGTCAAAACACCTTGTTTCACAGCTGTGTTAGAACAAACTCATGGTTTCTCCCCATTTGATACATGATTTAAAAAAGTACCTATTGCATGTTCATGTCTGATATTGCTTTCTGGGTTTGATTTATTAGCGGAGTTAAACCAACGCTCAGTTCATATTAAGACTGAAGATCACTGGTTCCCCATTGAATTTAATGGTAGTTTAATAAAAAAAAAAGAAAAGAAAAGAAAAGTGCTTCGACTACCACTTAACACATAATAGCTGATCAATTAAAAAGTGCGGTAAGTTGAGTGGGAATGTAAAGAATAGCTGCATGGATCCACGGGTGGGTTTAGGAAAGAAACGTTTGGTCGACTGGTTCCCGGACTGATCAGTGTAGTGTATAAGACTCTGAAATCAGAGGTGAACCTCATCAGTGCAGGGAATCGCCCACTGCTCTGACCTCAGCCTGCTGGACACGATGCTCCTCACCGCACCACACCCTCCCACCTACTACGACCTTTTAAAATGCTGCACAGGTAGTAGATCAGAGAGGATGATGGGCCGTTCATCAGGAGATTCCTCTCCGCTTCTTCTCCGGCTGCGGGCGGCTCGTCGTGCTGTTTTGTCAATTTGCTCTCTCAGAAACTCAGCCAACTCTGTGAAGTGGTGGAGGGTTTTAGTGCAGCTGAGAGGAACAGTGAAACGCAAGAGGAGGGAAGAGGGATGGTGTTTCTAATAAATAAATGAACGTCAACATTTCTCAACGCTAAAGGATAGGTTCAACAAAAGGAAGGCATTAATAAAGGAGCAGAGCGGCAGCAAGTGTCACACAGTTGAGGTCAGCATTATCCTTGCATGCAAAAAGTAAGACAGAACAGCCAACACAGGGAACAATTCATTCCAACACCGCCACCCCCCATCACCCCCCTCCACTGAGCTCAGATACAAAGTGATGCAGGTCTGTGACACCAGTGTTCAGACTTGAGTGGAGCAGACAGCCCAGCAGAGCAGCGTCTCACTCCCACAGAGTGGGACGTCTCCCGGTGACAGACGCGAGGAGGGGCTCCGTCCTACCCAGCTACTGCAGAGTCAGCGGGACACGCTCGCCGTGCTCCGGCAACAATCTGTCAGACGACGCACTGCGGGACATCTGAGGGAGACGGGGGTCTTAACACTTTAGATCTGGCTTCGGCCAGACGATAGCAGCTTACCAGGAAACAGCAAAAAAAAAAATCTACATCACACACGAGGATGTTTGCACAATGAAAACGCAACAGCAGGAAAACAAAAGAAAAGACTTAACAAACCAACACACTCAGAAATGCATTTCGTGTAAAGTGTCTGTTGCAGCCTCGGCCAAATATTCATCCACCCCCCACAACATTCCACTTCAGTATGTTTATAAATATATATTTATATACATATAATACTATTTTTATAATCAATTCTTGATGCTGGGAGTGGCTGTGGTAGAGTTTGCTCAGCTGGAGATGGCTTTAGTTAAAAGTCAAGGAGGTTTCAGGGAGGTTGAAGCCATGCTGACAAGTCCTCCCCCAGGGAGGAGGAGGAGGGGGAGCGGGAAGAGGAGAAGGAGGGAGCTCCTCTTGCTAAGATCTGGACAGTAGTAAACGTCAGACACACAGTCAGCCTGCAGCATAGCTGCTCAGGAACGAGTAGAACATGGGCAGCTTCATGCGCTGCTGGTCCCGCCGACACCACGCCATCACCGTGCCCTCGCTGTTGGCGGTGTAGAGGTGGTGGCCGTCGCACGAGTACGTCAGGCTGAGGCAGACACACAGGAGACAACGTGATCATGAGCATCTCTCACAGAATTACACTCAATATTTACAATGAATGACATGTACAGTGGCGGTGCCAACAGTGGTGATACCTGATGATGGGTTTGCTGGACTTGGGGAAGGTGATTTCTCTCACTGGTTTTAGATCCCAGGTGCTCCACAACCTGAACACAGAGAAACCATCAGTGTGAATAATTCAGTCCGTTGACGAGGCAACAAGCACTTAGTGAGGAATGTTTCTCCTCACCTGACGACGCCGTTCTCCAGCCCCCCGGCGATGACGTTGACGGACACGCCCTCCGGCTGGTTGGAGAACGCCACGGAGCAGATGATCTCTCTGCAGTGGACGTGACCAATCAGGTCGCCGTTCACCGTCCACAGACGCAGGTCGCTGCCTCCGCCGACTGGAGACAAAGAAACATGAGTCACGACTCGCGTCGAGGACAAACGCACACTTCAATAATCCAGAGATTTGATGTAATAAACTCTGGAGCTCCAGACGGAGACGGTCCTCACCCGAGTCACAAACTGTTGCGATGTCTCCTGTGGTTTCGCTGGCAGACACTGAAGTCACGGGGCTTTTGTGGCCTGTGAGGCTTTGTACATAACAGAGCCTGGAGAAACACAGAGGAGCTCAAACACCACACAAAACTGTTTGCTGCAAACATCTTCGCTTTATCTTTGCTTTCTCATCACACCCACACACACACACAAACTCCTCTTTCCACATCTCATACACACACTGACCTGTTGAGGTCCCAGAGGATACAAGTGCCGTCTTTGCTAACACTGATGAGGATGCTGTAGGGTTTGCAGACAAACAAGCTGGTGACTTCACCCGTGTGTCCATACAAGTGAACCTGAGATTCCACCTCCATCTCCGACGGCTACGCAACGACATATTGGAACACAAGACCCATATTAGAGATACACACACATGCCTTTGACTCATTGTTAGCATATATCAATCTCCAACAGTATTTTCCAAACAGCATGAATCAATTGTCACTGAAACGCCCTTCAGGAACAGAGAAACAGGAAATATAACTGCCTGTTGGTGGGAACTGATGAAGGTCTGAAAGCCTCTCTGATGACTGAACTCCCAGACCCATAATCCCACTCGTAGGCCTGGTGCAAATGTGTTTCAAGGGCAACTGTGATGTGACTAATGAAGCTGAGCGTTTGAGCATGGTGAGGCTGTCTAAAGAGGGGGAGAGGAGGGTGGGGGTAATGGGAGGTGAGTGGGCGGATTGGGCGTTGATGTGGAGGCGGAAGGTTAGAGGGGGACGTCGCCATGGAAACCCACCGTGGTGCTGGTGAAGCGGTTGCTGTAGGCGGTGATGACTCCACACTTGCTACCTGTAAATAGCTGGCAGCCATCAGGCACCCAAGCGCAGCTGGTCACCTGGAGGAGAGGGAGAGACGCTCGATTGGACGGACGCAACGAGAGAGCCGAAAGCTCATTGGTTTCATTTTCAGTGCAGGTTTATGTAACACAAACAACCAGAATTTTTCCTCCACTAGTTTAGTTTTTAGTTTAGTTTAGTTGATTTCGGTCTTGACATGTCACCTCATTTTACATCGAAAATTTGATCACACATAAATACATCAGCTAGGCAAGGTCTTTAAAGGCAACAAAAAAAACAAAACGGACATTAAGACCGAAAAGGTGTAGGCTGAAGCTTAGCTTATTTTGCCTACCCTGTTTATAAATCAAGTTGTATTTAAATTATACAAATATCAGCAAATAACAGAGTCAAAAAAAGAGAAGATATGTATGTCCAGATGCCCCGGATTTTTTCTGAGCTGTTTACCTGGTGAAGTTGTGAACATTGAATGAAGTTGATGGGTGGTTCGCTCTGTTTGCTCTTTAGCCTCAATATGTTGTCTGCGTAGCCCCAGCTCAAGATGGCCGACCACTGGATGTCTGTGCTGTGCATACTCCGAACGCCTGCAGAGCAGAGAGCGCAAAATTAATGGAGTCAGCGGGACGTTGTGCAGAACATCCTGTACATCCACTCTGACTTGGAGGATGAGTGACAGGCAGTGAAGGGAATAATGCAGTTATAAAATAACAGCATTACTAACAGCACTACTGTTTTCAGTAACAAGTAATCACAAAAATCACTGTTTCTCCAGTTATAACACTGTTACCGTTACAGACAATAAAATACGACGTTACTCGACTCAAGAAGTCCGGTCACAAAATAATACACCCATTATATATAAATTTTCTTTCAGTTCATCAACTAGTTGAAAAAAGCCAACTCACTCAGTATTCCTCCACACGAAGGAATAGTTGAGTTGGTTGGTTCCAGATAAACAGGAGGTTAGGGCTATATTTGAGCATTTCATAAAAAAGTAACCCAATTGCTACTTTTCCTGGTAATGAGTTACATTTATAATGTAGTAATTCAGTTCAGTTAACTCAATTAACACCCAACCCAACAGCCCAACACTGGTGACAGGCTTCCTACCCTGCTCCTTGCTGTAAATCATCATGAGGCAGAACTTGCGCGACAGTCCGCAGATGGCCCGTGTCGGCAGAGCCAGCAGGGATCCGAACCTCTCCCCGTGCGGCTGGCTGAAGCACACCACTGGGTCCGGAGCGGAGGGCGAGCCCACGTACTCGCCCCACTTCAGACCTTTGATCCACGGCAGTGGGCTCTGTGGGGGAGGAAAGAGGAAATTACCAGGTGAGCAGCAACATCATTTCATGGACGATGCACTGAGTCATGTCTTTCTCAGCTCGCAGCAGGCTGCCACAGACACAGCCACCGCGCGGCAGATTACCGGGCAGGCTATTTCCTTGGTCTGTTCCCTGGTTTCTCTGAAGGCCAGCTGAACCAGGAGTCCCATGGCTGCTGGCAGCTCCCCTTCCATTGTGAGTTTTGGGCCGGCCCTGTTGACATGAGAAGCGTTGAAGAGCTGCCTGGGCGTCTGTCCGTAGGTCTTGATCATTGTCTCCAGGGCCCGTCGCTGCACTGGATCTTCTACAGCCGAAACATCCATGCCAAAGTAGGTCTGTGGAATTTCACATGAAACCGATGTAAGCAGCGACACCAATTTTTTTTTTAACCATAATGCTTAGTGAATGTGGTAATTAGCAGCTTCTTACAGCTGGGTGGAAAACATTGATGGCCTGAACAGCAGCTTTGCCTTTCTGCTTGAGCCCAAACACCAGGTCGATCCACTGGCACAGAGTCTGGGAGACCTGGTCCGACTCTAGCGCCTGTCGATGGATCAGGATGAACAGACGTGGGTCGTTGCGAGCCCAGGGAGGCAAATTCACATGATTTACCCTTTCGCCGTTCTGACGAACCCCAAAATCAAAACCTGTTCAAGCAGGAAAAAAGGTTACTTGCGAATTGAAGAGAAGCTATGAAAAATGTATGCAGGACTAACAGATATGTACACAGGGTGAGGAGGACCGAAAGAAGAGTCATAAAATAATTACCCTCTCTGTTGACCAAGAACTCCGGGAGGTAGAAAAACTCTGGGATGAGCTCTTTCACGTCAGTCATGGACTCAAAGGAGGACAGGCGCCACGTGGTGTTCATGGAGTGAAACGTCCGGTCCGGAATATCAAAGCTCTGGTCTGATTAAGGCCAAAGACAATCTAATTAAAGATTCAACTCAGTGATTGAAAAGATCCCCTTTTATGACCTGAGACACCACGTTTCATGAATACATTTGCGATCACACAAAAAGAGGATCAGAGGGGGGACACGAATGAATGAAAAAACAATTAACATAAATGGAAGAAACAGAAAAGAGAAGGGGAAGGGACGAGGAGTTGATCAGAGCACGGTATTGAGATGAGGTAACCTTTCATGGCTAATACATGTGACGCAACACAGCTACTGCAACACGCTGCTCAGTTCCAGCATCTCGGTACTAAAAGCCTCAGAATCAATTAAGATGGAGCTGTCAGTGTAACACAGACAGGTGGGACTTGACGGTTGGCGCTGCTAAAAGCTTTTTGGAGCTAGATGATAATGATCAGCTGTTAAAGAGACACACAGTCAGGACTGTCACTCACTTTACATTTACAGTGCTTTTACACAGCGCTTCAGCAGTGTTGCAAAAGGTAATGCAGCTGGAGACGCCAATTTGTTTGTTTTCCTCCAGGCTTAAGATCTCTTCTCTTGACTTGTAGTAAACATCACTGTGCCACTCACCCTGGTACGCCAGGAACATCTTGGTGAACGGAGGCATCCGCACCAGGAAGTGCAGCACGGTGCCGCTGTTGGAGTAGTGTGAGCCGTAGTGGTAAGGCTGGACGGGAGGCATGGGGTCGTCCTCACGAATGCCCTTCTTGTACTCCTCTTCCAAGTACTGCATAACAAACACACCAGTGATTTGTCTGACTGAACCACTCTGGGGTGGACTGAAACAACAATCCAGGCAATGAATTTTCACCAGTTGTCAATCCACTTGAGCGTTAAGGGGATAGTTCAACATTTTGGCAAATTGGCCCATTGCCATAATCCCTATAGTTTTAGGAGTAGGTTTGTTACCTTTAATTTTTGGTGCAAGCTGTTTTTAGAACGGCGGAGCAGAGCTGCGAGCTGCTCAGAGCTACGCTACGGAGGCTAATGGGATTTCTTGGTTTCCCTCATCACGTTCCGAGACGGAGTTGTTTTCGAGGCAAATGCAGAGACTGCTTGCTGAAAAACTGCCCCCAAAGGTAATGCGCATCAGCGGTTTTGCATGAATTTACCTCGAAAACAACTCTGTCTCTTAACGTTCCTTTATTATCTCATAGTGTGGTGAATGTGCAAGTCACAACTTGTCCACGAGAGCGTTTTGGAGTTGTTGGATTGTTTATTTGATGAGTTTGATGAGGGAAACCAAGAAATCCCATTAGCCTCCGTAGCGTGTAACCTAAAAATAGCTTACACTGACAATCAAAGGTAATCTACTCCTGGGCTATGGGCCAGTTTGCCAAAATGTTGAACTATCCCTTTAATGTTAAAATATTATATATGAGATAAGATGAGATAATGTTTATTTTATTTATCCCCAAGGGGAAATCCATGTGTCTGTCTACTCATCTACCATTTGCAGAAGAATTAAAAAGCCTGATGGGTGATGTAGGTACAAAGGATCTCCTATATTTCTCGGTCCGTTTTTGGTCCATCAAGGTGTTATGAATAATATAACAGTTATAGAATAATAGGCTATAAATCTGCCTGATGTAACAGGTAGTGGACTAGTTCTACGTTAATAGATCATGTCTTCCTCTCTACACTTTTCTATCATTGTTGGCCATTATCAAAGTCAATATATAACAGTAGCGCTAGAGCTAACAGCACCACTGTAGACACACATGTGGGAGTGGCAGCGGTTCAGTGAAGTAACATGTCACACACAGTTGAAACAAGCAAGTGCAGCTCAAGTGTGAGAAATGCCTCTTATCGCTGGTCAAGTAGACTGTTCAAGGCAGGCTAAAATGTCCCGCTGCTCCTGACGGGAGGTCTGCTGCTGAAAACATCCAATAACATGGTAAAAAGGTGCAACAGGCCTTACCCTGTAATTATCCACATAACGATCCTCTTTTTCTTTTGACTGGACTGCAATGGGTTTGCTCAAATTCCTGCACAATGACAAAAGGAAAACAAAGCAAAAATGAACCGACTACGATTCCTTCTTCGAATCTGAACTGGAAAGGCCTCATTACCATCGACCGGGTACTTTATCAACGAATAATAATATATCAATTAAAGTATAATATATCAATGTCTGAAATTATATATCATGAGTTTTGCGTAATTAGCACATGTATGAAAAACACAAATATAACATATTACATTTAAGAGCAGTACATTTTTAATATATATGTAGCATCTAATGCATCAGTGAAAGAGGAAACACATGTGTGCAATATGTATATATGCATCATATATATATATAACTGCTATATAAATATCTTGCATTCTTCTTTTATTTGTTTTTTTTTTTTTAGTATTTCTATCAGAATGTATGAAGCTATGAATCTATCTATCTATCTATCTATACAAGGTAACAGGGGGACCACCACCGACCTGTAGATGTTTGGATCTTGCAGGTCGAGTGTTTCACTGGTGTAATCTCGCAGGATAAAGGGGAACACAGGATACTGCATGAGGTCATTAAAGGAGCGACCCGCATGCTTGTTGAGATGAGTGAGGTACTCAAAGTTTGTGATCTGACCCGAGCCCCACAGCTGTGTGAGTGCAGTGATATTTCCATGCTCCAGCAGGTTGGGCAGATCAGAGGTCAGGATGTTGTGGTAGACGTCGTCACGAAACTTGAGGCGAGAACACAGAGAAGCAAATATTATTTCCAACACTACATCGGGAGACATGGAAACAGAACTAACTCGCTAATATAATCAGATTAAATGTTTGACTAATAAAACCTGTTGTGTTTCTTGGTTTCCTGTGCCAGGGACAAAATGAGCCAGGTGCCTTAAGAGAGTGGCTATTTCACATAGAATAACTATTAAATTTTAATTTCATTCATCTAATTCTGAAATGTATCCACAAAGCCAAGGATAATAAATGTACAAGATGCCCTAAAACATGGCAGAGAGCCAACATGCTAATGTTGAGCAAATATAATGTTCACCCTCTTAGTTTAGCATTTTAACACGCTCACACTTACCAATTCAGAATCTACAAAAACTTTAACTGAAGGTAAAAACCTAATGAATAAATTAAACCCTCGGCCTGATGATGGCTATAGTTGAGAAATCAGAGAATCCCAAAGTGATTACAATTCATCCTGAAGGGGATATGAATGTTTGCGCAAAAAAAAAAAAAAATCATCTTAACTTGAATTAAACACACAGTGAAAATGGAAAAAGGAAAAACATGTTTTGCCTGTTTATCCAGGTGCAGTTTGTCAAGTCAATCTGTGAACATTTTGAAAAACCTGCTGGAAAACCCCCATTTGCTAAAAAGACCAGATTATAACATTCGTTCAGCATTTAAATGAAAGTACAGTAATAACAGCGTTCCCTTACAGACTGTGATGTGTCTATCTTATGACTTGTAATTAATTCCTGGCAGAGAAGAGCACAGAGCCCAAAATGCATCAGGGGCAGAACAACAAAAAGCCAATTCAACAATTAACTCTCGCAGCAGTTATTTTTTTTTAAAGCAGCATGATTTTGTCTACTCATACATATTTTTCTTTGAGCATCAGTGGCCTCTTTCATCTTGTCATTTTTAATCACAGTCCGTCCTCTATGGCTGCATTTTAATATTCAAATGTAACATAGATTGGATTTTCCTCTTATGAGCTGCTGGGTGGTCTAGTTATGGATGATAAACAAAGTCAGTTCTTTGCGATAATTAATTGAAATAGTTTAAGTAAACAAGCTGGAAGATCGACTGTATGCCAGTCACGAACAATGTCAACATTGATATCAATATTGCTCTATTAAATTCCCAACGTTCCACTGGTTTCCTTCATTTTTTATTCCACGTGACTCGTGTGTTTCTCACCTTGGTGTTATCAAAGGCTAACAGCAGGGTTCTGCCGTTGGTGAGGAATATCTCCACAGCGTTGTCTCTTAGCTGCCACCAGCGCTTGTGCACCTCCTTGATCTCCTCGTACGTCCAGGAGAAGGAAGGTGCCTCCGTCTCCCCGTGAAGACTCTGTCCAAACGCATAAACACACTCAGTGCTGAGTTGCCGGGCAGACACACACACATAAGGCAGTGCCATCCTTCTGGCAGAGAATAAAGCCTGGACAGTAAAGCCTAGCTTTACCTGGTTGTCATGAGCATCAGCAGCGTTGTCCTCCACAAAGTACATCCCTGACTTTCCTGTGAGACAGCGCAGAGTGAGAGAGATTTGGTGTACTAAGAGCAAGACAAACAAAAGCTTCCCCCACTGAATACCTAACAAACACTTGTGTGTGAGGGCTGAGCAATATTCTCTAGTGCCTCAGAGAGCACATTACTCTTTGTGCCCTGTAACTGGATGAGTATATTATGCATGGAACAGCTGCGAGGGACGGTCAGTGACTTACCCAGAAGTAGCTCCCCTGCTGTCTCTCTGGAGGGGGCCACGCTGATGCAACGACGAGTGAACCTAAGGACAAAAAGACATTTCTCATTCAAGAAATACGCCGTATGAATAAAGCATAGAGGTTTCTTGATGCAGCACCAGTCTATTAGACATTTATGTATCGTCTTTAGAGCATCATAGCTTTCTGACACAGATATGATGCTTATTAAAAGTTTACAGAGAGGCAGAGGAGCCAGTTATACCTGATGGGCTCACTGGTGGCCTTGTCTTTGACAGTAGAGGAGAAGGAGGAGTGAGTCTTATCCTCAAACAGGAAAGACAGGGGTGGCTTCATGGTGTCTAAATAAGACATGAAGGTCAGATTAAAGGAGACAAACACACTAGTACTGCAAAGAACTTTTCCAAAAAGGGAGCAACCACCTTCAGCCTTGCGCCTGTCTTTGAGCAGATATTTGTTGGGGATGGTGAGGTAGCATCTCTGAAGCCGCCGCCGCTCTCGATTGGGACCTTCAGTGGGATCCAGCTGCCAGGACGTTGGGTAGGATGTCTGGTCGTACCAAACCGCACTGAAACAGACCATCGCAGCCGTCTTTAACACATCGTCTACTCACATCAATAAAAAACGACACCTGACGACCGCAGAGCCGCAGCTGCATTTGAAATGTCATGTCTTCATATTCTCTAGTTCGCATAAATTGAAAGTGAGAAATGCATTTCCGTGCCCACCGGTCATGTGTGAGTTGTTGCACCAGCTCCTGCCAGTGGCGGCTGGCGCTGAGGTCAGTCTTATAGAGTCCTCTGATGTGCTGGATGACTTTCTTTCTCTCCATGCCTTGCCGCAGAGACACATTCTGAGTGATATCTGCTGCAATCTTGGAAATGTCCTTGGACTTTCCATCAAGCCTCTGGATGAGGCTGCGAAGGAGTAAGAAAGAATGGAGTGAATAGAAAAGTGGAACAAAGACATGATTCTTACTGTTATTTTCTTGTACTGAACATCAATTTCACATCACAGAAAACACCCAGACTCACTTCCTCTGAGTGTTGGCCATTTTCTTTTCCCACGCCACTTTGCTTGTTTTTTCTTCGGCTTCATACTTGAATTTTTCCTGTGAGAATAAAGATACGGGTAAACAAGTTACTCGCATGTATTTTTCTGGCTAAGAAGAAAAGCTGACAGGCTTTATGGACCCACCTGCACAAAACAGTTGGCATTTCATGTTTTATTAAAAAGCCTTAGAAGCTGCTTTGCTTCCCTTTGACAATGGCTGTCTTTATAGGACTTACCTCTTTTATCGCCCTGAGCAAGTCCTGTTTGTGTGGCGTGTTGGGTGGGATGCAGCGATGGCCACAAAGCTTGAGAGAGGTCATGAACACTCCCACGGCATTTTGCTCGTCTTTGGTGAGGTTGTCCTTGTGATCGTGGAGCATCTCATATAGGTAGAGCGACAGCTTCGGTCCGTGCTGAGTGACACAGAGACGGGCGGATTAAAATGTCTTTCATGGTTGAAGCGAGTCACATGCACACACACACGCATGGACAGGAAACAAGTCTTATACAGCTGGCTGACCTTCAGTGAAGTCTGAGAGGAGGATGCAGAGTGAATACGACAATGCAAGCGAGCAGATGAAGAGCATTAAATGTCTGTTATTTTTGAGTCATGGCCTGACAACTCCTGAAAAACTGAAAGAGTGAATATGACAAAGCTAATATACTGTACACTCACTCAAACTTTCCAACAAAGATTTGGATCAATACTGTGTGGATAAGAATGACCAGAATAATAATGTTTTACAGTATAATACCGGATAGTGAACAATAGAGTAGAGTTGTGGTGTGAGGTGTGGGCTGAATTATAATGAGGCATTTTTTGTCTCACTCACCTCTAGACCGGGACTGAGGCTCTCCTTGAGGATATCCAGATGTCTGGGATCAAACACAAACTCCAGCGCCTCCTTCCTGTCAGACAGGGGAAGCGCAGGGCTGAGCGTGTGCACCAGCAGGCGCCCGATCTGGACCCGGAAAGTGTCTCGACACGACCACAGGATCCTTCGCCACTGCTGATGTGGGGCTCCTCCACGACCCGTGCTGCCCTGTGACATCACAAACATCAACATTAAAGACCCCCTAAACCAAAAATGCCCTTTTTGAAGTTATTAACATGTCAATTTAGTGTGTGGGCTCTGCTACAAGGCATTTCAGGAGCAGAATTGCTAATCCACACCATAACTGAGCATTTTAGACTTGAAAATGCAGTTTCAAAACCAGAGTCTGAAATAACTGGATTCAATTTTTCAAATTGGAGTCAGTTTTCATGCGTCTCGAAACTAGCAACCAATCCCGTTGATTTTGTTTGCATCTCATTTTAGTCGCCGCCTTCAATGCGGCAGACCAGGGTCCGAACCCCGGTGCAAACCTTGTGTTTTGACTTCCCTCCTCCGTTTCCCCTGTCCTGTTAATGCGCACCGCCATTACTTAGCAACACGGTGGCGGTGGGCGGGCGCGAGTCATGATGCATTTGCGTACTCATGAATATTCATAGAATCTGGATTTTTCAATGAGGGAGAAATAGTAGACCAGTTTTTAGCCTATTTGGGAGCTTTTTTAAACAACTTTTTGTGGGAAAGCAATTTTAATCAAAAAATAGTCATAGCAGAGCAACTTCCACGAGTTGCCGCACGAGTTTACCCGAGTAAGGAAAACAAATTTGATTGGTCGTTATCGAGCGGGCGGGATATTCAGTGTTTGGGGTGAGACCGAGCTTGGTGTGTGTGTGTGTGTGTGTGTGTGTGTGTGTGTGTGTGTGTGTGTGTGTGTGTGTGTGTGTCTCAGACGTTTGATTGATGGATGACGGATCCAATAGCATTGGCTGATGAATCGTGAGCAGCGTGACTCATAATTCGTGCGCCTGCATTATCCAATGTGAAAAAAAAACTACCACACTTCCATCCCGGATTTACTCGAAAATAGAATTTTGCACAAAGTTTGGGCTACATCGTCTGATAGATGAGTTATTACACTAATTTTATGACCCAGAGTGGAATCAAATTAATTTTTCTTTTCTGTACAGCTTTAAGTTTCACAGCATGGCAATCGCACCAGTTCTTTTACAGCTAAAGAAACGCTTCACAGGGACTTTTTAAACCTACCAGGCTAATTTTGATCCCATCCATCATGAGCTTGAGGATGTCCTTCTGAAAGCTCTTCTTGCTGGCAGGTGGCAGGGTGAAGGGAGTCGGAGAGTGTGGGACAGAGGCCGAGCCGCTGTCATCCTGTGTTTGATCACCTGGATCTGGTGTGAAAAGCTGCTGGTCTGGGGAGTCTGGAATATTCAGTAGGTCAAACAAGTCCTGACTCACATCTGAAATGAGAGACACATTCAAACAGAAGCAGGATTAGACGGGAAGTTTGGTTTGTGTCCCTAATGAGGTGAAGAAGAAAATTGAGGAGATTACAATATGTGGGAGAAGATTTTTTTTCTTTACCATGATAGATGAGTCTGTTGACAGCAAGAACCACAAGCCTCTGCAGCCGTTGGACGAACTCAGTTTCGCTGGCACGAATGGGGTTTTCCTGGCTCATCCTCCTCTGCATCATCTGGTTGAGCTCATCGCTGGCTACAGAGCGCATACGCATCAGGAGAGAGTCAGTCTGGGCCAGAGAGAAACGGCGGCGACCTACAACAACAACAACATTGATACAACTTCAGCTGAGAGAAGACAGACGGGGTTTGTGATGGTATGCCATTTGTAAGTAAAAGTACGCACGCTTTTTCTCCTCTCAAGTTCAAAGTAAAGTTATGCATATGACTCATTTATTATTGAGCACGTAGAAGATTATAAAGATTCGCTGATCAAAATGCCATCTGTGCTGAAATGCTTAACAGTGATTTAGTTAAGCATTTAAATGTGAACACACAAACGCACCAGTAGCGCACAAGTGTACTGGGCACATTAATTCCCCCCAAAGTGGTTTGGGGGTGGAAAGGGTGAGTTCAGTGCAGAAATGGGAGACATGCCCCATGACAGTGAGGATGTTCTCCGCTGTGGACCGCAGTCCCAGCTACCTGCATCACAGTGGAGCATGTAGGACGGAGCTCCTGAGGGGGAGGGGAGGGGGGAGTCCTGGGACAGGAAGCTGAAGGGAGGGGACAGGGGGATCTGGCCATAGGAGCAGAAGTGCTGTCTGGGGATACGAGGGATAATGGAGTCTTTCATGGCAATGGAACCTTCAGATCGGGATGAGGAGAGGATCAATAAACAGACAGGTGAGCGTGGAGCAGGGAAACACTTGAAAACACATGGTGGCTACGTTTACCTCCACACAAGATCATGTTGGATTAACTTGAGACACTCACCTGCGATGCTCTTGCGCTTCTGATAAATGGCATGATGTGGAGAGCTTTGTGCATTGACAGAGCTGCTGAGCCTCTGAGGCTCCTGATTGGCCGTGGTCTTGATAAACTCGATGGCTGACTGAAGGACACGAAACTGCAATGCCACCGACATCTCTGAAGGAAAAAAAAAACAAATGAACTTTTTTCATGTTAGAGGTCAAACGGATGTTCTTCTGTTTGTGAGAATATACTCCATGGAGGAGCCACTTGGCACAAACGTATCTGTTGTTGAGTCACATGTATGAGAATTTGTCACATTCACTGATTTTCTTGCACTTATCTCTTGACAGTCTGTTCATCACATTAGTGTTATGTGCATCTTAGTCTGGAAAATTCTGCTTTGAATCAACACAGACAGTTGTAGTACTATCTTCTCATTTTTACAACTGGCACAGATCCTGCTAAATATAATGTGTTTTCATCTGCATTTCAATCTAAATTCCTCTTACTACTATTGGGTAACATTTTTATCAATCAAACCTGTCTACTTAGAAAAGGCAGTCTTAGATAGCAATTTGGTATTGCAGACTATGCTAATGATCATATCTTACAAACACACACCTTTCATGAACAAGCCACATTCATTAAGTTAAAATGAGAAGCTAACTGCATGTTTGTTCAGCCGGGAGACTTTGCCAAACCAGAATTAGGTAATTCAAGAGAGAGAAAAAAGAAGGTGCTCTGGCATGAGGTTCACTGAGGGCAATAACACAGTTAAGTATAATTACTAAAATGACAAATAACCAAAAATAAAAGGCTTCATGTACGGAGTCATAATGCTTTTGTAATGTGTTTGTGACCACAGAATGATTATATCAGATCAAAAAACACTGTAAAGAAATAAGCTCTAATGGGGAAGAGATGGGAGAGATATTCTTCAGAAAGCAAATTTAGGGACAGATGAGAGAAAGCCATTTAGTGGCAAGATGAGTGAGAGATATTTCTCAAATGAGTTTCCACTCTGCAGTTGAAGATAATGAAGTGACAGCCTGCTTTCTTTCTGCAGCGGAGCATGACAGCTTGATATCACCAGAACTGCAGAGCATAGTAGATGACAACATTGATATATTCTGCATGTGTATTCAATATCAGAAATTCTGTCCTCACCCTGCGTGCGACGCATCTTGCTGGTCTGCATGAAACCCAACAAGGTAATGAGGTCTTCGATGATGCGGAAGTACTGGGACCCCGAGGAGCTGCAGGAGTGGATAGTCACAGCTACTAACAGCTGCTGGATGTCACACACCAGGAGCTTGTAGTCATTCAGGGGAATACTGCAGAGGGAGGACAATGAAGACGAGGAAAAACAATGAAACACGAGGCAGAGGAAGTTGAGTTTACCACTCACATATGCCAGATCAATGAACAGTGAGAGGATTAATGATTTAATTCATGGCTCAAAGGTTCAAGACAAAACCCATGGTGGTGTTTGAATGAATCATTCTCTGTTCTGGCGGTCTCACCCATTCTCCATGCCGTTGAGGGTGGAGAGGGTGTTAAAGAGCACGTAGAGCAGCCCGTGGTCTAGAAGGATGTCTGCCAGCTTGGGGCAGGCGTTGAGGAGCTGCAGCAGCATACACAGTATGTTGTGCACCAAGGAGTTCTCGTACAAGGAGTTCTCGATAAGACCCAACACTGGGATAATACAGCGCTTTCTGAAAGGTGAGATATTTTCCATTTCCTCAAGGTCCAGACTGAAAAAGAAGACAGAAAAGAAAGATAATGGTATGGAATGTACACAATTATACGCTCACCGAACACATTGATTCATATACTGTAGCAGACAATCCTATGCATAATATAATGTGTTGTTCCTGGACTCACTCTTCCTCAAGGCCCACCGGCCTCCCAAAGAGCATCTCCAGGAAACATTCGAGGAGGCCCTGGCTGCCCTGGTGGATATACAGCTGATTGGCCAGCAGCGAGAAACCGTGGTTCTTCAGGAACTTCTCCTTCTGATCCTTGACGGCTCGGCTGAAATAAGCATCCAACAGCTGGGAGAGAGGGGCGAGAACACCAGAATACAACAGTATAGTTCAGATCCTCTTGCTTTAATAGCCCAACACATATTTTACAACCATCTCTGTTGAAATCAACTGTATTTTCTTTTTTACAATCTTCAACAGACAATTAATTACCCTTATTGGGACACTTATTTCCCAAGGCTAGCTTAGGGTGAAGACTAGCCTGCTGGTTATGTTCAAAGACATCAAATTTGCCTTCTAGCACCTCTGAAGCGTCTGGATTATTATTCATATCTTATTTATTTAATATGTGCAAAAAACACAGTGTAACGAGATCTGTGGTCTCCTTCTTTCTGGATGTTAAGCCACTGCAAGTTTTAGTGGTTATTGGACTTGATGCACTTGGGTTCACACGGTTTCTTCTGAACTGTTTACAAAACCCTGACATTAATGTTGCATGACAGTTTCACTCTCTGTGGGCGGTTTGAGAGAAATGTGTTTGCTAAAAGCATAAAATGTACAACAATGGTGTGAATGTGACTTTAAGGAATGGTAATGAGCAACGCTACCCCACACTGGGTTAAACAGTACCATGGTAACCTGATCTACAACAGAATTCTGGTGCTGAAACGGATCGACATGCTTCACAGGACGGGACTGAACCAACCTTCATGACTCCTTGCTGGATCAGAGGTGATGAGTGGTTGACTAAGACTATGAGCGCCTCTGGCTGGATGAGTTTGTCCATCACTTCCTCAAGCATGAGATCAGGCAACAGCAACAAGACCCCCCTCAGAAGATCATAGAGTCCACAGCAGATCAGCACCAGGCAGTCCTCAGTACTGGACCTGAGAAACACACAGCTTAGATTTAAATGTTGAATTACTTCACCTGAATAGCTGGCCAAAGTCCTTTTGTTGGTGTTACTGGGAAACAATACAATGTTTATTTCCATATAATTCTAGTTCATACAAAACTTTACATTTTGTATATAAATGCCACTCAGTGTTGTAAAACATCAGCATGTAAATCAAATACAAAGGTGACTTTTGCGGGAAAAGGATTACAATGTACAAATCTCTTTTTTTAATTTCCAATCAGCTTAAGCCAGCAGCTGGCGAGCAGAAATAAAGTGAAACTGTCACTAGAGTGCAAATCATTTTCAGAGTTAAGGATGCTGAAGATTATGCAAATCCCTAAACAACCCACTTCATCAAAGACAAGCCGTGGTCCAGGTATTTACCTATTCTGAAGTTGTGTAAAACAACAGGACCCACATATCAATACAACTGAGTGAAATGTTAAAAGAGGCCGTTAGTGCTCACTGATACTAATTTCAAGCTCGATTTGACTTCATTAATGTTGACACTAAATCAGCAGTCTGAAAATATCCTCAGAGTTCTTTCTTGATACATCAGAAGCTCAAAGAACCATGTCATGTTAAACATTACTGCGGCAGTGTACCTGTCATTGGACTCAGTCTTGCTGTGCGCCCTCTCATAGCCCGGTGAGTAAGTGTAGCTCTCCCAGTCCTCGGGCATGGAGCCGCGGTCCGCCGTACTGGGCCATCGGCCGACTGCCAGCGAGCCGTTGGGAGCAGGGAAGGCCAGGCCGAGGCTGGCCAGGTTGCTGTGGCTCCTCTGGAAGGACTGGATACCTTTCAGACTGTCGGGGCGCCGCGGTGCCTCATCGCTCGCCCAGTCAAACCTGTCCTCGGACTCCGCCACCCCCACGCTTCCCTCTGCCAGGCTGTCCACCTCCGCCGCCTCGTCCCGCTCCTCCTCCACGCTGATGGAGGGAGTGCGTAGGGCTCCCCCCTCGCCTATGTCCTTAGAGTCACAGATCGTCTTGGCTGACTCACAGCTGCTCAGGAGCTGCTCGTCACCTCCGCCCTTCTTGAGAGTTTCCGTGCTGCCCCGGGTGGCGAGGGACGCCCCGTCACCTTCACCTGCCTCGTGTGAGCTCCCGTGTCCGAGTCGAGGTGTCAGCAGTGGGGAGGAGTACGGAGAAGGTGCCAGACTGGGTGGGCGTAACAACTGATCATCACCTCCGTGTTCAGGGGAAGAGGCGTGATGACCTGGAAAAACAACAAAATGATTCAGCATTTATAAATGATTCAACTTTAGAACGGATCGCTGCGAGGGCCTATTTGTATGCAGGTACATTGTACAACACTTGCAGTGCAAATAGCAATATTGATGAAGGTGATGAATAACATGATGTGGCAGAGCAGAGGGATAGCTGTTCACTGAAAAAACTGTGCATTTCATTACAGCGAGACAGAAAAACAAGTATCTTGTGTCAACAGGGTTTACTGTATGCTGGAAATGCTACTTGTTTTTATATTTTTTGGATTTAATCTCATGGCACTGCTACAAGTAATCACCGCCAACTCTGTTGTCATATATACTGTTAAACCTTTTTTCAAAGTTATAAAGTGTTTTCCGAGAAATAAAAAGGAATTAAATCCAAAAAGGGAGATAAAGATGACAAAAGAGGCTTACATTACAACACTGAATGGAACAGTAAAAGATAAAAGAGTAAAAAAAGAAAAGAAAAAAAGGCATAGCTAGGAAAATATATTGGATATATAAAAATTAAGGTTCTGTGAAAGCTACTGTTACGAGCAGCAGTTTTTCAAGTAAAAAGTGGAGGAGGATGGGATGGAGTTTCACAAACATATAATGACCTAATGCTCATACATAAGCATTTTCCCAGAAATAATGGTGTTTACATTAGGTGCTTAAAATAAAACTGTGGTGACTGTAATTCATCATGGAGAGAAAACTGGGCTGATACAGCAGTAAACACGTTAAACTGATTTTCGTTGTTTGAGGCACATGCACTTATAAAAGTGCTGCAGATCTCTCCATTTATAATGTCACTCTGAGCACCACCGTGAAGGTTTGTATTTAATTATCTCCACTGTGTTTGGAACAGAAAGCCCTTCAAGGTCAGTATAATGTAGTTAAAGCAACTGTACCGTCGTGGGGAGTGTCCGTGAAGACAGTTGGGGACAGTGAAACCACAGAGCTGCTGGCAGACTTCCCGCCACTGTTGGAGTGTCTCAGGTACATAATGGACTGCACCTTCTCCTGGTACAGCTTCCCATCTGACAAACACGGACATCAAAAGACCTCAGCGCAATCGAATTAATGGCACTTTAATACAGAGGTGCTACTTTCAACTGCGCCGCTTTCTCACCTATGTGTAGTGAGAAGTAGAAGCTGGACGGAGTGTGGCAGACATAGGTGTTGGTGGGTGGGTGGACCGCCAGCAGGAAGTTGTAGATGAGTTTGAGCAGGTCCATGTCCGGAGGCGACCCAAGCACCTCCTGGATTATCTTGACGAACGACAAACAGACCTCCTGTGGGATGGCAGTCAGATGCTCGTCCCGGTGCTCCTTGAGACAAACAAAATGCAGTAAGTAACAATCCCCGAAAACAAAGGGGGTATCGAGGTTTTTGACAGATACCTACCTGTAACACCTGGCAGGTGAGCAGGAAGCGATGCACTACTTCGGCTTTGAGGAACTGACGGATGTTGAAGACCTGATAAGGATGGTGCACCCTGATGAGGATCTCTAGGGCGGCAAGCAGCGTTTCCCACACTCCACACTGACAGAAACAACACAGAGTAAATGAACGGAGATACAGATCATCTAATGGTGGGGTAGAGCAACTATTAGAGAGGGGTATCATCCATCATCAAAGCCAAACAATGCTGAACAGACTGCTAAACTTAGGGGACTGGTTGTTTGCTTTGATTTTCTAAGCCTTTATTTTCCCAATATATTAACATCTGGAGGACATGAAAAACCCAATTTAGAGTGCAAACACTTCAGTCTAACTAGACTGCATAATTTTTGGTGCTTCCTCCACAAACATAAGAGTTTTTTTCCAGGAGATAAAATACAAGTTTAAATTAGTTTAGACCAAATTAGTGCCCCATGTATTCTGGGTATTCTTTGAAGAATCATGATAAAAAAGTAAAATCAAAGAGACTGCAACTCAAAGTTGCTAGCTCATCATTGGTGGTGATGATTTGAACTTTCTGCACTTCACTGGGAATTAGTTGATCTTGTGTTAAACAAAAACACCAGACATCACACATCTCTGCATTTACTGCAAGGCATAAGACTGGTTGTAAAACTGCTGTTGAAGTATTTTCTTGCTTTGGTGTATAACTTTATTTTCATTTCTCATTAACAGATCTTGGAAAACAACACTTGACAGTGAGGATAGGCATAGGTTTAATTTCAAATAATGTTTTACCAGTTCATAGTTTCAGTATGTATTTAGTTTTATATTATGTAACACTGTATTTATTGTGTTCATTTTAGTTTATAACAACCAACCACCTGAGCTGAGAGATGTGTGTGTTTACCTCTGCCTTGGCCCAGATTTTCCAGTCAAGCAGAACGTCTGAGAGGAGTCTGATATCCTGCACTACAGCGATGGACTCCGTGTCCAAACGAAACTGCCCATCATCCCCAAGGACGAGGATGGATCCACTGCAACACCCGTCCAGCAGAGTCTAGAGAGACGCAATATGGCAACCAAGTCAGAAATACAGCATTTCTATAATATCTTCCAGACTACTGTTAACTCTAATCAGACACATACTGTACCTCAACATATCAATAATCACTATCTCTCCAGAATCACCCTTACAGTGCAGAACCCCAGACAGGAGGAAAATCAATACATTTTCCATGAAATTTTTTGGAGCGCTTATCACTCTGTCAAAACCAATGCCATTTACTCCCAGAGCAGCACCGTTTGTATTGATCAAAGTCTATCATTTGTGACCAGCTTCACTGCAGTGGTCATAAATCTTGCAGTCCTTTGGGTCTCTGGTATTCTGAGGTAAGATAGAAGCTTTGCAGTCTTACCCACGGTTAGTTACATTATTTATTGTCTGACAAGTGAATTCAGTTATAGTCCAGAAAAGGAAAATTACATTCATTTAATGAATTTTAGTTCTGAATAGCATACATAGAAAGGTGAAGTGTACACAGCAAGGTTCTTTTTATATGGTTCGAAGTATGGGTTTGATACACTACACTACCTTAGACATGCCATACAATGCGGCATGTGGATGCCTAAAGTGCCAAAAACAATCAGGACTGCTGTGTGACTCTGCAAGAGCTCAGTGTTTCATCAAGTCAGACAGAATCCATTTCAGCACACAGCCATCACACAGCTCAATTACAGACACAGCTAGAGGGTCAAGTAACAGCAGGGTCACCAACATCGGCTCCGAGAAACACCGGAGTGCTGGGCTGGATCAGATTCACGGTGAAAACAAGTGCTGGTGAATATGTTTTACCGAACACATCAGCAGAGGTCGTGGGGACGGCAGGGTTCGAGGTGTGACTCACTTTCAGCATATGGTATCCCACGATGCATTTGGACTTTATAAGGACCTGGTGGATCATCGAGTAACCATGGTAACAGTCCATCTCGTGGATGCGGTGTTGGTTAAACTTGGACAGAGACAGCAGCACCTGCAGGGCCAGAGCCTGCGTCTTCTCACAGTCACTCAGCTCCACCGTCTGGATGCCAAGAGCCCAAGATGAGAGATGAAAGGGAGAAAAAAAAAGAACAACAAAAGAGCCTAATGTGTGAACATTAACACGTTAATATTAACAATGTAGGTCTGAACTAGCATTTATGTGTGATTATTACACCCAGTTCCAGCTACATTAATCATGTTCTCACCAAAGCGCACGAGAGACTGTTATCAAAATTAGTTTTTAAGGTGACACTGGACTATGATCTCAACTGACAGGTACAACAATATTAATGTGACCTTACAGAAACTGACATTTATCACATAATGAGAAGTGTTTCCAGACTGTAAACTGGGACTGAATCTATGCACTTTAAAATCAATTTGTACTCACTAACTTATTTCTATCGTGTTTATCGTCTATTTTATCTATTTACTGTATGCTTTATTCCTGGATGTCTGTATTTTGCTTTTAATGATGATGATGTCAAGCTGGAGCTGCTAAACAGCGTTTCATTGTTTTTAACAGTGACAAATAAACTCTATTCTATTCTAAAGTATTCAACATGTTACTTTTCCCACATGTGTCCACAATCCATAAATACCACAACAACTCTGACCTTTAACTCTACATTGTTGTTATTAAAGATATAAATCATCCCACCTGTGCAAAGAGGAAGACAAAATTTCCTGTTCCTCCAATCTTGTGCAGGACGCTCTGCAGACCTTGGGTTTCAGTGGGGAGCAGAGCCCTGAGGGCATTGGGCTCCAGGGAAACACTCTGTACCTCTTTGGAGCTGAATGGCCGCTGGGTAACCACCGTCTTGGCCTGACCCTTCAGTCGGATTACAGGCTCATAGATAGTGTAGACTCTGGGGCTGCTGGGGGCGTACACTACTGCCAAGCTCTCCTGCACACAAACACAACGCAGGCAATCAATTGTCATCTTGTAACTTCAAATAAGGAAGATATTTTTGGAATTAGTAACCCAACTAGTCCCTAGCATGCATTAAAAGACGTGGGCTACATTTCCTCATAGTACCAGAGACGTTATAAAGATGCAGAGAGGAAGTCATTCATTCTAATTGTCTCACTTCCTTTTTCCTTTTTCAATCAGCTGAGGTTTTATCAACATAGATATTAGCTTTTAATGGGAGAAAAACTATTTTCAGTCTCACTGAAATAGCTGCAGCTTAACTGTAATAGCTTTTTCCATTGGGGAAAAATTACTTCCTACTGCGCTGTATCATTAATGACAACTAATTGGAACAGCACATTACTCATGCACCATGAAATGAAACAATAAATGAGACATAGGAGGGATTTGCTATGCCTACAGAGCACTTGAATCGCACAGTACAATTACAGGGTTTAACAGGAGTATCAATCTGCAATTTAACAGAAACGTGCTAAAAAGATTAAACAAAACTAATAATAAAATATTATTTTGTGTATTTCATATTTTAATGAAGTGTTTGTTGTGTGTTGTGACTTACAACCAAAGTTGTCGTGTCCACATCCTTGCTCTTCATCAGAATCTCTCGTACATGCTCACACTTGAGTCCTTCCTGAGTGACAAACTTAGAAAATGTCCCACTGGGCTTTCCGTATTTGCAAGGCATGATAGAGGTGAGGTCCGGTCCACTGGTGTACAGGTAGAAGGCCTCCTCAGATCCTATTCTAGACCCTAAAATACACAGAGAAGCATCTAGTCAGAATAAAAAACATCACAACCTGCGTTGCGCCACGAAATTAGAGCCCTGTATGTTATACAGTATGTGCCTTTTTCCCCAGTGGTGAGACATTCAAGAGCCCTGCTCTAAGAAACAGTCTATTATACAGCCAGAGAAATGAGGTGTGAGATATTCAAATGGGCAGCGTGGTGCCCCTTGATGTTTTATTTCTTGTTTCTATTAATCTTGCACTTTCTTTTCTGCTACCCCACACTGAACTCCTGTGACAGCTGAGAGGCTAAAGCTTGTATAAAGATATCGTTTGGGTTCACAGGTTGGGATCGCCCAGACACAAGCCATTCACGGCCAATTACAGGCAACAAGAGAAGTATTCAGTCAGCTTCCCGAGGGAATGCCGAGTATCTGCAGAATGCCACACATCACACCAGCCACAGCCTTTTACAGCCCCCAGACTGGATACACTTTGAAAATATAACCCCACCACAAACTATTTATGTAACACAAGCCATGTATGTACTTAGAAGAAGTCATCGATGTACCACAGAGGAGCAGCACATTATACAGATACATTTTATAAATCTATGTAAATAATTGCATATGTATGTAGGGTAACATGCTAAGTGCATGACTGAGGTTAAATGTCTCGAGTTTTTCAGATGATCAAGATGGGAGTTAACAGGAATCCTACCATTGAAGAGAAGCACGGTGCCCATGCTCCAGCACTCGCCCTGCTTCAACAGCTCCTCACAGGATGGTATACAGTGGCCAAACATGCAGAAGGTTTTGTTGCTGTCGGAGGATAAACTTGACTTTCTGGGTAGGGTGTAGTCCAGAGAAACCTCACATTTCCTACAGAAGAGAGCGGTTATGAGATGAAGTGGTTGGTATAAGTTTCAGCCAGTTCTTACTCTTGCCATCACAAGTTTTTCTCACCTGATTCCACAAACCCAAACAACCACACGGCCATGGATGTTTTTCTTGCCCTCCGGCTGCTGGGTGTAGGTGAGGCCCAGGTGCTGCCACTGGCCCGGCCTCAGCAGCCCCTCCCCCGAGTCTGCCTGCGCCAACAGTCCTGCTTTTATCTCGTCGTTCGGGTCTATACAAACTCTACAGGGAGAACACACCACAATACTTGAGCTTGGATAAAAAATGAATACTTAAAAACCAGTAACCCATTCTTCCCTCACGTCTTTGAGGCTGCAGTCTACAATGGAGCGCACCTAAATGTGAGAGAGCCTGTAGAGAAGTCTGCCCACACTTGAAGCATCAGTGCCTTGGAGCCCATGGACAGAATATGAATGAGGTCTTCTTCTACTAATCTTGTCTCAGCCTGAGAGGAGCCCTGGTGCGACTCAGCTGCAGGAGGGTTACTATCTTCTGGAAAACAACGAGAAGAAAACCTCAGAACTGATTCATGTTTGTGAAATCAGGTATGAAAAGATGTTGGTGAAGGATCCGTTTCTCACCCTTGTCTTTGTCCTTTTCCTTCTCCTGCTCTGCCACCCTTAACCACATAGAGGCACTGAAGCCGCTGGCCATGTGGGGCCAGCAGTTTTGCCCTACCAGGGGCAAGTGGAGAGGAGCAATGTGCCAGGGGGAGGAACGGAGGTGGCATGGTCTGTACTCGGCATCCCCCTCTCTGCGCCCAGGTGAGAGTTTGCCCTTCCAGAGCAAACCAACACTTTTCCCCCCAACAGCACCGTTCTGTCTGGAGCCAGGGGACAACCCTCCTTGTGTCGAAGCCCCGAGGATTATTGGAAAGGTCAGGAAGTGGAGAGGTTCAATATTCACATTGGCTTCAACAACTTGTAGTATGCCCTTCAGTAAGACCTCCTGACAGACAAGAGATAAGAACAGTTTTAGTTTTCAAGAGGTAAAACACCAGATAGATGTGTGTTGACTTGCACAGTATAACCTTTTCCTGATTGTTAAAAAATCTTTACATTGAGAAGATTTAGCTGCTGTAACTGTGTGATTCATCTAAGATAACTCAATAAGTCAGAGTCTTGAAAAAGAAGCAATAAACTATCTATAAACAATCCAGCAGAATGAAGCAAAACACACTGCTTCTAAAACTGAAGGTAGGTGGTAACGCAAAAACAGCACCACAACCATATGTGACCAATGATGTGTCATATCTTTAAAAGATGGAAAACACAAATCACATGTCATTACATTCACATGGTTAAAAATATTTCTCTTCGCCGCTTTAGAAACCTCTTCCTGGGACACAGATTATTGATGATGTCTGCTGCAGATTGCAATCGTACACAGACTGTGGTAACAGGTTGAAGCATCACATCTGTTCTACACTCACTGGTGTTAATTGTATGCAGAGTAAAAAAGGACCCAAGTGAGCTTTATGTCACATTATGAAAGAACTAGGAGGTAAGAAGTGGAGAGGACAGTGACAGAAACAGAGAGGGTGTGTGTGCGCTGTACTGTGAACATAAGCTATCAGTGTCAACACCCTGCATGTAAGCCAACAGTGCATCGTTGAGTGACCGAGAGGGGTTTGCTATTTACAGTAGGTGGGGTCTTCTCCAGGAAGAGACGAATCAATAGAGCCAGTTCCTCCGCTGTGATTCGCTGGCTCACCATGGCAACCACCAGCTCCACTAGCACAGTCTGGCAATCTGCATGTAGATCAATGAAGAGTGTATTACGTAAGTGGTTTTCATTCACTTGGGCATGCACCAGAACGTCATCATCACTAACTGCTCTGCCTCACAAAAACGTTGCCACATTATATGCTTCAGATACAAGTGCTTCCAGTTCACAAAAATCCTAAATATAGAGTTTGATTGATGGATTGTGTATGAATTGTTCCAAAAAACACTAATATTGGCCATTTTATGTTTCGTCCAGTTAAAATATGAGAAGCAGGAAAGCTTACCAACACTGCAAACAATACAACCAATTTTACTTTCCTTCGATTTTTCAAATGAAAATATCTTACAGTGCCAAATGAGGCCACATAAAATTTGATAGACCCATTCCAAAATAAAATGAACCTTTAGGCCCTGAGGACCCAGTTGAAATGTCAGAAGCAACAAAAAAGTCTAGCTGAGGAACAAAATAAACTGAGTGTAACCTCCCCCCCCTTTTTTTTTCTAGATGTCACACATGAACAATATCCTACAGTGTCAGATGAGCTAAAAATAAGAGAGGAGGAATAACAAACCTGTAAAGGAGGGGTCTGTTTGGCTGAGGATGTTGTGGAAGCCAGACAGAATGGTTCTGACTCCTCCCTGAGAGGACCAGAGAAGGTGTTAGTCATTTTCACCACAGCACAGTTGAGGAGAGAAAAAAAAAAGAAGACAGATATAGAGTGGGAGGGAGACAGTTAAGAGTAGTACAAAGAAAATGGAGGTGGGTCAATCTGACCTGGTCATAGAGCAAGGCAGCGTTGCGGGGATTGGCTTGTACTGCATCCAGCAAACTGTGAAACACATGACTCAGAACCTCCAGGTCTGGGGAGCCGGTGGCGAGAAGCTGCAGCTCCATTGTACAGATCTCTGGGAACAGCAGCAGACCCCGCCCGGGCCCGTCCGCCACTGCCACAAGCTCACGCAGCGCCGCAGACTCCGCCTTCACTCCTAAGAGAGCAACGCAAGATCAGAGATGCAACAACAGACTGACACATGGAGAGAGATGCCGAATGATTCAGGCACGACACACGCGCTAATGCAGAAACACACACAGACACACACTGAGAGGTTTTGGGTGATGTTGCTTAAACAGCTTCATGATCCACAGACATTCCCCGCTTCAGCTCCGACCTGGCAGCTCATAAAAAAGAATTAGCCTCAGTCTTGTGCTCAGCCTCAGAGCAGCATGGGAGCCCCCTCATGATTTACAGGAGAGCAGCCCAGCAGGCTCTCATGCAGCTACTGGGACCTCCTTTGATTAATGAAGCCTGCTCTCTCTCCCTGTACACAACTACACAGCTTTTCCCTCATCCAAATACATACAGCTTAGGGTAAAAACAAACTAAAAATCATATACCATCGTGATACCAGTAAGGTAAAGGTTGATTTCAACTTTTGCTGTGTTTTCAGTGAAAATAATTAAAGCTTAGTTCAAATTATAATAATAATTCAAATGATTTCTCTAATCTCATATTGTATAACTAAAGACAAGATTTTGGTTAAGTCTTTACATAAGAGGCTATGAAATGCAGGCCTCATAAAGCATCACCATAATATGAATAATGCCATGCACACATGAGTTTGAGGGGAAGGCATCACAAAAGCCTGAGGACAATTATATTTCCTGTTGGACCAGGACGTTCAGCATAAGGAGAGAAAAGCTGCTTGGTTTGAGAATAACAACAGAGAGGTGTAACTGCCAAAAAAATAAAAAATGTAACTGTTAATTCATTCCTTTGCCTTGCATGAGGTCAGTGTTTAAGATTGACTGTTTAACCAGGCAGACGGTTTTTCAGGAAGCTGAAGTCTCCATTTGATGGGCACTTTAAGTCACAAGATTCAGCTCATGAGGCCACAGACTGTAGTTGCCTGCAGTTGTAAAACGTAAAACAATGACTCCATTCTGAGGGGATGAAAAAGTAAAAAGAATATAATCAGGCCACGTTCTTAACCTGCGAAAAACCAGAGCGGGGAGGCAGTGCTGATACAAGAGGCTGTTGTGAGGGGGAGAAAACATGCAGGCTTGTTTCTGCCATGTCATTTGTACGCAGTAAAAATTAGTTTGTCATTGCTAAAATACGCTCCGCAGCCCATCAAAGGAGGATGTGGTTATTATTACATGACACTAACAGCCCTTATCTGCACTTACACTGAAAATTGGTGAGAAAAATTATGACACTATTTAATATAAAACCTTACTACCTGGATACAATCATTGAATTAGTGCATTGAATTATCAGTTCAACAGTGGGAGAAACAAGCTTTCCCAAGGCGAAACACCAGCAGGTTTAGAGGTCGAGACCAATACATGACCTCCCAATTCATCAAGATTAATCCATCGCCAACAAAAACAAATGGCAGACGAGTCAGACTACGAGTGATTTACAGCGTTCTTAAAAATAACCCCAGGGAAGTAAAATGGTGAAAAATTAATCTGCAGTGGAAAGTTACAAGACTTAAGCTACTGTTATTTGGAGCAGCGAGGGGCGTGTAGTAGTGGGTTAATTGGACTAATAGAGAGAGTGCGTGTGTGAATAACTGTGGACCTACCCTCTTCCTGCTTGGCCATGTCCTCGGGATTGCTTTCGCTGTCAGCGTCGTAGCCCTCCTCCTCCCCTGGGGGCTTGACACCGCAGCTCTGCACTTCATCCACCTCCTCAGACAGATAGTCTGCTGGAGCCACCCCCTCCACCAACACCTGGAGACAGAAGGAGAGGCAGAGAGACAGAGTGAGACGGAGACAGAGAGACAGAGAGACAGAGAGAGAGAGCGCAATAGAGGAAGAGAGGAGGAAAAAAAAAGTCAGTCCCATACAGTAAAAAAAAAAAAACACAGCCGAACAAAGATCACTGCCTGGTCAACTGTCAAGCCGGTTAGTAAGATAAGAATCATTTCACAAGCTTACCCAATCTTGTTAAAAAAACACCCCTTAACTGAGAATGTAACGCTAACACATACTAGGCATGAAAAGCAGCGGTCTTACCACTAATGCGGCGAATAAATTGCCAACAAAATGTTTTCGAGTTATGTGGAAAAGAAAAAGAAAGTACTAGATTTTGGTCATAAGACGAATATCAGCTGACTTCTGGGGCACTCACACAGCCCAGTTCCTTGACGTGAACAGTCAGTCATCATATGTACACACACGCGCATGTGCACACAGTCACGCACACACACTCACACGGTCTAAACCCTTCGCTGTTCAAAGAGCAGGCTTACTGTAAGTCACTCCTCTATTCCTTTCAACATAAAACTTCAGGTGTCAAGTGTAATATTCAATTGCAAGTGAAGTAAACATTTCAAAGAGTAGTCCTTCAGTGGACAAATTTGGTGGTGGGAGACTAATCTTGGCTTCATAGCACACTGTTGCAATGGTTAAGTGAACATCACACTCTACTGGGCTCGCTGAGAAAGAACTAAGCTCTTAGGAAATAGGTAAATCTATTATATAAAACGCTAAATCCTCCTATGTTGGAACAAGCTTAGTCAGATAGGCATTTTAAGACTTGTGGAAAACACATCCAAGGCTGTGAGATAGCAGGCACCCACTACCAGGCAGCAAGTCATTTTTCTTTGAAGACAGCCAGGCAAAATGATAATCTTTCTGCAATATATATATTTTTTTAATTCTGTATTCATCTCTCTTCCTGGAACAATAAAGGCAGTGTCATTTCTGGTCATGACCATATACGGTGCTGAAAACCTTTCATTCATGTAGCCTACAGTGATAGGGCCACTGTTGAGGAGACACAAGTTGCTGGGAGGATTTTTTTTTCTTCCTATCCAGCTTGTCATTGTTGTGAGAAATTGTCGACATGCAAATAGAACTGGTTCATTTTCTATGCCTTCGTACTGATTTTGAAAAAGCAGCACAAACTCGAAAACCTTCAAAAACAAAAGTCAACTCTGCGGATGTCAGAATGAGGTCGTGCTTGCGTCCACTTCATGCTCTAAACAAGTGCTATCATTATTTTGTCTGCTGTTTTGTTGCACATCAGGGAGATAACAGCTGCTTAGCAACGTAATGTGAGTGGCCATACACAGCAGCCCTGAGGCTTGTTGGTGTTTGGCTGGAAGAGGGTTTTCCTTTCATTGTACGCTTGCCTTGTGAATAAAGGCCACTGTTCTTTATATTTTGTCATGGTGCTCGGCCAACGAAGCAGCAGGTAATACAGTGCAGTTACTGAACAATCTGCCTCATTATAAAAGGAAAAAAAGCAATAAAAACTGTGTTTTCTATCTTTTGTGTTCAAATTCCCAAATGAACTCCTGTGCTGGTCAGTCATCCTGACTACAATTGTCTTCCTTGATAGCAGTTTATAGGGCAGACTGGAAGGCAAGGCAATGTCACTGAGTAGCGAACAGCAAAATGCAGTTTATTTGTGCTCATGTGCTCCTTTAAAAAATCTCACAGTCTCTAGTTCTCACCCCTTTCTGACAGCTTTAGACACATTGGCCCATTTTTACTATCCGTTTGAAATTAGTGAGGGGAATTTATTTTAAGAAATGAAAAAAGCAAGGGACAGGCAGAGCATAATGTTATACTTATTTCATTGCGATTGCTGAGTATTTCTTTTGGGGCACTGGATATCCAACGCCATTACTTAATAGGAGAGACATGAAGTAATGAGAATGGTACACAACATTTTCTGTCGGGCTGCAAATCTGGGATACAGAAGTTCATGATCAATGCCTTAAATCCCCAGGTCAAGAGGTATTTGTAGATAAGATGTAAACATCGATGGTTTAAATTTTAACTTGGCTTTATTGAATTAAGTCCACCACTCGGTAGAACAGATAATGATTAGCAGAGAAAACATTTTTGCCAAGAGCTTTATGCTGTGATGAATACTGATGGCACCTCGCTGCAGAGGAATCAGGTGTCGTGATGTCTGACTGGCTATAACCTGAACTGGCTTCTTGATACACGAGTAGCTCAAATAACTTAATATAAAAAGGTGCGTGTAACACTCACAGGTTCTCCAAAGGCAGGACTCACCCTGTCTGGCTTCTCCTCGGGGGGCTCAGGACAGGATGACACCTCAGCTAAGGCCACTCTCAGGAGAGAGTCGAAGAGCGGTACGGCGAGGTCAGAGTTCACCACCCCTGAGCGAGAAAGCTGGTCTCGAACCTCAAAGAGGGTTTCTTCCACTGACTGGAGCTGGAGACGAGAGCAGACACAACAGTTTTAATGAGACCAGGGTGAACGTGCTTACTTTGTAGTTGGTGTGGTTAGGGATTAGCTGATCGGTGTGATATAGAGTGACATTACCTGAGAAAGTTCAGGCTCTATCCTCTGCAGAGCCGAGTTAGCACTGTGTAGACAAATAGCCAGGAGTGCCTCGAGCAGACGAATACTTTGAAGTTGCCACTCTTCCTCCAGCTTCTTCGCAGGATCTTTGGTCTTTCCCTCGGCTGGACCGGTGCTGAGGGTGTCGGCTGAATCGTGACTTATCTCCTCGAGTAGCACTGAAGTGGCTGGTGCTGTGGACTCGGGACTGCCTTTGCCCTTAGTGTCCCTCTTCTTCTTTGCTTTGCCATCCTTGGTCTTACAGGAAAGTTTCTGAATTACCATGGCCATGAGGCGCAAGCAGACATCCAGTCCCCCTAGCCTGAAGAACTGCCTCTGAAACAAGGGGCTGGCCAGGTAGATCCACCGACACACCGACCACACGTCCGCAGCACGCCGTACCTGCTCTTTGGAGGGCAGCGCCACGCTGTCTGGGGACAAGTACGGCAGCCGCCCTCCAAGCGGCTCGCTGGCTGTACTGTCATAACCCGATGTGTCCTCAGAGTCGTTGGCCGAGTCCCGGTCGGAATCAGCCTCTTTGCTGACGCAGAGGAACGCCACGCACAGGAAGAGGTTGATAACGTGGAGGTGTGTTTCTGCTCGGCTGCGCCCGCTCCGGCTCTTGTGACGCGGATAGGCCTCCTTCAGGCCTTCGTAGAACTTGCTGAGGCTTTGCGGACCTTCTCCCGCCCCTCGGGACCCCAGTTCCTCAGCCAGACCCAAGACGGCCTCTCTCTCTTCAACATCAGCGTTCTCCAGCTCCTGGAGTACCCCGTAAGCCTGCTGGTGTCCAGCGCCAATGATCAGAGTCTCAAACACCTTCAAAGCCAAAGAGCGGGTCTGGTCCAGGTAGACGAGCTCCGTCACCTGATTGAGTCCATTGCAACTGACGAAAAGGTCTCTTATCACCCTGTAACATAATAAAATACATTAGAAACTAAGCAAATTAAAACATATAACACTCCTATTAGCCACGTCCAGGATTCACTTTTCACACTTTAAAGAGGAACTATGCAAGTCCGGCCGCTTTTCTGCTGTGTTACTAGCCCTCCTCCCGGTCATGTGCATTTGTACAATGAAGCCGGTGAGAAAGCAATCTATGGAGCGATAGATAACGTTATATATACGGTGTGTATATCTGTGTAGTCTTATCTGTCATAAACATGTGATTACGGGTTACGGGGTGCGTTTGTGTCGTGGTGCCGCAGAGACGAGAGCTGGGACACCGGGTCGGAGGCTCTGATCTTACAAGGTTGGTTTTCAGCCAAGAGGCGCTAGGTGGAAGGCAGAAAGCCTCCATTCTCCCTGTAACAGGTTACATGTCATTTATTTAACCATTACAATTACTCTTAAGATGTTTAATTAAGGTAACTTGTTACAAGGGAGAATGGAGGCTCTCTGCCTTCAAAGTAGCGTCTCTTGGCTGAAAAACAACGTTGCAAGATCAGCACCGCCGCCCCAGCTCTCGTCTCTGCAGCACCGCAACACAAACGCGCCCTCTAAGCCATAATCTCTTGTTTGTGACAAGATAAGACTACACAAATATACACATTGTAACATTGTATATGATATATAACATTATGAACTCCCCTATCGATTGCTTTCTCGGCAGCTTTATTGTGAACAAATGCACATGGCCAGTAGGAAGGTTAGCGAAACAGAGGAAAAGCGACCGGACTTGCATAGTTCTCATTTAATGCAATGTGCCATTCATCTAGATAACATTATGCCCAGGATGAATATAGCCATGGTTGTGCCTCTTAGGAGAGAGGCCAGGAAAGGACAACCAAAAGAAGGACATGTGAACTCAATCTAACAAATGATCACAAAGTCAGTCAGTCCAGGGGAAAGCCATTGCCAACACACAGTCCCCTTCACAGTCTGTCCATCATTTATTTCACTTATTCTTATCAGGTTGCAGATATTGTTTGCTCCAGAGAACTGCGAGAAATTTAATAAGTCAACTTCGATCAACATGACAAATTAGCCTACTTCATATATCGCGTTTGCTTTGTGATTATTGTTGTGTGTCTCTTTGACATAATGGGACAGAAATGATTTTTTGACGTTGCTCGGTCAAAGTTATCTGAATGTGAATCATTCGTTTAGTCAGCGAAACAAAGCCGAAGCTACCCCCTTTTAAATTTGTTTACTGCTGAGATACAAATGCCATTGAGGCAGTGGTAAATAATAAATTGTGTCACCTCCAAGTCAAGGTTAAATCTGCATTTGGTGACACAAACAACACCCTCTAGGGATGTGCTGCTATTACACATGACTAAAATAAAAACACATTCATCTCACCATGGCCCTGTATACCCGCTACGATAAGGACTTGAAACAGATGTTCATTTGAAGGTTTGAGCTCGGTGCATGAAATAGATAAATTTAATAGATTATTAACTTGCTGATTTTTTTCTCTAATTCAAACCCTTTCTATGGCCTTTCTCCAAATTAATGTAGAGATGATTGATTTTGCTTTTTCAGAACATTTCCTCTTTTCATTAGTGGTGTGCAAGTCCATCAGGATGACAATTCATTAGCCTGCATATTTAATGCTCTCATCTGAAAAATTTGCAGTTCTGTTATGCAGAAAGCAGCAGGGGCAGTGCAAATGATGACAAGGCTGGTAAGATGTTCAAATGAAGAGCAGCTCTGAAAAGATTTCTTGTCTTTTAGATTATCTTGCAACAACAAGTTTTCCAGTTGGCATGCTTTTAAATCAATGTGTACACTATAAAAAAGGGACATAGAGTTCTGTAGTATTAGCTGACCCATTTTGGTTAAGATTCAAAAATAAAAGGTTATCACGTTAACCACAGCAATTCAATACACTTCTTGAGTTTGTGACACCACTTAACAACGACCAAATGATTGTTTGGTCGTTTTCTCCCTCACATGGCAGCCTCTGCAAAGCTTAAAATGACCATTACATTCGAGCTTACGTAACTGTTCCTTGCTCTGCGAGAATACCATGCATGTAGGTCATAAATTACCTGGTCCTCTAAACAATTTGACCAACAACATGACAACTAGATGTTCATTTAGACCAGTATAGAATGTGCATATGGCCAACTATACGACATATAGGCCTACATGAAGATACAAGCTACTTCTGGACCTTAGGCAGAAAATAAACTGTTTGAAAATGTTACATCTGCTGCATGGAGAAACTTTGAAGTTGATGAAAGCTGACTTTTAATTTGACAGTTTGGAAGAAGCCTGAGATGGAAGAGGGGGGAAAAGAGTGAGATTTATTTCACTCTGGAGATTCTTTAGAACTAAAATATCCATCCATACTTCAGTAATAAATGTGCACATCAAATACAACCTAAGGGAGCACATAATTGATGGATGCATTTTTCTTCTTTATTCACTTCTATGCTAAATAACCCTTTTAACCAGAAAAATAATAATTTCATTTCAGGTTATTCAATCTGCCCATATATTTGGAAGAAGAAAAAAAACACAAAACCTAACAAAAAGAACAAAACAAAAAACTTCAAAATGGAAATAGCCCAGCAGATGGAGCTGTATGGTTTAGGCCAATGAGAGTGATCATATGCAAGAATCAGCCTTAACTTTTTGACCTTGCCATTCAACAGTGCGATCCGGTTGCCACTGTCCCTGGCTGAAAATGTGTCTGTTGAACATTCACAGTAGCAATGCAATGTACACATCTGAGCTACCACTGTTTACCATAATGAGTTTTTTTTAAGGTGTTAAACAATGAAAAGCTGCAAATGTAATTCTTAGAGCCGGAACAAGACATTACTCTTCTATAGCTACTAGATAGCTGTAGATACTGCTGCTACCAATACCCTATTTGTATGCTATAATAGAATTAACAGTCTTGTCATCAGTAATAAATGAAACAAAGGGGGTATTCAAATGTGTATCACTGGTACAACCACTTTGTCATCATCTCAAAAAATGTTGCCTTATACATAAACATTAGGACCTAAAATTGTTTCCAAAAGAGTCTTTTGAAAAGGCAGAGATGAAAAACATCCTGGCTATAAAGACTGAATGCCAATCAAACCCACAGAGAGCAGAAAAGCATACTCTGAATTTTAATAAGGAAACCTATCAGCCCGCTGCTGACAGAACGCCTCAAAGAATCCAATTCGCTATATTTCTATACCCAGAGATCCTGCTCGTGGTGGCAGGGGGAAACTATCACAGCAGGCATTGGGCTGGAGCAGAGACACAGGCCACCAGTTTTACCATTTGGACAGACAAACACACACGAAGAGTAGACACGGACAATGTCTGGATTGCCTCAAAGCAGACAAGTCCATAATCGTCTGATCATGATCTGATTTCATCATGAGCAAAGCAAAAAGTAAAACTTTATCAATAAAGTATTATAGTATTATATGAATTGACTTCAGCCTTTGTTAAATGTATCCACGGTCACTACCAGCAGCACACCTGTGTTTGCCAGGCTACTGTACTCATCACAGCGTTACATAAAGACTCAGCTCACAAAGCTGTGATCAATTATTGATTAGCATCAATTAGCAATGACCTGGAGAGAAAAGATCTAATGACAAACAACATTCAAGCAGATTGGGTTTCTTTCTTTGTGCTGGCTGATTATATTTGCTGTGAGGGAGAAATCTGCTACAACACCTGGACTGAGAGATTAGCATACAGTAAACACTACATTTTGATAATGATGCATACTTGACTAAAGAACTTTGATATTTGTGGACAGTTTTGGACACATCTTTCTACCTAAAATGTTACATGTAAACACAATGGCACAATCATAAGACAACCACTGAAAAAGGACAGATAATTAGGGATGAAGAAAAACATACAGTGTCTGAAACGGTAAAACAGCTCACCTTGATTTGAGGAGGGCAGGTAATGTTTGCAGATATATGAGTAGTATCTCCACAGGCAGGCACTGTGTGTGATAGCTGCAGACCTGAGCGCAGACAGTGGAAACCCCCAGCTGCTGGGCATGGTGGGCCAGCTCCACCCCTCTCTGCAGCACAGGGTTGAAGATGTGTGTGTAGAGTTGCCACTGCACTATAGCGTTGCCCCGCAGGGTCAGGTGGCACACATGGCCAGCTATCTGCTGGCTCAGCTGCCAGTCCTCACCGAACACCAGCTCTTGATAGGCCTCCAGAGCGTTCCACTTCCACAACATGTCCTCTGCCCCCCCTCCGCTCGGCAGAATCCCCTGGGAGCGGTAGCACAGACTGGTGGAGATGGCTGAAGGCTCCCCTTGCTGCAGGGTTTCCTCCAGGCCTGGCAGCTGACTGCTGTCCAGAGTGCAGATGTTACAGGAGGCCAGTTTGGCTTTCTCTGAGGGCTGGCCGCCACCGAGCTGGTCTAAGATCAGTCTCCCCAGGACACTGAGAACATGAGACTGATAACTACGCAGCCCGGGAGCTTGGAAGGCATGCAGCAGGGGTCCTACAACCGAGCGAGGGTCCATACAACAGCAGATTCCGACGGCCTGAACCCCGGCAAGTACCTGCAGGACGGCCGGGCCGCTGGGGGAGAGGCGCTGCAAAAGGCGCAGACATTGGTGAGAACAGGCAGCCAGGCAGCAGCAGCGCTCGGGGTAACGCACCGCATCACCCTCCATCCCTTCCTTGCCGTCTCCATCCTCTTCAAAGGGGTTGCGTCTAGCTGCCTGCTTGAAAGCAGAGACGGGCAAACCCGACAGGTCTCTGTGGTGATGCAGGAAGTGTGAATACTCGCAGCGGCGGTGACGGCGTCGGGCGCACACGGACTGATGCAGCTGCTCTGACTTGGCCTTCTTGACAGCGCTGATGATCTTGAAGACGCCTGCGATGAGACCTCGTAGCCTCTCCGAAGCCTCTCCGCCCACTTCCGAATCTCTTGTCCTGCCGAGCCCCTCCAGACGCAGCACCGTGGCCTCGAACAGCTCCAGACCGCGGTGCTGGACGAATTCGTGGATGAGCTCTAGCGCCTGGCTAAAGAAAAAGGGGTTGGGCGTGGAAGCCTGCAGGCAACCCAGCAGCACTTGCAGTACTCCCTCTAAAAGCTCTGGTAGCAGGAGCGCCCTGTGGCGGTAGCGGGAAAATGAAAAGTCCTCCTGGACTTCCTGTAGGGTCTTCTTGGGCCGGGGGGCAAAAGGGTTAGTCTGTCTGTCCAAGCAGCTGCGGATCTTCAGCGTGGCTCGCAGCAGGTCTGTCAGGCTGCGTCTAAGGCTGTCGGGAAGGGTTTCGCTCTGACTCACATCCACCGACATCAGATGCAAGATGGTGCGTAGCAGCATCCTCTGGACCAGCGCGATGGGCTCTTCGGTCCAGCCTCCAGCAAGCTCTTCTGCCCCCGTCCCACCTCCTCCTCCTCCTCCCCCTGGACCGCAGCAGTCTCCAAACTCAGTCAGGATCTCAGTGAGAGTTGGAACGACGCTGACCGCCAAGCCCGGGTTGTGGTTGATGCTCATGTCAAACTTACACACCTTCTCCAGTAGGGAAAGCAACACATGGCAGAGATCAAAGGGGGAGTTTTCCATGCGGTTGAATATCGATATTGCAGCTGGGTCGGTCAGGGTTTCTGTGTCTGCCATCTGGGATCCGGGGGCTCGGGGATGTGGGTATGGTGCGCTCATGATGTCTGCGGTGGCGGTGATGGCGGTGGATGTCAGCTGCGAGGCCTCTGAACGGTGATGCTGACAGCTCACCCTGATGGTGGAGCCGTGCGATCTTCGAGTCCTTGCGCCGCCCGGGCCTGTGACGGCTTTGTCTTCAGAATTGGCTTCTGAATCTGAGGTAGAAACCTGCGACTTGCGAGCATCCTTCACAGAGTACCTCTGCGCCGTTCTGCGCGACCGCCGCGACTTCCAGGTGCCGCTGCCGACACGGGACCTCTTTCCAGAGTTCTGTTCATCTGCGGCAGCTTTCTGTCCTGCTTTGAGAGGGACGGCCTTCACCTCCCGGCTAAGAAATACTTCCAGTAGGGACGGCAGGGTGAAATCTGTCCACGCACAGAAGCATAAGTCAGTCTTATTCTGGATGCACATATAAACTTCTGGACAGTTTAATCACTATTAGTCTATAACCATTTATGTCACTTTTCTAGCCTAAAAAACACTGGATTCTTTATTTCAAAGAGAGTCATATTTTAGCGTATGAGACAGAACATAAAGCTCAGCTGCATGTCAAGTTGCTATGGGCTGTTTGTAAAGCGTCTTCAGTCAGTATGAATTAATTAAAGTAAAAATGTCTAGGGTCCATGTTAGAGGGGATCAGCAGCACTGTACCAAATGCCAGTGTCATCATGAGGTCAGAGGCCTCTGCAACCACATGTTTACTCCTACTGTAACTCCTTACTTCTTATCTTTGTAAGACTGGAAGATTGATCTTACGAGAGACACTTGTTATGGTTAAAACTGATTTGTCCATCTCCAAATGAGAACAATACACAGTTTACGGTGTTAAGCAAATAAAACAAAAACTATAAATAAAAAATAAGTAACTTGACGAGCAAACAAATGACCATTTACAGTCAACAATCACAAATGTTCACACATTCCATTGCTTTCATATAAAGCCACCAAACCTAGTGCCGGCAGACTGCCAACAGCCTTCAGAAATAATGAAGCAAATATGTAAAAAAAATAAATAAATAAATGTCTGACCCATGAAACACGTTTGCATTTCACTTCAGTTCCAAGAAACTACTGTCTGCACATCTCAGAGAGCTGTAATGCATAGCTACTTTTATAAGCATTAAATGAAGTATATAAATTGAAATCATTAGCTACAGATAAGGAGTAAGAAGTGTAGTCACATGCCATCGCAGCAGGGCATAGTGAAGTACGTATTTGCTGGTACTGACCTGGGGCTTTTTCCTCTTGCACAGGAATCTTCCAGACCAGCGGCAGCAGAGACAGCAACAGAGTGAGCAGCTCCTCTCGACAGGTCAGCTCCTGAAAGGACAAAAAAAAAAAACACAGAGAGAGGTTACCTGGAAATCCTCCCTGCCCCTCTCCCTTTGGTCACACTCTGATGTCACATCAGGACACTCCCACCAACACACAACACAATCCTTTGGGATTTTACCATTTTCAACAAAAAGAGAAATCATACACCAAGATCTACTTTTTACCTCAATTAAATTAATGTTAAAAAAATGTCTTTTGAGCACCAGGAGCTAGTAGTCAGTAATTTTATTTCTGTGCATTTAGTTAGTTGGTCTTCTGCGCAAGTGGGACAGAGCAATGTTGCACCTACATGGTAAGTTTACTTCCAAGACCTGGGGGATCTCATGTCTAAGCAGGGCATTCCTCACCGCAGAGAGAACCAACTCCTCCATGTGTTAATTAAAACAATCAACCTGCTGCTTCATGTGTGAATTAAAACAATTATCAACTTACTGGCTGTGCAAGTGACCATCTAAACACACAGTATATTTTTTCCACTGTATAATAAGCTGTGTATTGACAGAGTGCATATAATTAGATATAATCACTACCTAGATCTCCAAAGTATTATCATCAGCTGCTTATATTTATGCATTTATTCATTGTGTTGCTCTGTTAATCATGGATTGATCACCTCTGATACAGAGTGTGAATGAGAAGGTAAATGGCTCTGTCACCTCTTCTGTTTATGAACAACCAATGGCTGCTGGAAATAACAACACTGATGTTTTACTTATAAAAGTAGGTCACCAGTCATGTCGTCTTTTCACCAGATACTTCTGGTTATTTTACTGAATAGTACTTTTACTTCTATTTAATAATAGTTTTAAACATTAGGTTTTTAGTATTTGCCGTATGAATTATTCAGTTGCTGATGTACCCAGAGATGACAGCTGTCTGACATTTAACGCTTGGCCAGTAAAAAAAACAAAAACAAAATAAAGAGAAAGAAACATTTTAAAAACATTTTTAAAAAGTGCTTTGTGGCACAGGAAAGTATTTAACACCACGATGGAACAAAACCAGCACAAAAGTCAAACACGTTTTGTGCGGCACGTGCTTTTTCTATACTGCAAATAAACAAATATTCATGAAGTGCCTGACCCCGATTGTCACTACAAGCCTGACTCCATTCAGGCCACAGCTGACGCACACAACCGACACACACAACTGGAGCTTGTGATAACGCACATGCACATGAATGCATTAAAGTTCTGGAGTGAAAGCTCCAATTAAAAAGAAAAATGATACCAAGTTTGTGTATATGTGTGTGTCAGTGTCCCAATGGCCTCATACTGCTAATTTCAGAGTCACAATGTTATAATATTTCATCCCCTAATGCATTTGTTACTCCATGTCTGAGCATTATGACTACTACGTCCTTAAAGGACACCGTTGGGCATGATAATGACTGAGCTCAGGATCACATCTGGAGCCTTTTGAAAACAGATTGTTAATTGCTTTTTATCAAAAGCTAAACCATGACCGATTAGTTTCTTGCTCAAATTGCATTCTTATGATATCGGTCTACCTTGATGACCTTGACACACTGTGACACTTTTAATTTAGTGGATATTTAGTTTGTTTATTGACTTATGTTGCACTTACTCTAAAGCTCATTTCACATTATTAGTAACAAACCACTTAACACCTCATGAATTTATTACATTGTGCTATGCTATGCAGCTTGCCTCCTGATGACCCAGGGAAAACAAAGAATGAGGCCAAGCCCTGCCTCTCAGAGGTCATTGTTTTCTACTTTGTGCTGGTTTCAAATTGACCTTTTATGTGCAGCACTCGACTGACTTGTCATGTGAAAGCTTCATCCATCACTCTAGATAAGAGCATCTCTGAACTTGTTACTTGACCCCAAAACAGGCACAGATCAGATCAATAAAAAAGCATAGTGGGTGTGCTGCAGCCTGGGCTTTACTTGTAAAGTCTTCAGACCGGTACAATAGAGTGTAGGCAGAGGAGACAGTGGGTTCAGTCAGAGCCCAACAGAGTACTTTGCCCCTCATGGTACAAAACTGTCCACGCCATATGTGTAATATCCACTTTAAAAGAGAGTAACACTGACATACAGTAGTTTGTTCATTGGATGATATAATTCATAATTCATTAAAACATTGAAAACTGTAGTACATAAACGGTTGAAATGGGAGTGCTTATCGGCAACAACATCTTGCACGCAGCAGCAGCAGCAACAACTGAATTTTCGGCAATCAGTCAGGCAATCAAACAACATGTGGGCACTGCAGAGCTCATTTCCTGCTCTGTTCAGCCACCCTGTAAACTGTAGTAACACCAACCACAAAGACAACATTGGCCATGTGGTGGTATAATAAAATGGGTCAAAAGCTTAGGAGTGTCTGGAAACAAAAACGGCAATTCAGTTTCTCTTGTTCAAGTTGGGATTGAAATGTAAGCATCTCCTCGTGAGAAAAAAGTGAATAAAGATCATTAAATTCAGTGGAAAATTGAAAATGTAAAATAAACAGAATCCTCTAGTGAATGACGTCTTGTTTGTAGATAATTATTAAGTATCTCTTCATTGCATAACCTATTTTTACTACTGAGTTTTACTGCTCTGTGGTCATTTAATATCCCTTTAATCTTACCAGCTGACGTCTGTCTGGTGTTTGCATAATTTCTGTTGCTTTTAGTTGTGTTCATTATACTGTATCTGTACAAACTCTGTAATTTCCTTCTGATAAGCAAAGATCAGTTGAAACTGAGGCCACTGTGGCCTCTGTGCAGAAATTTGAATTTGTCATGCCGATATTAAACGGCAGCATGAAAAAGTTAAAGGCATTTAATACAGCAAAAGCAGCTGGCTACAACTCATTGTGAATATTTCTGAATTCAGCTACTGTATCGGCATTTGTAATTTCAGTTCTGTGTTGTGTTACTTCTTTCTTGTGCGACAATGATCCTTTTGTGACCAAACATGAATTGAAATCACAAGAGCTGTAGCTTCTCTCTGTAGTTCATGAGTTCTAGAGGTTAAAAACGGGAAAGTTCTTTGACCTGGTACCACAACTTAAAGGACAATTCCGGGCAAATTCAACTCGGGGCTGTATTTTCCTAACATTTTAGGTCTAAAAGAAGGAATCTTAAGATTTTCAGTTTAATTGCTCCTGTTTTGCGGTAGAATGGGAGCGGATGGAAGTTCTGCTGCTTAGGCTGTTTACATCCCTCAAAGCTAGGGATTGGACGATACACTTAAACTCACAAAACGATGCACTTCGATATGCCAGGGTCACGATACGATATCAAAAAAATACAACCCCGAGTTGAATTTGCCCGGAATTGTCCTTTAAGTGCATATAATCAAAATTGGATTCACATTCGCAAAATCACAATATAAATTCTCTCTCACACACACTGTGCGATTTGGCCTCAAGAGACAGGATGAATGAAGCCAGCTCGTCCTACCTGGTCAATGATGGAGTCCAGGGTGCTGAGTAAGAGGAAGCCCCGTCCACGGACCAGGTACTCGCCCAGTGCCACCATGTGACTCTCCTCTTCATCTTCCTCCCGTGCCTCCGCTCTCTGGGCCACTGCGCTGCATAGTTGATGTACATCAGTCAGGAACTCCCTCGCCAGTGTGTTACTGGCCCCACTCATGTCTGAGCTGTAACAGAAGAACATTGAACACAGTGTGTATCAATACACACACACACACTCAAAATACTTTGTAGGGTTAGGAGTATCCCACATAAGCAGAAATAGAATTGGGCTCATTTTTGCATCCCTGTATGTTTTGTTTTTTTTAATTTATAGTGTAAATGAAAATGTCATTTTCATAGACCTAAAAAGACAAATTGCCCCTTTAAAAATACAAGGAAAACAACACACTTAGTAGCATCTTCCTGTTTAAACTTTAACAGAGACATTCCCTGCCAGTTAAAGTAAGCTAAACAGATTTATGTAAGGTATGCTGGTGTTAATGAATCCTAAGGAGTTCCAGTTAATTCAATCTCTTGGGAGATAAAATCTGTTTAAAAAAAAAAAAAAAAGCATTATCAAAAAGAAAAAAAACAGTAAGAAGCAGATACAGATATAGCACATCTCTTGGTTTCTCTAAATAGTTTTAGTACTCACTTGGTTTGCACAAACAACACATTTGGCCAAAGTTATGCTGAGGTGGTAGTGTGATTGTCTAATATGAGTTATTTCCAAAAAAGCAAAGAAAGTAAAGAAAAAGAAGTTGAGAGAAAAATACACTGAAATTTGTGTGGGATTATCTGTAATAATGGGCAGTGCAAGAAAACAGCGGATTAACCATTCTCTTAGGATCACGTCACTGAAAATAGCTGAATACTGACGTAATGTGAGGTGGGTGAAGCCTAAGACACTGTGAACCAGGTCGTTCTAGCAAAGTCCATCTTAATAAGCAAAGACCAGAGCATTTATTGATCTGATACAGGTTAGCATCAATGCTTACGAACTACACTCATGTAGCTTGAGGGTGACTAAGAAAACTGACCTCTGCTGCAAAGAGCATTCACACACGACTCCAAGCTAGCGTGCTTGTGCCTGCCACTACCACATGTTGCTCTAAGAGTCCCCCACTGTAAGTGTAGCTCTCACCAGGAGACACACCTTGCACGTCTTTCCCGCGACCCCTGAAGACACACTCTCCGTTTACAGGACAATCCCAATAACACAGCTCAATGTGAATTTTGTCAGTATTCATGCCCTAAAGTCGGAGCCGTAACTCATTCCATCAGACCGTAACCAAATTATTTAGTGTTCACTTTTACATGTTTACAGTTCTGTGGTTGAGGTGCTGCTGTGGTCCAGACCAACTCTGGAAGTAGTGAGGTACTGAAGAACTGAGATAACAAGGTCTACATCAGGAATCTCATTTCAAAAGAACAAACATTAATTTCAGAAACCCGTCTCTATAGCATAGGATGATTATCATCTTACCAAATGTTACTGGGCCAAACAGTCTCATTCCAATCATCTTGTGTTTGCTCCAAGCCTGACTGCAGCTCCACTGCCTGTATCTGCATACCTCCTCACACGACTGCTGACTGAATTTTCTGTTCTGCAGCACAAATTCCATTAAATTGGAATTTCAAATGGAAGCTTTCCAGTTTCGCAGGCAGATCAGCGTATCACATGAAAGCATGTGATGTCACATGGCAAGGGGACTGGCCTTGGGAACACTGGCAAGCCCCCAGGGCCCAGTGCGAGACCTCCACAATCAACCATCATTCACAGAAACCGCCTTTGTACTCTCCACTACAACAACCGTTTTGGGATTTTTTTTTTTTTTTTTAATTAACTTGTATCGCCATGAATTCCAAACCCACAATAGTTGATTTGAACTCTATTCTTTTATAATTCCTAATTCTATTCTTGTCGTTCATTAACATCGCGAGGTTTCCAAAACCAGTAAATCTGTCAAAACTAATTCTATAAAAATGTGTATAAAACGATTCACAAACCATGTCATTTTTTGCATTTGATGTTACCTCTTTTATTTATTGCAGTTCTATTCTTAGTTCTAATTGTGACCAAAAGGTTTCCAAAAAATAATTGGCTAAAACGTTATTATAAATGGGATTTTCCAAGACATTTTCACTACACTAAGATCTGACTTTTACTTTTGTAACGCAGTCACTGAGGAGTTTCTACCACATAGATACATACGAAGCGAGTATTACTATTACTATTGAAACAGTGCAGTGAGATACACACTGAAAATGGCCATGCTTAACTGTGACATGGCACTACGAAGTTGGACCATATACTTTGCAAACAAACCTCAGGAATAGTTGAAAACAGAGATGTTTAATTTAATCTAATTTAATGCACAATCATAAAAATCATAAAATGGGCCATTTGTTTCACACGGGAAAAAATTAAAAGAACAATGTAACGTCCCACAGGTCTGATTTTATTTTCACAAATAAAATTAGGTGCATCTGCCACATTATGTTAAAAGATTTCTCTCTATCTCTATGCCTCCTTTTCTTCTCTGTATTGATTTACCTTCGACAAGTACTATTGAGACTTAAATCAAACATGAACGCAAAATATATTCACACAGTATCTGAAATACATCTGATGATACCGAATGTGAATGAAAAACAAATCAAAAGGAGAGCTGGTGTTCTCCAGCCGTAATGAAAAGAATATGGTTACATAAGCAGCAAGCAAAGGTACAATATGGAAGAGGAAGACGGCCTTTGAAGTTGATGGAAGGAGGAGACAGACGCATCTTAAACAAACCAATTGCAGTACTTCATCATCTTAGCCCTTGAAGCCCATATATTATAAAGGCTCATATACACATCTCATATCCTTCAGACATCTCCGAGAACCCTCCAAAGGCCCCTAACAACCTGCACCACAACACTTCAGCACCTAATTTAACTTAAGGTATAAAAAAGTAATGATTCCAAGAAAATTGGTTGGTATAGTTTTTGTTTTATACTGTATGCGTGAAGAACTTTGTCTCACGTAATACGACTTGTAAAGAGTTCATACTGATCACCAAAGTTATAGAGACATTTCCAACCCGGGTTATATTGAAACTTCTTCCTTTTTCCTGAAACAACTAGTATTTGGTGATACTCTGTAACCCCAGTGAAAATTCAGGTTCGCTGTGATAATTCAGCTTTAGTCAGGGTGATAATATGGCTGCCTACTGAATGGAGTCTATTTAGGTCACAGGTCACTGTCAAACAGGTCAGATGCATATCTAAAAGGCTTGGACATGCTATCAAGGAGTCTGTCCACATCCCTGCAAAACTACTGTAGCACATGACCACAATTGTTTTCAACTCTTTAATAAAGCATGTTGAACTGTGGTGAAATGAGGGCTAGGATTAGATATATTAATACAAGGATAGGAACACTACATTCTGTTAAAATTACAGAAATATTGCGCAGAAAGGAAAGTCAACTGTCTTTTATCTGTGAATAAGTCACAGTGGGACTTCACCATACCTGAATCATTTCATCATGGTGCTCTTTAATCAGGTTTGACTAGTTAACAATTAGCCAAGACACAGTTAGGATGAACCTGGACTGAGAGATAAGCTTGGATCAAACTAACCATATTGCACCATAAACATATCAAAGAAGACATAACATTTTCCCTAACGGTAATTAACTCATGACATCAGTGGGTCAATATAGATTAGAAGTCAGTGTTTCCCATACATGGACATGTTGATTTTCTATATACCGTTTTAACTATTTCAAATGGGTCAAAACTGATTTCAGTTCAGTGTAAACTTTCCCTTATCAGATTGATTGTCCTGGCTCCCGAGATATTTGTTCGACATCACATTAAGCAATCGAGCTATTCATACCTTATATACAGCGTTATCAAATAACAACAAAAGCCACCTGGCCAGCTTCAAAGAAAATTGAATTTTGTGGGAAAGACTGCAAGTGTTACCGCCAGCTGCCAGCTTCATCAGACAAAACAAACAAATCACCTCATTAATATTATCACCAGGTTCCCTGTGGTATAAATGTGAAATATTAACAAATAGATCCTTTGCTTTACAAGGAGATAAGACTTTCTTTATAAAAAACAAACAAAAGAAACATGTGCAGGAGGAGGAAAACATCCATTTTAAGAAACACTCATGTACATGTGGAGAAGCCTAACTAAACAGTGATTGTGCTTTCCATAAGATACTACTTTCCATAAAAAGGCCTCTCTTTCCAGCAGAACTCAAACTCCTTTTCCCCTCCGGCCAATTATTATGATGCTCTTCACTCCAACTGAGTTATGTATTCAGTAGAGGCTCTACTGAGCTCAGTGCCTTTTGGTGAGGGACAAAAGCTTCCATTAGAAAGTAAAGGACACTTTCAGCAAGGGAAACATTCAAATATTGCCTGGGTGAGCATGGCCCCTGCTCTTATAAGGGTTCAACTGCGGTGTCTATCAGTGGGGTTCCTGTGTATCCAAGTGCTATAATGGTACCAAGGCAAACATGGTTGATCCACATGATTAACTGCATCAATATACTATGTTTGTTTCTACTGCAAACAATACAGGATTAAGGGTGTGCACACACCAGTTGTATATTTGGAGTGATATTATTCAGTGTGGAGAGGAGTGCCGTGCTGCAGGGCTGCTCGTTCCATTTGTCTAATCAATTTAAATCTGTCACTCAGAACTCCAATGAGCTGTGATGGACATTTGCAAATGGCACCTGGATAAGTACATTAATATATCAATATATTACTTTGATTGAAGCTCTTTGATTGAAACATTTTTCTGAGATTGATGGATGTTCTGTCCAGATGAGATCAGTAAATCAACACTGTTTTTAAAGGTTTTACACAACTGTGGAATTCATAAGCAATGCTAGGTTTAACTTGTATTCATGTTGCTCAATCATTACCATCACTCACACAGTCTTCATGAAATTAAAAGGAAGCTCTAAACAAACGCATTCACAACCTGGTAATTTAAAACAAACTAATTGCAAATGTTTGCAAATCTACAATTTAAAATGACAAATTGTGTGTTGTGCCGAAGGATAGGAGGGTTTGTGGAAAATGACAAAGATTATGTTAAAACCCCATTGCGATCCAACTCCTTCTACATGTTTGCTTAGGGTTTAATTAATGCAGATAAAAGCAGACATTTTAACCAAAACCTCATTGAAACTAATCACTTTTCAGCTGAGGGAACACATAGCTCATGAATGCAAATGCACTCACTTGATGGTAGGTTGTGTGTGTGTGTGTGTGTGTGTGTGTGTGTGTGTGTGTGTGTGTGTGTGTGTGTGTGTGTGTGTGTGTGTGTGTGTGTGTGTGTGTGTGTGTGTGTGACTTATTTACTCTGAACAGAACACAAACAAGAGGTACTTGAGGTGCCTAATGTTCCACGATTTTCCTCATCAGTATGTAAATCTATGCAGCAAGGTATACCAAAAGCTAATGCACCATGATTACATAATGTCTGCAACCCCCATAATAATGGTGGGACATAAAAACGATGAACATAAATCTCCCACTTACCTTTCTTTGGTTAAGACTAAAACAGCTGTGGTTACTAACTAGCTCATGTCACGACTGGCATTAATCTCATTTATCCACTCAGGCTTATGTCACCTCTGTTTGTCCTATAAAAGGTTTAAAAATTGATCAATATTCTTTGATTATGTAAGACAGCAACACACTTAAAATGGAACATTATTCATTGTACTCTTTACCAACTATACCTCCCATAACGTTCTGTTTTGTAATTAAGGTGCTGAGTGAACATAGTTGTTTTGGGCTGGAGTTCATAATAGTTTTCCCCACCCTAAGTGAGACAAAACATCCATTTCAGTACATTTGAGAAGTTGAAATAATAATGAGACCTACCAGAATTTCAGTGCATCTTTCTTGGTGTTGTTTGGATGATGCTGCACATAGTGGAAGAGACAGAGGAAGTTCTCCAGACTCTGAAGGCTGACCTGATAAAAGAGACACACAGGAGGAGCAACATAAATCAAACACAGATTATTACTTACAATTACATGAAGATGAATTGAAATGAATATGCACTACAGAGAAGCATTAGCCTTTCATGTGACGACCCATTATAACATTACTGTCAATGATTTTATGTTTTATAATGTTATACTTGACAGTTAGTCAATTAGAATGTGATGTAACCGCCACTAATGTTATTACATGAAACTATTGCTCCAATATTGATTCATCTGATATAGTGCTAGAAGTCTTTATGCTATCCCTCCTGTCTAGACTACTGAGACAAAAAGCACTGTGACCTGACCAAAAAGATGGCCCAATAAGGTCTTTTGCAGCAGACACCGATCATCTACAAGTGAAATTGGCCGATTCACAGCCAATATTGATCATTTTTTGCCATGCATTGTAGATGGCCTATGTGACACACTCTGTGAAGGTTCCACATGGCTGACATCTTGTTTTGTTATGGTGGCCTGTCACACATGAGTGCAGTAAACAAGGTGGGAGGTGAAACTAAACTAGACGGGGGGTAGCAGTGCTTCTCTCAGCTGCAGACACAAGAATATCAAGTATAGGTGTTTGGTTTTAAGTATCATCAATAATCATGTATTATTAATGAGAAGAAGCTGATAATAATCGGTGGCCCATCAAGTGGGGCATCCCTATTTCAAACGTCTCAAAAATTAAAATGACAAAATAATTTAGTCCCCAGACCACAAGTCATTTATATTTTATCTTTGAACAAACTCCTCAAGCTCATTTTTTAAAATCAGGCCTCATTACTTCCGATAGCCTGGTGGAGAGCATACTGTATTAAATTTTAGGATCACAATCGGCAATGAAAGTCATTAAGAGTCTCTGAATCTGGGGAAGACCATATAAATGAAACCAGCTTTGTCACAGTGCTGTCACAGGCCTGACCACAGACCAAAGCCTCTCTCACCACCAGAGCTGCTGAGACAATCAGCACTTTCTAAACAGTAGCAAGACAGGCCAACTGACCGCTTTTAACGGCATTACTGCTTCCAGGGTAGTGTGTTAATTCTTCCCGGCAGAGGTGTGTGATCTTCTAACAGTCCGACTCCTGCCATCCCTTTCATCCACAGCCCAGCTACCGTTACGTCTCTGCTATTCTGACATCACTGACTGGATTTATTCATGCAACACTGATCCCAGATTGATGTGGCTGTGCTGTGTGTCTGGGTCACAAAGCCAAAGAGTAGACATCTTGCAGTGCCAATCACATTACACACGGGCTGACCTGCAAAGGCAGGTCCTGATGGACAGGATACTGACAGGACGGCGGAAAACGATCAATACATAAAGTTCACTGAATTTGGAGGGTAGGGGAAGAATATAAAGGGAAACTTTCCAGCCTGTAGGTTCACTGTACAACTGAAAATGTATACATCTTTGAAGCAAAGGCAAATTAATTTCAGGTGTCCATACCTGAATAACAACAAGCTTTCAGTCCAGAATCTTAAGGCAAAGATTATCTTAGCCTGTCCTTAAAAAATGTATCAATCACAGCTCTTTATACAATTTATTCTATAAAGACTCTTGTATTTATTCAAAAGCTGGTATATGCCTGACCCACAATGTTGGCTACTTGCGTTCTGCCTAATGTGAGCCGGTTTCAGCTCTTCCTTGATGTTGTTCTCTCTGTGCTTGCATACTGTATACAGAACTTTAATTCAGCCAAATTCCCAACAAAGCTGCTCTTATCTTCCCTTTTCTGTTTCTGTTGTCAGGCAACTGAACAAGCATTAAACCCGGCCCATTACGGCTAACTGTTACCAGCAGTTTATTCATGCCATCTACAAGCTGCTGCAAACAGTCCTGTTTTTTCAGTGTCATTCGACATACACACAGACCGTATACATTTGCTTTATGAGCTTATTCATGTATGGAGAAGTTCATTCATATCAACTGCCAGTCAGCAAGAAGGGACATACCCCCGCAGACCTCTAGCTGATCAAATTTGTCCCAGAATTTGCTACATTTGTTGCTACATAAAGTTACTATGTAGCTTTCATCTCAATCTTGCAATCAAACTGCTTTCAAATACCTAAATATACACTTTCACCCCACCACCAGGACCACACTGTCAGTCCATATATAATCTTAGCATCCACTTTCTCTTGCACCATTTTCATTGTTCTTCATATTTTCTGCATGAAATCAGGATGACAACACTGTTTGCTCGAGATCATTTCGAAAGAGCAATGACCGATGAGGAAGCTCCAACACTACCTGCTGACCAATGGTGTAACTGTATCACTCAGTCAAATGGCCTTTAACTGACCAGTGGTGAAACACATTTACAGTATAGGGCCGGCCCTGCGGTTGAGGTTCAGCCAATGAAGAAAACTAATACCCCCCCCTCCTCCCCCTCACATGAGATGCTACCAAAAAGTGATCTAACACACCCTTAGAAAGTTAGATTTGTTAGAATAAGATGACATTTGGCAGATACATGCGTTTTACTTAACACCTTTAAAAATACATGTGTTATCCATCTCACCATGTGACTGTTCCATGCTGTTCTACTAATTAAGAGTTGGTGGCTGCAATGCCAAAACAAGTGTTGAAAAGGCTGTCAAGAAGAAGACTCCTAACAAACTTAAAATATTAAAAACATTGTCTTTACAGATGTTTTATGAGGAGGGCAATGCATTCAACATAGATGTCAAGGAAACAGAAAATCCAGTTTGGTGAGTAAACAGAACACTGCATGGAGACATAAACTTTGTTTACAAAAAAAGAATAGAAAAAAAGAAAACACAGACTCAGTTACCACTAGGGCTTTGACATCGAACTTCGTTATTCGAATATAATTTGAATATTTAAAAAAAAGTTATATTCAAACAGATATTAGGGCAGCTCTAAATATTCGAACCTGTAATAAGCATTATTTTTGGTAAATGTGTTTGCCTGAAAATGTAATTTTCAATCCAGATTCAAGGCTTTTTTCAGCCTGTTGAAGTTGTGAAACGCCAGCTCATGAGCATTGATCACCTGGGGCTCCTGTACTGATGACGTTATCAAGTCGTTAGCGCCTGACGCCTGTTCACACTTCTACACTGATAAACAATGGCGCAGCAAAAGGCTGCGAGTGCGACCATAGATAGCCTATATACAAACCACAGAGGGAGAAGTTGAAATATACACAGTGTTTCCTCTACATTCATTTAGGAGTGGCGGGCCGTTTTTTTTTTTTTTTAATTGTTGCAAATACACCACCGCTGCATGTCTTCCTTTCAAAATATTTATCATTATTAAATATTCAAATATATTCGAATGTTAATATTAATAAACAAATATAATTTTTTGGGGCAAATGTCAAAGCCCTAGTTACCACCCAGGTTTACAGGCAACCTGGATCTGTAGTAGTCACCAAAGATCACAATGTTTTAATACACATGTGCTAGTTGCATCCCAGTATTAGTTTGCACCCTTGGATTCCCCACAAAAAGCAGTGGTAGAATAACTTCATAGAAATTTAATTTGGATACAGTAAAATCTTTGTGCAACAGACAGAGTTATGTCAGAGTGACACGACACCACAGCGAATCATTCAGCAGCACTGACACACACTCCGACAAAGATCCAGCTATGGAATCTATTAGCATAACATACACAGAATCAGAGAGTGACAAAAATAGAAACAGAGTTATATAAATCAACACTTTAAGAGTAAATGTCGCTTCATTTAATTAACATGTGTTTATTGTGTGCATTTCCTGTTCATAGCTTACATGCACTAAAACAGCAAAGACCACTATGTAGGTTTGTGAAACTGATTTTCTCACTCCCCCGTGAGTGAAACTTTCAAATCAGTTATTCAGGTGTCTGAGCCTCTGGTGCTAACTGTCATGGTAGGACAGGCAAACCCAAGACTGATGAGTCAACTTCCTTCCTCCCTTCCTTTCCGAGACATAACACTCAACACAAGCTTTGTTTTTATGTTTCTTGTTATCACTATGAATGGACTTGAAAATGAGATGTAACTAGCGATTATGCATTCCTGGTTTGTCATGGGGCTACAAGACTCTGTCAAGCTTCCTGATAATGTTATGCTCCAGGTGATGAAGATGCAGAGTTGACCACACTCACCGGGGTCAAAGAGGGGCAGAGAGGATGACACTTCAACAGCTGAGGCAAAAACTCACCAAAGCAGAGAGGGGATGGGTGGGTGGGAGTCACTGCATACCAGGGGGCTGGACAACATCACACACAGGAGACGGGGAAAAGGAAGAAAAAGAAATGCATGGCTTATGAGAGACAGGAGAGGACAGGGGTAAAACATGAAAGCTGACAATAACATAAAGGTGAAAGAAACAAGTGTAGCAACAGTTGAGAGCAAAGATAAATAGGAGGAAGTTACTGGCAGGAAATCAAAGCCTCAAGATTGCCAAAACTGTTATTAGCTTAATAAATAAGCCCTAGAGCTGTGGTCGAGCTGTGCACTCAGTTTATTAAAATTATAATCTACCAAAATTAGTATCTAGAAGAACAAAAAAAACTTGGGTTGTCCTTGTGTTATCAGTGTACCTGTTGTGGCTGGATTTCTCATATGGGACAGAGAAACCGAGTGGTTCACGATAACACTAATTTCCCGGCAACGGGGTTGTTTTTTCCTCCGAGGCTTTAATCCAATATTACAATGCACTCGGCACAAACCAGCTGGGGTGATTTGATAATGGAGAGACTGCCAATACTGATTAATGCAGCTTAGGAGGGAAATCAAGAGTTCACAAAGCTCAGAGAACACAGTTCTGTAAACAAAAAGAAAGCTTTGACCTCTCCTCTGCATTGATGAACTTCTCTGTTTGTTCAGTTGTCATGTGGATGTACAAAGGCAATCTGGGTGGTTTGCACATGCAGAAGCAGATTTCACTTTTTGACACTCATATGTTGAGTCGTATGTTACAATTTGTTGACAGTAGTGTTGTTCATAATTAGACAGTGTGAAATGAATTTTGACCAATTAATTCCAACAGACTGTTAAAATATCCCGGGACATCGGTAACCTCTCTGAGTCGAAGCCGGTAGACAAGCTGTTTGCTGTGTTGAGGACTGAGGTAGGCCTGACCTGTTTTACTTTGGGGTCTGAAAACCATGACAGTGACCTCCCGTATTGTTAACCTGTTGGCTGTTTCTGATCACCAGGGCCGTTGTATAGGGGAGAAAGGTGATGCTAATTCTAGGGGCCCAGCGCCCAGTGGGGCCCACAAAAAACCCCAGTAGTCTAATCTTTGTATGACTGAATTATTCTGCATAAGACCCTGACCAATGCTGCATTAGCATTAAAACAAAGTAGGCTAAATAAAAAAAAAACACATACGTCTAAGAAAAAAAGTGGAAAAGTCAGGGTCCCACTTTAGTATTCTTTCAGGGGCCCCAGAATTCCTAGCAACGGCCCTGCTGATCACTATCATCACTGATGGTCAGCTCAGAGCAGAGGAGGAGGTTTTGTTACACTGCTCATGGTCATAATGGACAACGCTTTAGGATTCAATTTGTTCTGTTATTCAATTTCTGCCTTTACATTAGAAAGCCTGGCTGTTTATTAAAATATGAATATATGAGAGAGACTGTTATTATATACACAGCACACTGAAATGGGGGGTAGCCTGCTGTATACGTTTTCAAATTGTACATTTTCATCTTGTCAGCTAATGGTTAAGTGTTGGTCAACCAATGGAGAACTATCCGAGACATTTAAGGGAAACAGAAACAGCACAACTTTTTTCAAAAGCACGTTTGAATTCAATAATATTCAATGAATACTCAATGTTCTTTATCTTTCCTGATCCGGGAATGCACGCTCTCAGGTTCAGCTACAAACAGCACATCTGACAATTGCATTTGGTCACGGGGATCTCAGAAGAAAATCACATTCGCTCACATTTGTTTGTATGAGAAGAACGCATCCTAGAATACCAAAAGTCTGGATTTCCCATAATTGCGCGGACACAGTGGCTGTGACCTGTGTCTTTATCCACCACGATCATGGGAGGCCTAGTCATGGGAGTCTGATGGCTGAGTCACCCATGCTGGTACAGACTTTCCTCTCAAGCTCTCTTTGGATAATTGGGTAGAATACAACTTGGCAGAGGCAGTGAAAGCGATGTGATCCTCTCCTCGTGAGAGAGGACATGGGGCGTTGGTTATGCAATGTTTTTTTCCGGTTTGAGATCCCTACTGATCTAATTTGACATTTGAGTGATGAGCATCATGAGGAGCCCCTAACGTCCCGCATTTCCTCACCAACTATAAGTCAGGGAGCAGAGCTGCTTTGCACAACACTACAAATAACTTTTTTTTTTTTTTTTCCATTAACACTCACGGCAAAATGTCAAGAGGCTACCTTCAAAAAGCATGTTTGTGTTTCTCTCTGTGTCAGATCCATACTGTCACACGCACTGACCTTTATCCAAGCACAGCCACTGGGCAGGAAATGAAAATGTGTTGCTCTCCGCTTCATTGTTTTCATTACAGAGAGATAGCGTGCCAGCTAGTGCTGGTCAAAATTACAATCCAAAAAGCCTGCCCTGGCCTTTGTCTTCCCTAGTGGCCTGAGAGATTTTTGAGGGAGAGAGCTGACTTAATAACATGGCACTGGGTGGAAAAAAGGCTGAGACAGAGCTGACTCAGTTCAGAACTGGAGAGATGAATTATTCATCCATTCAGCCAATGGTTTGTAATGGGTCTGCACACCACAGCCAGTAGGAGTTAGGTAGAAATTAAGAGCGGAACAATGAATGCAGATATGAAACACGGAGTGTGGCCAAACAGCATGACTGCGAAAGCCAACTCTTGTAAAGGTAAACAATGTCAGACAGCAGGAATCATTAAACTCATACTACTTGGAAATGAAATGGTCAAAGTAGTGTGTTGATCACAAGACATCATGGTCAGAGCTGGACAATATGCTTTTCACATTTGGACCATAACACTAAAATTTCACGTAAAGCGCAAAGACATTATTCATGGTAAATTCATTAAAAAAAAGTGTAGAGTATTAATGACAAACTACTGTGGGATTAATAAACAAACTGATCACACTACTGCGATGGCAGCGCAGCCCTGTAACCTCCACAGTGTGTCTTCCTCCGACTGAAACCTGTTAGTGGTAAATGTGATTTTGACATAGTAGGTGGACCGTGATTGGTTTGCGTTAACAAGTTATGAAAGAGGAGCTTTGACGCAAACCTCCCGCTTCACTTGAGGTTAGGCATTACCAACCGTGGAAACATGACTGCTGAGAAAACATCCAGTCCAAATATGGGCTGGATTTTCAGTTTCATTTTGAGTTAGCTGGAAGATTATTAGTCCAGTGATTCTTCAAAAATAATGAATCACAGGTAAAGCATGGTACTGCATGGCTGAGAAAACACTGCTGCCTTTAGATTACCAACACTGTTCACATATTGGAACACACATGCAATAAACAACAAATAGCCTAAACTAGGGCTGCATTAATGCACATGTAGGCATTTTAATAAATCCTTGGTATGGATTAATAATAATAATTTTATTTATAGAGCACTTTCCATCAAAGTGCTGTACTTGATGTCACCCATGCACAAAATGAAATGGAAATAATACAATGAATATTTTTTCATTTTTTACGAGACTGCTGTATGAGCCTTACAAGAGAGACCAATTATCAAAACAAATTTCCCACTTCACTATGCTCTTAGGTGAGTAAGATCTAAACACATTATCGTTAATTGCTTCAGATAACCACAGCAGTAATACATACTTCAGCTGATCTGAATTCTAGACAAACTACACAGGATATTGTCTGTGATAATAAATTGGAGGTAATAATGTGCACAGTGCAGCTTTTACCAAAATTAGCTGGTAAAAAGTAGGATGCACCTCACATTGTTCAGTTCAAATAATAAACCAAAGGGATGAAAGTGAACCGCTACTGCCATCTTCCTCCTTTGTATTCACTACATTTTGCCTTATACTTTGCTCGACAAGTTTAATCTTCTTTAGACAAGGATTCAGGGTTTTACCACAGAAGGAATGTAAAGCACAGAGCTGAGCTTTGAAAGCTAATGACAAGTAATGTGAGTGCAATATATAAACCAGGGTTGTCCCATGTCAGACAATCACTGATATTTATTTAAGTATCTGTTGCTAAAGATTAAGTGACAGCCGATCAATGGACACTTACAATACAGCCGTCACGATTATAAACTGTCAGAAACATGACTGCTGTCAGAGTAGATACAGAATGATACTTACAAGATGAGTCAGATCGCCCTGCAGGAAAACCACGTGTCATCCAATTTTATGCGAAAAGCTGAATCCAACCAGAGTTGACATTAGTCCAATATGAAGGCTGCCTAATTTTAACATAATATAAGAAGAAGCAGAACCAGCAAAGACCATTTAGCTGAAGCCCCTACGTACCGCAGGACCAAAACAGAGAAGTCCTCCTAACATCTCACTTTTTGACACATCCTGTGTTCTCATAACGAAACTAAACAACCAAGCAGTAAAACCTGGTCTCTTGCTTGGCTCCTGGCCAGGTAACCGCTCTGAAGTGACTCTGCTCATTAAGATACAAAAACACTGGGCCGCATGGAAAGTGTCACTACAGGTTCTTTGAGCCAATGGCACATTTCCTTTGTTGCAGAACATATAAAACTGTCATTTTGGCTCCTCATAAAAGGAAGTCGTTCTGAAGAATGGAAAGACAGGCTTAATGCCAATAATCCTATTACACTGAAACTACAATACCAATAAGCTGTCTTGAAATGCTACACAAGTTATATGAAAAGTAATTTGGATTATAGTGGACTCCATACAGGTAATGCTGTTATCTATTATGTACAGCGAATATATGGCTACTAGAAGGATGAATGCAAAAAATGAGAAACTGACCCCTAACCTCTCGCGTAACCATGCTCTCCTTTACACGCAGAGCCAGCCAGGTAGCACACAATGATAGTGATGATGTGGGTAATGAGTTCACTTACTGGCCTTGGTCATTGTGCTCTGGATAAGTGACGGAAATACCAGCAACTGACGAATCCTTACAGAGATGCAGAGGAAAAGATGAGAAATAAGACGAGAATGCAGATAATAAAAATGGGAGGTAGAGAAAAGGGAGAGGCTGCAGCACCAGTATTCCCACACTTTTTTGCAGTACTTTATCGATTACTGCAGGAGAGGGGGGGTTGCACCCTATAAATTTCATTGTACAGTGTGATAACACACAGCCGAGCAGAGTCTTCCTGTCTGATGGGCCTAAAACAGGGATCTTTCAGTCTCTGGACAGCTTCTACCGTCTCTTTGTCATGTTCATGTGTGTTCTGACTGCAATGACCAGGGGATGCCACTTTAGGTCAGATTAGGCCCAGTGATAGCACTGACAAAACTGAACTGTGGTAATATCATATACAGGCAGTGCAACAGTTTACATGCAGACATGACAGCCCGTCACAGTGTCCCCTTCAGATTCAATCAGAAGGGAGAGCTACAGCATCAGCAAACTGGGGGGGGAGTCGGGACAGATGGGCTCACTTATCCATCTTTCTGCATCACTCTCTCTCTCTCTCTCTCTCTCTCTCTCTCTCTCTCTCACACACACACACACACACAGTATTCTGATGAATGCAAAGGTGACAAGTGGAGGAGAAAACACAGTCGTCCCGAGGGAGTTGTCGCAACAAAAAGTGACGTAAAAAGTTACCATTAATAGAAAGGCAGAGCTTGTTTGCTGCAGTCCCAGCGTTGTCATTTCCATGGAAACTGAGAGCAAGCCGGGCACCATTTCTACAGTTGACATCCTAATGCACACCAACATGATTAACAAAGCAACAGAGCGTGATACACCACCACAGACGTGAAGACAATTGAGGAAAGGAGCCATTATTTCAGAGTAAGAAAAGACCTTTCAGGCTTCCTCAGCACTCATTAGCTTTCAAACGATCGGAGGTGTGTCTTTAAAGGACAAGATGCACATGATAAATCAAAAATAATGGACCGCCATGATGGATAAATCAGCTCATCCTTGTGTGCATGTGTGTGTGTTGTTTGTGTGTGAGTGTGCGGGGCAGATCACTCTGAGGCCTGCAGTCCGATCCTAATCCAAGTCTCGTGATCCGGCTGCTGTTGGTTCTCTGACAGCGGGAGGGGAGTGAAAAGATCTGCAGTGGCCTGACAGATTTGAGAACCACTGCCACTCACTCCTGCGATAAGCCGGCGCAAGAACGAAAGTGCTCTTGCGCAACACTAATGATGAACAATCTGTGGTTTACACCTGCCTCCACCTCTGTGCAGTGACTCACTGCTGGTGCTGCTAGTGTGTTTGTGCTGCTGTCGATCAGTTCTCCAGCATTTCAAGCTCAAAAATGGCGCTTGGGGTCCGGAGAAGAGGCGAGATTCAAAGCATTTCCCAAGCAGCATATGTTAAATGTAAATTACTTCAGGATCATGTCTACTGCTCAGTTGTCCAACAACAGAATGACATGTTTGCCATGACTCTCAGCTCTGTGGTTACTCCCCCTACAATTATCTGTCTGTAGACAATTTTCTCCATTTCTGTGGAGAAAGTCTTCTTAAAACATGCCGGTGAAGGTTGGTCTTCACCGGCATCGGACCTTCACTTTCGCTATATGCTAAACAATTGAAGGCAACTGGACTTCGATTTGGAAGTCTTATTAAAACAAGCTAATGCAAACCCCCTGTATGTCTCTTTAAAATGTTTTCTTTTTACTTTTTTGAAGGATTTAAAGTGGTGTAATAATATGAACACTGTACACTATGTCAATTGTCAACATTCGTTATTCTGTACCTCTCCAATACTGAAGCGCATTTTGAAATACGCTCTCCTCACTCTAACTCCCTGTGGAACAGGCGAGGGAAAGACAGGAAAGTAATTTAGGCAGCTTGAATGAAAAGGAGCATAGTAAAAGAATGCATCCGAACAACGTTTGCCATTGTTGGATGATATGAGCTAAGAGAACATTTTATTTAGCTCGGAATCGAAGAAAACTAATCCCAACTCCAGCACCCTATTCAGATGGCCTGAGGACGACCAAATACTATGCTATATAAAAATGTTTAAATGTACAATAAGCCACCATTACATCCTAGTGAGGAATAATGAAGTTGTATGAAATATTATTCTTTGTTTTGTGAACCCTTATGAACTACTGAATATCACCAGTTTTGCAACTGAGAAATAAGTACTTTTTCCTCCATCAAATTAACAAGATAACTATGTCCAAGCCTTTCCAAATTAAATGTCAGCTATCTCCAGGCTTTATCCAGGACCACAGCCTTGTAGCCATATAACTGAGGAGTAAGCATCACCACCAACACAAACAGAGAGACCCCAAGTAAAGGATGACCCTGGCTCCTGCCATGTGAGTGTCTGCCAGCAGCACCTACCTGCAGATCCGCTCCTTGCAGTCTACAGTCCATGTACTTTTCCCACGCAAATGACAGGTCAGTCTGTTGTAGACTGGCCATATCGTCCACAGCTCCAGGTCCAACACAAGTCAGGGCGATGAGGAAGTCAGGAATGACAATTTTCTTCCTTTGGTTTCCTTGCTTATCCTCCTGGTGACTGGAAATGACCCGGACAGCACCGAAACAAGCCCCAGTTGTTCTCCTGAGTCTTTCATAGCAGATTCATGATTCACTGCGCTGCTTTGCCACTTTTAAATTGGGCTCTGCAGAAAAATACAATGCAGTGTCAAGAGTTAGCAAAGCAGAATCAGCCGGCATAGCCACTCTGGCTCTTGTCCGCTTACACAGATGCTGACAGGTGAACGAGACGCGCCTGGACCGGACTTGAACCGAAACTTCGGCCAGGTGAACTTGACACACTGTAGCATTTCCAAAACAAAACGGACTCAAGTAACACACTCAGCTAGCTAGCGAGGTGACAGGACCTGCGTCAACGGCACGGCCACTTTTAAGCAACTCATTTCCGGTATTGGATTTTGTTTTCAAATTAAAAGTACCTAAAAAGGTTTGGTGTAGGTAATTTAATGGTTATTCTACTCTAACAATGTCCTCCAACGCTGTTTACTATGTTAACGTAAGCGATATTTATAGTTATAGCGAGCATTACCAAACCATCAAACAGACTCAAATCTGAAATGAACAATTCATCTTACAGCGCTGCAAAACTATTTTTGTATAACATTTTTTATCACGTGAGTTAACTTAAATTAATCTTCTTAAAAATATTAACGATAGTTTTGAAATTCGAGCCATGAGTTATATGATTGATAATAAATACAGACCATCAGTCACTAATTAAAAGTTTGCTGTCGCATAGTTTATGTTCAGTTTAAAACCGAATTAGCTATCCAGAAAATATTGTAAAGTTTTATTTTGAAAGTCGTGCTCGATAAGCGGGTTTGCCGTTTTAGCTAGCTTGACTCCGTTAGATGTAGGCGAGAAAGATCGATGATTTTAACAAATAATGTCTCCATAAAAGCAAGATTGGCCTAATTTCCACGATAACTAATGAGGTCTACAACCTATTTAAATCAACAAAATGCATTTTTGTAATTTTATTTTTTTTATCCTTCGCTAACAAGCACAGTGGTAGCTGTTATGGTAGTAGCATCATATCGCACTGTGTACGGCAGCTGTCAAAAACTGGAGCAGAGAGAGACCAACACGTCGTTTACGGTGTTTATCAAAATACCAACACGGCCCGACTTCATGCGCATCATCCTGAAATCCCTTAAATCAAGTTCCGAGTGAGAAGAATTAATTTTCATACATACCTTCGTTTCCTATAAATTAAAGGCAGCTAACGCTAGCCTTCGTCAGGCAGATTGCTGTGTGTTAATTAGCCCTCAGTGCTGACTGCAAGACACACACGCACACACATTAACACCCATTTTCTTGCCTGCTTAACATTAGACCCGCTCAGCACGTCCACGGCTGAATAACGAACCTGGGAAATGTTTTAATCAGTTAGATTTCATGTTAATGTGGTGGCAGACATTTTGGATTTGTGCTCGCTCAGTGGGAGATAACACTGAAATTTTCTGTTTTCTGTTTCTGTTTCTGTTTTGTTTTGTTTTTGTTTTGTTTTTTCAATAATAAATTGATGTAGATTTGATAGCAGCAAGATATGTTGAGTGATTTCAATGGCCTAAACTAGTAATGTGGATCTGATATGAACATGCAGAAAACATGATAGCAACAGAGCATTATCTGTAAAGTAATTTCTCATACAGTATCTTTTGTGGTGATGACCAGGGGAAATGTGTTCCTTGCAGACAAATGTGAGGGTCGGGTCACCATAAGCTCTAATAAGCGCTCTCAGCCGGTGACATGCCCACAGACCCCTGTTTTGCTTCTCATTGGATAATACACAGCTGATTCCCCAATCAATCAAAGCCTTTAGTTCAGGGAATGGTGGTGCGTTTGAAATCTCCGTAAATCCGCCATAAGACGCAAATGAAACCACAATGAATAAACTGAGCCATTGTCAACTCAGTCCTGAACCAAGATCTAAATCAGTAATCAGAAGTTTTTATTATTCTTTTGTAGTAGCCTACATGAGTAGTTTGTCTACTCTTGGCAATCACTGGACATGTTCTAACTTTTAGTACAAAATCATCACACACAACATAGGCCTAATTAATTATACACAAATCACACATGCACTACTACTAACTGTACTATCTCCCAACCTCTGTCTTTTAAATAGCGAATAGTTTAGGCTACTCGCTTCCAATTGCTGTCATTCGTTTAGCTATGTAAATTTCAGGCTTATTTTGAAGGTGTTGGCCATCACTTTATTCAGATTTCTTGTAGGATTTAGGCGAGTTACATGTGTTACACGTAAAATTAGCTTATTAATCACGTAGTTTTCTAGATTTGTATTTACTCTTCAGTAGGACTATTCATATTTTCACATTTGGAGCGTTATTCAGACAAAACAAGGAATTGAATGACATTTCATTTCATTCTTTCTCTTTTGTTTGTTTATTTACAGTTTCGTTTTATATGTGTTAATCATATGCACATTAATTGATAACCAAAAAATATTAAATAGGAATATTATTGTTTCAATAAGGCTGAGGCACACGAATTTACAAAGAGCACCTTAATGCACCATGACGTAGTCAAGTGTCTCCCTTTCCGCGGTTACAGATTGTGTCGGTGGCGGCGTTTTGATTCGTTTAGGGGCAAAGACGTCAATAGCAAACCATCTATGCTCCTCATAGGTCACAGTGTTACTAGTTCATACGCTCGTTAGCCTGCTGGAGTCATTCAGGTAAACATGTAGCTATTTAATGAATTAGAAAAAAAATGTATATTGTGGAAAATTCATGCAAAAAAAGCTGAAAATGCTTGTCAGAAATATAAAGGCAAGCATACATTATATATAAATCTGCGATGAACAGGTCATTAATTCAACCATATCAGATCCTTTTCAGTTTTATATTTGTAATACACACAACTGAACACAGGATGTCGCTGTTAAACTGAAGCCACAAAACGCAGCAGACCAACATGTTAGAAAAAAAGGTTTATTCTTTTGTTGCCCAGCATGTAAACTCATCCCTCCAGCTTGTACAGACACCTTTAGTCCTATTCCACATTAATACTTACATGAGATAACCTATACGGGATGAACCACACATGCCACAGTGTAACACAACTGACATGAGATGATGTCATGCATTGCTGTGATGAATTTCACATTAAATTATATATCCCTTGAGCTTTACTCTCAGTTTATGTGCACTCAGGAAAGACTTTGACATAATAGTGTTTATATTTACAATTATGAGAGGCAAACGTGATATTTATAAAGGCGATGGAAAATGTAAAAAAAAAAAAAAAAAAAAAAAAAAATGTAGATAAGCATAACACTGAGCAATAAAAGGCACAGTAAGTTCACCTCTGGTTTACAGTGGCATTTTCAGCAGCTCTAGTTTAGTAACGCTGGGTGGCTCCTAATTTGCGGTCAAACATCCACACAACATTCTTATTTCAGTACCCGCTGTCTCTCTCCACACAGCCCACACCCACTGCATTGCTGGGACACTTGCAGGAGCGGCCAGTCGGTGTTGCTAAACAGAGGTGAGTGCAGCCCCCGTTGTTCACAGCACAGTAGTTTTGTCCTATAGCGGAAGGGGAAAATAAACAAACTCTTATCAATGCAGAACATCCTAGGATATCGCTATAAATCACAACTAACCACGTCAAGAAAACAGCAGGAAAAAGCCTCTTCACAATTTGTTAAACAGATATATACATACTTGAAAGTAAAACATAGCAACATAGCAAACTCCAGATGTTGGAGGCCCCGCTCCCTTGGCTCCACATTCCCTGGCTTTACGCATGCAGCCTTATCGAGAAGGGAGGATGAGGCCTTACGCTGCAGAGGAACATTAGTCATCCATCCCCTCACTAAATGATGAACACTAGCTGCAGAATTCCTCCTGTTGAGTTCAGGTCGAGGAATTAACCTGGGATTTTTCTGGTCCGCAAACTGCTCTCAAAATACTTCATAGAGGGCACAGAGGTCACGAGCCTGGTACTGAGGAGTGGAGTGAATGGACAATAACCCTGACTCAAAGGTAGCCCTGTTTCTTTACTTATGCCGCACTTATAAAACAAAGATGACTGCAGACATGAAACATGTTTTTTGAGGTGATTAATATTATAGGCCTTAAAGGGTTAATTATCCCATTGAAACCTCATAATTGGCGTTATACCTGAAGGACACTGGGCATAGGCTGTGGTGATCCCATATAACTTGGTCCGTTTCTGAGGCTGGAAGACGTCTGCCTCCCTCCCAGTGTAGCGATCTACTGCAACCACGCCATCCCTGTTGTAAACACAATCAGCACAAGAGTTAAGACATCCGGGACGGGCCCAGCCTGAGAAATGTTAGCATCTTGACCCCCCCTGTATTTTGTATAAAGTCTGTCAAGAATGAGTAAGGGTTAGGGTGGGTTTCTTAGCCATAACTAACAGAGTTTGTTGTAAACTGTTGAAGTGCGTGCCTCCCCCACCACCACCTCTCAACCTTCTCCAGCCCTGGTGAGATCACAGGGAGGCCCTGGCTAGGTCACTCACAGACGCTATGGCTGAGAAATTGCAAGCAGCTGCCACTTTTTAGATGCCTCCTCACCCCACGTACACACACACCCGCAAACACGCACATACACACACACACACAAATACCCAGCCCCTGCTTTTTTTGTAGTGGCTAACATACAAAATCAGCCACATAGGAAGAGAGTGGGAGTGTCCGAGTCTTGGAGAACTTCAAGGGCCCATGTTTGAATTGTGGGGAGCTGTTTGACCTCTGACCCGCCCTCCACTTCCTCTGTCTTGACAGACTGGATTCTTACATTACACAGTGGGTTATTGAATTTTGAGTCCCTGATACTACAATACCTTTAGGTTTTGTATCTAGTATGGTCCAGTATCTAATAATTGGTCTTCATCCAGGTTGTATTGAATAACATGAGACATCTGACTGAATAACTACTGCAGTAATGGTGCGTAATACCCCTTTATGCTATTTTAAGTGATAGATAATACAATAAGTCAGACCTCCGCCAGTCAGTGTAGTAGATGTTCTTCCCAAAGGACGTGATTCCAAACGGGTACTGGACCCCTTCCACGATCTGTCTGCGATCGCCCCGGTGAGGATGCATGCACTCCATTTTATGTGTGCCTACAGGCAAGAGATTACACTTTAATGCTGATCACAAGGCAGACATCATTTCACAGATGAGTCATCTGTCTGAAATCTACTGTACCTGCGTCTGCCCAACAAAGCATGGAGCTCTGAGAGTCGTAAGTCAAACCGTTGGGTAAGCCGAGATCTTCCCTCACCAGCACCCTTCTGTTGGACCCATCCATGTAAGAGGTCTCAATCTTGGGCGCGTCGCGGTTCCAGTCAGACCAGTATAGATTTCTGCCACAGGAACAGGTGTTGAATCAGGTCATCATGAGTTAAATAAGCAGATCAGTATCACTCTCATATCTGTCTGTTCAGTATGAGGCAGCAGCTAGTTAGCTTAGCATAGTATAGAACTGGGAATGATCCAGAAAACCGTGTCTACAGGTCACTAATTAACATGACCTTTTTGTATGAAGCATAATTTCAGCGTTTTAATTTTTGCTAAGATAATTTTACCTTATGTGTTTTTTGTACAAACTGGATTAAGTGTTTTAATTACTGAGCTTTACAGGTGCTGGTAGTGGATTTTATTATGGTTTGTTTGGACATTCAGGCTCGCCGTGTTCCCATCAAATCTTTATGCTAAGCTAAGCAAACCAACTGCTGGTTCATATTTAACATAAACACAAGACTAGAAGCAATCTTTCCCTCAAATTCTCTGCAAGAAATTGAGAAAGTGTATTTATGTCCTTTGAAATTGCCTAATCGTAACAAAAAAAATCAATGGATTTATGTTTCAGTATCTTGCTGTATTAAAGACACAAGTAGGCAAGGTGTTAAAGTTTTACACACCCATTGGGAGGGTCAGCGATAATAGCACGGGGGTTGACGAGATCAGAGTCTACAATGACCCGACGCTGAGACCCATCAAGAGAGGCCACCTCAATGCGGTCCTTCACAGAGTCTGTCCAGAACATAGTTCGTCCCAAGTGGTCGATGGCGATGCCCTCTGGGCTATCCAAATCTGTTGAGAGGCCACATTTAGTTCATGGGTTTCTTTGTTTCACGTAAACTGGCTTCTGTTTCATAGAAGGGTGAAAATAAAAGAGAACCATTGGAGGGTAAGAGTTAGAGAGTTAACAGAAGGTCTACCTGATGTAATCACAGCAGCTGCTTCTCCCCCCTGGATGCTGGCCTTGCTGATTGAGGGAGATGTGATTTCTGTCCAGTAGACCATTTTCTCCACGCAGTCATAGGCCACTCCAATGATTACCTTTTCCTGTGAAAAGGTCAATTTTTGAAGTGCACTTTGTTCAAACAAATGTGGTCATGGATGAAAGACACTGAGCTGATGTTTTTTTTTTGTTTTTTTTGACATCATCGTCTAGACATGAAGCCAAACAAACAACCACATACCCAACATGAGAGACCAGACTTAAGACCAGCTGGTTTGAAAATCAGTGTAACAAGAAATGGAGATTGCAATTCCAAAGATGTAGGACGGATGTTAGTAATTAGTGTGAATGTCTCCATGTGCCTCCAATAAAGTGCAAGCCTAGAATGCATGAAGCAGATGGGGAAATCACAGAGCTCCTATGCAAGCATTAGTACCAGCAAGGGAGCGAACTGTCGGGTAAGAGGCTAAGCCGATGCTGTATACACCTAGGAGAAATCCTGTACGCCTGGATTTCTCCTACAGCATCGCAGATTTTGTTTTGATTTTTTTCTCTGGTTTTAATCAGCGTGATCACACATACCAAAAACTCCTGACTCAACACTGCCTGAGATGAATTGCTACCTCCTTAAACTTAAAGCTGCATTAGTCAGAAGTGCTAGGATGTACATGTATAGACATGAAACCAGTAAAATAATGTCTTTTATGATATTCCATTCCATTTTCATTTAATTTTAAATGTTCTCAGGAAATGTAGGTATGAAGAGGAAATAAGGTTAGTGGAATAAAATCTAATTAAATAAAAATGGATCACACAAAACTATTAAACTGTTTGTAGAGCCTCCTTTTTAACAGATTATGGTTTATTAAGAGGAACTTACAGGGAGATGGAGGACAGTCTTGGCATCATCCTTTTTCATGTCGTAACCTTCCAGCGGGACGTGCTCTATCCTGCCACTCTGGGCATACAACAGGTGTGTTCCTGGAGGCAGGGGGTGGACATCGGGTCGAGGGGTGGGTCCGACAGGTGGCGGCGCAACCTCGTGGTCAATACCTACCAAAGACAAGCGCCGCAAAAATCAGAGGGTCTCTTGCTCCTGGAGGAGAAATCAAGCGCTCTTCTTCAAGATGTGTGTGCCATCTGTGATTTACTCACACATGGGTCTGCTGCCAGGTCCAGAGCGAGTCCCGGGGATCTCTTGACCGTTTCGGTCCACGCACCAGCAGTGTCCCGTGCTGCCGTGACACTGCATCGGCTCATAGGCACCGTTATCATCACATCTGGGGATGAACTGTCCAACTGGTGGCCGGGGCCCTCGTGGACCTGTTGCACCCAGGAGGCTGTCTCTGTGGGTCTCGCATTGTGTCTTTGTCCTCTCTGGAAAGAAAAATTAACCACAATACCCAGAGTCAGTGGCCAAAACCCGTTCATGAGCTCATTTATATGTCCCTTTGTCTTCTTCTTTAGTTCAGCTGAACAAAAACTCCCACATTCCTTATAAGGTATGACAAATTCCTCTTGCTATCCACATGAAAATGAGAAACAGGTTCCAGCTGGCACCAATATACTGAAGAGAGGAGCTCATGTCCCAGTAGAATGAATAATGCTGTGAACAAGACTGAATGAAAATAATATGTTCTCTTTTTTTTATATAATCAAGAAAACAACTACATCAAAGAACTATTACTACACTGTCTGAGCAACCACAGCGGACACCTAGAATACATTTGTACTGAATAGAAAACAGTGATGCACTGTTTAGGTAAGATGCTGTCAGAAAGTGATAGGATATCAAAAGTCATACCTGGAGAGCAGTAGAAGCCGTCACCATAGTGACCTGACTTGCACTGGCAGGTAAATGATCCCTGGGTGTTATAGCACACAGCGTCCTGATGGCACCTGTTTGACTGGCACTCATCTATGTCTTCAGACAGAATAAAAGAGGGGGAGTTAGGACGGAGGAGAGCTGGACATTGATACACATTTACTGTATGTCCAGTTTGTTGTGTCCTTTTATGGTCAGTGGGCCACAGCACGATCTGGGCCCTTGCAGTGCAGAACAGCGAGCGGAGGTGCGGAAAGAATGGAAACTATGAATGAGTTATATAAGGACCGGCCAAAGAAACTACACACACCGACTCAGAACCTCCACGTAAGAAAGACCCATCTGCTTTTCCAGTCTCACTGTTGGACCACTGCAGATGTTATACATGTATGCGACCAGCCTCACCTCCCCCAGTCCTGAGCAGATGGTTTCACAATTACAGCCTTAAATTCCATGTAAAGGATCTTGAATATGTTTGTTAAAGGACTGCACTGTTCATTCCCCATTTAGCCTGTTCGATAGACATACTTCACGGTGCATTTTCAAAGCGTGTCATTTCAGCTTAATCTTTATCACATGATATGTCCATTTCAAGGCAGGTCTTATTTGAAATTTAAAAGTGTAACAAAGGACGCTCTGACACTAAAATACATCTGAGGATCGATGTCCATCCACAACATTTTCATGAGCTGAAGCTTCTAATATCAAGTCATTTTCACAATCCCCTTGTAAGCAAATGTGTTTTCTTGTTTTTTGCCATCCACTACAATGATTTACAACAAAGCTGTGTGACTGCCAACACTCAAATCTCAGATTTCACATTCTCTTTACACACAACAACACGAGCAAAGCCAGGTATGTGGCGCGAGAATAATTACAGGTTTTACAATTTTTCATTCAAATCAATCAGCCTTCTGATGTTTATTAATTAAAAAACTTTTTTAATTAATTTCCTTTTGAATAATTCATTTAGCATTGTTACATCAACAAAGTGCTAAAACTATGTTATCATTCTGTTGTTTTTATTCAGTCATCTGTCTCATTTACTCAATCTGTCTGTTTGCTTTATTACTTCTCCCTCTGAACTATTGTGCTCTTTAATTTTACCTAAAAATAAAATGACTTTTGATCCACAAAGTAGCAACAGGAGCTGTGGAGCACTGGTATGTGTGAGTTGGATATTATGACATTTCCAGGCGCCCTGCTTATATTAATAAGTTAGCGACCTTTAAACAAAAGTGCACACGAAATGGACCCTGGGAATGTTACACAAAGAGACAAATGAATTGAATTGTCTGTATTGCTTTTGTGATTATTTAAAAAAAATAGTTATCATAGGGGCTACAATTGAAAAAAAACACACAGCACATTTGTTTCTGAAAGCTAACCTAAATGTATCAGTGTATTAACTGTAAGTTAGAATGCCTATATAAAAAGCCTATAAACACACTAGTCTCCATCAATTGAATTATTACATGGTACATTTTCACATGTCACTGCAATGAGTGGAGGCCAGTGATTAACAAAAATGTAATGGTTCAGACTTAAAATATGCATATAGTTTAAATAGCTAGCTTGAATCCAGTGTGAACAGACGTTAAGCTATGTGACTATAATAATAAACTCTGAGCACTGCATTTGAATTAGACACAGTATCTACTGTAGCCTAAATGTTGTATTTGTGGTGACCTTTAAATGTCTGTAACCTACGAACTAAAAGCAGTTTATTCACCTGACCCTTCTTCAGTGTAACTATATATTTAGTGCTCAGTACCTTCACAGTTTCTACCATCTCCAACGAACCCTCGTAGGCAGGAGCAGATGTAGGACGAGCCGCCAGTGTAGCTGCACTGAGCGCGCTCAGGAATATCACAACTATGTGTGCCTTCTTCACAGGGATCCACAGGTCGGTCAACCTCTGTGGAGGAGGAGAAAAGTGTGAAAATTGTCAAAATCCTGTAATTCTTTGTGGCTTTTCCAAGATTGCCAATTGCCCGGGGTGAATTATTTCACACAGGTCTGATAAACACGTACAATTGCCTCAGCTGTTCTTGTGCACTCATTATTAAAGCAGAAGTAAGCGGAATGTTTGTGTTAATATACAGTAAGTCTTAAATAGTTAGGGCCTATATCTTCCGACGGCAATCACTTATATAGAGTGTTTGGTCCGAAACATGGGTCTGTCCGTCACTCTGCTGTAAGCCGAGGAGAAAACTTTCCTTGTATCCTACAACCGTTATCCAATGACGAGAGAGAACGGCATAAAGGGGCGGTCCTTGCAGCCAAGGGATGCGCGTGAATGTGGTGACGTAGGGACGAGGGCGGGGACTGCTAACTCCATCGGCTGACAAGAGCCAAAACGACCGGATTGCTTACTTCTGCTTTTAGTATGCATGTGGTTTGTCTTGCTCTTTATATTTTAATGCATTTTATTGCAGTTTATGTACATCCCAAACATCAAGTCCGGTTTCTGAAATATGTCATTTCACTTGGCAGCGTACAGCTCCCACTTACCAATGCAGTTCACCCCATCAGTGTCAAACAGATATCCATCTTCACATTCACAGCGGAAGGTCCCAGGCTGGTTGTTGCAGATAGCATGGGAGCCACAGATCTGAGGATTCTCTCCGCACTCATCAATGTCTGATAAAAGAAGAGTCGATATGTTAATAACTGCCACATTAGGGCCACGTTTGGGTTTGAAGCTCTGAAGTCTGGATGTGACCAAACAGTGTCCTTTACTATCAGATGTACAGAGATCAGAGGAGAGAACTCCTTCCTTTTACTACTGTATGTGCCGAGGAGCTTCCTGTCTGGTCCCGAATACAAAAGACCTTTGGTTCTCTATAGTATGTGGCCTGGGACTGAGGACACCGGTGGACATGTTAACCTGGTCTGGGAGTATGGGACACTGTGTTTACAATATGGGAGTCCCTCTGCTAATTGGGAAGATTACACAGTTCCTCAGGAAGGAAGACTTTTGAGAGTCTTAATTAAAAGATGGCTCAACACAGATATAGTAGGCTATGATCAGAAAGGCTACTACACCCTATTTATCGCCACAAACACTAAAGTCCTTTTTTAATATCTTGTCATGTGTGATTCTTACCATAACAAGTGCGGCCATCACCATTGAAGCCAGTAGCACACTGGCAGGTGAACTGGTTTTCTTCTCCAGGTCGGCAAACAGCGTTGGTGTCACAGCCATGTCTTCCAGTGAAACAAGGGTTTTCCTCTGGCTTCCCTCCTGAGAATTAAAGATGTAGGACAGTGTTGTTTCTACAAACGTTAAAATCTTTGATTTCATGACAAAGACTTATCTTATATTCAACAACCACTCTAACTTTTAATAACAGCATCTCTTCGTCAGGATGTTATATGTTGCACTCCAGGAAGGAAGGGAGCACAGACCAAACAGGAAGAACAAGAATAATGTCTATGACCTCACCATTGACATCCCCAATTTTGTTGCTCATGGCAAACCGGATGAGTTCATTATTAGCGTCGTACATGACAAAGATCTGGTCCACGCTGAGCATCTGAGTGGGTTTCATTTCCCTTGAAGACTCGTCATGCTGGCAGCTTTGGAAGGTGATGGTCTGACGCCACTGATATGTCCTGGTCTCAGTGGAGCCGTCAGGAAAGCTGACTACGTAGTCCCGGGTGGAGGATGAGGTGATCACTGGGAGGTACGATAGACAGGTAGAAAACATGTAGATGATGGTTTTCAGTGTTCAATATATTAGTTATGATGAAATCAACTGAAAAGCCTCGTGCGTTGAAATGAAGAAAGGTGCAAATAAGCGGAGAAACAACCAAGTGGTGTTTCTGTTCATGCTGTATCTTACAGTTGTTGCTGTACTGGTAGATCTCAGAGTAAGGGTCGATTTGGACAGTGGATCCACCGGTAACCTCAGGGACCCGGCCTTCCAGGGTGGTGCTCACTGCCAGGTGGTCGTGCTCATCAATGCCTTTGAACTCCTGCCTGATGGTCAGCTTCTCATTCCCCGGCAGAAAGGTCACCTCAGCCTGCCGTGTGAACTCCCCCCCTTCAGAGCACAGAGGAGAGCTTGACTTTAAGACCCTGGCCTCGGATGAACTTTGGCTCACTGCTGTCTATCTGAGCTGAGGCAATGTGAGGGGAATTCGGCTGGACTGGATTCAGCAGTGAGTAAAACTGCAGCTGTATGGAAATATGTGCTTGTAGCAGCTCTGACATTTGTTGACAGAGATGTGCTTCCTAAATCTTCATTTTACAACCAAGTACATTGTGAGAAAAATGTCACAGATGTCACATTAGGAAGTGTTGATAGTGCAGTAGTAAAACTTTCCTCCTTACCAATAATACTGAAGCCGTTCTTGAAGCCTGGCTGCTCTAGAGCAAAGGCCCATCCAATCACACCACCCATTGCCGACAGGGGCTGCAGTGAAGGCCCGAGAGTGTAAGGGATGTCACTAATGGCAACATAGGATCGGCCATCATTTACCACAACATATGAGTGGAGATCGTTGCTGGTAAACTCCACTGGAGAGGGAGCGTTGCCCACATACACTTTTCCATACACTTTACCATTCATCCTCTGTGGCTTTCCTGCAAAAACAAACCAAAACTGTTATTGAGTTATAGTCTCAGAGAACAACATCCAAACCTTATGGCTGTGCCCCGAGACCTGCCCCGTTGCTCAATCTCATTTCAGGAGTTGTGCAAGGACGCTCGCGGAACAAGCGAAACTGCAAAGACAGATGCTTAAAGACTTTTCCAACATCCACAGCTGCCAGATATTAAAAAGAATTAACACATTACATAATGAAAATATTCAGCTGTGGGTGTTGTTATTTTTCAGATACTAAACTGGCAGTTAGAGATATCATGTGAGTTTCTTGTTGAACTGTGACGCCGGCAATATCCTGTGTTTACCTTTAACACGCCAGCAAAGGCAGTGCCAAGAGCATAAAGCTTTAAAGAACTGTTAAAAATGTAGCTTTTTAACATTTATATTGGTAGATAAGTAGCTAGCAGGGATAAACAAATATTTCTGTGACATTTTTGCTACTTTTGCTAGTCATTGTTTACCTATTAATCATCAAGTAGTGCCAGCAACTTTGCTTAGTTTAGTTAACAATGAAAATGGGTTGAGACAATAAAGCCAGCTAATGGCTCATTTTTTGTCTCATTTTCTGTTTAAATAAAAAACAACAAATCATAGCTGAGATTTTAGGAAATTGTGTACAGCTTGCCACAGGCACATCTTAACTACCATTTTGTTTTAGTGATCACTTAAAGTAGACACATACCTTCTGCCACACACTCTATCCCATTCCCATAGAAGCCAGGCCTGCAATGGCAGCAGTAACCACTGGAGTAGTCCTTGCAGTCAGCGAACTGGGAACACTTATTCCTGTTGTTTGAACATGTCCCAAGGTTGTATGAAAACACTGAAACGATAAAAAACACAGTAAGAACAACAGGAACGAGAACAAGTTGCTGATAAAAACAACAACTATAATATCCAGCAATAGTAAGAGCAGCTTTTTTAAATTGGTGTGTCAAAATATCAACTCACCGTCCACATTTATATCTGTGTCGTCCACCACCACCACTTCTGGATTATCAGGCTGAAGATGCGTGTACTGAACTGGGTGCACTTCAATCTGCCCTCCATCTGTCTCATAAGGAGGGTACTCCACTTGCTGTCCATCAGTATAAACGGGTCCCCTTGTGTCGGCGGCATCATTGTGGACATGTGAAGGGACCTCAGTGGGCAGGTCGGGGACCTCACCTGCCACCACGTTGGTGAAGTAGGGAGAGGTTCCAATCTCATAGACCCATACGCCACGCAGGCCGGAGTTGGTCCCCCTGTAAGAGTTAAGTTTGTGGTATGAAAACATTGTTCACAGTCACTGTTCTTCATCAAGCCTGTAACACTGGCCAGGAAACCAAGTTCCTGTGCTTAGAGATACTGATTGACCTACTCGGCTAAAGCCCTGACGGACTCTTCATCGTCAGTGGTGGTGCGGTAGTACGGCCCCTGACTGGAATACAGGAAACCCTTGACAAGACCCTTACTGAAGCCAGCATGCATGGGCACACTGCGGTCTTTTGCAGGGGTGGAGGTAAACTGCATCCCATCCCTTGTATACAGGACAATAGCATACGTGATGCTCTCCAGGGATGCAAAAACCAACTGGAAGGTGTTTCTCTGTGTGATAAAAAAAAAAAGAAATTTAGTAAAGATGTCGATGTCCAGTTTCTCCCTAGATAACTTAAACAACCATGTGAAGCTCACCTTCTTGTTGGTACTTTCAGGTTCATGTGAGGCGACATCAACCCAGGTGACCACCACAACATGCATGGGATCGGCTTCATCATCTTGAGGGAAGGCCCTGCTGATGTGCTCGGCTGCCTGACGCAGGGCTTGAGGACTGGAGTCTTGACGGAAGAAAACTTTACCCACACCATCACTTGTGTCCAGGTCTCCTTGCAGAGCCGCGATCATGCCAAACTTTGCAGGCATTTGGCCAAGATATGTCGACTCGCTTGTTGGCTCTGCTGTGGCAACAAAACCATTGGTGTTGATCTGAAATTAAAAGCTAAAGTTGGTCACGGGCATAACAAGAAATAGATGATTGCAACGCTGTATGCCTTTCTTTATGACACAACCAGAACTGTTTCTCTGCAGAGGCAAAGCCAGTCGAGTCTGACCCACTTTGATCTTTATTTCAAACTCATTAGGCTAATGGTCCGAGTCAGCTGCCATGTCCTACAAAAGTGCACAAACGAACAAACAAGATGCCCTTTAATGCAGATTTTTAATGTTAAGGTTGTTAAGGTTTAATGTGAGCACATGTGAGGCTTGTAAAAAAAAAATAAAAAAAGAGAGACAGAGGCTGGGCTCATGTCAAAAACACACACATTCAAGACATGGGGCTCCTCCACTTCCTGACCAGGAGAAAACAAGAGCACTATTCCTGGCCCAGGCCACACTGTTTCCTGTCCTTGCCCCTGACGACCAGCCCCAGAGAGCCCACAGATTACACACTAATTTTCATTACAGAAACTTCCTGCCAAAATGGAAGATAGAGCTGGGAAAATGATCAGCGATCCTGATCTAGCTGAGATAGTGCAGAGAGATCATTACAGTTTGAGAGTATCCCAACATACCAGAGACTGGTGGAATATGAATCACACTCGGGAGGAGACGCTAAAAGCTAGTGATGATGATCAGAGAAAATGTTTTTTCTATTACCATGTCTGGTGTGAAAAGCATTACTGTTCCCCCCACAGGGCACAGACAGTTCACAGTAGGCTGTCTCGTGAGTAAAAACAAAAAAATCTTGTGGCTATCTTGACTGACCGCATTGATGTTTGGGCAACTTGGAGGTCGTCAGCAAGGCAGAAAAAATCCCCTCTGACTGACAATCACAACAACGAATTAAATATTTATGCTAAACCTCAGAATTATGTGTTAACCACGACTTCTTGCCCCGGCTCGTCTCCTCTCGGGAGATGAGCACATTGGCTCAGACTGTGCATGTCACTGCAAATGACAAATACATTGATTAAACAGAGTTATCATTAAATATATGACTAGTGACATCTTAAAAAACTGGAGCTTTCATTCATTGTAAAAAAAAAAAATGGTTAGTGGTTATTGCCAAAAGTCGACATGACCTAGTGTAAGTAAAATTACCTTTTTTTTTTAGACTAAACATGTGCAAGACAAATGTTGAGTTCCTGCCTTTCAATGGAAATGCCTCTTGTAGCCTACATAATTACTCTCTGATAGCATGTTATCCACATGCAGCACAATTAAAACTGGGATGCAGCATTTTCCTTTGGAAAGGAGAATCACAGGGAATAAAGGGCTGTTTGTCTGTCCAACACAATGGTGCAGTTTTCTGCTAAATGTTCCTATTGGCTTTTTCCAAGTAATGTTAAAGTTCCTCTTGGCAACTGCAACCACCAAATAAACACATGAATGCTTTAATAAAGTGATTACATATTAATCTAGGGTTTGTAGATTGTATAACATGTTCAGCATTTTCTTTACATATTGCAGTAAGTTATTGTTTTGAACATTTGATTCAAACGAGAATCCCTCAGTAGCTACTCTGTTATGTGACATGGATGTTTTGGGAGGAATTGCAAAATAAGATTCCACCAGTACTTTGGTCTTTGTGTCAACAGTAAAATGATAACCTCAGGGGAAACTCTAAGAATGTGTGGACACATACATTCAACAAGATAAAGCAGTCTCTACGATAGGTAAATCAATATTTACCAATACTCCAGATCAACAGAAAGGTCGTACCCTGCCCCAGATATGTTTTGCAACTTCCAGGCATTGTTTAAGTTTGAGACTACTGACCTCTTTTCATGTACATCTATCTGCCTGGGGTTTCTAGCAATGCGCAATTGCGCAAGATCGCTGGACTGTCCACCCTGAGCAGCAAACCCCACGCGTTTGTGTTAAAATACTACGATAGTGTGTGATGGGTTAACTTACGAAGATGCTGTCGAAAGTGCCATCATAAAACAACACTGGCTTCTGCAGTTCCAGTCGGTGCGTCTGGTCATTCCCCGGTTCCAGTAACTGGTCTCTTGCGCTCGGGCCGTAAGCGAAAAGCTCTCCCCGCGTTATGGTCTGAACCGAGGCCACAAACCCGAGAAAACTCGCACAGACGAACCATCCGCGCTGCTGCCAGCCCATTGTTCGAGTTTCAGAGTCAGCCGAGCAGCTACGGTTTGTTCAAGTCAGGTTAGAGGAGAGTGACGCACAGACTCCACTAAAGAAAGTTCAGGCAGAGTTGGAGACCGTGGGGCGGAGTTGAGAGGGGCTGAAATCCGCCAACACTAGAGAGAGAGAGAAATGTGAGGTCGCACTCTCCTCTGTTCATTTTCCTAAAACTAATTCCTGAAGTGATGTGGTCACTTTGACTGTAGGCTGGAATGCTGAGGGTCATTTTGGCACATTTAACCAGACATTAGTGGTGATGGCGTTTGGCCCACAGTGAAAAACAAAAACATGACATGACAGGAGACACTGGGTCCAGCTGAGGACAGAATCAACCAGAAGTCAGTTCCACCTCATATCCGTTTATTGAAATTCTTCAAGCTCATTGTTTCCTATGTTGCCAACACAGTAGAGAATAGTCATCTCTGTTTATATGATAAGTTATTAGAGTGCAGGGGGCACTGTGTGTGAGGTCTAAGGGTCTTCAGAGGGACAACACTAGAGCTGTATTGGTGGGTTTGGACACAAGCCAAGGGGCCATCAGAGCATAGACATCACAGCATGGACCAGTTATCGGCAACAGAGCCCCATGGCCGGTTTGATTGAAACATTATGTAAAGGACAATATCACAGAGCACTGTACCATACACTAATCATTTGAGGCATGCCGCCGTGGCTATCAGACTCCACTCCAGCAGGGATAATGAGGGGTGCATGCTGTTAATACAGTTCAACTGAGCTGTTTGTGCCCTGCTAATGGATGGCCAGTCATCTGTCCAAAACTGTGGTTATCTAAAACAAGTGTTGGTCACGTTGCCAAGACATAATACGATTTTCTGTTGACCTGCGACCTCCTTTGTGTATTGCTAGCTTTAGCCTAAAATGTCCTCTTGACCACCACTTTGGTTCATACTAGAGTGTTTTGAAAATAAAATCAGTGACCTCTAAATTTAAGGCCCACATTTACCCTTTGTTTTGTGTCACAATGTTGATCCCCAGATGATGAGCCACAATGTTTATACTGACCACTGACCCTTTCCCATGTCCACCACGGGAACATGATCTCACTCCACCAGTAAAATCAAAACTGAAAGCACAGACTGTCATGGATCCTGCAGCCACAAAAAAGTATTAGATATGGGGAATAAACTTAATATCTGAGCATTTGTTTCACATAGAAATATGTTCTGTTTTATGTCTTTACAGGTATTTTTCTTTTAAGATATTTGGATATATCCTTTCTCTCAGCTTTAAAAGCTTTGAATTTAATAATATAAGTGGGGAAATCAAAGCCATCTCTGGTCAAACAGCTCACAGCTCATGTCACAGCTGAGGGTCCTAAGTAGACACTGATTGGGTTTAAGAGGTCATAAAGCAAATGGGTTGGGAAACACTTCCCCAGAGGATGAGTCTTTTCCACTGTGTCCAGTCTTAGAGCTGCCCTCTTGCACCACCCTCAGGCCAAAACTTTGACATGTAACAGGCAGAGTGCCGTGAAATTTACAGAGCACATTTATGCTTCCAAGGGGGATAAATCCTTGTGATTGTAGTCATTCCACGGCCTTTTCTTTAGCATCACCCTCGGGGCACACTTTCCATTTTCGGCCCCTCTGCTGGTAGGATGAGATTTTCTCCAACAGTAGTCGAGTGTAATGCACATTTCAGCATCCACTCAGGCTTTAGTTTGCTGCTACACATTCTCATGCATAACTTAAGCAGCTACACATGTATGTATGTATACCACCTCCCTCACATACCTCACAGACTGAACCTAGAGTCCTCTTGAGGCAATTATTAATAAACTATCTTATTTTCTTTTCCATAGGAGACTTTTTTAAAACAATGTTAGACATTTTTATAGCATAATCAGATTTCAAAAGTTTTAAGTTGATGCCATGGTGTTTCAGAGCGAGGCCAGTATTGCATCAGCATCCCTCCCACCCAGCCTCTCCTCCACATATACGATTCAAGGGTGCCATCTTCTGGTCATTCTGTGATATTTGGATACTCCTTACAGAGCCCAAAGGTTTTCATAAGGGGATGTGCTTACGGTGTGTACATTGATATAATTTATGTATTTGGTTATTGTATTATTTTTTGAAAAATATTTTTTTGAGCGCCTGTGCCGCTTTAAAATATTTTAAAGAATATATATTTTTAAGAATAATTAAGTCACAATGAGTAAAGTTTAACCAAATCAGAATTCAGAAAACATATAGGTTTTTATAGCACTGTTTCCTATTAACATACAGTGCTAAGGCCTTGTTAGATTTTTTCGTGGCTGATGGGATATCTACCCTGGGGCAGTGATGTCATTAGCTGTGACTTGCTGGTGTCTGTCTGAGTTTCTGTTTCCAGCTGTGTTGCCTGGGAACCAGTGGACTGTGATCTGTGTGTGTGTGTGTGTGTGTGGGGCGCAGGAAACTGCATCCTGATCATCAGACTGAAGTGTTATTTCACCACTCCTCTGTTATTATTCTTCTTTATTCACTGACACGGCCATAGATGTGGGAGACTTAAAGGGACAGGTGAAAGGAACTCTGGGTACTCACAGGGCTTTACATAATTTGTGACGTATTTGTTCTTCCATTCATTCATTCATTAACTAAATTTAAATCCAAAGCTTCCTAAGATGTAAAATGTGATTAATTGGTTCACTGCCTGTAAGTTCAGTCTCATTTACAGTGCCTATATTTCTACACGCAACATTGATTTTTAAACCTAACACTTCCAAGGGGCAGACACATTTTTATATCTGTGATCATAAAAGCTATGGTCTCACAGCAAAAAGGGAAGTCTTGTGACTGACAGCTTCCTGTTTGGTGTGGTGGTTTCTGGGTGTCAGTGTCACTGAGTGAGAAAAGATTAATGTATCACTGTGGTCAGAGTTGAGCTGCAGTGACCTCCAACCTTGGCCTTCCTCATATTTACATGCCCTGTGAAACAAAAAACACACCAACACAACAATAACAAACTTCACTGAGGTTGTGTGCAGTTAGTTTCTGTTCTGTTTTGTAAACCAGATTCTACTATTGTGACCTGAGAAACCCTTGGATGGAATTAAAGGGGAACTCCAGTGATTTTACACAGGATGATCAGTTCATCAAACAACTGTACAATGTCCTCTTTGGCCTCTGGAGGAGCTTTTTAAAGCCTGAGAAACTAAACCTGAAAAAATATCAGGTCATTTTCACTGAAATGGATTGTCAGGATAACAGAATGTGTCTCTGACAGCAATATGAAAGACATGTGCATTTCTCAGGCAGAAAGAATCTCATGAAACACTGATGGTGAAAACTGCAGGTTTTTGTACTTGTACAAGTAAAACTGCTGGCCTATCTTCGTCCATTTGAACATTCATGATCCATTTTCTTTTGTCTAAAGTCAAATAAAGCAAAAGAGCATCACCATGTTTGCCTTCAAGCTCCAGAGGCCAGACCTGCAGATTCACTGTAATGACGCTTTGTGTGATAATTTGATTAAATGATCCTCAGCACTGAAATAGTCAGAGCCTCAAGGCCTTGAGGCTCATGCATTTATATCTGATTCTGTAGCCCCATCTTTACAGAGACCATGCATCAAAAGCAAAATGTAATATATGAAAATTAATTTTCAAGACATAAAAAATCAATTTCAATACAATTCTAAAAGAATGATAGCATTGAAGAAATGTACTGTATGAATAACCTTAATCCAAGTTTAAAGCTGCCGATGTAAACGTGTGTGTTTTACATTTTATGGACATGTCTCCTTTTTAAAACAGATTTCTTTGAGCTTGATGGTTTTATTTGATAGATATCACTGTAGCAAGGCCACAAGAAGCAAGAAAATCTCTGTTTTGATAGCCAATTTTAGTTGAAGATGCATGTGACTAATACAGATGGTAAATTTACCATAAATGTAAATACATTTCATTGCTTTTGGTGTGAAATAGAGGGTTAAATAAATAGCATGAAGTTTAACAAAAAGCTTCATGCAAGTAGCTACATTGTCAATATTTCTAGTTTAGTATCTCAGTTTATATCCAGGCTGATCTGGTGAATCTTCTCAAATAGCCTACTTTTTCTTTCAAGCAATGAAGCACTAATTCAAATGAAATGTAGTAGCCTACTAAAGGGAAGATATATATCAAATTTGCATCATAGCATAGTCTGTGAATTGTATTGCCGAGCTTACATTGGTAGCTATAGTTTATTTTTATGCGGCCTCATTATAGCCAAGTCAGCTCTGGGTGGTGATGATGAATTTGAATGTGATTTTAAATAAACATAGTGAACAGCTCAGAGTTTCTCTCCTGGGAACAGCTCGGCGGTGGGAAGCCCCATCACAGGGTTAAACCATAATACATCCAAGGGTTAAAGGTACAGTAGCGTGCGTCAGCTGATGCGTAGCGTCACGTATGAGCACTAGGGGGAGGGAGAAGGAGAGGGGGGGCTGGTCCTGTCTCCTCTCTCCTGGCTGCAGCTCTCTGCAGCAGCAGCTTCCTGCCGCTGCTGGCCCTGACAAACGCCTCTTTCTCATCACTGATCATGTGCCTCTCTCTCCGGCTGTCTCCGGCTCTGCTGCAGGAAGTTCCTCTCCTCTCCTCTCCCTCTTCCTGACAGCCCTCGCTCACCAGCTTTAGCTACTTCTCTACCGCTACTCGCTTCTCCTCCGCCGCTGCCCCGGCCGTGCGGGACCGACAGGCTGGATCTGTGAGGCCGGACACCGGCGGCGAACACCGGCACAGGCGCTCACCTCTCTCCTCCTCCTCCTCCTCCTCCTCCTCCTCCTCCCCCTCCCCTCCCCTCCCCTCCGCTCCTGCTCCTGCTCCCGGACCAGGGAGAGCAGGTCATGGAGGCCGCGGTGGAGGAGAAGGAGCCGCTGCCTCTCCCCACTCTGAGCCCGGCCGTGCCTCCGTACGTCACCCTGGGCCTGACGGTGGTCTACACCGTCTTCTACTCCCTCCTCTTCATCTTCATCTACGTGCAGCTGTGGCTGGTGCTGCGGTACCGACACAAGCGCTTCAGCTACCAGACCGTGTTCCTGTTCCTGTGCCTGCTGTGGTCGGCCCTGCGCACCGTGCTCTTCTCCTTTTACTTCAAAAACTTTGTGACGGCCAACACTCTGGGGCCTTTTCCCTTCTGGCTGCTCTACTGCTTCCCCGTCTGCCTGCAGTTCTTCACCCTCAGCCTCATGAACCTTTACTTCGCACAGGTGAGTTCACGATAACGTGCAGGTTTGATGCTGCGGCTTTTGCAGGTGCTGCTGACAGCGAGTGTCCTGTAGCTAGGCTACTCTACACTTGCTTCTCTGTAATGTGAGGGAAAGCGTTAGGGTTTGAGTCTGAGGATAGCTGAATTAAAAGTCCTACTACACTGCATACAGCTTCTTTATGCTGGTTTTAATAATACAAAATAAAATTATAAGAGTTGTGTTGCTTCGCTGTGACTGAAGAGCCATGAATCTAGCTCTGGACATAAGGCTGGATTAATTTGATTGTTTATTGATGAATTTTTTAAATATGTTTTTTTTAATAATAAAGTCTAAAACGATTATTAAATAGGAGGAAATATCTAAGGTAGTTTACTCCAGAGCCATAAAACAAAAAACAAAAAACATAGCAGTATTTGTAACAAAGAAGGTGACCAATGCACTCTTGAGGTCCAAAAGTTAAAAAGCCTTTATTAGAAGTGGCTACATAAGTAAATACTGTATGTAGCCACTTCTAATAAAGGCTTTTTCTGGTCATCTTCTTTTTTTGTTGACAGATTGTGACGTGATTACACCTTTAAATATTAATATTTATCCACATACACATAGCCTACATATCACAATCTTGACAATGTATAAAAAACTATACATAAAACCATAACAATGATGTAAATAGTGCTTGAGTCATTTCAGTCATCTAGATTATGGTTAATACAATATGGTAATAGATGATACAGTAGCACTGATTCCTCTGCTGATCCTCTCAGTCACTGTGATTACAGGTGAGATAACTCTCAGTCACTAATAATAACATCATCTGATAGCAGGGGCTGTTAGAGCCGTTCAGTAAATATTACCTGTTGCCATCAGTGTGATTCTCATTCACACCAGCTACACAGTGTGATGCACTGAATCACTTCCTCATCTCCTTACATAATCCAAATATCAAATAATAGCTTCCCTGGCATCTACTTAAAGCTTATTTTTAGCATAATCCTCCAGTGCTGATTTGAGTCACAGTTGACGTGCGTGTTTCAGATGTGGGCCTGCGCTGTGAGACTGCTGTGAGTCTCAAGTTTAAAACTTGTTTCTTTTCTACCGTGAGGTTCCCGTTTCAAAATAATATCTGCGTGTGGTTTCTGAGAAGGACAAGAACACAGAAGTGAGAAGTGGTGACTGAAACAGCACGATGCATTTGCATGATGCAGGATTTTTTTCTTTTCTGTTTCACAGGTTGTTTTCAAGGCAAAGTCCAAATATGCACCAGAGCTTTTAAGATACAGGTAAGACCGGGCTGTGACCTTTAGAAGAGGAACTTTCTGCTGAAATATTATGTTCTTACTAATAATTTGGGATAAAAGCAAAACAATGTGAATGATGTGTTTCTCTGTTTGTATGGTGACCCACAGGCTGCCGCTGTACCTGTTCTTCCTCTTCATCAGCCTGGTGTTTTTAGTGGTGAACTTGGTGTGTGCCCTGCTGGTGAGGATATCCTCCACAGAGACCCACACCGTCGTGCTCGTGAGGGTCGCCATCAATGACTCGCTGTTTGTCCTGTGTGCCATCTCACTCTCGCTCTGTCTTTACAAGATCGCTAAGATGTCACTGGCCAACATCTACCTGGAATCCAAGGTGAGAGATCTATTCTACGTCGTCTACCATCTACGTCCCATGAGGCGCTGAGAGAGACAGACAAAGACAGAGAGAGAGATAATAAAGAGATTGCATGAAATAGGAACTGTGTAGTAATTTTGTAATTGGCATCAGAAGTGTTAGTGCTGAATATAGCACCCCCGTGTGAAGATGCACTTCTTCCAATCACCTCTGCTTTGTACATAGTGATTGTTCCCTAGCAACAGTGTTGCTCTGTGTGCATGACTGGGTGTACCGTCGTGCGCTTACACGTGCAAAACACAGTTGAGTTGGGTCCCACCTGAAACAGAAGATTCCCTGCTTTCAGATATGATTTTCATGTAATTTTCATATCATCGCACAAATTCACTTCTTCTTGAAGATGGATGTAAAGTTAATGCTCTTTATATAATATATTTCTTTTTTTTCTAATTTAACTGTGTACAGGGGACATCAGTGTGCCAGGTGACGGTCATCGGAGCGATTGTCATCCTCCTGTACTCATCCAGGGCCTGCTACAACCTGGTTGTCCTGGGGCTCTCCAATAAGAGCATCAACTCCTTCGACTACGACTGGTACAACGTTTCAGACCAGGTGAGTCAAAGGAGCGGTTTGATGGTTTCATCCAGAATGAGATGAGAAAATACATATAAAGTTAGATCCAGCAGCCAATTATCTTGTAGTATTAAAAAATGGAAACCACCCCACAGTAGCTCAGTTTAAAGGCATAGTTCAACATTTTGGTAATATTCGCCTACTCTCTGCCCCGCGGATCTCAAAACAACATGCATTGATAATTAAAGGTAATGAATGATTCCTATGATTATAGGAATTATGGCAATATGCGAATTTGCAAAAAATGTTGAACCATCCCTTTAACAACACTGGTAAAAAAAGAAGAAGAGTGGAATCAATTTTCTCATCAAACTCTATGTAAATTTTAGTTTTTTTTTTTTTTTACATTTTACCCAAAAAGTCCAACTATTAATAAGTATGTTGATGATTAATATGAAAAGCAGTAGTTGGTGCATTAGAGTCTCTTCCATATCAGGGTAAAATAGTTGGTTGTTGAGACACTGCACAGTCATGTGAATGACTAATGTGTCATGTTTTCTTTCAGGCAGATTTACAGTCGACTCTCGGCGACACAGGCTACATCGTCTTTGGAGTGATCTTGTTTGTGTGGGAGCTGCTACCCACCTCTCTGGTCGTTTTCTTCTTCAGAGTCCGGCAGCCCAACCTAGACAGGGTGAGCCAGCAATTAGCCTGAGCCCGAGCGGGTCCCCAAACCAGGGTCCACCTGGTCACACAATCCTGTCAGGGGTCACGGGATAAATCTGAGGGGTTGTGAGATGATTTAAAAGAAAGCAGTTAAGTTACGTTAAAACACAGTTTTGCCATTTCAACAATCTAAAGTAAAAATCAGCATACAGGTTAGGAACCACTGCCACTCAGCTGTAAACATTTTTGTTTGTTTGTTTTATGCAAGCTGTTTCTATTATTTATCACAGTGATATTTAATGTTTGCTGTGGTGTGTGTGTGTGTGTGTGTGTGTGTGTGTGTGTGTGTGTGTGTGTGTGTGTGTGTGTGTGTGTGTCTGCCTCGTCCTGCAGAGCGGCTCTGGGCTTCCTGGTCATGTCTTCTCCTCCAGAGCTTATTTTTTTGATAACCCACGACGTTACGACAGCGATGACGATCTAGCGTGGAGCGTCATGCCTCAGAATATCCAAGCCAGGTAAAAAAAAAAGAAAAAAAGAAAAGCCAAACAAAGTTTCTGTTGCCCAGACTGTTACCAGAGAAAAAAGGTCAAGAGGTCAAATCACATATGTTAAAACAGGATGTTTGTTTCTGTGTTTGTCCAGTCTGGCTGCTGACAGTTATGAGTGGGGGAGCCAAAGCAGTGGCATCGGTGCCTACATTGGAGGAGACGACAGCTACCACCTCCCCCTTCCTCCAGAGGAGCTCAGCCATTACTGACCGGAGCTCAGTGACTTCTGATGACCTTGGTTTTTTTATTTGTATATTTTTTGCACAGACTGTCTTACTGACCGAGGCACGGAGAGTGGCCCTAAACTTCACACATTCAACTTTTGTACTTTGCCTAGAGAAGAAGAACTAACAGACTTTCCTCTCTGTCGTCATATGAAGGTCCGCTGATGGGACATTAATTTTGCACACTCCTTGTACAAAGTATGATCTAATTTTGACTGTTCTTAAAACAACTTTCATTGTATAGTTTATATTGAATACTGCTTAATATATTTCCTGACCTTTTGTAATATGTACTGTATTACTATTTTAAGTCTAGAAGCATCATAGAGATTGTTTATATAGAGGAGCTACCGTATTCATTTAATTCATATTAAAATGTTTAAACGCTGTGAAAAATGCACTTTATCTATAATATCAGACCCATACTGTAACAATACACAGCCAGTAGCTCGTTCATGTTTTAGAAACCGCTGCACATGGATCCATAAAGGGTAGACAGTTTCACCATTTTTTAAATATATATAAATATATTTTTAAATTGCTCTGCATATACCTCATCAGCACGTGTTCTGTGCAGTGAGTCAAAGATCAGCACATTTGACCATCAACATTTTTGTATTGTTCATTTTTTTATACAAAACTGTGTCGTTTGGGAGAGAAACATAGTAAAAAAAAAAAAGTTAATGCCAAAGCTCAGAGGTGTTTACTCTGACGTAGAGCATTGTTCCTTGACATGATTCCCAAAGTTGTTCCGATCTTTATTTTTCACTCCTCTTTCAGCCCAACCTTGTAAAAATGTCACAATGCAGGATAGGTTTACACAAAACAATTTTCTACAAAATTATTACTCTGTAATAAATTGCTAACTGACCAGTAATAAAGACTACTGTATAATAAACACACTTTGCGGTGCTTTGTCTTTGAACACAAGAGTTAGACAGAGGAACATTTACGAGAACAAAAAGAGCAGCAGGCCACATACATTTATCACTTCTCCCCATTTTATTGATGAGCTGTTTTCAGAGACGGTTGCACTCTAAAAGCACTAGATACATGATGATATTATGTGCCACGGAAAGTTACAGCATGTTTTCACGTTTGGCAAGTTAACTGGTTGTTCATTTACAAAACAGGAAAACTACTCATTGTGTACTTCTGAGACCGAGGTTGAGATTGTGTCTTGAAAGTGTCTGTATAGGTTGTAAAATAATTTGATTTTATTGGAGCGTCAATTTGTTTCTCTGAAGGTAGAAATATAAATTAAATCAAAGGTTGAAAACAAACTGGAAACAAATCAACTTTAGGTCACTTAAAGGTCCTTTACTGGTGGATAGCATCAATTTATCATGATGTGATCATTGCACATGATAATGGTCAAGAAAAAAAAAGGTCTATTGATGGTTGTTCGTGAGCTAAATATGTTTCTCCTTTTCATGATATGGACATGCCTTTTTCCATAGATCCACAAAATACTAGGTGCACTACACAGTAGCTTTCCTACAGGGGGCAGCATGGAGCTACAAATAGAGCAAATGGGAAAAAGGCAAGGCAGCAGAAAAACGGTGTGCCACAACTCTTGTCAACTTGTTCCTAATTCAAAAAGTTGATGTGTAACTGTGAGAGGGGGTCAGGGGAACAGCAAGACCACAAATGACACAGGAAGCATCTACTGTGCTGCAAATGAATGAACTCAAACTAAGACCAATGAGGTTCTGTCAGAAAAAGGGTGTTTTTAATTCAGATTATTCCTCATATTATTGCAAACTGAAGCACATTTTGCCATACAGTAGCTTATAACAGCTGATTCCATGTGAAGAGCATAACACATACGCATAATGCAGAACACTGTACCTTGAAGGAATTAACTGCAAAAACCTATATGCAAAAAGATGCAGATTCTGTCTGAGCTTAATTCCTGTTTGAAGTGATGTTCTGAAAATGTCAGCTATTACATAAATGTTTTCCACCAAAGAGGTGAAAAGACAAAAAAAAAAACACAATCCCTTTCAGTACAATGTCATGACATTCAAGGTCAGCTGGGTTGCCCAGGTTTGCTGAAAATGAAGAGAAAGCACTGTGTATTTGCTTGTTTTGTCTCCTTGAGTACAGACCTTCCACCCACTTAAGCAAGTCTGCTATTTTGCCTTGTAAAACACACACACACACGCTCTCTATAGGCCACTTTCTTAGGACAGAGCACTTAATGGCTGTTTGACGGGAACACGGGGGTTCCCCACTAGCTGGGATCTGATGGTTTCTCGAGTTCAACCTTTACTCCTTTTTCTCCTGCACCTGCACAGGAAACACAAACACACGAGAGATAATGTAACAGAGCACAGAAGGGCTTGCAAAAACAGAAAACAAGGATTGTGTAGCTCGTCCATCAAATCCTACCTGTTAAGTACTTTTCTTTAGCTCTGGCTCGCTCGTCTGCGTCAAAATACCACACTGTGATGGCATACCTGCAAAGACAGGATGAGAGCGGTGAGTTGATACACGACAGAGCATCACCGGAGGGTGGGCAGAGGACGGGCGTGGATACTGACCTGGTGGCGAAGGCGGGCTGAACCTCGTGAGGATTTCGTCTGTCTGACCAGAAAAGCAGCAGACGGTCAAATTTGGGCTCTATGTCAGCAAACTGGGCCTTTCCTTCTGGGAAGATACGAAGAAGGCCACCATGTTCCTGGAAGAGCAACACAAGAAGAAACAACCCCGTTATGTACACAAATCAGGACAAAGCAATAGCAGGAAGTAAAGAGTGACCGGAGGAAGCAAACACCAAGTGAAGCCTCAGCAGTGATCATGTTTCTGGATTTGATTTCTATCATGTACATCCACATTTAAAAAAAAAGGTAAACATTTAGGAAAAGGATACCCTGAAAACTGCAGATATTACTCATAGTTAAAAGACACGAATGTAACCGATATGCGAAGCTTGTTAAATGATCAAAATAGGACGACAATGTTAAAGGAAAAGGGTTGTCCAACTCCAAGGGCTAGGAGGAAAGCTCAGGATAGGAAGCAGCAGTGGGGGACGGCTTTCCTGTGGAGGGATAGGAAGAATAACCCACAGGAAAACTGCTCTGGCTGGATAAAGGACCTGGAGAGTGAAAAAGCAGATTGCTGCAAGCGTGCCGCTTTAACTCTCACACAGCTGATATGATAGGCCCCTCTCTTCACACGCAATCTAGTAGTGCAAAAAGGTTCACACCCTTTGTCAGAGATATAAAGCTATTCCCATTTATACTACTTTGAATGAGGGGGAATGCCGGCGGTGTGAGTGGACTAAAAAAAGCACAATAGGGTCAAAGAAGACAGGAGGAATGGGCTTTTTTCCCTCTCCTGCAGCACATTAGCACCTCAAGAGCCACTGACGTGCGCTGCTTCTAACATTAAGTCAGCAGGCCGACAACTATCTTGTACAAATTAAAGTGAACACATGTCGACTCTCACCTGCAGGACATGACCTTCTGAACTAAAGTGAAGTCCAAACAAAGTAAAACGCTTTGGATGACAGAAACTCTTCTAATCTGTAGTGTGGTTGGTCAGTGTAGCCGTTTGTGCTGCATGCACACATAAATGGAATTATTAAAAAGGTAGGGTGTGGAGGTTTTTGCTCAAAAATAAACACTAGACGCATATAAATGAAATCCGGCTTAATCATCCCCTATGGGTTTCTAGTCCTGTGTGGTGGTGACTGTCAGTATGTTTGCATGACACTTGAAAAAACTAATTATTGCCCTAATCCGACTAAAACTGGACAACTGAAGTGCATGTAAACACATTAGTCCGACTAATATCAGAGTTCTCCAACTCCAATTAAGACACCCAGATAATGCGATTGGAAATCGATTTTTTTCCCAGCATGTATACGCCTTAATCGGACTGAATCTGGACAATGCATGTGTGCATGCTCCACAACAGTAGAGACGGCACAAAGTGGAGCAGAGAAGCTGCCTGAACCCGGCCAAGTAAGGAAAAAAAAAAAAAAGGCGTCTGCGCTGATTTTGTGGATTTCACACAGTGCAACCAGCGAGAGTATATGTTTTATAAATTAAAAAAAAAAGAGAGCAAAAAAGGAAGCCTATGGACCGTCATTTGTATCCTATTCTAAGCCTGAACCCGGCCCAGACCGGCGCGTCTGTTCGTGGACTGAGAATCTATACATAGCTTAAAGCAGAAGTAAGCGATCCGGTCGTTTTGGCTAACTTCTTGTCAGCCGATGGAGTTAGCAGTCCCCGCCCTCGTCCCTACGTCACCACATTCACGCGCATCCCTTGGCTGCACACTGCCGTTCTCTCTCCTCATTGGATAAAGGTTGTAGGATACAAGGAAAGTTTTCTCCTCGGCTTACAGCAGAGCAGAGTGACTGACAGACCCGTGTTTCGGACCAAACACTCTATATAAGTGATTGCTGTCGGAAGATATAACTATTTAAGACTTATATTAACACAAATATTCCGCTTACTTCTGCTTTAATAAGTTGTTTATATTCAGTTTTTTACGAGGTAAAAGTCAACAGGACAGGGGAGCCGTATTAACCCGCTGAAACAACACATATCGCAGCCTGAGGAGGCGGGCACCATCAGTTATTAGATTTTATACAACAGTTAGTTCTGACACTCCATGAGTGCTGATATAGACTAACGAATAGATATTAGTGTTACACCAGTTGTTAACTATCTAAGATTGCGGCAAACTTTGCACCGCAAAGATGTACATACATATTTCCACAAATAACATTTGATCTACATTATGAATGGTCATCAGACTCAGACGAAGGGAAGGAAAGAGGCCTGGATACATCAGCGCAAACCAGGTGTGCTGATATGACATCAGCCGACCTCGACAAATTAGAGAAGAGCAAGCTAATGAAATGAAGCTAATAGCCTACTGTCAGGCAGACAACCTGGGCTCTGAACTGCCTTCAGACGTGGCTGAATCTCGGTCAACTTTCAGTTGGTTAAGAAGACCGAGCTGAACACAGTGTTGAGGCAGTTTTATGGATCAGTCCGAACAACTAAAGGGGAGCTCTACAGCATCAGCAGCTACCTTGGACTTCGAGCTGGATTAAATCGTTATATCAACGAACCTCTGGTTAGTCGTTCATGGAATTTAATGCAGGACCCAGAGTTTATACCAGCTAATAATGTTTTCAAAGGAGTCGTGAAAGAGATCAGAAGGGCAGGGAAGGACAAAAACAACACACCGCCCCCCGATCTCACCTGAAGACCAGCACATCTTAAAATATTCTGCAGCGCTGAGTCCAGACAATCCAAAAGCTTACTGAACAAGGTCCGGTATTATATTCAGTTGCACTTTGGACGCAGGGGCAAAGAGGGGACTCTGGATCTCAAACCTGACTCATTCATCCTTAAATGTGACGACAATGGAGCAAAATATTTCACCATGACATTCAACGAAGAAACAAAAAATCATAAAGACCCACTGGAGAGAGACCGAGAAAACCAGAGGGGCGCTATGTACGAGGAGCGAGGAAATGCTGCCTGTGCAAGGAGACACGTCTTCCACCAACCACAGCCTGAGAGCCACTGCCATACAGAAACTGTCTGATGCGGGACTCGAGGCGAGGGAGATCAGGAAGTGGGCATAGGTGAGATGCTTTAAACAGAAACAAACTACGATGTCAATTTTGATTCATAGATGTCGCAGAACATAAAATACATATCTAAACAAAAACTTGTTTTGTAGATCTGAAAGCTCACTAAAATGTTACTGGAGTGGAGACTATGGAGAGCAGGAAACAATGGAGCAACGTGCTGTTTGAGCTGTTAACTCAGCAGAAACACACATCATGCCACCAAAGTGTCTGTCAACAGACTCTGGTAATTTGCACACAGAGTAGCAAGCTTGTGCGTATGAAATGTTTATGTGTTGCTATAAGCATAGCTTGATTAAGTGCGCACTCACACTAGGCGTTTAAACATATGTACGTGGGAAAGAGGAACAATACATTTTTCTCATATCTGACACCCTATCACACTAAATAAAATCTCACCAAACCTGACACCTCCATGCCCACTGAAAGCACTTTCATAGAAGGAAGTTACATGTATAGCCACAGCACCAGAATCAATATCATTATTAAAGTTGGTTGTGAATCGGTCTTCACATTTTGCGTAGCTTTTGCTGAAAGGAGTAATGACGCTCACAAATCAGGAGCTTTAAACTCGTGAAGATAAAGAGTGCTGTGTGTACTGTATGTGTCTGTATGTCTCTGCAGAATGTGTCAGCTGTGATAGACTGGTGACCTCTCCTTGCCTCTTCCCCATTGCATGCTGGGATGCATTTCCACCCTCTGCAGTGCTGAATACGATAAGCAGTTTAGAAAATGGATGGATACATACTGGTGAGGAAAAAAGGTAACTTACTGCCCTGCACCAACTTAACATACAGGATTTTAATCCACTTTTACTTAGTGCAGTGCGTCTAAAAACACCTGCACTAGAGTCACTCCCTCACCATGGTCCATATTTATTTTTCTTGTTGAAGCATCTCAATGTAAAGCACAAAGCACACTTTGCACAGAATCTCTACAAGTTCAGATTATCTGCAAACCTACAAATTCTTGTGCAAGTTTATATTTCCAGAGGCTGACTCATTTCCTTCCACTTAGATTTTTGCTTGCCTATACATTTTTCTCTCTGCCGATGTGGCTTTCATCTTTTCTAGATGTCACATGGGTGCACAGGAAACATTTAGAACTAGTGAGTGGTCATGCATGCATAACCCAAGTACACAATGTACCAAATGTATGGATGTGTAGGAGGGAAGCAGTGGAAGAGGGATGGTGGTGCTGAAAACCGGGAATAAATAACTGGAACAACTGAACCTCAACATTCCAAAGCCATTTCATTCTCTCATGGAACCCTGGTATCCAGGCAACCGCATTCTACAACTGACAACTCATGACACGCCTAATAAAACAGCCAATCATAGAACAGACTGTAATTATCCACATGCCCAAACCACTTCCAGAGCAGAGCTCATTTACATAATTGGAGCCTAAACATAAAATAAATCATGTAACAGATGGTGTGAGCTAATTAACCTCAGTGCAACCACCGGATCGTCTGTACATTGTCCAAAGTTTCACCTGGAAAAGATGAAGTAAATAAGCAAGAAGAAGAGCGATGGTGTCGAGTAGGTGGTAGGACATACACACTACAGGATACCTAAAACACCGCTACACAACTGGGTCACAGCTCAGGCTCAACCTAATTATCAATCCATGTTTTTGACCGCAACATAAGATGCCCAATATATCCCATAAGGGCCAAATTATTTGTGCCCAATACACAGGTACATCGCTCACAAATGAAACCTACTGTGTGGTCATGGTCTCTGCTAATGTAGGAGGATGAAACTAGTCAACAAAGCACATAAGGAACGTTTGGACAACTGGGTATTTGCACACACGTGATAGAGACAGGTACTCAATGCCTTTACACTGTGGGGTGGAGTATATTTTGTCATTTTAATTGTATTCTGTTATTGAAATGTTCTACCTATGTATATATTTGTACTGTCATTTTCATTAATTTTTCTATCTCAGGATCTTCAGGGATCAAAGCCTCTGATTTCTGATTCTGTGCATTCGTCATACCTTATTGTTTGCTTGATGACAGCTGGAAACAGTCATCCTCTGTTAAGTGGTGCTTATTGCTAGAGGTCGGTCTCATGCGTGGCCTGCATTCGACTACAGACTAGCATCCAGAGGCAAAAGAGTTTCCTGTAATTACGTAATTTTCATATACAGGTCTGGAGGTCAAGTATGTGAGGAAGTCTGGAAGACAATCTCCTGTCTACTTTATGTGTCTTGTCATGTCACCAGCTCCGCAGAGAAGCATCAGAGCCATTCTTCTGCCAGACAGTTGCTGCTTTCTGTTAGGAAGAGTGTTACTGTTACTTCCTGGTGTGCAGCATCCTGTTTATCTGTCTCTATTAGACGTGAGTTCCTTAACCACTTATCTGATGACATTGACTGCTCACCGTGCATGGCGGTGTAGCCAGCTTTTCCCCTATCCGTGCATGTTGTGACCAAACCTGGAGTCTGGCAGGTGTCATCTATGTATAAATAAATTACAGTAGTGGATTTATGTTGTTGTGGCTACTGCAGGTGGTCAGGAATACAAGCTGAATCTTGTGTAGCGTCACATGAACGTTCAAAATGAGGAGAATGCTGCCGGTGTATGAACAGTGTCTGATTTAATGAGATGCTTGGATTTAATGTGGCTTTGTTTTGATTTTCAGTGACAGTGAATTATTTTTTGTAGGCGTTATCAAAGTGAATATATTTGATATTTATGAATATTCCTGCAGTAAAATAAAACCAAATCCAGTATAAAAAGTGTGTCAAGTTACCAAAATAATTTGAAATCTGTGTGATCCGTGCAGCAATTGTTCAAAGATTTGCGTAATTGATCCCCAGAAACATTTTAATCTTATTCTTCTGACACCTCATAAATCAACTTTTATGCGGGAGGAACAATGGATGTGTGGAGGGTAGCATGGGGGTGCTCTTTCTCTCCCCTGATCGGGTGTGGCTGGATTAGCACGATCTCTGTGTTTTAATGGGATTATAAATGGGGAGAGTGGCTGAGCGGCACGTACTGACACGTAACCTCTACTACTGACTGCACGGGAGGTTGCGTGTGAAATACAGCAGGATGGAGGAGGTGACGCCTCCACCGTGGAGACAAGAGCCAGGTTGACTTATCATATGGAGTATGAAGCCCAGACACATGGACTATTGTTCATTTTGTTCTGATGGCCATCAGTGAGAATTTCAAATTAGGGGACAAAAAGGCTATGTAGGAACAAGATAAAAAAATAAAGTTGTATTGTAATGAAATATACTGATTCTCAATATCAAATTTCAATTTGTATATTTGTGTAGGACCTCACAGCATAACACACTGACAACTTGGACAAATTCTGTGGACAGATCCAGGTACGTTTGAAGAGTTTCCTCCATTTCAAAGAACTTGTCACTTCAAATACAGTTTTTTTCCCCCACAAGATGCAGCGGATCTGTTACTGCACCCTCACTTGCTGCTGACATTCTACGTGTTGTTATCGTTAACGCTTGTACTGCGCTTCTAAGTCCTGGAAGAATCACATCTCCAGTATTTATGAGATCAACAGTTCCTTCAGTAATGTTCAAAGACAAGAACAAGCACCAATTTGGCACTGAAGTGTACGTTTTTGTGACATCCCCTGACTCATGGTCTGTCATTTTACAGTTAGCATTATTGCCTCCACACATCACTCACATACCTTGGCATTCCAATCTTTATTAAGGTAATAAATGCACGTGACACATCGCCCATCGCCGTTAGGGTTATCCACATGGCGCACATATCCCGTCCCATTTCCAGGGTAACATGCCACCATTGCCTGGAGACGAGAAGAAGATGAAAAAGCATGATTAGTAAAAAAAAAAAGAAAAAAAAAAAAGATATGTGGTGACGAAAGCCTCATATGTGTCAATGAACAACAGAGGTACTGTCTGAACACAAAGAAGGAAGAGTCATGGTTGCATTAAAGTTGTGTATCAAAATGGCTCACCATGTGTTAACTGTAAGACCTGATTTTGTCAAAGTGAGTCAAACCCTTTGATAGAAAATTATCTCCCCTATCCCCTATGTATGATAATTTACTTAAAGGGATAGTTCAACATTTTTGAAAATTGGCCCATCGCCATGATCCCCCTAGTAATAGCAGTAGGTTCGTTACCTTTAATTGTTGGTCCAAGCTGCTTTTAGATCGGGGGAGAAGAATACCGAGCGGCGCAGCTACACTACGGAGGCTAATGGAATTTCTTGGTTTTGCTCATCAAACTCAGCAAATACACAACCAAAAAACTCAAAAACGCTGTGGTGGACAAGTTGTGACCTGCACATTCACCACGCTATGAGATAATAGCGGAAAGTTGCGAGATGGAGTTGTTTTAGAGGCAAAGTCGGACTTTACACTCTAGACGGCTGCTCGGCGGAGTGATTTCAAAAGCGCCTGTTTACTGCAGATACGTCCGTATACTACGGCACTGGCTGAGGTGCGCACACTGTGTCCCTCCGACCAGTGGTTCACTGAAGAAAGTAGTTCCGAGTATTTGCTTCACTTCTCTTAACTTTCCGCTATTATCTCATAGCGTGGTAAATGTGCAGGTCACAACTTGTCCACCACAGCGTTTTTGAGTTTTTTGGTTGTGTATTTGCTGAGTTTGATGAGCAAAACCAAGAAATTCCATTAGCCTCCGTAGTGTAGCTGCGCCGCTCGGTATTCTTCTCCCCCGATCTAAAAGCAGCTTGGACCAACAATTAAAGGTAACGAACCTACTGCTATTACTAGGGGGATCATGGCGATGGGCCAATTTTCAAAAATGTTGAACTATCCCTTTAAGTTGACTCTGCTGTCCATATTATATCATTTTAGGATATTTATTGCTCTGTATGTGTGTTTTTGTCTATTTTGTCTTGTAAGCTGCTGGACGACTTGAATTTCCCTCCAGGGGGATGAATAAAGTATTTTTCTATTCTATTCTATTCAAATCCTCTCCCTGTTATATTATGTTATGTGTCTTGTGCCCAGTTGGTGCATGCGTTACTAAGAGAAAATGAAATAAAAAAAAGAAAAGTTGTGTGTGTCAGTGCGAATGCCCATGCTGGTGCAGATCACTCAGTCAGAAGTGGGACCGGCGAAGCAGCTCAGCTTGCCTTTGTTGGCTTGTGACGCGGACGCATCAAACTTGGCACAGCCGCATCGTATTGTCTTTACCTCACCTGCACCAAGACTGACACAAGCACTGACTGCTTACAACCCAGCTGCCTCATTATAAACTTTAAACTAGCGAGAAAATAAACCGGAGATATCGTGCTGCACATCAACTTCCCCTTGCCTTTTCCTGCTCTATTAAGACTTGCATGATCTGCTTGGGTGTTGGCAGTGAACCCCTATGAGCTCTTGTAAACGTCTTGGTGTAAACAGCGAGCAAACGCAGTCATACAACACAGAAAGTCCCTCAGGAATAAGGCACACAAGCACGCACACAGACGCACGTGTGACAGAAACATTAGACTTTTCCTCAGAAACGAGACCTCCATGGAAAACTCCATGGTGTAAATATTGAAGGGGAAAAACATCCCTCTGTCTTCATCGTCTTAAAACGGAGTTCTTACACTGCCTGCAATATCACGTTGCATGCAGAGGAGCAGAGGTGAGTGGTGAACGTGCGCAAACACAGAGGGCAGATTGAGCCCTCATGCACCGTGTCTAAGCAGTGATATGACAAACAAAAGGCAAGTTCCTCCACATTCTTTCATGCACTTGGATCAACATAAACCATAGCAACATTATTATAAACAATCAGAGCAGACTAAACTTCTTCACTTGGTCCAGCGCCAAGCGAAATAATGTCACTTTCAATGTTTGAATCATGGAATATGATCTTGTCTGCAGAGGAGCAACACAACATGTTGTATATCAAAATATTTGGATTTTAATAATTTGAACATAAGAGTAAGGAAGCCTTTCTGCTACTGCTGTTAGGAGCTGTCAACAACGGCAATGTTCAGAGAAGGAGGAGGGGAAAAAACAAAAAAACATTCGCACGCACACACGTATGAACCTTATTTTCCTGCGCATCTGACCGTAGTTGCTTGCGTCAAGCCACATTGTGCTCACATCTTTTGAGTGATGCAGGCTCCCACTGGAATGCACAGTATCAGGGCCTTCAAAGCCAAAAGACAACAAAACTCCAACATAAAGATGAGGGGGTGGGGAGTGGGGCTGCACGAACTGACGCAACTACTTTATCGATTTCACACAAAAAAAAAAGAAAAAAGAAAGAAAGAAAAACAAGAAGAAGAAAGGCTACTAGGAATCAAGGTGGCGTGCGGTGGTGAGTGGTGTGCAAAGTGACAAAAGACTTCCTGTCAGTAAGGTGCTATACAGTAAGCTTTTGTGTGTGTGTGCGTGTGTAAAAAGAGACGGAGAGAGAGAGAAAGAGGGAGAGGGGCACAGACAGAGAAAGCAGAGGGGTGGGCTGGAGCGGAGGAGAAGAGTGAACTGCTGTAAACTTTGACTCCTGGCCTCCCTCCAGAGGGAGCAGTATTTTAATGGTTGTGCTACGTGCAGAGCGTGAGCCTTATCCTCGGCTGTGTCACCCCTCCCACCCTCGACTGCTCTGCTCACGCTGCAAGGCTGGGGATGGGTAAACAGGCGCTGCTAGGAAAAGTGTGCGTTTGCGTGGATTCGGATGTGTGAGGGTGGGGCGTGTGTGCGGAGGCTCGCTGAAGGTGTGAGAGCTTCGGCGCTTGGGCAAAAAGCCCAGACGCAGCAGTTTTTTTTGCCTTTCGCTGACTTCAACTGGACAGCTGTGGAAACTTTATGAGGCGCAATCCACTGTGGGAAAGGTTCAGGTTTTTTATACCTGAGCGCGTCGTGCAAGGTAGAGTTGTTAAAGTTAACAAAAGTCAGCTTGCACTACTCAGAAACTTAACAGAATGGATTAAATTAGTAATATTAAAATGCAGGATTTCACAAATAATTACTTTGTTGGAAACAAATGAGCTGTAAAATCCAGAATAAAGCAGGCATTTAACATACGTCACTGACAACGCACAGAAAACAGGGAGCACACTGCTCACTCATTATCCATGAAACACATGGAGCTGAAGTGCAGATCATTTGGGGTCTGTAAATGCCAACCTTGTATGAAGAGCTGTTAAACTCCTGTTTGCCTTTCATGTGATCTGGTCATGAGGACACAAGCGAGCTGAAGCACGGCAGAAGAGACAGGATTTTAAATCACATCCTCAGCCAGAGAAACATGGACGGCATGAGGCAAAAATCTTGATGAAAGGTGCAGCATGCAGCAGTGACAGTGACCCCATCAGAGTGCAGCAGTTCATGTCTGAAACTCTCTGATTTTCTTCAATAAAGAAACATAACTACTCAGTATCCACATATTCATGTTTATCCCCTGTATCCTCTTCCTCTCACAGCGACTCTACAACCTAAATGCATCATGGCATCATGATATAGGCCTAGTTCTGACAAAACTTGACGTTGTAAAGTTACAACCTCAACAAACTACCAGCATCAAGGAACTCATTCATTCTCATTCATCCAGGATTTTATTCCTGGCTATCTTCACCTCTGACCTTTATCCCTAATTGAGCTTCCTTTCTTCTCCGCCAGTTATTCTTCCGCGTTCCTTGGTGGCCCTCATTAGGAGGTTGACCTCGTTCGCCATGTCGTTTGTTTACATTCCACCGGCACGCCGTCAGAGGCTGACTGGCATTTAGACAACAAGTGAACAAGAGAAAAGTAGAGGTCACTGAAACAGCTTTCAGAGGCCTTCAATAAGGCCGAATGAAAGGAGAACCACTAAAACTAATTAACACAGACACCAACGATCTGCATCTATGTGCGAGCCGCTGCATCAGTGATCAAACAATATCTGGAGCGCTGTGTTGATTTCCACAGCTGACTCTGCCAACGCAACAGCAAAAACCCGTTTCAACTGAGGAAGTTTTAAAAAAAATATTCCTCAGATTTAAAACATTGAAGCTGGTTGTGCATGAACCATTTCAGTTTCATTAATATTTGTACTAATTTTATAAAAAATATTAATATTTTGACATCACTGCTGATGTAAGTTACAACTAAATTCATTATAATATAATATTCTTGGACAAAATCAGTTATTGTTCTAAATCTATAATAATTCAATATATTACTAATTCAATAAAGCATTTTACTTAATACTAAGAGTTATTGTACTAGGAGACCGTATGCAGCCTGTATGGTCTGGTCTGCACAGAGGATTCCTCTGTGTGGAACAGAGCGATCTGCTCCATACAGGCCGCGTGCTGCTGTTTATTTTTTTTCCTCAGTCTCAATTTGTCCCAGACATCTGCAAATAAAACCAAATAAATCAAGCTTGAACTAGATGGGATGTGACCTGGAGAGACAAGCCAACATTGTTTATGAATTACACTACTAACTACTGATTTATTGTAGACTAATGTGCCTCTAAACTCTGTATTTGTAGTTCACTTCAAAGATATGACTGTTCAGTTGTTTCCACTGCAATATTACTGTAAGCCAAATACTAAGTAAATCCAAATGGAAAACGAGCGCTTCAATTTAATTCCTTAAAAAAGTTTCTTGAGGGGTTATTAACTTACTGTAGAGACGTTAAAGTGATTTCTCTATATATTCAACGTTGGCATTGTAAATGCAAATTCAGTGGAGCTACTGAAAAAGAAACTACTGTTAAAAAAGAAACTACTGTTAAAATTAACTGAACATCAAAACATGGCTTGACTTTTAATTCTGCTTTCCTAGTGCCCCATGTTTTTTTGTTTTTGTTTTTCTTTTCTTTTCCCTTTTTAGTGTTTACTTGAACTTAATTCATCTGTTCTCTTCTTTTGTCTCGCTTTCTTTTCTCACCTCTTTTTCGTTTATTTATTTATTTAGTGCTGTTATCATCACTACTACTTTTATTTTTACTACCAACATCTTCCCTGTTTTTTTTTCATCTTTTTCCTTCCTTTCTTTTTTAATTTTATTTTCTATCTATACCTTGTACAAGGTATGCGATTATTATTTCTTGACTGTGCTTCAATTATGTGTTAGATCAAGGTGAGGTCATGTTATAGCCTAAGCCTTTCAGGTTTCAGACCTCACCTGCACATTTATTTTTCATATCTTTCTTACTAGTAAGAGAGATAAGTAAATGTTTTGTTTTATTTTTTATGTGCAAATAAAAAAAGAAAAAAAAGAAAAAGAAAAAAAGAGAATATTTAATCTAAAAATTGAAACTGAAACTAATTTAAATTTGAATTGCAAATATGTTTGTCATGCAATGTCTATGTAACAACTTCTATGGAAAGAAAAAATGGAAAAGCATGAACTGACACTTCAGTGGAAGAAGCGGCAGGAGAAAATGCAGGCAACAGCAGGCAACAGCATGGAGTAGTGACGCCTTCACACAGCTTGTGTTTTAAATGCTAACTGAGACTGGCACTTAAGGATTTCTATCCTGTGCCCAAAATGTAAAACTCTACCATATGTTTACAGTTTTATGGGGAAGAAAAATGCGTGTGAATGATTGTGAAGAGTCGAGAGAGCGGCGCAGTGTTTTGGCTTCACGGCAGCATTTGTGGTACACTTGAGGTTTTATGCAACTGCCACAGAATCATAAATAATGAAAAATCAAACGGACAAATAAAGCTCTGCCAAGGCACGTACAAGTAAAGAACAGCACTGTTGTTGTTCATGTGGGCGAAGAGGAATTTGATCAGCCAGAAAGGGCAAAGCTTCAAAACCTTTTTTTTTTTTAAAGCCACGCTTTTCAACACCTATTGGGAATAATATTTCTGCAGGAAGAGAGAAATGAAATGTGAGAATTCATTCACTGTAAGTGGAAAGAAATAAGAAATGCAGTACTTGCCATTTGTACTTTGCTTTCTACTCTTTTGATTTTTGTTATTTGATACAACAATATGTATAGTATAGACTGCATATAAATATTCTGAACATCATGTCTGAGCACAGAGATCTCCCTGCTCTCTATTCAACCTGGCACTTCACCACCTGAAGCCGCCAGTCAAACAATAAGTGGTAAATGGATCAAATTTCTACATAAGCTTTTAACCTATATAGCACTTTGTCTCACAATAACCCCTACACACACTGACAGCGGTGCAAGGCAGTGCTATGCAAGGCTGCAGTCATCGGGACGAGTGTCTGCAGGAACAATAAAACACAGACGGGAAGGATCAAACCAGCAAACGGCAGCTCCGACTCACTCCAGCTCTCAGTTGTTTCTGAGGAATCTGAATCAATGTCATACAAAATAAGTTGTTTAGTGGACCTTTGTGAATCATAAAGAATTTAGTGAGGACACATATCATAAATATTTTACAGTAAAGCCTAGCTATAAAGAACATTTATCTAGAAAAAAAAATCTCTTGAAAGGTCCCTTATGGGGCGGTGCGTGGCGGTTAAAGCGGCCGCCCCATGTAGAGGCTACAGTCCTCAACGCAGGCGTCCCTGGTTCGAATCCCGCGTCGGGCAGACCTTTCCTACATGTCATTCCCCCTCTCTCTGCCTCCCCCTTTCCTGTCTATCTCACTATGTGCTATCTAATAAAAAGGCAAAAACGCCAAAAAATATACTTAAAAAGAAAAAAAAAAGAAAGGTCCCTTACTTTTAAATTTGCTGGTACTAAGTACTGATATCAATTTATAGATATATTTATGTTTTGAAGTACTTAAACCATCACATTGTAGATTTACATCTCTTCTCTCAGGCGTCTTTCTAAAACACTGGTCACGACAGATGAGTGGGCCTGGGTGGGTTTGAGTACAGACCGCTCTGTTGTGACATCGCAAAGTCCAGTGGTTTTAAGGCTCAGTGTCTGAATACAGGCTGTGTGCATTTCTCTGTGGATTGAGCACTTTGATACTTTCACTCTATCAATATAAAACCTGCACATGGACATGTCACTGTATACAATATGGGACCTTTGTCGAGGCGGCCAGGCGACTGAGATATACCGGTACTCAGCTGTAAGCTATACTGCTCATCTTTTGAGGGGCACAGGGAAGCAGCAACCAGGGGCATTTATCTGCGGATAGTGTTTTTTTTTTCCAATATAAATGTTCATGTAATACATGCTTTATTTTATTATAATGATAGAAAACATAAATAATATATAAATAAAACATAAATGCCAGCCATTAGTTATTGAAACACATTTTGCCATCTTTAAATTGTTTTGACTACCTGTTCAGTCTACAATAAACATAAAAAAAAAGAGATGGTAAAGTTAACTTTGGAATTTTTAGTTTTATCTGTAAATCAGTGGATCACTGTTTTTCAAAATTGTTAATTCATTTTCTGACGCTCAACTAAGTGATGATCATTTCAGTAGGGCGAGGGGAACACTGCATATCTCCAAAATCAGGCAGGTTTCCAGGATGCCAAGTAGCCTACTCATTTTAATGTAACAATTGCCGATGAGAACCGGTGTCAAAAAGGGAAAAAGGAGGGGAAAAAAATCGATCACGGACTTTCATGATCGATTACCATGGCAACGAACAAAGCTTCGAAGCTTCAAATTTTTGGGTCAGCCCTACATTTCAGTCCCACTACATAGCTGATGGAGGATTCCCCACAAATTGTTCACCACTATGAAAGAGTAGGGATGGTCAAAAGAGACGTGTGAAACAACTTCCACCCTGCTCATAAGTTAGAAGGCTGATTGCACTGATCACTGTCAGGATATCGGTTCAACGGCGCATCGGTCCACGCATGAACTCGGGTGGAGCGAGAAAGAAAAAGCTGTGAGGGGTCTGCTCACTTCACAGAACAGATACTTATCCAAACACAAGTACAAACAGTTAGGATGGAGACCTTGTAGCACAGGGGAGTGTGGGAACCAAGACAGTTTGGTCGCTGGCCCAGGATAGCTCAGTGTTTTATCTGTCAGACTGTGGTCCTGCCTGCAGAGGAAATCCCTGTTTAAAGTAATGGCCTAGTTTACTCTTTTCTTCTTTACTCTAGGCTGTGAACAATAGAGGGACATATACAGCAGGGGGGCAGCCCTTCACTCTCAACATGTTGCAGCGGAAACACAAGAACAGTTTCTCTTATCATTACGCAAATGCTCTAAGGGGGATGTGTACAGGGGTCGCGCCATGTAGATCTCAGCGCACGCTCTCGTTGACAAAGGATACACGCTGCTCGACGCTTCATTTGGATAAACTTTCTGCGCAGATACGCTTGCATGATTCTACAGACATATGTACCCCAGAGAGTCAGAATTAGAGAGTATCAGCTCATCTTTCAAACCGTCATGCCATCAGTCAGGAGGTGTTATATCCAGAGATAACACGCAGATATCGGGAGTGCCCTGTCTGCTCTGTGCAGTAACTTCTTAGCGACTGCTCGGCCTGACTGACTGGATCTATCTGTGTCCGGGTGAGAGCCAAGTGAGCTCACTCTGTAATTGGATCAGTCACTGATACTTTCTTGTTGCCAGAGGTGGAAGATTGAGCACAGCGAGAAATATTAGGTGAAAAAAAACCAAAAAAAACCACTGAGTCAAACTCTTATCAAATTCTATCATTGAAGGTTCTCAAATGATTCTAAAAGAAAACGTATTACTTATATGCTCTGTGATTTATCAATTTAAATTGATTGAATACATCAATTATACTGGGGAATTATTTTTAAAATATTTCAGTTCAAATTACTTTTGGCAGATGAATGAATGAATACATAATTAACAGACTTTAAAGTTCAATGTCAACCTTGATGTTTTTGGACAAAACACTTATTCGGGAAAGGATACTATCTGTGGCAGTAGGATAATGTAGTCCGTTTGAAAGTACATTCACAGTAACTTTGGCAAAGAGAGGAAAAACTTAATTATATTAACCACAATGGTAGTATTGACAAAATAAAACGGTTGATTTAGTACAGAGAAGTATATTACACATTTTGACACAGACTGGTTTCTTAATGGCCTTTTGGAACGACCAGCATGATAAAAATTATTAACTCAATTTTTCCACACCAGAAAGCTGTTGTGCGGCCTGGATTGCATTATATTGTTATCAGTCCTGTGCGTATAGAGTTATCAGAGTGGCTTCACGTACGGCAACATAACGGCATAAATGCTGGTACAGTGTGAAATGCAGCCGTGGTTTAGTAAATTACTGCAGAAAATATGCGGGTCTAACTAACGCAGAGAGGAGAGAACGAGACAACTGTGTTGCTTTTTACATGTGCTCTGATGAAACTCTACTGACATCAGAGAGCATTCAACATGCTGGAGCTGCAGAGAAACAAACACGTCCTGCTGCCTGCGACGTCTCACAATGTTATCAAGTGAAAAAGGGGAAATGGGAACAATGACATTAAATAACTATTTAGGCAAAATCTTTTTCCTCTATCTTTCTCAATGTGAATTGTGCTTACATTGTGTTGTATCCCTTTGAGCCAGTGATACTGGCAGCCTTCCATATATGCAAGTCATGCTGATTTTCGCTGGTCACAGTCCAGACGTGTGTTTGCCAAGGCAACTAGGGCAGTAGGTGAGGAAGTCAAGTTCTGAACAGTGTTTGACTCAGTGGCCAGCTGCGTGGATTAACAGCACAACCAGAAATAATGTGACTTGTGAAAAAATTATACATGTCCTTTAAGAGTAAACTGGGGGGGGGGGGGACCTAACTGAACAGGACGAGCAGCCTGAATTAACGGCACACGGCAATCATTCAGAGCCATGTGCCAGCATGGAAAATCAAGTATCAGAATAAAGCAAAGAGCACAGAAATCAGCCCAGTGTGAACTCCTTCACTGATAGATCCTTTAAATGTCAAGTACTGTGATAGTAGAATAGTTACAGTGGCAAATATAAAACAGTGAGGACCTTAAGTGGGCTTATCGTAGTGTTCAGTTCAGGAGTATCCCTTTTTCAGATAATCCTAATCTGTTAGTCTTTGATTTAACTCTGTTCTGTGAGCATGTCCCACAGTCAAAGATCTGTCTACTCCATATATCCCATTTCTAACATCTTTAACATCAAGTAAATACAAAAAGAAAAGCGAAAACAAAAACTGTAAATAAATGAACATTAGACAAATAAAATATCTATTTTAAATTCCTCAAAATCCTTGTTAGGCGATGTATTTGTTTTATTGGACAAGGTAAGATTCAGATGGATGTAGCTAATAAAGTGGGTTGCACTTCAAAAAGAGTCCTGAAAAGTGACTAAGCAGAACACACTTTAGAGTATTTTTCCCAGGAGAGGAAGAAGAGGGGGGAGGCTGGAAGGAGATCATCTCCTCCAGGGTCAGTCTAATGCCACAAGGTCATAATGACCAGATCTGGTTAAAAGAAGAGTTGTAGGTCACACGCAATCCCAAACAGCTGAGCTGGAACAAGTTTGACATTGTTTTTGGATGACATAGTCTGCTTTTTCTTTTTCTTATCGTGCACAGCAGTTACAAAAAAAAAAAGAGACGGTTAGAGATGACTAAAAAGATGATCGGACGACTTCTTAAATGACGACTCATTGACAACTAAGAACTGGCCTGTAAGCATGACTCCTCATTAAAAGTAATTTACTTATGAAACACACCTCTGTGGAACAGAAGCTGCCCACAGTTTCCTCGGCTCCACAACAATAACCCTGAAACACCCACGACTTCTCAACACAGGAGTGCTCTAACTAACTGTGTCTTTTTGAGTTACTGAACCAAATTTATCACAGTTGCAAAATACTTTTACCCTGCCACCACACGACAGCCAGGTCAAAAATCACAGTCAGCCACAGAACAGCTCTTTCCTGTAGATGATTCAGCAGCGCAGTTGGACTTCATCCTGCCAGAGTTTGGTTACGTTTATCCCACTGTTTGCCATCTGGTTGAAAACATCCCGTATTACTATTGCAAGGATAAATGCATTGATGTGTCGTGTTGTGCATTTTTTTTGACAAGATATCCTCCATGTTTTTGTTAATGATTTAAGCAGCAGCACGTCTACTGGAGCTGCATGTTACGGAGGAGAACATACGGTGTGTCTCACTGTCTTGTCTGTGCGTGCTGCAAGTATATCGGGTGAAAGTTTACTGGACCCTACTGTAGCTAAAACTAATGGGTTGAATCTATAAAGCTGAAACAATATGTCCATCAATATTGACTAAAATTATTCTAATTAATGAAACTGTTTTGATAATTGAATAATCAAGTTATTTCTAAGTGGAAATGCTGAAGAGCTGCCGAGCTACTGAGCTGCAGTTTCTCTGTTGTGAGGATTTGGTATCCTTGTGATCCTTGGACTGTACAGTTTTTTGGACAAAAACAATCTGAAGAAATCAATTTGAGGATTCAGAGAAATGTTACATTTTCTTCCACAGTTTCTAACATTTTATAGATGAAAACTTTATAGACCAATTGCATGAGAAACTTATTGGTGACAGTTGCCCAAAAGCACAGCAATAAACTTGATGAATATTACAATGCTTGGATTTTGTTCAGCGATATGCTGACTCAACTTTATGGTCATGTTGGAGATCGTACTATCGGTTACAGGCTGCACAGGATTATATTGAGAAATGACTTCAGTGAGTTGTCCATCTCTGGTTTAAATCAAGGATGGATTAATATTAGAAAACATTTCTCAAACTACAACCCTTTAAATAACCAAACATCTGAACTGACACTGACATGAAGAGTGGCTTCAAAATGTGAAAATTAAAAAAAAAAAAAGTATTTTGTAACAGTCTCTTGGTGGAGGGTCTAGTTCCTGCTTTAGTCTCGTCTGAATATGATGCGTTTGTTATGGAAAATTATTTACTTTCACATTAGAATTGAGAAACGCAGACAGAAAAGGCTATGCATTGAGAAAATAATCTACCTTTCTGACTCAGGGCATTAACCACACTTTAACCTGGAGTTAGGGGGGGACTTACAGCCTCTTACACTTAAAGCAGGGTATTATTAGAAAACACATGAGCAGATATTGAAAGAAAGGTGCAGTGAAGACACAGAGCATGTGTCTGAAATCACCGGTTATGACCAGCCTGGTTGTGACTTCTGCAGCATGCTGTAAGGGGGCAGAGATACATGCACACACTGTTTATGTGGTCCCACTGCTGACCCCAGGTCTGGCCTTTTTCTTAAGATCTACCTAGTTGTGTGACAGGTGTAAACCAGCAGACCAATGGGGCTCCGGCTCCTCAGGGACACCACGAAAAACAATAATAAACAACGTTTCTCAGACTCGTGTTTGTGTGTCTCTACCTGCCGTGATACTTACTTTTGTCCTTCCATTTATTGTGTAGTTTCCCAGTTTGCCGTTACAATGTCTGATCAGGTCGTCCATGCGACTCATTAGAAAGCGGATCTTCTCGCAGCCGGCTTCCATCCCCTCTATCCACGTGATTTTGTCGCCGCGGATGTCTTTGGTCGAGTCGCTTTTTTGACTGACCAACTGACCGTCTGTGAACCTGCCCGTTTTGTGAAGGGCCTTGACATTGTCCAAAACACCCAGCCCAGTCTCTACTCCTAGAAAGTTGTCCACCACACAGATGCCATGCTTGTTCATACACGAGACTATGTACTCCGTGGTAAGTTTCTGTGGCGGAGAGCCGGTTTGTCCGTTAGGTGTGGCGGTGTTGTTTGGACCGTCGTCCCCCGGTCCACCCACTGCTGTTTCTGTGTCTGTGGTGGTTTTTGGTAGAGATTCACTATCCGGCTGCCCGGGGCTTTTCTTCTCTTGGTTTTTCTCCGGTGCCTTGTCGTCCCGCTCCGTCGACGGAGCCCGCTCGGGCTTCTGTTTGGGAAGCTGCGCCTTGTCCGACTCCTTACAGATCAGCTTGTGTTTCTTCCAGTCCTGTTTCTGGTGCTCCTTGCTGCAGTAGAAGGAGTTCCGGCACCTACCGCACTTCAGCAGGTTCTCCATTTTCCCACAAAGTTCACAGTATTGTCGGTCTCGGTCCAGGTCGCCCTGGTCTTTCTCCATGTTTGTGGCCATCACCGGGTGCACTGCGCCTTTAAGTCCGATCCTTCACACGCGTACTGCTAACCGACAACTTTGGAAACGAGCCGCTGCCTCTGCCACGCTACACCGAGCCAAACGGAGAAGTAACACTCAAAACCTCGCCATTTTCTCACAGCTAGTCCCTCGTCACATCTTGTATCAGTGGAATAGTACGACAGCGGGAACCCTGGGCCGGACATTTCGGGCTGGGTCGAGGTCTTCAGGAGGCATTTCTGCTGGCTAACGGTTAGTCCGAGGGTCGTGCATGGCGCCGCTCAGTGTGTGTTCAGCCTATCTGTGACCCAGCCCACTCTGACGTCAGACCACAAGCACCGCCCCCCGCCGGCGCTGCGTTCGCGGACCGTAGAGCAGAGGAGAATCGGGGGAGGAAAGAAAAGTACCGACACACGTGCAACTATTTAATCAATGTCACAACAACGGACCGGCTCCTCTGGTCGGTTTATTAGCTGAGCTCATAAACTGAGCAGTAAATAAATTGTTCAGAGGAGTGATTAAACTGTAAAAGACATCTGACCTGACCCAGTCTTGCACCCACAACAATTATTCCCTATGGTTAGTCTACTCAGACATAATGTAATGTATTATGTATAATGTATTATGTAATAATATTTACATAAGCATGACTATTCCATGCTGCCTTGCACTTCTATCAATTCTGAGTCATTGCATTAGATTTAAGCATACAACAGCATTGAATAGATGAAATTAGTCATTGACTAGCCTAACCAATAGGCTATTATAAAATCATGCAAAACCCTAAAATGGAGGTCACAAATTGTGAACTCAATGCCTATACCATATCATTTAGATTTAGAGATAGAAGCATATCTCAAATGTTTTTTCCACATTGTTTTAAGAAATAGGTTGATCTTCCTAGTTCCTACATATCAAATTTAGTTGTGCTAGTTTGTCGACTACAAACAGTTATCTCAAGGCATCTCTGGTACGTGTTGTGCACAGTTTAATCCTGTGCCAGCATAAATTACTTTATTTAAGAAATAAAACAACTGCTACAACTCTAAATCTGAGGCGTAGAAAACCATGTAGATAGAACAATGGGATGTAGGAGCTTGAAGGGAGCACCTGAAGGCATCATCGGTCAACGTCAACGTCAGTGTTTTGCCCCCATTCCTTGCTTGCATATGTGAAATTCCTTTCACACAACAAAAGAATATTTTGCATAAACATATTGCCGCTGTTTAAATACACTGATTTGTTATTCAGTGGCCTGTTTATGATGCACACGGTTGCGCTTAAGTGGGACTTTGATCGACTATCGGAATGCATATTGTTGCACATTTTAATCGTATTTTTATTAAGGATAAACTCAGGTTTAGATGAATATGTCACTGTGTACATTAGCGGGGCCCGTCACTCATCACGATAATAAGTGAAACGGCACTGTGAATGTCAGGGAGGGTGCTGTGCAGAGGCAAAGCGCAAGCTCAAGTTGGCACCAGTCATATGGCACGTACACAGTCTGCAGGAGTCCCTGGAGGAGGGGTTACTGGAGAGAAGCGAGTAATCAGATCAAGAAAGGTTGGATAAAAACATACTTTAATAGCAACAAATGACACTGCCAATCTAGTATGGCAGTCTGGGAGTGACTGGCTGCCCGGTCTACTGAGATGTTACTGAAAATAGAAAGTATTTTGGCTGAAAGGGCGGACCGGTGTCTCTCCTGAGTCCTCACAGAATGAGTTGAACTCATAAATTATCAGCACAGTATCACATGCATGACACTGTAAAAACACAATTATGTTATATTTAAATAAAAGTTAAATATTGGCCTATAGAATACATAGTTATTCTCTCATAGTTAAATTGGTGATTTTATTATATGTTTTATCCATCTGATTTCAATAGATCGGGGAAACGGGTGACACAAAAACATTATGCCACGTTCTGCTGCGTTACTACAACTCCCAGGATGCACCACGCTCCATTTCTTGCTACGCGTGTAAACAGCGCTGAAGCCCCGATATGAATGAGGTCCACAGGAGTGCCTGTTATTAAAGAAAAAAACACGTTTCTTTTCTAGTTGAAGGACGCTGCCTGGGAGTCGAAAGTGTAGTCAGTGTATTTATTCTAACTGAGAGATGGTCTCACCTCTGATGAAGTGAAGCTGCTTGGACCTGGATTACCTCAGATAGATGTGAAGCAGGCTGCTACTTAGGACGAAACAAACTAAAACAGTTCCACTACAACACGAACAGAGCCCGAAACTGTTCAATTTATTAAAAGGATAAACGACAACACAGGCAGCATGAGTAAGAGAGACGGTAAGTCCGGCTTTTAAGACATGGTTAAACATTTTTAGCACAAGGTTTATTGTTGGTAACAGCATGGGATAACTCATAGCTTTGCAGCGCACTAGCTAGCAATTAAGTGTGCTACTGCTACTGGCTGTGTGGCTGAACTGTAGCGAGATATTAGTGATTGTGAATGATCATAATATTTAACCTGTCGATTTGTTCTGTTCTCACTACTGTCACCACATTTTCTTTATTTGTTAGTTACAAAAGTGACCATGTCCCCATGTTGCTCCATGTCTCTGAGCATCTCTTCCAAATTAAATTGTAGCCTACTCATTTTGTTATCAGAGAATAAACTATTAAAATAATAAGTAAGAAAATTAAAGCTGTGAAACTGTGTCCCTTTCTTGATAGAAAATGGATTACAATCATTAGAATCCACCCACATGTGCCAATTTGTGGGTTCTAGTCATATTAACTTGTAATGAACCTGCAGTTTAATTGTTTCGGCTTTAGGTGTAAATTCTGCAGTAATTCTTTTCAAAAAACAGTAGTCGAAATCAACCTCACAAAACCTGAGGCATCCCACGGTTTAGTTGCTAAAGTGGGTTTCAGCCACTGTTAGTCCCACACCCCTACAAATAGGCTTACCTGTTTGACTATTTTTAGTCAGAAGTCCAACTGATGATATCAGAGTAAACTGATCTTCAAAACTGGTGGTGTGGTGCTTTAATTTGTCATGGTCAGTCTAGAGAGAATGACAGCGACTGGAGACATTTAGTTATTAAATGCAAACTGCAGCATCATTGAATCTCTCTGTGCCAGGTGAAGGATGTCCACGGAAAAATGCTGATACAGCACATGACCGTGATGCAAGCGTCAACCCATCCTCCCCTGTCATTGCTGCGTTCAAAGGTAACTGCATCCTCAGCATCTTGATCACGTTTCTCACCTGTGTAGCTGCTGTATGTCATGAGTGTTTTGAATATAGTATACATAGCCTACAGTATTAACTAAAGCTTCTTTTCTTTTTTAAAGTTTTTCAGCAGGAGCTTGACACCAAACACGACAAGTACGAGCGTCTCGTTAAGATCTCCCGAGACGTTACCATTGAAAGCAAGAGGACAATTTTTCTTCTGCACAGAGTGACCAGGTATGTACTGTCATAGAAATGCGTGTTAGTTGGTGCAGTTTAGTGTCAAGTCATATTAAATTAGTAAATTCTGCTTAGTTTCACGATTTATAGTTGACTTACAAAACAGTTTTTATAGAGCTGAAATAAAGCTGCTGCTTTTACTGTAATCTCAGCTACATACAGTAGCTCATTTGGCTCAATCTACATCTACCTTTAGATATTGCTTTAGACCTTGTGTTTATTCTGTTCTGTGGGGTTTCTCTTGAATCAAGCGTACCAGATACAGAGGAAATTTTGAATGAAGCAGATGGAAAACTGGATGCAGTCAGGCAGAAAATCGGTCAAATTGCCGAGGAGCTGAGGGGAGAGGACATCCATCAGTTCCACAGAGCCTTCACTCCAGGTGGGTTCATTCACTCAGGTCCAGTATCTCTCATCCTAACCACTGCAGTGCCCTTCTAGTGGGACTCGCCCCATGCGCAGTGAAACCGCTACACTTAGTCCAGAATGTGGCAGCACACATGTGGTCTTGGATCAGCCCAAAGGGCAAATGTCACTCCAGTGCTTATTTACCTCCACTGGCTACTCCATGGCTTCCTGAAATTAATTAAGTCTCTAGTGCTTGCCTCCAGAGCGACTTTAGGTCCCAATCTTTTAAATTCAATCATACTGCCTTGTACATTTTGTCCATTGCAATGAAGAAGCCAGCCATTGTATTTCTTCCAAATGTGATGTTGGGACAAGCTCCCAAATAATTTTAGAGCAGGGGCGTCTTCTCTGTCTTCAGGAATCTCCTTAACACTTTGAGAAGAGCACTCATCCTCTCACACTAACATACTGGATCTCTCTGCACCTATTGAATGGATGTAACACTAAACTCAAGCTTTAGTTATATGCCTCACTCGTAAATCACATTGGATAGAACTATTTGGCTAAATAACTATTTTTTTCTTCTTTTTTTAAATTGTTTCCTTTTAAAGCAATGATCAATCAAATGATAATGACAAGCTTTGTGTGCATCTGATATCATAACAAAAGATTACCAAAAAATATTATGGAATAGATATTCAACACATGGGTAAGGTTAAATAACTCTTTAAGAAACATTGTTTCGGTCCTTATAATATTACAGTGTATTGTGGCCATAAGCGTGCACGAAAAAATGTTGAAGGCAAGGTTGTCAGATAAAAAGATACCTTCCTGTTCCACAGATAAAAAGCAAACAAAGGCTGTAAGCTTCAGATAGCCTGAGTATAGTAACCCCTTGTTCATGAAAAGAAGAATTTAGGATAAGTTGGGCAATTCTTAACTTTATATTCCGGTATATACACATAGAAATATGCTGGTGTGTTTTAAAGAGCGAATGACAAACACAGCACTGTGGCTTAAGAAAGAAACATATAAAGACACATAGATAGAGACACATAAACGACTTTAACTAAAGCCACATACTTCTCAACTCATTCATCATAATATTTCAAGATGGACACACTGATTTAAGAGCTGTGAGCTGTTTTTCCACTTCAACTTTTACTTGTAAAGTTTGATACTACTGAGCTGTTTTCAATCTTATGTATGACAGCCATGTTTCATATAATACATAATATCTTTGCAGCAAGATTCAAGCAAATGTTGGTTGCAGGCTGATTTATTTCTCAAAGTCTTGCGATATTGGGTTAAAGTTGTGGTCCAGACTGGATCACTTTAATCAGTATATGACTTGATTGAATGTAACCAGTCAGCTGATCCATTTGATATGTAATATTTTTATTTGACAAACCAATGGCAATGGCTTTTAAATAGGCAGAATTAATGATTGAATGAAGTATTTAAAACTACAGCTTGCAGTGTGTTACTGTATTTCGTTAACACGACAATACATTTCTGAATTGACAAATCATGTGAGTTAAAAAGTTAATTACATGGGAGCTTTCTCTTTGCTTGGCTGTTGTCACGCCGCTCTCCACTTTTTGCTTCCAATTTATTGCAAAAGTCGCTGATAGTGTGAGAGCATGACCTTGATGCAGGCCTGGATATGATAGACACACCCTCTGATAAAGTTGTTTTCCCACTAGCATCAATATCAGTTTTTGTTAGCGTAGCCAAAATGTCTGCACAGTTTGGAGAAAAACATCAGTCGGAGCGAGGGTTAGCTGTTATCTAGCAGCTGGGGAAGTCATTTTTAGATTGTGGTCACTCAGGAATCACCGCTGCATCCTCTGCGACGTGACCAGTGGCAGTTCCCACCAATTAGACCTTTCTTTTTTTCCCCCATTTTTATCGTCTTTATTAGATTGAGACTAGGCTCGCTGCATGGGCTCCCCAGATAATCTTGGCTGGATGAGAAGTCTCCAGGCATGTGTAATGGCTTTGCTTTTTTAAAATATAAAGACCATTAAAGATATTATGGACTAAATCTGAACCCAATTACCACTGATAACAAGGCAGTGTGGTGCTTTGATAAGCTCTTTAGCTTGACCCAGCTAGCAGCTATGGCGCAGTGCAAACACTAGCGCGCTGGTGGGGGTATTCTCAAGTTTGTCTGCAACTCAGTGAGCCACTCTGTGGTAAAACATTCAGCTCAAAAAAACTTTAAATCAACTGTGGACATTCATGCATTTGTTTAAGACACTACAGTATATTCAGCTTTCCCAATACAGGAACGTGTCGTAGCATTTCTGCAACCCTCCAAAACAATGAGTATTTAAGCTGTTTTTAAGCCCTCAACTTTTCCAACCACTGTGCCAGTAATACCGTTGTATTTTCCCTGAGTCATTGTTAGACATTATCTGCAGCAACGTTTTTTTTTTGTATGTTTTTTTTCTGGGTCTCACTGACCAAAGGTAACTGCTGCTTCAGGGCAAATAACATCAGCAGCTCCTGGCAGTAAATTCAGGAACTGAACTCCGCCTGCTCGCCTCAAGGCCTGTGTAACCTTTTCATGTCATATCCTGTCCGCCTCAGATTGTCGGGTTGTATTCTCTCTAAGCCAGTGTCACAGCTGTGGAGCTACTGGCACTGTTTCAATGTTTGTCGCAGCTTTTTTTTGTTGTTGAGAAAGGTTGTAAAAAATTCTCCAAATAAAGCCCTGGGGCTGGACATAAAGTGTAAGTGACGTATTATATTCCACACTTACATAGGATTTAGTTTCTCTTATAAGCAGTTCATTTAAAATCCCTGACTACATGGTATTAAAGAGGAGTTTTGGAAAGCGAAGTGTTCAACTTTTCACACTACATTTACCATGAGCCTCCGCGCGCACGGGGAAATTCTTGGACCGGCGCAAGACGGGCGTCTAGCCAAGAATGTTTTCTTTCATCAAGAATGAAAGTCAGAGGTTCGAAGACGATCAGATACCGTCGTAGTTCCGACCATAAACGGCGATGCGGCGGCGTTGTTATCATGACCCACCGGGCAGCGTCTGCAAAACCGAAAGTAAGGAAACGCTGGTCGGCTCGCCCAGCGTTTCCACCATTAATAATAATAACAAAATAATAATAGAGACAAAACTATATATTTATCGAAAATGGAGCCATTAACAAATGCGGGTAGCGTAGATTCATCCACATTAACATGAGACGTTTTTATAACCAAATACAAACTCCCCGTTGTCCCTTTAAGTTTTTTCTCTATGATGAAATAATCATGACAAAATTAGCAAAAAGTGAATTTCAAGTCAAACTGAGTTCATGTTGCCAGTCTGATGAGTCAAAAGTCATCAGACTTTGACTCACATGTTGCAACTGGTGCAGCAGAGGTACGTCCAGCCTCTAATGGACTCAATCATCTTCTTCCTCCGGCATCATGATGAGCAGCATCACATCAAGCATGTGGAGAAAAAATACACAAAATACACAAAAGAATGTTTGCTTGTTATTATTATCCTAAAAGCCTTTATTCTGCTCTATAAATAATTGATTAATGACTCAAGGCTGTTCAAGTATGGCCTTGATAAATGGGAGTGTAACATTGGGGCCAAGGTATTACTTATTATTACTTGTACACAGAAGCAAATACATGCGATGCTTTACTCTACTCACCACGGCCAGAAAACTTGGGAGAACTATCCAGACTCTAGGTGCAGTGCTGGTGCCTTGATAAACAGATTTCTCTCTGTGAACTAAAAATAGACGTGAGATGTGACAAACTTAAAACAGAGTGAGCTGGTAAGAATGTAAACAAACGTCCAGGCAGCACTGAATCCCAATCACAGAAATCTTTCACTTGATATCAAATGAGAAAATATCATTTTCAAGGCTTAAAAGGCTAAAAGGACAAAGGTTAGATAAATAATAATACAAAGGGAGCTTGGTGGTTCAGTCAATAATCAACTCCAAAATACGCACGCACGCACGCACGCACGCACGCACACACACACACACACACACACACACACACACAAAGGAGTTTATGACCAAGTAATACTTAAAAACAATAAGACAATAATAACAGGAACTGAGGAAATGCTCATAAATTTGCACAAAGGAAACACTGAAGCCTAGAGAGCAACAATAAAGATAGGATGATAATAATAAAAAACTTCAATAGAGGAGTAGAGTGGTAATAAAAACAGTAAAACCTGAAATAAGAGGAAGAAATTTAAAATGAAGACATACTAAAAGAGATATTATTTGAAAGTAAATTAAATAAAAGAGTAAAATAAATACCCCAAAATTAAATTCAGGAAATTAAAAAAAAGGGAAAACTAGTGAAACGGCTTAAAATAAGATAAGATAAGAATTATTTTAAAAATCCCCAAAGGGAAATTCAAAAAAGTAAAGTAGTTAAATAAATTGCGAGAAAATAAATAGATATTAGTACAGATTTAATGTTAAAAAAGTAGGCTGTGAGTTAGCTCATAAATGTTAAACATGGTGGCTTTGGCCCATGTGAAAAATGCTTCTGCAATTGGACTAAAATCCTAATAAGAGCAGTGAAAGTCATTGTGAGTGAAGTGGAGATGAAGCGGATCCTCCTCCCGGCGCTCTGCAGTGCACTGTGGTTAGCTGCAGGGAGATAGGGAGTCCCTTTGAAGTTCAATTGCCGCTCCAAAAGTAAACTTCAGACACAAAGTCTTCCGTCCTGTGATTATTTGATTGTTGTTGACACAGGGCCAGAAAACAAATGAGGGGTCATCTCAACCCACCACAAGAAATGGCCACTGTTGTTCAATCAAAAGACCGCCACAGGAAACAGCTTTTATTTGAATCGTTATCTCCATCTGTGATCTATACCGCACATATACCATGTAGTGTTTACACACGCTCTACGTGCTGCGCTCAATGGATACATAGCCGACCTTGTTTTCATTCATAGTTGTGGTTTTACATTAGTACCTATGGATTCAGCAGCCAGTGGCTTGTGTTAATCAATGTAAATGTGATTTCATGCATTAGGTATCCAGGAGTATGTGGAGGCCGTCTCCTTCCTGCACTACATCCGTCATCGCAGCCTCATCAGCCTGGAGGAGATCAATGCCAGACTGGTGTTCATGAGGGCAGAGAAGGTGCAGTAAAGATGCATTGCATACCTTGTTTAGTTTTTAAGCTCACTTTAATTATTCTGCTTTTATTTCTTAGTTGTGGTGTGAAATTTTTAAGAAGTTAACGATTTAAGGAATAGTTTATAATTTTGGGATATATCCTTTTTTTGCATTATTCCTCTGTGTTGGATGTCTACACGTTACATAAGAAGCTGCAGCCTGCAGGCACAAGGTTCTGTAGTTTTATATTGAGCGCGAAGACTTGGGAGTGGTGTTGATCTTTTCTTCTAACTCTCAGCACGAAAGCAAGTACTGTTAAACGGTCAAGTAATTTGTATCTTCATTTTACTACTCTGTTTTACATTTCCTTTGAAAGCAGTGGCGATGGCAGAATTGGGTGGTGCTATGTACTGCATAAGCATTATGTGTCATTATGTGATTTTATCCAGTCTGGCAGTTATTTTCAGAGACGACGGGTCCCTGCTGATGCACAAAATTGACAAAGAGGCAAAATTGAGTGAACATCAGTATTTCGGAGTAAAAGCATCATCATGTTTGAGAAAAACTGCACTATGTTTGGTTGTTGTTGTTGTCAGAGCTTTTTCCTGTAAGCACAGCTGCACAAAGCGGCAATTGCATCTTGGAAATATTATTGTAGTGTGAGAAAAACAGACTATTTTTGTTGGGATTCACGTGTTTTTTTTGTATTTCATCTTCAGGGCACCGCTGAAGCCCAGCCAGCGGGAGCTCAGGTCCTGACCTTCCAGGTCACGCCCTCAGACTACCTGCTGGGCGTGGCCGACCTCACCGGCGAGCTGATGCGAATGTGCATCAGCAGCGTTGGCAACGGCGACATTGACACGCCCTTCCAGCTGAGCCAGTTCCTGCGGCAGATCCACGACGGTTTCTCCTTCATAGGGAACACGGGGCCGTACGAGGTGTCCAAGAAGCTGCACACACTGCGGCAGAGCCTGGGGAAGGTGGAGGACGCCTGCTACACCCTGCGTGTGCGCGGCTCAGAGATCCCCAAACACATGCTGGCCGACGTGTTCTCCAGTAGGACCACACTCATCGACACAGAGGAGGGAGTGGTTTAGTCGTCCGCAGCTTCAACACAATTGTTTATGTTCTTTGCGGTGTCATTGTCCCTCTGAGTTTTGTTCCAGTTTTACTGTTTGTATGTATTTTTAATGGGATTTGCCAGATGTGTCATATGTTACCTAACACACCCGCTGATTTTGTTTTTATCATTACAATTTTAAAAAAAACTTGTTTTTGTGTTGCAATAGACAATAGATTTTTTTTTCTTGATAGAAATCTGATGACTTCACTTGTTTTGCATGAATAAAAGTTCTTTGCCAAATAAGCCATGATCTCCCAGTCAGTGAGCTGCTTTGATAATGTGCATGTTTATTTTTATTTTTCTCTTTCTGCCCTCCTCTCTCTATCGCACAGATAATCTGTGTGGAGGAGGCACATTTGACAATTACATGTATTGTACGTGCCTATTCTCTGGCAGGCCCACTGGCAAACACACACACACACACGGCAACCCCTTGCCTCCTCATTCTATCCTCTTTAAACAATCCTCACCATGCTGCAATGACGTAAATGCAGAATTAGGTTTGGAGCATGCTGAGGAATATTCCTGGCAGAGAACTGATACCTTCCTGCTCGTTCCTCCTCACCTGATGGTGTCAGTTATCTACACCCAGATGGATGCAGAGCAGCAGTCCTCCTGCATAATCTCTTGTCAGCAGCAACAACAGCTCTTATTCATGTTTGCAATAACAGAAATTTTACAGGCAAACCTCAGACAAAGTGTCAGTTTATGAGCCTGGTCATTCAAACCACAACAGTGCTGCCGCTGCAGTTCATATCCTGGACAGCTGTGGTGCTTCCTGGGCTGGCACTGCTCATCTATGAAAATCTGTCTTTGACTAATGTCTTTTGACTTAATGGAAGGTTTTCAGTTTTATGTTGGCTCATAGATTTTTATTTTCTCATACCCAGGCCAAGGATACTGTATTGTTTTAATGCAGAGGTATTCAATATACTTCCATAGTTTTTCAGTGTTGTGTAATTGTGCCACCTGGTGGCAAATATTAGTACTGTATTCTTGGGAGGGAATGCACTGCTATAAAAACTAAAAGCCAATATTCTATTAACTGAATTTAATGAAGCACAGCAAATCATTATACTTTACTGCTGTGAAAACATGCCCTATTATTTCACGGAGTTTTGAACATGAGACAAGGAGAGGGAGAAAGGTAGTTGGGTCTTGCTGTTTGTTTTCTTTTTTTATATGAACATCATTAAGTGGGCCAATCAAATTACACATGATGTGTGGGGAGCTGTATGTATATATCATAGTTTTTAATTGAAAATGAAATCAAATTACTGTCCAACTATGAATAACAATGTTTATTGTGTGGAAGTATAGAGAGCTGCAAGTGTCAGAGACTGTGCAACGGCAAATGAGAAATTCTCCTGAGCTAAGTTTTTAATTGTTGCAGTTGAGTTGTAATTATAGGAGACAGAGAGCTAGCAGTCACATTATTACTATATTGTGGATATGTATGCAAAAACGTTGCTGTTTTAAATAGATACTTGCATTATACAACATTTTCTAAAGGTAAACAACATGCAGATACCAGGGAGCATGTAAAGGAGGAACATTTTAACTATTACTATACTATAATAAATGAAAATACTTGACAAAGGGAGCATGTGGAAACAAAGCCAATATCTACACCTGAGCAAAGTCTGACATCTTCTGGTGAAAGCAGCCACTCTCACTGGTGTAGGCTACAGCTATGGATAAATTAAACAACAGAAGAGTAGAAACATGGTGGAGCACAACACAGACATTTAGAAAATGTCACAGTTGAAAAAAAAAAATCAGCTTGAATTTCATCCTAACTTCTTTTCTGATCAAGTGATTTAGTTGTGACAAAAGCTCCTATGGGCTCTATGCACAGCTGCACTACTTCCTGAACTTAATGCTGCTCCTTTGTTTCCTGTCTTACATTATTGGACAAACTGATTAATCCAGGTGTGTCTGTGCAGTCACAATGGCCAGACACACCTGGATTAATCAGTTTGTCCAATAATGTAAGACAGGAAACAAAGGAGCAGCATTAGGTTCAGGAAGTAGTGGAGCTGTGCATAGAGCCCATTACTCCACATAAAAGTCAAACACACTCACTTTCTGACTCCATGCAGGGCTGTTGCTAGAAATGTTGGGCCCCCTTAAAGAATACTAAAGTGGGGCCCTACCCCCTAACTTTTCCAGTTTTTTTTTTCTTAGACTACGTATGTATTATCATTTTTTATTTAGCCTACTTTGTTTTGATGCTAATGCAGCATTACTATGAGTATTAGTCAGGGTCTTATGCAGAATAAATCAGTCATACAAAGATTAGACTATACTGGGTTTTTTTGTGGCCCTACTGGGCGCTGGGCCCCTAGAATTATTATCACCTTTCTCCCCTATACAACGACCCTGCTCCATGCCCACATTTCCTACATAGTCTGGTCACTGTCTGTTTTTTAATTAAAGTTTGAAAGCTAAAATGTGATAAGAGTAAAATGACAGATAATAGTTGCAATGTCTCAGAGGTAATCTGAAGATTTGGGGCATCACCATCATCATTTTATGCATCAGAGAATGAGATAAAGTCTGTAGACTAAAGAACTAAATGAAGTAAAACAAACTATTTTCTTTTGAGAAAAGTAATCTTCTGGGGAAAAAATTCTCCTTGAGGCCACTGTTGTGAAATATGAAGCATGAGTAAACATGCTGCGCCCAGAGTTGTTGTCCAGTCACAGGCATTTGGCTGACCAGTTTGCCAAAGGACATTAAGAGCTTCTAATCTTTAATACTGTGCAGGTGATCTCATTCTGCTGTGCATGTGAGGCAGTGGATTTCATCCTGCCACTCAGCCCTTTCATCCTCCGTGGTGCAGCCTGAGCAAGTAGGGTCTGCACTCTGTTATGTCGGCTGAACGGAGCTTTTCATCGCTAAATCTTGTCCATCAGTCTCAGCTCAGCCAAGCTGAATCAATGGGGCATTCGGGAGAAGCATGAAAGGACTCAGCTCTATGTGGGGTCTCTTCTCATGCACCCCCTCACTGCTTAAACAAAGAACACAAGGATGTGTTAGAGGGCTTTAACACTGCAAAATACCACGCACACAAACAACTATTTGACCTGCATATCTACATAGTCTGGGCCTGTATGGCGTTGACAGTAAAGGGGACGTACGTGTTTAAATTGATATTTTATGTGCAATGTTGATTTCATTCAAGCATTAAAGGCCCCCGAAAGTATCTTTACAATGTACAACTCTAATGTCCCATATGTGTTGTTGATTATAAACCTGCTATATCTTTAGTGTGAAAGTCTCAGAGCACTTACGCCACAAAGAGGTGCACACAGTCTTTCCTTCAAAACTGTGTCTTCAATCAAGCCATCAGGACTTCCTTAACTTTGTGACATCATAACTACAGTCATGCCCCATGCCTGGCCTGTCCAGACCCACCAAGCTTTTAGGATTTGATTTATTTTGAGTGTTTACCTGAAATACCATCACTCTCAAGACAATGAGCTTCTTCTGATTGGCTCATCTAAGTATTTTTCCTATGATACCAAGCCTAGTAAAATATGGGACCTTTAAAAAGTTACAACAATAACTGCATATTTTGCTAGATCCAACTGTGCATTTATAGATTTTTTTTCTTAACATGGCTGAACTGCCAGACACTTTTTTCCCGCCCATAATTCCTGTTTCTCTTGTACCAACAACACTAAAATCACAATAGTCCTAAAATACAACGTGCGTACACAAACAGCAGCAGTGTAATCCGGTGATGTGTCCTGCAGCCGGCTCAGACAGCCTGCTGTGGTTATGAGGCGGGCTGAAGGAGTCTGGAGTCAAATTCCTGAACACGTAGGAGCTGCTCACGTTGCTCCAACACGACGCACGACGCAGGGGCGCAGCGAATAACGGATTACTGATCAACTGATCGATGAGGCGCAGATTTAAATCGGCTCTAACTTCAACCATCACATCCCAAACATCGCGCGTTTGTTGTGTTCACTGTCTAAACAACAGAGATGACATGAGGACCGTCTTTTCTCTCCAGACCGACTGTTCGAGCGCACTCGAAGCCGCTCGTTTGCCACAGAGAGGGGACGTGGGAATCTGATGGACGGTGATCGATAACTTGTTTGATCAGGAAATGTTTGTGATGGACACGGGAGCGCGCGTAAAAGCCGGTTTCACGCGTTATTCCAAAACGGGTGGGGGACAAAAAATAACAGTCTGGAGTTACTTTTCCACAACGGAAATGAGATCAGTCCTATTCCCTGGCTCCGCTTCTTTTGGAACATGGTCGATGTAACTCTGTAGAACCGGGATCTGATCTGATCTGGTACCGTTTGACTTCTGTCTTTAAACAGCACTTTATTGATGGAAAGATGTTTGCTGGACTGATGGGGCTGGATTATCACAGCAACTCTCTACTTCACCACTGCGAAGCCATGGAAGGTAAAGAAAGACCAAAACTATTCACTGCTGTTTCTTCACATTAAGTAGATAATGATCTGTAAGAAAGAAAAGAGGATGATGATCACTGGGGCAGTTTTAATCTTCAACAGGAGCTGCACTTTTAAAACAACAAACTTGTATCATAATTAGGTCAGAAAGCCAATGGCTAAGTCACAGATGATGGGAATAAACAGAGGGGAGTATACATAACAACAACAGATGAGGGTCTTCACATGAGAGTATGCAGTGGGTCTAAATACTGCAGGCTATTCACAGCTGTAAACAGTACTCATCCAAAACAAAAGGTGCATTGCCACGCTAAATGTGTAAAGTCTGTGAAGGCTCCCTGGCTGTCAGGTCACAGAGGTCAAACCCCCAGACCAGTCAGTGATGATACATGCTGAACTTTTTCCTCTGATGTGGAGATAATGTGGCAACAGGAGTTTTGTTGACCTGTTTTTTTTTGTCTTTCACAACAGAGTTGAATATTTCTCAATATTTCTCTGTCTGATCTTGTCCTGTTCAGATAGAAACCCGTATGCAGATATGTATCCTCTGTAAAAGACATGGGAATATACTTATAACAATTTGAGTGCTTTTATTCTGTTCATCTTTGGATTGAACCTTTACAAAGTTTCTCCATTTGACAGATCTATATTTTTTCTTTTAAACAAACAGGCAGTCAGTCTGTGGCTACAGATACTGGCTTTAGCCCTACACATGCAGCAGCTGGTCAGAACCATGTTAATCTGGCAAACCTGTTACACACATCACTTTGTCAAAGTGATTGTCAGCTTTCGGCCTTAAATGTATCATGTGTGGACTAGTTTATCTTTATATCTGACCTACTAAGTTATTACATTTTCACCTATTTTCTGACATCAAAAGAATTTTTCAGTAAACCAAACTAATCTGTGACAAAAAGAACAGGTTGTTTGTATTATCCTCATGTGACCATCCAGGAAGTGCAAAGCCGCTTTCCTATAACAGTTACCAAACCCGAGCAGACCACAGATGTAGGTTAATGTCATACATTATACTGAAATGTCCTGTCATTGTAGGCTTAGGCCTATTTTCAGATAGATAGATAGATAGATAGATAGATAGATAGATAGATAGATAGATAGATAGATAGATAGATAGATCATGGTACAAAGAAAAAAGAAACTTCTTTATACACTCATCGCTAAACTTTCACTTCCCTATTCCTGACATTGTGGTTGATCACAAGTGGTGAGGTGCTTCACTGGAGGCTGCTGACTTGCAGATGTGTGTTTGTGTGTGTGTGAGGGAGCTGAGGTTGTTCCTCAAACGTTTGTGTTTTTATGAGATCCTCTGCATTCCTCTTCTCTTTGGCTGAGGCTCTTGCAGCGACCAATGGGATGCAGTGTTGAACCTAAGGGCTCTGAGGAGGGCCTCTTTAATCTCCCAAGGTAAATAATCTTGCCTCTTCTGGCCGAGACGCTTCATTTTCCCAGACTTTGAGCAGCTGTTCTTAAACATGACCAACAACTTCATTGTTTCAGTGGGATGGTTGGGCCGTCAGTGCTGAACCACTTCACTTCTCCTTTTGCTTATTTGTGTTTTCTGCCGGAATTCCTGGCAAACTATTTCAGCACAAAGCCTGACAGGAAGCAGCAAATGACATACCTCTTGGGGGGGCTTTGGCCATGATGTAGATGCCCTCCAACACACACATGCACATACACACCAATGGACACTCACAATGGACCCTGAGGCATTTCCTTCCCCTTTACTGAGAAGAGCCGTCTCTGTGTAATCGAAGCATAGCGAAGATACAGTGACACTCTATCGGCGAGTCCTTCTCCTCTCTGACTCTCTGGAGTGTCCTCTACATTACGTCCAGACCACACCAGATGGTGGACGGTGTGCGGCTGTGTTTGGTACCTTACAGACGGTGTTGGGTTTCTTTAATTGGTTATGGAACAGTGGCCACGTCTGCAAAGAAAACACTAATGGGTCCGTATGTAACCTGAGCTTTGGTGTGGTGGTCCCAGTGGACAGAGGGCTTTCACTGTAGACCGTCACACACATACATACACAGCTTAGGTACAATCGGACACCCCTCCTATGTTACTCTCACTCCAAATCCTGGCTTCCATTCAGCCCAACGTCCCATCTCCCTCTTAAGCGCTGTCTTTTTGTGCCTCTTCCTCTCCGGTCACACGGGATGGTTGAGTAGTGACATCACTGGAGGTCATGGGGGACTAAGCTTGTGGGCTGTGGTTGCTTTGTAGCGGTCATGGTTTGTTTGATGCCCTGTGGTTCTATTCTGACATACAGCTACAGACAGGAGGAGCAAAACAATGTCGAAATTACAGAAACACAAGTATATTATCACCATGAATCCAGTACAGGAACAATAGCTTTTGCTTCCTATTTACAGATTTCTTTTAAAAAACGATGATTTGATGTTGTTTAAGAAGAATATCTAAAATGGTTTGAAAATGGCACTAATGTGACTGCTCCCACTGTTTCCAGTACAACAGTGGCAGTGTGTTTCTGTGTGTCTTTAGTGTGTGAGTGGGAAGAGAAAATTGAGAGCCACAAGTGAAAGAGGGAGCAGCACAGCTGGACACAAAGGGGCTGTTGATTCCCCACATTTCAGCCTGCCCCCCCCCACTCCCCTCCTCCTGTATCCTACACATCATATGTATTAGTCGTGTGGAGCTGCAGCAGGTGCTCAGCTCTCAACACAAACTGCTCTTTATCATTCTGCTGCACTCCCAGACCTAAAACTGTTCACACTGAAGTTTTATCACTTCTCGTTGCAGTTGCCGGCCTCAGTCTGTGGTTCTTTCTCTCTTGTGGCCGCCTTTTTGGAGAGAACAAGAAAAAACATGCTTCTCTGTCCTCATATAAAACAGTTCATGTCCATTAACAATACTTTTAACAAAGGCAAGTTCAACATTTTACAAACTGCCAGAGTTACTAGACACAAAAGATAAGGACTCTCCGGCCCACACTACTCACTAATCAATACCTATGTTAACAGTGAATCCAGTGAGAAGGTGGTGCAGTGGTTTGCACTGTTGCCTCACAGCAAGAGGGTCAGGGGCCTTTCCATGGGCTCCCTCTGAATACTGTGACTTCCTGCTACATGCACATTAGGTTAATGAGCGACTCTAAAGTGTCCATTGTTGTGGATGTGAGTGCGAAACGCAGCTTCTGTCTCCGTGTGATAGGCTGGTGACTTGTCCAGGGTGTACCACGCCCTCGCCCACTGTAAACTGGGATTGGCTCCAGCCCCCATGTGACCCTATAAGGACGAGTGATCTAGCTAATGGATAAAAACGTGAATCAAATGACTTTGTCTCTGTAAAAGGAAAGAAGTCACTAGTAGTCACATGGAGAATCATCACCTGACTGCAGTTCCTCTCAGGTCAATTAAGCATTTTAGTATCTTTCAGCCGATTGGACAGAAGCTCCTCACATTCAGGAGCATTAGTACCACTTATTGTTATTGTGTTATAAATCTTGCCAAAACTAATCTCACAATATCATTGTTTAGTTTCATTAATCATCATTCGCTGTAACCTCCCCCACCCTAGCAACTGTGTTATGGCTGTGTTTTCAATTATGAACAAATTCAATTGTGACTTGTGAAAGTAGTGTTCACTCAGTCCACTCCTCCACCGAGAGGCGTGTCTTCACTCTAAATGACTGTGCGGCTTTGGTATTTCCCAACAGCTGGAGCTGAACCCTGGGAAATGTCACACAGCTGCCCAAGTATCTTTTTTTCATTCAGTTAACAATGTGATTCAAGCCTGAAGGGCAGAGTGGTGGGACTGTGTGGAAATCATTACATTTGGCTACAATACACTGAGAGTATTGATGATTGTTTTCATGTTTATGGTGTTTAACGCGTTCCTCATGTCGCCCATGATTACACAGGTAGTCCTGCCAGTTCTATGAGCTCATTCTTTATCTTCCTCATGACCGTGTGCTGCTCAGCTTAATGGTTAATCTCTGCATTGACAGGTGGCAGAGCATCAGGGACAGCTGGCAGCTCCGGCCGTAAGAGGCTCCACCGACGACCGGGGTACATGAGAGGAGAGCAGTCCAGACTACAGAGCAATACTTATGGACAGGAGGAGGAGGAGGAGGAGGAGGAGGAGGAAGGGAGGACCACTTGTGTGAGGAACGGAAAATCTGGACGTCACACTGACATCATGGAGGCACCCGGCGCTCAGAGGATGAGTGCAACACCTGCTGTCAAAGTGTCCTCAATAAATCAGCTGCAGTTTGACAAACTTCCACGTAGCTTCTGGAAGGGGAAGAGCGCCGTCTGCTCTGTCTCCCGTCCTCTTCCCCACGTGGACTGCAGCACTATGAACGGTACATCCGGCCTTCAGGCTCTGTCCTCACTGCCACAGAGTCAACTCAGGTTAAACCCAAACCCAGCACTACGGTCCTCACCACAGGACTCCTTCAACTCCAGCTTCAGTTTCATCCAGCAGTCGCTCAACTCCAGCCAGAGGACGGACACAACCACTGCCACAGCGACGGCCCAGGGACCAGAACCACATACTCAGTCCACTAAAACACCCAGCTCCCCTCGAACAAAACCAGCACACTTACCCACTGATGTCTCAAAGCATTTAGGTCTCGGCCAATCAGTGTCCTCCCCCGCTCCAGGCAGCCACACGGAGAAAGAAGACCTGTCGTTGGGAGGGAAGTTTTGGCGTGAGTGTCTGTTCAGCGGCAACGAGGTTACGTCCGACCTTCCTGACTGCGACTCCAGGTCTCTGGACATAGAGATCATCTCCTCCTCCCTGTCTGTGGACTCAGATACGGCCTCAGCATCCTCCGTTACCTCCGGCTATGAGAGTGCCACACCGGCCTCCGAACAGGGCTGGGACAACCTGGTGAAGAAGTACGAGGCGGTGCTGCAGGACTGCCTCCAAAACAACCGCACACACACCAAGGTGGGTTTGACACTGACTCCTGATGTGACGAGAAAATGTATGAAAGATAAAAAATAAAGTCCGCTCACCAGAAGTGCTCCTATGGGTGCATTTTAATGTGTGTGATGTTTAGGGTGACCCGCCCTTCATCAGACACCTGATCTAGACATCTATGGGGCTCCTATAGGTGCATTTTAATGCACTTCTGGTGTGTAGATTTTATTTTTTGTCCAGCACCTAGCAGTCAGTTTTTGGGATGTGCATGCTGTCTCCACATTTATTGATGATAAAATGTATGGTCAATTTCAAGACTCAGGTTCAGAATCAAGACTGACACAAACACATGAAAATGACCTCCTAAAAGAAATAGGCCTACTATGACACAATTAAGAAACACAGTCACAGAATTTCTGTTGACATAAATTCTGGGAACAAGGGAAATAGCTAGCCTGTCAAAAAGTGACAACATCCACCATGGCACCATCCTGCTGACTAACTAACTCTCATATGTAACTCCAATGTCGGCCAGTCACCAAGATGAAAAGTGGAAAAAAAAACTGTTTTAACAAAGTAACTGTGTAATGAATGAGTCAACAGAGGTTATTGTTGAAAACCAGGAACTTCCTCACCACAGAGGTGGTTTCCCTGGAGACGACTTGGCTAGTTACTGGGCAACAGGTTCTCTCAGAGCTCGGCCGTGTGTAGGTGGGTGTTGTTTTGCAGGTTGATGCAAACTGTAGCATAGAAGAAGACTTCATGTATAAACTATATTTGTATAGTTGTATTTATAGTTTATACATTAACGTCATGTATAAATTCATGTATAAAAGGTTTTTTTTTTTTAGCATGTCGCAAAAACAACAATATGCAGAATGGTACAAACTCTAAAAGCACTAGATTGATCCCACATCTCAGGGTTAGTCGCCTACCTGTCTTCTACCTTCTCCTTCTGTTTCAAAAGGATATGAAAGTGAGTTTCTATTATCTTGTTACTAGTTCCTGACAAAAATCACACAGCCACTTTCCACCACTGCCCATTAAAAACAAGAGTGAAAACACAAATTAATTTCTACACTAATAGGAAAAGAATATAGCCTACTATACAGCAGTCCCCTGATTTTAGTAATAATAAGACACCATGAATGTTAAATGTCCTTTACCATGGATACAGGATAATGGCAGTCTGTTCAGTGAGTATTTCATTAAACTTTACATTTTATATTCCAAACCTCTGATTTTATACATGACATGGATCAAGGAAGTGAGCGAAATTTACATTTCATCTATTAGGGAGTAGTTGAACAGTTCATTTTATATTATCTGATACATACTTGTTTCTATTTTAATCTAAACGGGGACAGAGAGGTGAGAGGGGACACTTGTCTCTTTGTATAGGCTACATGTTTGAGAGCCCTTTTGTTTTTCCATAGAATTTATACCAATGCCAGACATAAAGTCTTTGTGACCATTCAGTTGATCCTCTTGAATGACCATTTGACCCATGAGCTGGTTATATATTACTCTGATATACTCCTAAGAATCCTCCTTTGTCTCTGTTTTATCGGTGAATACGCTCTTTTAGTGCACTGACTCTTCTTGTCCTCTCTATGAACTTTTGAGAGAAGACTAACACCACTGTAGTGGACATCTGTGGTATCAGTCTTCTCATCTATCTCCTGAGCTAAAACCAGATGAAGTGAAACCACCCAGTATTTCATGAGAACAAAAGACTGAAGCAGTGCTCCCAAAAATAATATAACTGGTTACACTTTTTAACAGAGGCCTGATTTACTGTATAATTTCATTTTGTGAACCAGGTATGTGGAAAATATGTCTGTGTTTACTGCAATGCTGCAAGAGTTGAAAACAAATACATTTCTAGATTTCAAATTTCTAGGAGAAAAACTACAATAAATAAAGCCATACACAGATGGTACATGGATCTAAATAGCGACCTAGTAATTATTAATTAGATTCTTTTGAATACACAGTAAGAAAAAAATGATGTTTTCTCCTTTTTTTAGTTATTGCAAGCTAAATGAGCTAAATAATTTGATAAAGCAGACTAGGCCTATTACGTAAAAAAAAGTGATCTCTGATAGTGTATGCAAGTTTTTATACACAACTAAAACAGGTGAATTCATCTTAAATTGTGTAAGAAGCATGTTGAGTAACTTTGATGATGAGGTTTTAAAGTTCATACCCAAATTTGGCCTCACCTTGCTGACCTGGTGTCACTTTGATATGGCAGTCATTGAACCCACACTTTTTTTTTTGCTTGTTTGGTTTTTTGGCCTGTGGCGACTGTTCGTGAAGCACTGACCTCTGGACTGTTAGGTAATGTGCTGCCTCTTCTGTCTCTTCCTCTCAGATCGAGTCCATGATGTTGAAGCTGCAGAGACTCCAGCAGAAGGCAATTTTGGATGACGACTATGACGCAGGTGAGCTTAGGCTCTCAGCTGAGCCACTGGTTTAATAAGTAGGTCATTTCAGATTCACATCATGAGATACTGTAGTGAGGAGCACTTACTTTGAACCAGAGCAACTTCAATTTCTTAGTGTTTTCCATGCCTTTCTTTTGACTTTCTGTTGAATAAATTAGTTCACTCCTAACCAAGTAGGCCTATAATCCTTAATGTTACATGTCCTTAATGTAACATTTACAGAGGACAGTGTAAAGTGGGAAAAAAAAGCTGTAGCAGCTTCATATAGGGCAACACCTGTGAGAATCTAGTTAACGTCGAGCTTTCACCGCGGTTCAGTCACGATTTGACATTTGTGTTTAATGAGTGAAGATGGGGCGACTCACCCAGTTTCCTTTATTGGATTTCTTGCTAACTGAATTAGTTTGGGCTCAGACTGTAATGGGTGATACAGCATGTGAGGGCAGGAGGCCGTGCGGAATAAATAGTTTGTTGTTTACTGTCTGTGACACACATACAACATGAAACCCAGACAGACCCATTGAGAAAATCAACAAAACAGTATTAATTATGCATCTTTATCTTGTGTGTGTGTGTGTGTGTGTGTGTGTGTGTGTGGTGTATATTACTAGACTAGCCCTCAAACCATGAATCATTTGCATAATTTGACAGTTGTGTCACTATTAATTTTACATTTCATTTAGTCATTTGGCAGAAGCTTTTATCCAAAGTGACTTACAAATGACGAACATCAGTTGAGTGTTTCAGTAAGTGCAACCGAGTCTGTGCATTTTCCACCGTCTGTCCTCACAACTTCTAAATTTAGTCAAACTTAAAAAACCAATGAATGTTGCATGGAGAGTAAGAAAAGCTGAATCAAATTCCACATTTATTCATGAGAACAACCTTCGGCTTCTCACGATGTGCGATTCATGTTTCAACAATCACACTTAGCATTTGATGTTTTAACTTTGAAGGCTGAATGGAAAAGAATTCATCCAGCGACTCTTCAAGACTAAGTGAAACTCCTATTTCATCCACGTCCAGGAGAACCTGTATTTATCTAAGTTCTTGCTTGACCTGAATCGTTTTTTCTTGCTGGACTGAGGAAAGTTTATTTTCAGAAGAAAACTGTTGTCTGACCCATTTCTTTGCCCTTGTGACAGAAATAAAAACCACCATCTGTCGTCAGGGTCGTGCAAACCTTGAACTATTCCGGCACAGCGATTATTTGGGTCACTATTTCTTGTCAGATCTTTCTGTTTGCTTTTTAATATTGTTTACCACAAACCACTGTCTGGCATTTTAAACTGTGCCAGGGAGGTTCCTTTCCATCCCTGTTAACTTCATTTTCTGATTTGCTGTCAGCAGGATCGCCAAAAAGCTTACCAGCAGCTTTCCAAGAAAGGTTGTCAACAAGAAATAAGACAGTTCATTAGATTTTCTTGCTGACATCGCACTGGATGTCTGACCCTCAGATGCTTATCGTTTTTCAGCTTCTACTGAGAAGCCAACAGAGCGGGTCGATTCCAAATCTTAAATGTATGTTTACAGGGTCAGGAAATGAAGGAGCCTGATGATGTCAGTGTTATGAATGAGGGAAGTGTTGTTTTCTTCAGCTTGCTCTCTTTAAAAGCCTCTTGCTCAGGGTTCATGTGGTATTTAAATAGAAAATGATGATAAATATCTGCACAGTCACATCACAGTAGTATGAAGGGGGATTTCATTCTTCTGACTTGATCCCGGCTGCTAGTAACAGAACTTTTTTTGCATATGATGCTGCATATTAATCAGGTTGTGTGCATGTGTGTGTGTGTGTATTCAGCTGAGCGTTTTGGGAAAAAGTTGGAGGAGCTGTGCAGGGAGCGAGGAGCTCTGCAGCTGGGTTTACCCTCCAGACAGCCCAGCGTAGCCATGTTCCTGGAGCGACTGACGCAGGTGGTGCACAGCGCCCTCCAGAGGGCAGACTGCACTCAGCGCAGGTCAGTATTACAGTAACAGTTCCATGATGCATTATTGTGTAGACACACTGGTCACACCCAGAAGAGGAATGTCTGGAAAAAACAGTTGGATCAGAGTTTACTGTTTTAATATTGAGGTATAATGTTGGTTCATATTAACATATGGGAAATTACTGTTCAGAATATTTAACTTGGTTGGAAAGTAATGACAAATGTTAAGTTTAGGTACTTACAACTTACTTAAAGGAGAATTCCGGTCATTTTTGACCCCTAAATCGTTGTCCTGATGGTCACCCAGTGTTGGGGGGGAGCAAAAAACGCGACTAAAATTGATGAAGGCAAACCAGAGTTACACCATGGCTAGACGGTGCTAGGGATAGCGACAACGCTAAACTATGGGGGTAATTTTTTCAACCACAACAAACACTCAAAAAACAATCAAATATCTATGGTACATGAGGAGACCATCAGGAAAACTTCAGTTTTTAGTTACCTTGCAGCCTCAACAAATACATTTGCATGTTTTAAAATAGAAATTTATAAGCTACTTTACAGAATAATTATCATAATACATGTTCGAGTCACTCTCAATATTAAGGAGAAAAACAGTCTTACCATTAATTGATTATCAAAATTGTTGTAAATATTTTTTTGTTAGCTGATTAATGAATTAATTGAGAAATTGCTGCAGCTCTATATTAAAGTTATCTTATGATGCAATATAAATTATTCTGAAGTGCCTCAGTCTTTCCGTCATGATAACGTTGTAGGACAGAGCAGAGACAGAGTGATGTCAAAAATAGCTCCTGTAACAGGAAGGGAGTCAGGTGGGGTCCGTCCTGAGGGCATCCTGAACAAATGTAACCAAAAGCTCACACAGCAGCTTTGTCACTGTGTTATCTGCACATACCTGTATCTCTGAGTCTCAGATTTTACAACGGCCCAAAACAGGAAAGCATTCCCCACAGATGAAGGGTCGGCTCTGTTAAACACAGAGAGAGAGCAAAGCAGCAATGGAGTGGTTCAAATAACCTCAGGTTACAACAGTGCATTAAATACAAAAACACCCAGAGCTGTGGATGAAGGGTTTGACAAATACAGCTTTGAAAAAGCGATGATTAAAAATAACAGCACCAGTGACTGTGTATTTTTGTTCCCTGTTGCCAGGGAGGGAGCAGAGCCTGATGCAGGGGACAGGTCTGACTCACTGCAGGGTCCACTGCACCGCAGAGATAGACTGATCCGAGAGAAACGCATAGTGGAGGTAAACTTTACACATTTTGTGCCATAAATGCTCATAATGCTCATTTTTGGCACTTCGTGTCACATTTGTGTGTGTGTGTGTGTGCTATGTTGCATGTACTCTGCCTTCATCACTGTGTTTTCCTTCCTCACACATGAAAAATGAATGACATTTCTAAAATAGCTAGAGTTGTCATAGACATCACATTTAAAATTACAATGCAATGGTGAAGTACCTAACCCCATAATATGCACAACCTAATAATACTGATGAATGCCAATTTATTTAAGTACCTGAATGTAGTGCTAAATGTACAGTATTAGGTAATTACATTATTCACATTCCATTCAATTGATATGGAGGATCCCAATGAGCTTCATAAACACATTTCTCCCAGTCACAGCTGTAAGAACAATGTGTCCGTCGCACACAGAGAAGAAGAAAAAGTTAAACTGATGAGTAAAACCTGAAACTACCTCCACGATCTTAAGTCAGAGTATTGAAACCTGTGCAGGAGGAGATAGCCGAGCTGCAGCAGAAGCTGGCGGAGCTGAAGGAGCGCAGTCGATGCCTGGAGCAGCAGATCCAGCAGGAGGAGCAGCGGGTGGAGGCAGAGGAGCTGGAGGGTTCGGTGGTGAGGAGCTGCAACGTGGCCCAGCTCCGCGACATCAGCAGAACCCTGCAAGACCTCATCACTTCGGAAAACCGCATACAGATCTCCGTCGCTCCGCCGGCCTCCATGCTCAGGTCAGCTTCACATACATGCACACTGAGTACTTGATTACCAGCCTGCATAGATAGCTACTGCCTGCGCATTAAGATATAAAAGTTCAAACAGAAATTCAAAGTGTGATAAAAATGTCCATCAGAATGACCGCATGACGTATTCTCACATTCAGACGAGTCTGGTTTTTCAGGCTTCTTTAAAAGCTCCAGGTAATTAGTGGATCAAACCGGCTGCTACCTGGCTCAGACCTGTCTCTTCAGGGAAATGCACTCATGCCATTTTCATCCGACCAGTGCACTTAGAGTCAAATCCCAACTAGGAAACCAAAGCTGTTATGATATCAGATTTTCATAATTAGTGTAGCCAAAAGGATTCACAATCACATTATCGCAACATCGACAGGAAGTTATACCTGGAGAGAATCTGTAACAATAACTGTACAAAAATAAACAATTACAACCAGATAGAGTGATAAACAAAAGATCTACAAAGCCCAACATCTGCCCTCCTCTTTGTATGTGTATTTTGAGCAAAATATAAAAATTTCATTCATAAAATAACAGCTGTATTGTCAGTACTAGTAGGCCTACATCATGACAGCCATAGTGGAAACAGAAGCATTCATTATAGATCTGTGGATGTGGTTTCCTAGTAGTGGAGAAAATATGTAAATGTACAGTATGTGGGAAATGGAAAAGAACCCATCAAACTGCACAGTAGAGAGCTCTCTGAAGAAATATATCCCAACTATATATATCTGCTTTTTACACGGTTATGGTGATGGTTTTTAACAAGTAGTGGAGTCAACTTTTGATTGTTTGAGCCAGAAAGTTGCAGAAGCTGTATATATATTACGTATTATTACTTTTATATACATATTATAAACAATATCGAACAGGTGGAACACAGAATAATAGGGGTATTTTGACAGTAAAGTGTCATATCATGCAGTGAACAGGTGTGAGAGTGCCTGCAGTACCACTGGTCACCAGGTGGAGCTGCTAGAGAGCCGCCAGCAAGGAGTGAGTGACACGGCAGCAGTCATCAGTTCAAGAGTGTTTCTGCCTGTATCATGTCACGTCTTTTCTTATCATTAAATTAGCTGGTTTCGAGGAGGATGTGTCAGTGCAGATGTGTTTCACTTAATCTTTTTCTCCCGGCTTCATTAATCCTGTGACAAACAAAGTGGCATTCTGAATAAATCTCACAGCTGCACTGTCTTGTTTTGTGCCAGGAGCCATGCCTCAACCAACAATATCTCCAAATAACTGCATAGCAGACGCTTAACATCCTCTCACTGGATGTACAGTGTGTTCACTACTAGAGGACGCATATGCATTGTCTTTACATCTAGTTGTTGTTCCAGTGCAGGTGGAAAGCTTTTACCGTAGGTGTGTTTAGAGCCTCCCAGCACTCATTTCTAAGACTTTATGAAGGCCAACTTGTTTATCTCATGATTCAGAGCGGATGTATCGAGCAGCCACAACTACTTTCTCTCTGTTCCTCGCATCCCTCGTGCCCTCAATCCTCTTCCCTCACACCTGCTTGAACCTGCTTTGAATTTTAATGGTTTTTCTCAGATGCAAATGATTACTTTGCATCATATCCTCTGAAGTTAATAGCTTGCGAGGGAGCACTGTGGAAAGCCTCTCTGTCTTGCCACTCGTTAGAAAGACATGTAAATTGTACTTATCGCCTTCTCGGTGGCGTGACCCACCATCACTGGCATAATTTGATATCTGACATTTCTCACCCCGACTGGAACGCATTTCTTCTCGCCGCTGATTGAAAATTGTGGCCCCCAGATTGGATATTCAGCTGCACATCTCCGGGTGCAGGCGCTTCGGGGTCATCACGGTGATTGTGTGTTGCGGCTCCCCTTCCCAAATAACGCAGGACTTTCCTCTCTCGTATCAAAGTGTATTTTTCACCGGTTACTGGATTAAAGAAATCGACACCATCCACAGGAGCAGCACCTCCTGAAAAAAAGAGAAGGATGTTGTAACACTGGTGTTCAGAGACAACATCTCACTCTGACTCACCCTGAACATCAGTTTGAATAACATGTAAAGGGCAAACTGATTGTTAGGATATGATAGGACCGGGGTGCTTCTCAAGGTGACTGTGTTGTGCATAATGGATTTCTTGCTTTTTTCCCCCCACGGTCTAGTAATTGATTCATATTTCTGTCGATAAATAATGTGACCTTAATGGTTTGTCCTGTTTGCATGTTTGCATACAGCACTAACATTACTACTGTAATACAACATTTACCCTTCACATCTGCTGCTGTCTTCATCCAGACAGTTAAATCTAATGAGCCGGCCGATTAAAACACATTCATCAATCTTTTATCATCATCATTATCACGGAGGCTTCTTTAGAGGCTTTCATTATTATTGCAGGAATAATAAAGGCTCTACTCAAATAAAAACATTATAGGTCAAAGTGAGAAGACAGATTTAAGCTGTGACTAAGGAACAAAATCATCTCCCAATCTTATTATCAGCTTGGCTGCCTTTAGTGAGCTTGAATAATTGCGAAATGATTTTAAAAGGTTGGAAAGAGTCGTTTTTCATGCTCTTATATGACATTTTATATTTAGAAAGTAGAAATAATGGGCAGGATTGCTGCCTAGGAGATGTAGAAGGTGTGTAAACTAGAGCAGCAGGAGGAGGATGAAGCTCTCAGCGCTCAGCACCTGTCGCTGTCGCTTGTCTCTATAAACTGGACCCGCTGAATGGAGCGTCTTTACAGTGAAGCTTTATTCTGGTATTTGAGCCCATAAATTTGGGGTTTTGTCACCAGAGATGCTTTAGTTCTTATCAGAGCCGTAACAATTTAACAAGTCGATCGTTTGTCAGCTGCTCCGACAGAGAATGAACCAGCGGTGATGAACCCGTCACCCACGTCTGCAGCTGCTCTCGCTCTTCATGTGCTTCAGCCTCACAGTTCGGATCCACTCTCACAGCTCAGAGCGCAGTTCTCAGCAGGCAGCTCTGAAAACCCACTGTTAGCTGACACAGTTAAGGACTAGATGGTGAACACGGTGGACTTAGACTCTCCAAATTACTAACAGTGCTCTGTCTCTGCTGTTTTGACATACAAACTGCTGCGTTCACAGGTTGTTTCTGCTTCGCCCAGGGGACAAACACATCAGTTATTGCAGGTGTTTTTGTCTGTTTTTTTTTTTTTGCAGATGTAATCAATATTTTTGTAATAACAATGGATTAAATTACCTTGTGCTGTTGTTGATGGTGATCAGAGTGCACATCATGATCATCTGACCCTGCAGCTCCACTCACCTCAATAGAATTATTGTAAGTTTAAAGCAGAAGTAAGCGATCCGGTCGTTTTGGCTAACTTCTTGTCAGCCAATGGAGTTAGCAGTCCCCGCCCTCGTCCCTACGTCACCACATTCAGGTGCATCCCTTGGTTGCACACACAGAGAGGACCACCCCCTTTATGCCGTTCTCTCTTCTCATTGGATAAAGGTTGTAGGATACAAGGAAAGTTTTCTCCTCGGCTTACAGCAGAGCAGAGTGACTGACAGACCCGTGTTTCAGACCAAACACTCTATGTAAGTGATTGCCGTTGGAAGATATAACTATTTAAGACTTATATTAACACAAAAATTCCGCTTACTTCTGCTTTAAACAAAAATGCCACAAAAGTAGTTTTAAAAAGACATTTGTTCAAAATGACCACCTGATAAATCAATTAAATAAACAAACAATAGAATCATGCATTTATTGCAGCTCCAATTCTGTACTTCTGCACACAGAATAAGGCCTGGATCACAAGATTATTCAATCAAAATCAGTCTAAACACTGTTACATCAAACAGAATTAAATCTGAGTCTACAGTCTACAGGCTTTTCCTTGAAATTCCTCCAACTGCAGATGCAACGATGTAAACAACATACCAGTAAATAACGTAACATCTCCTTTTTTGCTCTCATCCTCTGGACACGACATTTAACACATCACTTTATAAAAGTCATAACAGACTTGGTAATTGTCTTGACAGCCGACAGACTTCTGTGTGCACCAGCCAGATGAGTAGATGCAAAAATCCCTCGAGTGAAGAAGAAATCACAAGAAATTACTTTTTCGCGCTGCACTGCAACATTTTTATTTTCTCTTTGCAGGCTCCAGGAGCAAGAGCAGACACTGAATCTCTCCATCAAGGAAGCCACCGCTAAAGTAAGCCACTGTTCCTCTGACTGGATTAGTTTTTTTTTTTTTTTTCAATGGCAGCTCAGCCTCCCCTCAGCAGCCAAGAGTGCAGTCGAAATAGACAGTACGTGTTGTGTGCCAACTAAATATGCATACTAAATGTTGATGTCTGTATTCATGAGCATGTTTGACAAGGCAGTGGTAGGCTAAGAGTCAGAAACAGCAGGAAACATTCTCGGTTAAACAATACAACTCTGTAAAAAATGTGTTTTTCTCATTTTTATGAGAAATAAGCGGCTTTTCCGTGCATGTCTGTGGTGAGTTCCTGTGTGTCCGAAGCTTTGCGCGCCTCAGTTTGTGTGCTGTGTCGAGGGGTTTTCTCAGGGGTTTGCTTTTCCCTCTCACTGATCCCTGTAGATACTGTAGATCTGGATCTGGAAATAGTCAGGAGCAGCAGAGAGCTGTCAGAAGTGGAGGACACAGTGGGGGGGGTGGGGGGGCTTTTCACTGTGGCTGTGTCCTTTAGAAACTCATCATCATGGCTGGTTGATGCTACGACTGCACCTCAGAGGAATATATTGGTTTTCCACAAAGAGACACTTTGACCACAATCACAACTTTGCCCATTGTTAAGCTGAAATGAAAAGGTTTGTTCCTAAATGAGATATCCACCATGTGGAAAAATGGCACAGCGGCTGTGACGAAATGATTGCCGCCGTGAAAATGACTTTCACTCTCTAGATTGACTTTTTTCGAAATTGACAAATAGCCAGATGTGTCGAAATTAAATCACCAATGTCAGAATTTCTACAGTTTGAGAAGCGCTTCAGAGCGGCTCCCCGGTTTGTGTAGCGTGTGAAATAAAATTATGCAAGCCTGTTTGAAAGAAGTGTCTCCTATATTTCTCTGGGAAAGCAAAACTCCCCGGAGATGCTATGCCACAGAAATACCAACCTATTTGTCAGCCTTTTTCAAAGTGCTGCAGAAAACTGTGTCAGATTCAACAAGAAAATGCGTCAGAAAATCCTGCTCCGCCGTCCCTTTGAGCAGTGAAAATAGTTCCTCAAAAGAACGACGGGGATCATGGGGGATTGTATCTGGATTGTGTGTCAAAGCGAATGCGTTGGGAAAGAACAGAGGTGTAAAGGGCAGAGTGAGGGGCAGATGGGGCCCAGACAGGCTGTATCTAAAGCCATCGACTCCTCGGTGAATATTTCAGATCTGAGGTGCTGCATCCCCATCAGGCCCGTGACATTCAGGACCTCTTTCCTCTCTGACATTCTAATGGCATCTTTTATGGAGATTTCACATTTCCCCCGCCTGTCCACGTGAAAGAGACGCACACTCTTTCATCCTAAAGGTTACCGACAAGGTAACACACCGTCGCTGATACTCTGCTGTGTATTCAAAGCGGTTGCGGGGCGGAAATGAATTTGTAAGGCCTTGTAAGAATGAGTGTCAGAAAGAAAATGAAAACGGAATTGGAAATGAGCTGCGCATCCTGTGGGATCCATGTGTCTGCAAAGGTTTTGTTAGTTACCACCTCCCCCCCCCCCTCCTCTCCTCTCTTCTTTCTCTTTCGTTTCCCCAGGTGGTCATGAGTCAGAGGCTGGGCAGCAGCCTGAGGAGGAAAGTCAGCGAGACCGAAACGCAGCTTTTGGCGCTGCATGAAGCCAAACTGGCTGCCATCTCAGGTAACCACACCCCCCGATACAGTACACCCCTGCCTGGGCATTCACATTTTTAATTTACCTCATTTTTACTTGAACCGCTCACCATTAGCCTCGCTTAATTATGATCAAGGCGCTCGTAAATAGGCAGCGTATAAGCGTGATGTCCTCCTGTGGTGCGGCGGTGTGCAGGTAATGACTTCGGCAGTGCCAAGGAGCTGAAGGCCGAGATGAAGGCGGTGTACCTGGAGCGGGACCGGCTGGAGGCTCTGGCCAAGAGGCTGCACAGCCTCAGCTCGGGGAGCAGCCAGGAGCTGGCCAGGATGAAGGAGCAGCGGCAGCAGCTCAGGCAGGAGCTGGAGCAGAGGGAGGCCCAGCACGGTGAGTCTCTGAGGACGGCCCACACCCACATCACACAAGCTGCTCTCTTCTTAGAGGAGAAACTGCAGGGTAGAAATGAAAGTAACTCACCATCCACGTTAATTCATTAAAAAAGATTATGAAAAGATTATATGAAAAGAACAATGATGTGTTTTTGTCAGCTGCCCCACTGAGACAAGAATTAGCATTTCTTGTATGTCTAAAAGCCGCCTCTCTCTCTCCCTCTTTCTTTGAAAACACCCTTTAAAAGTATCAGTTCGTCTTCTCTTGATGTCGCTCCGCACTGCGCTGACATCACTGGACAATGACTTTTCTCCCAAATGAAGGAGAAGTGGGCTGTTGTCAGTGGGGGACTGGAATCATCAAATGATTTAGCAGCAGGATTGGCAGCTGTTAATAAGAGGAGGTGGTGGAGGAGGAGAGGGGGGGTGAGGGGGTTTGCAGGGGAAATGATCTTTAGATTGTGTGAAGTAGCCAATTACCTCCAAGCCACTGTACAGACATGATGGTATTGATGCTCACACACACACATATACACACTCACACACTAGCGGTGATCTGAATCCTGCTTAAGGAAGAGAGGTTTGCTTTTTTTGGGTTGAGGGCAGTTATTGGGTGAGATTGGTTCGTCCCCCCGGCGCTGGCAGAGACGTAAATGGATTTTGACGGCACCACCTGCAGTGCCACTCTCTCTCGTCCATCAATTTCTAAAAAAGGTCACTTCGCTCTCGGAGGCAGTGAGACGGGAACACGGTGAGAGGACGGTGGTGGTAGGAGGGTGGGTGGACGGTGAAGTGACGGGGGCCGGAGCGGGGCTGCGAGGGACTGAGCGCTCCGGATGGGGCTCCTGCTGCTGCAGCCCTGAAGCGTGCAATCAGCCGTCTAACTTCCACTGTTATGTAGATCATTACGGCCTGTGGCTGCAGCGTCACCGTTGGTGTCGAGCCTTTGTCCCCTGTCCTGAACAGCCCCTCTGCTGTCACTAGGGGGCACACTTTCATTGTTGCAATCAGGGTGAGTTACACACCAGGCTCATATGGGATGTAAGGTAACGCATGAGCCGGGTTATTTTCGTGCATGCCAGTTCCATAATTTTACATTACTGTCGCAGAATCCAATTCTTCTCACTTCCCAAAACCAATCACCTGCCTTTTCATTCCACCTATGTGCATGAAAGTGGAGCACATACTTGATTTCTGTTGCTGGAGTGCACTCTCCTCAACACTGCTGACTTGCTAAACAACCAGGAACAGCATTAATCTCTTCCCTGTCAACCACCAAAGACACGTTCAAGTTCATATCAAGCAGCCTGAATGCACATCCAGAATAGTGCAGCTCCGGAAGGGCTGTGGGGAAACCAGTGACATGTAAAGCGCTCCAGCTAAACAAAGGACTGGGAGAATCAGGTGGGCAACACGTCACCGATGTGGGCAGAGCCGGCGCGTTAATGATTGGTTGTGTGGCGCACTCAAACGCTCAAGTGGGCGCTCACAATATGGCAGCAGGCACAAATTTCACAATGTGTTGCTGACACCGAGCAAGGGGCTCATTAAACTGTCATCCTTTTTGGTAATAAGGGGCTGGCACACGCTATCTGGAAACTGATAGCCCACAAACAGCACATTAGCATTTCTTTAGCTGGAGGGGATTAGAAATTACTGTCTACTTCAAAGTCAAGATGGTCCATCCTTTTGGTCTGTGAGACACCTCCCGCACATGATACCGGTGTCAGCGCATGACAAGAAAATCATCGTGAAGGAGTCCATTGTCACGGGATGAACTGTATGTAGAAAAGCAACACATTGTTCAGCTGATGCCTTGTTGAAATCTGTTCAGTTAAACTACACAGCTTCTGCTTGTTGAGCATCTCCGCCCAGTGTACTTCCTGGTGTGGGTTTTTTTTTTTTTTTTTTTTTGGCCTGGGAGCCATTTAGCCCCTAATTGCCATTGGCTCGAGTGCTGATGAATACCAAACCCATTATAGCTCGAGGTCTGATTCCCTGCTGAGAGTATAATTTTGTCCCCAAGAGAGATCTGGAGTAATACTAAATTTACAAATAAATAATTGAGGAGCCGAACAAGATGAGCAAATGACCCCCAGGAGCGAGGACATTCAAAATGTAGCGTCCTTGTGTGTTCCTCTTGATTTGCCCAAGTGTTCCTCTAATGCTACTGTTAGCATGCAGGTGGTATATGCTGCAGCAGTGGAGTAATGTGGCCATCTGTGATGAAGACAGTAAGTTGTCAGCTCCTCACAGCTCCACTGGAACACATTTAATTAGAGTTTCTTTTTTTGTTTCTCTACCAGCTCTTAGTTCTTGGTCATGCACATTGATGTCGCCTCAGCCCGTCCAGGCTCAGGTGACCAGATTTCTGAAATGAAAATCAGGGACCTTTTCAGTGCAGAGGTCAAAAATCATTAAATGTTATCATTATAAAATAAATTACAGGGGGAATTAAATGTTTGTGTATTTTGGTAATGTGTATTAATGAAAAAGTGTAGCCAAGAAGATGTTTTAAAAATCAAGTCCCAACCTATGTAATAGAGGATCTTAAACCTTTCAGACCAAGAACCAAATTTCCAAAGTGCCACTTTCTACAGCAGAAATATTTTTTTCATAAAATAAAAATAAAACTATGCAACCATCAGCAAGACTAAAAGGCATCAACAAATGCTACTATATTTATATAAACTATATAAATTAAAGAAAAGTCTACTCAGATTATTTTGTCATATACTGTAATGTCTCCAGCATTTAACATAAGAGCTGTAACAATCAAAACCAGAGCTGAAACATAAACAACCAGGACAAAAACCAACCCATACGATACAATTTTCTCCAACCGATACAATATCAAAATCAGGGACATTTTCAGGGACAGCTTTATCCAGGGACAGGTCACCCAAATTGGAGCCTGTCCCTGAAAATGGAGGACGTCTAGTCACCCTAGTCCAGACCGAACTCACCTGCGCAACAATTGCACATCAAAGCACTGTCTCTGTGTCATTAAACAAACGCAATTTTTCCTCTTAATGGAGGGCCAATAGTAAAGGTGAGGACGTACTGTAGCTATATGATTTATTCATGACTCTGCCTCTTTCAGGGTGCTTCTGCTGATGGCATGATGGAGAGTATGACAGCTCCTCTCCTAAAGAGTCTCTGAATGATTGAGAGCAGTGTAGTGGTTAAGTGGACCCCGGAGAATGTTCCCCGCTTCTTGTCTCTGAAGTTTTTTGGCAGTATTTATTTATTTTTTCTGCCTCCCTGTGATTCAGAGGAGGATGTTGTTTCATTGTGAATCTGTCAGGAGTATCATAGCGTCCGTACCCACGAGAGTCGCTGCTGTAACAAAGACGAGATGATTGAGGTACCACTACAGACGCAACCGCCGCCGCATCAATCAATTTCTCTTCTTTGGATCCGTGGCGTTCAGAGGAGGCGGCGGTGGCGGCGGCGGTTCGCGCTGTTTGTTATGTCACTTCCTGGTTCGCTGCAAATAAAATAAAACTCATTATTTGTTTGTCAGCTGTTTGTTCTAAGGGATAGACAGTGTCAGAGTGTCAATCAGTCCCAGTGTCTCAGCTCGGATGAATGAATTACCATTTGTCTTCTTGTGGGATCAGATGATGACTTACTTTGGGAGAGTTTCCTGAACCTCTCACACAAAATATAATTTTGTTGCCCGCAGCAAAAACAAGTTCGGAGTCTCTTCTAAACAAAATCTGTTTACTGAGTTTGACTTGAGTCATAAAGACAGAGAGCACATTGAGCATTTCAGTCAGAGCGAAAGTGAAATATAGCTACACGTCCGCACCCAAGCACAGATTTTGTCCACACAGCCAATTTTTTGTCAAATGACTCCTTTTGTTGTGCGTTGGTGCGCAGCTCCGCAATATGTTAGGCCGTGCCAGCTGCAGCCTGCGCGCCGCTATGCTTAGCGATCCCGCGGCCTTAAAGCATCATGGGTTATTGAGTGTCTGTCTGAGATATCAGCCTGTCCCTGTCCCACCATTAGCCATGCTGCTGGGCTGCAGTTGGGTCCAGATACATTCATACGCTGTGAGCATCTGCATATGCTGACACTGTGTTTGTGTTACCTGCAGTGCTGTTGCACACTCAAACAGCCCGAGCTGAGCTTAAACACATTAATCACAGTCAGCGGCTTCAACTCGATTACAAAGACACACAATTTCTCTTCTGCCTTATTATGCGCGCGGCTCTTATGACACGCACATCGGCGGTGCTGCGTTAGCAACAGAGCCGCCTCTAATTTGTTCGACAACATGAAGGCCTCGCAGATGTCGGGTGCTTTCATTGTTGCAAACGCAAGTGAAGAAATTACTGCATTATTCACTTTCAATTAGAGAGCTGTTTAAATGCTTATAATGCCACGACAAATCCAAACACCTTGCGATCGTTAACTTCTGCTGGCTCATTAAAGCCCATAACTTCATCATGGCAGATTGTGCATCACTGTGAGATACCGTGTGTCTGCTCCATTTGCTTTGTCGGTCTACATGGCTGATTATAATCATTAGATGCATCATTTTTTATCAGCTTTACATCTATTCGGCTCAAGTAATTATTTCTTCATTAGGCTAATGAATGAGTATTTTGACCTGTATGAATCAAACGGCTTCTTTGCAACATCCTCGTCTCCTCGTCTTTCAATAATAGAGTCTCAGTTCTGTTTTGTATTATGAATGAGTGGTCTCTTCGATTTTGGCCGGGGTCTTTGGGAAAAATCAGTGATGTTTAGCGCCTGCTGAGATCACCGGCGTGAGGGGGAGGCTGAGCTCATGAATTTTCCAATACAGACCCTGTGAGGTTCCTTCAACCCCTAAAATATATGTCCCCCATGTACGAGGGATGAACAGAGTGGCTCTCTTCTTTCTGGGCTTTTTTTTTTTTCGTGCCAGTTTTATTCGCATGGCCTGCCAATGACAGCAGCCTCCCGCTGACTTACAGGAAGTAGTAATATCACCCAGTGCTCTCGGTTCCACTCAGCGCAGGAGGAGGCTCTGTCGCTTGATGTCTGGTCCCATTCTGTAAAGAACAGATTATTTTCATCTGTCACGCCCGACAAGGCTCACAAGTTTCGCCACCGGTTGGCATGGCGACAGGATGGCAAACCGACTCTCCTCGGCGGATAACAGCATCGGCACAGGAAGAAATATGAAGTTAACAGTTGATACACTCGTGTCTGTATCTCCTGTCTTCTTCGCCCGCCTTTTATATTTACTCTTTCTATGCCTCACAATATATTATTTCTAAATCTGGCTCTTGCTCTTGTTCGAGCTGCAGCCTACTTTGTCATCTCGCATCTGTACATGCTCCCTGCCATCCAAAGTCAGGCTTAATGCCCCCATGTATTATTCAGTGGCTATCTCCTTGCACGCTGCTTAACGGAGCCCGCATGAATGGAAGTTGACAAGGGAGACTCTGTCAGGATAGGATCTCACATAGCAATTAGAGGGGTGGTAAGTGAGCTGTCTGGTCCACGTACACCAGATCTGCTCAGCTGATATGTGATAGCTACTCCAGCGGCCTCCCTCTTCCCTCTGATTGAGCAGATTTGGCCACTTTGAATGAGGACGACTCCCAGGCATGATCCCTCTCTCTCTGTCGCACACACATGCAACTCCCATAAATAGCCTGGCTATCTCCGTCTCATTTCTTCACCAAACTATGGACGGGGATATGGGTGTAGAAGTCTATGTGTGTGTGTGTGTGTGTGTGTGTGTGTGTGTGTGTGTGTGTGTGTGTGTGTGTGTGTGTGTGTGTGTGTGTGTGTGTGTGTGTGGGTGTGTGTGTGTGTGTGTGTGTGTGTGTGAATGTGTGTCTGTGTGTCACAACCATTTTTCCTTCACCCCCCGCTGTGCCAGCCCGCAGCCTGTCTCATCCGGGAGCTGATGCTGTCTAATAGACACCATCAAGACAATAATACAAATTATATTTCAAACCTCAGTGTGATTCAGAGAACACCCAATTAGGCGACTTTCTCTCTGTGTGAGCCCAAGTCAGTGTGAACAAGCTAAATGACATTACACTGGAGTAGTTTCCAACGATTCTTTCCTTTTGTCTTCTTAAAATGAATTTCTTTTCCAAAAGAGGTATGTACTCTACTAAAGGAATAGTTTGATTTTTTTCTGGGGGGTGGGGGGTGGGGGGGGTACACTTGTTTGCTCTCATGTTGGGCGTTTGAACCACAAACAAACATGATACAACAACTAACTTGGCAGTTATTGAGCTTTTTTTTTTGTTGTTGCTGTTTTTGGACGGAGCCAGACTGTTTCCTCCTGTTTCCACTATTGAAGCTACGCTGAGCTAACAGGCTGCTGGCTGTACCACTACTTTTATTCATTCATTTATCTATTTATTTATTTCCCCTCGTGTTGAGCTGCCAACAAGTTCTTTTCGTTTTACAGGCTTATAGAAAAGCATTCAGTAGTTTGAGAGAAAATATAAGTAATGGTTTCTAATAAAATAAAAACTATTATGTAGCAGAGGTCCAGGATGTTTTTAATTCCTCTTTGTCTTTTTAACCCTCCTGTTGTCCTTCTGGGTCAAATTGACACAATCTGTTCCCTTCCTCCATCCTTCCTTCTTTCCTTCCTTTCTCCCTTCCTTCTTTCCACAATCCTTCCTTCCCTTCGTCCTTACTTCTTCTTCCTTCCTCCAATGGACCTGATCTGTTCCCTATCCCTCCATATTTCTTTCCTTCCCTTCTTCATTCCTTCCTTGAACGAATCTGTTCCCTCCCTCCATCTTTCCCTTCCTTCTTTCCACAAACCTATTCCCATCCCTTCCTTCCTTCTTTCTTCTTCTTCCTTCCTTGAACCAATCTGTTCCCTCCCTCCATCTTTCTTTCCTTTTCTCTTCCTTCCTTTTGTCCTTACTTCTTTCTTCCTTTTTGACCCATTCTGTCCCCTCCCTCCTTCTATCTTTCCTTCCTTTTCCCTTCCTTCTTTCCTCCCATCTTTCCCTTTGTCCTTCCTTCCTTCTTTCCCTTCGTCCTTCCTTCCTGTGCGACTGTATTTGGTACAATAGCACCGGCCCCCCACGTTTAGGAGCCACTGCATTAAAAAGAACTGAGTCTGGTTGTTGAGCTGCACAGATGTTTTGATGGGCAGATGTATCAAGACCAGCTGTGTGTGTGCACGGGTGTGTGTTTGATTGTGGAGGAGGGGGAGGGTTGCATTGAATGTTATGGCTTTTGAGCACATACTGTATATGTACGTGGCACAATCTGATATAAGTGCATCCTATTGTGTTCACAGATCTGCTGCTGCGGGAGGCATATTCTCATGTTTCATACATGAGCTCATTAACGGCGCTCAGATTGCCCTGCTCTCCATCCTGACTAACGCTCAGCCAGCCCGTGTCTGCCTCCTCGGGCACAGCTCGCTGCTGGCAGAAGGGCACAGGAAGCAACATAAGCTATCCATCCAACTTTATGCCCCGCAGAAAATCTGGCAGGATATAAGGACCTATGCCACGATAAAATCTCCTTTTATCCTCAGGCCGTCTCCAGTTTTATCCCTTCTTAGAGCAGTGGGAATGATCTTTCTTCGATTGTGTGTTTGTCTTAAGAGAGACAGCCAGCTGGACTTTTGTACTGAAGTGGACTCTTGCCGTTTCTCACCACAATTACTGTCGCCAACTGCGATGACTACCTTTCCCAACAAAGCCCCATGTACAAGATAGCAAATGACAAGTCAGTTTTAATGGTATTAGAGCTGTGATTTGTTGCTAGGATACCCCATCATGGCTCATAAAAGTAGTAAATGAAGTGCAAGTAACAGGCTGTTGCTCTCTTTGTGCTTTTCTCTCCACACAGAGAGCAGACTGAAGGAGAACACGACCAAGTACATTGAGCTACTGGAGGACAGGCTGCACAGGTAAAAGGGTGACGGGGGGTTGTGCTGTCTTTGTCTTCTTTAGTATAGACATGAAGGCTCAATATTCCTCAGGAGTGAACAACAAGAGGACATAAACAGAGCAACGGCCCCCGAGGATCTTCCTCTCACCTCTGGCGTCCTCTAACCACGGCGCTGTCTCCCCAATACATCACTTCACCTCACACCTTATATCCTCTTGTCTCCCAGAGCCTCTTTCTCACGTTTCGCTTCATATCTCACCTGTGCAGTTTGTCTTCCTCTTCCCACCTTCTCATGTTTTTTTTTTCTATACCTTCATTTTTTTCTACATCAGCTCAGATTCCTCCTCCCTCCTCCTCTCTGTAAACAGTTTCAGACAGAACAATGTCTCCGTTTGTTTCATTGCCTCTATCAGAGCTCCTAAATCACTGAGGGCAGGTTCTGTTCAGCGTGATCCCCCCAAAACCCCCGGCCTCACAGTTACACAACAGGACTGTGGTGTGCTGAGTGGCTGGTTTTTTTTTGGATCAGAGTGCGTGGAGCCCAGTCAACTGTCGACACCGTACGCCTGTTTATGCTTCCTCATGGAGATTAGGGCTGCTTAGCTTAGCTCGCTCCCCAGCAGACAGACAGACAGACAGATAGACAGACAGCACCGAGCAGCATTTTGGAGCCATTTGTGTTTTACAGATGGATGAATAGAGCTAGTAATGTTTTTGTGAACACCATATGAGCTGTGTTTTCCCCCACTCGGTCTCTCTACTCTTTCTAAGGAAGGTCAAGCTTTCTGTGTTTACTGCGAAAACCAGGAGAAGCCTACAGTACACTGTCAGCAGTGTGTCTGTGTGTCTGCTCGACTCTTGTTTCTATCAGCGCTGTAAGAAAAGGGGGTGCAGCTCTGTGTGTTGCATCCTTGGAGAGCCAGGGTCACCTCTTTGGATGGGAGCCAGTAACATACTGCAGGGGCTGTTTGTTGTTGCACAGGCTGGAGGTCTAAGTGGTCAAGGAGCAACATGGCTGCCATCTCAGTGCTCAGCGGGAAGCATGCCTCAGGACCTTTTCTGTCAATGGGGCAGATGGCTGCTTTGTGTTTCGTTTGTTTGATTTTTCAGAGAGTACCTGTCTTTGAAAGAAAAAAAAAAACACCTTGGCAACACTAGTTGACGAACCATTTTCAGGGTATTTAACAACGTTGGTGAGCGCATGGTCTATGTACAGTGTACACTCACTCAGCACAAGGCAGCGAACTTCTATCACAATAACGTACATCAACAGCAAAAATCATCACAGTCACAAGATAAAAAGCCAAAAACAATAGTTAAAGGAGAATTCCGGTCATTTTTGACCCCTAAATCGTTGTCCTGATGGTCCCGACTAAAATTGTTGCAGGCAAACTGGAGTTACACCATGGCTACCCAGCGCTAGGGATAGCGACAACGCTAAAAGTATGGGGGCAATTTTTTCAACCACAACAAACACTCAAAAAACAATCAAATATCTATGGTACATGACTCGAATCTTTATGACACACCACTGAACTGATAGTGTACAGTATGAACAGTATAAACTTTGTGTTTTTGCATGTAATCACTCACCTCAGACAGCCGAACCCTGAAACAGAAAGACATTACTATCCGATCGCAGAGCGCCTGCTCTCCCGCCACAGAAACAAACACTTCTTCCTTGTTGTGATGATTTCTTTACAAAAATAAACAGTTGGAGATATTTTGGACATTACCACTGCACTGCTCCACCGTTTATTTTTGTAAATAAATCATCACAACAAGGAAAAACTGTTTATACTGTACACTATATGAGTTCAGTGGTGTGTCATAAGGATTTAGGGGTCAAAAATTACCGGAATTCTCCTTTAAGTGAATATTAAAGACCACAACACACTCTGCTGATAAAGCACAATAATGTTAGAGGACTCACCAGAGTCACACTGTGTTTTCCAACTCTTATGATCCAACTCAACATCATCAGGTAACTTCCTCATAGCGTGACTCCCGAAATGTTGGTCCACCACTTCAGTCCAGACTGAAACTACAGTACGTCAACCACTATTAACTGGAGTGGCACAAACCTTAGTGGAGACACACCGTACATGGATCTCAGAGGAGTCCTGCAGCCATCAGTGTCAGTGAAATACTCCCCAATAACAGCCGCAGAAATATTAAATATTTAAAAGTCTTTAGCTCTAAAATGTCTCTGAGATTATAAATCCCCAAAAATAAATGCTTTCATAAGGAAGTTCATATCAACCTCCTTTTAGTCCTGGACCGCCAATACCATTAAAATAAAAAATAATAGTTCTTTCAGTGCTTGTCCTTGAAAACAGTACTAGGAGCTTTTTTTTAATCTCCTCTTTTAATGGAGCTCTTATGTTCTGTGATGCTATCTTGTAGTTTATTGCTCTGACCGCCTTTTATATGGATCACATGTATCTAACCAGGTTACCATTGAAAGAAAAATCCCATTAAAGGACACATTCTTCAGTATTGAGTAAAGTAATTGACCTGCTCATCACGGCCCGTATTAATTGATTGGCTCCCCAACCTTGGATCAGTTTCTATAGCCGGAAACGATCCAGATCAAATCACATGTACAGCTTCAGCTTGGAGGCAAAGACCAGCATTTCAACCACCAGCTCCACTTTGACACACTGACACATATCTGGCATGACGGAGTGGGAAGACGTCCCCGTACGCACATAAACACATTTACCGCACACACACACAGACACTCAGTTACACACACACGCGCGCCCATCATCCATTGTAAATTTTATCTGTCATCTCTAATGTACATTACAGTTGATGGCGTGCTGTGGTGATGGGAGGTGAGGAGAGGGCTGGAGGAGCTGGGGTGGGAGGGGGAGGGGGAGAGGCAGATTAGTACTGGTGAGATGTCTGGTCTCCGTGGAGACGGATGGTGTTGAAAAAACCAATTATCTCTTCCATGCTAAAGACTAGAACAGGATGTTAGAGCAGCGCAGATGCTGTAAGTGTGTCACCAGAGCCAAAAAAAAAACAAAAAACATCTATTCAGATTAGCAGCACCACACGCTCTTTTTAAAAACATTATGTAGATGTTTCATTAGGAAATGCCTGGCGTATTCTAACCTACATTTATGCAATCTTCTGCTGAGATTTGGATGTCATTTGCCATACTTAATGGACTCAATGCAACTGGTGGAGGAGTCATTAAAATACTTTAAGACTAGACATGTTCTTTTAGTCAGAGAGGAAGACGTGCTGAGAGCAGCTGAGAGGGAAAAAACCTGTTATCGCTTCTAATGTTCAAAATCCTGAATGAACATAAAAGAAATGTAATATGTTTGAAGCAAAAAAGGGACACTGGTCGCTCAAACGGCTGCTGTAAAAAAAAGACAACAACAAAAAAAAGACGTCGAGCCTTCCACCATGTAAATGGTTGGCTTCATTCATCACACCTCATCCAATAGTCACCAACCTTTCACCATATTATTAGCACCTCTCGTCAGCCGCTGTCATCTGAGCTGCTGCTATGTGATTAACGTGAAATATTCCCATTTCCCGTCCCCTTTTCTCCTCCATAATGTGTGAATTCACATTATGTTTATGTGTTTTGTGTGTACACTCAACATGAGAGGCATCGACACGAGACTGCAGGTGAAAATTGCATGAATTTTATCTTACACACTAGGATACTAATTTCTTGAGGGAGACAGTGCTTACACTTATCACTCATAGCCTGATGCTTTAGATAGACTAAACGTCCAGCTGTGGCTGAAGATAGGAGCTGTATTTTCACAGTCTCATACATTGGTATTCAGGTGTGAAAGCTGAAGAGGCGGCTGAGCATATGAGTATATATATATATATATATATATGCTGGGTGGAGTTCAGACCGATCGGCCAGACAGTGTGTGAACCTGCTTTGTGCCATTCACTCTGGAGAGCTGTGACTGAAGCCTCTGCTAGCAGCAGGACCGGAGCGCCGCGGCTTCGCTCAATACTAATCCTCCCTCTGTAGCTGCCTGTGTGCGTACGTAAAGCCTTGAGGAGAAAGAGCAGTCCTGTCAGTCAGCGGTCCCACAGGGGGGGTGGGGGCTGAGAGACTGTAGAAGGAGTGTGCCTGCCTGTCTCTCCTTCTTATTACTGGGCCATCAGCGGAGCAGCACGCCCACACCCTGCCACTGTCAGATGGCAGGCCGAGCGGCTGCCACCAATTAACCCCCGGGCGAGCGAGGTTCATACCGACGGGCACCGGGACGCCGCCATCACAGGGATGCTTAGGCGCTGACATGTTGTCTGAATTTGCGGTATACGCAATGCCAATGCCAGTTGTTATTTGTAATGAATTGTGGCTGTCTTTGAAGAGGAGCTTTTTTTTAGTGATGGATGAAGCAGGCTTTGACATTTTTAGAGGAATTTATGATTGTACAACACTGAATCCCCACAGAGATTGATTTATTGGTGTGTGTGCGTAAGTTAACACATGTGCCCAAGCATATCTGGGTATGTGTGTGTGTGTGTGTGTGTCCCTCTCCACTTCAAAAGAGACAAATAACAATGGCATGGCTCACTGGGTGCATCCCCACTATAGCAGAATTCAGAAGCAGCGGCGCTGAGTGGAGAATTAGGGAGGGGAGTGTGTGTGTGTGTGTGTGTGTGTGTGTGTGTGTGTGTGTGTGTGTGTGTGTGTGTGTGTGTGTGTGTGTGTGTGTGTGTGTGTAGGGAGGCTGGGGTGAGCAATTTTTCTATTGTCTGTGTGCCAAATGAAGGTTAGAAAACGAGTGAGAGGCGTGCGCTGGCTGGGCACAGAGGTTGTCGGCCTTTTCAGACAGGAGATAGGCTGGAAAACAAGTGGCATTCAATTTTTTGGGGCGAGAGACGGAGGAACAGAGGGAGAGATTAAATAATACTGTCTGGTGCATTCTGCCTTTGAGTTTGTTTACATATGATGGAGAATGAGCAATTTCTCAAATCTAACTGAGCAGCAGGGAGGTGCACTCCAGGTGAAATTACTGAATACATTATAGAGGCTTATATGTAAGAATATTTTTGCTCCGAGTGTGAAATTGTTGTGTTTTTATCATTCTCACTCTCAATGTGCGATTTAGTGTTTGTGACAGAAAATCTCGCCATCAACACACACACACACGCACGCACGCACGCAACACACACACACACACACACACACACACACACACACACACACACACACACACACACACACACACACACACACACACACACACACACACACACAAAGAAGATGTTTTAAGATGCTTGTTGCAGATTCATCTTCATCTCTGCAAAATATGGATTCTGGAAACAAGGTTGATAATAACAAGTGGAATAGAAAACAGAATTTTGCTCCTTACTTTGAACTATTTACACTCCTGAGCGTGGAACTTTTGCATTTTGAGCATCTCTTATAACATATTAAAGGAATAGTTCACCAGAAAATGAAATTAATTCATTATTGACTCACCCTCATGCTGATGAATACTCTGCAGTAGTTTTTTATTCCTCAAAGTGAATCTGGAGACCCGGGAGGGGGCTTCGTAGTCCAACGAAATCCTTATATGAGAGTAATAGGGCCCGACCCAAAAAAGTCCATAAAAGTACACAACAACCTTGTGATATTCCTCCACACTGCTCGTCCGCTGCAATCCAAGTGTCCTGAAGGGATGTAGTCCAGAGTTTACTCGAAACAACGTCATTTAGGACATTTTTACAGCCTAAACAGTCCTGTATTGAATTTTACCTTGGGTGTGCTCTCACGATTCACCCGCTTGCACTACGGAAGCCGCGGCAGACAACATTTGTCTTATTTCTTTAAAAGTATCATCAATCAATCGCAGATCCTCTTGTTTTTCTGTGTTGCTCGGTCACTCAGCAGGATGTAACGATGTGTCCCAATCGCGAGTTTTCATGGATTTTTGTAGTGCAAGCGGGTGCACGCGTGAATCGCGTGAATGTGAGAGCGCACCCCAGGCAAATTCAATACAGGACTGTTTAGGCTGCAAAAATGTCCTAAATGACGTCGTTTTGAGTAAACTTGGGACTATATCCCTTCAGGACACTTGGATTGCAGCGGACGAGCAGTGTGGAGGAATATCACAAGGTTTTTGTGTACTTTTATGGACTTTTTTGTGTCGGTCCCTATTGACTCTCATATAAGGATTTTGTTGGACTACGAACCCCCCTCCCGGGTCTCAAGATTCACTTTGAGGAATAAAAAACTACTCCGGAGTATTCATCAGCATGAGGGTGAGTCAATAATAACTGAATTTCATTTTTTGGTGAACTATTCCTTTAAAGATTTCAGCCCCTGAAATTCCCCCAAATGTGAGTCAGTGGAGGTTATTTTATCAACACACTCCATGATATACTACATGTTGCTTTGCCACAGCGGTCAGCTTAAACTAAATAATGAGACATGGAACAGAGAGCTCATTTTCTAAATAATATATTCAGCCAGTTGTAGTTGTAGTTTAATTGTTCTCTTCTGTTTTTGCACTGCAGGGTTTGTATCTGAGATGTCACGAGGTCAGGGTGAGAGAGAGTGAAAGAGGATGAGTGATTGTAACTCAATGAGTAGATAAACAAAAACAATCTCCTTGTCCTCCCCCTGAACTAAAGCTCGGTGACCCCAGCAGAGATGAACACATCCAGCTTTTTCCTCTGGCTGCTGTGGCTCTTTGAAGCAAAGGGCAGCCTGCGAGGAGGACGCTCGCTCTCCTTCCATTTCGTCAATGGAATTAAAATCTCTGAATGGTTTATTTTCTGCTCTGTCACTCTTTTGAGCGCGACTTTATTAGAGCGATGACATTAAAGATGTCCTTTACTGTGCCTATGGTCTGTCGGTCTGATCGTGATGTCTGCACTTCTTTCTAACACACCGTACTTTTAACATCTCATAACTTTACACACATTTGCACAACAGAATTGTTGTTTGCATACATTCAAAATCAATAGGTTTTGTGAAATATTCTCATTCGTTGTCTTGCTAATAGTTAGGTAAGATCAGTAGGCTATGTATCAGTCTCATGTTTGCTCTGAGCTGCTATGTGATCATGATTGGCTTAGCTTAGCATAAAGACAACAAGCCTGGCACTGTCCAACAAAACACTTTGGCTATAAATTTGGTCCTTATCTCTCATTTGGTAAAGCCACAGAGAGTCAATACACAAAGAGAGATGTAGGCCTACTTCAAACAATTGCAAATTTCTGTTTGTGTACAGTATAAACAACAGGATTTATAAATTAGTTAGGCTAGAGGTTGTAATGTTTACATACAGTACAGTATATGTCCTTTACTTTTACCTGTGTACAATATTTTGTGTCAAAGGTTTGTAGAACAGTATAGTTCACGCTTTGACTGATTTCATGTTATAATTTACTGTACCATTCATATAGACCGAATCGCCTTTACATTCTACTTCCAGGTAGAAAACCAGCACGTAATTTGAATGAGATCAATAGTAACGAACAAGAGTTTAGATATATCATATTTTTCACGCCCTATCACCGTTTAGACAAATCTGAAATGATTGAAGAAACATTACTATTTCTGTGTGTGTGTTTTGTGTTGCTATGTGTTGTATTTATTCAGGTTGGGGGAATCACGGTGTCTAGAAAGCATCAGTGGCTGCAGCTGACAGGGACAGCTAACGGCGGTAGCTAAGCTAACGCAGTAGCTAAGCTAACATCAGGACGTCAGCTGTTAAAACCCTCCCGTTGTCAGACACGACATGAAACTACTCTAGTTAGCTCAATCATGTTGTATCTAGATAACTAAAATATTTTTTCATGGACGGTTTATTGAGTCACTGAGTTATTAAAGTTAAACAGGTAGCTAACCGTTAGCCCGGCTAATCTCTGATAACCATGACTAATTACAAAAATGTGTACACATAAATAGTAATGTTTGTCCAATCATTGGTTTTATAGACTTTACAAACATCAGATTAGTCCAAACGGCGATATAGTGAGATGAAAAATTAGATTTATATATAGCGAAACTCTCGTCCGTCACTATTGTTCGAATGCTGGTTTTCTACCCGGAAGTAGTTGTAAACGACAAGGCGATTCGTCCTATACAGTGTTGTTTCTTTTATCATAGCAGATATTTGAGGTAATCCTATATTCAACTGTATCATATCTTTATTTGTATTATGTAATTTATCACATATTTTATGATGATCTTTTATCGAATCATACATTTTATTCATGTTGTGATTATTGTATTGAATCATAACCCGACTCTCTGTCTCTCAGTAGTTGCGGCTGCCCAGGCTTGGAGCGGATCTGGGAGGCCGATCTGGAAGCCTGTTACCTGTTCTTGCGAGGCCTCCAGCTGCGGACTCCCAGCTGCAGCGGAGCCGACATGGAAGACCTCCCCGCTGCAGACGTTTATCCTGCAGTCCAGCCATGCACCAAAGAAGAAGAAGACTGCGCCATGCTGACTGCTTTAGGAGGGCGCTGGTGCCCCGAGGCCAACTTACAGAACTCAGAGTTCACCAAGGTAACGCAACAATGTCTTGTTAACAACACACAATGTATTATTCATGTCAATGCCCATGCATGCATTGCAGAGTGCACGGCAGATTTGGATATAAAAGATTGACGCTGAAGTCATTCTCATCACAAACCCTCCTGGACACAGAAAGGTCGAACGAGGACTATACGCCGTTTTCACATTCATTCGCGGTTTCCTCTTTGTGCTGCGAGAAGTGACCTCTGTCAGTCTAAGCACTTGACTAGAGAGGACGTTCAGCTGCTGTCGGAATATAAAAGTCTGTCGAGTGAGATGAGCAGCAGTCTATTAGCAAGTTGGCTTGAGGGTATTTTTAAACCAGGAAAAATGAAAATGTGGGCGTGTGGGAGGCAACCATTTGGAAAACATTTTGGCTTCCTTCAAGAGTTTCATTTTACACAGTGCAGATTTAAGAGTCTGTTTCTGCATGATTACATGCATTTAGAAGGATTGCATGTGTGTGGTGTGTGTGCGAATCGTCTGTGTTGGTCTATCCCACAGTGAGCTGAGGTCCACTGCCTCAGGGCCAACTCATTCTCTCCTCTCCTCACACTTTCCTCCGCCCACGTAGTCTAACACACTTGTCTGAGATAGGAACAAAGCCAATAAAAAAAACAACAGCACACTTGTTTTTGTCGGACTATATTTTGTTACTTTGGCTCGGAGATTGTGTTTTAATATAATATTTGCTCAGCAGCAGGTGATACTTTCGACGTATTTATTTTCAGTATGGATTCATTGGACTGTGGCCATTAACAAATGTTTGTCGATGCTCTTTGTTGTTGCTGCTGGCAGTTATCTCCAGTTGCATGTGTTCTAATTAGAGGCTGTGGTTTTTCATTGTCATGTTTAATTCTCCCACTTTGCTGCAACCTCTTTAACTTCTCTCGCAGCCTCTCTGTGCATCCATAAATATACACTATGCATTGTTGTCCTCCCTGCCCTGCCTGACTGTTTTCTACAAACTGCATGAATCTATTTTCTGCTTTCCCTTTGTTTCTCTCTGCTTTTCTTTTCTGCTCCTAAAGCCCGGCCCCTCCTAACATTTCTCCAAGAATTTAAGGTGAGACAGCCAAACACTTCTTTTTTTTCTTCTAAGCTGAAAACATTAGCAACAAAAAGTTCCACCCTCAGTTTATGGCTGCAAAAATAAATGTCTTGAGTATTAGATTTTTGTGGAAATCCTTGAATCCTTCAGGACATCAGTGAAAACCTTCTCAAAGTTTAGTGGAAATAGGTTTAAAAATGAAACTCTGATGTTCAGAGAGGGACTGCAGATGTTCTTTTTATTTAACATTTAATGACTGACAAAACATTCACTCCCTTGCTTACAAGCTAACATGCTTTCATATGAATAAACACCTTGTAATCTCTTATGAAAAAGAGACAGATGACGTAGCAGTTTTAGAAGTGGATTCTCATTTTTAACAGCACCCAGTGCATGTACGGTTCTACTTTTTCTTTTCTGAATATCCAAGGTCCCGTCTAACAAATAAAAATCCTTCTCTGTGGATGCTGGTTGGATGTTACTTCCTCAAGGCCACAGGCAATAGAAGTATTTTATCATCTGAATGCCAGAAAACGTTTGTAATCTGCATTTGACAGATTAAACATAGCCGTGAGATGGATGTAGCTGAAGAGAGCAAAAGACAATCTGGTGTGTGTGACCGCTTCAGAATTGCAGTGTTTAACAATCTCACATAAGGTTCATGTATGAGTTTAAAGAGTTGTAGATGTTCAGCTGCACCTGTGTTTACCGCACGAGCGAAGTGTCGATGGTGGTTAGATGTTACACAATTTATAATTGGAAAATAATAATTAAAACTTTCCTGATTGTTATTTGTTGTTGTTCTGCCTTCTTATGTACTTACCCTAAAGCCACAAAGAATATGTTAGCTTTTAATAGGTGCAGTGATTAACTCCGTCCTTAGTGAAGAATGCACAATTACATACTTTGAATACTAACAAAGAAACCTGCAGTGCAGATGAGCCAGTTAATCTATTTTCTCCCTGTCAGTTTTGGTGATGAATAATTACAACCTCCTCTCGTTATGATGATGCTGCACACATACAGTACACAGGCAACATAATTGCATTTTCAATTATTCATGAGCAGGTTTATGACTGCGTGGCCCTAACAAATGTTTCCCCTTTTTGTTGCAGAAATTGGAGGAGTTTTTGTTCTGCATGGAGGAGAATCACCCAGAGGTGGGTAATGCTAACGCTAACACTGTCACTGTATGGGCTGCATGTTATCAGTGTAATTAAAGTGTCAGCTGCATTGACACTGGGCTTACTGGGACACAGAGGAATCCATTAGCTGACCTTAACTTAAACATGACCCCTGTCACCTTCCCCGACTGTCCGATCAATACTGATCTACATGAGGAGCCTGGCTCTGTCTGAGTTTGCACAATGGCTTTAAAGACTCTTTATTTATGCAGAGGTGGGATTTGCTGAGCACGTTTTCTCCTTTCAGCATCTTCCTGCTTTGAATCCATACATTAGACTCATTCACACCTGGAAGCCAAACACTACAGCGTCAGCGATGCTTGTGAAGTCTGATAATGGTGTGTGCTTGTTTAATCCTGGTTGAAACTCCTCGTGAGTCAGAAACATGAGTCAGAGCTGACAAAAGAGAGAAAATTCACTCGCTGAAAACCACTTAAATGCATTTGACAGCTTGACAGTCGCTGCTAATTAAATTCTTAATTTTAAATTCTGAAGTTCTTGCAGAAAAGCTGTAAATTAAAGGTCAGGGACTCGACTCTCTGCTAAGTCAGTAAGTTTGCCTCGTTGAAACGTTCTGTATGCTCATGCAGAAAGCGGATGAGAAGGTGACCTGCATATCTGGAGGACACAACGATGGAGAAAACTAGCTGACGCAAAATAGTTCAATGACAATAAACGATGATACATCGCTGAGGCAGATGATACGATGGCCGTCGAACGGTATTGGATGGTATCTTCTTCATCCTGATGGTGTTGTGTTAGCGCCGTGGTGGAGACGGGCTCTCCGCCTCGCAGAGCGTCTGACCTCCTTCTCCTTTCCATAATGACTTTAAGTAAATGATTTCCACTTAGCTGCTGCCAAAGCCGCTGCCCTGCTACCACAATGGAGATTGATTGGTGTGTGTGTGTGTGCGCTGGTGCAAGTGTGTGTTTCAGTGCTGCTGTTTTTTCTTCTAATCTCTACTAATTGTTCTTTCATCCTCTCAAGGTCCTTACATTAACCTCTTCATACTGACCCGTGGTATCAAACAACAATAGAGACATTATTCAATTCAGATGTTGAAGGCTTCTGATTGGATCTGTTAATCTGCTAGTTTGGGTGATAATAACATGGAATTTACACCGGCCATGTTTGATTTGAGACGATCGCCCTAGTACACTTCCTTAGTGCATGCAGACTCACAATAGCCTCTATATGTAGTCATAAGTAACTATTATATAATCACCTTTGGCACTTTGTTCTAACTAGTAATGAGGTACAGTCTGTCAAACTGCAGCTGTGTCACAACCAGACAAACAACACAGACAGAAAAAACTTGGTGCCTTTCCAAAAGACTGGGGGGCAGCTGTAGAGACAAGTGCATTGTGGGACAGAAGTGTAAACTGACAGCAGCAGACACACAAAAAAAATAACTGATGCTCCATCCAAATTCTACTTAACGCTTGAATGGTGATGAAATTAAGTGCGCTCAAAACTGTCAGTCGAGTGCACGGCTGATAGACACCATTGTCCCACGGTGAAATGCAAACTGTGAATGGTGGCGGCGGTGAGACGCTTCTTCGAATTTTGAAAAGACGATTTTGTTTTGTTTTCTGTCAAGTTTAAGTCTGTGACATTTGAAAGTCAGGATGAGGTGCGCGTATTGTGTCATTTCCTGTTAGTGCAGTGTTTTTCAACCTTGGGGTTGGGACCCCACACGGGGTCGCCAGGAATTCAAATGGGGTCGCCTGAAATGCCTAGTATTTGATTTTTTTTTTTTAATGACTGATTAAAATGTTTTTTAACTAATCATTATTCTTTTTAAAATTATGATTAAAAACACCATGCACAATCTTTAACAACAGTATTCTATACTTTCACTTTCTCAAATATAAATCGAGTTCAAATAAAATGCAGCATATATATGAGTTGCCGCATCTTGATTGACAGTGGGGGGGTCGCCAGAAATTTGTGATGTCAAAATGGGGTCACGAGCCAAAAAATGTTGGGAACCACTGTGTTAGTGTTATTTCATGTATACTAAAATAGCATGCTAATGGTAGAGTGGCAGATACACACTGTGTTCAATTAGTATCTCATACTGTATTGAGGGATTTCGTATTATAGTATTTCTAATATATGACACACTAACTTACCAACAGGGCATCATTTATAACAGATGCTAGTTCATCATAAGCTCATTAGTTTCCCCTTGGGTCCAAAATGAATTCAGCTATTTTATTGTTTATAAGCAATTATGACCTAATGCTTGCATAATATTGTTCCTTTGTACTGCTTGCCCAGTGCAAAGTGTTGGCCTAACTGCACCCATGGGAACACACACAATTACCTGCTACCTCTCGCTCATTATAGCTCAAATAACCAGCACATGCATGAGTCTGATTATTGGATTTCTAAATAATTTGCTCAACTTCATGCTTCTGCAGTCAGCTCTGTTTACTTTTGTTCTAATAACATCCGCGCTAATGTGCATCAGGAATCAACATGACAATACATGTATGCCTCAGATTCTATTATGCAAATTGACGTGTTGTTGAAACCTCATTTCGCATGTTTCCTTGTTTGTCGACGGCAGACGTGGCAGCGGAAGTCATTTCGGTTGTTTTGATCACCACCGGGAGCGAAATAACAGCTTGGGCAATCGTTGCACCAGTTTAAAAAAAAAAAAAAAAGGTTTGATGACAAACTGTCAGGCTTGTTTTCGCCGGTGTCGTCCTGCGCACGGAGCTTTTTGTCTTCCGTCTCGTGCTGGTATTGACTTTACAAAAGCTGACTGGAGGCTCCGACGTATAGAATCAATCAGCCACACAAACACGCAGCTCGTATCTGACAAAGATGCAGCTAACCTTGACAAACAAACAGCTCAGTGGATCTATAAACGGATCGTCTTTCTTCCCTCAATGGGCAGACAGGGATGCCGGCATCACAGACGATGACACCTGAGGACTGTCTGGTGTTAAGAGATCGCTTGTTCGTTTATATGCCTGGTACACAAAAACACCATGTTTTGTTGAAGTGTGGCCTCCCTGTGGGCTGTTCTGCCTTAAAGTCTTGGCTTAATTCTTTAAATGCATCAGGGATAACTTGTGCGTATCACCACACCTCGGGCCTGTTGTTGTTGTACATTTCTTTTGGGTAGTGTGTTACATCATCTGGGGAGAGGAGAGCTATTCCAGGACAGAGACCAGAGACGCGACATCCCAGTGATTGTTCTGACACCTCTGAGCTGCAGGGAGTTGATATTTTCTACCTGCAGCTATGAGTCGGGTTAGACTTTTCATGTGTTGTTTGACGAGAGCACTGGCTCTGCGTGCACGCGAGTGTGTGTCTGTTTGCTCTCGAGTGTGGACTGTGCGCTCCAGTGTGTGTGTTTGTGTTCCCTATGCTTGATAAGTGTGAAGAAACTAGGACACGGTGTCTGCAAAGGGGCCTGTTCTAATTATGGATAGCCCTGCTCCCTGAATGCTCTGCCCTACTGCACTCTGCCCCACCGGCCTCCCAACACACACACACTCAGGTGATCCGCAGATACACACCCCAACTGTTGTGCACACAGCTCCCATGGTGCGTATTGTGTACATTACGACCTTGGCGCTTTACCAAACAAACAAGACCAGGTCAAAACCTAGTGTGTCCCCGAGTCGCCTCTGGTCAAATCCTGGTTTCGTAACCGCTACATCATCATCTGACAAAATCACTGAACACATAAAAGAAAGATTCCAGCTGGATTTACCCATACACTCTCAGAGAAAGTTAGCATTTTTCTTTTTTCAGGCTAGTGCCGTGATTGGTGCCTTAGAGAGAGACAGTTTTGCAAACAGTTTAGCTTTTATTTACATTCAACTCTAGATATGTAGGATTGTTCATAGTGGTTACCCCAAGGCCACTTCACTAATGACTACTCTCTTTTGCTCCCTTCTTTCCTGCTCTCTACTCGGTGTGTCTTATTTTTAGGTATTGTCTCCTTTACTAATAGCAAAACATGTAAAGGTGTGAAAGTAGTTTATTTGCCAAAGTTTCTCCTCATTATTCGGGAGCTTTTTTCTAAAGAAAAAGAAACGTTTGGATCAGCAACAGCACATAACCAGGTGATTCTGGTTCACACTCCAACACAGTAGGTGGCGGTAATGCACCTTAACGTTGGTGTGCCCGCCATAAATGCCAAAGAAGAAGAAGAAGCACAGCACAAGTAGAGTGCCAAACATGAGCAGGCAGCGCTGCTGGCTGCCACGACGGGAGTCACCCCGTTTCATTTGTCTAGTTCACGTTAGGAAACAGCAACTCCCTGCATGCATTGCATTGCAGTAGACAGAAAGTGCTCACCAATACCTCCAGGGTCACTGTTCAACAACATAGCATTTTTCTCATAGACAATAATGGGAAAAGAAGCGGCTATAAAACGGTGGATAATTCTTTTTGAGTGTCACAACCCACGCAAAACGACTGGTTTCACTATACCAGAATTTGATCCATTCAGTCCGATTACGTTTGGAAAGTCTAGAAGAGCCACACGATTAAATAATTTTATTCCCATTCTAGTTAGCTTAGAGCTAAAGCGGAGGTTAGCCGGCTAGCTCGGCTGAAGTTAGGGCGCCCACTTCCGGTTTCGTCCCGAATACAAATACGAAGTTTTTTTTAAAAGCCCGCATCCGAATACAAATAGTGCACTAGCTGTACACACCCCTATCCTCTATGCAGTTCCAGGGCTGCTCAGTGGACTGTGGGTTCAATCTACTGAGCAGTGGAAGAAGGACCATCACTCAGTCAGTCAGTCAGTCAGTCAGTCACGATTAAAGGGCTGGTCCCACTGTTGCAGCCCAGAGCGGTTCAGGGTTGATTCTGCTCAAAAACATGGTAAAGGATTTAGTGTGAATGACGTTGAGTGAGTGAAGAAATCTCCAGGTTAAGCTCTGACTCATGGTTATGAAAGCACATTCGCAATCATTATTAAACCTAAAATTAAAGGGAACAAAACATCTTAAGTCAAGAAGTGTTGAGGGGGAAAAACATTGCACATGCTTGTGTAAGAGCAATTATTTTAATTAAAGTAGGCGCCACACAGCTTCTTTAATCATAATTGTTTAACATGCTACTATTCTTTGGTGTAAAAGTAGCTCTAGCAGCTGCTTTCTCTGAGAGTCTCTAATAAACTATAATGTATATGATTCAAGGTTAAATCCAACAAATGGCACTAGTGCTACAGGTGTTATATAAAGGTGATGATTCTTGATGATGAAATGTTGATGTTGAACTATCAAGTGATAAAATGTTTTACTGCATGGATCATGGTTGTGTAATTGTGGCGACTGATAAAGTAGCAGATACTATATCAGAAGATATCATTATAATTGTTTTAGAGACAACACATACACTACTCACAAAAGGTTAGGGATATTTGTCTTTCGGAAGAAATTGTGGACGTCCTTTGGCCACATGACAACTTATTGACGCTTTGACATAACCCACCACTGTTGTTAGCTTTTGTTTCAGTAAATTGTTTGAGATGAAGAAATAACAATTCCATACTTCTACTTAAATGCCCTAGTTTTATGATATAGTATCACTGTAGAATTAACTTTTTACATTTTCCATTAAATTTCACCCGAAAGTCGAATATCCTGAACTATTTGTGAGTAGTTTACATCAACACTCATGCTCTTACGTAAAATCATACACAAATGTGTTGTAGATTATTTTGAGCAGAAACCAAAATAAACATTATGGGAGATGTAGAATAAAGTATTTTTGGAGCTTGGGATAGGAGTCTCCTAACTGCACGTTTGGAGGTGCAGATCTAAATTGCTTGTGTTTCTCATTTAACACTAAAGTGTAAAACCATTGATTATTTTTATATAACATGTCTGTTCTTTCTAATTGTGGTAAAACTTGAGTGTGACGTGGCCTCACTTTATAATCGAGAACGGTGGGTGTTGTAAAAGAAACTTTAAGATAACTAAAGATTTTTAGTGTTGCGTTTACCTTCACACAAGCAACAACATGTTATCTTTCCCAAAACATAATGAAAATGAAAAACAAAGGCTCCTTTTGTTTATTCTGCCAGAGCACTCCAATCTTTTTAATGTTCTTGTTATACCAGTGCATGAAAACAACACAAAATACTCTTTTTTTGCCTGGTACATTGCTTGTTACTGCTGTTTGAGAAACTTTTGTGTTTATTCGTTTTCCAGATCTATTTATTTGAAGTATTGCAGCATCATTTGTTGATGCTCTATTCCTCTCTGTGTCCCTGTCATTTCATCCATTGTTTCCCTCTCTGTCCAGGACGGCTGCAGCGAGGCTGAGGCTGCAGACCTAACAGAGCGCTGTGAGCTGATCAGTGACAGACTAATGACCTTGGAAGATGAATTGCAGAAGGCAATACTGAACCAGGATCAGGCCCTCACCCATATCCTTCCACTGCTCTCTAGATATACATGTATGGTACTATATAAACTATGTGTGTTCCCATCTCTGTCCATCCATCTTCAGGACCTAGTTTACTTACCAACTCTCAAAAGTATACGTCCAAACTACCTTTAGGCTGACTGATGTTGGCTTTCAGTGACTTTACCTTTCCAGGAAAAAAAACACACACACACCTGTCTTTTTCAACCTTATCTGACATTATGGGTCCATACAGGGAGGGAATTGAAGATAAACTTGGATCAGAGGATTTTTCTTGACAGGCTGGACGTGGCCACTGGAAAATGAAATGGTTAAAGTCCAAGCGAGGTTATTAGTGGGTCTTTGATGTGAGCTGCCAGTCACCACGGGCTGAGATTAAAGTTGGCCGACAGGGGCAGCGCTGCGGCAGATAGAGGGAATGTTACTCTAATGACACCGCCGCTGCCGTAGCTTAATGTCCATCCTCCTTCTGACCCCTCCTTTCCTCTCTTTGCCCCTCCCCACCGTCCACGCCTCCATCTGCCAGCTTCCACTTGGTGGTAAGGAAATTACAATATCCATGATAATGACTCAAATGAAACTGTTGAAGCTGATTACAGGTCACAATACATCATTTTCCACGCTAATTAGAAACTGATTGGAAATAGATTAGTGTGTTTTCCTCGCTCCGCTTTTCCCCTCCACATCGTGGGCTTATTGAGACTGATAGAAAAGGTGATGTTTCAACACAAGGATATAGACAATTTGCCGACTAGCATGGTGGCTTTATATTTATTCAATTACTTATTTATTTCCTGTCATGCCTCATTATTTTTCTTTGAAGACGGACTGACAGAAATACTCTCCCAATCTGCCCAAAATGATGAAGAGGTCCGTTTCATTTTAGGACCTCTAAAAGCAGTGAGTTATTCAGTATGTCCTTCACTCTCTGTTGAAGTGTGGCCAGACTGTTTTCACATCTGATTAGAGATTCATGTCCCCCGCTGTGCTGTCAGGGGTCAGTACGGGCTCCTCCACTGTTTGCATGATATCAATGCAGCCTGGCAGTTGGAGATAGACACAGATTGGTCCGCTCCTCTCCACCTTTCTGTTTTCATGTCCTTACATGTCATTCATCCTGGCTTTTTTCAAGTGGGGGCTCTCTTGCTATGCAAAAACGCTGTGGACACTTGCGGACACTGAAGATACATAACAATATTGTTATTGTGTTGCGGAAATCAAACAGAAACTGAATTTAAGATGACAGTACAGTTGCCATAGTGACGGGAAGATCAAACCTCCACTCTCCGAGGGTCTTAATTGAGTCTCTGCTCTCAATACAAGGAGGTGGTCCGACTGCCACGGTGAGGAGGGTTGGGAAAGAAAGCCCACCGTGGTTAGTTTAAAGGCTTTTCAACCCAATTCTGAGTCCGATCGTCCCATTTGGATCATGTCGAGGTCTTGTCGAACCCTCTGCAGTATTCATGGGAAGCTCTTTAACGGCTGGTTAATTATGAATGAGAACAATCTGTGTCCATTCAGACAGTAAAACGAGCCATCAGGCCCCATCTGCCATCAAAGCCATTCCTTTGATTTGCCACTTAAGCTGGACACACGCACGATTAATTTGAGTTTCTAAGCAGGTTAAACAACCCCCACCCCTACCCCGCCCCGCCCCACCCACACCCCCCATTGATGACAGCCTCTATCCCATTTCATTGATGGGTTGTGAATTATTTAGTTGGGCAGTCTGTTTGCCTGGGTCCCCACACTGCCACCAAAGCTCCACGGACGAGATGAGCTCATGAATAGTGAATTGGATGGGGTTAAATTGGGTATGACTTGATGATCTGTCCCAGTAATCCATTTGGTGGCCAAATTGGAGATTGATGGCTTCATCAGGTTATGGCTGCCCTCTGCTATTACCGTTAACCACTGAGGGCCACAAGTGTCACATTTTTTCCCCCAATATGTGTCGGCTGGTATGTTTTTTATTTACATGTTAATGTCTGTCTCTCAGATTCTTCCTTAACTCACGATGCACAGTCTTTAGAAAAAGAAGTCCAGGAAGTAAAAGTCACTTTGCAAACCATGCTCACGCAGCTCAAGGAGGAAGAAGAAGAAGAGGGAGAGGAAGTGAATGTGTTATTAGATGATGACCTCATGAAAAATGGGACCGAGGAAGAAGGAGGAGAAGAAGAAGAAGAGGAAGAAGAGGAGGAGGAGGAGGAAGAAGACGAGGACCAATACTTCAGTGACAGCTGGGACATTTGAAATGGATGCCTCTAGAGTTTTATGACCACTCGCACACAGACTGGCTCTCCGAGAGCCTGACCTCGGCTTTGTAGTAGAAGTGACCCTGTATCCATCTTCCATAAAGCCTCACTCAGAGCGCTTTACAGCCAGCCGCTGTGGCACCACTGAAAGTTTCCAGCACAAAGACTTTGAAAGTCTGTCTAACATTTTATCTACAAATGGGAAAAAATGAAGGATTTGGATATAAATGTAAAATATAGGACAGATGAATGCAATTTTTTATAGAAGTTTGACAGATCTTGCCAGCCTATGTTTAAGCCAGGTAAAGAGTGCCTTAAGCCACTAAGCAGAGCTTTCTGGATGGAGGTTTTTATTGTTATGTCTTAATGAATGCAGAGCAAATAGCAGATTTTTTTTACTGTCAAAATGTCAGCAATGTTTGATTTTTGTTCATCAATTATTCTAATTTGTTATTATAAAAACAAACAAAATCTGCTGTAAAGCTACGTAACCGGTTACAGTGAATGAATTATGGTGAATCCTAAAACACAATCGAACACTAATACACAAAAAGAAAAGCAGTACATACAGTCGGTGAATATCGGTTACACCACAACATCTGTCCAGGTGTTGCTAATACTAGCTAACACTGGCTAACATAAATGACTGGTCATAAATGGCTAAGTAAAGCTGCAACACTAATACCTCTGATTCGACTACAGATCAAAGCATTTCATCTAAATTTTATTTCTATTTCATAAGAATACAAATATGTTCTTCTTCCAAAAGTTACAATATTTTAAATTGACAAGAATATCACAATAAAATGTTAAATAACAAAGAGGAAAATCAAACTGAAGCTGAATCATGACTGTACCTGATTTTTGGACGAGGACCAATGGACAATCTGAACATTTTCACTGGTGGCAGTTTTGCACATAAACTAAAACATATGCTTAATTTTTTAAGGTCAGCTTGTTTGTCTGTACAATTGGACTTTAATTGCATGTCATTTTGTCCATTAAGTAACTTTACCTTTGTGGTGCTAAAGAATGTGACCTAACTTGAACACTTTATTGTACGTGTATATGTGTATGTTCGTGGATGGGTGTGTGTGTGTGTGTGTATGAAATGCAATATTAAGATTTTTTTTCTCCCTATATTAAAGCAGTGTGGAGAAATGGAGAGATGCTCCGTAAAATATATTAAACTATCTGTCACATTTGTTCCTTAGGCATATAGGAAAAACTGAAGGATAACATATCAGCGGGCACATAACATAAGTATTTGCAACTGCTGTTTGTTGATTTGTCTCTAAAATAATATTATATCTGTAACTGATGGTGTGTCGTTTCTGTTCTATATCAGCTCAGAATTTACTTGTTCATTCCACTGGGTGTCACTTGATTTTTTGCCAGAAACATTTTTTGTACTTTCACCCATTAATCTTTTTTTTTTTTTTTATTAATTTACTGTGCAGCTTGAAGTCGCTGAGTTGTATATTTATTCCTTACAGCATCTCACTAATTACAGCATGTACCATTCAGCCTAATGTTGTGTCCTGCTGTTTTCTTCTTGTATTGAGTTACAACCCCTCTGGTGATTTTCCCTCATATGAAATGTGTGGGCATGCTGCCAGGCAAGTGAGGGCAGTGGTGACATGTAGGAGATATCAATACGGTAATAAAGGTCCTCTAGTGAGGTCTTTAGGGGATACAAGGGCTTCTATTGTTATCTCACCTCGGCAGCGGCGGTGTGGCTAATTGGGAGGCAGCGTCGCAGAGGACGTGGTGGGGGAAATGGGATGGTGTTGCTTTGTCTCCATCTGACTCTACCCTGTGTTTTTCGGAACAGGGGCTATTGAGGGATCCGCAGAGGCGTGTCTGTAGTCTCGCGCTCTGGGGTGTAAACACAGCTGAGTGCTCAGGGTTTTTCCACCGCAGCACAATGGGCCTTTCTCACATTACTACCAGGTTGCAACCCACTTGCCAGACCAGAAGTCTCCACATCGATCAGCTTCAGCAGCCTACAAACAGAGCTTGGCACACACACACCTCTCTGCCAAACACCCCCACCTCATAATTGAATCTCTGCTTGCACCACACTGTGCCCCACGTGGCAGCTCTGCTCATAAAATGGCCATGGAGAGAAGCCCAGATGATTTCCAGCGAGCAGATATAGTGGGCTGACATGTTTCCATATGTGAACTGAAGCACCATGCAGTGTAGGGACCTTTGTCTGAGCTCAGGGGCTGCTGTGCCATTGAATGTTATTATATAGTATTGCTAAAGGTTATTATAACAATATCTATAGAGACATCACTGTATATACAATATATATATATATATATTAACCTGTTTTCTCAACATACATATCTCATACAATCCAGTCATATCTGCCCCTCTTAGTTTGTACCCCTATCGAAATGAAACTTCTGCTGTGGCACCAATACAATTTAAAGGAACAGATGTACTGTATCATCTATGGGTCCTTGATTTCACACTGAGTAAGTTAAATGCAGCCTCTCACTTCTACATGTAGCTGGCAATTGTTAATCTGTTGACCGATATGACTTACTGACACTAGTACATTTTATCACCTGTACTTCACTAACTAACTTATTTATTAAAATATTGTCTCTCTCTCTTTACATTTTTTAAATAAATATGTTCTTGAAATGATGAGACAGGGCTAGCTGGTTAGCGTTGCTGACAGCTCTTGGTGAGGAAAGGAGTGAATTTTGATGCTAACCTGTCATTTCTGTTCTAGACTGGTAAATAAGCATCTGTTAATCTAACACTAGCTTTGTAGCAATAGTAAAGCTTATAAATAGGACCTTAAATCAAAATTTTGTAGTATGAACTGTAGTCATACTTTGTTACAAGCTACACTAATCTATTTAGGTGGACCCGATGATGTTTGTAGTTTACATAGAAAAAAAACAAACACATAATTCATTCATGCTCTATGCTGCATAAATCAGTCCATAATTAAGTGAGTTGAATTTAATCAAGTAAATTAAGTAGAAATGCATTTGTTTTAAGACTTTTCATGTGTCATTTCAGAGTATGCAAAGAGTAATGAATAAAAGAACCAATAAGGACAACTTAAAAAAAAAAATTGAGCATCTGAAGAAGAGATGCAAATGAGAGTGATGTTGTTCCGCCCCTTGTTCAAATGTTTCACTGGATTTCTGAAAAATCCTTCTTGACTGGATATGAATGAATGAATGATTTTAGGAGTGCGTCTGTGCCGGGGGATTTGGGTCTGGGATCTGAATTTGTTTATTTGAGTCCCTGCTGAGTTGTTATGTTGTCTGACAGGTACATGTACAAACTCTCTGAACCATGGGAGAATCATAGATCGTGTTGCAGCTTTTCCTCTCGCATCACTTCAACTGGAGTCGCAAACACCACTAATGAATGCAAATTGGGTTTTTTCTTTTTTTTTGCTTTAAAATTCTCAGAGTTTTCTGTATCCTCCTCTGAAACTGACACCTTTGTTATGAGTGAGTCTGTGTGTGTCAGTTCTGGTCAGTGAGTCAGTGAAGTTAACTCTCCTGAGAGGTGTTTTTGCACAGAGCAAAAAAGTGGACACTGAACTAATGCAGTCTGCTGCTTGCCTTCTACTCTGTCTCTTACGAGTGGTCTTAGAGCTCATTCAAATTCACTCTGCACTTCACTCAACTGTTGAATAAATCAATTAAACAGGGAGGAAATTCCAGTGGAATTAATGAGCATTTTTAATCATTTAATTGCACGACTTCCCTACTCAAAATCTGCATCCTTCTCCGTCAAACCATTAGAGGAAATGTGGCATGAATGAAAAACGGTGCAAACAGCAAACAGCCTGCCTCCCAGTTTTTCCTGTGGTTTGATCCCGACGTTGAAAATCGCACTTAATTATAAACACTGCCACTGGGAGCTGCACTCTCCACAGACACAGACCTGTTTCTATCATTTAAGGCAGCGTGAGAAATCAGACGACTGGAGGAAATGCACTGAGACACAAAGCACACATCTATTTTCATCCTCAATTTGATATATGTAATTTACACACTGGTCCTTTCAGAAATTACACATAATAAACCCAGAGCCCCTCTGCAGAAAAACACAAGAGCGAGGTGTGGGTTCAACACGTGTTGGTGCAAGTGCAAGAAAGAGACTTAGTGGTTCTCCAAGAACCCAGTCAGAAATAAGACTCATTTACATATTTAATCATTCAGAGCGAACTTGGAATAATTAGCCTGTGTGTGATCTCGTCTGAGCAGTAAAAGCCCGAGGAAAAAAAACACAGAAAATCACATTTCCTATTAAAAGATGATTCAAGCATCCGATGTCTGATATGCCTTAATAATAAAAGAGTCTGTAAGCGCTGTGAACCACCTGATAGTGGAAGTTGTGTAACGACACCACTGAGTAGACCATTGAAGAACAGGACGGTTTAATAGCAACACTGTGACAATGACGAGCTCCGACAGCCACTTCAGCTTCAATATCATTTCCATAGAGGGACATACATCTTAACAGTGATTGAACCAATCACTATTTCATATCCCATTATCCTTGCTGCAATGTCCCTTTACAACTAACCCAACCAGCAGTAAGTGATGTGTTTTTGAGTTTTAGTTGTTGGAATAAATGAAGAAGGTACTGGATAGATTAAAAAAGAGATGAACTGAAGTTAAACAAATGAAGAAATGTTTAAAAATAACCATAAGGAGCTCTGTAGGTGTATCATGCAGCCATATCTACATTATGCTTATGTTCTCCATATATCTTAACTTATAATATCCACCGATATGACTGAGCACTGCAACTGCAAACAGGTGTATTATACACAAACAAGCTATAAATATATTTCCTATGCTATGTTTAAATTCTATCATTTACTTTGTGTTGCAGAGCGACTGTGAGCTCATATGTAAAAGATCCATGTAACTTCTATATTGTGTGGCTGTTACAGACTGCTGCCTTCTGCTCTCTGTGTCTACATTCGTCTGTTCTCTGTGCTACAGAGAACCGACAGCTTTGAGGAGAGCTTTTGTGGTGGAGGTGGCGTTTGCTAGACGCTGTGATACTGAGGAGGATTCATTGATGTTGTTTCCATTCAACAACTTTCACCCGCATCAGCAGCTTTAAGAGACAACATAAGCAGCTGGAGCTGGAGATTTTTGACGTGAGATGTGCTGTAATCCATTAGCACAAATATATAGTAAATCCATCTTAATGCATCAATGAAATTGGAAAAAAGACAAATTATTAATAGGGGTTAGGGAGCGTGGGGGGTGGGGGCTATAGCTATAGTTCTGACCTTGTGTACAGGCAAGTGTCCCTGTGTTGAAGATAGATCTGTCTTAGAGACAGATTTTAGAGACAATGTCACGTACTGTGCATTTAATCCCAATCAGAAGTCTAACAAGAGCTCATGTCAGACTACTGGCTCTCTCAGAGGCAATTGCTTTAAAAGCTTAAGCTTGCTTCTCTGCCCAAAAACCATCAGAGAAATAAGATCAAAGTGAAGAGGAACTCAGTGCGACACACCATCAAATCTCTTTAAGGAGATTTACAGTACCCATGCTCTTTTGTGAAACAGAGCTGTCCAACCATAAACAACAGTTATGACAGTGTAAAAAAAAAAAAAAAGACCCAGAGTGTGTGTGGTGAGGTTTGGCTCATTTTGTGGGAAGAGATGTTTGTGTTGCTATCTCATGCGTAACGGAATGGAGTTTTTTGCTTTTTTTTTTTTTTTTTTTAGGGAGCAGCGAGAAACAGAAAACTGATTATTACTTCAGTGTCTAGGCAGTGAGAACATATTGTTAGTAATTCCTCCGGGGAGAGCTCCTTCATTTAGATCTACGGAGGAGCAACCCCTCCACGGAGCCCGGCGACCGGTTCACCTTGTAACATCCCTCGGGGACGGGGGCTGTCACGAGAAGGCTGAAATATCATGCCAGCTCTGCCATCCTTCTCGCTTAGTCTCAAAAACAGACAGGTACCACACCGGGGGGAAGGCTGGATCGATAGATCTGATGGATGGAGCCGGCTGCCTTTAGGAGAGGGACTGGGACGGAGAAGTAATGAGAGCTCCTGGGAGCGCTGTGGAGGTTTTTTGTCATGGGAGGCCGGGCACGTGGGCCTTTTGCCTTTGACTGGAGCTGCCAGTCTGGTCTAATGAGACTTAGAGGAGCTCCTGTCCTGGGGAGGGAGCTGGTGATGTGAGATGCTTTCTCAGCAGCTGCATGTCTGTCTGTCTAGACCAGACTGCACCCACAGAGGATGAGGACGATGAGATGTGACATACCAGCTGTACACGAAAAATTCACTTTTTCGGGTGTTCTTGTTTTAACATAGCTGTAGTCACAGTCACATTGAAGAGGAGCTATGCAAGATTTTTAGCTTAACTATGCTACTTTTTTTTTTATGTAAACAGCCTCAGAATAATTGTGATGGTTAAATAAATGACTTGGAGAACGGAGGCTCTCTGCCTTCCACGTAGCATCTTTTGGACAAAAACCAACCTTGCAAGATCAGTGCCTCCGACCCGGTGTCCCAGCTCTCGTCTCTGTGGCTCTGCGACACAAACACACCCTGTGAGCCATGCTGTATATTTTTTATGTAAATAAGACTGCACAAATATATCTCTGTTGATTGCAGCTTTGTAAAAACAAATGCACATGGTCAGGTGGAGGGTTAGCAAAACAGCCGAAAATCAAGCATTTGCATATCTGCATTTCCCCTTTATTTTATTTAATGTTTAAAGCTGCAATAATCGATATCTTTGATTGAAGCATTGATCATGTAAAACGTGGAAGGGGTTCTTTAGCATGAACCCACATGGCACTTTCACTGATACTGCAGTCTACCTTGTGCCTTTGTAGTATCTCTTGGATTTATGGCCCACAACCTTACTGTTGTGGTTCACTCCCGCTCCTCTCATCAGCCTTCCAGCTGCAGCAGCCAGCTGTTTTCAGCAAAAAAACAGCTCCCACAACCCCACCAAATATCCGACAGACAAAGATAGCGAGAAGCATATAGTGAAGCAGTTAAAAAGCCAGATATTTGTTGTTGCTTTTCCTGTGTGGACACAATCACAGCTCTGCTGCGTGTCTGCTAGTTGTAGAGTCAACAGGCCTCTGTTTACGAGACCGTTTGCCATATCAACAAATGATAATATTGATGATGTGGCAGTGTCCTGTGTGTCTGCAGCTTATTGGTCTGCCAACAAATAGCAAAAAAGATATTTCAAGTTTAAGGACTACAGTAGGATGTTGAACTGTATTGGTGTATGACCTATTTGGATGCGGGGCCGATGCTAATGATCCATATATTCAAGATGCAAATTGAATGCCATTACGTTCTTCCACTGTCACTCAAAAGAATAATAGCACTTAAGCATTTTTTAGAAATTATTCTGAAATTAAACCCTTTACGTATGATAGCAGCTCTTTGAAACTGAGCTACACAGTCATTTTCCATCATTTCATAATAATCTCAGTTGATTATAAGTGGTTTGAGAGCAAGCTAGACATCTGCACCTCCTCTTGGATCTGTTATCAGACTTTACAAAATCTAGCCAGTGATTGGACGCCCTAGCCAATCACAGACTATTTTAAAAATCTACAAATACATTTGCACGCAAGCTCTAAAGTGACATTTAAACCAAAGTCCCCAAAATCTGTGGCAGCTTTAAAGGTGCTCTACAGCTTTTGCTAATGCCACACATTTTACAGTAAAGGACGAGTTTAAAGGACATGTTAGAAGTTCAGCATCAAACCCTATTATCATATTTCACAAAGAGCAGTCTCAAGCAGTGGGAAGAAAAAACCAATGTTTCTATCAATTATTTTTCTTCTATAATTAATATGCTAAGTAGCTAGCCCTGTCCCATTCTGTATTGTAATAGTACTTGGTGATACAGAGTCACTGTGACATCCAGTCTGCACAAGAATAAAGAAGTAGATCTGCTCAGAGAGAATAGTCTAACATCTTGTCTTATTACCTCTGTGATGGCTCAAGCTATTGGCATGCAATCATTATCACCACCATTACCACCTCCTCCAAGAAACCAAGTTCGTTGGTAAAGAAAATGAACAAATAGCACCTTCAACAGAGGCTGTAAAAAGTATGTCATTTACTCCTCCATGAAGAGCAGTGGCTCTGTTCAACATGGACTCATGATTTACAGTGGGTTTTTTAATAATGTGAAGGTTTTTTTTTATGTTTTCATGGACCTGAGTCCAGTCCACTCTTTCTTTTACTGAAATATGGCAAAAAGCAGTGGAGCCATGTCACAATATTACTGTCCTCAAAGCTCTATACTGGAAATATATTTTGCAGAAAGAATCATTTCACTCCAAAAACCTCTAGTTAACAAATCACCAATGGACAACAATGAGATGCTGTCTAATGCTGGCTTTATGAATGACTTAAAGTAAACACACTAACTTGAATTAGTACACAAAATGCCAGTGCGGGTTTTAAAAACTGTTGTTTCATAGTCAAGAGAGGAACTCCCATCAGAGCTAGAAAGGAATGACTGCCTGGTATAGACTATAAAAATAATCAATATAGAACCACTATATTTTGATTGTATGGATATGTTGTTCCATTATTCTTGATCAATAATCTCAACCACACTGAAACATGTCAGATTTTGCAGATATCCGTTGTACTGACCTCCATGACCTGGTATTAATGATATTAGTGTCGGCCCTGTGGTCTTTTTACATAATAAAATTATTACATTGACCCTTGGTTGACATCTGACTCAGTTGGTGAGTTGATTCCAGCTGTCACGGTCAGAGGAGTCACTGATTCTGGGTCACTGAAATAAGTTTTCATTCTATGTGATAAATATGAACAATGGGTTTCCATCACAAGACTGTGAGTTCACACATGTGTGCCGACACACAAAAGCACAACACACTATTTATAGCCATTTAGCCTTGAGGTGTGTAATATTTTAATAAATGTGTCAAGAGTAGCTATATGGGCCCTCTTAAACTTCCCTATCCTCCGCCACACTAACACACTAACGCAACAAACAGATGATGAAGAGCAGCCCAAGGATATTGGTGCCATTTGTGATTTAAAATGGAAGCAGGGTGAAAAAGAGAGTAAGAAATGGTGAATGACAGAGAAAACAGATAGCGATGAGAGTATTCCTGTAGGCGAAGATGTATATCTATGAAAAATGCAGGCTGTAACACACATCTGAGAGTAGATTCCTGTTGGAATATGCAGTGCTGCACCGCAACACACAACACAAAGTAGTTCTGAAATGTTTTGCTGTTTCACAGGGATGCTTGTCCCTTGATGTATTATTAATCACATTGTACAGCTACAAATGTTGGGAATTAAAGCTGCCTACATCTGCGTGACAATCATCCGGCATGAATTATCCATATGAAATGAAAGTGGTAAATGTAGATAAGCGGACTCACAGCTACGAGAGACGGGATCAATTTAAATGGAAACATCAATATTCATTTCAGAGCTGGAGAGTGGATTTAAGTTGCGTGTTGTGTCATGACACCAAGAGAAACTCAGTAGTCAAAGTTAAAAAATGTGTATGTGTATGTGCCTGTGTGTTTACTGATGGATAATTCTGGACAGTGGATTTCTTAAACTGACTTTGGATCCGTTTGGAGATTTATGCTCACTGACATGGGGGCGCAGTATATTTACAGAATAGCCTGTTTTAATATCCTGCTCTGACTTAACCTCAGGCAGAAACTTTGGTTGACAAGGCAAATCTCGAGTACTGAATCTTGTTTGAAGGTATTTCTTCCCTCTGGGATACAAAAACATGTTCACTTAAATCTATGTGTCTCATAATATCAATATGAGGCCTAAAAGTATACAAGTAAAACAAAATGTCTTGCGCTTCAGTCCAGTTATGTTTACCTAATTTAGGAGAGAATAATTAAATTATCATGACAGTGTTTTTTTGTCCTGCAGTGGTTCCTCTTCATATATTAGTTTGCTCCAGCGACTCTCACAACTGTATAAATAGCCACAGGAGCTATGAAATAGAAGAAACCCTAACTTTTAGCTCTTAGCTCTGTTGGAAGCCTCCCCAGTCACAGTAGATGTCAGTTGATTAATGTGGCACTAATCATTTATAGATTAAGTCTAATACATGTACATACATCCCCACCCAGCTCAAATACACTAATGCATATCCTGAATCAACCTAATCTGACTTAACCCCAGTTTAACCTCATGGTCACACTCTGTATATCGCGTGAAGTGATAAACTGCTTCCATGTCACGCTTACAAATTAATTTTGCATATAGACAGTTGGTTACATCACCAAAGCCTCCTCTCTATTTATGTCTTTTAATTCAAATTACTCACTCATAAAGGGAAAATAAACCTATTGAGGATCACATGTAACATTTATTTACAGAATTCATTCATCTGTTGCAATGAGATCAACAAAGAAAACTACCATTTCTATAATAGAAAGGGAAAAGTTATCACAAACAACATACGTCTTGACGGCCATCAAAGGATTTACTATACTTAATTCATTCATGCCACCTCACTTGCATGCAACTATATTATCAGATTATTATTTTGCCTCGTTTATGCAGCAAAGAGCAAATCTTCGAGGATTAACAGTGTTCGTGTGAACTGCAAACCTCAGCAAGACCGGCCAACGACAGTGTAGGAACAAAGAGTAAAATCTGAGGTCATGACCATTACACTGCAGGTTTTATATGACTAAAAGAAGAAGAACTGAAAGTGATTTTATCGCTACATCATAAGTGTTGTCATTAACAGCCGTTAACTTGTAGAAGAAGTCTACACCTTCATTCCTTTATCCACAGAGAGCTGTCTCTACTGAAAGTGACACCACTGTTAACTCCTCTATCTTCTGAGGTTAGGATGTTTTGTGATAGCAGCTCACTGCAGCCTAATCTGCCCTGAAGACATAGAGCTGCTATGTCCTATAACCTCTTGTATTTCAAAAACAACAATGACTGATGCTCTCATCAAGCAACACTTACCACCACCTGCTACCAACAAACCTGGTGGACAATGCACAACCTGCAGTTTTATATTAAATACACTCTCACATTTTGTGCTGCATTGTTCAATCGGCAGTGGCCAGTTTATTAAAATAAACAAACAGGAATAAAGAATGACAGCAATATAGGAGCCAGCAGGACATCATGGCTCCCTTGTTTCCCAGCGCTGCCCTCTCTACTTTGTTTAAATGAACATTTTCAGTTCATTCAGAGGGGCAGAATAGAGGTAATTAGGCTGTGTTTATCCCACTGAGAGTCCCAAATAATGTTTTAACTGCTCCACCTCAAAAACTCTCTCATCACTGATCCAACAACCAAGGGCTTTGCAGATACATCAAGGGAAAGAAAACAACATCTCTTAAAATAGTTTGATGTCGACCCTCTCCAGATATCTGCAGCAGCATGAAAAAGTAAACTGCGTGCTGTCCTCATACTTTACTGACCTTGTCTAGTCTGGAACGTCATATAACATCATGAATTAAGGCTGCAGCAGTTTCAAGGGCAAAAACAAGCAAACAGCAAACATGGAGTTGAACTAAGAGTTGAGGTCTTTGAGGGTTATTAATATACAGCTGGCGGAGGGACAGCAGAGGGAGCTGCCATATCCTGCTCTGCAGCCGGTCCACTGCAGAGCCATGAGGTCACTTTGCTGCGTCTCCCCAGGAGGTTTCCTCTGAAGCAAACCGTTCCTCCTCATTCCTCATTCCTTCCCGCGGTGTAGGAAGTGAACTTGAGGAGGCCTTTGTAAACACCCATGAGGATATCTGGATCTGCGCGACCCCGAGGTCATGGACACGGTGGGAACGGCTACACCTAAACTCTACAGTACCTCTGTTGGAATATGCAGCATCCAACCCCCCCTCCCAAAAAAATAAATAAATAAATCAGCTCACTGTGTTAATTTTTCTTTTCTTTGTGTATCTTCCACTGGGCTTCATTTATTACAAAGTGAGAATAGGAAAGGCATTTTTTAATTGGAAAAAGTGTAAAAACTATTTCAGGGGAACACACGAACACACAGTTCATTATTCTGGCAGAATCTAATTAATTTTACAACCAGTAGAAGTTCTATCTGATTTGGGAATTATCAGCAGTGGGAAAAATGGGTACATTGTGGTTTTGTGTTGTTTTTCTCATGTATTATTGCAGCACAGTACAAATATTGTATAGAAATCAATGGTACCCTCCAGCGTTAATGAACTGTCAGCCCCAGTGAACATCTTGTCACTGGTGATAAGGGAAATCCAGGAAAAAGAGCATGAACAGTCGCCTTCGGAGCCTTAGCTATGCTGCCCTCTCTTTGTTTTTGTTGCCATGGCGCTGGCTCATCCATTCCCCACATTTGTCCCTGGCATTTCACAGTCCAGATAGTGTTACTATTACTCTCACTCTGCAAGACCCCCCTCCTGTGCACATCCCTGTGCAGTCTCCAGTACAGCAGAGTGCCCCATCAGCACCTCCGTGCCATCTGCAGGCACAGGACTCGGAGCAGACCCACTGGGTTTATCTGTCACTGAGCAGACTGTGGGACAGGTGAGGTGGTGAGGTGAAAAATAACCTTCTGGCTGGCTGCTCCGAAGAGCCAGAAAGAGAGGAACCCCCCTGAGGAAAGAGAATGAATTGAAAAAGAGAGGCGTATCATTCTTCTTCTTTCTGATGGGTGCTCTCATTTCAACAGCCCGCTGCTGGTGTGTGTAATGTTTGTGACAAAACAATCAGGGGAGCTCATTGTGTGAAGGCTTCCTGGCTGGGTCAACATTAAGACTGTGTGATCTCTGATATTGATGCCACACACAGAGAGAAAACGCTGCCAATAATCTTCCAGCTCATCCCTTTTCTCTCTCTCTATTCATGCATAAATGCATTAAATGCACTAATGAGGATGTTAGACTTGAAGTTTGGCAGCACCTATGAGACACAATTTGATGAGAATTGTTCTTTTTTTTTTTGCTGCCATAAAAGGAGCCATATTGCTACCATGTACAGCTGTGGCAGCTTCGCCATTGCCAAAAATAGTCTTGTCGTCTTGTTCCATCCATCAGCGACGTGGTTGACTGCCTCGCTATAAGCAATTACCGCTCCAATTGGACTTAATGACACTGAGAGGGAGGCAGATCTGCAGCTCGGGGAGCAGCTATGTGCTATTTATAAATCTTTTGAAAAGACACCTGACGCTGCTCCATCAAAGCACTGGAGCTCCAGCGAGAGTACTATGATCCTGTTTGCCAGCTAGTGATTGGCTCAGGTGTTCATCTACCTCCACATGACCTACTTCTGTAGCTGGTGGACCTGGACATGTGTGGAGACAACAAACATGTGGATGCTGTCATCATTTTTACCTGCAGCATCACTCTGGAAACCTTTTTTCCCCCCAGACGCTCAGGGACGGACGTTTAGCTGCAGCTGGCCCCCAGTTCCCAATGCAAACTTAATTGTGAGTTCAACCACCTTGGAGGCCTGCTCGAACAGCATTCAGCTAATTATTCTCCCGTTACGATATTCCCCGTGTCGGGAGGTGTCATCCATCTTTGTCCGTCTCAGCTCGCTCCAGCATGGGGCCACATGACAGCTTCAGCATGAGTATCCACAGACTGATTGATACCTCCACTGGCACTCCTGCTCAGGGTTAATGGAAATGAATGACACCACGAGCGGAACGCCTCTCAGGCTCTACATGCTACATTAGCTGCTACCAGCAGAGGTTTTGCCAGGAGCACAACTCCACTTCCTCTACAGTATATGCACTCATCCCACAGGATCTAGTTTGGCAGCTACCGTACCTTTAACATGACCAGACTTGGACTTGCAATTTTTTTCACAATACATCTGGGGAGGGTATCGTGATGAATCAGCCAACTGGGGTACGAACAATGTGCTTATTATCTTTTGGGTCTCAAGGCTTTGGACTGCGTTCAGTAATGTAGAAACTGTGGGTCTGCGTGGATCTAATTAAACAGTAAAGTTATACAAATGAAAGCTGTTTAGATGAACAATGAATCCAATTTGCATATGTGTACTGTATTTGAAACCTACAAAAGAACAGTCACCTGCTTCTGCAGCTTCTATCAGTCCCACAGAGTTTTTATTAGCATCTTTTAGCTCACGCTTTTGGTTTTACAGCCAACTTTATGTTTTTCTCGACTCTCGCACATCCCATCCTCCTGTTTTCCAAAATGCAGCTGCTTTTAGTGAAAAAGTCAATTTACCAAATAGCCTGAAATATGGCTTCATATGAAATTGCATGTTATTCTGAATGGGCTGTATGAGTAGAGCTGGAGATGAGAGTAACTGTAATAAGGAAAACTGTTAAATAATGGAGCAACAATAAACACTTTATTAAAGAATCCTTTAAATGAGGCTGTTAAATATATAGTAAATGTACTACACTCCTGTTTGGAGTGAAGTAAATTTAGCTGTCAACAGTCTGTGATCCATTACATTTCTGTAATCAGCTTGTAAGTATGAAAGTCAGGGGAAACACCTTTAATAACAGGCTGTACCATCCATCATCATATGGTAATGATCTGTTTCTCTTCGAAATACAATGCCTGTGCATGTAAATCAAATAAATTGAGATTCCTGTCTGACCATTAAAACCAAAACAGACCGCAGATTGTACATTTTCCAATATGTTCAGAAGACTGTTGCTTGTCTTTCACACTCCCAGTTCACACACTCCACTTTTCTCTGCCAGTTCCACATTGCATTTCACCCACACACTCTACTTGAAATCAACTACCAACCCATCACGCTTCTGTGTTATAATCAGCCCAGTATCTGTAATCTATGTAATCTAAATCCGTTCACATTTAGTAGAGTGACAGGAGACACATGATTTGGAGAACTGCTTCTGCGAAACCCCAGCGCGATGACACGGTGGCATTTAGCCAGAAAGATGAGCGCAGCTCTGGAAGGCTTCTTGCCATAAGTAGAGCTGGCTGCTGTCGCAACCAGCTGGGGAACAGGAGCCATATCTGATTGGTCATAAAGACATTGAATCTAGGAAATAAGAAGTAAAGTGACTGTTTACAAATGTCAGGCTGGTGCTGCCACGCTTGTAAGAGATAACATTACAGAGATCAAAGAACACCTGACTCCCACAATTGTAAGATAATGGAAAGTGACTTTTACAAATGTGAAGAGGTGGCCTTTTCGGAAAGCATTTCATCAAGTACGGCCATGGCTGCACTGATTGCCTCAACCAGTAGTGCACGCCAGAGGTACTTTTTTTTTTCTAGAGGCCAAATGGCTCTGCCAGTAATCAATCCACATATATGTAAAAGTGACATCTGTTACATAATGATCATGTCTCTGCATGTGTCAAGAGGAATGGTGCACAACTCGTAGTTGAGCTATTAAATGATGAATGTCTCAAAACATTAGCTGAACAAAGACATAAGGCACGTGACCTTTTGCAATCGCACTATATTTTTCTCCCACATACAGCCTGATTCAAAACCATTTCGATATAAGATAATCCGTTTGGCTCATTGTTTTGGTTCATTCCACTCCCATCATCAAGCAGCTATTTTTCTAGCAAAAATCAATTCACTGTTTACAGCCTACCCAAAAAAATAAACAGCCGGCAGATAATGATACTGACTATCTGGTGGACAGAGGAAAATTTAGCTGCTAATAAACCAGATATTTCTCTCGGGAGCTGTTGGAAACCAACACAGAGTCACAAATGGAGAATATACTGGACTTTCATTCATCAGGTGGCCAGAAACACAGCTTCATAAAAGCTAAATTCACCATAATACTTCTGAATGTGTAATTTTATTTTATTATTTTATTTTATAATTTTACAACCCCAACATCTTTTACCACTATATCAATTTTACAAGGTGATTATATGTTAATGTTGGGGTTGTAGCTCGTTGTGCTGCCCCCAAATGGCAAAAAGAACCCATAGAGTGCAGCCTATGTGGGCATAACCCTTACCGCAGCGGTTTGAATCACACTCGCGGCCCCTTGCTGCATGTCTCTCTCTCCACTGATTTGCTGTCTCACAAACTTTCCTATCATAAAATCGGCATTAAAAGTCCAAAAAACACATCTTCTATTGCTGCAGATTTTGTTCAGCCAAGCAGTTGATTTTGTTAATTAGTAACAAGGCATTAAGGAAATAGTCAGCATAAATTCAGAGTTACCTCATTAGCATGGTCTCTTGACATCTGGCTTAATGTTGTGTATTTTTCATACACACAGCCCTCAATCTGAGTTATTTAGGGACTACATTTCAGCAAATTATTGACCCTCAGTTGTTATGTTCCTTTCATTTTGTTGTTTGGTTGATATGTCTCATTTTCTGTGGTTATGTTGAAACAATTTTGTTCTGAGCATGAAATGCCAAACCCAAAAAGTAGCTCCACCATGACTACTCCTCTGTAGCCTCATTCCCCCTCTGAGTTGACTTGGAGAATAACAGCTACTAATGCAGCACTGACCCCTCAGCCTGAGAGAGAGAGAGAGAGTAAGGCTGAGGCTGACGCTGACGCCCCCGGATACAGCGTCGGATGGAACAAACCTCCATACAGCTCACAAAAAAAAGAAGCTTTCTCTTTCAGTGGAGTAACATGACTACACATTAGAGGGCTCGCATTTCCTCTAGCTGAGTGAATCATTTTCCATCTCCTCTGGGAGTTGGTCATTCTGGTGAGTGTGCAGTCCGGAGTTCACAGAATCAAGATTAAATTAGTTTTAACATAAATATGGAGTTATGTGCCAGAGCCAGGTGCTAAAACCTGCCAAAAAAACAGTGAAGAGGCAATTCATGTGATTGACGCGAATGCTTGGTATGTTCTTTCCGTCTCCTCTCGTCAGGCTGTTTAGCTTCGGAAGATTAGCCCCGAGGCGGACGCTGTGCTTGCTGTGACCTGTTACCACTGCAGAAGGTCAGCGCACCACTGGTGGCAATGGTAACACATATGTATTGTAGCTGTACACTCTCCCTGGGGCAGGTGGGCAGGAAGAAAGCAGCCTGTATGATATATAGGCTATCTTGGTTCTGCTGACAACCCTGGATGTTTGTCCCATAATAAAGTAAATTCTGTATCTATGTTTGTCCCACAGGGCAGGGTGTCTAACATCTATTACAGTATACACTCTGCAGTGACTGTATGGATTTAAAGCTGCGATGTAGAAATTCTATCTGTCAAGGCTCTCAGCATTATAAGTCTTAAATTCTATAGACACGAGCTAAATAAGGAACCAATTATATTCAACATTTAACTAAATCGCATTATAATCCGTATAATCCCAAACAGTAACTAACAGGCGTTTTGACATTAAAAGAGAAATCAAAATGACAGACAGCTCAAATGAACCAGCAAATGTCGTGTCTTTTCTCGACAGCCAGTAGAATCCAGCAGATGGTCTCTTAACGTACAGTATGTGCACAGTCACCACCACTTTTCTCCCTCTGCCCGGTCGTATCTATCCAGACCAGAATTAGCCCGATTCTAACAGTACAGCGAGGCCAATGTGCAGCAGCATTCACATTCTTCTGTGTCAGTGGGGGTCCGGAGGCAAGGTCAGCTCAGCTCCAATTTCATCCAATCAAGAAGTCAATTTTCCTCACAATTCAGAAAGTGGAGGCTCTTTGGGGGGTAGAAACATTTTGTTCTTTTTCTTGAGATGTATTGATTAAGTGAGGAGTGTTTTTGCCGTGTGAAACAAGGTTTTAATTTAGATTTTATATTGAAGTAAAGAACAGAACTTCAAGTAACCTCGGCTCAGTTGGAAGACCAAGTCATAATTGCAGCAATTGGAGGGAAAAAAAAGGCCAAACAGATGAAGGAAAAACACTCAGATTACTTTGTCATATTCTACTGAATAGTTGCGCTTCAGACATTGCTGGATTTTCTTGAACATCAAGCACATGTTTGCACGTCTTGACTTGTATATCCACAGGATAACGATCATAATATGTGATCAATCTGTTTCGTTTAAATGGGATTCTCAATGCACACATTCAGACCGCCTCGCCTTGAAACTTGACAGAATATAAATTCCTACATTCTTTCTCACCACCTCATACTGACCAATCACAGCGTAGAGTGGGTATGAATATCAGATTGTTGGATGCAGCCCCCCCAAGTCCTGACATCTGAAAGGTGTTTGAGTCACTGTTTGACAGGCGCTTCATTTGGAGCACGCTGGCGCCTTAAGCTCCACATCAAGAAGGTACACTTATCAGGATTTTCTTGCATTTTCTGCCCAGATCCATCTGCTCTTGATGTTTAGCGTTTCTGCTCTGTTAGCCACGAGACAACAGATCACAGCTGGTTCCTCCTGCTGTGGATCCCACTGATGTGACACAGCCACATAGAGAGCTGAACACAGAGGTTATTGTTTATAGTTAGATTCATCATATGGTGACAGTATGTTGAAAACTGTATAGTAGCCTTAAAACATGTTTGTGATTCTGCACTATTTTATTCCCAGTATGCACAAACAACGATGTCTGTGTTAGACGATGCCCATGCCTCAGTTCTTCGGGAAAGTGAAGAAAAGTTTTCGTGTCGAGGGGGAAAAAAAGTGTAGAGCCTGAAAAGAAGCAGGTGCAGGTGAGGGGAAGTGAACAAAAAGTGGTTGAATGCAATTACAAGGAAAAACAGCTGACAGAGTTTATTCAGTTCCATCGTGCTCTGTCAGGACTTTTCTTGCTACGCTAGGTATCTTCTGAGTTTTGGGGCAACCTTGCTTCTGGCTGATGGCTGGGCGATGGAGGAAAAGCAGATGGAGGATTATAGCTGGTCTAATTGCCTCTGTCCTGCTAACACACCCCCATCTGCTTAGGGGGGATCCTTGAGGCTTTCTTCTCCGCAGCAAGAAGCCAGCGCTCTCCAGCACCGCCGCCGTCTGAATATGACTGATGTGCCATCTCTGACCTTCACCTCCCTCCACGCATCCAGCCTGTGTTTCCCTATTTCAGATAGATTTGCTTGCCGCGGCAGAATAATCTATTGTGATATCATAATGGATCGCGAGACACACAAAGTCAATATAAATCTTTTAATATTTAATATAAATTTTGCTGCCGTGCAATAAGGCATGTTATTAACGGTAGATTTAGACACAGGATCGTTGGGTGCTGCAGTTTCTGATGAGCAAATCTCTTTGTCTTGTATTTTCTGGTGGAGTTTATTGGCTGCCTGTCTGCTGGGCTGAGACATTCAGAGTGACAGCAGATCCCCTCTGCTGTCACTGTCAGAACACATCACCATAGTAAAGAGTCAGATCCTGTTCCATTTGTGTTCTTGAAGGAAGAGCTCAACAATTTCGGGAAATGCACTTACAAATACATCCTCCTGTCTGCAGAATGAAACTGCAGTCTGTTAGCCCATCTTAGCAGGTAGACTGTGAAAATAGGGGGAACAGCTCCGGGAGCATCTCTGTCCACAGCCATCAGAATCAGCTTGAACAGGTTATATTACCTTATAACCTGTGCTAAAAAAAGAGTGTAAAAACACAAGTTCTGCTTTTATGAGCGGTTGTGCGTCATAATACTTCTTTGCCAGATACCGTCGCTCCCTCGAGCCTCTGCCGGTTGCCTGGCAACTTCATGATGACGGCAAGACTTAAGGAGAGCAAATAAGTGTAGGCTATTTTCCAAAATGTCAAACTATTTCTTTAGATAACTTGTTTTTAATTGTGTTTTGGATTATGTTAAAGTTCAGTCACCAAAATCACCTGGAATAGATGAAAGGTGTTCAGAAAAGAAAATGTAATTTGATCCCACTAGTGTAATCACTCATCTATCAGACGATGTAGCCCAAACTTTGCGCAGAATTCTATTTTTGAGTAAATCTGGGGTGAAAGTGGGGTAGTTTTTTTTCGCATTGGATAATGCGGGCGTGCAAATTATGTGTCACGTTGCTCACGATTCATCAGCCAATGATATCAGGATCCGTCGTCCGTCAATCAAACATTTGGCGTATGATGGACCCGTCCACCACCACCGACACAAAACTCTCCTCCGTCCCTACTCCACTCTGCTCCTCCAGATCCCTGCGCTCCATCACTTAGCCTCGCTAGCTAAGTGAGCAAGCTATAATGTAGCTAGCCACTAGCTAACGGTTAGCTACGTTAGCTAAACTCACTCACGCACACACACACGCCGAGCTGGACAACATCCAATCAAATTCCTTCGAAACACTGTCCCGCCCGATCCCACCCCAAACACTGAATATCCCGCCCGCTCGATAACGCCCAATCAAATTCGTTTTCCGTTTAAACTTGTGTGGAAACTCGTGGAAACTCATGGAAGGAGGCGGGACAAACAGGACAAACGGCCATTTCTGAACACCTTTAAAATGCACACGTACAGCATTTATATTTGGCTTCAAGGGAAACTCTTTCAGTGAACGAGGAGAGTATAGCTTACTTTTAACCAAGTAATCTAATTAAACTATCAGACACAAATCATTATTCCAAGTATTCTTATACCATATTAGGGATGAGCAATGATTTTCAAATAGTCGAATAGTCCTTCAGTTAAAAAAAATCGAATATTTTATGAAACAATCGTCTTGTCTGAAAAAATTTAAATGTTCCCTTTTTACTGTCGCAGCAGGAGAAACATGGAAAGACTCCACCAGAAAGTTCTGTGTGAAACTCTGTCAAATGAAAACAAGTGAAACTGAGTTTTTTTTGTTTATTGACGTAGTTATACGCCCGGAGAGAAGACTTCCTTGTCAAGATGAGCGCACATTACGTGACAAGGACTTAATTGAAGGGTACCGCTGTTCAATTAAGTCCTTGTCACGTAATGTGCGCTCATCCGGCACCGAGTCTCACAGTGTGCGATTTCATTTTAAATGACGGACGGCTGTTTTTCAGTGGGTGATTTAAAAAGTCGATTAATAATCGATTGGTACCGCGATTATCGATTAGTACTTTTGCTTGAAATGCCCATCCCTATACCATTTGCCTCAAAATAGGTCTGGAGAGGTATTTAGAAGAAAGTACAAAAATTATGAAGAGCCACAAATGAAAATGACTTGAACACCAAGCTCCAACTGTGAACATCAATCTGTCCATCGCTGGCCCAAGGCTCTGGTTTTTGTGTGTGTGTGTGTGTGTGTGTGTGTGTGTGTGTGTGTGTGTGTGTGTGTGTGTGTGTGTGTGTGTGTGTGTGTGTGTGTGTGTGTGTGTGTGTGTGTGTGTGTGTGTGTGTGTGTGTGACAATGATACTTACAGGGCTTTCATCAGTAAAGCCTGTCTCATGAACAAATCTAGGGCTTTCCCCCTCCCTGATCCTTTTGGGCTTCACTCTCACTCCCCCCCCTCTCTATTTCTGTGTGTGTATGTGTGTTCATATGAGAGAAAACTATTATCAAAAAACCCTTTGAGAAACATATGGTGCTCCAATTTTGCTACAGATACCTCCTGCTCTTGTTCCGTATGGTGATCTGCCTCAGGGTTTAACAGTGGCAACGCTATTGTCCTGTGAAACTGCTGAGGGCGTCTGATTTAGAGGTGATTAGTGGTGCCTAAGGAAGCCGGGATTGCATGGTGCTCTACCCTGTGGACATACAGGTTTCATGGGGGAAAATAGCCTCAGGGGAGGATTTGGAGCCACATTTCATTAAGTTTGAGATAAAGACAACTGTGACCAACACAGACGATTTTTCTGGGCTTAAAGCATCCTCGGGATCAAAATCTAAACACAATGGTGGTTTTGAATGGCTTATTACCTTGAATTAAAAAGACACTGATCACTGACATATTAGTCTGAACTGTACTGTTGCTCCAGTGTGGGCAGTAGATTTCCTCGGGGGGCACAGAGAGCTCGTGAGCTCATACACTTATACACAATGGACCATTTCACTAAAGGCCAGACCATAAAGAAGCACTCGGGTGTGAGTGATGACAGACAAGGAGGGCTAGAGGAGGGGAGAGGGGAGCTGAAAGCTTCCCTCTGCGACAGACTTTTGGCCCTAGAGTCCTCCTGCTGCTGCACTTTCAAACAAGACAGCACTTTGACAAAACTGTACAAGAACAACTAGACACAGACTGACCTACTTACAAGAACCATTATTATCTAACGCTGTCTTGTAAAGCAAATGAGCTCTGGTCCCTGGCACACTGATTGCATTTAAGTGCTATGAATGACAGAAGTGAATGCCCAGTGGAGGCACATTTGAATAAAATGGCCGACATCTCCGCTTGAGTCCCACATGTGATACCGATGGGCTGAATTCTGAGCCCCGGGGCCAATAACAAATTGTCCACCTCCTCCGTACGGCGTGGCTTCCCATGTGGGTCTTTAATGAGGCCAGGGTGGGCTACAAGTGGATCCACGAGAGCCACTCTCACCACTGCACAGGCCCCTCTCTGTTTGCTCTTGGTACCTCGCGGTACAGGAATGCTTAGCAACAGCTATTCATTAATCCACTCTTTAGTTTGGAAATCTGTCATAGGTCAGCAACAACTGCCCAGTGCTGAAATGAATTAAAATCTACATTATGTCTTGGCAAGTAAATATTTTAGCAATGTGTAAATTGGTTGCTAGGAAACATCTGTAGCATTGTCCAATTAAAAGAAGTTAACCATGCGAACAGGAAGTTGATGTAGCATCAACAGCTGTAGAATGGCTCCAAAAAATTTGAGTTGAAGACCTGATTAATTCAACTGTCTGATTATGCTAACGTAACCTGACACAGGTTTGTCATAAGGTAGGGTGACCAAACGTCCTCTTTTGCCTGGACCACTTTTCACGTCCTGTATGGGGTGTCCAAGATATGGTCACGCTATCATAGGGTAACATCACTTAATAATAATTTATCTCCCTATTATTATCCCTAAGAACATTTGATGAGTTGTGCTGTCCAGCTTTTAATCAGCTGATGTTAGCTTTGACATTTAATTCAGTTTGCCAAACTGCTCTATAGTATATCTCACAGATTTGAAATGTTTTAAATATTCATTAACAACGAAAAGCTACAAACAATCTAATGTGGTGCATCTCATTTAGATGTAGAGGTCCCTCGGTCTTCACTTACAGTATAAGTAGGAACTAATGCAGCAGCAAACAGCTCCAGTTTGTTACAGGACTGGGATAATTAAACCAAGGGGGTGCAGGTGTGGCCTTTTTGGATAAATATGGCCCCAAAGTGGGTTATTTGTTGGCTACTAGGTTAAACATGAATTGCCACAGGCTAGTGTGTTATTTTCCTCCCGCCCAATGCACTTCCTAACATTTGGGCAACAAATTAGGCCCCATTTGGTTTGCCAAAATGTCAGGGGGTGGTGGCTGTCCACCGTCAGTCCTCCATTAACAATGCTGGGCACTGGGAGCCCTATTAGCTGGGACAGTGGTGCTCACAATACACCGCTGTGAGTAGCCTTCTGCAAGAGGATAATTTCGACTTTATTCTGATCATATTTTCTAATCTGTGCGACTCAGTTGATGAATTCTGTACAGCCATCTAATTCAATAAAGCTATGATGGCTGTGGCTCTCATGTAGCACCCCTGACAGAAGGCATCATCAGAGAGAGAGCTGGTGGACTCAGAGCAGCTTTGACACACTGACACCAGGCTGTTAATCTCCATGTGTCGGCAGCATCAAAGGAGAGCGTCCAAGGTTATTCTCACAGAGCTGTACCTGACATGGGCTAAAGGCTACAGTTTATCTGAGGTGCTCTATCTGACGCACTGCTATGAAAGTGAGATGAGAAGTATTTGTCGGTCTGAAGTGACACCATTTTCCCCCCGAGGATTGACGTCTCGCAAGGTCTCACACACTTAGCAAAACGCATTATATCAGATTCCTCACAGATGCACAAACCGCTCCCACAGATTTCTGATGTTCAGAAGTGAAAGCAGACACATCATCTTGTTAATGAAATGGGAGAGATCACTGTATCACACGCTGGAAAAATCAATAGAGCACTGCCCACTAAAAATTCAATTTTTGCTGCAGATTAATGATGCTGCTAAGAGAAAGAAGCAAGACCCAAAAGGGCTGAGTTTAATGTCACAAAGAGCTTATGTGATTGCCACCACATCCCAAAAAATAACTGTCAAAGTGGTTCTCATGAGTCATCTTATTATTTGTACATAAAATTGAGGACAACACAGTACCAAGGCACATAATTCAAAAAGCTGTTAAACAAATGGCTCTGATTGGTCCTGGTCTGGTGACTAAGTCTGTGACTGTGTCGGAGAAACCACTGAGTCAGACTAGCAGCACTGGGTACACTAGTCTGTCCACAGCCTGGAGCCGACTGTGCTGGGCATCAGACCAGAAGGGGTCACTCTGCTACCATCACTGCACTATAACTGCCCTGCTCTGTGTGAGGCCTGGTATAACAACCACCATGCAAACACTGAATAAGCTTCACTTCATACTGAGTGGCACGACCACAGAGGATTCAGAGTGTAGTAGTATAGCTTCAAGGGCTTTTTGCATCCAGGGGAAAATAAATGCTCATAAATTGTTTGTTGCTGTCTGCGTAACAAGGAATCCACCAATTTGTTGAGTCACTGTGAATAAGTTTTGATCACAATTACAGCTGAGCATTTAAAAATTCAAACATCTGTTCAGCTGCTTAACCAAGACAAGACATTATATCCGCACAGGTGTCAGTAGCAAAACTGGAACACCGTATGTTTTTCCAAGGATTTGTGATAATAGTTTTCCATTTTTTTTCCTCTGATCACTCTCTCTCTCTCTCTCTCTCACACACACACACAGATTTTCTCAAGCACAAAAGCACTCACTCACTGATATTCCAATCATTTCTCTTCCGATTGCTCTGCACTTGGCTGCACCTGCTCCATCGTCCTCTCTCCTCATTCCTACCTGGGGGGAAGGTGAGTGACGACGCTCGGGCCGAGAAGAGGGCTCTGATTTGTATTAATTTGCAGCTGATCTCTGGGGGAAGAGAGAGTGAGAGCCAATGTGTACCTTCCTCACCCCCACGCTCCACCATCACAACCGCTGCAGCTATACAGAAACAGGAACCATCCAATCAATCCAACTCTCCCCAAAGGCTTGTCCAATCAGCCCAAGACCTGACACAGAAATTAATCACTCCACCATCTCGACAATTGATGGCACCAAGCCGTGCATGGCGCTTTCAAAGGAAATGCATGTGGAGAGACACATGTATGACTCCAACAAGCCCCCTTAACCACTCCGACCCACATCCCCCCAAACACACACACACACACACATCTGCAGAGCTATGGTCATTTTAAATTCATTTGAGTACAGTTTATTATAATATGGGGTACAATTTTTTGTGGCTGTCGTCACCTTGGTGTCTAAAATAAACTTGGAGAGTGTAATAAGTGCAGTGCAAGAACTACCACAGAAACTTGTGAATTAGATTTGGTGGAAAAAGTCGTGCTCTCTGGAAATGAAATCTCTAACAATTCAAACAGCAACAGAAATACAGATTCAGACTATGCAACAACACCAAGGCTTACTGTATGTCACATAAAGAGCTATAGTGTTGGCATTAGAAATCAGCAGAGAACCAATTCCTTTATAAGCCTCCCTTTCACACTTGTGTGAATGTTTCAAATCAGCTGGTAGCAAATAGCTGATGAATAAGCCAATGATACTGAGCATGAATGTGACAGCTGACACTGAACAGCTGACATGAACCAAAGCTCAGTGGGGGCACTGTAATAAGGCAAAGCTTTCTAACTGATAATTGATAAACAGCTGCTTATAATTTGTAATAAAGTGGAATTACCTTTTATAAACTCATGCTGCACTCCTGAAATACAAAACCTGGAGCTTCAAAGAACCTGGCTAACCTGGCTGGGTCATAAATCAAAGTATAGGAGAAAGTAACATTTTGACCTGATGATGGCAGTATTCAGTAGAAAACTTCAAGACTCACTGAAGTGAATCCATCCCGAGGGCAACACAAGTGTGCGTATCGGATTTCATGGCCATCCATTCAATAGTTGTTGAGATTCTGCAGATTGGACCAAAGTGGTGGTGGACCAGCTGACCAACACCACCTACTGTGGCTGGCATGGATAAAAGAAAAAAGCATGTGGTTGGATACTACCTGTTACAGTTTCTTTGATTTTGGCAGATAGTCAATAGGAGATAACATGCAGTTAGATGTCCAAAAAAACAAACACACAAAAAAAAATCATTCAAGTGGAGTTGCCATTTTAGCTCCACAAGTGGAGACCTTCAAAGAGACTTTGATCACAGTGTGGTCTCCCTAAGTGGGAGAATAAAGGCTAGTGTTACTAACTTGACACTCTCCCCCTACACACACACACACACACACACACACACACACACACACACACACACACACACACACACACACACACACACACACACACACACACACACACACACCATGAATGACCATTCCACACGTTATTGCAATACCATGTGTTGCTCTGCTAAGGACCAAAGGTAATTGTGCTTGGGAACAGCTTAAAGTGTAATTGTGCGTGGTGTGCAGGGTGTCCGCAGACGGCCCCATAGGCACCAGAGGGGGTTTTAAAGGGGGTTTGGGATGGGGATGACTGATCAGAGAGCTTTGATGCTGCTTCAGATCTCCTCTTCATCACCGGCACACTCCACTGGAATTTGACAGTCTGCGGCGACCTGCTCCAAATCTTCCCGCTGCTCTCCGGCGGCGAGGGAGGAGTCTCCGAACAAGTTCCCGACTCATTCATCTACCGGTCGTCTGTCTCTCTGCAACGGCAGCATCGGTTCGGTGTCGAGCAGGTGTGAAGCTGCTTGCTCTTAACATAACTCGGTTAGTGAGAGCAGTAGTCTCGATGACATCAACTCTGGACCGAGATGAAAGCTTGATGAGACGCAGCAGCTAAATCTGTCCCAGTGAGGGATTAGCCTTCTGACAGGAGGACTCAGTTACACCTTCTCAGCATCAACATGGAGCTGGATCTGGGTGGAGGTGTCCCTATCTGTAATCCAATGGCATGCTTTCGCTGGTGTTTTTCTGACCTACATGCATAGATAAGTCTGTGCCCAGCATTCGTTTTACTCTCTGACTGTGAAATGCATTTCCCGTTGCACCTACTGACTGATGGTCTGATTATACCTGCCGTCTCTGTGTGGGTGGACAACAGTCATTTTGATGTGAACACATGAGAAATAACTGCCTTGCTTTCTGGCTTCTATTCCCTTCCACCTTATGAGAAAATCTCCTTGGGAAATGCACATTTACAAACCTCTTTAAAGATAGATTAGGAGAAGATCCTTTGGAGGGAAGCTATTTTTCTTATTTTCTTTTTTGTCTTGTGTTTGAAAAGATGGAGGGGAATGACAAAGCCTGCAGGGAGACATAAACCAGCCACTGTGGACATGGACATGAAACAGACCATTTGTAAAGTCATGCAAAAATCCTAATGACAGAATTACAATGACAGATGGCTCTGAATAGGGAGTTGTTGGGTTTCTTTGATGCCCAGGTGCTGAAACAATAAAGAAGTACAATGTATCCTGTGGTTTCTGTCTGTTCACAGATCATATTGTACATGCCACTAATAATTTAATCTGCCAGCTCTATGAAGAACCAGATAATTGTTACCTGCCAAAGGAGCGACATTTGGATGACAATCATGTCACACAAACACACAAACAGAATTAACAATAACAGAGAACAAAGATTTAACATTTGGTGTTTCAACCGCTCGGTGACCAGAGTGCAGCCTGGGAGAGTGGACAATACAGAGAGGTCAGACTGACAAGTGGTTTTTGTAGAAACTTTAACATTAAACTGTGGTATGAAGTGCAACTAATCAGAAAATAGAGGACGTTAATGTAAACATTATCTTTGCCAGACATTTTTGTGCAAAGCCACTTAACATCAAGTGCATTCAAAATCAATGGGAATAAAAGGCAGATGTCATCAAAAACTCTAAATGCATTGCTCTCAAAAAAAGTGAGTGTGTTAAGAGTGCTAGAGTACAGGCACTAGTTTAAAAAAAAATCATACAATTAAATTTGCAGCCATGGTGTAAAATATTGTCTCTTCTGTTGTTTTTGTGGAAAGTAATGTTCTGGCTAAATAAGAATTAATAACACTGAAATCTGTGGAAACGGCCAAAAAATTTAGATCAACTCGATGTGGAAACATGTTCCAGAGACGTTCAGAGACATGTTTCAGAGACGTTTTAAAAGAAATGTGTTTAACATCATGTAACCAGAGGAGTATACTGAGGAAGTAAATCCAGACACAGCCTGGTAGAAGTGAAATGTGTGCTGCCTTGATAAACTTCATAATCGCCTTTGAGAAAATCATGTTTGTTCAAATTACAGTGGTTTTCTTCTCCCACATCAGAAAAGAAGATGATGCCATTACCCAAAAACAACCCCATGCTGCTTACCCACAACAAGCCCAGCTATGACGTCTTTTGTTTTTGTCACATTAAACTCTATTTGCTTCAATTTTCAAACCAAGTCTGAAACATCATCATCAGGCTTCAATCACAGCAGCAAGTTAGGTTTAGTGAGTCACCCTCAGTGCCACCTGCAAAAGTATGTGTTGAGATTGATCACACTTTTTTCTGTGGGTCGTTTGCATTTGTGAAACATATTTGTCACAAGCTTGGGTACCAACTATTCAGTGAGATCTTGAGTCAAACCGAGACCTCCTATTAGCCCAGTGGATGACAGCTGGCCCTACAGACCACAACTCATAGACTCTATACATCCCTCGGCACAGAGCCCACACTCAACTCTTGGTTAAGGATATTTAGTCTGGACCTGACAGTGACATCTCTTAAAAAAAAGAAAAGAAAAATACATCTGCCAAATGAAGTTAGCATGCTAATTAGCTTGTCTTGGCCTGTCTCTTCACTTTCCAATAGCAACTCACAGTAGCCTCAAATCATGCCTAAAGGCATACAGCTGCTCACAGGGCGTATTGTAACCTCTTGTCTTGTAAACACAACAATGACCGAAGATCTGAAGAGCTGTGGTTCACCACCATCTGCAAGACGCCACGTTTGCAGCAGAGAAAACGTACACATAGTGTCTGTAATTCTGCATGCAGCCAGCTGTTCTCAGGACAGAAAAAAAAGAAAGGAAGAAAAAAAAAAAGCCTCGAGCCCATTACACTACACCACTGCTGACCCACTGACCATTCCCACAGAGTCCCTGAAGGTAAATGAGCTTTTTGGTGTCACTGCCCACAAAAAGCATCCACACACACTGGTGGTGAACATCTCATCCTTCCTTCTGGTGGGCAAAGGCACTGTTGTTTGAAAAATACGGGGCGACATGACTGTTAGGATTGTTATTACAGCTCATCGCTCTGTAAAGTGACCCCATGCATAGGTGAGATGTCCTGTGACCTTCAACTGTGGAGCAGATAAGAGCTGACTGTGTGTGTTACAAGGCTGATGCATTCACTGCTGCAAATGTGATATTTGCTGCTGCAGCTGTGCATGAAATACAATTTTCTAAAACACATTAGAATCTGTTTAAATTAAATACCCATTTAGCAAGGCGATTATTAAAATTAAAGTGGTGACAATTACAATTTTGCTAAAAAGGTTTCCAAACTACAAATTTCAGCTAATCTTTATAAATCTGTATTACATGAAATTAAATGGTTCCAGAAAATGTATACATCATATTAATCATTTGAAATGAGTTGATTCAGAATAAACTGTGATATATGGTTTGCACAGTCTGTGGCTGCATGATGGCTGCTGGGTATGAATTAGAATTGTGTTCATTTTGGACAATGCCTCATCTCACAGTGGCCGTGGCCAGTTCACTAACACAATGTGACACAGATCTGCAGCTCACATGTCCCTTGATCAAATGTAAAACTTATCTTTTGCATAATCTTAAACCAAATGTTTATTAGCCAAACATTAACCATCATTTATTTACCCAAAACAGAGAAAAGCCTCTGGTGTAGTACAAACTACTTCTGTATTTGGATAAGGATAATAACCATTAATAACAAATCTACCAGGGGAGGGATCAGGGGCCCAAGGGGTCAGGGGGCCTCTTCCCAGAGCATGAGAGTTGTAGACTTTAGTTAAAAGACACATTATAACTACACAGAGAATAAGAAATGGTCTCCAAACAAAGACAAATGACCTAAAATAGATAACCCTCAATCTTAACTCTCAAGCTCAACCCTTAATCTTAGTCGCCCTCAAAACCAAGTGTTAAGGGCTATTTTGTGAAATGGGACACCGGTCATCTTATAACATTATCAGCGCAAACATTTTACGTAGGCTGTATCTTGATAAAAACAACTTAACAACTACATTACCACCGAGAAAAATGACCATTTTGTAACTACGTAAACGATAGCAACACGGCTTGTCCGCACCGGCCGGCTATTGACAAAAGATCGTAAAATAAAAAATAAATGTTATGCAACAATGAGGTAAATGACCCCATAAAATGGGCCTAAACTAAGATAATACAATGGTTTTTGTAATATTTACATCTCTGGATAGCCCTTGCTCCCAAGGGTGGTGTTGGAGAATCTCAATATCGAGGGCTATATACAGCCCTTAAACTTGCCCCTCAACTTAACATTCTGAGAATCGGGACAGCACTAGCACTTTGCAGGACTGCGCATTTTTGAGATTGAGGGTTAAGATGGAATTCACCACCAAACAAACCAAACAACACCAAATAAACAACCACCACAAACACAAAAAAATGACAACAAATAAGGTGTATTACTTAATCTGGGGATGCTGCATGTTTGTAGAGTTCCATGGACCATGCAGGAGTAACCTTTTTAAGCTGTGTGCATTAATAATAAAACCACTGTAATTCTTTGCTCCCCTCTCTGTAACTCAGTGAACAGCGCACACATGCACGTGCGTCCACCTACACAAGCTGCCGGATGAATCGAAAGATGTCAATCTCTTCATGGGTAGTGACCTGTTGCGCTGATAAATCTGAACCCTTTTGACCTAGATTAGAAGTGACATAAAGGTGAGTGCACCGTACCTGTGGGCCCACGCTGCCATTTGTGTCGTCGGACCAAAACAAAACCGAGAACCATGAGACAAAAGTTTACACTGAAATATTGATTGGACTGTGACATGTGGGATCATGTTTGTCAAATCAGTTCCACATCTGCCTATCTGGCTACTTGTTTCCTCCTTCACTGGTGATAACCTGTATTTCCTTATCTCATTTGTAGTAGTGAGACATCTATTCATCAGTGGCCACCAACATAATGTCTGCGTTCTAGGCAAGTACCATCAGCGACAGAGCAGCAATGCTTAACTGAGTGCTTTTTTTGAGATTCTCTGAACGACTTATCCTCCTCCTTCCTCTCTCCATTATTGTTTCTTCTCTGTTTTGTCTTTGCTGGTTCAGGAACACACAAGACCTGGGGTCATTGTGTTTGTGCAGACATCAGCTAATTTCTGCTTTTGCCTTGGGCAGAGTGAGGAGCCAGGAGAGAGAAAGAGAGAGAGAAAGACAAAGAGCGAAAGAAACAGCCCGACGGAAAGGCAGCAAAGTCATCCACCTAAAACTGGAAACTTGTGCAGGAGATGAATGCTCCCCTCTATCCGCTGTCCTTGAGTGGCTGTCCTCCCCCTCCCTCCACTGCTCCGCTGTCTCCGTCAGGCACTTTGTGGAGATGTGCCTGTGATGCCTGATCATAACATGACACTGCAGAACAGCGACTGCTCTTTCCAACTGTCTTCATGAGTTACCCTCTCTCTTCCGGCCTCATTCAGCCGGCCGGGTACTGGGGCTGTGTCTGCAGACTCTGCAGTCATTTCAGTGCAGTAAGGGATGGGTGGACCCACGTCTGCCCATTTCTGGGGCTATTTTCTGACCTCATTAGATCATGTTAACTGCTGTATTAGGTAAAGGTCCTCATTATGTCTTGAAAGCATGAGAGTACAGAAACATCTCTCCATTGATTTTAGATAAGGACTGTATAGTTATATGATGATAGTTGCACATTTGGGGAAACACATGGATTTTCTTTTCTTAGAAAAGCAAATGCATGTAGAAAAACTTTCTATGATAACGAGATTAATACTACTGTCTGTGTATACCACTACTGCCAGAAGCCACGAAGCTTAGCTCAAAGATTAGCACAAAGATTAGCCGGCTTTGTTCAAAGTAGCAAAATCTCCTGTCCAGCTTCTAAATCACACTCCTTACACAATACATTGCTTCTTCTTTTTTGTTAAATTTGTATGAAAAGTGAAATGCACAGGCAACATGTTGTAGCTATACTCTTGTGGTGTTGGAACAAGGAAGGTTATTCAGCCGGCCAACAAATAGTCTGGCACGTAACCCACCATAAAACCACAACGTGACGTTTTTACACTTCAGATTTTGGAGACGTTTGAAACAATGCATCTGGTCTAGCACAAACCAGTTATGCAGGTCAGCACCGGCTGGAGCCCTGAACGGGCCAACAGGATCAGGAGCCCACAGGACCGGGGTGCGCCTCGGCCAGAACCTCTACATGAAGTGAGTGTTGATAATTCTTGCTTGAAAGTCAAACATACACAAGATCATTTCCCGTATTCCAAACAAAAATGTTTGTTCAAGCTAATTTGGTTGACCAGAGCAAAAGACTCAGCAGCAGTTATGACAGCTTCACTCTGCTGCTTTTGTTTTCCACATAAAATTACCTCAGTGCTCCGCAGCCTTTCATCAAACCAACGTACAGAGGAAGAATTTTGCCGCAACTTTAATCTACTTTATCTCATCAGAGTGAACTGTAGTGACAAGCACAATAAAGCAGTGACCACACTGCTCTCAGATTCCTCCATTTGCTTGATCTGAGAGGTTTAAGAGAAAGAGTTTCCCACTTGAAATCAGATCGGTTACACAGTAATGCCGGCTAATTCTCTTACCTTCACTGTGCTTAAAATGTAACGGAGCCCTCATGAGAAACCCCGAGCAAATAGATAGCAAGATATACTGTTAATCAGCCAACCAAAATTAAATCAGGATTATCCTGGCAAAGCTGTATAGCTGAGAGAGTAATATTTTACTCAAGTATTTGGAAACATGCCCAAATATGAGCAATCACGTCTACACCCACTGCTCAGAAGTGACGTTAAGCCCACAGAAGAATTCGCTAATAGGTCTGTGTGGCAGGGCTCAGACTCAGTGAAAAGCAGCTGGCAGAGACCAAGAAGTCAAGACAACTCATGTAACCATGACCACATTTTTAATCAGCAGCAGGCTCACATACAGAGACAATAAGCAGTTCATTAGAATCACTGCTGAGCTGGTGGTTTGAAAAGGAAAACAGTCACACACCCAACTCAGAGTCGACTAAATCAGACTTCTGTTTGTTGGTACAGTGTTTGTTTTTTTGTTGTTTCGTTTTCTTTACTGTTTACTTTCATAAAGGTTACCCATGACAGTATGTTATGTTCTATACTCTTTGATAAATAGCTTTCAATGCTTCAGATGCCAGAATGATTGAAAATGAGAACAATATACCATCCCAAAGGATGGATTAAAAGCTGCGATTTTTTAAAGTTTTCCATCCTTGTTGCTGGTGACCTTTGACCTATCCAGCTCTACTTTTGAAGAACTCAAAATGGCCCGGGGAGCTCTGGAGGCTGCCGCTGTAGCTCGTAGGAATTTACAACATGCACGTGCTCACCAGGCTGTATTGATTTGTGTAGCGCTGCTAGCCAGACATGCCATGATTGAGAGTGGTCCGAAGACAAAGAAACCGAGACGGCGTGGTGGCCACTTGTACAGTACAGCTACTGGGTACATTTCACGCCTCCGTCACCGTGGAAACCCAGCCTCAGCTGAGCCTGGAGGGGTGACAGCAAACCCTACATTGGAGGCGAGAGTTCATTTGCGCCCTGGGTAGACAAAAAGAGACCTTTTTCCTCTCTGCCATGATAAAAAAAACCCTCCTAGCACAGTAACTCTGCAGCTGACAGCTCTCTCACACACATGGAAGCAGTGTGAAAGTCCTACCAACCAAAATGAATAGTCTGGATCGGAAGATTATTTGCCTCTCTGCGTGTTTGCTTTAATGAGAGATGCCATTCACACCTTTCAATTGCTATTCATTTCTGTTATCGCTCACATCTCCCAACACAATGTGCTGCCTTTGTGTGCTGAATTAGACCTATTGTATGTGCAAACCTTCAGCCGCCTGTATCGTGATCTCTCATCGCTTTTCCCTTCATGCACACAGAGAAATTCATTTTAGCTCTTTTATTACAACACAAGCACGCATTGCCATTACCTGCCCTTTTTTATACAGCCAAATGGAATAAATGAGCATTTTGTAGCGCCATAAATATGTTAGTGCAGCGCTGACACATGAACAAACGTGAGGTCTTGATTAGAAACACTCCTGTTTCGCAGCTAACAAACAACACTGATGTTTCAGCTTCCTGACAAACAAGGTGACACTGGTTCCTACATGCTAACAACAGTGACTATACTGTATCTCTCTCAGCCTGCGATTTGTGCCAGCATTTGAAGCCTCACCTTCAGTGCCACTGTGAATTTGTATTTTGGTGGTGAAGCCACTTGGGAACTTGTTTCTGTGAGCTGCCCGTGCAGGGCAGATGCCCAGGTCTGCTGTAGCGCCAGATGGTGGTTCATTAGATCCTGTGTGTTGTGTGCTTGGTGTGAAGCGTAGGAGGAGCAGGGCGGATGTTTGTTCCCATCAACAGCCAGACTTTAAGGCTGGCTGGCTTCATCCCTATATAATGCCTCCATTCCTCAGAGTGCCAGAGTGCCTGGCAAGCAAAGTGGTACTAGAGTAAAGTGTGATGGGAGGAGGCGCCGTCTTTTGTTTTGCTCTTGTTACTTAAAGAGAAATAGGTTTCATTTTAGTGCCTCATCTATTCAAATCCATTTAATCGGGGATAAACCTGCACTGTACTGTTTTGTGTTTGTCTTTGTTCGTATGTTTTGGTTAAACTTACATTTTGCAAAGCAGCAAGTAATTTAAATAATCATATATTTCACTGTTGTATACTGTATAAACAATCTGTCAATCATGCTCTAGCTTGCCTCCGTCTCTGAACTCACTTGACCTCAGAAAATTCCTTCATTTTCCCAAGTGCCTGTCAACATCCCTCAAATGGTTAACTGTTTATTCACTCAGCAGTGGATTACTCCACACGAGGAGGTAAAAGAGCAACAACAACAGTGTTATCAGTAGCAACAGTGGAGTTGTTTGACAGAGGAGAACGGTTGAAACTCTCAAATCCAGCAACAGCGAGCGTTGTGCTTTTAACTACAAACACACAAGTTTTGTTGCTGCATCGAGTTCTGCTCTCTAGAAGCGAGGGTTGATGTTTTTGCATTGCTGAAATATTTTCCTCTATCAAACTCCAGATCCTCTTTGGGATTCACCACAAAACTAATTGGAGCCAGAAATTCAAAATAATGAATATCACCATCAACTGCACAACTTCAAAGATGAAGAGATGTAATATGATCCTGGACAGTGAAGGATGTTTCAACGGATTTACTGAAGGTGAAATACAGTAAGATACTTCATTTAACAGCTGACATTTTATGAATGTCATTAGTAGAATCATTTTTAACGACCTTTCCAAGTCCCTTAAAGTTGTTTTCCAGTATAAAAAGAGAATATACAAATGCTCCCAAACTGAAAATGTTTACAGAAATCCTGGAATAAATTTAGATGACAGACTGTTCCTGTGCAAGTTACATCTGGGCTTAACCAGAGCCATCTTTAAAGGAGCATGGTATACACAGAGAAATAAAAGGGAAATAAATGTGGCAACTTTTTCCATATATTCTCTGAACTGAGTAAAACTATATTAAAACCACCTGCAAGGTGCATATCTGGACTGTTTGTTCACTGTGTTTGCTGCGGCTCTAAAATACACCAGAGAGGACTGACAGGAAGACGACCTATGGCAAACAGTATGATGAATTGTACACACACACACACACACACACACACACACACACACATTTAGGTTAGGATGAACATAAACAAGGGCGGTATTGCTAATACAATTTTGGCTGCTTGCCCACCTGCCCTGTTATATTTCAGCCTGCTGCTGCTTGGTGGGTGGTGTGATAGAAACCTGACCTCGCTCCTTGAAGACGTTGTTGTGGTTTGAGCTCCTCCAGCTGCTCCTTGGACACACAAGCGGCCACAAGGTTTGCACTCGCACTTAACGTCACTCTATATGCTCTCTCTGGACCATTTACACTGTCACATGGTGCATAGATTGAGGTTGGTGATTAGAGACTGCATGTGAAGGTGAACAATCACAGTATAACCACGAGCTGGAGGAAAGCAGGCACTACCAGGAAAGGAAAGAAAAAACCTTTCTGCCTCAGTGTGTCTGTGCTCGGCTGTAGAGTGCATAACGTTCACCGGCAGGCTTGATGCCTTTTCACAGAGGAATGCAGGAGACGGGAGGCAGATTGGTACCTGGCTTTGTTGATAAGCCGAGCATTAGGAGAAAGAGAGGAACAAAAAAAACCTCTGTCTTTATCATCAACCCCTTTTTCTCCCACTCTTCTCTGATCCGTGCATCATGTTATCTCCGAAGCTTCCCCCCCGCTTCAAAATCTTTATACAAAAGCCCGGTCTTACAGCCACAAAACATCAAAGCCACAGTGTTTTGTGATTTTGCAAAGGTTGTTTCTGTACCTTGTAACAGAACCAGCCTGATGTCAGCAGCTCTGAGAGGCTGTGCTTCAACACATTGGTGCTCTGAGCTAAATGCTGACATCCGCATGCCAACGTACACAATGACAATACTAAAATGCTGATGTTATGCCTATTTACCATCTTGATTAAGCAACAAACTATTTCATTGGAACCTGAGTCACAGAGAAAAATGACAAAGTAAAGTGCTTCTATAAATACAAAGTCAAGCTGAGGTTAAAAAGGACGTCATTAATGTTGCAATAGTAAACCAAAGCATTGGACAGATACAAAAAATGTACAGACTACAATTCATTCTAAGCCCACATACTGTATACAGTATAGGAAACATCCACCATGGCCATCCATAGATGGTTGCAACATAACACTGGATAATAATGCATTACTGTTTCTTCCGATATTGTGCACCTAACCTTCAAACTTTGACATATTATATTATGCAGTAAAGCAAAATGATGTGCAGTGAGGAATAAAGACAAAAAGGGAGAAACTGGATAGGAGAGGTGGGTGGCATGTGTAATGAAGGCATAGTAAAACAGGAGAAGTGAGAATCTCTTGCACCTTAGGGACCCGCCAGACTGAGCAGCAGCCGAGTCTTTGACGTATAGATCACCAGAGCTTTGCACTTTTCTTATTGCACACATAAATTACACAAGCAGCACTTGTCGAAGTATCATGTCGCACAGGGGAACGAAGACAAATAAGTCATGAGTAAGTAAGTAAGTTATAAAACACACAACAGCACATCAGAGGATTGGAGCAGTGTGTTTGTCTTCCAGAGATTAAAGGTCGTTCATCTTGAGAATGCCTTTTATGCAAATACATTCAACCTTATTATGTTGTACATTATTGATTGGACAAGCAATCGATAGAAAATAATTGCTGGAGTCAGAGGTCATCTTAAACATGTTGTTCACAGATGTGTGTGTTGAACTGGAGAATTCTTCCCTCATGCCTTCACTGTGTTATGTAGGTTAGTGGCTTTATATTCATTAAACATGAATTGCCTGTTTGTCTTATTTCATTCATACAGTAAATTGTAGCCTATATTATAAAACGTGTGGGTTCAATGCCACAATGAATTTATAGTAGCTTAGTTGTCAGCTTAGTCTTAACCGTATAGCCTTGAAAACTGTAGAATGCTCAGCAGTTGATAGCATACTGAAGTTACAGAAATACTGTGATCATTCACGAGACTTTACAGCCACGAGTGATTTTAATGCTACATTCAGCTGAGTAATCTCAGCCAAACTGATCCTTCATTAGTGTGGGGTGTAATGGAGGGGCTTTGTTCGCCCATCATAAACTGAGCTGTTACACGAAGAGGAAGAAGTGAACATTAATTTGTACTTATTGAACCGGTTAATGAGCTATTCAGGAAAATACCAATATTCAGCATTTGCTTCATTGCTCCTAGTGAACTTAAAGTCCTGCTATTAAGCAGACTAATTAAAATCACAAATCAAAATCCTCTGGTTTTTATGTTTTATTGGGGCTCATAGATAAAACGTTTACTTTTGTTGCCACGCTGAATGAAGACAGATAAATGCCACTATGTTGCATAAGAAGAACAACTATCCTTCAGCTTCACTGCAATGACACAGAAACACACAGTCTGTCTTATCTATATGATCATATAAACACTGACACTGACCTGGGACACACATCATCAGCTACAAGCTATATGGCTTTTGGTGGTTGGTTTGGTCTTAAAGACTAAAATGTTTCATCATATAGCCTACTGGATGCATCACCAGAGACGTCAGCCATCCCCTGTTTTTGTTTTATTACACTTTCACATCTGTTCCACACTTCAAAACTGAGACATCTGCTCTTGCAGATATAGCCTACAACAACCCTGCATATGGAGACAATAAACAGACAAACTGGCTGTGCATTGAGGTATGGGACAGCAAAGAAGGCTGAGTGGCATGAACTGAATAGCCTTGACCCAAATTTTTACTCCCATTCCTAAATCGTGCTCTACTGCAAAAAAATCAGCTTGAGCTGAATACAAATAACCAGCATCAGTGATAGACTCCTCTAGGCTGCAGGCAAAGAAATCTACCACCCACACCAACAAATACAGACTATTGACAGAGGCTACAACTTTCCCCCAAATGCCTCACATGCAGACATGCAGGTAGAGGCTAGCTATATGGCAACTGAAAATACACACACGTGCACACACAACCACTGTAGTCAATAGCTGTGCCAATATGGAGCTGCTCACCTTGAAACTCACTCAGCACACCGCACTGTAGAAATATATCATCTTCTACCCATCATTTCTTTCACTGTCCAATTATCTGAGACATCTTTAGCCAGCAAACACAAAGTCAGCTTACACAGTAAAGAAGGCAAAAGAAAGCCAACAAGAAAAGTCCAAGAATATCTGTCTATGAAGCATGGCTGACCGTCGCTGGTCACACAATCGCTTTCATACCCAGAATTCATCTCTCCACACCTGCACACACCTGCCATTTATGAATCACCAGCTTCACATTAAAGTCACCGAGGTTACTAAACTGAAACTCTTGACTCACCCATTACAAGTTCATCTCACAGTGAGTCTTCATCACCTCAGGTCCCGCTGCGGCCTCTGCTGACTGGAATTAGCACAGCCAAACAAGCTAATGTTAGCGTCGTCGTTGGCACGTCATGTTACGTTGTTAGTGAACCTGACGCAGAGTGAGAAAAACTTACCAAATGTGGTTGAGTTTAGCAGTAAACTCCCGTACCCTCTTATTCTTTCATCTACTGACGCTGCTGTTTTGTTTAGACGTGCTAAACTTTTCGTTGCCAACTCTTCTAGATAACCGACGTCCACTCACGGAGGTTATCTGAGGGATCACGCGCGTTTCCCAATCGCAGCCAGCTTTGCTGCGTCATAACCTTTGAAAGGCAATTAACAAAATAGCCTAAATAAATAAATAAATGAGTAAATAAGTTGTGGGTATAAATAATATCAGTTTTTGATGAAACATTTAGTTTGGAAACACTTAAAAGAAGGTAATGTTCATATTTATTAGTTGTAGGTAGCCTAGTTTTTGTTGTTGTTGTTGTTGTTGTTCTACTAATGAGCTGACCACACTCTACATTGAACTCTGGATAGAGTTGGAAATAGTGAACGTGTGACAGATTTTGGAAACAAACTTATGACTCAAAAGTGGACAGGCTGCTAACAAGTAGCAGAGCTAAACAGTTTTATGATCCACACAAAGTCGGCCTAGACTATCTACACATCTTAACAGCTCTGAGACTGAGCTCTTATTGCTGATAGATATTTAAGAACTATATTATTATCAATGCAGAATGAGCCAACTTATATTTACTTATTAAGGACCTTTTATTTCCCCCAGGGCCAACATGCATTTATTGCTCTTATAGGCTACGTTGCACACGGAGAAGAGGTGCACTCTGAATCATAGTTTGATGTAGGCTACCAGGTAAAAAGTGAATGCACTCTGACATTACCCATTCATGAGTCAATGAGATTTCACAAATACTTTTTTTTTTGCATTTGACCTTCCAGTGTCTCTGTATCTCACCTTCCCCCATACCGACACACACACACACACACACACACACACACACACACACACACACACACACACACACACACACACACACACACACACACATAGACAGAGGATTGATTTCTCCTCCAGTTAAGCTTTTATTGCTGATGATGGGTCAGTGGGGGTTGTTTGTTATTCAGTAGGCTATACGCCCCCACTCTCACACCCACACCTATACCATTCACCCTCCAGACATCAATATTCCCATGACCCTCTAAAACAACCCCTCTACTCTGCCACACACACCAGGCCAGACTAATGCAACTTTACATAATCAATATCCTTGATTTAAAAAAAAAAAAAAAAAAAAAGACAGAAAGAAAGAGAGAAAAAAGTCAGTGTGGAAATCTGGGTCTGAACTCCTCCCAACCACCAACCACCACCCACCTGCCCCACGTCTTGAATGCCTCCTCTCAGCCAGGGCTGTTTGCACTGGAAGGAGCCGATTGAGAATCAATAGCAGAGCTCGCTGTTGCTCGGCAGCTGAAAAGGACAACAGACAAGGACATCTCAGCAAATGAAGATAATTCAGCAGCCCTGTCTTATCTATTTGTTCCTGTCTCTTTATCTAATTTGGCAGTGAAACAGGGCACACACACACGCAAACACACACAGAACCTGAGACATGAGCCATTTTTATTTCATCTCCTCACCTACCACACCAGAACTTCCCTCCGCTTCTGTCTCTTCTAGATGTGTGAGATTTCAAGCTTTTTTGGCAGCACTGACCTTTCTAGAAAATGATTTTCCCCCTCTCCCTCTCTCCTCTTGCTCTCTCTTTCTCTTTAAAAAAAAAACAACCTTTTTGATAACTATTGAGGCCAGGCAGGAAGGCAGGAAGGCAGGCAGGCAAGCAGCTTATAAGATGTCGCCCTTCACTGGGTTCAGCTAAGAGGGTGGTCACCTGAGACTTGACTGACAGATAGTGACGGACCATGGGGACCTGGGAGGCAGACAGAGGGGGTGGGGGGGATGACCGTCTGCTGGTTTGGAGGATCTTCTTTCTTTTTTCCCCCCTCCCCTCTCCTCTCTTTTCTTTTGTGTTGTGTGTGGGATGCAGCTCCCCAGTGGGTGAGAGGGAATTTCAAAGCACCTGCAGAGGAGAGATGAGCTGCACAGATAACCAGTCGAGGTGAGAGAGCTAATCCTGCCGTTACGCCTCGCGGGCGCACAACACAATTGAGATTTCAGAACTGTCTGGCAAGACCAAAGGCAGGCCTATTGAATTTTACTTTTTATTTTTCACCATCCTTGCCGTTTCATACCTGAGTTGTGGTCAATACTGTATACATAGGCTACCTCTCTGGTAAAAGTGGAAAATGCGGTGTATGAAGATATTGAACCAAGGATTACTCACAACAGCCATCCTGAATAATGCTATGTAAAACTTGGGATATTTATGAATAATTCCCTGAAATCCTGGAGCTGATTTCTAACAGTGGTCCAACTGGAACACAACATTGAATCCATTGTTTCATGAGGCCAGTGGCTGATACAGATATTTGATATTTTAGCTAGCAGGCAGATCCACAGCACAGTCCCTCCCCCCCTCCCTCTGTGCTGTGCCAGCTGTGCTTTGGGCACATAGAGCCCTATTCTAGGTAACATGATCCCGACTAGGGTGGCACTCACAGCAGGGGAGCATTTGCTGTGGGACCGTGGAAGCAGGACAACTGCGTCCCAGTCACATGCTGTTATGTGTGATGAGTAACAAATCTGTGAAGTGGTGGATGACGGTCACTCCTGAGCAGAGGAGAAACTCCGGCCCTTTGTTCCTGGAAACTGCTGACAAAGTCAAATATTAGAAATCAATATGGTTTGTGTGGCTGTGAGCTCTTCCATCTGGTTAGAGCAGATTTGAAACCGATTGGATTGAGTTTAACTTTACTGCTTGTCAGCATATTTTGCAAGGCTAATAAACTCCAGTGTGTCATCGTAGCTTTGGATCAGCGCTGTCTATCTTTTCTTGTTTTTTTTCTTTTTCATTCTCTGCCTCTGTTGGTCCATTGATATTTCTCCAGAGTCCCCAGTTGCCAGAGTCATTTGGCACATCTCGTCCCTTCAGTCACTGGTCAAACCCCTGATCTTACCGTCCACAACACACCCTGGAAACAGACACACACACACACACTTTGGTCTTGTGCCACTGTGAGCTCCCATCTGCTGTTCTGGCATCGCACACACACATGTAGATTAACTACCTCATCTCACTGCATGTTGATCCTGGCCAGACCCAGAGCTCATCCGCACAAACACAAACACCAACACACACACATACACATACACACGATGTCCAGGCATTTTATAGACAGCTATGGAGTGGAGCAGCCTGACTGAGAGGTCAGACGGAGAGCAGGAGCCTCCCGGGAGAGTCCGAGCAGGCTGGCTGGTAATACTATAACCTCCAGGCTCATTCATGAAGTGGTCAGACTTGGATGGAGCTGCTTCTTTTTGTTACAACTGCCTCATAACCTCAGACACACTCTCTGCTGACAGAGAGGAGGTGTGGAAAGAACTAGAATTACTGCCTGCCGGTCGTACGCCTCCACCCACGAGTCAAGTTACAATGTCCCCGTCTGTTCCTGAGTTTTTGAGGAACATGATGATGGCACGGTGAAGTTGACCCATTACCTTTCTTTCGGATATAAAATGTCATCAGTTCATCATTTCAAACTTTTAGACATTTGTCTGGAAAAGTGTCTTAATATATACAAGAAACTCCCATGAAGTCCCATCAGTTCATCTTTGGATTTGACAAAAATTCTCTGAAGGCATTTGAGAGATAATGTGTTCATAAGGATGGGACGGTCCTGAAAACATTTTTTTGGGAAAAAAAAAATCTAAAAAAGGACATAACCCGCACAGCTCTACCCACAATCCAATGCAGCTGCACACCCACCAGCCCCTAGAGGACGTAATAGATTGGACCACACTCCAGCAGCTGGGCTGGAGGTTTATGCAGGAAGTAGCAAACAAATTTAATTGTTTTTCTCCCTGCACCCAAAAAGACTTATGATTAATTATTCAGCGAGTCCTTCACCGTCCCTGCGGTGAAAGCAACATCTGTCATTTATTTAAAGCAACGACAACTCACAGTGAATCAAGTCACAAACACGTTATGGTTTCAAGTTTCTATTGCAAAGTCTTAGCACACCTGCTGTTTACAAAATAGAGGATGAAAAAGTCTCATACAAAAGGCTGTTATCTTTGTTGTGTCCTACAAGGGCTCCACAAATGTATTGTCCAAATAATAAATTAGCTCCTTGTCTCTTGTCTTGAGAACAGGCATCAAGTGTCTGATCGAGGCAAACACTCGGCTTTCCACTACAACTAACGTCATGCAGATGTTGTATTATTTTGTATGATGATTTTCACAGAGTCCTAATCTGAGGTTTCGAAAACATTTTGTTAAAATATCTGCAACGTTTATATCCATCAACAATTTTCTCCTTTTTTTCCCCCTGATCCTGCAGCGGATGCATTTTAAAATAAAGTCCTCAAAGTTGACTTGAACTGTTGGCTACATGTAGGAATGTGCAGACCAGACCATGTGTAAAATTTACTCTCCCAGTCTCCATGGATAGTGTTTCTTGCTGGATTGTAGCGGAGGGGTAATAACACCAAACCAGAGTTTGATTCTCCAGAGACTGTAACTTTGAAGATACCCACTTCATTTGACTGAAATAATTCATTTTTGCACAGGCTGTGGATCTCTTACATTACAGATGCATTAGGGAGCTTTAACTTCACAGCCAGCAAGAGGAAGAGATAAAGTTACAGCTGCCAGTTAACTCTCTCAGTGTAGATACAGGAATATAAATGTTGTATTTCACAACTAGTTGAGACTTTTTGGGGAAAGTGCTTATTTGCTTTCTCATAGAGTCACATGAGAGGATTGAAACAACTTTCATGTCTGCAAGACAAAAAGAAAGCTAGAATAAACCATTAGCTTAGTGTAGCTTACAGGCTGGATACCGTATTGGAAACAGTTAGCTTAGCTCTGTGCGAAGAGGAACAAGCATCTGTCATATTTACCAACATGTTTATCAATCCTGTTTCCCAAATATTTGTTTAAGAAAATCTGAAAAAAAAGAAAAGAACTCCTCACACCAACTGATGCTAGTGAGTTATTTCTATTCTTACAGCTTTCTGTAAATCTGTAGAAACAAACATAATATAGGAAAAAAAACACAGATGAGTTATTTTACAACTACATTTATTTAAAAAAACAAAAAACAAAACAAAAGCAAAAATAGAACGAAAAAAAAAAAAAAAGCAACCAGCGTCCCACCAGGGATGAGACGGTTCATGGAGAGAGACATTTTTAAAAGCATACAAACCAGCAAACTGTATTCTAGCAGCATCCAAATGTTGGAATCTCCAAAATCATCATTTATATATTTAAATATATAGTTGTTGTTGTTTTTTGCCCTGGCAAGCTACACACTTTACAACATACACAGAGCTTTATCTCTCCTTAGTGCAGAAAAAAACCAAAACAAATACCCTTAATAAAATAAACAACTTTAGGTTAAATAAGCTTAAATAATAGTGTTAAATACAAGACACTTCTGTGGCAGATATGTACAGAAATAAACACATTTGGCATTGTAAGTGTGGTTCACTGGCGCTTGCTCTAATGCTCTAGAAACCACTGCATAAGAACACATTTTGCTGTGATAAACTACATACACTCACATATATTCACACACACATACATCCACTCATCCACACACACACTTCCATACACATGATTTTATATCAGTGAGCCACAGACAAGGCATGTGTTTATAAAAGACAACTAAAAGCAAAGAGAAACAATCCATTTACAACCAAGAGTTTTAGGCACAGTCTTTTCCTGTTTTATAAATACATGTCAAATACAACTGCTGCTCAACAGGAACTCTTCACGTTTGTGCTAACTTCTATTTTTTTTCTTTTTCTTTTTAACACAGTTTCATAACTACCACTTTGTTATTGCTAGGACATCGTGACAGTGAATGGAAACTACTGACGAACGTGTGTGTAGGGGAAAAAAAGCACCTTGAAACATCAAAATTACTGCCATGTGACCCTACAATACAACACTGAGGAAAAGAAAAAGTGGAATCAATTCAAAAGAAAAATGGCCCAGAACATTAAAACCTTGAAACTTTTGTGACTTTGGGAATCAAGAAACTCCAGAGAAAACAAAAGGGTCTCAGTTGAGCTACATTCATGTCCCCCACCCCACACACCCCTTCCCACAGTACGTTTCAAGACCGCCACATGTGGATTCCTCTTGGTGCAAGCAGACAGTAAGTACCACTTCATTATGTCCAGTACATTCCTCCCCTCCTCTTCCTCTTCCTCCTCCTCCTCCTCACCTCACCCTCCCTACTTTCCTGTGTCCGTGAAGGCTGGCACAGAAACAGCTGTGTGACAGTGTGCGCAGTACGATACAGTACAGCTGAGTATACAGTACAGTAGACTGACTTGACATACGTAGGTAGACTATATGTTAACTACAGTAAATGAGCTTTACATTCCACTACTGTAAGAAGATCCCAGGGACTTGGGTGGGGCCCCGGGGAGGGGGGGAGGGGGGGAGGGGGGCGGGGGGGGGCGGGGGGGGGTTGCCTTTCTCCATTCCTCTCCAGGACGTTTCCCAAGAGTCTTGTTTGCCAATGCGGAGAAACCGTTAACGTCGGGAACAGTCCCACACTTCAGATGGAGGAGGATGAAAAAAAAAAACTAAGGTCCAGATCAGAGTCTCTCCACACGGGGCTGCATGACAGTCTCAGAAGCAGGGGCTTTTTAAAGAGTCTTGATTACTCTGTGGGCCGGTAATGGTTTGTTTTTAAGTTTGTTTGCCTGTGGATCATCTGGGAGTCTTAAGTAGGAGTTGAATGGGTGCCCAGGAGGAGTGAAGGCCATCTCATGCTCTCTTTCTCTCTCTTTCTGCAGGTCGCGCTCTTTCTCTCTCTTTCTCTCTCTTGTTCTCTCTCAAGGTTTCTTATCGATGGTATGAAAGAACCACTCTGTGAACTTCCTGAGCTGAGCTGCTGCCGTCTGGCTCTCCTCCTGCAGTCGCATGTTATCCTGCCTCAGGTGTTGCACCTCCTCCTGCAACATCGCCTTATCCTCTTTCTCCTGAGCACGGAAAAACACACATGCACACACACACACACACAATCAGCACTGAGACATGAAGCAAAAAAAAAAAAAAACAAACGGCTGCAAAAGAGGCTGATAAAAGCCCCCGCTATTACAAGAACATCCGTCTTTCGTCAGCGCTGTGTAAATGGGAGGCATTAAATTGGCAAAGCAGCTATTTCTCTGTCCCGATAAATGTGCATTTCCTCTCTCCATTTTAAACACATTAGTGGGGGTGGGGAAATGTTGGGCTGGGACACAATAAGGAAAGGAAGCAGGATATTGAATTAAGTGGACGAGTTTGTATTACACAGACCTCGGGGCAGCCATTACTCAATGTCTATTCTCCTGTGCTATGTGTCACAGACGTGCACCGTTGGCTGACGTGGAGAGGGAGAGCACAAAGGTGATGAAAGCATAATCAAGAAATTGCTTTGATGTATGTGAACTCACCTTTCTGAGGTCATGCTGCAGCTGCCTGAGGATCACCTCCAACTGGTTGACTTTGCCAGTGAGCGTGGAGGGGGAGCCGCTGTTGGGGAGGACGACAGAGGATGTTGTTAGGACTCAAAAATGACTCATTTATCACATAAATAAAACAGTGACACCCTCTACTAGGACACAAAAGGCTGATGATGGACAGTTTGCTCAGGCCTGTGCCCTTTAGCTGCCCTTGCTCGGCCTAATATTCTTCTCACACATTCACATTCACCTGCGAATTGGAGATATAACCAAAGTGATGATGTTACACTATTTGAAGCTTTTCGTGTCCACATAAAGGAGCAGGACAGAGCTGCTCTGCACAGATATTTCCCTGCAGGCAGTAAACTAGCCTGTCAGTTCAACCCACTCTCTACACCTTTGTCCTTGAGTTTTTGGCTTTGTAAAGGTGATAATACACAACCACCAGTCTGTAGAGATAATGCTCTTATGCACACTGCTTCATCATGTGAAAAAGCTTCTTCACATCCCGATGTGCCTAGGAACGGTTGCTAAGCTATGATTGGACAATCGCTATTTGGGGGACTGGGGTTGAGTGAAGTCAATTAGTCAATTATTCACTTGACACTGAAGCGTCGGTGCTTGTGTGTTTGTGTTTGTCTGTGAAGCCTACTCTGCTTCCAGCGCTGCTCCCTCCGCCTCCACCACCCGTCTGGTCAGCTCTCTGGAGATCTGCAAAGCCTCGGCCCGCTGCATGTCCGTCATGGTGCAGAACGATGCCACGCGCTGGTCTGGGGACAGAACAGGTTGACGTAACAGGTCATAATCTGCCCTCAGCATCAAAAAAACAGGAAGTGTGTTCAGCAGTGCTCTTCCTGGTGTAAACATGCAGCTAAGATAAAGCAGAACAAAAAAAGCAACCACATTCCTGACAGGATGGGCCGATTCATTCATGCTTTGTATGAATGAATGGCTCCGGCTGAAGCCACCAAGGGCAGTCTTCATATACTCAGATCTATAGTCAGACAATAAGGAACAAGGTGGTAAACAGAGCATTTCTTGACTATCACAGATAAAGTAAGTCCCCCGGGGGTCGCCCCAGGGGCCCTCACCCCTCTGAGTTTCCTCTGACAGCTGTTTGGTTCATAATGGGCTGAATCCCAGGGAGCTGTAAGCCACCAGTCATGCTTGTTTTACCATATCAGGCCCTTAAGCTTGCTCAAAGCCCCATGGAAAACCCAAACTTGGCATGTTACGCTTAGGGACTGCTCAGTTTTGAGGCGTAATGCTCTTTTCTTTAGAAACCACTCTCTCTCAAGCCTTTGGTCTGAGACTAAAGATAGGAGGATCTGCATATTCATAGGAAAGATTAAGGAAACCCTTCCATTAATTTAGCCCCCAAATGAAAGCTAATCCACTCCAAGACAAAAGCTGATGGAGCCCAGAGTTGGTTGTTCAGACGAGGCAGGAAAGGGAGACCAAGCTTTCATTTACATATGAATGAACATTTTCCTCATATTCGATGGCTGCATCAGAAAGATTAAAGACTTCGAGGAAAGCAGTGACGGGCACAGAAAAGCAGCTTGTCAATTTTTTTATTTTTTTTTATTTTTGCTTGACCTGTGTCCATAGATCTAATGGCTAACGGCTAAAAAACCAAAAACCAAAAGCAGATTACACTGAAGGGAAAATACAACAGTCGATTTGAGTGGACACACTGTGCCATATTTAATTGTGAGGAGGCAAATCCAGTTACTGACAATGAAGGCTTTCAGTTACTGCACTGAAACCCTTTCTGGTGCTGAAATTGACCATCGGATTCTGCTTTCAACAGCGTGGATGCTTCGAGCCAATTCAAACTGTCTTTTTGCGTCATGAATTAGAGCTGCACGTGACCAGGGGTTTGAAGGCCATACGTGCTTTACATCCCTGCCAACCTCACATCCCCTGGCTCTAAACAGAGCTGGTTAAACAAACATGGCACCATGGCAGCCTGGAGCCTCTCTCTGCACAGCAACAAGGCTCCAGCTTACACAGCGCTTTTCTGGGCCAGTCGGGCTGCCGTGACAACTGCCTTCTTGCTGCCAGTCAGACTCTACATCATCTCCACTGATTCCACTCTTGTTAAATGATATGCTGCGGGCTATGCGGCAATAAATGCATCAAAGAAGAAACTCTATAGAGGATTCATTAATTATGACAAATGAACGGTCACATGCTACGTTGCCTGCACACTGGTCCCGGGGTCAGGCTGAGTTCAAGTGGAAAGAAACTCGTTGCATGTTAAGAGTTTCCGTGATAGATGGGGAATACACTGGCATGGGAGAGGTCAAAAAAAGTACTTAAACTAGGAGAAAAAAAAAGAATGAGCGGTGATGATGCTGACCATGAGGTGGTGAGGCTGAGTAAAATGATACCTTGCGGTTTTGTCTTTGTGAATTCATGTCAGTGCTCGATTCCTAAATCACACAAACACCACAAATACTCTAAAAAAGCCATTCAGACAGATTAGACGAAACAACAGTCCATCCTGAAAATGAGCTTTTTCAGTTCCCAAGGAGAGAGTATGCTGCTCTGGGCCAGATGAGAGGTCTGTCTTCATTTTGTAGAGGGGAAAAAAAAAATCCAACATCTTCAGCGGACCATATTCAGATGTAGCAGAGAAAAGGCCAAGAGAGGAACTGAGATTACCCCAAACTCTAAACCCAAGAGCTTAATAGTGAAAGGCATCGCTGTAAGAGCTCTCCCTGAGTGGTGACTTTCTGGCTTCATGGTGTGAAAATTGGCTTCATGTCTGGGCTGAGAAATGATGGCTCATTTTTCCAAGTTATAGTGCTTGATGGGAATCACAATGGGTCTCAGAGCAATAGGCGCAAAAAGCTGAAGGATTCCCAAAAGCCACCTCCTACAGCACTTAGGAGACACTAGAAGAAACACAAACACACAGGGCACACAAACCTACACATGCAAGCCAGTGAGCAACTTGCACATTACTGTATATATACACACATACACACACACACACACACACACACGTGCTAAGCAGCCAGGGGGGGAGGAGGACGGGGGATGAGGAGGAGGTGCCAGCAGCTTCAGCCAGGCTGGTTACCTTCAAAGGCTCGTGCTGCGTCAACCAGGTGAGACCAGTCCAGGCCTGTGGCAGTGTCTGGGAGGGGCATGAGGCCGGGGTCGCTGAACTTGGACCTGTCCGCCAAGGAGCCGTCAGAGAACCAAAACTCATCTGCAGAGACAGGCAGGCACTCCAATCAGTGTCTGGCCTGGGTTTAGGGCTAATCTGAGTCGCTCATCAGTTTGCCTCAGACAAGAGGGGTTGGGAGAATGGAGGGGCTTAGAGGAAGGGGAGGTAGGGGTTTTGTTTTGACTAGTCACTCATCGCTGCTAAAAGAGGCAGGATTTACCTAACTGAAGCCCTCATCAAAACACCTAGCTAATACGCGCTCGCTAAAGTAGTTCCTATCCAGTCATTCATTCAGCTAAGACCGCCTCTAATTGAAAGTGTCTAAATAAGAAATCCCCCTCAAGGTTGTAAACAATTTAACTTTGAAAAGAATAGTTTTGCACCAGCGTGACAGCATGATAGGCTAGCATCACATTAAAACACCTTCTCTGCATAGCGCTCGCAATTCGCTGTCTGAGGGGTGATAAATGACTTGTCTAAGTGAATGTCTTCATGTTTCAATCAATATCTCCTTCCCCTCCGCTCTGTCTCTCCCGCCCTCTCTCCCGCTCAGCCCCGAAAGACAGGGAATGCAATAAACAAGCTCCCATTCTGCAGAGGGGTGTTTAGAAAAACATGAGTGGAGAAGCAGAGAAGAGACAGAGAGAGCTCGAGGTGATGCTGACACTCTCCTTTCAATTTATCCAGCGTCTTGGAGCTGGAGTGATTCACTGTTTACCAAATTGGGCTGTTTCAGTAAGCCTGTGTGCTCAGCTACCCTTCAAAACAATCAAGAATCCATCAGGTTGTCAGCCAGAAGAGGCTAAAGAGAGAAAAAATCTTTCCAAAAGCCATTTTCTATCTAACGACAGTAGCTGGAGACGGGTGAGGAACGGTATGGAAATGAGACGGGAGGGACAGACATGGGAGGCAGGCAGGGACTGATGAGTGAATGAGACATTATGTATGACAGACATTGTGACACTCCTGATGGAAAAATAGGCATGTTCAATGTCAGAGATCTTAAAAGACCTGCAGCGGCGCAGGCAGGACACATCACACCTCTCGCTGCTAATACATATTCAGAGGATGCTGGGAGGGAGGACAGTAGAGAGAGAGAGAGAGGGGGGGGGGGGGGGGGGGGGCACTGGCCAGCAGTGACAGGTGTCTGCTTAATGCAGACGGAGCGGCAGGCTCCTTGCAAGTTGCACACACCACTTCACCCGGTTCAAAAATTAGTTGGCTATATTGAGGAGTGTTGCTGGAGTGTGTACCAGTTGTTCTAATCATATCGGTAGGACACAAGTGGCTGTTGTCTGCTGCCAGAGAAGAAGGATGATAATCCAAGAACAACATGCAGAAAACGTTTACACCAGCCTTCCTGTCTCTAGGAGACATTTTAACAGATCACACTTCTGTTTCTTTCCTTTAAAAGCAGCTTCTCTGCAGCTTCAAGGCTACATCCACACTATTTTTTTTGTTTTTGAAAGACAACAGGTCAACACTAGGCCTACTCTACAGTTTTGGGACCCTCATCACCCCACAATTTCTCTGTAACTGGGGTTTTAGAAAGACTTTTGATTATAGACTATTGATTGGAGTCTTTCCTTATTTATCCCACTCCTATCAGGTGACCAGTTTACAAAACAAAACAGCTCTCGGTTTATGTTTTCTGCTGCCATGAGCAGCTTATACTCTTTCCACAGTCCCATATCTCTAGTCTTAGTTTTATCCTTTGCTGTTTCTCATTCTAAGTGTTCTCTGCAACTAAGCAACCACCTGCAGAGTGGACAATCTGCTTCCTCTTCACACTGACGCACACATGCCCACTGTACACGAATGTGTCATGTGATATGCAATATGTAATATCTTCATCTGGACGGAGATTGTTTTCATTTTATTTGTGTGGACGTGGCTTCAGTTAAGTGCTGTACACATGTGCAGATGTTTGTTTTGTTTTTTTCTGCACCAGCCTTTTAAGAGTCATCTGTACTCACTTCTTAGGTTGGATGCTCCCTGGTTGTGGATCATGCGAGGAGGCAATGTGCTGTGGTAAGGGGGGGTGGTGCTGAATAGGATGTCGTTAGGCATGGCTTGGTCCAGCATGGAGCTGTGCGAGCTGGTGTAGGACGAACCCTTACGATTACTACACACACTTTCGTCCGACAGTGTCCGGTATAAGGAGCGTCTTGGTGATAAACTGCCCACTGCCGACACCTGAGAGGAAGAAAAGGAGAATACGACAGTTAGGAGATAGTCACAACAATGTAGAGGATAGAGCTGAGTGGCCTCCAAGCCCCCAGCAACGGCCCCGCCGTCTGCACCCTCCCCGCCTTTCCTCAGCTCAGCAGGTTTACACGAGCGGGCAGCTGGGTGGGTAAGGAGGGAACATCAGGGAAGCAGTGTCAGGAATCAATTACAGTCTTTGCTCTCAGGAAAATGCAGATGGATTGAGCACAGCTGGAGAGTGTCTGGCAGAGTGGGGAAAACAGGGGACAGGGCTTGTGGAGGTGGTGACAGGGGTCACTGCGCCGAGGCAGCCAATAGTCACTGAGCTTAATGTGAGAAGATACAGGAAGCAGAGAGGAGTTTCTGCTGCAATGCAATATGGAAAATAAAATGAAATTGCTGATGCACTCACTGACAGGCAATCCAGAGAGGCGTTTGCATTTCATATGTGATCTGGAAAGGAGTCTGTACTTAAAGGAAAACACTGTCTAAAGGAGGATTGGTGCAAACAACAACTTTTTCAAAAGTAATAGCAAACTATCACCACGACCACCTTTAGTCAAGCTGGAGGCAAGATATTAAAAATATTCAGAAAAGAAATGCGATATGTTGTCAACGCTAATCTATCAAAACGTGTCCCGAGGAGTATTTGTCATTCTCCCACTGCAGATCTTATGACGGCCGATAAAACAACAAACAGGTAGTAAAACTGTTTACTGCTTTGTGAATTATCTCTGGAATCGGAGGAGTCTTGTAGAGGCCAATGAAAGACAATGCAGAGGTCAAATAGGAACTACAAGGGCTTGGATGACCTATGAGAAAAGCTGTGAGGCCTTGAATAGGATCGTCCTGCGGGGATGTCTTCTGTTCACAGAGGAGAGTTACACCACTGCAGAGATACTAATGTTTCACGACTGTGGCCAGCATTTTGACAGAGGATCTCCTGTTTAAACACACAAAACCACAAACACCAATCCCATCCATCATTGTCCCGTTTAGCTTACATAAATATTGCAGGAGTGACATCAAAAGTAGCCACAAATGATATGCGGGCCAGTTGGCCAGATGGGTAAATGTCTGCCTTTGGCTTCCCAGCTGTAACCAACACTACATTGGTATCCCCGCAAGCCAACACCCAGCCATCTCCATTTCAAAGCCTGATCCCCCCACAAATCCCACGGTGAGAATTTAACAAACATCTAGTACGTCTTTAAAGTGGAGATATATACTGGGATTCAAAGCGGCGTGCATATGCAGCCGCCATAGACCATCTCATCTCAGAGGCTTTAACTTAACAAGGTTGTCTCTCTCTTATTGCAAGCTTTCCCACCCAACTTTACAAGATTAGATCCTGTAAGGTTCATGCTCGTCAAAACAACTTAAAAACAGGATTTGCTGCTCTCTTATATAAAGCAAAAATAGCACAGATTTAGAGCTTGCAATAAATGGAGTCACGGCAAATGAAAACATTTGCAATAGGGCTTAATGTTTTCTCAGACGTCATCTATTTATTACATCTACAGAACCACATCAGGCTCTCTGAAAACATCTTGGCGCTGGTTAACTGAGCCTGCTGTGCACATTACACACAAATATTGTATTAATCAAACCTTGTATTAATCACACAATTAATCAAACCGAAGCTGCATTTAGACACATTGAAGGTCTGTCTAAATGCAGCTCAGCTGGCAACAGCCTGATTTGTGCTGTAATGTGTTCTCTTATCAGTCAGGGCAGCAGCGACACATCCACCTCGATTTTTCCTGATTTCCGCAAGTTCTTTCCTCACTGCCCGCGCTGGACAAAGACAACAACCAGCGTTTGACGTGCCACTTGGGAGGATGTGCCGGACAACCAGCAATTCAAAGGCTTTTTTCTTTCCCACAGGAGGTTCAAAAGAGGAACGCTGTGGGAGAATAAGCTGTGAGCGGCCTTTCCTTTACGTCAGCCACACAATAGTCTGCCTGTCTGTGGAAGGGCGTCCCAGCGGCCACCTCGCCTGGCAAGGAAAATCTCTCCGCACCTGCTCACCCACACAAAGAATGGCATCGGGTGACTACCACAAGTGACACATGCATTAACCTTTACCGTATATACTCTGTTTAATTACTTAGGAGATTAAACAAGTCAGATTGTATTAAATCGGAAATAAATCAATGATGTTTCCAACACTGTCATTACTGTAATTTGATTCCTTTACGTGCCAGCTGATGATTGAAAACATGCAGCCAGAGTGAAGGTGCTCCTACAAAAGAGTATGTGTTCACCGGGATCAGATGTGTATATGGTTGGAGTGTCTGGCTTTGTGCTCTCCCTCATGCATCCCTCTCCCAGATTGCTTTTCCACACACCGTATTATTGAACTGAATCAGACAGGAGAGTGAGATTACAACAAAGACCATACAGCGCTCTGAATCCAACAGGCAGCACTGTGCACCTTTCCACTGGTTACTGCTCTTTCCTGCTCAGCGGGAAACAAGATAGGACTAAGGAAATCACAGCAGAGGCCTGATACACCTGCTTTTCATTTCATACAGCTGCTGATGACGTTGCCTGTTCTCTTGTAAGTACAACATTTACTACACTGTAAGCCCAGTGCACAACAACAAGACAAACTAATCAGTGCACTGGGCTGCTACATGTGACAGACAGGGCCCGTCTGTGCACAGGACATACTTCTATTCACAAGGGATGAAAAAATAACCCATTTGTACGTCTCCAGGGTCTCTTCCTGGTAGATAATGGATGGGGGACGGCACAGGGAACTCAAGATGCAATTAATAGAGTCTGCAGGATCCGGGAACATCAAACATCGATGCACTCTCTGCAACTTCCTGCCTTTAATCCATGACATCCCGACTGAGTAAACTCAGTCCCCGTTATAAATTAAATTAAACACCCTGTGCCAGTCAGCGGGGACTGAGAGGGTCTTATGTCTGGAGAGACAAGGGGCTCTATCTCAACACTACAAAGCACATGGTCTAAAGCCTGTGGTGCAAGTGCATTTAAGGGCGTGTCCGTATCTCTTTTGCTTTTTTAACGGTGGGGAAAAAAAACTGTTGCCATACACATGGTCCAAAAAGTGTTTTGGACATAACATGCAATAAACCAATCAAAGTGCAAATTTGACATCAGAGTTGGACACAGGATTGGATTCAGATTGTGGAGAGCTGATTACATATTGTGCCTGAGCCCGGTCCTGGTACGTGCAGGCGGTGAGCTCTGTGCTCCCCCAGGAGCATTGACAGGCCGAGGGAATCAACGAAAAGTGCACAGCTCCACAATGAACCAACAGCACAAATTACAATGTTTGACATCTTTTATGTTAAATATAAATTTTCAGTTCATTTTGAAACATTCTGAGGATAAATTTAGTCTGTGTTGAATGTGAAACACTGTGGTGGATCTCCTGGGTAGTAAGAAACAACGTGTCTCTGTACAGTAGTAGAGCCTTGTTTATGTCACAGACAATATCCACAATGCACAGCAATGTTTAGAAACATAAAATATACTACACTGAATGCTCCAACTATCTGTATCGTAATATTCCACCTGACTTATCCCTTATCCCCCATATGAAGTGCATTTTCAGCACACTCTAGGTTTTTGTGGCCAATCCTGAAATTGCTCTCCAGCGTCTAAAGATAGCAATGTGGCAATTACTCGCCTGACCACACCTCATTTTAACACCAAGACACACATGTGTGTTCAGATGGGTGCAAGTGTATTCGCTATTGAAACAATGTGGACGTTGGATTTGAAAATAACAACTGCGGCGGTCTGAAAGCTAGCATACACCCTTGTATTGCGCTCAGCGCCAGGTGTCAGATGGAGCCCAAGGACTATTGGCCGTGGTCGTCAGGAGCCAGCTGATAGGCAGCAGCTGCTTGTGCTGCTTTTACTTGCTTCCCAGGAAGAGGTTAGCAGCTCTGGTTTTGGCCTTGTACGTACAACGGCTGTTAAGTCAGCATGAGAAAAAAAGCCTTAAAGGTTGCAGTGGATCTCACGATGTCACGTAATCACGCTGTCAATCACTGCTTAAATATTTCCATGTGTGAAACAAAACATGACAATAACCATGTAATTCAGAGCTGAATCAGTCAGTTAGCCACAATGACCTCACCTTCCGACTCCTCTCTTCTCCCGGAGGGCTGTCAGGCAGCATCATCTTAAGGTATTCTTCTTTCGAAAGCCTCTGCAGCGATTTTCCATCCCGCTCAGTGGCCTGGAGCCGGCAGGCAGCCTCCTGCGCGTACAACTGCCTGTGGACAATACAGAGGGCACAGAAGAGCAGAGCTGGTCAGACGGGGTCACACCAGCCGCACACTGCAGGGGAGGCCTGGAGCCATCGCAGCTTGGATTGAATGGACCGGTGCCCCCAGCTATTTAGAAAACAATGTCAGTATCACACAAAAGGGTTCAGGTGGATCCGTCTTAGCATGCCAACAACAGGTGCCTCCCTGCTCCATGCTAGTTAGGTGACAGCGGGGGAAAGTGGTTGGAAAAGAGAAGCTTAGAAGGAAAACTTATTCCAAATCCCGCCCTGCCCCGTCTCACTCTGCCAAACCCATGATTAAAGAGACTGTGAAGAGTACAGCCTAGCGCCGTGAGAGGTAGAAAGGAAGGTAGAAAAGAGGCTTTTGGGCAGAAAGTACATCCAGACACGAGGCAGCATGGGAGGCTGTGACCGAGCGAGGCCGGTGGAGTTGTGCGTCTCTGAGACCTCTGCTTTTAGTGAGCAGCCTGTGAGCATGACACATCAAGTGCTGTTGGCACTGTGCTACATGACCACAGGGGGATACACTAGACGGCGAGATGATGGGACCGCCTGGTTGCGATGGTTACCTAGAGACACTTTCGCTGAGAGTTGCCCTGTTTTAAGCTTTTGGCACCATGGCAACCGAGCCCTAAATACATAAACGTGTATTGCAAATGCCCGCGTGTGATTGCCAGATACGTTCTCAATGATCCATGAGATCTCTGGTTCAAAAGCAATTGCTCTGTTCTGCAGGATGCATCTAAGACAAAAGAAGTGCAGTTTATTGAGTTCTGTTTACTCGTGACTCAGTTTTTAAACTGAAGGGAAAACCAGCTTTTCCCTCTGACTCACCCCTCCTTTCCAATTTGTTCTTACATGGTGGAGCCGGTATAGCAGGAACAAAGCTAAGGCCCTGACCTTTGCGATTAAAGGTTACTCTACTGTGTGGGAGAGTCTATTAGATATCTACAGGATATAATAGGTGTTTAGGTAATAGGAGTGAGAGAAAGAATTCACAATATGTTTTCATTCATCTGCTTTTTAAAACACATAATGCCTTAAATCCAAAATATTAATAATGACATGTTTTCAGTCTTGGCTGATGTGGAGAGAGCTGGCATATTAAAAACAGACAATTTAATAAAGGCTGATTGCACTTCGATGTTGCAGGACCTATTTCTGCTTCATCTACTATAAGGCTTTAATTCATATATGAAGAACAAAAGGGGCATCAGGGGCATCAGGGTGGATGTAATTTCTTTCTTCATATGTTGTTCAGAGAAGGCCAATTAATTCATCTTAGGAGGGAAGAAGCATGACATCATATATCTGGGCTTAATCTATCTTGTTTATCTTATCTTGAATGTGCACTCATGCTCGCATTTTATTTTTCGGAAACTTCAGGATTTGCTGAAATCCTTAGCGACAGCATAACAAAGAGGTGACTAGAGAGATTTGACTAGAAAGAGTGCGTTGGATCAGGGTCTGGCAGGTGGACAGTTCACAGCAGTAGGATTCTGTAGGAGAAACAGCAGAAATGTCACAGCCACCGACTCACAGCTGGCTGCCCTCCGCTCTCAGCACGAGCCACAGGACAGGACCGGCACATGAGAGAGGAGAGCGGGGTGGTGGGTCCAGCACAAGGGAAGGGTTAGGGTGTGAGGGTGTGGGGGGGGTTGTGGAGGTGTGGGCTAGTGGGTCATATCAGGGCCACAGGGTTGACTTAAACTGACTGTGTACCTTGAACGCTCAGACAGCATTTTGAGAAGGAAGGCTAACAAGCTCTCCGCTCCTCTGGAACAGGAAGCAGAAGCAAGAAAGAAACAGCCGGGGGTTAGGAGCATTTTTTTCACATCCTGCATTACACACAGTGTTAGAGCAAATGAGAAAACTTTTTAGAAAGGGGGAAGAGAAACTTCATTATGTTAGAACAATATCTGTGAGTAATATTAGGCCATTTATCACGAGGCACTGTTATGTAAGGCGAAATAAAACTGTAGGAATATATAAACAAACAATGGGGAGGATAACTTAATTATAGAGCTTTTTCATAAGTCGGCAGAAGATGACTTCAGTGCATGCGATCAATCACACAGCTCTTAAGTGGCAAATTTCACAGCTTAAATGAAATTACTTGGGAGCTGGAGCAGAGGGGTTTCTTTCAGGGCAAATATCACATTCTTTGCTCCAAAATATGCCCGGAGCCAGCAAGCAAACGCTTTCACACCAACACACACACACACATCTACACTCAGACCATCAAAGCTCAGTTTCAATTTCACCATCAATGGCTGCTCTGTTTTCTACAGCAAACCATTTAATCATCAGGCAGATACAGTCAATCAACACTGCTCATATAAAGTCTGAGCTGTGTAAACTCTTCCTTTGCAATATCTCTGCAAGCTATTGTGTGGCTGCTGTCCATGAGCTGCATGTGTGACTACAGTGTGTGTCGCTGTCTAAAGGATTGCTGCTTGGCTCCCAGCAGAGCTGCTGATCTGGTAGAAGCTCAGCCTGGCAGTCCACGGGGACCCGGCTTCACGGGAATGATCAATAACCACAAGTGACATGTGCCAAGTGTATTATGTCCACAGCTTCATTGAGCTTATTTATTTTGTGGCTGTCGGCTTCAATCAGGGCCAGTTTATGCGCACTGGGTGGGCCGATGGTGGGGGGGGTACTTGTATTGGAATGAGTCTGGCAAGAGTGCAGCAGCAAGTCTGGGACGAACTAGCTCTACACTGAGAGACAGTGGTGATGAGTTAGCTTGATCAAATGTGTCATCAAGTCCTGAATGATAGCTGGCCCTGTACTTAATGTGAACCATGTAAACTGTGAGCTGTAAAATGTACCAACTCTTTCCTGTGGTGTAAGATCATATGTGGTGAAGTTCTCTGACATATTCTCTGATGCTTTCTTTCTCACACACACACTCACCCACACTCTGAAATGCTGGGCGGTCCCTCAGTGCTGTGGGCTTCATCATCATCATCACCACCATCATCATCATCACCACCACCAGTCGTCTTCATGCCCACTGGGAGTTTGCCACTGGGCTCGGCCCGTGTCTGTCCACAGGCCTCTGAGCTGGGCCCCGGCTCTGGCCCAGAACTGCTGGTCTGGGGGATGGTGTACACCTTGGAGGAGTCAGCGGACATACAGTATCTGGCCCCGCGGGCCAGGGGACTGCCAGAGTGGTGTGAGCCACTGATCAGACAGCAAAAAAAAAAAAAAAAAAGCAGAATGTAACTCAAAAGTGATCAGGAAATGAATGAATTTAAACATAAAGGGAAACAAAAAACATGAAACTGTGATAAAAGCATAACAAAGCATTGACAATGAAGAATGAGACTGCTAGAGATACAGCCGCGTCAGATGTTTTGCGAAATGACGATGTTTTCAAACTGAAAATTATTTTCTGAAGCTTAATGCTGCTGCTGGCTCAGACAGGATGACATCATTTACTCCACACAGCGGATCCCAGCGAGTTCACCTCCAGCCTGACTCACATCTAGTCGCTCATGTGACTGTTCCTGCTGAACTTTGTCCTTTCACCGTTTACTTAAATATCAACTGACAAACCACATTAAAGGGTCAGTGCATTCAAATCATGTGGACACATTTTCTACTTACTCTCAGTGGTTTCTATCCAAATTCCTAACATTTCAGCGATACTCTGGTTGTATTTTTGCATGGCACACCATATTTGTTTACATGCTGTTTTCCATATTTTTCAATTACATCACATATCTGTGGTTTAAAGCATCCGTAACAAAAGCAGGACTTTCCTTGTTTCATATTCAGCTCATCACTCATATGAGAGAGGACATTTCGTCCTTTATGCCACCTGGCTGCCCAATGCAGATTTATCCGTTAGCTGCCCAACTGGACTGAGATTCAAATCGACTGCACAGGTTCATAAAGATGCCACATTTTAGTTTGAACATCTTGTTGTTTGCTGGAAAACTTTCAGCGAGCACAAAACATTCTCTGAAACTACCCTGAGACATCAGAGTTGGCTTTAGCTTGGAGGCTACTCCGCTTCCATATTCATGACCATCTGGGCCACACCCTGCAAAATGTGCTCCTGCTGCTTCACTGTTTGTTCAGATGACACTGTGGTGTCAAAGACCATTACATAGAAGGAGGCAAGCATTGGAGCAGTCAAGGTGAAGGCATGGGCTCTTTCCTCTTTTCTGAATGATATCCTGGAATGAATAGATGTGACGGCTCCAGAACAGGTCAATGATCTGAACAGATTGTAGTAACATAATCCTGTGTGGCATAAACAAATAGATAGCCATTCTATCTCATAGACACAGACTGTAATTGGCTTCAGGGCCAACCCTCTCTGACACCCCTCCTCCTTCCCAGATGGGCCCCAGTCTGGTGACAAGGACTTGGATGACGTTATGGCGAAACCCCCCCTCCCCATGTTGCTCCTGCCCGACAGCAGCCCCACCCACCAGCTTCATCACAGCTGGATCGGTTGGGCTGTGGTTCAGGAGTGAGGGAGCACGGCTGGGTGAAAAGGTCAGCTAAAAGCCAGCAACCGTCCCTGTGTGCATGTGTTTATCACTGTTCTCGTTTCCGAGAACAGATAATGAGCAGAGTTAGTGGCGTTACGTGTGGATGTACGCCGTGGACTGTGCTCTGAGCCATACACCATGAAAAGGGTGCGATTTTTAATCAGCGGGCAAATCAATGACCCAACATGCTCGAGTTAAGCCACAACAGAATGAAGTAATTGCCAACAGAGGAGAAAAAATATCCGAGTCACCACTGACATTTGCAGTGGTACACTGACGAATGAATGAAAACCACATTAAGGCTCCCAGTAAGATGCTGGGTCCCCACAGCTTCAATGAGTCCCTGAAACGCTACCAAACACCATTCCTCTGAAATATGCTGTCCCGACGCACTTACAGTGTCCACCTATTTATGCAGGTTTTTCCTTACATTTTTTCCCTTTTAATTCTAACAAAAATACAAAGTGCAACAAAGCAGATGTTTGTTGCTAACACACAACAAAATACACATTGAGCAGGTCATTTCAAAGAAGAAAAAACACCAAAGACAATAACAAAGTTGTCTCTGCACTCTACCTTGAATGGGATGAGATCTCGCTCAGGTCTCCAATGCTGCCATCTGTCACATGACTAGACATAATGGCAGAAGCGTAGCCCTGCGGTAAGTACAGTTTCCCATGATCCTCTTCTGATGCGCCGTCCTCGTGGTGCTCCGACACCCAGGGGTGTCCCTGCTCCCCCATCCTGCCTTGCAGCAACACCCGGGCGCCGGGGGCCACACAAGGATTAGTGTCAATCCCGCTGTCTGTGGATGCCCCTTTGATGTAAGTGAGGCCCAGCATCTCCGGGTCCATCAAGTCTCCAGAGCCAAAGTGCTTATCATCGCTGTTGCTGGAGGCGTTGCTTGAAAGAGTGTTGCTACTTGAGTGGCTTGAGTTTTTATCACCCGTCTGGAACAGAGACAGAGAGCAGGAGAGCAAGTGGGGTGAAGGGGAGAGAAATACAGTAAATCAGACAAGGTCAAACAGCAGCTGCAAATATTTTTTACGGTTGCTTTAACTTGCTTGGTTGCACCAGGCGGCAGGGATTCGCCGATCAGGCTACATCACATGTTCGCGTATCACTGACTGAGTTGCCTGCTTGTTTTCTTGAGGCCCATTATATTGTAACAGGAAGAAATACAAAAAAATATGCTGAATGTCACATATTAGTTTCTGATTTCTTACATTCTGGTTTTTTCACATTTTTCTTTATTATTGTTATCCTCACATAATACAGTACACAGCTGGTATTGATTTCTTGATTCACAATTATTGTCAAGGAGAAAGTAAAACATCAGCATATCAAAACATAGCTGTTACAGTATTGTAATTGTGTAATGTTAAAAGAAACAAAACCTGCATATATTTATATTTATAAGAAAAAAGAAAGACAGACAGAAGGTGGGATAACAAAAAAACAACGATCAAAACGGGATGTATGGGCTTGTAACAACGGCTGCATTCAGTTCTAGGGAGACCAAACAACAACATTATCTGAGTTTTGATATGTATGTATAAGACGTATAAGACCAGGCAAGCCTTCAAACCAACAGAGAAATGGACAAAGAAAGTAAGTGGGCGGAGACAAGTGATTTACATTCTGGCATTTTCATCATTTATTTTCTGATCACTAAGCCAAAAATTTTCATCATCTAGCTCTGTCAGGCCAATTACACTCAAAAAAAAAAAAAAAAAAAAAAAAAAAATCATAATTACCTTTCAGTATATTGTAATTCAAGTGATCTGGGAGCAAACTGAATTTCCTTTTTGGCTCTGTTTTCAGACTTTGGAAAATCTAGCCTGAGACAGATACTCTTTTCACAAAGCGTCTCTATTGGTTGTTCTACACAGATACATGTGCACATCGTTACAGATGGATCCATGTCAACAACAGTGAAGCCTTTCAGAGATGGAGAGAGTTTGTTGTGCGTCTTCTGGACAGGCTGCAAACTTCATCGTCCTCTAATATCAAAATGTGTCGTAGTAGCGTTGTGGTTTGTGTATGAAGATTTACCATGAAAGCAGGTGATGAGTGGCTACGATGAATGTTGCTAACGGTTTAGCCTTCTGTTAACTGTAGCTAAATGCTCCAGGCTGTGGCTGTGCTGCTTGTGTCATGTGCGTGTAAGTGGGTGCATATGCCTGCCAGGCATGTGCTGCAGGAGGGCGGCTGTAATTCAAAAATCCTGGGTGTGTTTTTCTAGTTTCCTGCCTACTCTAGCATTAAGTATGTAAATGTAGATCAGCAGCTTCACAAATCAATTGACTTAAGAAACAGCCTCCAGTGAATGGGCTTAATGCAAATGCTTAATTAGAGAATGTAAACTCTGACCTCAGGATCATGACCCGTCATATTTTCTTCATTATGCTTTGCTAAACACTGCTGAATCGTGAACACAGACCAGACCACAGCAAAAACAGCTCCTCTGATTTGAAAAAAAAAGCTCTGTGCATTAGGGACATAAAGTGCTGAGAGATGGGGTTTAAATTTTTATCCACTGGTGTGGGTTAAAGCAATACTGACTAAAAGAACTGAAAGAAGTTGTTAGGTTTATGTGTCAGCCTCCAGCATCAAAGGAGAAAGCAAAGACAGATGGTGTACGGGCCAGAAAAAAAAAAAGAAAAGATAAATGAGATAGTGGGGATGGGAATATTGAGAACGGGGGAAAATGAAAGACTGAAAAAACTTAATATATTCAACCTTCTAGGAAAATGTGTCCTAGAAAAGAGAGACACAACCGCAAATGGTGATGAGATGAGACGCCCGTTAGCAAGCTGATGAAGGGGAAGTGATAAGTGCAAAGAGCGGCTAGAGGGGACGACATGGGGTTGAACACCCCAATTGAGTTGCTGATTGCTGCAGCCCATAAACAAGGGCAATCCGACCTCACCCCGATTTAAATGATGGCGCGCGGTAAAGCAGGTCTGACAGCGCAGAGTTAAGCAGTGCAAAACACTCTACAACCAACCTCGGCACACACACTGCATTAAACTTTCAAAACGCTCCTCTCCTTTCAAAGCAAGCTGACAATGAATCTCAAAAAAAAAAAAAAAAAAAGTTCCATTTTATGTTCTCTGGGCAGCTTCTGTCAAACTGAGATGAAAGTAGGTCAGACATTTACCCTGGACAGCTTGTTGGGTGAGTCTTTCCCTCCTTCTCTTTGCTTCAGAGGGTTCAGGATCTTGGTGGAGGGGATGTGCCATTTGGCCTCTGTGAACCAGGCAGAGAAGGGGTTAAGTGTAGAGAAGTAGACATAATACACATTTTGCAAGGGTCTGGGTCACACACACACATTTCCAGACATTATATGCAGCAGAATCATGAGAATCAAAAGAGAACGGACTCACCTGCAGACCTGGTCCTCTCAAGAGTGGGCTCTCTCTCCCTGTGGATCTCCCCATCTCCCCCCTGGATGTCCCCTGCACGCTCATGGAGGATAGGAGAGGGACACCTGCAGAGAGAAAGAGGAGAATGAGAATAGGCAGTAAATTGTTTTCTGCCTATAGTCTGAGCTCTGTGTTTTAGTCCGAGAAGGACTTCGACAGATTTACCACGGACCTACAGCAATTAGCTCAAGATCATTAAAGGTCGAATCACTTGAGCTTATAATAGAATAAAGAAGCTGCCAGACAACGCTGACAAGAGACCTCCTTTCATTCGACTTGGCATGCCAGGCGCTCTCCTTGCTCTCGACAAAAGGGAAGGAGCAGCAGATTTTTCAGTGTGGGTCTTAATTAAACCTTAAAGAGCTAATAAAGGTTACAGCAAATGAACAGGGGCCAAAATGTCTCATGATTCTTAACAAAGACTCTAACCGGAGATCAATGGACGAGGCATCATGTGCGTTGTTCTGCATCGTGGCAGCTCTGACAGGGCGCAGGGAGAGTTCAGCGCACTTTTGAGGCCTCTGACAGGAAGGCAGCAGTGTGCAGCTAAGCCTCTTGTCATGGTCTGTAACCACTTACAGACAGACATTGGTCTCTGATGGATTCTGCTCATGTACACCATTCAGCTTGACAGATGTTACGCCTGTGCAGTCCGAAGCTGCGCTGCCCCACAAAACCATTATATGACTAAAAGCAGGAAAAACAACAAAGTATTGCAAAGAAATCTATACCGCTAAGTGCTGCAAACGAAACTGCAGGACGAATCACGTGAACTGTAAAGATGTTGAAAATGTGGTGGCCACAGTCACCTTGGCAGAAGCTACACTGGTCTCTGTCTGCTCAGGTTCCTTCCTCCTGCTCTCGACAGACTTTACATTTTTGTGATTATTTTTAATAAAAACTCTTGTCTGTGGCTTTCTCCAAAATTACAGTGTAGTTTGCTAAAGTGGCACTCCAGTCGCAGTAAGAAATACTGGAGGACAAGACAGAATTCTTTATAATCACTACCTATTATACTCAAGTGCTCATCCTTTTTAAATCTCCAGAACAGAAGACGGAAGATGTGCTCAAACTTACAACAATGAAAAATACATCACTTGGCTTGGATTCATAATGGCTGTAAAACCGTATGGCTTAATTTACAAAGTACCCATTTTCATCTGAGGCGACCTTCATGTTCTTCTACATGGAATCATGAGACCAAGGCTTTCTGTAAGACTGAATGGGAACTACAATCATACACTTTAAATGGAGGGAAAAAATCCTTCAAGAAACTCATCATCCTCCATTATCTTCTCTCTTTTAAGGTCTAGATGTGGTATTAGACCATGACAGGCATAATTTCATTCTTTCGTTGGATCAATTTCTGAAAGATTTTGTAGCAACTTGTCAAAAGTTGGTTGATTTGGTCATTTCATGTGGAAAAATTACTGTCATTCTGCAAAAGCAGTTCTGGGTCTGACTCTAGCTGCTGCATTCATTACTGCAAAACCACATGACCCTGAATGGACTACTTAGAGGCTGTTAAAAAAAAAAAAAACGAACACTGCTGTGGTCACATACCCATCGTATCCAGGCTGCTGGGACCAGGTGCTGCTGCCACAGGGTCCTGGATCACTGGAGGAGGACTGGTTACTGGGGGAGCTGCGGTAGTGCTGGTCGCCCTTGTTACATGATGTGACCTGTGGGTTCTCTATGTCCTGCATTGTCCTGCAGAAACAGAGGGGTAAAATATGTACAAGCATTAAAGACAATGCCATAAATTGTCAAAACTTGGCTGTACATGAATGTGTCTATATATTTAACATATTTGGTCCTCTAGAAGTGAAAAAAAAAAAAAATCCTCTGTCTGTCCAGGATTAATGGCTTTATTATGGGTGTCACTCCAGAGAACAGTCCCTTGCATGTGAGCACCGTGGAAAATGTCTAAGAAAATGTAAGAACTGTCAGCGAGGGAGAAGGTGTCTTGTTCTCTGAAGACAAACAGAGAAAGAGATTAGTTATGGTAATAAGCCTCAGTGAGTAATCCAGATGGCGAGGCCCCTTGAGTATGTAAAAGCAGAAGAAGCGTCTGCATGTAAGAGGATGCTTGAGATCTCGGCTACGAAACACAAACTTGACTCTCACATGATCTGTTAAGAAGTTTAATCATTTACTTCCATTGACTTTTATCTCAGCTCAGCCTCCACAAAGAGTATTCCACTGTCTTGCAATAAGCCCTGACCAGATTTAATATCTTGAGACGAGAGGTTTCTTTGCTTTCCTTCCTCGGGCCAGTAAAAACTTGTGGACTACAGTTTGGAGTGAAAAATAAACACTGGATTCCAGTTATGTCTGATGCCCAGAGGCCTTCCTTTTAACACCAAATGCACCAAAGTAGGTTAGATGACCAGATGGAAATATGACTGCAATAACACAAGCAGAATGGCTTTCACATTAAGTCCTCAGTCTCGTGTTTAACGAGGGCCGGGTCTTTATTAACCTGATTCCTCACATGCATCCAGAAATCAGGAATGTGCTGATCAATCTAACCCAAATCATTTGGTAGGACACTATACTGCCAAAATCACAACATCAACATCCATCCAGAAGCCAACACATCCTTTGCATCGGCCCTTTCTGCTTTGTCATCACGTTCTCTTGGTTTAGACCTCCATGGGAAACTCACTAAACTGTCAGTAACTCAATCGCAGCACACATCATCGAACGCTTTGGCCAGATCGCTACATTTCCTCCTTGGCTGAAGTGTTGCTCTCCTCTGACGGGTCCAGGCACTTTAATGTGAAACAGCAGCAGCTGCTCTTTGTTCTCCTTCTCTTCCTTCCCTGACATAATGTAAAGTTCTGCCTGGGTGTGGGGCACTGACTGTAATTTTTCTCTCTGCACTGAAATAACATTTGAGGCAGTCAGAGATTAGTGGTCAGTCTCAGTTGGCCGCGCAGTAGGTGTCATATTTTACGGTGCCAAATCTGGATTCTGGTATGTGAGGATGGGACGACGCTTTATCTGAGCTATAAAGATTAACATGTGTCCTAGAGACCAGTGGTCAGTGACTGTTTTTTGTGTTCCCCTCACAGCCATAACAGATGAACCACCTGTTATATTCCAAAATGTTTATTGTTCTTTTAATCTAGATATTATTACAGTTGTTATTTATTGAGGTCACATTGTGAATCATTCTATGATCTTCGCACAAAGCTCTGGCAGCTGCAGAAATGCATCCTGGTTATTTATTTCCTGCATGTCCACACAACATGATAGAATCCATATGAAATACCAAACAACAATAATAACAATAAGCACCCGCTCATGTAGGAGCTACATGCCAGATGATGTTTGCATCAATAAAGCATCATGTTGATTTATTTTCTAGAATATGTGCCTGTAAAATCTCCCCTCCTCCTTCTCCCTCGCTCTCCCTCCTGGCCTCTTCAGTGTATGACACTTTCTCCCCTCTCCTCGACTCCCTCTCTCCCTCTGGGGTGCTACATATCGTGGTCCGCGAAGAGCACTCTCTTTGTTTCTGTAGTAATTGGATGAGATGAGCTGAGCCGTGTCAGTGTCCCCATCCCCTCCTCCTCGGCAGGGTGCAGGAAGCGGGAGGGAGCGGGGAGTAGGAAGAAGAGGGAGAAAGAAAAGGAGCGAAGGAGAATGGAGAGCTCCCACTGCCAGGAACTCTGATTAGGCAGAGAAGGCAGCCATTATCCCAGTATAGTCAGTACAGGCAACACCAGGGGGGGTCGGTGTGACACACTGGAAAGGTTATCATGACTGTAGGGGTTTCATTAGAACGAACAAATCACTGCTTTACATGGCTCAATGGAGATGTCCAAAAGAGACAGAGCCTAGGACAGGAACAAAGTCTGAGTGTGGCCTTATTATTATCTAAAGGGAGATGAAAGCGAAGCCGTGAATTCATTGGTCTAAAATGATCCATTTATATGTATGCAAATAAGTGAACAAAATAACAGCCCCTCAGTGTTACTGTGGCTCGTTTCTAAATGAGAAAGGCTGAGAGTTCAAAGATTTTATCTCAAAAGGATTGGATCTTTTGAGCGTTATGATGTTTGATCGCAAGCTTTGCTCTGTCTGGCTGTCTGGAAAATCCTTGAGCAGAAAACTCGACTTCTAAAAAAAATGTTTTACGTTTGCATTCACTTATCTTATCTCATGTTGAAATTGTATTTTCATTCTCAAAGAGGACTAAAGGTTACATTTTTTCTATCATATCTCTAAAATATATATGGTAAAAGCATCCTGCTGATTACATCACACTCACTGACCCAGAGGTCATGTGTTTGTATACTATACGGCCAAGGAGAAGATTTTCTTTAAGTCTTTGCAATACTTTATTATTGTGTGAAAATCAACACAGAGCGGTGGAGAAAATTCCTTTCATTAAGTAAGTTCATAGTCTGGAAATATCTTTTCTGATGCAACCTCACTGTCATCCAGCTGCTCTAAATGAGGCATCACTTTTACCATTGTGTTTAACCTGCCAGGGGAGAAAATAGAGTTAACATTGACAGATTCAACTAAATACATTTTTTAGGGTTATTTTTTTCTTATTTCAGACAACAACTCTGGACAGGTCAGGTGGGGGCAAATAATAAACAGGGACAAGAGTTTACCTGCACCCGTCTGGCAGCTTCCTATCAAAGGAGGTGCTTCGTGGGATGGCCGCCTGGTGCTGCTGGAGGATCTGCTGGCACTGCAGGCGGTCTGGCCCCTGCGTGGGCGAGCCTCGGGACAGAGGTGCACCAGCAGCCGTGGGCACCCGATGCCAGGTGGTGTTTCTCCTGAAGGGTGTCTTGTACTCGCAGGGTGTGCCCTCGCTGTCGACCTTGTACTCCACCATGGGTATACGGTAGAGCTCGGAGCATCCCCTGGAGAGGAGGGGGGTGGGGAAACAAAGGCTAAAGGTCAGCGATGAGGAAAATATTACAGTAACATGCTGGCTTAATGGAAGGTATCCCTTATAATAACAACTCCTATCAGTAGTAACACTGAGGAACACAGTAGTTTAATCTTGGATCTCCGCAGTTGACTGAATGTGATCCATCAGTTTACAATATCACATTATTACAGAATTAGAACATGAGCAGTGCATACATATATCTACAGTGATTTTAAAGATTTCAATTAATTATTGATGCTGTAATGAATATACGAATAAGATGGATTACAGTTATAGTTCTTGCATGAATTCACATTATATTGTTATAATGATTTTAGGCAATATAAATCCATTACACTTTTACATTACATTACGATGCTTTCAGTCCATTAAATGGACGATTAACCAACTGCATCACCAGGCTCGTACTTTATACCGTACAACACCACTGACCCTCGTCTCCCCAGTAAAAGTTGGGGGGAGGGGATCCTCTCTGTCACCATGACTACACCATAACCTACTAACGCCATCAGAAATGTTTTGCCAGAGGCAGACATCTAGATATAGTTTCCACGGGCAGGCACACACATGCTGGCATGGAAGACAATAAACACAAACACGCCACATAACCACATAAACAGTTGAATTTGCACGCTGAGCGCTTAAAGGCACATCATCGTCGTCGACAACGATGTTCAGAAAATAGCAGAAAACACTTTGCTTATTTTAATAGAGCCAAAAATCTCAGCTTGCCACTTCATCAGACATCGGTCTCCCTTGGGTAGTTCTACACGGGAGGCTTTTCCTGAGTCCATCTCCATCACATTACTGCTAACAACACTGAAGAACTCTGGGATGGACAAGGTCTGTGATGCCATTTCATGCAACATTAATCTTCAGGGCTGGGCAGGGGCTTGGTGTGTATATTTGGAAGGACGAGAGGGGGGGGGGGGTTAGAGGGTGGTGGGTCAGGGTTAAACAGCCTGGGCACTCTGTTAGCTCTCCAAAAGCATCTCAAGCATGACCCTAATGATTACACTGCCCTCCCCCTCCAAAGTCGATTTTCCAGGATCCACTAGGGGGGTGGAAACTAAAGCTGTGTATACTTTGCTGTGGTCATACATGTACACAGAGCGGGGCTTGAGGAGGGTGCACTGGCTGATTGGAAAGGGCTGTGGTGGTGGAGGGGGTGAGTAATCCCTCTCAGAGAGACCCTTTCATCAAACTGGGCCATGAGTGGCTGGACTGTTTACAGCTAGCTTCCCACTGGAGATGTGGGTGTTAGAAGATCTGACTAGAAGATCATCCTTCACTTGTCACATGTCCCTCACATCTGGTCAGTGTCAACGCCAAGCTGGTCGTCAATGGTGTGCTCTACATCCTCCACATCTCACGGTATTCATTATTCATTGGCTGTATGTAGGTAGCACGCGTCACTGGCTTGATATATGGGACAGTGAGAGTAATGAGTGGCATTACAGCCACTTCCATAAATGGATAAGGAACTCATTGAGCTGGGCATGTGAGAGGAACTCATAAAGAAGTGATCTGACAGGTGAAATAGTCATCGCATTAATTTTATTGTTTCCCTATCGTCTTTCAATCACTTTTCCAGAAGAAAAAGATGCTAAGAAGAGTGTTAAGTCCTCAATTGGTCAATTGTTTTTCTAACAAGGCTGCTAACGCACTCATTACCTTGATTAACTCTGTGTGTGTGGTCATGCCAGGTTGCCACACATCATTACTCCCTGAGGAGGTTAACCCTAGCTAACAGCTTGTCAACAGGAAAGGTCTCAGCCGTTGGGCTCTTGCTGTGCTTTTCGCACCAGAACGACCAAGAAGTGACAAAATAAATTTCTTGTATAATGCTAATATTCTCCCCCGGTGCCCCCCCCCCCACTCCAGACTCTGCTGGAAGTGGAAATACCCCTCGTACTTGCCCCCGATGCATGTGGAACGTGCTTCTTGTTTGTAATGTATAGGGGGACTCAGACTCTCTCAGTATAAATCATGGGGAAACAGCAGGAAACCAGTGTTTGGTCAACTTGAGCTGGAGGCTGGTGGTGGACAAGAGGCTGCTAGACACGGCCAGCCATGAGGAGACGAGGAAGCAAGAGAGAAGTAATACAGTCTGCTTCCTCTAGATTCCACCTCGAACTGCTACTGCACTCTACCAGCTTCAGTGTGAGTGGCCATAAATTATACCACAGTGTCCTACATAAGAGAAAGAGAACATCTACAACTTCAAACTAACATCCAGTCAACTAAAAATACAGCTGTGCTTATTACTAGAGGGATCATTTGACAACACAATGGCCACAACCTTGACTGAACAACACCACAGACGCATCATTGCTCATTTCCAGAAACATATAGCTGAGCCGAGTTGAGTTAGAGGCCTGTCGGGGGTGAATCAGATCAGATCCTTGAGCCACTGGCTCTTAATGAATTACAATAGATCAGTGTGACAACAGGACCTTAGACCTCAGTGAGAGGGCTGTCACTCTAATGACATGGCCAGTGACTGAGGGACATGCTAATCCATTCCCACAGTCAGAGTCCGTGTCACTGCAAAGAGCCACAGAGGTTGTGACCTCCACCGGCCCTTTGCAGACCATTGTCAGGGGGTGGGGTGGGGTGGGGTGGGGGGGTGTTCATTAAATAAGGTGCGTTCAGACTTGTGTAAGAAAAGAGGAGAGAGTAACGTTTCATCGCAAACTGTTCCAAAGGAAAAGAGCGGCTCCTGTGAAGACTGTGAGTGGGGATTAAGCCGAGCAATTTGCAATGCAGGTTTTTTGGGAGTTTTGGTTCAGCGGTGCTCCCTTTCACAGGGTGTCGGCGATGGAAGTGAGAAATCCGGCTTAACTTCGGTCCAGATGTGAATCCATGATGACAAGTCTGATGACACTTCAAAGGAAAGGTCACAAGTGGCCTTCTGAATGTCACAGGCAATACTCATTATCAGCAGGGGTCCGAAGCAGGCTGAACCCACTTAAATTCAGGTTACCCACAATCTAAAACATAAATCTGTGTGTCTGCTGAAACCCAAAATGTACAATGTGTTATAACAAAAAGCACCAAAAAAAAACAAAAACGCTCTGAAAATACAGTTGCTTGATGTTTGTGTGTCTTGTACTAATCATCCCTTTTAGTCCATATTGTACTGATCCTTTTGTTTATTCTTCCATCTCTGATGACCATACACCAAAACATACAATCACTGCCATGTTCTGTACATTGCATTCCTCTTTCAAAGAGCTAATCTTTTTCATCTTTTTCTCATTAGTTTGATCCAAGGCTAACATGTTGAACTTGTTTAAAGCTTTTCAGAGTGATGATGGAAAAGCCTCTGGTATTGCACTGGGCTAAAACCACATCCTGCCTCCAGTGTAAATAAATACAGTACTAGGTATGGCTAATATTAGAGCCATATCTCCTCTTCAGTCTGAGCAGGGTAAAACCATTTAGGGCATAAACAGCTTTAGAAGGCTTGCCACAAAACAGCACTATAGTGGTTCTAACGTCCCTTTTTTCCTTCAAGAGAATTTCATTCAACATAATCTTAGCAGTCAGAGGACCCATCAGCCCACAGTGAATCTGGAGGAATCAAAAAAATCAATAAGACTGAATCATTTTCTCACTATTTAGAAACTCTCAGACAGTCTCAGTCCTTCTAACCTCTGCATCTGCTTATGAAAACACTTGCTTGTCATAGACGCAGTGTGGAGCCAGGGTACATTGTCTGGAGGTCATGAGACTCTTGTCCATTGTTGTTAGACTAACCCCCATCTCTCCGGCCACAGGGGACTGACAGGGGCCTTCGGGCCCCTGCTGAATTCCTTTCCTTTGAGATAATAGCAGAGAAACTGGAGCACTTATTGTTGACTGCAACACTTTAGCAACTCAAAGACGCAGCAGCGAAAAGAGTTGAGGGCCCTCGAGATTCTTCACCTGACCTCTCACCTCCTGATTTGTTGGGAGCCTTGGGAGAAAATTCACAAGACCCGCGATGGCGCCTTTTGCCTCTCTCTTGGGAACACGATGAGAAACTGTTTTTTCAGTGAGATGGAGAAATCTTCCAGTGGATCATAGTGGCACTGACCAGGATGCTCTTCCACTGTAATACCTACTAATCTGCCATATGCATCTGTTAGCAAATGCCATATATGGGTCAAGCTCAGTACATTATGCATGATCGTACCGCCCATTAAGGACACACACCATGATCTAACACACATGTATGGGCACAGTTGTATGCCGCATGCATATTTTCAAAACCGTCTTCAACAGGCTTCAGTGGTGTCACTTACACCAACCCAGATGTCTTCCACCGCCACAGAGGCTGTGCCAAAACATTCATTTATTCATTTACCAAATGCTCCATCCTGTAACCACGTCTCCGGGGACCTGGACACACGTTCGTCGACACAGAACCGGTTTTGGAAGATGTTTGTTTTGTCTACTTTCTTCTTCCCTGCACTGCGATTACGATTGTATCATCATGTATCATCACAGATCATGGTAAGAGGATTAGACGTCGCTTCTGCCAGAGTGGCTGCTGTGTTGGATTCACAGACGGGGCATGTTAGACCACCATCTGGGGGAGTAAATATGTTACTCCTCTGTTGCCAAACCAGAGCGCAAAGTTGAAACACAGTGAAACATGTGACTACGATCTAGTCTCTAACACACATATACACACAGCTGTTTTAGATCGTGTTCATTTGGTGTATTTAGCCAGGCTGCCATTAATATCAATTTCCAAAAGTATACGTTGGTCTTAATCTTCTGTAAACAGATTTAATCTAAAATTCCCTTCCCGCCTGTGGTTTATCAAAACACACCTTTGTTTGCCTGTTTATAAATGAACAGGGGGTTAACAAATACACAAACATACTGAATGTACAATGCGATTTATCAACTGTTGTCATCCAGAGGTTTTTAATTTTCCGCGATTAGTCGACAACATTAGCATTATCTGTAGCAGGGCAAACAGAAAATGGGATTAGGTGAAGGTATTCACTCGGTACAACGTAAAGTCATTCTGCTGTGGTTATCTGTGACAAAGTGGAAACAGCCTTTGCCGCTACACAAATCTGTCAGCCCAAAGAACGAGCAAAACAAAGATGTTAAGAACGTGAGTGTGAGCGAGTGGACAGATTATTATTTCACAGGACTGTCTGTCTCTCACAGACAAAACAAGCAGATGTGCCTTCAGAACCCGGCATTTTCCACAGTAGACCTTCATCGCTTCCCATCACAAAAGATCGTTTGAAATATGCCTCTGTCTTTTTTTATTACAGGGAGGACGGAGCCTCCCCATGGGTGTGTGTCCCTAAAAAGCCAAACACTCCCATCCTAATTGCTGAATAGAAGACTGGGTGAGGTTGGAAAAAAGCAATCTGCAAATGTGAGCTGTCAGACAATGGCAGCGAGAGTTGAGCCATTAATCAAAACGCTCCTCTCATTATCATTAGTGAGAAACGCTGACTGTCCGTGTCTGCGTGACTCTACAGCCCTGCTGGAGCTTTCTTTCTCGCAGCAAATCCACATCAATGCGAAAGCGAGTCTCATCTCCAGAGAAATCAACAGAGAACAACATCAAACCTGGTGTAACAAAACCAGTATGTAAGCATTTCTTTATGCTAATCACCTCCAATATGAGAGCAAATGTCAAGCTAATTTAGCCCAGCTGCTTGGAAAGATGAGAAAAATTAAACTACTCTTCTGTCACGACTTCATAATTTTTTTTTTTTTTTAAAGGAGCACCTGTTTCTCAGTCTCAAACACAACACAGCACAACAGCCATGTTTCAGTGACAATTGGAAGTCTGCTAGTTTGGCGAACATCTTCAGCCTGTGGTGTTGAGATTCACGGAAAGAAAGACTGGTTACCTTCGGGGGGTGCCGTCTTCATGAGGCTGGATTATGACCACTTTAACAGTGACAGACGTGCGCAGTAGGTCGATCATTTGCTCGTGGGTGAGAGTAGCGACGGCCACCTTGCAGATCTCCACCAGCCGGCTGCCCTGCCTCAGGCCTGCCTTCCAGGCGAAGCCGAAGGGCTCCACGTCGGCCACGATGCCCTCAAAGTTGACGTGGAAGCCGAGCTGGCCGAGGCCGTTCCGACGCAAGGTCATCTCTGACGTCTCACAACCTCTGGTGGCGATCTGGAACCAAAATAAAAATCTAATTAGTCCATTATCTGTAATAAAAGTACAAACATTTTTTTTTTTGGATTGCACTGGTCCAGATATTCGAGACAGCAGGACTTGAGAGGAGTTAGAAAACAATGTGCAGCAGATGAAATGGGCAGCAGGCTGTACGCTGTCACACAGAGAGCAAGCATGAGATGGACAGAGTGATCTTAATATTCCTTAATACCAGCCTGCTAATGTGACACAGTATATTAAAACAGTAGCCTTTCACAGTGTAGAGTTGGCATCTTTTCTAATAGATGTGTGTGGATTGTTCTACACATGAGCATGTGAGAAAAAACACTATTAGAGCATCTGAACCGGAATAAAATTCCTCTCTTTAGGCTGAGGCGCACGAGCATGTTTGTTTGGTTAATTCAAAAAACCCCTTCAAAGGGGAAAGTTAATAAGAGGGTAAATCACAGAGCTAACTGATTCAGCCCAGGAGCCAGCTAAAAACACACATCTTCTGCACACAGAAACACACACCTGTCTCTATGGACACTAACTACAGTGGCTCTGTGGGTGCTGCATAGGGAATTAACAGTCTAATTGGCCCCTGATACGTGAACTTGTCCACATATCTGAGACAATTAGTCAGAGTTAATGAGCAGGAAAGACGTCGGAGTGCAACGTTTACACAGAAACGCATAATCTGCATCAACTGGCGGCTGATGAACTTGCTTTGTTTTTGTGGAAAAACAAAAGGATCTTTTTCACCCTTTTTGTCCTTTTTGACTTGAGACTTCACCCGTGGTGGATACCTTGTGGACGGCACAACTGTTTATCCAGTTGCGTGCTTGGAAGAAGGATGTCTTGTCCAACCGTGTACTTGCATGAAAATTAGGTTGCACTTAGGTTGCTCACTGGTGGCCTAGTGTAATCCTCTGCTTTAATGTAATTCAGGTTCAGCTTCAGTTCAGGCGTCCGTCTTGCTTCAGCGGTGGAAAACAACCAACAAAGTAAGGAGAGATATAAACCTGCAACTGCCGACCATCTATGTTCACCTTGATGACACAATGTGACTAAGCCTCTATGTAGGTTAGACTCCAGTGACGGTACACCGTCTTGCCGTGACAGCCACTGGAAAAGAACCTCACACTGCATCCAATGAGCTTTAATCACCCATCAGATTAGTCTTGGTTCAGTTGTGGGTGACTGCCTCCATTTGCCTCAGAGTGGCAGCTGGCTTCAGGGACACATTAACTCAGACTACGGCCTGTCAACACTCCACCAGATTCTCACACTGGCAGAAATCCTACCCCACTGTGTGTGAAGGGACCCGACACAACCATGATGGGCCGTCACGCACGCACTCCTAATAAGACAGAGCCCTAAAACTTTATTAAGATAGGAAGGAACATATCCTGTAACTAGTTAAATCAAAGTCTCAACCTCATGTTGCGGTAAATGCTGACCTAAAGGGAACAGGGTTTCACGGAGAGATAAAAGCAGAGGAGAACTTCAGCTAGATCTTTCACAAAGTAACCAATCACTCTGCATAAAACATCAAGGGCAAACTAAATTGGAAATGGGAAGCCCAACTGCTCTCTGGGGGCAAAGTCTGGAGGTAAATGGCCTGTGTATGAGGAAGACATCAGACTGGGCATTAGGGACCATGAGTCAAACTGCCCTTTGTCAGAAATTCATTAAGCCTAAATAATGGCTTCCTAAATGCCTTCATTGGGGCTCTTTATTCAGTGCACGCTAAAAATTAGTCTTCCCAGGTTCTCCTCTGGACAGCCCAAAATCCATAATGGCTGAAAAATGGGGCAGTGATTCTAACAGGGAAGATAGGGGGAGTCCTGCTAACCAGTGCTTCCACTGCTATGGTGAATCATGGTCTCTATAACTGGTGACTGGTGAATTATTAAACCACAACGCTGTCCCTAAGAAACAAACAGTGTCAGGCTTAAATCAGTTGTCAGGCGGTGTTGCTGTCTGAGCTGGAAGTAGCTTTGACACCAGCGAAACTGTCTCTACTAGTGCGCTTCACAGACCTGACAAAACCCCCGTCAACATCTAAATCTAGGACAGAGCCTTCTAACGTGATGCTGCACAATTTGGCTTGGGAGAGAAAGAGCAGAGCAAAGTCACTGGGGCAGTAATTATCTTAAAACCACAATATTGTACCAATTACACAATTCATTTACTGACAGAAAAATGAATCGGCAATAATTGTTATGATCTTTTAATTATTCAAAATCATTAATCAAGCTCAAAATGCTCAAAATTAATTGGCTGCTCTTCCTATTTCAAATGTCATTATATACTGAAGGTGAGTGCATCACATATTTGGAGATGAGTGTTGTTTGTTCTACCATTTTCTGACATTTTATTGACTTGAAACCATCCAGACAACAATTCACTTTAATAGCACAAAATGATGATATATAATATCACACTTCAAGAGAGAAACCACAACAGTTTTCACAAAGAGCAAGGCCTCAGTGAGAGAGGGGGTGGGAGAGGGGAGAGAGTGATTTTGGCATATTTGCTATGAAAAAATGACTGAAACACCTACAATATATAAACTGGCTACTTGAACTGGTTTAGTTATTAGTTGTTAATGTGAAAATATTTTAAGAACTGTACGTAGAAAGAACACAAACACAAAATAGAGGTGACTGCTTCTACTTTGTTTAGAAAACAGGACAGAAAACGCATTGGTTCTATATACGTAAGTATGTGTGTCTGTCACCGGAGCCAAGATGGCCTGCCTCGTAAAAGCTGAGCACGCGGCCACCCAACTCAGCAACACCCTGGAGAGCAGGACGCTATCATAAAGCTTTTAGCTGAGCTCTCACACTGGCCTCACTCTGTGCGTTACACTGGGCAATCTGTTCACTGTGGTTCGCATTACATCACAGGTCCGGCAGCCTGTAAATCCCACCAATGAAACATGACTCGAGCCAACCTCTGGGACATGTAGGAAAACACAGACACCTTTGGGACGAAGTATGCGTGGTCAGCTCATACTCGAATGTGCCTACTGCGGCTGCTTCGCTGTGTCTCTGTGCGAGTAACAGAAATAGGCACCGAACTTATCACTTATACTTAGTCGGAGGTTCTCCTGTGAAATATTCCTCACAAATCCCGTGGGTAAGTGGACAGCAAATTTGAGGGAAGATTAGCATAGAGAATGAGGAAGTGATGTCCTTTGGCTAATCATAAATGCTAATATATCCTGCTCTGTCCTTTCTTACGATGAGCGGAGTAGACACTGATGACATCTGTGTCTTTTTAAGATTAATTATGGTAAATACTTCCTCGGGATCTTGTGGCTTTCGAGGTGGTTGGGATGTGTAGATCCTTTGGTGCTCATCTGCACATTTTTTTACTCACTCTTATTATTTTTTTTTATACGCTCTCCTGAAAATAGTTCACTGCATGTGAATGTGATAATAAAACGTATAATTATCTCCGCCTATCGTAATCCTCAGAAGAATGAAATTCCTGTTCAGGTTTTTAGCAGGAAATTGAGTGTTACTCCCATGTCATTGGCTGCAACAATAATTTGCTGGCTAGGGTTTGCTGGAAATTTCCAAACTGTTGATGATGCTGCCAAAGAGGGACTATGGCGGATAAGTGGATGAGAGTGTGCAGGCAGGCAGACAGAAATAAGGTCATGCACAGCTCAGGTTTGGATTTTAGGATTCAACCTCAATATTATTCCAAGGAAACAAAGGGTTGCCTGATTAGAAGTTCAGTAAACAAATGAAGAGGAGGTAAAAACAAGCATGAGGAGTGGGAACGACGCCTCTGATGTCAGCACGCGGACAGAGGAACAAGGTGTTTTGACCTGTTTTTTTGTCATGATACCTAAAAACCACCTGACCCCAAAATCATACAATATGACAGTGGTGCAGATGGCAGAGGCAGACCTACAGCACAGGGATGAGAGGGCCTGGGGTGTGTGTGGCCAGCTCTGACTAAGTGAAGTAGTTTGAGGCCAAGTGTCCTCTATTCTTAGTTGGTCAGACCCCAAGAAAGTGTCTGCGTTTCCTCTCCTCCCCCTTTAGAAACTGGGTTGTTGCCCTGTTTAAGCTGCCTCCTCCTGTACTTGCATCCACACAATACAAGAATGGGCCAAAATCCCATCATCACTAATCTGTCATTCCATTAAATGAAATTCCCCGCCACAGGGAACGGCTCTGGCCTTTGTCAAATGTTGACAATGTTGTGATGTTTCATAATGGTTTATGTTGATGAAGAGCAGGCAGGGCGACATCTGTAACTGCATGACCTTAACGCTCGACCATACAGTACATCTCTGCTGAGTCACCTTTCCTCAGCCCAAACAAGGCTAACAGCAGGAGGTCTATAATCCTCTCAGGTCTCGCTTTTTAATTTCACTTTACAGATTCACATTCAAATTACACTCATGTATCTTTACAACTGACAGGGAACCAGATGGACAGGGGGAAGGAGCCAGGAACACAAGCGCATTTTGGGTTATTTCCGAAAGCCACGCTCTTATACTGTTGTGGAAAAACGCAGTAGAAAGAAAGACGAGGAAGGAAGATAAAAACTGAGGCGCACAAGACTTGACAGGACGTACATAGGTTAAGAAAGCAACGGTTCTGCTGACATAATGTTGAAAATAAAATAACAAGGTTTGTGGTAAGTAGCGAAGCTGTGATGGCAAGAGCAATATTTGTAGAATGTATTGTTTCACCACAGAGAGACCGCAGCTACCCTAAAGTAAAAGGCTTCACTGCACCATTTAAAGCAAAGGCAGCCATTTTCCCTCACACACCATGCAGCCACTGTGTCAAACTAAATAATAATAGATTGACTGTGCAGTTCTGATGACAGACTATTATTCTATGTGTCATGGAAGTTACTTTACGCCGCTTTTTATGTGAGACACTGGTGAACTCCTTTACAAAGTCGAGGTGGGCTGTGTCTTTCTCTGACTTATTATTACATTGCTACTAGGATAGCAACAGCAAAACACAACGTTGGACAGGCTGTTGCCCATTTTAGACCCTGTTCAGAGTAGACGCAGCATTAATATGCATTTCACGTGGTCCATGGTACACAAGCGTCTCCACGTGTGATCATATCAGATCTCACTTGCACTCAACTCACTTGTTGTTTTTGGCCAGTGTAGCGGGGTAGAGCGTAGAATAGATGTTAGTGGGCTCTCCTTTGTGGCCTAGGACACATTTGCATTCACACTACTAAAAAAAAAAAAAAGTGGCCATGTCCACCTCCAAATGTGGCCTGATTGTTCAGATCCCAAATGCATCCTCAGTGCACCCTGTGCACTTTCACACCTGTACTCAGGCGTAATATTTCAGGTAGAGTAGATGGGGTAAAGTCTCAGTGGTTTTAAACTGAGAGCCTGTCCGTCTGTTCTACTGTCCCGGTGCAAAAAAAAGCTACTGTGGTGCTAAAAAAAAAGGCAAAAAGTCTCATCAGTAGTTGGCTAATAGTGATGCCATCAGTGTGTGTTTCTGTAGTATTGACTGTGCAGTGTTTGTGTATCAGTGCCAAACCTGTGTGCACCTTTCGCCAATTCATTAAAACTGTTTTTGACACACCACTGGTTTGACGACTCAATTCTTTGTACTGTAATACGCTCATTACATCAAAAAATAAACTGGATGTCAAACTAAGACGAAACCCTCAATTAACCACACACAGTGCAAACAGAGAGGGAATTACTCCCTCAGAGAGAGGAAAGCAATGTTTTAAAACTGATTATCTGTCTTTTGTTCTCTGAAATCTCTTTGTATGGTTTGATTTGTCACTGGTGCTAAAGACATGAGCATGACGTCTGCTACAAATGCTCAAATCAGCCTGTAATCCTGCAGACAGCGAGACCTCAAAGATGAACACGATTATTACAGCCGAGTCTTTAAGGGTCTTACCTCTAGTCTTTGCACCATCTCCCGGATGTCTTCTCCACAGTTGTCGTGGGCCCAGAGCATGACACACTCCCCGCGCTCGTAGAAGATCTTAATGCTCATAATCCCTGAGGTCCACCCAATGACGTCGCGACACGAGCAGTTGAAGACCACATTTTTCGATTCCTCCTCAATGAGGACGATGAACTCGTTGGATATGCCGAGCAAGCAGTCCACGTCCATCGACTGGCCGAAGTCCCGGGCTCGGACGCTCCAGGTGATGGCTCCCACGCTGAGCAGATGTGCGTCCTTCCTGGGCTTCACCTTCTCCTTCTTCTTGGCTCCGAGGGTGATGAAGCTGAACTTGACGGCCGAGTCGATAGTAGCAGTGCTTACAAAGTTCTCTGCCAGGTCCTTCAGGTACTCCTGCCGCGTACGAGTCGCCATGGCTCTGAACTTCTCTGACTTGTGCGCAGCATTTTCTCCATTGATGACCTTGGCGAGCAGGAAGTCCCTGAAAACGGCTGACTTTGGGAAAGTTACAGACTTGGGAATAGGGGGCCCGAAGGGAGGCACATCTTTAGATCTGGACACGGCCACGCTGGAAAAATGAGAATCAATAAATCAAATCTATTGGTGACAGTAAAGACACATTAAAAAGAAGTGAATGAGTATTAACTGTGTGTATAATGAGCAGCCATTTGAAGTGATGAAATTATATGGCTTTCAGGGAAATTATTTCAGGTGGAAAGACTGAGAGGGCTTCAGACTAATCTTGCTCTGTTAAGCAAATGCTATGTTATTAACGAGAGTTGTCTTGACTTCAGAAACACTCGAGGACAGAGTCATAAGTCATAATTTCAAGGTGCCTCTGAAGTTAATAACTGTATCATCACTGAACAGATCAAAAGCGCCTTGTGACTCCCGCACATTACTATTAAGTCATGACAGAAACCACAGAAAGCACTTAGCAGGCTATTATTATTATTCTTTCAAATTAAGCGCTTTTTAAAAGTTCGTGTAGAGCCGTTTTGCATCAAGCCATTTGTGCAAAGAGACACATCAAAAGAGACACATTCCACTAAATTATCCTGAGGATATTAGTGAGCTTCTTATACCACGATGACGCCTGCCAATATGTGGAGATCTGACTCAGCTCCACCAAATTCGGATGCTGTATTTTTACCCTCTCCTCCTCTCCTTGTTGGTTTTTTAATCAGCTTGAGTAAAATAGCTTGGAGAAAGCCTTGCAGGCGTGGTGCATGTGCAGGCTTGTTCCACTTACCTGTAGCAGACGTTATCAGTGCAGGGGTTGTGGACTTTGACGATGACAAACACATGTTGGAAATGAGAGCGGATGTGTTTTGGAGTGAAAGGAAGGGCTCCGGGCTCCTGAAATACTATGGTGACGATATCGTTGCCAATGTGCCTCTTCCTTAATAACTACAAAAAAAGGAAGGAGAAACAAATGGTCAGACACAAGGACACGGACATTTCGAAAGGTTGCAGGTAATTACATGGTTCAAGTAAGTCAGGCTTATCATTTCAAATATGAATCACAAAGACAGGCAGAAGGCAGAAGAAAGGTCTGTGAGGCTTTTAACTGAGACACTACTCTTCAAATAGGATCTGCAGGATGACGCCACTTGAGCAGCCTCATTCTCCCCGGTTTGAAAACAGTCTCAGCAGTCACAGCTGCTCTAATGTAATATCTACGGCATCTGTACTGGCACCACAAGCAGAGAGCAAAACCCTTTTGTCCCTGTTTTCATTGGTGTATTGTGCAGATAGTTAACCTCACTCTCCGGCCGCTATACCATTGCCAGCGAGGGTCAGAGAGATCCCGAAACAAGCAGGATTAAAGGGTACAGAGGGGAATTGGGAAGGATGAAGGGATGAGTGGGGGCGAGCTCTGCTTTGGCCTTGCTGCAAGATTATCAGCAGGGAATTAAACCAAGAAATTAAACTATCCCACTTCATGAAATACAATTGGAGGGGGAGAAGGGAAGAGGGAAAGAAAACCTCTAAATCCTGCCGTTCAGTGTCTCACTGTAGAAACTGCCTGATTGCACACATCCACTCTTCTTCTCCTTCAGTCTATTCGCTGCTCGTATCACCACAGGGTTATACCCACAGCCTTTATTATGGACTCAAAAAGTAATTCCATACAAGCAGTGCAGAGACTGAGATGAACCTCGCAGTAATCGTGGCTTTATTGGGCCATCGCTCGCCGGCCCACCACTACATCCACTTAATTCCACTTGTTAGTGCTGACAGACACAGAGGCCCATCTAATACCACATCAGGTCCGGCCCCTGGGGATGCATTGATTAAAATCCTTCTATGGGGTACCGTTACCATGGCAATGTTCGTGCTTTCAACTGATAGGTCATTACCGTGGCAAAATGAGCCTCTGGGGAAGATTGACAGGGGCCAGGATTGAAGATATCCTAAAAGGAAGCTGCTCAGGGACTTATTACCACCATCAGATACCGGCTCATCATACAGAAAAGCAAACACGGCGGTCCGCAGGAAGGGATAGAGCGTGAAGTGTGGGGTTTACCGACCTGCTGTCTGTTGTTGGGCGTGTAGGGGAGCATGGTGGACACGTGAAACATCAGCTCGTAGTCCTTGTAGGTGGTGTATAGAGAGTGTGTGCCTGTGGAGTCGGCTGTAACACAGAGAAGAACAGTCAAGTCTCATGTTGTTGTAAGGTGAGACACTACAGGTGAATAGGGTAAACATTTTAAAATAACAGATATCACCATGATGACCATTTGTCAAATTTTATGTTTAAATGTAAATGAGGCAATATCTGATGAAATATGCACTATTTTGCATACATTTCCAGAACCGAAATCTGAAGAATGGATAAAGCCACTTTCAAAATTCTTGTTTTATTTTGTTGACATATTAGAGTCAGAAGTTTTTACACAGGAGATTTTGGATATCTCTTTTTATCACTTTGTAAATGAGAAAATATTGTCACCAGCCCAAAAAAAATCCAATATCGCCATGTTTTTAGGAATAAAGGTGGAAGGTTTGGTGTCTGTAAGTGCTTCTGAAGTGGAGATTTTGGGGTTCAGAGTCTGAGGAAAAACTAATTTTGAGAAAACGGCCTTTAAAGACTTGTACTGTAAAATTCCATAGATTGTTAATGTAAATCACACTTTTATGATTGGTTGTGGATACGGAAGAGATTACATCATTGTTCAGGAGAGAGAGAGCTTTACAATGAAACCTGACATGACATGGGTCAGATAACAAGCACAGCACAGTATGTCACAGTAGCATGTTAACTTTTGGCGAATTTAGGAGAAATCTACCAATGTTAAGGTAGAAAAATAGCCCAAAATCTCAAAATTGATCATGAAAAAACAGTGTTTTTGCCTGTCGTGTCTCGCCTACAAAAGCCCATTGCATTAGATAAGCTGATGATGTAATCGTACGGAAGTCAAGATTACAATTTATATAGGCTTAGAATGTAGAGTAGAAATGTGTGGTCTTGCAATTTGGAGATGTTTAGATTGGTGTGTGTGATGTGTGTTTTTATCTTACTCTTGTTATCCAGCTGAGCTCTGTACTTGGTGAAGCCTTTGAGGCGCACCCTCTGACCGAGCAGATCCAAGAACTCCTCGAGTGCCGGTCCCGCACTCTCGTTGTTGTACATCTCCTCCTCTGTGCTCTGGCCCGCCTTGCAGTAGAGCACTCCCACCTTGTGCTGGAAGCTTAGCTGGAAGGAGAAACATACAGACACTCAGTGAGTAAGTATCATTTCCTGTTGCTGATACACATCACCCGCCACACTCATGTATACTGTACATTAAGCACTCAGAGCATGCGAGTGCCCACTTTCCATCATCTCACATCAGCTAATGTGAAGGAGTTCATAACCCTCCTAGGAGAGAGCTGAAATTCCCTTTTGTGAAGGAAGGCTGTGAACTCTGAGGAGCTCAGAGCAGAGAATAAATCAGGCCGAGCTAATAGCTGCTACTTAAGAGCAGCTGAAGCACAACAAGGGAGTGAATTACAGACACAGAGCAGGAAAGCTTCGGTTTATGGCAGAAAACTTTATAAAGTGCCAGCAACAGCATTCTTTTTTTTTTTTTTTTTTAAAGACCACCTTAAGCAAAACTTTTGTTTTGCAAAGTCCTCACTATTGCAGCCAAATACTGTGGCAAGGCGCTGAACAGTAACAACACTGATCTCCCCGACCCTGCAGCTGAAATATTACTCCTGCTTCAGTCAACAAAGAGCGTCTAAATAAATAAAAGTGTCTTATCCACAAAGAGGAATATTCATAGACACACGTGAGCCAGCCAAATTTCTCAGCTTTTCACTGCAAGCATTAATATCATCCAGGAACGACAGGTCTGATATGAACTTGTCTCACAAAGAGACAGAAAGAAATAAAACATCCAGAGCGATTCCTCTTGCGCGGTGAGAGTGCGAGCTCTCTCCACCAACATGAATCTTTTATTTATGGCATTTATGGCTTACAGCTCCCAGATGCTGGCCATGAAAGAAAGTTAAAGGAGTAAAGAAAAAAAGAAAAAACAGCCTCCTGCATTTGCCACCTGTTGCTTAATGTTCACGGCTGTGGACAGCACCTTGATCTGGACCCGGGGTCACGGTGTCAATACAACAGGACAGAGAGGGTTTCTCTGGCTGTGAAAGTCAAAGAACGATCTATATACTGAAACAAATTGGAATTGTCTTTTTCCACCGTTACAGGTTATCAGTTCCCGGTGCGCTCCTGACACCGTTGTCATGGTGACTTCCTCTATCAGGCAGCCTTGCTCTCTACTAAAGCTCCTGCGGTGAAGGAAAGCTATTATACCATCAGGCCCAGTGGAAATGGCATGATGTGCAATGATGTGGTCTTCCATATTTTTTATCCTGCATTATATGAGCTCATTTAACCTCTTGCTCCTCTTAACAGACTGGCCGACGGCAAGGACAATCACATTGCCCTTTGGTGTGGATTTGTCACCGCCTGAAAAGTGCAAGCACATTGGAGCACGTAACACATATACAGATGAGTAATGCACCTGAGGTGGAGCTTGTGCGACTGCCTTTGATGTCTTTTTTGGTAGCATCAGCTCCTGCTAAGTTAGAGCACCCACAAAAAAAAAACTGTATCCCATTTAACGGATCTGTGATTAGCTAAAATATTGAACTTGCTAAAAATATGAGCATAAGACCCTGGAAAGGAGTAATTTTGTCGCTCTTTATTTATCTTATTCTGCAGCGTTACCCATTCTCTCTATCTGTCCAGCGCTGCAGGGTGTTGAAAACGGCTGCTCCTCTTTTTCTCTACTTAACAAAAAAACCCTATGGTAAATGCAAAGATGGAGATTCTTAATGAAGGGAGGGAGAAATGAGGACAATGTTCCCCCTGGAGACTGCTGAGACACACCTGAGGGATACAGCTGTGTCCTAACACAACACACAACATCACCATGACATCTGTAGTGTCCCGATGCAGCAGAAACTCAAAATATAGCGCAGAAAACCTGGCTACGATCATCACGCGCCATTACACAAAAATCTATTGCCGTTTTGGGGGAACAGATGTGTTTAAAACTCCAGCTCTAAAAAGAGGAATGTGAAGTGGGAAATAAATTGAGAGGTTAAAAAAAAAATTCTACCCATACTGTATAATTTGACTGTGCTAATTCTCAAGTTTCAATATATCATGATGGTGGACTGATTAACATAAGGCAGAGGTGATTTCCGCACTGTAATAACAGCCTCTGTAGGTGGTACATTACTCTCTTCAACATGAGGAACAAATCTCACTTAAGGAGCAATTCATTGTTCGGCACAGGCTTCATCTGCAGATCACAGAAAGACCACTGTAGAGCTTGAAAAGCTGCGCTTGGAAGTGCAAATTATAATTACATCTATTGTTTTTTTCAGGCTCTTCTAAAGTTAAACTTGCAGTTATATTCTGTGGAGGCCATCAGGCACAATCAGATTGGCCTTTATCTTGTTTCCCTTCTTTTATTATCAATAATCATACATCAAAATAATGATGTTTTTTTAATCTCATTTTCAATTAAACAAGAATTTAGTCATTTTCCAGATTTTAGTCTTTAGATGGGAACAACAGATACGCATCCGATATCAATAGCCTTCTCAGGAAAATATTGTTTGTGATTTCTATCACCTAAGATCTCCTCTCAAAATCTGATTAACTGCTTAATGCATTTTCCAGCACATCTGCTCACAGTCAGTTCGCTATGATCTACAATGTGATCTAAAATACATTCACATATGCTCTGTTCTCCTCTTACATGCCGGGCCGTTACAGCAGAGTCCACCGCACTGCTTTCAGGGATAGTCTTTCTGCCAAACTGATCATGAGAATATTGTGAAGTCAGTCCCGCTCCAGGATATTCTCACTCACCAGACACGGTTTCTGTTCACACAGAAAATACGCCCTGTCTCCATCACTCACACACACCCACACCCACACCCACATCCACACACACACACGTCTTTCTAGTGAAGTAGAGGAAAATGATGCACTCAAACAAACAAAACGGTCCTGGCGGACCACTCAGCTGTGGTTCTTCCTGTCCGACATTAGCTTCCTCAGATAAACACATTACAGGGGCGGTGGAGGTCCAGCATGGTTAAAGTGTAGATTAGAGGTGCTTGACATCTTAAACATTTGCACAGCAAGAATAACATTAATGATTAAAACAGGGGGTGTATAAAAATACTGATGTCCAAATATAATACTGGCCTCCACTGGGCGTTTGGTTTGAGGTCTGTGAGGAGAAGTGCCAGTTGGAAGAGCTTTAAGCCCCACTTAGCCTGGGCTCTCCTCCTCTGAATGTAGTTTCTTACATTACTTTATTCCTTTCCCCCCCTCCTATGTGTCACTTTCAGTCTGTATCTGCAGACACTCTCTCATAGCAATGGCATGGGGAGTCGTATGGCAGGTGAATAAACTCTGCTATCAGCTCCTTGAGATCTGACAGGAAAAAACTTCCTAGAGCACTTACTTTGAAACTTTGCAATAACTCCGTACACAATGTCTGTCATCGTCTTAAGTGTGTTCAATTTGCCTCAGCGAGGACATTACGCTGCTCTTGTTTATGTGCGTAACAAAGTCCTCACACAGGAGAGGGCTGTGGCTGACACTTTCTATTATAAGAGCCTTTCCCCTGTCAGTTGGAAGGATGGGCTCATGCTGATGAAAGTAATTACAGTAATAAGCAGCCAATTCTCTGATAGTAAGACAAGCAGTACGGCACCAACTAATCCCCCACACTCCTTTCCATCTTGCAGTTTCATTAGATGAGAAAATAAAGGTCTCAAGATCACACAAAGAATCCATCTCTGACACCTGTGAATATAGAGAGCCCATATCACTAATAGCCATTTTATTCAAATAGAGATAATGCAAGATGACATCCTCCACCATCCGGGCAGAATACCAAATCACCCGCTATCAGATGAAGTAAGTTGTCAAAAGTGAGTAAGCTTGTGCCTGAGTGTCCCATTAGCCGAGAAAAAGTGTGTCAAAGTAGTCGATACTGACTACAGTGTGGGATTCATATTGATTCCGTTTTAAGTGTGATATTGGCTGTCTTATCCCTCAACCTGGGAGCCTGTGTTCATCTATAATAAGCAGCCCACATAGGGGAACAAAGGTTCCCGCTGTCTGAAGTGAAATCTCTCCCCGGGTTCCTTCCTTCTATAGCTGCAGATGTCAGAGACACAGACAGATATACCTTAAGTATAAAATCTATATTGTAATATTCATACGATCAATCAAACTTTATTCGTAATACTGATGCAGGCTATGGCAGCGATGGCTTCAAAATCAATCACCTGGTAAAGATGTGAGGGGAAAGACAGAATATGTAACACATCTCCTTTCCTTGAAGGAATGAACTCTTGGTTTATTTGCCAAGTGCTGGAAGTAAAGACTGATATCACCATCACTCTACCTCCACAGGCAGGATAGGTTAGCTTAGATAACACTAAAAAATTGGAAATGTGGGGAAGTGGTTAGTCGGTCTCTGTTACAAGGTAACACAATCTGGAAGACATGAGGAACTCTCCAGGCACTCACCCCCTGCTCATCCAGCTTCAGCAGCTGCTCCGGGACCTTGGGAGAGTTGAGGGCCAGCCTTAGACACTGGATATTGAGTTCAGGGATGACGTACTCCAGCACCTCCTTCAGCGGCAGGCCACGGGCCGTACCATGTCTCGCTGTGGACGGGATGGCATCCTCCAGGATGGCTCCGCGGAGTGTGGTCAGCTGACAGGAAAAAAAAGTTAATTAATCATCCAGTTAATTAAGTCAACTGTCTGTTTTGTGCGCGGCCGTAGCGTACCCCTGTATAATGAGTTAAATCTGGGTTTGCTCTCGAATACTTCTGAGGACCAGATTGGGTTCATTTTATCATCCAAATGAGAACCATGCTGACATGGTGGCTGCTGTGAGAGCCAGTCATGATATCCTTTTATATTATGACTTATTATTTAGGGCAATGGCTTCATTACGGCTCCTCTGGAAGGCATTAGGAACTCTCATTCTAAATAATTAAGATAGGCTAACTGAGCACAAGATGTTAAGTGGTGTTTTACTGTTAAGCCCATTAAAGTGCCAGTAAGTGTTGACCCAAACAGCTTCAAAACATCCACTCTGTAACCCTGAGTTGTTGTTTGGAACATCGTGGACACATTTTCATCCATAAATCCATTTTCCACCCGTACTGCCTGTGGACACGGATGTCAGCAGTCAATGGGTAGTCTGACAGAGAGGCTTTCTAAAAAGCAGATTACTTAACAGACTCGGAGAGCAAGGGAGAGCGAGAGGGAGGCAGAGAGCGCTGAGGCTAAATGATGGGAGCACATGCAAATAGATGCTCCAGTGGTTGGGGAGTTAAAAACATTGTCTGCGTGCTACTTGCAGGGCTACCATGACCCAGATACATTGTTTCATCGCGGGAGTGGTGCTTTAAAACCAAGAATGGCACTAGATATCAGTGACATTTCTCTGCCTGACGCATCTGTTGCACCTGAATTATTCAGTGGATGAGACCACCCAGCATCAATCAAGGAGAGCTTTCTGTACCACCAGGGACTGCGAGACAGCGGATCTCAGGTTGTGGATTAATCACGTCGTGTGTGCGTGCGCGTGTGTGCGAGAATGAGCAAGGTCAGTCAAACTGACTCCGATAGACTGCATCGGTGTTTGCATGAGTGGCCAGCTGAGTTACAACTGGCACAGACTCACTGGACACATTAGGGAGCAAGGGCCGGATTTGGGAACGGAGAGCTGTGAGAAGCCTTCCCTAGTTTTCGGGGTGTACTGAAGCATCCCTGTACTTTAACTGCTTGAATGAGCGCTGACTGCTGAACGCAATACTGGAGAAATATGACAAATATCTTTTAAAAGCATGCGCTAACTAGTAAACAGTCCTCTGATGGAATGATAAAAATCACACGGGTTTCTCCTCCCATGCAGCCACAACAGTTATACACTCATTCAAGACAGAGCAGGGGAGAACAGGTGAATATCTGCGTTTTATAGTTACCTGGCTGGTTCTGAAGGTGACCCGATAGTTGTACTGCATTCCATCTTTCTCCTTTCCCTCATCCAGCCTCTCCCTGCGGATGCTGACTGCCACAGGTCCCAGATTGTCATCCACCCCAAAATAGTTCTGGTGCTCTGGAGGTGGAAGGAGAAAGATCCAGATTAAACTCTAGACATAAAGTCACACTTTATTTTTTTTTTAAATCACATGAATTAATTCTATTTAGCTTAAATTTATCTTCTGCAGAGATTCCTCTTATTCCGTTCCAACTGAAATTATAACTCATATCACAGTCACGTCATCACAATATAACTCTCTTTTTTTGGTTCATTGTTCGACCTATTGTGTGTAAACATGCTTTGTGGATTGAGTTTGGCTGAGCTGTGATACTGATTAAGGAGAGCACGAGAGTTCCCGTGGAGATTTCAAATTGATTCACTTTGGATTAGAAACTGGCTTGTCGTGACAGCACTGGGATTTAAAAAATAAACATATGAATAAAAATACAGCCCTGGAAAGTTTGGCCTACTCTGACCCATCACTGCCCCAGATACACACACGCACCATCACCATCCTGCTTCTCACGATATGGACACATGTTGAATAAAGTCATACTTTAGATATAGACATGTTTTTGTTTGGAATATATCAGTATTAAACATATGAATACAATCATGGATCTTTTCTAACTTCTCTTTTCATTTTCAACTCATCCACCTGACTACTACCACTAAAGACAGACAGGCAGGCAGACAGACAGACAGACAGACAGACAAAGATGATTAATTCTTTTAAAGGATAATTTAGAAAGAGTGGTTCAATATTTACAGGCATAATTGGTGCGCAGTTATTCGTTTCTGGCTAGACAGTGATTTTGGGAACAATATCTATCATCCCAGAATAATAATAATGAACAGTTATTACCTCTGTTCAACACATATATCACAACTTATCCTAAATACTGACACAGATTTTTTGGAAATCTTCTGAGCATATCTGTGGCGCTTGGATGTAGTCTAATATTTTTGGTAACCACTTCACCTCTCCAGTGTACACAAAAAACTCTAACGGGTAGATTCTCATTAAATTTCCTTGCGACCTTTAAGCCCCCTGCAGGATGAATACTTTCTCATTTGGAGACACCGGATGACATTTCCCCTTTTTGTCAGCTTCAGGTCAAGATGCTAATATGCGCAGTAAATTCATAATAATCTCATGGACTGCTTAGCACAAAATGTACTGATTATAATAATTCTCCTGAGGGGTTGAACACCTTGGCCTAATTTCTGTTACGTTTGCCGATATGTTGTTTGGTCTTTCCAGTAGATATTTATTATGGGGTATGATAAAAGAAAAATTCATGAACACAAGGTGTGACTTTTATTCTCGTCACTTTATGAGAACCAGCATTAAATCCTGTGTTGGCATTGAAAAGTAATCAATTGAAAACTCATTGAATCTGCCTAAAAGCAATCTGTGTGTGTGTGTGTGTGTGTGTGTGTGTGTGTGTGTGTGTGTGTGTGTGTGTGTGTGTGTGTGTGTGTGTGTGTGTGTGTGTGTGTGTGTGTGTGTGTGTGTGTGTTGGACAGGAGCAGGGCTTTGCTTTGAGCAAACATTCCCTAATCCTGGCTAAAGCCAAGGAGAAAGACCTGGATTCTGCAGACAACAAAAGAAAAAGCTCAGCAGGGACTCAAAGCACTGACAATCGCAAAGAGACTTCTGAAGACATTCAGACAATGCATCCACGCTGAGTGGAGCCTGCAACGTAAACACGCTGGTTCACGTCAGTGCGGGATCAACGTTGGGGCAAAAAGCATAGCGGCATGAATAATAAATTAACTGTATGGAATGGATGGAGGCAAAGCAGGGTTCACCGTTTGAGGAATGCACGGCTCGGGCTTGTCAGGGACATTGGACTGAGGGGGAAATGCTCTGTGAGGCATAAGGTCAAATGGTGGTAGGAAGACTGGCTACGCATATGACGCCACAAGGCATCCGAACACTGTCGGGGTGTGGAGAGGCAGACAGTGTCGAGTGGAGGAAAGCTTTTTGTCAACACATTTCTTGAACATGTCACTGGTGCTCGTCACTTGTTGTTGACAGTTTGCCAAAGGTTTCAAAATGGATGACTTTGATTGTCATGTCAAATGATGCCTCCTCGTCTTCTTCCTGTCACTCCACTTTGCAGGGTTGCCTTCAAAAATCTTTAAAAAGTCCTACACTGACTAATATGTCCTTACTGTTTATACTTGATGCTCCAAAACTTTTTTTTATTTCAGCTCCATAACTTCATTCCAGCTGTATATTTCCATGCAGGCTTTAGATTAACCACTGTATCTCTGTCTGGCTGCATATAGTATGCGACCATGACCTACATGTAACAAGTCTTGGCCTGTGGGTGTGGATGAAACATTGTGTCCATTAGGGCTGCCTGGGGGGAGAAGGAGGGCTTCAAGCAATCAATGGGATCAATGTTCAGCCCAGGTTGATAAAAGCTTGCCCTAAAGTGGTGACACGTGGTCATTTTTGTGCGAGCGTGTGTGCGGGTATGTGTCTGTTATCGTGTGCGCGTGTTTGCACGCAAGTAGAGGTGATGACAGACATGTCTCTCCGATAAAACACCTCCAGAAAAAAGGGCAAGGGCTCGATCCACGCGCTGTAAAAAAGGCATCCGCCATGAAAACTGAAACATCAAATCTAAACCGACAGCAACAACATGCATTTCAATTACACAATGACCTGCGTTGCTATGGAAAGAGGTTAACTACACCCGATTTGGGATGAGCTCTTGAATGACGCAACATTTCACGGTAAATGATTATCATAGTGACCTCAATGGTACATTCAAACCCACTGTAAGTGGAGCAGATCCTTAATGGTCTCATTAACCTTGACTTCGAGACGTGGAGTGGAGCCCCCCCCCTCCACCCCCGAGTGAGGTTTCAAACTGTCGCAAGGAGGAATGTTTTAATATGGAGTATCAATTTGAGGAACTTGGGGCAACTGTGAGTGTGAAAGGTGAAGCAGCTGTTTTCTTGGGGGCTTAAAAACGGGTAATTCGATCTGCTGAGAGCAGCAAACACAGACGCACAGACAGTAGGAATAACAGATATGTATAATGCGGTGATGGGTCAGTGTCGGCTCGGTATTTCCAGCGTCAGTCACACAGAGCTTTCAGTGAGGGGAGCAGAGACCTTGGCGTAGTTTTGCTGACCCCAAAGTTTCATTTGAGGGGTGCTCACACCCCAGCGGCCCCCACGGGGAGGAACAGCTGCAACACACCCTCTCACTCACCTCTCTCTTCTCACATGACTAATCACAGCTTCTCCGCATGGGTTCAGAGCAATATCACAGGGAGGACATGACCGCTCCTCTCCAGAGGAAGTGTAACACACACCCTCGCACCCGACACAGGCCTGCTATTGTTCTGGAACTTATTTCATCTGGTCCTACAAAAATAACTGGGCCGTCAAGATATCTGACCCTCTGAGTGGAGGCTGTTACATTTGGGAACTGGGAGCTCTAACACAGCATTGACCATAGCCTGGTTTCAGGGAAATGGATTTGGAATGGAAAGTTCAATAAATCCTGAACAGCCAAACATCCAAATCCTCCTGCGTCATCATCACTGTGTGACCTATCAACACAAATAAGCCAAAATTCTCGGCAGCATTTCTTACCTCTTCCGTAGAAGTACTTGTGGTAGTAGTACGCTCCGAGATCAATGTGCTCGATGATGTAGCGTTTGACCTTCTCCCTGTGGATCGGCTGGTTTTCTCGAGGCACCTCCAGCACAGAGACTCCTGCGTTGGTGCAGTGGGAACTTAAAGATGATTCAAAAGAGCAGCTCTCTGAAATGCCGGTGTAGTTGGCACTGTTGGCTCTGGAGAGGGAGATCTTCCTCTCGCCTTCCCCGCCGATCTCATTGCGAAAGTGCGGGCAGCCGAGCACAAGGTTGTTACTCTTCCCGTCCCCTTCGTCAACGTCCAGGTTCTCCTTGGGGTTCAAGTCCTCCCTGCTGCCTAGTGGAGACTCAAACATTGGGGCATTTCCACTGCTACATCCTGCTGCTCCACCATCTGCCCCTGGTACAGGTCCAGGTCCGGGTCCGGGTCCCCCTCCAAGACCTCCGACACCTCCGACACCTCCGACACCTCCGACACCTCCAACAGCTCCGGCGCCGATTCCAGCTGAGGCCGCTGAAGCCCCGGTGGTTGTGTTCTTCCTCTGGCTCAGGGTAGCTCGGCTTGCGACCGCCTCGCTGATATTAAAAAGAACGCTCTGGACGTCGTAGTGGGCAAAGCACTTTTGGAAGCTGAGCGGCCGCCTGTCGTCCTCTAAAGAGAGCCGCAAGGCGTCACTCTCACTCTTTATGGTCCGCAGTTTCCTGAACAGAGACGTCTCGCATGATTCTGATTTGAGACGCCTCATGAAGGACTTCTCTGGCTCCCGGCTGTAGATGAGAGAGTTGTCAATATAGTCATAGCCTGGAATGTGAACTATCTCACCCCGGGCAATCTGTGCTGCTGTCTGCAGGCTGGGGGAGAGGGAGGCGTCACAGCGCAACAACTCAGGGAAACCCATAGGCGGTATGCTACGGTGGTCCAGGGTGTCTACTCGGTAGCCCCGAAGCATGGTGAAGAAGCCGTCCCCGCTCAGGCCCTGGCGGTCGATGGAGGACGTGCTGCCATACTCGCGGTGCAACGAGGCCCCGGTGTTTGGATTGACGGCGTTCTGGTCCATGATGTCCTCAGAGTCAATGTCACTTATGGTGACATCGCTGTTGCTACGCTGACGGATTGGGTGGAGACCCTTCAGCGGGGAGAGGCTGAGGAGGTCGCTCAGTGTGTATTTGTCTGTATAGTCTACTTCCAGACAAACTGCTTCACCTTGCTCCAGTATCTCCACAGTATGTTCCTGCTGGCCGTTCTGAAACACCGGGATCACGCTCTGATAGTTCGGTGAAGGCCGTCCGTCCCATCCATCTTTCCTCGGCGGCCATTCTGTCACCCTGGCTCTGACGCCCATTTTTGGCATGGCTGGGGTACCATTTGTTTTGCCTGAACCATCAGGTTTCCCTGGCATGTTGGAGGGTGGTGGTCCCATGCTACCATTCAGGGCTTTGAGTTTCCTGCTGAAGAGCTCCTCTGACTGCATGGCTCTGGAGTATTCTTCTGGGCCTCCCACAATTCCCACAAGGTTTGATTTGTTATCCGTCACAGGGCTCAAAATACTCATATCCTGCTGGCGGACTCCTTGAAGAGCGGACTTTCAGGGCCCTTCTTCATTACATCATGTGATTTGCTCACTGGTGAGTGGAGGAGGAGCCTCTTTCCTGAGTCAATGAAGCAGCCGTCGTCATAACTCACAGGAGGCGGCTGGCACCACGTTCGACGACCAGCATTTGGATGTCAAGGACAAGTGTCTGAGGGAGCGCTGAGGCACAGCGGAGCCGGCTCTGTTCTCACAGCGTGCCGCCAAAGCAGAACGACAGCTGGAAGAGTTGGATCTGCGGCACAAGAACAAAAACACAGAAGAAAATGTTAACACATAGCGAGCGGCTTTGCAACACTGTGAGACATTTGTAAAACCACAAAATGACCCAAAAACATCCCCTTCACTTCAAATACAAAAATGATCGTCCTGAATTGTCTGTACCCAGTTGTTTGGTGATAAACTCCCACCATTAGCTATGTACTGTAGGGCTGTATTAGTTTTGGAACTATGTAGAGCATAGCGAGTACGGTTAATTAGTGTATTCGAGAGGAGTTGGTGCCATTATGGGTTTATAACTAGATAGATGCATATCTTTGTTGGTGCTTCCAGCCAATGCCTAACAGATGGTGGTGAAGCAAATTACAGCAACAAGAGGCAGATGTTCAGCTAAATGTTCGCATGTAGCAAGATCTCATCCAGCCGCTTGCAGCATCATCAAGCCAGCAAATTATACAGTAGGGATAGTGTTGCATATTCAATGCCAATTCCACGTCGCCTTCTTATCCGATGTAGTTGGTTACGAGGAAAATTAACACAAACCTGATGAAGTAAATTGGCTATGACAAATGAAGACCAGATATGCAGTCATTTCACTGGGATATGAGGTTGTAGTCCACGCTATGGTAACAGAAATGTCTGGGGGAAAAGTTTGCAGGTTTACCCTTTTCCCTTGTTTGGTTATTATGTTCATCTGGGGAAATAATAAACAGACAAAAGGCTGACATCAGCAGCTTTATTCATTAACCTGAACATCTGAGGACAGGGAGGAGGAGAGCGAAAACACTGTCCTTGAAAAGCAGCTTCATTCCCTCTTGGGTAATTCAGATGTCACACACACACACACACACATACACACACACACATACGCTGTAACCTCACATGGTTTCCATTTTTATCCATAAGTAATGTCCCTGAACATCAGCCATGTGTAGACTTTTGTTGCACCAGGTTGGTCATATAGTCTCGCTCAAGCGTGGAAAAGGATTTGACACGGACAATATAATAAAAACGCTAACAAAGACTGCACTGTGTACTGACACTGAACGCACAACTCTTAAGAGGATATGAGCAAACTCCAGAAAACACAGGACGGTTCCTCTCTCATCGATCCCACAACAGACCATTAGGGGCACTGTATGTCCTTTGGGGACAAGTGAGTGAGGTGTTGCACTGAATTTATCTCCGCAAACCCTGACTTCTGCATGGAAGCTCACACCACACCAGGCCGCAACAGAGCCTGCAAGCCTTCCTGTATTGACCTAAATGCTTTTTTCTTGTTCCTCGGTCTTAGTGATGTGCCTCATTTCTCTTAGTACTGCAATCATGTGAAAAGCCCAAGAGTTACCCAGTGAACTCCACACATTACAGAAAGCCAGCCAGCGAACCACTTTTCTTTTCCTCTTTTTCTTTTTTTTTTTTTGCTTCAGCGAGGATGATGAGTCCTGTTAAAGCTGCTCTCTTTGTAACGTTTCACTGTGAACATGATAGATAAGGTTGGACCCAATGCCCTGTCTTTGCTTCAGCTCCATCCACTGGCCTTTAATGCGGCTCCATTGTGCAGACAACTGTTTACATTTCTCTGTCATTTACTGTTAAGGAAGAGGACAAACTATTTTGGGAAGAAAATGTGGGCCATATCAAGATTAGCTTCAAGCCAGACTAGGCAAAATACTCGTGGGACGAGTGGGAAACATTGTAATAATAAAGTATGCGCCTCTGCCTGGGCCAAATACAGGTTAATGCATTCATGACCCAAATGTGTAGGAACAGACTGATAATGATACAGTCTCCGTTCAGTTTACAGCCAAACTACCCATCATCCTCTCTCCCTCTGTCCTTGTGGACCGGTTTGGTTATGAGCACAGCTTCATTTACAAGCATGAAAGTGTGTGTAGTGTCACTGTTATTTAACACAAGGCAAATATATTGTTGTGTCATGTGAATGCATGATGTAGTGACGAGTATTCTGGGAATATGTTGCAGTTGGCAAATTATAAATAATGGATTATCTGACTGGCTGCATAGTAGAGAACAAGGCCAAAGCTGCTTGTTTTCAACAGAGACTATTGCCGTTATACTTCAAACTTGCTATTTTGAGCGAGTTCATAAGTGCATTCACATGGCAATATACAGTGCTTTATAAACTGGTGCTCTCAAAATGGAAAAAAAAAGAGAGTGTTAAACCTCAGCTGTAGCCATTGTGGCTACGTAGCGGATGAGGCGGAACCTAAAACTTGTGAAAATGGTGACAGGGGAAGGCGGGCATGATGTCTGCATCAGTGGCAGTGTAATCTCTATGGTGTATTACAAAGAGGGCATACGCAGGCAAGTAAACCTTTAATTTATAGCAAGTGAACAAAGGAGTCTGCACGTGGGCGACAATCATGGACAGATGTTGCGGACATCATTTCCGCTGAGTGCATGACTCAGATTGAAGTTTCCGTTTTGAGTCACAGCAAATGATTGGAACTGAAAAGGCCAAAGCAGTTTGTCTTTGTCCTGTTTCAATTTTTCAAGAAAAAAAAGAAAAGGAAAAAAAAGCTTGTATCTGCCTATATCCAATACAACCTATCTCACAGGTAGGTACTTGGAAACACACATATATCACTGTTCCAGTGTTATCAAGGACGAACAGTAACCTTGTTTTTTTTTTTTTCTGCTGACCACTCTATTTTACTGGTGTTGTGTGAATTTGGTGAATTTTATGGCTCGAGAAAAGCAGAAATAGAGGAAAAGTCACCTCTGCTGACTCCACTGTTTCAAATAATAAATATCTTTTACACTGTATCGAGACACCATGTGAAATATCCTGCAGCCAAAACAAAGACTCTTGTTTAAAAGGAAAAAAAAATCCCTGAATGGTCTATTCTCACTGATGGTCATTTATCTTGGGTTTTTCTCCAGAAAGCCAACATCTATCTCAGGCCTCTTTCCCAGGCTTGACAGGGAGCAGAAGTGAGCGCGGCGCGCACGCTGACCAACACCCAAATGTCAAGCGTTGACTGAACACTGTCTTTTCACACTAAGAATTAGAGCAAGTGACAGCAGAATGTGCCACCTGTGCAAACAGCTTTATCAATGGTGACACTTCAGCAGGGGCTTTTACAGATGACTGACAACAGGAAGAAAAAAGAAAGTCACATACTGTAATCTTAATGCTTGACAACAAAACAGCAAGAGTGCCTTCTCACAGCAGCCTGTGTTGTGCAGCTAAAAGAATACAGGGATGTAATGCTGCTAATACAAACAAACAGAAAACAAAAACTTAACATTTATTTATTATCATTGTTCGCACACAGACTGAAAAAAGGGAAAATGTCAAGATATACAAACAACAATTAAAACGATCTGTGAAAATATTTCCAGCCTTAAAAGCACATTATTTAAACAATTCAGTTCAATTCAACTCTGTTCAACAACAGCATCCTTCATGCCTCATGTTTCCCAATGGTTGTAAATCCAAAGTAAAAAAACAAACTGAAACAGGAGACTAGTTTGTTTACATACGCGCTGTCCAGACTATGCTGCAACATGGGGTCAGGAAAGGGTGAGCTGGCCTTTATTTCATGTTGAGGACAGGGCTGCATAAACCATTGAACACGGTGGTCTGCGTTTCCCTTTCCTAACCTCTATTAGCTGCTTTCCCTGTGACAGTGATTAATGAACACCGTCGCACCGTGTCTCATTCCACATCCAACCCCCAGCTCCCTCCACCAATGGAGACTGCCACGATCTCCGTGGTCAGCAAAAATCTATCTTGTGTGTGACCTGAAGGAGGCTGTTTTCTGTCCTTTCCTTTGTGGCGGTGTGTACATGGGAGGCAGCAGATGGAGGGTGGGCGGTCTGCTTTTCCTAACAGCCCTTTATTACCGGAGTAATGCATCGCCATTATGGGTGTTTAAGACACAAGGCCCGGTGTACAGGGGGAAGGGATGGAGAAGGAGAGATGGGAGAGGAAGAGAGGCCTAATTACAGTAATGAACTCATTTTCTGTCTCTGATGTTGGATAGTCCGTTTTTCATCTTGGTTCATCCAGAGAGGAGTGGCCCAGCGGTTCTGCCAGGTCTTAAAATAATCCTCTGACACTGTGGCCTGATTAGAGGCCCGGCAGATATTAATATGCTGTCAGAAAAGTGAATGTGTTCTGTCCACTATCGTGAGATTAATACTCCACTGTCACTGATAGGCCATGTCACCAGAGCAGGACGCACTGCATGATGTCAGCCAACTATGGCAGACCGGCAGACTTCTCATTAGTCACTTCTACAACTCCTACGCCACTGTCGCTGCGAGAGGACGTCCCCCTGCAATAAAATGTGGACTGTCTTTTTGTTTGCTTTGGATGCAGCTCTCTTGCAGTTGTGCAAAAGATCCTTACGCGAAGTGATTGCAACAAAAAATGCAACAAGATTTATGGAAATGAAGCCATAATGCAAAGATGCTAGTCTACACAACAGCACAGCTTACATTAACCGAAATCCTTAATTAATGCCAGTTACAAACAATTTTTTTGAAACATTATTAAGTCTAATCCACTCTGAGCTGACGGCACTTCAGGAAATTAGGCACACACTCTGCTCAAAAAGCAGAAGCATGTCATTAGCCCCTTAAAAATATTACTGCGAAGAATGCAAAATCCTTTACACGCCTGATTTGCTGGCAACAAGACTCATTTCAGGTAGCAGTGACTCTCTGAAAAGCCAAACGTGTCACTTAATGAAACGCCTCAGGCATCTCAAAGTATCTTGTGCTGCATCAGCTGGATGACCTGATGTTGCGCAGGTTTTGTAAATTGCACGTTAAAATTGCAAGGAGTCACCAAGATGTCACCATTATTTGCAGGAAAATATCAAGATTTGCATATGTGGGGCTGTATACTGCTGCCAGGGCACCCATGGCGCATGAATACAGGATAACCTATGACAAAGCATGGTGTTGTTATATTATTCAGTACCACTGGCGAAACCGCAGACAGAGCTTGTGGGTAAATGAAGGCACATGGCCTTCAAATGAGGCAAATTAGCCTTTCTTGTTCTTGAATGTTCGCATTCCTTTAAAAATGTGGCGTCCTCCACTGTTGCACCTCAGGTCAAAGTAAAACATGTTTATTTAGCCCCAACCAAGCTGCCGGGCCACCCCGGGCCCTGGGGTGAACACCGACCTGTGATTATGTCCAATTATCTTTAATGAAGCCTTGTGTAATTGAGCCATATTAATACTCTTCTGTTCTCTGCAAGCAGGAAGTAGTAGCTGGCCTTGTCCCCAAGACGCCTCGACCTCCAGAGCTGAGGCCAAAACCCGATGCAGTCATCCTCCCCTCCCACAGCCAAATTAGGGTGCAGTGTAGGTTAGGGGCCAAGACGATTACACCAATTTTCCAGCTCATGGACTTCATCATATATTGAGTCAGGCGGTGTTACTATGTGAAGCAAATTTACAAGTCCTTGTCAGTGTATACACAACCCCATTTATTTAAGCTCCATGTTACCTGCCTTCTGCAGTTTTACTGTTTGTTTGTTTTTTTTGTTGAGATGCTGCAGCCAGTCAGACATTTGGATGTGTCACACTGTGTTCATCATTAACACAGAGGAAGGAAAAAATCCAGGCGGAAAGCAAACAAACCTGAAGGCGCGTTGGCTATGCTTCACTGCCCGCCATTTGATTCCTCAATAAACTAACAATCAAAACAATGAATCACATTCCATGTCACTCCACACTCAAATCCGATCAAATTTGCGCTGCCCACGGTGTTAGTGTTTCGCCCTCCGAGGAGTTGATTTAAAACAACGTGGGAGCTGTTTTCAATCCTCTATTGTGAGCAGCTGTTCCAACCTTGCGGTGAGAATGGGAGGGTACAGGCAATGATTTTTTTTTTTAGGCAGGATAGATATTAAATTCATCACACTTGCAGCACCAGAGGGGGGGGTATGACTGAACCAGACACGAGTATCGCCAATCTGATGGAAATCTGCGTTTCTGCTTCACTGGAGCGATTCTTTACCTTAACTGGGTTACTGCAAAGGAGAATGCGAGGTTAAGAAGAGGAGTGAAAGTGGTGAAGCAGGAAAGGGGGGGGGGGGGAGAATGGGAGCTTTGCCAAACCTTCCTCAAAGAGAATCATGCAATTAAACCACAGAACCAATTAATTGGGCGATGTTATCCTTGAGAGTTCATTACTGGGGCCTGGGAAACCAGCCTGCCATCCTCCCCAAGTGCCTCCAGAACCAGAAAGGACACTTGTAAAGAGGTGTTCAGACTGTGTGTGTGCCTGCGTATACCACTGCTCGCACCGACCGAGTCTATGAAAGTATGGACCAAAGAAAAACCAAATGCGCCATTCAACTGGTTCCTCTTTCATCTACTGGTCCCACAATTCAACCTCACAACAGGGAGGAATCTCCCACCAGCTGACACTCAAATTAGCACTGATGCTAAAGCCCCGCCATTAACGGCCAAATCCACCCCTTCCTGTATGGAGTGATAACTCACTATTCCTGAGCCGGTAAGAACCCAATCATCTAACTCCACCCCCTCTTATTGTGAACAGACCACCAACTGAACACCCTGATGCGCCAATATTGCCTGCAGGGAGTAATGCTGAGATTTTAATGGCCAGTGTGAATGGAGGGTTTCACCCTCCGTGGGAGGTAAGGAAACCAATGAAATGAGTTCCAACCTGATGCATTATCAAGTCCGAGCGAGGTGTGGAAACTAACAGCAAACCACATCAAGCCTAGTTGTCCTTTAAAAATATTCACATCCATATTCACACAACCACTGATACTTAATATTTTTTCTAGGTTAAGTGGGGTTGAGCTAGTAATATGCTACAGAATTAAAAAAAATAGTGATGGGCAGAAATGTGACAGCATCATCCATTAGAGAGGATATATGGAGGCGACTGTGAGTAAACAAACAGACAAAAAAATCACCCTCCACTTGCCCCTGGCTTCCCTGAATCCCCCCCTCTCCATCTCATGAATCACTCCTTGTCTTTTTGAGCTCTGGTATACTCGATGTGGAATCAAATGTGGCAGTTGAATTCAAAGGCTGTTGAATAACATTAGGCATGAATCAAGGTCTGTCCACACAGAATCTGGCTACGTTCACACTGCAAGCCCAAATGCTCAATTCGGATTTTTTGCTCAGATCCGATTTTCTGTTTGGCTGTTCAGATTACCATCTAAAATGTGGCCCATATCAGATTCCAGTGTGAACAGGTTGCGCAAAAGAACAATAACAACGACGCCTGGCGCAGTAGCTGTTGTACAGGAAACATAGAGGGAATTAGTATTTTCACTTTTATTTCGAAATGTCTGTGAAATGGAAGCTGGAAAATGTCTGAGCAGCTGCTGAGGAGGAAAAGAATGAAGAAAAAGAGCCAAACTCTGTAATTTAGTCTCAGTTAGGCTACCATTACTTTAGTTTGTATAGTATAGGAATAAACCTCCTAAAATGTCTCAACCCGCTGGGCAGCGTTCGGTTTATTAAGAAACAACGTCAAAAAGGTTATTACAACCCAGCGTTTCTTATTTATAATCTCTTCTCCTTTAGCGCTCATGTTCTCACTACAGCTGTTCGGTTGTTGGTAAACACACGCCGCTGCACGTCAAATTATCCGACGTTTTATCGAGCCGTATTTTTATTGCTGTGTGTGTGTGTGGCGTGTGTATGTGGCCCGCCGCTTCTTAAAACGAAACCTAGAGTAACCTTGTAAAGTGACGTAAAAGTCGCATCAAATCCGCCTCAGCTGTTGACACTGAGGTCACATTGGAAAAAATTGGATCTGAATCTGATTCAGGACCAGATATGGAAGTGGTCTAAATCTGATTTGAAAAAATTGGATCTGGTCCCTTGACCCCCCCCCCCCTCCAAAAAAAAAAAAAAAATCAGATTTGGGCCACTTTTGCCTGCAGTCTGAACGTAGCCATAGAGACATGAGGGCAGAAATAGTTACAGTTCAGAGAAGCCTGCGGAGGGAGATGATGAGTTTGTTCCCTAAACCAAACAAGTAGACAGGGACAGATGAGGAGAGGAATGTGTGCCAGCTATTCTCATGATGTGCCAAACACAAGTGACCCTTTTCATTAAACACCCTCTATTTAAAATGTTCAAAAAAAATCAATAAATTGTGTTTAGCAAGCAAGTCCAAGTCAGGCTGTCTACAGAAGAAAGCTCAGTGTCATTTATTTGATTTCATTAGAGTTGAATTTGAAACGCTAAATTTTTTTTGGCACATTCTGTATTTTGTATTTGGGCCAGGCTCAGGTAAGATAATTTTAGATCTGATCTACAAGGCTAAACTCTGGTGCATCAGCAGAACAAGCTGCCAAATAAAAATCAGGCAGACATGATAGATTGCTTGAATAAACATAAATGGAGAAAATGTCTCAAAATTGCCTTGAAAATATTGGTCCTTGTGTCACATCGACACCTAAAAAAAAACCTCTACTCATCTGCAATCTCTATTTCACAGCCAGTGTGTGAGTGCTGTGTCCTTTCAAGCTAGAAATCTCCCAGTGGACGCAGGACAGTGTCATGTCAACACCACTGACCATCCTGACATGATCCAATTTACCTGAGCATGCCCACAGTCACACACTCCTGAGTGGCTGAGCGGAGGCAGCATCTGCAGGATTAGAGGATCTTTGTTTACATCTGGGTGCATACAGACCTGAGTTGACCCAACAGCAGAAGAACAATCAGAAGAAGAGATAAAAAAAAGGAGGTCAGACAGTGCAGAGTAAACATATACGCTCACCGCCTCATCATTCCCCCAGCGCTGGGCCTCACAATGCACTGTGGGAAATGCCCACATTCACTAATGCCCAGTCATTGCCCCAGGTGCACAGGCTTACGGAGAACACAGACTCGATCAAACAAGTACTGCAGCGTCTGCAGCAGGACTCCAACTTCTAGCAAGAGAGAGCTGCCTCAGAGGAGCCTCTGTGTACTCTGTCTGTGTTTTTGATCTATAAAAAAAAAAGCATTCCACCTGTTTCTCTTCTGGATTGAGGAGACCAGTCAGAAATATCTGCAAAAAGGAAGCCGCTTCATACCAGAGTAAAACCTCAATACTTCCCAAACACCCAAGGAAAACTCCACCGCTGTGCCGCAGACAACAGACAGACAACAGCTGGAATACAAGAGGCCGGGGAGATTTGTTATGATCCGCGCCGTCTGATATTTGCTCCTGTGTCTACAAGATCACTGCCCTCCAACAGTCATCTCGCCACACCTCATCTGTCAACAGTTACGCTCTCACGCGTAAGAATTAAACAAAAGGTTGCTGTTTGCTTTGCCACGGACTTTGTGGTTTGGGCCGGTGGTTATTTCTAGCCGTTATCGTAGAGGCAGCTTACATGAGCACGAGGCTTGTTTTCCTACACCAGAGCTCTGCGACGCTTCGTGCTAGCAGTAGCTCCATCTGGAATGTGCTGGCTGCAGCTGAGTCTAAAGCACAGGGGTCAACCGTGATCTGACTCCCATTTCACTTGGTTCAGGGAGCAGTATGTATTTACCCAACAGAAACTGCAAAACGGTTAAATTCTTTTCATTTCCTGCACAACATTCAAATCTCATAATAGTGTCCATATGCTTTTGTTACAGACAAAGAGGAAGGGCTCTGCCAGAAAAGAAACACCACGGTTGTGTATAGAAGCCAGTGAACTAGAAGGAGTGGGAGTCAAGGTGAATCCAATTATGTGAATACTGATTCACTCGACATGACTGCACATATCTTTCATCCCCGTTTCTCTGGAAACATCAATTGAGTCTTTCAGAGTAATTGATTGCATTGTGAAGCACCACAGCATGTCATAAAGCTGGGCATGCAAATTGGTCAAACACCGCATTTATGCCTCTAAAACAATCACCTAGCAGAGTTTTACATGCTATAAGCTCATTAAATAACCAACACAGGTCTTCTTCTAGTGCTTTCAGAGACCTGACTCCCATCAGTTGGTTACAACTAAGTGGGCACTTCATTAATCAGTCATTTGTATTAGTATTCCTTCTGAAAAACACAAAATACACCTTGTGCACTGAGCCGCACTTGTGCCGCAGCACTGACACAACCATCCTTACATGCCAAGATCAACACAACAGCAATTCATCAAGTGGGACCTCAACCACAGTCCCGACACTGATGGTAGCTTCAAATACTCACACTGACAGGGTGCGGAGCTGGGACTGCGGTAAAGTTGTTATGAAAAGAAAAGAGCCCCTGTTCTTAAGTTGGACTGAACCTCATATAAAACGGCTCAGTGGCGGTGGTGCTGGCTGTAGGTAGGGTGGGAGGGAGGCAGACCTCCTCCTGGCTCCACTGAAAATGGGAGTCTCCTGCCCTGTTGCTGTGCCAACTGGCCGCGTGCCCAGCGCCTGCCAGGCAGCACACCGCCATTGTCCTTTAGTTGTTTCAGGGTGATCTGAGAATTAAAATAGACAGGACAACAGATTTTGCCCCGTCGATTCACGGGAGAACAAAGACTGAGCCCCGTAGTTAACACAGGCCCACAATGCACCAAGTTAACAGAGTTAAGTGATGTTGTAAACTTGGCTGAGGATAAAGTCGAGAGTCCCCGTTCAGATACATAATTAATGAATACCAACTAATATGACTAATGGAATACCATGTTATAAGCTATGTGACTTGCAGAGCTATCACGAAGCACTTATAGCTGAATGTCAGTTACCATTATGTAACGACCAGCATTAATATCACACCCAAGATATGCAGGCATCGTATTAGATGTCACTCCCAGAACCTATTCAGGTCTCAGCGACTGAAGGTCTCGTATGTTCCCAACAGAAGGAGACCGTGTTTGTTCTTGGCTGCTCCAGTGGAACCCCACAAACAGAGAGCACTGTGCTGTGGCCGGTCTCCAAAAAGGACCATCTGTCCCCCCCTAAAAAACTGGGCCTAGCCTCACCGGCCTTTGCTGCTGCAGTGGGGAGACAGAAAGGGACGTGCAGGGTTGATGTGTCCCAGCAGGCCTCCAGAATAAACCACCACCTATTTCCATCAGCACACACCGCCCCCCCTCTGCCGCTTCCCAGCAGCCTGCTGCTTTCCCAGCTAACTCCATACCAATGACAGCCTGTCAGCAGAGTGCACTCTCTCAGTGAGAGGAGAGAAAGAAAACAAGGGGAGGAGAGAAATGGTGAGAAGAACGCTCTCGTCTTGCAAAAGGCAAGCTGTTAAAAAGACTTGTGAGGAGTTCAAATCGAAAGCTCGGAGAACATCCACGATTCTGCTCCTCTGCTGAGGTCAGTCAGAGTCCAGATTGTCACATTAGCACTAGGAGACGGTGCGGCAGAGGAGGGAAGTAGGTAAGCTGTGTCACTCTGTTAAGACTGAGAACTAACACACGGATGCAAACACATTTCACAGACGTCATCCAGGGAGTAGGATTTATACATGCTGACCAGCTGAGCCTCCTCAGAATGTGTCAGTGCCATGGACCATGGACTAACATCTCCCTCCTTTTTACCAACTTCAGCTGTACTCATTTTGTACCCAAAGTTTGGGTTTTCACACTTGGCCTCGTGTTTCTGACAGAAATCTGGCGTAAATAGAGAGTCTGAACGTCTGGGCAGCAGCTGGAAGCTCGAGCACTGACACACAATGAAGTTTAGTCACCCAGAGGATGTAAGGAAAAGATAACGACGAGGACGGGAGCAAGCACAGATACACGGATGAATCACTCATTTATTCACTTTATAGGAACTTTTTGTGCTCCCTCTGCCAGAAACACACACTCACAAATTCCTCCCCTGATACACACCGCAGGCTAGACCGCTCATATTGTCATAAAGTCTTATTGTCTAGCCAATAAGACTGTCCTCGCTTTATAGACAGCTCACTCTGCACATAAATGCAAGTAAACCTGATGCCAATTTGCATTATTTTGCCGCCACACTTTTTCCTATTAGGCCATTACATGACACACCAGCATTAACCATCAACAGTTGCCATGCTTACCTGATTAAGAGAGTCCTTTTTCATCAGAGCCATAAATCCTAAGAGCAGACGACACAAAGCACCGTGAGCCACCGCTGTAATGAGCCCGCTCTGGAGATGCTTTCCAAGTGCATTAAATCCATCAGCCACTTGTTGAGTACAAGCCACCCAAAAAAACACACAAGGGAGAGAGAAATCCGCCACACTTCACAGTAGAAAGCCTCTAAAATAAACAACAGCGCCACAACTCTTCCTCCTGCTCCTTTATCCAAGAACTAGTCTGAGGAGAAAATGCAGAAAGACTGAAAAAAAGGAAGGAGAGAGTAAAATAAGGACGAGTCTGGCAGCCATTGGGGAGTCAATTTAGTGAAATGCATACAGCTGCCCCTTAATGCACACAACTCTCTCCCTCCCCCTGTGACAAAGCCACCAACAGCTGAATGAGACTGCAACATTAGCATATGTAAGGGAAAGTAGGTGGCTGTGTTTGGTGGAGGAGGGGGCGGAGGTGGGGGGCTGCTGGGTGGTAGCGTTGGTGGTTGAGGGGGGAAGGGGTGGACCATGACATTCACAGCTTCTTAGGGCTGACAGGAAGGACAAGAAAAAAAGAGGGGGGAAAAGCTATTGTTCCCGGGAAAAGATGCCCAGGTCAGGCCTGTGACCTTCCCGACTCCCTGCCATGGCTGACATTTGGAGGAATCCACATGTCTGCTGCTCTCTGTCCTGTGAACTGCAGCATGGTGCAAAAAAAAAGTCCTTCTGACCAACAGAGCAAGCAGCAACCATGACCACCTTAAACACTTTGAGATAAAAGGAGAAAAACCCGACCAGAGCAGGGAGCTGCCCTTCTCTTGAAAAACTGATAATCCTTCAATCCACATGCCTTATGCTGAGCCTGCATATTTTTACCTTCAGCTGAGGCGGCGGGCCTCGCTCAGTCAGACCTGGCATTAACGTGCGTCTCCGGTGATCCAATCACCGGTGACCAGCTCAAAGTATGTCTGTTCACACCTTCTGGGGCCGTTGACTCGCTGTTTTGGTAAGCAACTGGATCCAGGGTGAGAGAGACAGGCCTTTCCCGTCAAAATAAAAGCACCAAGCTAATAAAATGCGGTGAAACTTTTTAATTTAAGGAATATAATTTACAAGAAAGTCCCCGAACCATTAAGTTAATCCTTTGCTTTTATTGTATTACAAGTTAATGTTGATTTTATACGTTTTATGTTGGTGAACACTTTTACTTTGGTGAATTTGGTGATTTCCGGATCCGCTAGAAGATCGGAACCAGAATGGAGACAAAATTTAAGTTAACAGACACCAAGCTCTTCTCCTCTGTCTGAAGAGCCTGGTGACGCGAGGCTAGTTCACACGGCCTCACATGTATTTAAAGTGACCACTTGTGATCAGATCTCACTTTCCCGCTCTTTATGCAAATAAACACATATGTGTTGTTGATTTTAGCCAGTCTTACAATGACAGACTGATCTCTCAGTGAGAATCAGGATGCGTAACACATCATCAAACTGCTCACAGCTCTATAATGAAATAATTTATAGAAATGTGAAACACTGAAATGTTTCCAGTTCTTTATAGAACTGTGGCGTGACAAATCAGACCGTAGCAGAAGAGCTCAGCAGAGTGGGTTGTCCTTCACTGTGGCCCAGGACACATTTGTGTTCACACAGCTAAAAGAATGTGGCCACATGTGGCTGAGACCACCTCTGAATGTGGTCCGAGTAATCGGATTTCAGATCCATCCTCAATGTGCTCACACCAGTACTTAGAGCTGACCACTCATCAGATCAGCCAAGCTTTTTTTTTCTTTCTTGAGGATGGTAATACCAGATCTGAACAGAGCCAGGAGTAACAGACAGGCTGGGGGTGGGGGTGGGGGGCATGCTGTGATAGTCAAAAAAAAAGTGTTAGGGAAGTATGTATGAAAAAAGGGATTTCATCTCTGCAGGGAGCTACTCAGCAGTGCTTCACTGCAAACAGCTGTGGGTTTAAGGGCCTACACACACACAAACACACATACACACAAGCCAGAGGAGTAGCACCAAACACAGACTGACTGATGTGCTGCCTCACATCTTCAGATAAAGACTACAGCTGTCATCACCCTGACCACTGTGTGTTCTGCCTGGAAGGAACTCAGAAAACAACAGAGGTTTGTTAAAAAGTTACAAATGGCTCTGACAAGTTATGCTTTGCTATTCACAAACATTGGTCAGTCAAAAGGAGGAGGAGGCGAACCCCTTTGAAAATCTTGACACGTGTTGAGCCCTGTTCGGACCATTGCTGAGCAACAGTGACAGTTTTATCAAAAACATTCTCCAATCATTTTTTGTGTTTTCAAACATTTAGTCAGGTCAACACAGTGAAGATGAGCAAAGGCGAAGATTTTGTTTGTCTTTTGCTGTGTTCTTGTTCTGTGGAATTCAGACACACACATTTCTGAGGGCTTACTTCCTCTGATGCAAGTGTATGTTACAGTGGGCTGTAAACTGTAGCGTTTGTGGTGTTGAAATTCAACTTTGACCAGAAGACGTCAGGAGGCTTCGTCACAGAGTGTTTATCAGTCGTTTTTGGCTGATACTGGTTGTTTGAGGTCAGCGGGTCATGTCATGGCCCTATCATGGAATTAGTGAAGCAGACTGACTGTAAGGGTTGAAACTGCTCAACTATGATGAAACATGGGTGTGGAGACCAATGAAAAACTTAAAACGAAGCACTTTTAACCCTTGTAACAGCAAAAACCAGAAGACTGCAGTTATGCTGTGCAACTAGCAGGTATAAATATGTGTAAGTATGTGATTTCTGAGGAAGCTAGCCTTCCTTGGGCCCATAAAAGCTAAATAAAGAACACCTCTGTAAGGTAATTGAGTTTTGATGATACATTTCTCCTCTTGCATAGTGCAACATAATTGAGTTCTGTGGCGCTTAATTGGAAAAACACTAAAACAGTGTCATTCTAACCACTTCCTGATGACTGCTTTGCTCAGTCTGTTTCTGGTTGGAGGTATAGGAGCATGTTAATAGCAGGAAATGACAGACTTTAATCAAGCTGAATGAATGGCAGCAAGTACAGGTCTTTGTGCCACATTCTGCTTTGATCCAGCCTCTGCTCACAGGTTCACAGCTTTGATTTGCGTTGAGGGGAAGGAAAGAGTTTTATTTGAAGAGTGGGAAGCCCCAGGAGGTAACACTTAGCAGTTCTTGTCACTGCATCCCAGCAAACAGACAAACTATTCATCACAGCCTACACACATGTGCAACAGGGCCGGTGGAGAAAAACACAATCCCGCAAGCGCTGCTCGTTTGCACATGGACGGCCGGGCCTGATGGGTAATTTACATACCAAGGGCAGTCATTACACAAACCAGTACACATATGGGCGACTTACATTCAAAAACACAGAAAACACCTTATAGTTCAAGTGCTGTGCAGAGCTCAGACTTAAATATATCTATGTGAAATTGTAAAGACTTGCCCAAATTGAACTCAATATGAGAAACGGGTGGGAATCTTGCAAAAAAGAGAGGACTGTTTTTCTTTTGATGTATATTCTTGTTTTACTCACATGAGAATTCACACTCAGCTATTTGGCCATATACAAAGTTTTTTTTTTATTAAAAGTTTCAAGGTTTCTGTTAATTTCCCTATGATGACAAGACTTTATAAACTTTTTTTCCAGAACCTTTGAAAAAGAGAAAAAGGTTAAGCTTTGGATAGTGCAAATTAGCTGTGCACTTCACATACAGCATGCTTTAAAGGATAGTTAGACCTTTTGGGAAATACGCTTAGAAACATGAGTTAGATGAGAAGATTAAAGCAAGTATTTCTTAGCCGAGTGCAGTAACATTAAAAGGAGACTCCAGGAAGTCACTGCATAACCTTTTCACCTCAAAAAACTAAGCTGATTGTCTCCTTGGCTGTAGCTTCATTTTTAGCAGACTCATATGACAGCAGTGTTGACCTTCTCTCTCATCTCAGAACAAGAAAGTGAATAGGTGTATTTTCCACAAAGTGAAACTAGTCCTTTGTGCATTAGCATTGGGCTCGACTTTCTGCTGCAGACACTTGAGATTTTGAAGCTATTTTTTGACCATATAACGAAGGACGACCAACGGCACAAACAATCTCTTCATTCTACAGTTAATCTGACGATTCAACTAACGACCTTTTCCCACAATTAGTGAGTTTAATCCCGCTTTTTAAATGCAATAAACCTGCTAATAAAAAGCTGTTAAAACCCTTTCCACTGCCAATCGAGTAAAGCCTACTTTTCTGTTTGGACTGAGGGAGCAATGTCATCATGCGCACTTTTCAGACACACACACACACACACACACAACAGAAGAGGTGAGAGTGAGCTGCTAGCCGCCATGCAAACTGCTGAAACGAAGGTGTCACTTCCCCAGGTTGATGCCCCTGTTAAGGTGACGCGATCTTGGTGTGAGATGCTTCAATTGGCGCGTGTGTTTGTTTGTTTTTAACTTATCTTAGAGCTGTGTTGCTCTTTAATGCACATGCAGTGTACTGTATATAGCTGCAGTGTTTCTGGTTCAACAGCACCGTGCTGCAGGTGACATATCTGTCAGCAGTGTCTGAAAGCACAGCATGGGTGAAAATTAGCAGGTGTCAATAAACACCCACATCTATTCCTGGAGCATTGTGTGAATGCTGATTGAACCCTTTTCCACAGTGGGTCTTTCTGACCAGTGGAGAAGGGTGCTAAGCCACACAGCCTGGGCTATGTCATTGCAGAACTTAACAAATTAAACAGCATAATGTGAAGAACAAAGGTCTTTTGTGGGATTGCTTCCTCCAGGGGACATTTAATAATCCTGACAGAATGAAAGGCACCTGTATCCGCTTAGATTGAGCCCTCTTTCATGAGGGTGTGACGATAGCCAGGCATGTGATACATTTGCTGTCCAGTATTTTTAGTCATGCTGATAATGGCACGCTGTGCTGAGGCAAGTTCCTCCTTAGTTATGCAGAGTGGGAGAGGGGCTGTTGAGGGAGATGGCCTGTTCCTCCTGCAGAGAGGAATGGAGGAATAGCAGCTGGCAGGCAACAGGCAGACACAGCATCTCTGAATGTCACTCTCCCCTCTCTGCCCCCCCCTCTTCTCCTCTCCTCTCTTCTCTTCCCTCTCTCCACCTTCTCTCCTCCTTTCAGTTTGTTCTGTATCTGTTGTCTGAATTCGCCAGAGAGCAGGAGGCTGCTCTGCCGCCACTATCCTCCCATGCCACTCCATCTCTACAACAGAGGAGGAGAGTGAAAGAGAAGGGGGGGAAGTGGGTACATGAGGTGAGGGGGTGGAGAGTAAACAGTGGCTTCGCATCCCTCTAGGTTGTTGCTAGGCAACTTTTCCTGCATATGACAGCCTTGAGTGACAGCAGACCTTCCTTCTGAACAAAGAGAGAAAGTTGAGGGAGGGAAAGGAGAGAGGAGCAGAGAGCAGCATGGAGATGAGCGGTGGTGGGGTGAAGACGGGGACAGATATATTGTTGCTGGGTTTTGAGAAAAACAAAGCAACAAAAAAAAGGAAAGAAAAGGAAATCTGTTAAAGGTGGACCAGATGATTTCAGAGCAGCCATTTCCAATCTCTGCACCACGGGGTCACAGGACTAATCTCAGCGCTTATGAGATAACTAACTGAAGCACTAAACATGTTTAACTTTTGAACACTACAACATTGCCACTGGCACACTGGGGGTGTTTCAGCAGTTAAGTGCTTATCCAAGTCTTGTTTATATTCTGCAGTTTTGCTCTTTCATTACCTATGAACATATGATTAGGATCTGTACAAATCTCCTGAGGCAGAGAACCAGCGTCACCACCGCAACCTACGAACTATACTTTGGCAAAAGTTGGCAGACACCAATAGTTCCGGCTCAGCACATTTGTGTTGCACAGATGACGTTCTTCATCCATAGGGCACATAATAAGGGTTTCTGACGATTGCAGGGGCTAAAATTAGCACGTTGAATAATAATCACCGGCCAGAGAGCTGCTTTTCATTGGAAGTTTGGCAGGGGAGCGTGCGCTGCATGCCAGATCAGGGGTGCTGCTCTACGGATGTGTGCAGCGGCAGCAGGCAGTCAGGAAGTAAAGGAAAGTTGACACTGGAAACCATATTGTTAACAGCAGCACGGGCAAAGCTGCAAGTGCTTTTAAGATGACCGCGGATGATGCCAGATTCCTGCAACACTGCTGGCCAGAGAACTGCAGAGCAACATCACAAACAAACAAGGAGTGTAAACTTCCAATCCAGAAAGGCACCAACCTGTTAAATCCTGCTGGCCCCCACAATAAAAGTCTGCTACACCCTCAGAGATTGGAAAACATAACATAACACTTTTCAAAGTGAAGTCCACTCCGCAGTTATGTGGAGCATATGTTCCAGTGCAGCAACTTCCTCCTGTAATTAATGAACTTCTCCAAAGGGAACAGTCTGATTAAGTGAAAACTCTTCTTATTCTCCACAGGCCGTGTTTGCAGAGCTCAGAGTGAAGCGGGTTTCCAAAGAATTCCTGAGAACTAGGCGACCCTGGTTTGTCATGCAGCTGGCATCTCTTTTATGGAGTCACTTTCAAAGCTTTTCCTCTACAAGTGGCATCAAAAACATCTGTTCCCAGGGCAGCCACCCACATGAGAGATTGCCCAGTCCTGGCAGGATGGCCTGCAGATGTAGGCAACAAGCGACATGCAAATGTAGATGTAAAACCCCAGACAGCCGCAATGTGACAGTTAGGACAACAATATGCCAAGAGGCAGGAAAGGAGAAAAGAATAGCGGGTGGAAAGACAGGGATGAGAGGAGAACCTGAATAGGAAGAGATGATAGGTTATAGAAGAAAGGCAATACAAGAACTAGTAATTGTGAGGCAGTGTCTCCTGGCAATATTGAAGGATATGCCATAGAGTCACACTAGCACAGCTATATTAAGGCTCCTGTGTCCAGGGTGTATGAGATGCCTTAAATGTGCACTCTGCTCGTGCTCAGAGCAGTGTAAAACACTGTGCATCATTAAGGGAAGTGTGCTTAAGTACTGTCCACAGCCCTGTAAAGTGACTGCTAGTGGGGGGAGAGTGGATAGAGGGAGGCAGTGGGAAATGGCCTGAGTTATTTCCATTCCCTCAGCCCGTTTATGGAAACATTATGGGAGCAAGGTTCAGTTCTCACGGAGGAGGAAAGGATTCGGGAAGCAAGTGAGAGTGAGAGACAGGAGAAAGTGGAGTGAGGGAGTGAAAGAGAAAGAAGGACGGGGGAGTGTAGAAATGCTGCTTTTAGCTGTTTTCTCTGGAAAAGACCTTGCTCTGTGTGTGTCCTTCATTGTCTGATTCTCCCTCTGGCAAAGGCCACAAAAGCCTCCATTTATCTATCCTGAGCATCTAGGCTTATTGAGAAAAGGCCCTGAAAGGCGGGCAGCCATCACATGTGCCAGGGTGACATGGCTTTTCCCTTGTTAACACTTTAGTCTTGCACCCGGAGTGTACCCAACACAATCTCCACCGGAGTGAGGGATTACTCCCGTCGACAAATGGGGGAAAAAGAGGTAGTACATCTGTTCTATGTATTTGCATTTCTTTGGTTGAGATCACAATACGACACTTGACTCGATGGAAAGCGAACATTCTCAGTCAGGCGTGAGAAACCCACCCCATCAATGAGGCCTTTTTCCACCCTTTGGTTTCTTTAACCAGGGCAACAGCACAGCACAAGGAGCGGTTTGCACAAAACACAATCTGTCAACTCGGAGGCAGACGGGGGCCGTTTTATTCACCATTCGCCCTCATCAGTTTCTATTTAGTCAGTGTTCTTGCTAGTAGAAAGGCAACCAAGTGCAATTTTAGGACATCGCAATGTGCGCTATTCAGCAATCTGCAGCTCTAATTGCAGAGTGAGAGGAATTTTCTACGTCTCTAGCATTGAGGCAGAACAGCTGCAGCTGGCATGGCATGCAGTGGGTGTGTTTAAGGGAGGTGTGGTGGCTAAAAGGGTGTCAAAGACTAACCACCCACTGAGACCCCTCCACACACGCGCACCTACGTATAAACACGCACAAATGGACGCAGGGTTACATGCACAGGCGCCCAGACAGTTTGCATAAACGTCTCCGTGTACGGATCGCTGACATCAATGATACAGCAAAGCATCAGGAGAAATGCTGCACTCCCAATTTGCTTCCCCCTCTATTGCCACTCATCAGCGCGGCCTCGATCTCACTGATTTAGAGAGCAGACAGCTGCCATGAACAAACAAAAAAAAAAACTCACAGAGCACACATTGAACACACATCCCATCCCTTCAGCCAACTGCTCATCATCATCATCATCTCCTGTTAAAATCTGTGCACACACCAGCACAAACTGTACGTGGTCCATAAAAAAAAGTGTTAAGAAGAGGAAACGACACAAATGCTTGTTTCTCCCTTCACATCACTCTACTCTTGTTCCCACCTCATCCCGCCGCCGCCGCCGCCGCCTAACCCCCCCCCCTCCCCTCTCCTGTGTGTTAAATGGGGGAAAGTGTCTAGTGGGATGAGTGCGGATGAATTCATTCCTTCCACCAGGAGCCAAGTGCACTGATGTGATCTGACATGAGGACCCCAGTGATCAAGCGACCTTTGACCTTCAGAACCAATCGAGGCCAACGATCTGATGAGGTGCTCTCATGGAGGGGGGTGGAGGAGGGGAGGACACAAAGAATGGGGGTGGGGGACGGTGGATGGAGAACAACCAACCCATCAGTCATAGGAAGTACAGTTGTACTGCGGCTCCTCCAGAGGGACCTCACTGGCAAATACAAATGGAAGTCCTCTGGCATTAATATTTATGTAATTCAGAATGACATTAAAAGAGCTGGAGTTAGATTCTTTAATGTACTTCCACCTCACTCAAGCAGAGATCAGGCACAAGATGAAATATGTGCTCAGGAAGGAGTCTGTCCTTAATCACAGACCTGGCCAGACTTTACAACGGCATCCTAAATAAGCTCTGATTTCCTTATTCCTCTCTTCCTTATCTCTAAACTGCAGCAGGCTCTGAAGAATGTCACCAAGATGGCAGCGTTCGGAGAGAGAACACCAGGCGCTGGCAGCTGTACAACATGCACTCAGGGTCAACCAAGCAACAGAATCAAGAGGGAAGTCTTGCTTTCATTTAAGGCTGCAAACACAGTGGCAGATCCAGCAGGGTTTGATAAGATGGACAACTCCCACAGGCTGCTGCTATAAATAAGACATTAGCCAACCTGCCTGGTTAATAGGAGAGACACAGTCCTTTCGCAATATGCATCTGACCTTGAAATACCATCTCGGAAATGAGATGAAATAAGTGAATTGTCTGTATTGCTATTGGCTCTGAGAAAGCACAGACAGTAATACCATTCAATATTAGATCAATAACATCCTGTGTCTCCAGTATTGGACTCCCTTGAGCAAAACCCTAGGGGCTGAAGGTTAGGGGTCTTCTTACAGCATCTATGGGAGGATGGAGGATTCACAAAGCCATCACATTATACTCTGTAATGATTCCACAGTAGGGGTGGGAATCTTTTACTATCTCACGATTAGATTCAATTCTGATTTTTGGGTCTACGATTCGATTCAAAATCGATTTTCGATTCATAACTATTTGATTCATAATGATTTCTGCTTCAGTCTATCGGTGTGCAAAGGATCCTCATGATCTACTCCAGTCTGCTTTGCAAGACAGAATGACTAAAGTGTCTTTTTCACATGTTTTAAACATTTTATCCATGCTTAGATGGAATTGTTGAAACTGTTGCATAAAAGCAATAGCACATTATGCTTAAGTAACAAAATTAAAAGTGCCTCTTTATTTTAAAAAAATAGTGCAGTTAAACATGCTGCCTTTTAAATTCTAAGGAAATGGAGGCCGACAGCCAGCAGATTTGTTTTATTTTGGGACATTTTATATCAATTCTGAATCGTATTAAATGAGAATTGCGAGTCTTATGTGAATGGATTTTTTGGCACACCCGTATTCCACAGCATGTAAACAAAAACACAGAGGGGACAAAGCAAAGGTGAAGCAGCTGTCCGCGAAGTCAACAAACAGGCAAGTGGCTCTGTTTGAGTCCGAGGGGGCGGGGGTGAGAAGTCCACCTCAGGGATCTCAGACTTGGACCCAGACTGGGACCACCTTTCAGTGAAAATTAAACAAAATGACAGGAAACAATTAACTGACATTAGTTTCTCTCCTTACCTCACCCCCAGAAAATGTCAAATGTCACCACCAGGGAGGACGGATCTCCATGTGTGACCTGATGAGAATAAGTGTGTTTACATGCATTTAACTAGGCTGATTATTGTTGGCTTTCTGCGCTAACCTTGTTTAGAGGCATTTAATGAGGAACTGTTTCCTTAATCAGGGAGGGGATTGGAAGAAAATTAGGTTAGCGAAAAACCACGCATGCGTAAACTTAACCTCTGGAGTCACTGCACGTGCACGACAAAGACCTGATTCAGCAAATAAAGTGTATTAAAGAAAATATATAACAAAGTAAATCCAATCAACAGGCTGGAAGCTTATTTTGACCTCTGACCCTTTGGTGTTTTCCTTCTCCACCTAAACACAGCTTATCTCAGGACAAATGAGAACAGTGTAATTATACAGCTGCTCCTGTGGTCAGATACACAGCACCTGGCTTTGTATCCAGCAGTTGTGTGTCATTGTGTTTAGCTCCGAGCTGAACTGTATGTGGCTCTGCCGTCCTGTTTACATTTCAGAGAGGTTCCACGGGCTTCCAGTAAACACAGCCCGGGGAAGGTAAGCACTGAATGAACACACAGTGTGGCTGTTAGGCATTGTAAGAGTTACTTACGCAGAGATTTCTTGTTAGGATCCTAACACAGTGTCTGGGCCAATGTTTGGCTGAATGTGTTATGTAATCTCCTTCTCTTTTGTCCCTTCTTCTTTTAAGGGAGTATAACCAATATAAAAGGCTCGCATTCAGCATCAAATGTGTTTCCCCTCTGGCTCTGCATCCCACAGCGACATAACCCCTATGGCCAACCTCCAAACGGCGACAGCAGCTCTCTATATACTTGAGCGCAGGGGAGGAGGGGAGCACTTGATCTCCTCCACATTAACAGACAGTGTGATTACGGAAGCAAGAGAAAGGGGGGGAAAAAATCAGGCCACTGTCACTCCAGATCATTATCCTCCGTCAACAGCCTTTACAAATCGCATAAAAGGAAGGCCAGTCAAAATGATGTAGCAAAGAAAGAGGAAAAAACAAGTGAGATGGAATATACTACTCTAGTTTTGAATTAGCTCTGCATGGCTGGACCAGTGCTCCTTAAACGCATCATACCGCTGCAGCAGCAGCAGCCCCGGGTACAAGGAAAGGAAAGGCCAGGCCGAATGCAAGCTATGCACAGTTCAAATCCTCTCTGCTTTAGCCTTCCCATCTACTCTGTGTAAAAGGGTTTTCCACACACACACACATACACACACACACACCAGTAAGTCCAGTATCTTAGGCTCTTCCAAAATAGCCACAGACTACCACGTCCTTGCTAACAGCAAGTTACAAGAATAGGCCAAAGGCAACAAGATGTACAGGCATTTTTGTGCTTCAGTAAGTGGATACAAAGGCAACGCAGTAATGTCCTGGTTTAATGGTGTGCATAATTTAAAAGCACAATCTGAACTGAACTATATGTGACACAAAATATTTATATTTCAAGGACACCGGCAGCGGGAGAAAGTTATAAAGTATATTTTGACCAAACGAACCTCCGGATAATGAAAAAACTTCTTGGGAAGATGTAGTGCCTCCAGAATCTTCCAGCCAACACTGACAGCTCGCTGAGGCTGTTGAATAAAAATAGTAACACAATCAGAATAATACATTGCATCACACCAGTATGGAAAACACCCTAGAAATGAAACGGCACGACCAAAGCCCCGTTATACCTCTGGGATTTATTTTTTCTAAACCACATATATTCAGTAAAGTAAACTCATTACCATCATCATCTGATTTATGGACCAGTGGAAACACAAACAAGAAAAACATCCTCCTCACAATACGTTTCGTCAGCGCTTTTCAAAAACACAATGACAAACTCTGGACCATGACAAGACTTTCTAATTTGTCTCGTGTTGGTGAGCTGGCAACATGAAAGGAACCAACAAAAGAAAAACAGACACTTTCTCACAATTGATAAAGGGCTGTTTAAGGGGAAATTTCCTTCCTGTAAAAAGGCTGATACCCAGAAAACTACATTCCCATCAGAGCTTCACACAAAGCAGAGCAGGACAACTCAGAACAATAAAACAGCCTCTAATCAACAGAATTTCTTCTATTCACAGATCCTTACATCTTGAGGAAACACTGCACAGAGAAGCTCACAGAGAAGCTGCCTTACAGAGAGCAGTGTGAAGCTGAAGCAAGCCGACTGTTCATGTAGGTTAAATGGTATTTCAATAGGACCTCGTGCTCTACGGCGGTGTGGATTGGATGCACTGCAGTGCACTGGTGAGGTTAAGTGAAGGATACTGGCTCCAGCAGCAATGCCTCAGTGACTCCCTCACACACGCAAACACACTTTATGGCACATCTGTCACGGCTCTGCTCCATTTGACTTGTTAATTACAATGAACCTCTATCAGAAACAAGTCAGCGCACTTTTATGCTTTAAAACAACTCATCCAGTGGCTATTTGCTCCTTGGCTTACTCAAGGTCGATTTGCCAGTCAAGGGCGCAGATGTTTGCACGGGAGCTTTCGTGCAGCATTGGCCTAGATTCTACGACTACAGGTCCACTTTACTGCACCTTTGAGGACTCTGTTATACCTGATGTTTTATGAACAGATATAATGGAATAAATTATAGAAATGAAAAATAATTCCACTCACCCTGCCTCTCACTTAAACTATTATTTTTTCATCATTCTTAATGGCTGTGGTGATTTGGAAGGGGGACTTAATAAAAAAAAATACATGTGTTTATTTGTCATACAGCTCTTTCTGAATCTAACGAATGCCATTTTAGAGTTCCATAGCCGTCACCTAAACCCAAGTGGAATTCAATGAATGAATAGACAAAGACAGAGAGAAAGTCCACAGAGGCCGTAATGGCATGCAGTATGAACTCTGGATGTATCACCCACACCCAGTCCTGTCTGCCAAATCAGACAGGCCCTTTCTTTTTCGCTACAGTAGGAAAGAGGTATGCACACCAGCACTAAACCAAATCCCTTCTTATCTTCCATTGGAGGCTGTCTGTGACCACAGAGGTCAGTAGTCCCGATTGTCTGGGCCCACTGAGGGGAACACAGACCGAGTTAACCCTGTGGGTCACGACTGGTCCTTGGACTCAGTGGCCATCGGGTTAATGACTGGCCAGCGCTCATTCTCTCCATTGTGACCCAGTGACAGACATGTAGACAAAACATGTAGGGAGAGTCAGCAACTTCCAATGGCCTTTCCCCAACATTCCTGATATGGACACTAATGAGTCCCAAAGGGAACAGGAGGTGCAGACATAATTCATCTTGGCAAGACACATTTTCCTATATGCTCCACTAGTGCAGATCCATAATGCATGAAAACAATGTTTTTTGGAGTGACATGAAATGATTGGCTTGGTGAAACAGAGATACTCAGAGCTGCTCTGACAGGGGGGATTTTCAGTGCTGTCCACTGGGTATAATGGATAAAAAAAGGGCCTAAATAAAACTATTGAATAACAGGACTAAAAGGTTCAGTGCAAAGCCTGAGGGTTGTAGTTTGTCTCCATTTTTGCTATTGTATAAATGCACCATAATGCTGCCTAACATGTGTGGTGGTGAGGTGAGTAAAGGCAACAAAATCTTTATATATAACAATGATTACAATTCTCCTTCATGGACTGAGATGACCCACGTATCTCCATTGTGTCTGAAGATCAAAGAGATTATCCGGCGGATTAATGATTTTCTTTCAGATGGAAAAATATCATATCATAACATCTGTGTTGACTGTCAGCGCTACATCTATAAACCACACCATACATAGCGATGATCATATGTAGCGCCGTCTGTCAGTCTTGCATGTACGATGGAGCTTATAGAGCAAAATTCATACATGCTTTCAAAAGGTCATGGTTAAATGCTGAGGTCCAAGCTGGTCACATGACAATGTTTTCGTAACCGGTGGCACAGTAGTGATACAATACATGGATATATATGACAATATGTCGCTGCTTAATCACCGTCTGTAACTGTAGTACAACAAGAGGTCTTAAAAACAGCTGTATTAGGTCTGGAGGGAAGCATACTGTACATCCTCCATCTCTCCAGCTAAAGCTATCAGATGCCTAATCTTTTCCATTAATGGTGCAACAACCATGTATGAGCAGGCTGTGATGGTAAAGTCGGTCATCAGAGGGCTCAAACCTTTAACCCCCACCCCCCCTGCCCCCACATATCGCCTCCTCCTCCTCTATTCCACCTCTCAGAGGCTGGAGCTGTGTGTCAGCCGAGGTTGATCGGTGTCGTCACCAGCAGTGAGGCACAATCAGGATTTGACTTTTGTTTTCATACCATCTGCTGCATCCAACAGCTTCCTCCCTCCAACCATGGCACCGCTTTTTCATTCAAATGTGCCTGGCACGACAGAAAGCCACTGAATGAGTGGCATGGAGGGTGAAAAGTTAAAGAGCAGAACAGACATGAGACGCACGAGACAGAAGAGAATGAACTGGTGCATGAGCTACTTTGGCCAATTTAACGGAGCTTACAGTATTGACTATTATAATACTGACAGAATTAACCCATTCCTCCTTAAAAACAAATGCTTATACAACAGAGAAACCTCTTAGCCTCTGTGGCAAGTGTCACATTTGTCCAACAACATCATCCATCCGAGTCTAATCTGTATCTACTATACGAGCAAGATCGGATTAACCAACAAAACATTTGCTAGAAACAAATAAATAAACAAACCGGGCGGCACATGAGGGCGCCAATTCACATATGTCCTTAAGCAACGCGCCACAGGCCATAACATCTCATTTGAACACATCCCATAAAGAGTGGAAATGCGGTGCCGTGAAGGGCTGCTGGCGTCTATCCGTGGTTCACAGAGATGCACAATGACACGCCAGCGTCTGAGCAAAGCTGTTAAACATGCCATCTTGATGCCATTACACTGATTACACATGAGATGTCGCATAATGTGCACTTCAGACGAAAATTATGAATGACCCCGAGAGAACCCGACACGCTGACCTTGAAGCAGGGGGGGGGGGGGGGCAAGATCCTGTGGTAACCGTGTTTCAACACGCCTCAGATAATGATACGAAAGGTTTATTGCTACTTTTTTTACTCCACGCTGATGGGAGTCATTGCTGGCACCGCTGAGGCAGGTAGTTCAGATTTTTTTTTCTTCCCATCTGCGTTATAAATCTTAGCTGATACAACAAATCAAAAGAGAGGCTTATTTTCAGTCTTTGTCTGCACTGTACACATGATGAACACTGCTCAGTAAACCACACACATCCACCACCAACAGATCCCCCGTGGAACAGGGAATCGATTCATAAAAAAACATCAACCTAATGACGGCATTTGTGCTTTCCCTGACAGTGATGAGTGGGCTTGAATTCCTCCATAAATCCAGACCGCTATCAAAACAAAGGCTGGCAAAAAAAAAAGACCAGGAGAGAGTCTGGCTCTCACAACAGGAGCAAGCAGCATGTGATCCCCTGTCTGCTGGTTGGTTGGTTTTGAAGCAACAGGATTTGGCTGGAGAGGCCTATTGTGACTCCTGGCTAGTCAGTCATTCAGCCAGCCAGCCCAGCCAGTCAGTCAGCTGGTCAGCCAGCAGCACAGACCAGACCAGGTTTCCTGATCCTCGTCACATGCATGCAGTGTGGGATCCGTTGGAACCAGGCGCCGCATGCTTTTGGCATTTTTCTATGGTTACAATAAGGAGAAATGCATCACCCCTAACAAACGTGGTCAGAACCCAAGTCCAGTTTTTTCTTTTTCCTACTGCTGTTCTCCAAATCATGACAAGCCCGCACCCTGGTAGCAAAGCACCGTGGGAACAAGAACAAAGAAGGGGAAAGACCAGCAGACCAGTCAGTGCACAAGAAGGCTGAAATCTGCTGCTGCTGTTAAGTAATTTCCCAAACCTAAACACACACACACACACACACAAACACACACCGAACAGTTGCATGTTGTAATATCTTTACCAGCAATTGCTGTGTTCAAACACAAAATAACGGTGCTGTAACTCTAGCGGGGCGTCTCCAAGCCCACTAGGTTGGAAGACATCCTAAACAGCTCTGAAATGATAACAACTGGATATGGCCCCTGGACATGTCACAGGAAGCCGTTTCTCTGCCAAACCTGACAGGTGCCTTATTGTTCAGCTGAGAACATATTGTGCACATAACTTTATTTTTGAAAGACATATCTATCCGGCTCAATTACCCATTGTCTGGGTAGTCATGCAGAAGGCACTTTCAGAAATGGATGAGAATATATATCTTTTTCTCTGGGCCCTTTCAGCTCTCGATTGATGGCAGAAAGCAACAGATCTCTATTCAAAGTAAGATTGAGAGATGTTCCTTGGCATTGTCATTATTATGGCTGCTGAATAGGTCTCCCTCTGGCAGTGCACTGCCAGCAGTGGATGAGATGTGGTAGCCTAGGCAGCCTCATTTTCATCTACATTAGGGGAAATCTCGTCTTTAATTCTGTTGCATCCATCTGGAAAACACCTGCCTTCATTACTGTACTGTAACAAAAACACAGACCTTCCACCAAAACATCCAACAAGCCAAGAAACACTGAAAGTCAACACTGCATAGGTTAGATACTGTGTGCACCCACATAATGAGAAATGGCATGAATTCAAAATGAGTTGGAAAATAGGTTAACTAATAGAAATACTTGCATGACGACAGAGAAAATGAAGTGATTAATTGGGTGGTTTTTCGCTTTTGTGCACAATAATAGCAAATTCTTCACACATCAACGCAGATGTCTTTATGCCCGTTCAGGAGAGTGGTCAGTTGAGAAATTGCCTCCATGATGTGCGGCCCCAATGACAGCTGGAGTGAAGCCAAACATTTTTAGTGTTAAAGGAAAATATGTTAAATGTTATACCAGGCCATGAACATACTGGAGCCATCTTAAAACACTCCTGTGCCTACTTAGTTCAGCACAGCCCCTCAGAAAACTAATCTTTCCCAGACATAAACCCCAGCGAAAATAATGGTGTCTTATTGATTTTAACGCTGCAGGAGCAGAGAACTCTTTATGCCTGATCTGTTCAGATGGGAGCTGTGAAGCTAAAAGCACATAAATCCAGAGCACTGAAAATTAGGTGAAGGAAACTTACACCCAAGAACACCTAATTGTTGTGTCTGCAGCTAGCCACCAGCAGAGGAATGGGCCTGTTTGTTTCCCTTTATTGGGGTTTTAGTTATTGTGGAGGATAAACTTCCTGCGGGGAAATAGCAGAGGATATGGTGCTGGAAGACAAACAGTGTTTCATTTGTTTACGCTTTACAGTGGGGGAGCTATACAGTGCATATTGAATACAAGGACAGCCAGTAGTAAATCAACATTCAAAATGCTGTGTACAAACAGACTGATGGAAAAATATTTAGGGGATTCCAAAAAAACTCTGATGTGAGGGGAACTTGTTCTTTTGTCTGGGCACAATGACAAGGCCCCACTGCCTCACAAAGTGAATGCACCCCCCAAATAAGCGCATAACACAACAGTTAGGCAGCACTGTGGGCTGTCACATGCTTTGGCCATTGCTTATATAAATGATAATTTACCACAGTGTGGGCTTTGGAGAACAATGATATATGGCCTGCCAGATTATAGCTGAGGTCTTCACCTACAGTGTGCATGTGAAGACTTTACTGCCCATGACCAGCTGTACAATGATGCCTTTATCGCCCCCCACCGTTTTCATGGAAGTATTCCACTAAACAAACTCATTCAAAAAATGTATTTATTTCTGTGCAAATCCAGTCCCGACTCATGAGCACGCACGCACACACTCACTCACACACTATAGGCTACACAGCACTACAATCACCAAAAATGTGACGTCAACATGTAGGCTAATATAATTTACAGTACAAATTAATTTTAATTAATGAGGGGTGTAACAGTCTACATTTAATAATATTAATTTAAAATGTTTTTATTTTTTATTCTGCATTGAATTTTTGTTTTAAAAGAATAAGCTAATGCGCTCCTAGTGAAATAAACAAACAATCAAGTATATCAGCACCATGGCACAGACTTTATGAATAGACAAAAATGCAGGCTATAGATAGGCTGCAGCTGAAACAACACATCCTCCACCTCTTTCTTTTTGCTTCTCGCTCCAGTGACACCAGCTTATGTGGCGGAAAGTAACTTTGTGTTTTGTATCCTTTGTGTTGACTGTTATCATCGCTGTAACCTACTAGTGAGTCTCTCCCTCCACCGCTGCTGCGTGTGTCGCTCCTCACTTTTAGCTCCAGCCCTACTTTTTACTTTGTAGTTCGGTTCCGACGGGAATAAAAGCCACTCTGGTTCTTACCTTACAGTGTGAGCCGTGTCCTCGCCGGCCGCGCGACACTGTCGCCGTTGTTAATTATCCTTGGGAGGTAAAACCAGTTGTGTGAGTGGCTGTAGTCGCTCTCACATCTCACTCTTTCGCTTTCAGCCTCCAGACTGAAGTAGCACGGACCATAGCAATATCCATCCAGCACCTATCCCCGGTGATGACAGTGCGCACGGAGAGAGACTCCGCCCACTCGACGCCGGGTCCAAACTCTGTGTTTTTCACTCACTGTTTTCTCTGACAAATCACTATTAAAGCTCCGTGCGGTGATATCAATAGGAGACAGGCACACAAATGCACACTCCGTATGTTTAAAACTAATATTTAGTCCGCTCTGTAACCTTAGACCGGTGCCATTTACCACAGGACTATTTTGGTCTGTAAGCCCAGTAAGCCCTACAGTGGCACCATCTGGTGAACTGGAGAAAAGTTTCTCTCCCAAACTCTTACTAAATAAACTATTATCTTCATATCACTTCTCCCTAAATTACAGCGTGTCCGTGTAGTTTTGGTTAGGCCTACCTGTTACCTGTCGCCTAAACTGTTTCTTCTTTTTTTGTATTAGTTATTATTTATAGACAGGCCCAGACAATCCATTGGATTTTATTTTTACACGTTATTTTATTTAATTTGTTTTAGAAAATTATAACTGACATTTAAGTGGATTTTAAAAATGATTTCTATACGTTGAGAAACCCCCTTGGAACTACATTTCCCAGGTACCACCGGGAGTCGTATGACGTAAAATGGTCGCGACGGTTGTTTGTCTCCATGGAGCCGATGGAAGCTAAACGCCTCGGGAGTTTTGCGGATTATCTAAAAGCTCGTTAGTTGGCTTTTTATGGTCACAGCTTTCAGGATGTCACAAGGACAAGCGAGTGAAAAACTCGAGACTCTGTTTTCATTTGAACTTTTGGTGGAATATGTCCGAATCGAGAAAGATGCTCAAGTTTCCGACGAGCTGGCTCTCGGAGTGCGACTGCTGGATTTCCCAACGCTGCTCATTTACCAGCCTCAACAACAACACCACCACAGCAGCAGCGGTGTTACTGGTCAGAGGAGAGAGCACACCTTTAACAGAGGCAAGTCTTGTTTCTTCCAAATGAAGCTGGACTCTCTGCACGCCCAGCTCTCCAACACCCCGCTCTACGCCATGGTGCTGGATGTGAAAGAGGAGATCCCTAAACTAGTCGGCTCCTCCCTGGTTTCTCTGGCCACAGTGATGGACAGGATCAGGCAGGATGTGGCCGAGCGTGGTGTGTCTGCCCCCTCATCACACGGAGAAAGGCGGCTTGTTAGCATGTGCAGCCTCACGGGGGAGAAAATTGGATTTGTTTCCCTGAGTTATAAACTGCTCAGTCTTGGGACGAGTTTACTGCCACATGTTGAACACGGGAAGGACCGTCAAAGCACCAGAGTACATAGATGTGAACATGAACAAGAGAGCATAAAGGAGAAAATCAAACCCACAGAATCATTGTCTGTTGATTGTGGTGATGTGCATTCACCCACTATGCACAACTCTTGCAAAACCACACAAAACAAGGAACTGGAAAATGCAAAAGTCTTGGTGAGTGAGGATAAGCATGACAATGCCACTGAACACAGACCAAGTAACAAAATTTCTCAAACACCCCATAAAGCAGAAAACTATTTTGAGGAGGATTTAACTGTATTCTGTCCCCCACGTCTTTACTACAACAACACTGCAGAGGAAAACAGCCAAAACAAAGGAGAGAATGACAAACCATGGGCTCTAGACTCTGAGGCTTTTTCCTTTGAAGACTCATGCTCTGAGGATGAGTCAGTTGAAAACAGAAACGATGGTCCAAGCTCTCCAGTGACAGAACAGAGAGTTAGATACAATACAAAAACATCAACAAACCAAGAAACAAGCGGGGCGAGTCCAAATGTCCTTGGGGAAGCTTTACGACAGATGCCTCTACTAAATGCTCTTCTTGTTGAGCTGTCCCATCTAAACGGCCCCAACCCGCACCACCAGCCCTTGTCTATTCATCCTAACCTAGCGTGGATTTACGGGCCTGCATCCACAGAGCCGTCAGCCGGGCACGGAGACACACCACAAAGAACACATCAGAAAACCAGCCAGGGGACTGGTCGCTACTTTAAACATTTACATTCCCCTAGACTCTGTTCTACCCCAATGCCTAAGCCTGCGTCTGTGCAGAAGAAAGAGGTTTTGATTGAGAGTAAAGGTTCCAGTAAGTCTCCGAGGAAGAAACTCGTTTATGGGACCACTAAGACATTTAATCTAAGGCTTAAGCAAGTTTCACCTCTTAAAGTAAATCGTCGTGAATGCGTGGAATTGATACCGAATGAAACACAAACAGCCAAAGGAAAGACAAAGTCAGAAAATAAGGCTGTAAAGTCCTGCAAAAGGAAATCAGTATTAAAACAGAGTGCCAGTCTTGATGAAAATATTGAGACGGTGATACAAAGCATCACAGTGGACTCTGCACTACAAGGAACAATCACGCTGAAACAGAAAAACCAGCATGGGGAAGTCCATGATAAACAAAACTGTGAAAAACCATCTCTTTCTGAGAGGAGAGACATGAAATTTATTCACATCCCCAGCTTCAGCGTGGATAGCGACAGTGGTGCCCAAAACAGAGACAAGGCCGAGCATCACAGTGAATCAAATCAATCACGCTCTGAACCTGACAGGCACAGAGAGGAAATTGAATCCTCAGGAAGCAGCAGACGCGCCAGCCCAAAGTCTTCATTTTCAGACTCCAGCAGGGAAGGAAACGAAGAAGCCGACTACGCTGATGACTTTAACAGTCTGGAAGCCAGCGATGCCTACTCCCCTGACCCCATGAGCAGCCCTGAGCCCTCCAGAGCCAAAACCCCAAAGTCTCCCGTCCGCTCTGACTTGCGTAACTCTGACTCTGGCTCTGAGTCCGTCCAGAGGAGAGCGGTCCTCCTCCCTGTGCCCATCAAAGCCCCCAGCTCTCCCCAGCGGGCTCTGAGGGGCACACACATCATCCGACCTCGAACCCACGCCTCTGCCCTCAGCATTTCCTCAGACGATGGTGACAGAGAGAGGTCAGCTTCCTTACAAACCACGGGCTCCAGAAAGCAGGTGGCGGAGAGCAGCAGAGTGGAAAGGAGCTGGAGTCAGAGGAGTGAGTTCACCAAGAACGACAGCCCAGTCCGAGGATTTTCTGCAGAATCGATATCCTCTTTTGAACCGCAGGAGGCTGCTGAGCTGGAGGATGAGCTCGGATCTCTGGATTTTAGAAAAGGGTATCAGCATATCTCTGATCTAGTGGCCAACAAACTCCCTGGTTACACTATGTAAAGACAAAAACATCATTCTACATATGGTATCGACAAAGCTACATACTTCTCTCAACCAAGGGAATCAAATGACTGTATTTTTGTACTATACAGTACATCTTGCACATGTGTAGTTTTGAAAGTTATCCTTTTAGTTCTTTCAATCTTTCTGAATAAAGACTCGCTTTTCTGGAAAAAATAGTGATCTTTTTATGTCTCATTTGCTCAGTTACCACTCGACCACTGGACATTTGCATAAAGCGTTGGACCATGAATCTTTTAGTAATGTATAAGAGGATTCAAAATCTCTCTGTGTGCACCATTTATGCAAATCATTTAATTTATAAGCTCTCATTTCCAGTGGAGGTGTCACCAACTGAAAATCTCCCTCTGCAGAGCAGTTCAGGAGTGATATCTTTAAATAATACACACTGCTTTGCATATTTAGCTGTTTGTTGTGTTTTGCACGACACTAGCTTTCAACGGTTTTTTTCTTCTTCTAGTTTTGCAACTGAACTGTAATATTTTACTCTGGAACATTTGGTGCCACATTATATTTTTATTCCACAGTTTTTTTCTTGTTGTTGTTTTTACATTCATCAAACAGCTTAATAACTTTCAGATTAAAAGTTTAACACCACATTCTGACCATATAAAATTCAATGCATTGTTACAGAGAAAAATTAAAGGACAAAAAAAGGAATAACCTGTCAACCAGCTGCAACCTAAAACACATTCTTACACTTTTATTCACCACTAGTTATTCAACATGACACATAATATACCAAGAGAAAGTGTTCTGCATAACAAGTGTATTACATTTTACTGATATTAAACTTTTAAGGCAGGCAAATTAAGTTAAATGAAGGATTTCTATTTTAAGTGAATTAGTTTACACACTTTATCCCTCGTTTTCCTATTAAAGTACACATATTCAGATATTCTACATATTCTCTTCTTTTCTAAAATGTATTCTCAGAAGTGTCTGTCATACAGTTGAATGGTGTCTGTTTTCATTGTTAATTCATGCATTACGCACACACACAAAAAAAACAGTTTAATAGATACTATTCAAACAATGTTAAGCAGTTGGTCTCGCTGTAGGGCTCGTACAGCCTGAATCCCAATGAAAGTTGCTGAAATAAACTCCGCTTTTCAAAATAAAGTGCAGAACCGTGGTGGCCGTACTGCGCATGCGTCACAAAGCAGTGTCCGGAAGTGCTGCAGCTGCGGCATGTGTGTGTGTGCTGCTGTAAACAGAGATGTTCAAGCACGTTTTCTTGACAGGACCTCCAGGTAACACTTCACACACCGTGTGTCCGCTGCTGCTGGAGTTAACGTCGCTGCAACATCTCTCTCTCCAGTCAGTAAATGTTACCGCGTTGTCTGTCTGAGCATAGTTAGCTTGTTATGGCTGTTGGTGTCCCCGGTTCATACTGTTGAAGCTTTCATGTTAACTTGGTATTCATGCTGTTCTTTCAAGTCCCTACACGGAGGAGAGCCTCCAACACACAGCCCCATAAACGTTATCTGACAGGTTTGTAGGTAGTCTGTCTCGGTAAATTCCTCTCAGGAGATAAAGTATTTTAAAACGCCAGTTTTGCAGTAAATCCCCACGTGCATCCCACTTTAATGGAAGTTATAATGTTCAGTTTTTGTTGAAGCTGATTTAGAGATGTGTTGATTCAACGTATGGTGACTATTGCATTATGCAAATATATAAATGGCACTAACAGGATTTATTCCTTGATGTATTAGTCTAGATTAGGTTGGGTAGAGGTAGCCCACCTAATAAACCAACTCAGCACTCAGGGGAGGATTATGAGAATATGGGCCCCCGGGCAGAGAGGTGAAAGGGCCCCCTCCTCACTCCTCATAAGATACGCAGACTGTAAGAGACAGATTGTGTGGTGGATTTGTGTCTCTTTGTAGTCTTTTTTATAATGGACTGGCATCCTTTTGTGTATCTCTTTGTAGTGATTTGTGTGTTTTTGGTGGTAATGTGTCACTTTGAGGTTATTTCATGTCTCTCTATGGTCCTTTTTTTTTTTTTTTTTTTTTAGCTCTTTGTGGTTGTTTTGCCTCTCGTTGTGGTTGTTTCAATAGTCACTTCATATAGAAGGACGGCTGGCTCAGGGGCCCTCTGACCTTTCAGGACCCTGAGCCTGTGTTTGATACATCCATTTGATAATCCATACGTGGATTTATACCACATACTGCATGTGTAGTAGACTGGGAGCATTAAGGAATAAGGAAGCCAACATGACTAATGCTCAGATTAAACATGTTCCAATGTTAACCAGAAAGACAGTGTAACCCAGATTTAAGTAGAGATAATCCATTTTTATTCATGTGTCTGTTTTTGCTTGCAGGTGTAGGGAAAACCACTCTGGTCCAGAAAGCCTGTGAGGCTTTGGTGTCATCAGGAGCGGGAGTTGAAGGCTTTTACACACAGGAGGTCAGGGAGGGAGGCCGGAGAGTCGGCTTTGATGTTGTCACCCTGACAGGAGAGAGGGGCCACCTGTCCAGAATCAGGTAGTGGGGGTTGTCATCCTATCTAAACTTAACTACCTTCTCTCTTTTATCACTTTGTTTTAACACACCCCCACTTCATCTCCACTTACAGAGATGTTGCCGGGGCGTCTCATGGCAGACGGGAATACACAGTTGGCCAGTATGTGGTTGACTTGCCTTCATTTGAAAACCTGGCTCTCCCACTCTTCAGAAACGTAAGCCAGCAACATGTGTGTGTGTTGTTGTTTTTTTAGAAACTCACCCTCATCAATAGATCACAGCAAACTAAACACCCCCGTGCCTCCCCACTTAACAAATCATCAAACCTTTGATTTCCTCCGCATTGATGGAATAATTGGAAGCTTGCAACCACATAAATTCCAGAGTGACATTTTTAGTGTCGGTGGTGCCGTCTGGCTGTCACTGACCGTGATTAATCCGGCATGTAAGTGAACCTGCAGTGACGCCTACGCGTGCACTGTAAAGGAAGGTGTCTATGCCTTGGCGGCACATATTCCACTTTCATCTCATTTAAAGCACTTCTGTAATCACTGCGGATCACCCGTTGCGTGTACCGTGCAACCACAGCCGCACAATCAGTCAGGAGAGAGTCACATCAGACATTAACATGATGAGCCTCCGCCACACGGTAGATTAGCCACACGACTGCCAATAAAACCTATTTAATCTTTCTATTAATAAATCTCTATGTCTTTTTGCTTGCACTGACGGTGCCTTTGCCCGATGCTGACATCTCTCATCATCAGGTCGGGGCGGCAGACGGGGGCAGCAGGAAGGTGTTCGTCATTGACGAAATTGGCAAAATGGAGCTCTTCAGCCAGTCGTTCATCAGGGCAGTGAGGCAGACCTTGGACGGCCCCTCCTGCATCGTCCTGGGCACCATCCCCATCCCCAAGGGTAAACCACTGGGTCTTGTGGAAGAGGTGCGGAGCAGGAGAGATGTCAAGGTCTTTACTGTGAGTGCAAACACATAGCAACACTCTCTGGATAAAAAAAAAGAAAGATATTTAGGTCAGTTTAGGAGCTTACAAGTACCACAATAGCTATAGGACACTGTTCACATTGCGTCCACTTGATCTTAGGAGGGCAGTCAGTCTGCTCAGTAACGCAGAAGGGGCATGCCCTGCATTATCCCTCTCCTATAGCAGGATTAACTCTAAATCATGCGTGACTGATTCAACAACAAAGGGTGGTCTCAAATGTCAAAATAATTTATCACGGAAGACTCAGTTATGGATATTGTCATGCAAAGAAGTACTCACTGTGCCGGGGTAGTTGTTATATCTAACAAAGTAATGAGGCAGTGTAAACATTTTTTGGCAAACACAATGAGTCATTTTCACTTGTTTTAGACAGTAGGTCAGAGATTAGGTGTTGACAACATGTGTTTTGATCATCTCAGAGTGGACATTGTATCCTGTTGGCTTAGAGCCCACAGGACAAGACAATTGAAACAGTAATGTTATTTATTGACAGCAGTGCAGTGTTGTTATACAATTTTTTACCAACCACAGAATGATTTTTGCTTATTTCTTTTCCCACGTAGGTGTCCAAGGAGAACAGAAATGCTATTCTACAAGACATTTTGGCAGCGCTACAAGAATGTCTAAAACAAACAGCCTAATATGGAGCTTTAGAGCCATTAAAGGGGAAAAACCCAGCGGTTTGTGCACATTTTTGTGCTGACAACAAGTTTTATTTGTGTCAGTGCATGAGTATTCAGTGGGTCTACACACGCTTCATAGCAGCCTTGTGACCTAACCTGAAGGGCATCGGAGCAGCTGAAAGAGTTAGTGTGTCACATGCATGCATTTATGTACACAATTCATTTTCCTCCATCCTCATACAGCCTCAAAATGGATTGCATGCTGAATAATTGATTGTGAGATGGAACACAGCGGGGGGAATTGTTCGCTTAGTGTGTAAATACCCCGTGCTCTCAGAGTCAAGCTTGGCCCGCAAAACAGCTGTGTTTTATTTTTATTTTTTTCCACTGTCGGTCCTATAGAGGCTCCAGCATGACTTTTTCATTTGAGTGTACAAAATTCATTTGTTCTCAAGGACAATTCTGTCAATTTTTTTTCTCTTTTAAACAAAGCAGGGCCCTCTTGATTCATTTAGGTCTGCGCTACGTGAGCCTCCCTTGTGTTTGTCTTGTCAACCTGAGGACATGCTCATTGAAAATGGATCAATATTTAACACAACAACTGTGTCCAATCCAGTCATGGTTTATTCATTCACTGGCATGACCAAAAAATTAAAAAATAAACAGTTACTGACTTCCAGCAGTGAGATGGTTTTATTTTCTTTAGCAGATGCAGATGTTTTCATGCTGTTGATAAGATTTACTGTTGTTTTCATGTTCGATGGTACAAATAAATATGTTTGACGTTTGTTTTGCGGATTTTCTGCTCCATCCTGGGAGATAATGGAATTTCTGCCCGTGCACCCTCAGCTTACAGTAAATCATAAATAGTATCACTGAATGTGGGATTGAGTGCATTTGTGGAGGGTTTACTTTACTCTGATGCTGTAGCACAATGGATCTCTGATGGGTTTTATAGAGCTACATAATGAGACATGAAGTCAAAATCTGTGACTGTCAACAAACAGCTACAAATGAAATCTGGCACTTTACTACTTCTTGTCCCTAAATGTAGGTTAAGCAGAAATAGATGAAGTAGCTTTTTTAGAGACTTAAAGGGATAGTTCACCCAAAATTCAAATTTCACTCATTATCTACTCACCCTCATGTCGACTAAGAGCTGTGAGAATTTTCAGAGTCCTCCGTGCCCTCTCGGAGTTACGGGGGGGTCCGCGCAGCAGTATTTATCCATATAATGGTTGTGAATGGTGCTAACTTTTCTTCGTCCAAAAAGACACACCAAAAAACATCCAAATACCTCCATAGTGCTCGTCTGTAATGTCCCTCTTGTATTGAAGCCCCGACATGGGAAATTGTTCCGAAAAAAATTAAAGCAGAAGTAAGCGATCCGGTCGTTTTGGCTAATGCTGCATTCCAGACAGGCTTTTGAAACCGTAATTTACAGCTTCAAGTCACAACTTACGACTTTGTAGCGTTCCAGGCAACCCTCAACTCGCGTTTCTCCGACCTGTTGCCTGTGAAAGTGCACTATAACGGCCACTCGTAACTTCTGACCCGTGAACTCGCACCAGATCGAACTGGTACGACTTCACAGCTCGGAAAAACACGAATTACGGGCTGCCCTGAACGCACCATAACTTCTTGTCAGCCGACGGAGTTAGCAGCCCCCGCCCTCGTCATGGATCTACTGGTCCTCGTCCCTACGTCACCACATTCACGAGCATCCCTTGGCTGCACACACAGCCCTTCATGCAGTTCTCTCTCCTCATTGGATAAAAATTGTAGGATACAAGAAAAGTTTTCTCCTCGGCTCAGGGCAGAGCAGAGGGACTGAGAGACCCGTGTTTCGGTCCAAACACTCTATGTAAGTGATTGCTGTCGGAAGATATAACTATTTAAGACTTATATTAACACAAAAATATCGCTTACTTCTGCTTTAAATAAGTCTATATTTTAAGCTTGTTTGTAGCGGAAGCTCCCAGTGTCTCAGTTCACTGCTCGGCGGAACAATTTCTCATGTCGGGGCTTCAATACAAGAGGGACATTACATACGAGCAGTATGGAGGTATTTGGATGTTTTTTGGTGTGTCTTTTTGGACGAAGAAAAGTGAGCACCATTCACAACCATTATATGGACAAATACTGCTGCGCGGACCCCCCCGTAACTCAGAGAAGGCACGGAGGACTCTGAAATTTCTCCCAGCCCTTAGTCGACATGAGGGGTGAGTAGATAATGAATGAAATTTGAATTTTGGGTGAACTATCCCTTTAAGCAACTCACACAGACTTGCTTGCTCTGTGTGAGCTCCGAAGTCTGGAACTTGTGTCAAGGTTTTTTAATAGAAGCCCTCTGGTATAGATATTTGTTTCTGCACCAAAGCATCTTCAGGTCATTTCAAAGTGAAAATACATGGAAAGATTTTTTGGCTTTTTATTTTTTTATTTTTTTCCAACACTGCTTGTGTAACTGATGTAACCTGTCAGGCTGGCTGCAGAGAGAGCTGCCAGCTGTGATCTGCGTCAGACTTGCTGCTGTGCCAGCATCTGTTCTGTGGCCGCTGCTGACGTTACCTCAGGATCAACCGGCACTGGCCGTCACCGAACTGGACTCAATGTCAACGTTGCAGTGGTCGTATTTTTAAACTAACATGGAAATATGACGCTGCTGCCTTATTGTTGGTACAGACTTAATAGGCAATTAGGGTTGATGCTATGGTTCATGGTTGGCAGGCGGAGCAGCACCGCTGAGGGAGCTGGCTCTGCTGATTGGAAGGTGATCCTCAGCACCCTGCAGCAGAGTAGCAGATGGGTTATGTAACAGTGACAAAGACTTTGCCAGTTTTACTGAGTAAAGGGTGTGTTTGTGTGTGTGTGTGTGTGTCTGTGTGTGTGGATCCATTTGATGTGTCATGATGTAATTAGGAAACCATATTGTCCATATTGTGATTGTAGTATGGACCTATGAGCAATGCCTGCCAGCTGGGTGTAGTTGCCAGGGAGAGTGAGTAAATCTATTTATCTACCCTAGTTTGAAAAAATAGAAGTCAAACATTTGGTTTCTTTTATTTGAATAAACATTCTCAGTTGCTTCACTGTTTATTAAATGAAATTGATTTACTATTGAAGTAGGCAAATGTAATAATGGCTAGATATAAACAAATAAATGTTTTCCTGAAAGTGCTGAATAAATGTTTGATATTAATGGTGTTTTTGAAGAAGGGGTCCTTAAGGTCATGTGAAATGGCTTTACAGTTACACCATCATGATAAAAGTATGGAATCCTCATTATTGTATCAGCAGTACATATGGTGGCAAATCAAAGTCATAAGGGGTTTATAAATATATCTTGTTATATAAAGCATCGGTTTTTTTTTATGGGAAAGTCTGCACATGTGGTCACCTTTCGTGCTGTTCTTCATTGTAAACACCATGGGTTTGTACAAACATAACAACTGTGTGACTGTAACAATTGGACACACTGTCAGGGGACTTGAATGTATTGATGTGTCCTAGGCAGGAGGGGTGTTGCATGAAAGACCGTATGGAGGAGCTTTGAATGAATATGAAGTGAATTAATATCCATATCGCAGGGATGCATTCGCACCATATCACCAGGACAGATGTCTGTATGGCACCCTCCACCCTTTATCCCTCCACACATGGAGGACACAGAAATGCAAGGAGCTTACCAACAATCCAGGACAAAAGGGAGCTTGCTGGGTGGAGGGAGAGAGCGGGGGGACTGGATGGTGGGGAGCTGGTGTTTAGACGAGGAAAAATTTCTCTCCAGTTATTGCACTTTGTGGTACCAGCCCAGGGGGCAGGACGACAGCTGTAGAGCAGGGGCATATTATGATGTATTGTCCGAGAAGCCCTCGGCCAAAATGCCAAACACATCTGATGAAAATCTGACATATTGTTCAAAGACCATGTGGGAGACACACAAAAGCCTGCTCCAGCTTTCCCAAAGCCGGACTTCAAATTCCCTGTTTATTTCCCATGATGATGGTATGATTTATTGTAAGATGTCGGGTTAGGGCTTCTTAGCATCTGTGATGTCAGATTTCTCTGTGCCAAAGCCTGCACATGGTAAGCGCTTAGCAATACTCCCTTAAATCAAGTTCATTTCTCAGCGTGTACTGGGTGTACGAGCTCTCGCAGTCTCTGCAACAAGGCTTTGCACAGGCCACAAAGTGTGACAGGCAGACATTAAGAACCCAGAAATAATCTCAGAAAGCAATAACCGAGCTTTAATACAGCTCAATGTGCTGATGAGCATAACTAATGGCTTCTGGTTTGGACAGGTGGGCCGTTAATGGCCAATTGGATCCGATGGTTTTGGAAACGAAGCCATTTGATCTGGGTTCCTAACCACTATTCCACCCTGCTGCCCACCACTGATGATTCTTAAACCAGTCTTCCCATTACATCACTTTCATGGGCTCCCTGGGGCTGCTGGAGGCTCAGTGTTGGGTTTCAAAGCCTGTGTCCGGGGCCACTAGCACACCAATCTGTAGGCAAACCTCCCGCCCCACTCCTCCTCCTCCTCTTTTGAGCTTGAGATCAAAGCTCGAAGAAGTGCGTGAAAGAAAATAAAAGGAAAATCTTTGCATGACCTCAACAAATTTCCTTCTTATCTTGAAATGAGCAGCTTGTATTATTCCCCCCCAAAAAATACTGGCATGAATTTATACTTGTTTTGATCCAGTGGCTTAACAACCACTAACATCTTCCCTTGCAGAACGCTGTGATGTGTGAAGATGCATCCTTCCAGAGGCACAAAGGCCATTTCCCATCAACAGCGGGGGAGTCGTGGAGGCCCGAGGACATCCTTCTCCTCTTACACCACCTTGATGGTGCGTTGTGATCTCCGGATCTGTTTGAATGACTGTGGTAACCGCTGTGACTCATCCCTCCACTTGGCTACAAACCGGCAGCCTGGACTTCACCTCACCTTGGGGAGGATATGTCATGTGGGCTGTTATTAGTGGTTAGAAGAGGGGAAGCGCGGCAACCGAAGTGTGGAAAAGTGTGTGGGTGTTGTGTTTTGTGGTGCACCTATCCATTGCCTCGCCATGTATCCACACACTGGAGAGAAAAAAACCTAAGAATGTGGTGACAAACACATGCACACAGAGCATGAGCAGAGAGAGTGCATGGCTGTCCCTGCAGGGGGAGGACTGAACCCCCCCCCGTCCCCAGAGCTGTGAAGGAAGCTGTGAGAGCTGTCAGCATGTGACATGGAGGTCAGAGGGCACAGAGAGGACAGGAAGATCGAAGGTCGGGTGATCAATCGATTGGCTGTTGCTGTGTCACCCCGAGGCCGCAAAGGACGTGGCTGTCATTCCAAACTTGACGTTGGAGAAAAACACACAAGAAATGGCTTTATTGTGGAGGGAAGAATCCAAATGTTTGTAGTCCATGCATGTCAAGAAAATAGGTGCCATATGTGCGCGCAGCAGCTCTGTGAATTAACCAGTCACATACTGTATGTCACTGCGGATCATTTCTCCTCCTGCACGGAATACACTAACAATATATAGATCACTGCAGTGGCACATGAACATGACCTACTTGGGGATTTTGTATAAAAGCTGAACAACATGTAGTAGGGTGTATTTTACAGTGCTGTGTGTAGTCACACGGCATCCAACTCTATAGAGTCCTGATAATGATTCACAGATTGCTGACTTGCTGTGATTAATGCCTCTGGTGGAGGCTTTTGACAAATTTTCACCACAAACGCACAACTTCTCGAACTGTTTCCATTCCATACGCTACTGTAGCTGCCGTGTGCATGCGTGTATGCATGTGCACATGCCAAGACCACACTGTGACTTTTGGCAGCGCTACATGAATGGAAAGGTGGTGTAATGGTTGTGCCAAAACGCAATGCTTCTTTTTTTTTTTTTTTTTTTACACCACTTATAGTGCTGCTCGGTGCAAAACAAACATTAAAGTGTGAGGGAAAAGGTGCACTCCTCACATCTGCCTGTGCTCTTTGAATGATCATCCAACTTCTTCAGTAAATCACTGGCTACTTTCAGTGCTTATGTAAAAACTGACAATCCAATTCAACTGCCTCCAGGGCTTGAGTGTAAAATTTCAAATGATTTCTGCGACTGCACCTCAGCTGATTTCAGCCGATATTGGCTCTCACACTTAAAAAGATGTTTCATCTCCTTTAGGTGCAGTAACTTTAATACAGCATTGCTCGTGTATTAGTCTTTCCTGTTAGTTAATGTCATCCGAATGGTCCAAAACATTTCAGATGTGCATAAAGGGATTTTTTTTAATTTGCCCTTCCCCTGTCTGCAGCTGCTAATCTATTCGCTCATACATCTTGTGGGGAATTACTGAATACATTGTAATGCTAAAAAGCAGGATTTTGCAAAGTCTACATGCATATGATTCATTATGCAGCCATAATGTCTATGGAGAATGTTTGGTTCCTCAGCACATATGCAATGTTTATTATGGATCATGTCTTTGAATGTGGCCAGTTTTGAATATGCAAAAATAAGGCACGGGTGTGTTCTTATCCTGGCCTGGCCTTTAATCTCTCTATTCATCTAATCCCTTTTCTCTTCAAAGCCTCCAGTGATGACAAAAAAAGATTGAACAACACTTACACACGAGAGCAAGAAAAATGAATATCTTTATCAATTCACAGGAAATCATTGGTTTTAATGTTTTATTATGAATAGTCTTTGGTACAATTAGTATTTCAAATGTGGTATATCAAACAAGCTCAGGCAGTGTCAAACTGCTCTTTTTGTGTATAAGAAGGAAGAAAATGTGCCACACATGTACATGTGAAGGAGGATAGTTGTCATGATGTACTTCGCTAAGTGTTGTGATTTCACTATATTGTTAATACATAACTTAGTCATAGTGATATCATTTGGATTATTCTCTAAATCTAAACTGATTCTCTGTTGAGCAGGATGTTTTACTGTACACACAGCATGTTAACCCAATAACACCACAATCCAAAAAATACAAAAGAAATACAAAATACGACTGGTGGGAAAATGTGTTTCTCAGTTAACTAACCTACAACTACGCAGTGCACACTCACACAGTAATGTTATTGTTTTCAAATGAATGAGGAAAGTGAAGAAGAACAATATGAGTATCTGTAAACAGGACCTATTAAAGCAGATATCAGCTTCACGGCCGTTTCGGCTAATGCTGCGTTCAAGGCAGGCTTTTGAAACCGTAAGTTACAGCTTCAAGTCACAACTACGACTTGGTAGCGTTCCAGGTAACCCGTAGCTCGTGTTTTTACCATCCTGTTGTCTGTGAAAGTTCCCTATAACGGCCACTCGTAACTTCCGACCCGTGAACTCGTACCAGATCAAACTGGTATGACTTCACAGGAAGGAAAAACAAAAAGTACGAGTTTCTTTGAACGCACCATGAGTTAGCAGCCCCCGCCCTTGTCAGGCATCAATTGGTCCTCGTGCTACGTCACCACATTCACGCGCATCCCTTGGCTGCACACACAGCCCTTCATGCCGTTCTCTCTCCTCATTGGATAACACTTGTATCCCACAAGGAAAATTTTCTCCTCGGGTTACAGCAGAGCAGAGTGACGGAGAGACTCGTGTTTAGGCTGAAATACTTCATGTAAGTGATTGCTGACGGAAAATAGGACTATTTAGGACTTATATTAACAAAAACATTCCACTGATATCTGCTTTAAGAAGACGTTTCAACCCATAAGTGATTTATATAAAACACATCAAAAATAAAACCGTACTAGCTCTTCCAATCATAAATATAGTCAGTAGTAGCCTTTTCTTTGTATAATATGTGCACTGCACATTGGAAACTATTTGTAAAACACTTTATTAGTAAAATCATCTATAACAAAAACTCAGAGGTCCCGTTTCCCAAAGAACTTCTTGAAGACAGATTTATTGCGTGGCCGCGGCAGGCTGGCATAGCTCCTCAGAGCAGAGTCCTGATAGGTGTCCCGCTGCCATCCAGCTGTGGCCAGCAGTGGAGGCTCTGAGCCTCCGCTAGTGGATGTGCCGTCTGATGTCTTGTCTCCAACCACCAGAGTCACGCAGTAGTTGGAGCCTCTTTCCAGGCCTCCGGAGGTATGCAACATGGGCTTGATCTTCTGGTAAGTTGCTGAGAAGAAAAACAGCACACAGGACAGGACTCAATACAAAACAGCTGTTTTTTGACTGTTGTTTGATTCACAGGCAGATTATAGATCATTTAGGTTGATGACTGTAAACTGACCTGATGTGAAGGAGTGGGAGCGGCGCTTGTTGCTGAGCCAGTCCTGACTGCTGAATACAGGGGAGTGAGGGGAGGAGGGGGTGTTGTCACTGGATGCTCCAGACAGCCTGTGAGTCATGGTCTCATGCTGCTTCGTACTGCCTTCATCATCGTCATCGTCATCGACTGGAACAAAACATTAAAAGCAGAAATAAAGAACAGATGAGCTTAGTAACGAAAACAGAAATGTTTAGTGTAGTAACAGATTTGAGCTGTCACTGTTCAGTACTGTGACACTTCAGTGGTCTGGCATGTGGTATGGTAATGTCTTAGCTCCCCCTAGTGGCTCATTCTACACCTGCAGTCACTATTTTCATGAATAGCTGGAATACTTATAACAACAGTCTGAAATGCTACAGTGCTAAAATAAATAGTGACATTTTTTAACTTGAAGAAACTCAGTTCATAAAAATCCTTTATGAATACAAGTCCTGTTTGATCAATAACTAGCACAGAAGAGTGCATCATCTAACCCTGTGTGTCCCAGAGGGGCTATTCATTGGACAGTATTGGGGGAAGTGGTGCTTGGTAGTGCTTCCTTCCATTAAGTGTGAATGTGGAGCAGATGCATGTTTGGTAAAGCCCTTACTCAGGTAAATATAGCTTTTGTCTACACAGCGAAAAAGGCCTCACCACAGCAGCCTCCATGTGATGATGAGACGGCCGACTGCTCATCCAAACTCCTTAAGTGACTCTGTGGCATTTGACTGAACTCTCTGGTGAGGACAACAATCTCTTTGGTTTGGGCGGCGCCCGGCGGTTTGCGCCTGGGGAACGTGGAGGTGACATCATGTCGGGAGGAACAGTGGCATTTGGCGAGGCCGTGACAACCGGAGCAAGGGGAGGGATTTCTGAACAGAGCGAGAAATTTTTTAAATGATTATTTATAAAGCGTCATTGTGAGAGGATAAAGGGCATTTCAATGCGAGACTCAAGAGCCGTGAAGAGTTTTTTTTTATCAACATATCTTACAAGGAAATGGGAAAGCCTTGATCACCAGGGACACTTGATATTGAAGACACAGACTCATGTTGACCTTCCAAGAGAAAAGAAAACCACAAATTGAATCATACAGGCCAACATAAACTCAATAATGGCAGGAATGAGCTTTTAAATAATTAACCTCTCCCCTCACCTGTGTTTGCTTGTACTTTCATCATCCATTTCTTCATCATAAAGCGCGAGGGGGCATTGAGCAGATATTCAGACCCATCACGAAGCCTGAAGGTCAACACACATTCTGTTTAAACATCTGTCACATCATTTAAATCTTAGTATCTATCATCTAGCATCGTTGTAATTCAGTAGTCATTCCAGTCTCACCGTAGTCGAAAGCAGTTGGGTTTTTTGGTGTATTCTGGTGCAGGTGAGCACTCAGCTCCCATGAGGTTTAGCGGCAGCCCACACGCAGAGCTCTGCAGAACAGCATAGCACAGATTGATGATTGATTGATTTCATATGATCCTCTTCAATTATGTATGATTTCTCTTCTTATAGGCTCAGTGTGATGTGCTTTTTTTCTGCTTACCCTCAGTGTATCCTTTCTCTCCTGGTAGAAGCACAAGGTGTGTCTATAAAGGACGGCGTGGTAGGAGTTCCAACCTCTGGAGGCTGCCTGTGAAAATAAGATAAGCGTGTGTGGTGCTGACTGGAGGCTTTACATTTGCTGACTGTGCTGCTGGCTTAAACACTGAATGGAGCCGCTCTTACTTTCTTTCCTCCCAGCTGCAGCTTGTGCTTCCTCTCAAGCGTTCCCTCCATTGACTGCAGGTCAGGCTTTCCACTCTGTTTGAAGTAACACTGTTCAGTCATACAAGCTACATTTCTTTTATGTGAAGAGCTGAAGAGATTGCACTAAGTCTCACCAGGGTGAAACAGCGCCCTCCTGTGGCCACCAGCTCTTGCTTCTCCATGTGCTCCAGACTTTGTGAGACTTTTCGTTGGCGACAGGCCCCGTCCAGATCCATGTGGACCGACAGTAGACTCATTGACTGGTCCTGTTCAGAGAGACAAGACACCACAGTCACGACTGATGACAGTCATGTTAGTTGTTCATGCAGTTGTATTAACCTCAGTATCTACACAGTAGCCTGGAGATTAAAGCTGTTGATGGCTAAATATATATTCATGACATGCAAATAATTAACACAGAGTAAACATCTTAAATTCAACCTCTAGTAAATGAGTCAAGTGTGTTTAAAGGGTCAATTCACCCAATTAACATAAAATATATTTTCTCATTAACCTCTCTTGGTATCTACACATGGGGATATTTATGGTTTTATTTATCTTGGCTTCCTTTGAGAGATTAAAATTCTGTAGTTGTCATAGAGACCACTATATTTCTTTGACTCTGCTTGTTATGCAGTTTATCTGTTTTAATCATCTGCCACATGGACCAAAGATTACTTTTCACCAGAGAGAACAATTAAATGACTTGGACATTTTTTCTGGAAAGGTTTGTTAATTTTTTTTCGTTTTTTTTGGGGGGGGTTTTGTGAAAAATGTTTTGACCACAACCAGAGAGTTCTTTGGCTGAAGCAGAAAACATAAAGAAACGTTTCTCTCAAAACCTGGGAAAATAACACCACAGGTGAGTGTAAACAGACGCGACCATCTCATAGGTGTAGACATCACAGTATTTCAAACTCTGACCTCACCTTCAAACAACCTGTGCGCTCATCCACCTCCTCCCCCACATTGGCCTCCTTCCCCTCCTCTTCCTCCTCCTCATCCTCTCTGTACTGATAAATGTATCTCTGATTGTCCCCTACGTCGGGCAGCTTCACCGGATCAGACGCCGTCTCGTTCACCGTCACTGCAGATTTGCTGGCTGCTTCCCTGTTGGGAAACGCTGCCCAGGACCGCCTGTCTCCTATAGCCAGCGGAGGGAGGTGGCCTTTGGGACTCTGCTCCTTGTCGTAACCCAGCAAGCTCTGGATGTGGGAGGGCAGTTTGAACTCGGCCACCAGGAGGTTGGGCGCAGAGGCGGTGACCAGGTTCCTGTAGAGCACAGCTGGCGTCTTAGGTGAAGGTGACCGAGACTGCGGCTCTCTTGATTGCTCCGAAGGTGCGGCGTCTTCCTGGTTGGGCTGGTACATGATGTCTGAGCAGATGCTCTGTCTGTAGTTAGTCGTCCGGTTCCAGATGTCCTCCAGTTCTTCTTCTTCCTCTTCAAACTGCTGGTGGTCGAGGTGGACAGGCTCTGTCTCTAGCTCTGCAGTGTCTGGAGATGGGCCTGAGGGTGTGACACTGTTCTCTCTTGTTTTGGTGCAGTCTATGCCTCCCACCTCGAGGGACATGAGCCTCCCCACTACTCCTTTGGGCTGCAGGATATCTGGACATGGTGCATCAGGACAAAGCTTGATGCTGCTGGAAGTGGAGATCCCAGAATCCACTGAGTCCTGACGAACACTCACACTCACTGTTGACTTTAAGTTCACCACCATGTGAGACGATTGGCTCAGACACTGAAGTCCAGGGCTCCCTTCATGCATACTATGGGGCCTCGCACTTTTGTGATACTGGTGTCCATTTAGGTCTCGAATGAGTGTGTGGACACTAGGGCACTCGTGTTTATGTACAGCTGTGCTCTGGGCTTGGTTCAAATAAATAGGGAGCTGAGAAGGCTGGATCTTCCCATCCCTGTCAGCTGTACTGGTTTTAACCTCTGATGACATTTTGTCCCACTCCTGCTCTGCGTCTTCCTGCAGACCAAACTGGGTTTTAGACAGGTCATTGCATGGTACAGTCTGATCCTCGTCTTCCACAGAAACAGACAGTGGTGGTTGGGAACTCCTGTCCACATCAGACAGAGCTGTAGCTATAACTGTTGAAGTTTGTGTCTCAGAGAAGCTGAAATCTGATGAACTGCGCGTGACAGCAGGAGTGGGCCGAGTCTGTTTGAAAGAGCTCAGGGCGGAGTGTCTCTGGGAGTGGGGGTCTGGATCAGTTCCTGTTCCTTGTTTGGACTCAGGGGGGGCGATAGTAATGATGTCCTGAATGCTGGGGATGAGAGTCATGTCTTTAGGGAGGTCAAAGCTGAGCACAGAGCCCAAAGAGAGGAACCTGCAGTGACTTCTCACCTGACTTGTGGAAGATAAAGTGGTTGGCCCCTCTGATACTGCATATGGAATAGTGCTGTATTCTCCTGAACACTCTGTATCAATGTCCTTCAACAAGGGATTCTTCATGTAGGCTAGAGCTTCAACTCCATCCCCACTCCCTTGGCTCTTTGGTGAACTCTTCTTCCTCCTGCCTTCCTTCAGAGGCCAAGTATGTGTGTCATATGTAATGCTCTCGCAGGCATAATGAGGCATCCCTTCTGTTTGCTCTTCCACCCCCATGATTTTCTGGATAGTGTGTCTGCGAGCGTCTCTCTTCCTTTTTCTCTTCTTGCCCATCCTCTTGAGGCTGCTGAAGATGGAGCCGTTGCCGCTCCCAGTCAGAGGGTGGAAGGTTACATTGGACGCCTGAGGTGCAGGTGCAGAGGAAGATGGCGAGGAGGATGAGGATGACAGGAAAGTGGGGGAGGCTGAGGCTCCAGAGCGGCTCTTTTGGCGAGGCAGGGTGATACTCTCATACACAGGGGCTGCAGCCAAGTTGTTATCCTTGACATGCAAGTAGGTACTTACCTATAGAGGGAGAGAAAAGGATATTAGCCATATGCATGAGCTGTCATTTCATAGGAGCTGTAGATGCGTTATTGTAAATGGTTATCCCCAGAGAGACTCATGCGTGCTGCAGGCCGGAGCCTCGCAGCTCTCTGCGAGAACAAGAGCTGTTTTATGTGTTACAGATGAATGATGACATGAGAGCAAAACTGACTAAGCCAATCAGCTACTTTTCAATGACAAACATAAGCCTCTGTTTCTCTACATCCTGCTCTTCCAAAAAAACAATGGATTCAGGAATGTTTGAGCCTCACAGCAAACAAATTTATAAAAAAAAAAGAAAAACGGAAAGATAAAAAAAAGAAAATAGATGAAAGGACAAAAGAACATGAACATGATTGCAATTGCACACTTGCCGGACTTAATCAAAATCATATGTGGCTGCACATGTCGTCATAGCCAGCTGTAATGGCTTGACCTTTCAACTCTGTGACTAATCTCTTGTTTCTGTGGAAGCCCCAGACTATAAATCATGGTGTGCAGTCTGGGGCCCTTTCTTTAAAGTTCACCAATAGTTCTCTGTATAATGGCCTCTATTGGCGCACTCCTACTGGGAGCCATTTTGGAGCACAGGTTTCACAGGAAGTGAGGGTGAGGTCACTCATTATACGCAACCATGGCACAGCCAGGGAGAGCCAAACAAGACAAGGTTTATATCAGGAGCAGAGAGAGCTTCTGTCAACATTCACAGTGGGGAGATGACTCTGTGTGCTTTCTTACTCATCACCCTCATTCTGTCTCTGTCTGTTTCCAGCTTTAAATCCTGGCTCATTGAACAAGTTGAGTTCCAAAGAAAAGTTTTAATGTCGGAGGAAAGTTGGATTATAAACACACTGATTCACTGTTTGTTTTTCTGTTAGGACTTTACCCATTCATCTCAGTTTACACAAGACAAGCTGAAAGGGGCCAAGTGACAACTGACAAATTATTGCAAAGATGGATTCACATTCATTCTAGGAAATCCAAATTATACAATTTGTTTTCAGAGCTTCAGACTAACTGTTAGTTCCCCTTGTTAGTGAGGCTGGCCTGTATGACAAGTTACATGACTTGTCATACCCTAACCCTTTCACATTAAAAGCTCCAGAATATTTTCTAGGCTCAACTTCTTCAATTTTAATGTGAACACAAATCCAGTGTTGGACTAATACTACATACTGGCATCAATTCATTGTTAACAGTATAGCAACAAACTGGTCACAGTACCAGAAACACACACAAAACACATTTCTTTCTAAGAAACAGAGCAGACCACTTCTACTCACTTATTCAAGATCAGATTTAACTGGATTTCATCATTGTGTTTTAACAAATGGATTGTAAAAGTAGCACCTCTCCTTTCCCATCCCATTAAATATCATATCATAACATAGGCCTATTATATTAGAAGCAGACTTGACTTGGTTTTGAATTTACATTTATGAGTGTGGTTATGTGGGAAATCTGACAGTAAAATGGTTTGTTGTCTTTTCTCACTTTTCTCTCATTAACTGTACATTTTCTAGCCACAATGTCTTTGGAGATGGTGCGAGTGCGAATAGGATTGCACTCTGGCGTGACTTATTTCCTTTTACTCATGGCTAACAGACAGGGCAACAACGTGGGGAAGCAGTAGACCGGCTGTACCTTATAACAGGGGTTAGTAGAGCATGCCACCCCCAAAAAACAACTACACACAGCATGCATCCCCGGCACACTTCGAGACGCAGCATGCAATTCCAATTCACTCCGCGCAATTTACCTCATTTGCACTCTGCCGATAAATCTTTCTTTTTCGCTTTAAACTACCCAAAGTATTTTCCAAAAGACCCTGGCAGCGCCTCCAAAAGTTTTTACAGGCAGAAGATTGAGGCACAGTGGGCTGAGGGAGAAAATGGGGAAAAAGGAAGATATGAAGGCCAAAAGAGAGGGAGGAATGAGCAGCAGCAGACAGCCTAGGAGGGAGATCCCATGCATGTCATTACAGAGAATGAATGTGACTGAATTGTCCTCCAAGAATGGCAATAAATACCATTTACTTCAGCACTTCCAGGGAAGATGTGTGTAGCCAGTTATACTGTCGTTCTGTAATGCCGTTCACGACTGCTAGTGTGTAGTGATGAATGTGTGTCTCACCCTGTGGACAGGCTGAGAGGCGTCCTCCACTACCTCATCCATCCCAGCAGGTGGGTCAAGCACCTGAACCTGGCTATCTCCTGTGTTACCAAAGCTAAGGATGAGGTTGACGGTGCCCCCTAGAGAGGGGCTATTGGGCTCTTTGAGGACCACAATGGAGGGTTTGGGAGACTCTGCGGTGGACGCCTCACTGCCCCGTGGTCCGATACTGTTCATGACCTCGTACCCATCTTCTGCCTGCTTCTCCTCCAGTTGCTCAGCTTGTATGGACAGGAGGGGCGAGGATTGGCTGTCTCCTGCTGCCTTTAGTTTATCTTCATCAATGGTGATGATTGGGGACTGATGGGACTGGTACACCTCCAGCTCAGGAGCTGAACTCTGGAAAGCCATGCAAGAGAAAATGTATTAATATTTACACTGGTAAAAACATAAAATATAATCTATAGCACCAATGTTTTATTTCAAGTAGAAGGAGACATATGTTAGGCATAGCACGAGCAACCTTCCCCCACTCTTCATCCACAGCTTGTCCTCATCTTTCAGTCCTTAATTTATTTTTGAGGTTTTGTAATTTATTATGTAATTATTGTGATTTTGTGGTGCCAAAACCTTACTCACTATGTGAGGTTATGTTATAAATTCTTTTGGTTTTTTTCTCTTTTTTTTAACATCAAAGAAGAGCTATTCTTTAAAACATGTAAATAAGACTCCATTCCATTCAGTACAGTCATCTCAATTCATGAAAATGACGCCAATTTATCATTTTTAAGGGAATTATTTTTAACATACAGATCCAAAACTATCCCTATAATAAATGACTTTCTGCTTGTGTACCTCTGTTGAGGGGGAGCACATTGTAGCCTCAGAATAAATGTTATCTTGTGAAGGCTCCTGTCTGCTCTTCTTGTGGAGCCACTGTTGTTTCTGAGCCCTCCAGTGCACCAGGATCCATCCCAGCATGCTCCTCAGTTCCTCCATGCGCTCTCTTACCTGCAAGACAATATTCAGGGTTAGTTAATTGAATCCAACTACTGTATAAAGATCACAGAAAGTGGTAAGTGTGTAACGCTGCTCACCATCTGTGTGAGGTGGTGCTCTTTGTCTAAAACGTCCCTCCCTGTGGCTACCAGCTCATCAAACTCCTCAAACTTTTGCTCAATCCGCATGTCCAGCTCCGCAGCGAGGGGCTTCTGCCCATCCTTCCCAAGATGCAAAGCGGTATCTGAGAAAATGCATGACCTGGTGTCTTCTGTCCATGAGCTATCCAGAGGAATGGGGGGTGGGGTAAGTGGTGATGAGGAGACATGGAACAGAGCTGTGAGAAAAGCCATACATTCACAAAACATGAGAATGACCAGACTCCCCGATAGGACAGATATTCATCGCCTTGTCACACTCGGCCCAGGAAACTTGTGCTGACCTCCTCAGCACATCTTAAATTATACATTCCACCAGGGACCTGCGCTTGACAACTAGAACATCCTGTTCTTTCCTTGAAAAGATATCGTAATGGGCAGATGTTTTCACATAGAGCATTACAAAAGAACGTCTGGCCCAGAAGGGGTCACAGCATCCCCACGCCCTGCTTACATCATGGCGAGGTAGCTCCTGAAGAAGTCCTGGAGCTGCACAAATTCCTGCAGGCGGGATTTGTTCTCCGTCACAGTCTTTCCTAGCTCGGTCCAGGCCTGCAGCGTAGCCTGGATCTTTGCCCCGAGTACGTGGACTCTCTCTGGGCACAGCTCCTCCAGCCGAGAAGCCAGGTCCTCCATCTCCTTCACCTCCTCCCTGATGATTTCATAGTCAGTCTGTGGAGAATCAAAGTAAAAATCTATCATCTCCCATCAAACCCGGTATCACTCAGACAGCCTGTACCAATTGTATCTCTGTATGACTATGACCTCATCCTCAAAGCTTTATGCATATTATTCAGCTAGAGGCCCATATGGTCTACATATGTGCTGCCACGCTATAGCAAGCTTGCAATCTTGACCATTTTTTTCTCCTTTTGACGAGGCCGTAATTAATAACGTTAGAGGGTTCTCTGGGAGTTATACTTCATAACGTTTCTCAGCTACAGTAAGCCTGAACAACACTGAGTTGCGAATGCCTGTCTGCTGACGGCACAGTTATTTCAGTTTAGGAGATTAGGTCATTTCTGCTCTTCAATGGTATCAAGACCAGACAGCTGTCTGTGTGTGTGTGTGTGTGTGTGTGTGTGTGTGTGTGTGTGTGTGTGTGTGTGTGTATGTGTGATAAACATAACACTGCCCAAAAATGACTCACACAGAACTTTACCATCTCCAACCTCACATCTCCAACCCCATGACCCACGGAGGCACATACACACCCCACCACATTTACTCACAAACACACACACTTTGAGAGTTAACAGAACAGTGACTCACACAAGCATAAATAAATATCCTGTGTGAATAATAAACTTTTGCACGCTCTATGTGTGTATGTGTGTGATTGCATAGCACGGTTTATATAATAAATTAAACACAGCACAAAGCGGGGTGGGCTGGCCCTTTTTTAGATGTGAGAAAATCTGGCACAACAGGAAACACACTGTGGAACAATGTGTTGGAGGCGAGTGCGAGAACGAGAGGGGGGCTTCCCCTTTTTCATTACACAGGGCTTAAAAGTCCACAATCAAGAGCCAGCCGAATGGAATACTGGATCATATTAGCACCAGTGAATCATTTAAAATGTTTACACCATAATTACAACATGTGGCGGCATCCTCCTCTCACCTCCAGGTGGTCCTGCTTCTCCTGCAGAGCTTCTAGGCCACAGCGGTCTGGCTCACACTGGACGGCCATGTCTGTCTCATTCTCCAGGATGTCCAGGGTGAGCTCCTTGCTGCAGCATAAGCACTCCTCCACTCGCACTGCCAGGCTGGCATGCTGGTGAGGCACAAAGTCATCATGAGAAGCCGTAGGATGCCATTAAGTCATTATACTTTTCTGTGTAATATTTGTTTTCCAATGAGAGCCACATTGCAAATTAGTGTAGCTGTCAGGACATCCCCTCCAGGCGTATGTGTATGTTCTATTTTGACATGTGTATTACTCTTTTTTTTTTTTACCAAGAATAAATTGAATTAACGCAAAAACACTCGCGAAGGGGAGTGGTGGCTCGTTTGGGGCCTATTAAAGTACATAGCCACAGACAAAAGGAAACCAGATGTGGCTGTATTGGTTTGTGCAACTGTTTGTAACACAAGTGGAGCAATTTGAAAACCATTGAGACTATTCAGCATCATCTACAGTCATTATAACTTAACAAACATTGTGGCCAGCATCAGTTCTAGTGAACTAAAAGCAGAGCCCCCCCCCCTATGCACACATTGTCTCTTATCTCCTCACCTTACTCAGCAGCTCCTGGATGGCCTGGTCGTGGCTCTGCGATCGGCCTCGTTCCCTAACAGTGTCATTCAGCATCTCTACAGCCTCGCGTAGTTCCTCTACAGGGTCCCCCATGCTTTCTATCAGGGGCTCGCCACCGCTACTGCTTTGGAGTTCCAACAACGGAGGAGATGAGGAAATCTCACTGTGGAGAGGCTGTTAGGTACACAGACAGAGAATTTCCATTAATAAATCTAGTTGACTGACTGGACAAGTAGTGGACGACTAAACAAGGGTCTGTTAGGCCCAATGATAAAATGTAATGGAAGTGAATGGAATATAATTTATTTAAATTTAAATTCGGCTGCAAAATCTATACACAGAAACAGTTTCCATGTGCAATTTGTGAAAATATTTTCTTAGGGACTGAATCTTCAGTAGAAAGTAATTAAAACATTGAAAGAAGATATTGTTTCTAGAAGAGCCCAGTCTCAACACCTCTGCACCAAAGCTATCTGTATTTTTTTTTTAGAAACATCTAGTGTTGAATTAGATATTTTTGTTTACTTTGTCCAAGGTGAAACTTTGGGCATCACCTCTGGCGAGATGTTTCTCACCTGGCCCAGACTATACTGGCAACCGTCCTGGCTCTCCTCCAGCTCCACGCGCTCCAGGAACTCGGTCAGCATTCGCGTGTCCTGCAGCTCTGAGCTCTGCTGGGTCAGGGCACTCTGGACACGGTGATACCTAGGAAACACACGCCAGCAGGAATGTTTTAATGACCAGCTACACCTTAACTGTAATCCACATCCGCATATACAACCCCTCATCCTTCAACACAACCACATTACAGAGACCGCAAGTCACCGTACTAGACCACTGTTTATGTAATCATATATCATGTGTCACATAAACATATCCTGTACTTCAGGGCATGAAGGTACTCTGACCATGTAGAGTTTATACTTGTGATGGTAAAGGGAGCAATTTGAAAGTGTATTTTTTCCAGAATTAATGAGCCTTAAGTTGCTTGTACGTAGCGTTAAATAATGACATCATCCCAACTGTTTTACAGCTGCTTAGTAAGAGCCTGTACCTGCATCAATGGTCTCTCAGACTGCACAAGTGTCCATCCCTGCTCCATACAACACCCCCACCCTGGAAACATTTAAACTGAGCCCTTTCCATTTCTTTATTTTCTTTGGTCAGTTTTGTGTTCTTTACAGAGTCTGAATTTGTGTTTATGGACATAGGTATGTCCTGTTAAAAAGGCCAACATCTTAAGGTTTTACTGAGAGCTCGTGGCAACAACCTGTCTTTCGTGGGCCAACCAAAGAGAGCCGTCATCCTGCAAACATGGAATGGGTGACTCTGACACACACTGACAAGCCGTGGGTGAAGTGCATGTCAGGACTGTGGGGTAGACCTCACTAAGTGCTGCATGAATCACAAATGAATAAACTTGAGAGTCGTGCAGTGAATGAGCGCATGGAGAATATTTTTTGCCAGGTCTGAGAAAAAAAGCAGATGCTGAGATCTATGGATATACAGTATATTTCTGTGGTTTATGGGGTGAAATTGTTTGTCTTAAATAAGAACAGGGGATTTTATGAATAAACTCTTCCATGTTGAATTGTACACATGGCGAGCATAAACCTGTGACCTCTTGGAAACACTGACAACATTCTTACTTTATTTCCTGACCACAGTGACGAGCAAAAACTACCAGAGTCTGAAGACTCATCCATAACATCTTCCATGATGGGAGACATCAAGGGGCTACCCCTGACCTTTTCCCTCTCCTCTTATGAAAAACTCACTTTCTTTCCACCTCCTCCATGCGTGCTGGCAGGCATTGTGTGTGTGGGTGACTGTGGCCGTGGAGGCGATCCACTTCTTGCCTCAGAGCGCTGAGCTCCAGGCTGCGTGCTGCCACTTCTTTCTCCAGAAGGCAGCTCTCCCTCTCAGCCATGCTCATTGTTTCAGGGTCACCGGCTAGTGCGGATTCTTTTATGGAAAGCTCCACAGACTCCAGCCAGGCCTCCAGGCTGCCCAGAGCCTGCAGCACTTTAACAACCTGTACAGTAGAGAAACAGACAGGATAATAATGCAGAGGTTTTGCTGCTGCGGTTTGTAAGTGATTTAGTGCTCCGTGAAAACAAACAGACGTAATGCACTGTACAAAGGAGATAATAACAGGTACAGCATATATAATGGAAACAGACTGTAATCTGACCTACATTTATAGTACTAAAAGATTCACACTTTCCAACTAAACCATCAATCTGGGTGGATTTGCAGCTTCTTTCCATCTCCTAATTGAATTATGTGGAAGTACAATTTATATCCTCTAACGTAGCCTTCATAAATTGTCAGGGATCTACCTTACAGACTCAACCAATTAAGGTAGTAAAGATGAAAGTAAATGAGAGTCTAACCGTGAGTGCATACAGCCCAGGCTCTGGGCCAGCATAAAATGTCTCACAATGGGAGAACTGATCCAGAATCATCCGTCATATAACCATAAAGTACCCCTATAACTTCAGAGGTGAGTAATTGCCTCAGTGTGACTCAAGAATTCAACTGCTTGTTGTGAAATATTTTATGAATCTTACTCTAAAACCAAGCTCCTCTGAGGCCTGCAGAAACACAGCGTTCCTCTGGTGCCTCCTCCGCAGCTCTTCCCACAGGACTTCCAGCTGGCCAAGGAACTCCTCGATCTTGGCACTGCCTGGGTGCTGTGCACGGACCAGCCCGCGGCCCTCCTGAGGAAGGAGCGTTAAACCGATGAGAGCATGTGATGACTTAGGACTGGGAATTAAGTTGTGAAATATAGACCTAATCTGAGGCTTTGGGTACCTAAAGCTGTCTCAGATGAAATGTCAGCTCATTATTTGATTAGTACACAAACCAGACCTGTCAAGGCTCCCGGTTTGCAAAAATATGGGGAATGTTTTTATTCAACACATTCATCCAGTGCTTATGTTTTAAGAGAAACTGAATGTGACAGTGTGCCTCCGCTTACCCTTTTAACCACCTCTATCCTGGCTCTGTTAGTGAGGATTTCTTGTTCCAGAGTGTGCTGATACCTCCTGGCTGCCTCCAGCCCCTCGAAGCTGGCTATTGAACACACCTGTGTGGCCATGGACACGTTGTCTTTCAGCCAGGACAGAGTCTGATGTGGAGAGGAGAGACAAACAGGGAAAGAGTTAGAGAGAGGAACAATTTAAATGAGGAGTATCTGATTGCAACAAAGATGGCCTTTAGCTGCCAAGAGCCACAGCAACCACGGTACAGGTGATGCTGCGCCCCGTCTGACCTTTAAGCACACTCAGCATTTGTTAAAGGAAATCAAGAGAAGAAAAGTAGTAGCACACAGGTCTCGCTTGAACACAACTCAGTCTTATTTAAAAAATGTGACATAACGTCTGCAGCTGCTTATAGAAAAGGGTTTTGGTAACTGATGAGTGCTACCATACTATACAGACTTGACCATTCACAGTAATCAATTCATCGTTGAGTTCACAGCACAAGATGAACAATTTTTGTGACAGCTCTGTATGCTCCAGTCTGTAGCGTGTGCAAGGAGTTTGAAAGGGTGATTTCAGGTGTAAAAAGGGAAGGCAGGTGTGTCCGGCAGGGGTGGGGTCACCTTGTCAGCAGACACAGTGAACTTCTGAAGCTGGATGTGAAGCTGTGGGTGGCCTTGTGGGGCAGTGGCAACTTTGGGTTCTGCTCTGGGCTTCCTGCTGCAAAGAAAACACAGACATGTGACTCCAATTATGACTTACATAAAGACCTCTCATTATGTAAGTCACAGAGAGAGAGGGAGAGAGAGGGAGAGAGAGAGAGGGAGAAGCCAGGCTGAAATGTCACCTTTCCCCCTTCAATTGATGTCTGACCATGACATCATTTGCACAGGCAGGGCTGTCTCCCCTGGGCGAAGAGGTGTGGTTCACTGATTGCTGTTCCTGGCTCTGGCTGCTCGGTGTTCTCCTACCACTCCCACATTCAACAATACTCTGTGGATGAAAGAGAAAAACTCTCTGTAGGAAAATCTCAAAGATCAGCAACATGACATGTGAGTAATGTTTTGCTTTCTCTGTCAGCCGTCCACCCAATAAATGTTGACTAGATGCATAAACATCCCAGAAGGAGGATTTCATGCTGTGACTAGCCACTAGACAATGAGGCATTGCTATAACTCACTGCTAATGTGAATGTTAGAATGTGGCTGGAGGTTGGACAACATGGACAGCTGCCCACAGTAGAGTGAAGTCTCTCCTGTTAATTACCCAAAGCAAACTTTCATACAAAGGTTGGCTATTTTCAGTGAAATAACACAGACTAGGCTACAGATACAAGCGGCTTTTTTCCGTTTGACAGCATCAAAGTTTGTAATAAAACATCACAGATGGCAGCAAATGTTTAAATAAATGATAATTGCTTTATGAATGAACACATTACGCCTAACAAGGTTGCCAACATGTGCTATACCATTTTGATGACTGAAAAGCACCAAAGAACCGTTGCCGTTGGAAATATAAGCCTTTCTTTAAATCCCCTATGCCCAATTCTCATTAAATAGCACCAGTGTTTTTTCTTTCTCTGATTTCCACGGCTGTCCACTCGGCCTCTGTTTAGAACTATGCAGTACAGTTTTCAGAAAGGTCAGTGCCAGAGCTACAGACTTTGTCTATGTGCAGAAATATATTAAAGACGTCAACAGCCACTAAGCCACTTTTACAACCATCTGAGTAATTTAAAGGTTGGCCAAAGGACTCTGCAGCAGGATTTTCAATGAGAGCTACATGTAGGCCTATCTGGACTATTGCAGAGTGGGATATCCTGATAGTCGGTCCTTTTACCCATTGCAGTTCACTACAAAACACACTGTATTGCAACAGGTTCCAACAGAGGTGCAAAAATATTTTTGATGGTATGAGACATCACTAAATTAAAATGTTTTCTTTTTAGCTACTCAATGCACTTGTTTGTAATTCTCTGGATTCACTTTACATATCAAATCGAATTGGTATAATTCTGACCAAGAAAAATAAACTGTGAGTTTCGTAAAAGATTTTTATATACTGTACTACTGACATTTCTCTGCCTAACTGTACTGTATGAATAATGTCACCCATGCTGTGTCAATTGTTCTATATAAGATAATGTCTTTTACATACGCCAGTAAAAGAAAGTGCTGGCACAAATATGGTCTCTGTAACAACCAATAAAGCAAATATGCATCTGTCAGTATTTCAAAAAAAAAAAAAAAAAAAATCAAAAATGCTGAATTTACACAACAGCCAAAAAGCAGAAAATATCCATTAATAATAATGTTTTATGGAGGAGATTTAATTTAATCATGTTATTTTCTGACTGGGCTTATAGAAGACATGAGTCAGACAGAAAAGTGTCGCCTTGAAAATTATGTGAGAGATGCAGTAAAGTAAAGGGGTCTAACATCATTTACTAACATGCCAGCCATTTTATAGGCAAGTCTGACTTTCAGAGAGCCACATTATCGGCCCATTTATGTGTTCAAGCTGCAAAACTAACATTCTAGTGTGATTCATTTGACAGGGCTGATAACCATCGCTGACGTCTCCTTCTCAGATATTTGCTTCTGTCCTTCATCCTTCACAGTGGCTTCCACTGTAAACAAGTCCTGTGGTGTACTTGACATCCCCCTCAGCCATAAGAAAGAGAATTATGTCAGCTGCAGCAAAAAGAAAATAGCAAACTATTGATTTTCTATGTCGTATTCCATGTTATTCTGTGTTTTTGGCCTCATCCAATCATCTCCCTTTTCAGCATTCTTCTCCCTGTCTCGGTACTGTTGATTCTTATCTGTTTTCTACTGAGCTCCTCTTCCCCTCTGTGTCTTATTGCAATGTGCTATGAAGTGATGTCAGCCAAGAACTATCACTTAGCACCAATCCCATCTGGTCTGCAGCACCAGCATCTGGCTACAATTAGCCTGAGAAACAGACGATAGCCATGTTTACCTCCAGAAACAAGAACCTATACCACCTCAACACACACATGGACATTTAGATAATAATACCTGTATCCATACACATGCAGACACTAAAACCTTATACCTTTAATTGGCAGAGCTAAATTTCACCAGAGGTAGAGACCACGACAAAGAAAGTGTTTATGTGCAAACATGTGTCTGCAGATAGACTGAGTGCTGTCTACCAGCATGTATGCAAATGTTTCAGAGTCACTACCAGCCCACAGACCTGTGCAGCTGGATCTTTAAAAACACTGTAATCAGTTCAGCACACCCAGAAGCTGAAGTCAGAATGCTGCTAAAAAATATGCGACAAATTACTTTTACTGTTCAACTAGTGGTTATGCCTGGCGCTAAGTTTGGATTTTGGGATCCCAGGTTTTGTTTGGAGTCTATAAAGAGTAACGACTGAAGCTCTCACAGACAGCGTAGTCAGGTAACTCCAGCTCCTAGTGTAATAGAGACCGCTAGCTGCACTAAGAGACCTCAGGATGGCCATGGAAACAAGCTCAGTGCCCATTGGGGGAAATATCTGAGCCAGGCTTGCTGGCCTGATGGGCTCCCGTCACAGGTGGCAAGGCCACGGGGCCAGTAACGGCCTCAAAACAAGGAAATAAAGTCAACCAGAAAAACTAGGAGAATGGAAAGAGTGAAGTTTTCTCTCCTCAAGCATCTGGGCACTTTCTCACTGGGCAAAATGAGGCCAGAGAGGCTCAGCAGGGATTTCACAAGAACCCAGGGTCAACAAAGGGGAGGAGCACTGCATTATGGGATGCCTCTGGGCTGGACCCAAATAGCCACTGTGCATTCACTTATACTGTAGATTGTGAAGAGATTTAATGTGCTAACTTAAAAGACTAAATATACATATAATCACTGGTTTTTAACACACCGCACACTTAAATTTCTGAATACCTCCTCTTCTAAAAGACACAAATAGTATTTCCTCTTAGGTTTATGGGCAGTGGGATTACTGTAAGAGCACCCATGTGTTCAATAAAATGTTGGTAGGCCTCCAAGACGAGGAATGTCCTATCTGAGAAACCCACATGCTCTGCAGATAGACCATTCACCCTAGACTGACCTACAGTACAGACCATCTATTAGTACAGTATTAATCCAGTGACTGTGTATTTTTGTTAGAGTCGTTTAAACCCAAGATATTATTCTACCATAAAGTGAAATGTTGAAAAACATATTTGCTCTGGCCCACCGTTCAACCATGTTGTACAGTCATGGTTTGATATTTCTCATGGAAACTTATGTAATCTTTGTGCCAGGGTAAATAACACTTCAAAAAGTTCTTCCTGTGACTCCTACAGGGCAATATTCATAACATTTGCAGACTAAGGTTCTTGTGAAGAGATCATTAAGTCTGGCGGGAAAACAGAGCAAAGATACATATCACAGTTTTCTATATAATACCGGCCTCTTAGTTTTAGAGCCAAACTGTCAGTCCCAACTCTCTTATCAAGTGTTTCCTCAAATGGGACCTCAGATGATGTCATTAAGTGCAACTAACTAGTTGGTAGGATGAAAAACCAGCAAAATATTGGGTCCTAAGAATAGAAACCACTGTTCTACAGCACATTTGACTGACTGCAGAAATCCTGTTATTTTGTAAAAACCTGCTTAAATTGTAAATCAGGCATTTTCCAAACCAAAGGACACAGTGCGTCATTTTCTGCAGCCGCAGATGTCGTAACACTGGAAGAGGCTGAGCTCACCGCTTGCCAGCACTGATGGCGTTGTTCTCCCCCAGTCAAGAGCCACAGTGTGGTTTCTCCAGTAATAGAATGCAATACCGTAGCTACTTACCACACAGCCTTTCAAACGATTCTGCTCCTCCTTCACCTCCTTTCCCATGATCCTTTGAGGCTCCATTCCCAAGTTGGACTGGGGGCCTTTCGCCAGTGTCAGGGGGTCAGCATCTTCCCTGGTGAAAGTGGAGCCAATGGGAGAGAGTGCGTTCCTGTCACTCCTGCAGGACGAGAAGAGCTGCAAGTTACATGTGGTGCCGACAGCAGGGCTTCAGAGACCCATGGTGAACTCCAATTATGGCTCTGAAGTTTTTCTACCAGTGTTTGTGTTATTTGGTTTAAATAGCCACGAAACACAGCTGATAAGACAGATGAGATGATGTAATGTTTGGATCTAAAGATAGCTCACTGACATGTGAAGCTCTAAGCCTGAGAAATATTTGGAAAACAGGAGATGTTGGAGATGGATGTCAGTACTGTGGAAAATTTTGGCAAGTCCAATGCTTTAAGGCAGAACATAAGATAACATGAAAACAACTAGCCAGACTGACATTTGTCATTTTTATTCAAAGTCCCCAGAAAATGGGTCCTAATTATTTAAATGCACTTCTTAAACCAGAATTCATTGATCCCTTGAAGTTTTTACCATCACCTCCAAGTTCCCATTTTTATGAAAGAAACATCAAAAGTCCAGAACAGTTTGTCTTGAAATGTACTGATGCTTCCCAGAAGATAGGCCTTTATATTTGGACGCAATTTCAAAGCATACCACATGTTTTACTGTGCATGCTGTAGGGCTGCAACCAGTGTCAGTAATTAAGTACGGATTCCAGAGCGCGATGAATATGTAATTTCTTCTGCTTTTGGTTCTCAGTTTACCGCATATTTCAAATGTGGCTCATTTGGTAGATAGTGTTTCTGGTAGTATAATGATGAACAAGTCTGAATTCTCACTGTAGGCTATTAAAGTAACAATAAATCTGTTTTACAAATGCTGTAAAAAATCCAAAATATTCTTGTAAACATGTTTCAGCTTAAGCAGACTATTCAAGGTGATGGCAGGAGTTTAATAGCGAGAAGAGAAGAAATCACGTTGCCAACTTAACTCAGTGCTCCAAGACATTATTCAGCTAGTACAGTAAGCAAACATTTAGTCAAATTCCAGTGCAGAAAACCCAATATTATAAACCAAAGAGTGTGTGGTGAGTGATGCTACAAGTGGCAGCCGGTCTCCAGACACCCAGATGGGCCGGTCCTCAACTTTGCTTATAATTTTTCAGTGATTCAAACCCAAATTAAACATGCCTAATCAAGAGAGAGACAGAGGGCTCATTTTCATTTGGAAAACTTCTTCTAGGTTTTGCCAGTGTAGACTTTTAATGTTGGGTACCAGATGAGTAATTACAGCAAAATACAGTTCCAGCTAAGTGGAAACCTGTGGACGACCAGTTACTGGGTGAAATGGTGCATTTATTCACAGGGCCACCAAAGTTTCTGTGGTTGGTCTATGCTTGGCCTGTTGTCTTACCTGAAAACCCTCTGAAGAAGCGCCCAGCAGTCCTTCACTTCACTCTGCTTCTGTGTGACTCCGGCAGCCAGGGCAGGATGGAGATTGGACAGCTGGGACACCATAATATCGAGCATCTACCACACACAGGCCTGTAGGTTACTCAGAGAATGCTTCGACAATACACTTGCAAGATCTGAACAAGAGGTGCCACTTTGAATGAGAAACTGTTTCCTACCATGATTTGACTGGCAATGTCACGGATTTCTCTGTCTCCAAAGCTGTCCAGCTCTTTGGATGCAGATCTGCTTTTCTTCTGATAAGTAAAGAGAAAAGATAAGTAAAAGCACAAGTGAGACAAATGTGAACCTTGGGTCTTACAGGAAAAGTAACAATTAAGTTGACAGGGAATTTTACCATGTTGTTAATAGCAAACACTATATTATCAGCCTGCTGGTAGAACGAGGACACCTCCAGTGCCAGCTGAAGATTTTCATGGTAGTTTTTCAGATGAGACTGGACCCTCAGCCACCTACACAGACAGCAGATGGCAATGCAAGTACGTTCAGTCTTCAGTTCATCTTTAGATTGAAGATGTTTCATGCAACATACCAGTTTGACTTAAGAGACAAAGTGTACATTTTATTGATGTGTTTCCTCCTGGTGGAGATGTTTTTGCCATCTGTCTTCCCTTGTTTCTCCAGTTTTAGGGCCAAGTGGTTGATCTCCTCGTGAAGGTTTCTGTATAGCTGCTCATCCTGCAGGGAAACAGAGGAACACGATCCAACTATGACCTCAGATGTCTTTACCATACACCCTGGGAGACAAATTACACTCGGCCATAGATAAATGACTTGGAAACCCCTACAAAATTGTAATATAAACCACTAACACATGGGAATGTGTATAATTTTACCTCAGGATAGTTGTTTAGCATGTATAATGTTATTCTGCCAATTATTAATAGTTCTTTTACAATGCTCACCTGTTTCAGATCTAAAATCCTCCTGGTAAGCTGCATTTTGTCAACATTTTCCCCCAGGACATTCACCAGAGACTGCTCCTCTTCCTGCTGGTACACATAAAAGTCAGTGTTTATATCCCCCATTTATCAGGAAACCAACCATTATTTCTTTTCGGAGGCACCAGGATTACACCACATTAGCCCTGCTACCAAGGAGGATGCTAAACAGAAATAGCCGTCAGCATTACCAGAGAAACTTTGAACCTGATACTAATGCACAGAGGAAAGAGTGAGAGGATCTAAATGAAGAATGCTGTCTCCTCCAGGGATGGATGCTTTATAGACTTCATAAGTAACATCCCCCATTACGTTCCTACAGGTCCATTATCAATCATCAGTTCCCTTGTGCCAGACATGGACGTGAACAGAGAGATAAACAAAGGCCTAAAACGCACTCGGTGATTGCTTTTTGATAATGACAGGCAGATGTTTTACACTGGTGATTATACACAAACAAGAGATGTCTTCAGGACACTGAGTTAATTTCCTGTATTAGCAAGTGCTGTTTTTCATGCCAATTATCTTGGCAACTGTTGATTAGAGCTGTTTGTCCTCTCAGACTCAGGGCTGAACTATGTGAGAAATTTAAATGAGGGTGCATAAAAATAATGCAAAGTACTTCACATTTCATCCTGTTTCACATTAGTGTTAAACTTGAAAATGAGAACATAGATAAACCAATAGAAAATCTAAAATACAATACCACACAAACTGAGGATGAAAAAACAGGCAATATCATTTATTACAGTTTTTCACAGAGATGACAAAGCAGCCAAAAGTGAGAGGATACTTTTGTTTACCTTCTCTTTAATCCATGCCTCCAGCTTGTCCACTTTTTTGTTGAACTCCTGCAGGTTCTTGGCTCCACCAAGGGCCTTCATCTGATTGGCAGCCGTCTGCTTTAGTGTGTGCCACTGATCCCTGAGCTGGCTGAGCTGCTTCTTCACCAGATCAGAAGTAGGGTTCAACTTGCAGATCAACTGCTCACCTGTCTTTGGAAAATAAAGAAACATACAGTCATTGTTCATGTTCAGCACAGATTGAGCAGTATAACAGTGCGTATTAGAGTACAATTGACACCCCCAGTTTTGTCAGAGTCTTGATTTCACAACTGTTGGAAAGCTGCCATTCATGTCTTGGATATACCACTGAAAAATATCCTGGCTCTGCTACTACCCTTCCTGGGCTGTCTGAGTGTCAGAGGAGGTTAATTATCAGCAATGTACCATTTCCAAACATTGTCCTCTGAGGGAGAAAGAATAAACTGGCTTGACAGAGCCGTCTGGAACACTGAGGGTCTGCTTTTCTCTCTGGTCCACTGGAAATGCCTAGGAGACTGTTATGTTATGTGTTATGTGATTTGACGGACTATTTTAGCACCAAAGACATTGATTAATGTTTCCATTCAGATTCCCATTATACCTAAAAATAGAGGAAATAATTATTTCAAAAAAAGTTAAAATAATTATTTCCTTTTGGATGTGGGTTGCTCTACTGTGCCTGCTCTTGTTAGATGGTAATATTTCAGTTCAAATCCTGCTTCGTGTTGAGTCATTTTGTTACCTGGTTGAGTTGAATTAATGTGTTCTCAAAGTCTCTGAGGTCTCTGTGAAGCGTGTGCGAGGCTTCCTCCCAGTCCTGCAGAGGGCAGCGCTGAATATTACAGCCATCCTTCAGATCCTGCAGTTTGCCTTTGATCCAAGCCTCCGCCTACATCACAAACAGACACAGGCAAAAAATGGTAAGACACTGCACTTAACTTTACACTATACACAGCATAGTCAGCCACTTATCTGTTTATAGGTTTGATTCATCCTCATGATTCTGCTTCATATTAAAGTGGACTGAGAATAAATCAGCTTTAGAGACCAGATGTAACAAAACACGACGGAGATCTTGTTAATGAGCACTGACTCTTTATAAGGAAGTGTCATGTCCACAGTGCTTTTTGATTTTGGATGTGCAATTTGGCCCTCGGTGAGTTCTGTATATTCTATTCTGCACAATAGAGAAATGATACCATGACGCACATGTGAAAAAATGTGCTCAACAGATGAGTGGTGTGTGGATCAATATGACACACTGCAATCTGACAAAATTACTATCAGATTTATTTTGCAATGTGTTTCATAGAGATTTATATCTAGAGCTTTTTACCCCCCAAGACTCATCGACAACAGCGGTTGCCATAGTGGTGAACACGCTCTCGTTCTGACTGCTCAGGAGAGCAAACAGGTCACTTTTCTTCCCTGACTGAGAGTAACATGGAGCCTCAGACACATCAAGAGCAGCCCTTTGTTCTCCGATGTCATATTATGCAGAACAGAAGTTTCTCTTGGCAAGTGCTGGACTCTATTGCATAAGGGTTAGTCTTGCAGAGCAAAGTTCTCTGGCAAAATTTGTATGGAGTGAGAAGTGAAAACCAAGTGGCCAAAGTCAGACAGTGTTATAAAATACATTATTTGTTTTCTACAAAGAATTTAGTGTGGGAAGTCCACCATCCATGTGAGTCACAATAGTCGAATGGATTAATAAATCATCTGTTTCTGCCATTTCTTCTTAGATTAACCCTAAATTAATAATACAGTTGATAAAATCAGCATAATGTTATTTTGGACATTTTTTATGTATTCTGTGCAATATTAAATCATAATTAAGCAAAAAAAAAAATGGTACAATGTTACATCAAAGGACTATTTTCCAAGAAAATCCAGCGTGCTTTATATTGAATAATAGACTCAACACAAGCCCCTTTCAAGACCGCACACTAAACAAGTCTTTGTTCTAGATTAAAATGTGATGTCAATTCTCCTCAGAGAGGCAGGTCATTAACTTTACAAGGCCCCCGGGGCAGCAGAGGTATTTCTGGATTGAACAGAAGGAAAAGAGCTTGACAAAACAGGCCTGCCCCTATCTCCTCACACTGGCTCCCATGGCATTATAATGACCTCATACAGGAAGTCTATGATTCCCTTGTTTCTTCCTGTCCACTCTCCACCACAACAATGGTCTGTTTATCGAAATGTACAGTTGGGCCTTAGTCTAGCCATGAGCAGTAGACAGCTAAAGCATGCAGTTGAGGCTGTAACACAGCGTCAGATGTTTTGTGTCAAATAATATGCCACACAGGAATACACCACCACAGTCAATACAGAACAAACTTTAAAAGATGTGCTCCATGTTTGGTGAATGTAAGATCAAACCACTGACTGTTTTTCATTGTCTACAAGCTTCGAAGACGTCACATTTGAGTGTTTTCGCTGAAAAACAAGGCCAAAGAGTGCACATCATTACTCTTTCTAAAATGTTTACCAGCAAGTCACATTTTTAACCTCTCAAGTGAAGCAATTTGACCTCGACAAAACTGTGAGGAAGTTTTCTCTACTTTCTCTATCAGGGGTGTGAGATGGTGAAAGGGGAGATGTTTTGCAGAGCAGGCTCACAGACAGATGGCCCTGAAAGAATCCGCGCTCTCCGTGAAAACCTCACTTCCACTTCCACAGTGATTTGACACTGTAATAACACATTTTCATTAGTAATAGCAGTTTTTTGCCTGCTGTTGTAATGCTCCACAGATTGTTGAGTCCCTCGAGGCAGATTTGTGATTTTGGGCTTTATAAATAAAATCTGACTTGCCCAACCAAATCCCTGTAAAGCACACAGATCCCCAGGCACCAAAACGTCAGAGCTATTTAAAGTACAATCTCAAATAAAGTTAAAATACTAAAGGCTGTTCCCTCTAAAACCAACAGAAACACACAAGCTCCAAGTAAGAGCAAAGGGGCTGCTAAGCTTGTTAACATTAACGACGTGCTACGGAGCTGTTTTCAACACATACATACATCAGTTTCTTTCAGCTGATATGACCAATAGTGATTTCTTATTAATGGAAGTTCACAGCCTATCACTTGGATAGTTTTTCAACAGAGATCTGATCCCAAAGCCAACTGCTGGACAAAATGTCCCTCTGCCGAACTCGCTGAAAAATGTCCTTGTATGCCGGGGTGAAAGCAGTGATGAGATAACACAACCAGTTGTGCTGCTTGGCTGAGTCTCCCTGGGCCATAGGCGTGAAGAGATGGAGCCAAACAATGATCTCATCCCTAAATAATTGCTTCACTTGTGGCGGTTTCCCCTCCCTCTCTTCCCTCAGCTGAACACAGCTCATACAGTTCTCGGGACAAAATAAGAACCAGTACATATTTTGTTCTCCTCGGACGGTCATGCGACAGGCAGCTTTCATTCTGACTTCATCTCAGAGGCATAACTTGTTGCTTTTGTGATGAACCCAGTCCAACCTCTATTCATTCAGCATCGGAGGAAATGAGATATTCTGATAAGCTTCGTTTTGAAATGATTTAAAACATCTCCATCTGCAAAATATGCATATACTGGAAAAGTGAAGTGGAAAAAGCACACTCTTCAAAGATTTTATGACTTTCCAATTATATGAGGGAAGACAGAAACGCGAGGGGAGAAAGTGCAGCAATAGCTTTTCTTAAAAAATTAAATTCAAAGACTCAAAATGATGTAGCATGTGACAACATGTTGGTGTAGTTTAATTTGGATGCTAATGTATTCGTCACATTTTACCTGCAGTGCTTCCTTGTTGAAGAGCGAGTTGCGCTGTGTGAAGCAGTCACTCTGCGATGTGACAGCAGCTGGAGAGACTTCATTTGGTGTGCGTGGATGACTTTCTTTCCTCTGTGGCTCTTTCTTCTTCAAATCAGGAACTGAAATCTGTCAGAGCCAAATGAAGACGACAACATGCTGAAAACATGACAGCTATTTGAATTTGACTGCAACATTAATCTTTTTTTTTCTTATCAAGATGAACACCAGATGACGCTTGCCTCTGATAAGAAGTAAATACAGTTAGCACAATTAGGGGATGCTTAAGTGTCCATTTATGTTAATTATAGCCTTTTTCCACCCAGAGACATTAACAACATGTGTCAGACTGGCCCCAAGGTCCCTCTTAACAAAAACCTACTGTCAGCGCTATGTGAGATGAAATGAACACGACTGGCACAGCTTCACTAATGGACAAGCATTCCTCCTGCTCTCCAATCAGGAAACATCTGGGCACATGAAGGAAACAGGAGCGGACAGATCCTTGGATGTCTGACGTTTTTTACTGTCAGCCTTACATGTAAACATATCACCTTTAAAGAACTTCGGTAGATCATGTTCACTCTTCCATCCCTGAACGGGTAAAGGCACCACCACCTTCTCTTGTGGGATTATAAGTTTTATTATTTATTTTCTTACCTCTTGTATGAATAATATATTAGCAGAGGAAAATCAAGGCATTGTTGTGGTTACAGAAAAAGAGATGATGTGAATGATTACTGTAGTTTTCTTGTCCTAAAAGGGGAAATGAGGCCATTGCTGTGTCAGAGTGTTATTATAACCAGCCTCCATAAGGACTTGACTTCAGCAAGGCTTTTCTTTTGTTAACATCTTCCCTGACCTCATGTTTTCCAGTGAGCCCTGCCTCTGCGGGGTCTGCTGTAACACAGCACTTCATCCACAACACACACACTGATGACTTCAACAAGGTACAGGCCAAATCCAACAGCCCACTGACTTTAAACAGTATCCATACAACATACATACACTTCTGCAGACGGTTGCTTTAATATACTGCAGGCAAACAAGGGGAAACAACAGGCTATTTGTGACGCGTTCAAAGACACGTTGCTCCCACAACTCGTTTTCCACCTCTGTGTAACTTTGCTCCAAATGTATAATATAATAAACTGAGTTTGGCGAACACACAACATGACTTCACTTCCTTAAACTCCAAGAGATTCATCAACTCCACAGCTGGCTATTAAGACCCCACTGCCTCACAACAAAACAACACTGTTTCTATAGACTGAAGAAAACATCAGTCAGACACAAAGCAGCAGGCTATCAGAAAAAATATGTTGCTCATAGAGTGAGTTTTTGAATTAAACACACTTTTTGCTGAAATAAAACTAAACACACTCATTGTTTTTCTTTTCTTTTCAAAGCTAGCTATTTGTAGCTTTTAATGTAGCAGTTAGTGAAGCAGCGTCTTACCTGTTGGACGGATTTCTCTCCGTTCACTTTAACTCTGGTCTGCCCTTGTGTGGACGGAGGCTCGTTACTGCTGTCTTTTCTGAGCAAAACCTAAAACACAAAGGTAAGAAAATGAGAACATAATCTGGGAAAGACGAGGGAAACTATAGCAGCAACAATTTACGCAAACGGTAAACTGCAATTAACGTTTTATAGAAGATGCACGTGCCCATGGAAAATACCACAACGGTCGACGGTTTATATTTTCCTCTTAAAACAAATACAGTTTTTTTTGTAAGAAAAAAATAGGCTACTGTATTTTTTTGCTTTGTCTAGAAATAAAGGTGTCAAACTATGTTTATGTTGAAAATATATATTTTTTATTATAATTCATACCTCAAAAATAATTAAATTACAAATAAAGTTGAGGAAAAGCGTATGGTATGATAAAACATTGTATGCATTTTTCGTTGTTTGCCGAGTTTGAGGGTTTTTTTCCCTGTAGATTTTTTTATCTGAATTTTTAAATGTAAATAATGTATTTTTTGTGTGTATAGTTTATGTGACAAACATCATCAACATTTTTCTGAAAGCCTAAATTTTGTCTTGAGTGAGGAGAAATGACATATTTAATTCTAATCTGTGCCTTTTCCTTTTTAATTATGCTGCAGCATTAAAAATAAATCTCATCCTTTGATATTTACCATTTCCTTTGTGTTAAAATGTGTAGGTTTTTATTAGTAAATGAATACTGTACCTTAAATTGAGAGCTGGGTTTATTCTCACAGCTCACTCCAACAATCCTTGGCAGATGTGGATCTGATGTGCTTGTGACATTGTTGTTGTTATTGTTGTTCTCAGACGTGGACCCTGTGATGGAAAGCTGTGCCGATCCAACTGCCAACCTGCCCTCTGATCTTTCCTTCCCAGAGATTGTGATCTTCTTGATGGATCTGGAGACAGCTGAGGGGGAGGCAACATTCTGGTTCAGGTGGTCCTCCGCTGCCATGTGCTCTTGGACGTGTTTCACCGGGGCTACCTGCTTGACAATAGGTGAGACAAGACAGGGGCCATGTGCACAGACCTGGGATCGACTGAGGTAGAGCGAGTTCAGGTTGTGCTGTAACGTGCAGTTATCCAGACTCGGGCTCTGTAGATAACTCTGAGTAAAATCCTGGCATTTTGTCACAGCTGGGACTGACAGTCTCGTCCCAATGGTGAAGGGCTGCACCTTCCTCACAATGCTTTCAGACATGACCAGTGTCCTGATAAGAAAACAAAAATAAACTGAAGTCCAAAATGAGCTTTCAAAAAAAGTCTGTCACATCCCTTTGTACACCCTCCTCACTCAACAGTTGTCCAGTCTGTGTTCAGCAGGCGGGTGGAGGGTTGAACAGAAAGTGGAGGAGGAAGAGCTCAGTTCTCCACCTTCTTGTGCATGTTGAGAATGCACAGCACACAGCCCAGGACGGCTTCCTTGGACTCCTGGGATCGAATGCGGTCCCAGACGTGGCGCAGCGCCGTGCCAAGGTGGGCAGCGCCTGTAGAGAGGCTTCTCCTGAGGAACTGTGCCACTGAGCCTGCCAGTTTGCTACTGAGGAGCCTGATAACCAGGGACCGCAGCAAGATGAAAACTGGCATGCTGCCTGACTGTGCTGTGCAAGAAAAAAAAAAGACAGCTCGAAAAAGGAGGGGAAAAGAGGAGGGCTGGTTAAGAGAGGGGATGAAGTCACCACCTCTCCACTCACTCACTCTCTCTCTCTTTCTCTCTTTCTCTTTCTCTCTGTCAGGAGCGACAGAGCAGAGAGGGGGCTGTAAAGCCTGGCTGTCAAAACTTCCCCTCTGAACCCGAACAGAAAATCTGCCCAGATAAGAGTAATGGAGTCAGAGTGAGAGACCTCTGTTAGACCTCTTCAATCACAGCTTATCCTCTATGAGGTAATATCCTCAGCTTGAACACACTCACACTAACACACACACACACAGCCTCTACCTTACCTCCACCTCGTGGAAGTGCAGAGGAACAGATTCAGTCCTGAGGTGCAAAAATTGCAAAGCAAAAAGTCCGTCAGAAGCTTTGAAAAAAAGAAAAGAAAAAGAAAAAAAGTCCAATGTAGTGTGGTCAGATGTGAGGAGAATAAGCTTCAGAGGCTCATGTGAAGGCTGCCTGTCCAGGACTGAAAGTGCTTTCCTCAGCTCTGAGTCTCCTCTGTCCCCATCAGTGAGGAGCAGTTGTCACACAGGTTACAGCTGAATGGAGCAGAACGTCCCCGTGGCTCTGCTCCTTAAACCTCAGAGCTGCTGTTGTGACAAGTGTCGGGGGGCAAATAACAGTCAAACAGATGATAACCCCTACCACTCCTTAATGGTGGCCAGGGTTCAACAGAGCACATGCTGGGCTGACTGATTGGAATGGCAGGGGTGGCGTGAGTACGTGTGGGGAGTGGGGATTACTGGGTGGGGGTGAGGAGGGATAGGGGGGGTGGGGGGGGCAGACAGCAGAGAAAATATTTGCAGGGAGCTGAGAGAAGAATCTGCTTCCACTGGTGAAAGCTTTTCCCAAAAAAGGAACTCTCACTCTTCACTTTGCTGAACCTCTGACGTGACCCCTGCACCTGGCCCACTGGCTCTCAGGAGCAGTTCAACCACTTGCAACAAAACCCAGTGAATCTAATTAAAGTGAGGTTATGGCGTGCTTCGTTTTACAACGCAGTGTTTTTGAAATTAGTTTTCACTAAATATCAACCCATGTAGTAAAATGACATAACATTTAGAAATAGAAACATTAAAGCAAACGCATTCATTCATGTGTCTCCAGTGCGACTCCTGCTCTTGAGCCAACAGTGGGACAACTCAGCGGGGCTCCATATGGCAGAGGTAGCCCTGGAGTCGACATAGTTAATGATGCTTTTAAAAGAGCTCTGGTTTCATGATGAAGTCATCTAAGGAAGAGTTTTAATGTGTTGCAGCTTGAAATCAGAGATAAATTCTGCCCAGGGCTGGGTGGTGTTCACGGAAGGCTAGATGGGTGGAGTTCAAGGGGTTTGGCTAACTTTAAAATGCCATTTCCTCATATTGCTGGGAGAGTGGCTCTAAAAGCGTGTGATTTATGTAAGCAGCGAGTACACTTTGTGACTGCGACACCAGCGTTTGCTCAGATGTTTTGGAACATGTGGAAATGAGATATTTTTAATCTATTTTTAATTTTTTCTGTTGGGAAAGAAATAGGCTACCGAAACGCTTTTGCAAGTCATGCCGCGTAAAGGCAAAGCAACAGCCAATCCCCAGCTTAGCCCATGATACAGCACGAAGCAAGTAATCACAAATCCATAATAGTTTTACCTCTAACTCTGACTCCGTGACAGAAATCCATAATAGTTTTACATTTACACTGCCGCCTTAAGGCATAGACCCTGAAAAACCAGTCATGTTGGTCAATAAGTATTGTTTGACCCCAGAAATACCAGAGGAATTATCGTTATAACATTTTGTAGTGTAACATGCCAATATGACGAAGATCATAGAGAAAAACAACATAACTAATGTCATTTAAAGGGATAGTTCAACATTTTGGCAAATTAGCCCATTGCCGGATTATGGCTCAGAGCATACACTACGGAGGTTCATGGGATTTCTTGGTTTCCCTCATCAAATACATAATCCAACAACTCCAAAACGCTCTGGTGGACAAGTTGTGACCTGCACATTCACCATACTATGAGATAATAACAGAACGTTACAAGACAGAGTTGTTTTCGAGGTAAATTCATGCAAAACTGTTGATGTGCGTTCCCGTCGGTGGCCTTGAAAACAACTCTGTCTTGTAACGTTCCGTTATTATCTCATTGCGTGGTGAATGTGCAGGTCACAACTTGTCCACCAGAGCGTTTTGGAGTTGTTGGATTGTGTATTTGATGAGTTTGATGAGGGAAACCAAGAAATCCCATGAGCCTCCGTAGCGTATCTCTGAGCAGCTTGCGGCTCTGCTCCACCGTTCTAAAAATAGCTTAAAGGTAATGAACCTACTGCTAAAACTATAGGGATTATAGGCCAGTTTGACAAAATGTTGAACTATCCCTTTAACATTCCTTATACAGTAGCAACAATATAAGATTTGCTAAAAGCTTTCTTGTACATGTGGTGGCTAAATATCTTCTACTGCAAAAAAAAAAAAGCAGTAAAATGTAAAATACTTATAGTTTTTAGTTGGGACAACTTGTTTGTGTATGCTCTGTGTTAGACCATAAACATTTATAAAGGATGGAACAGTGTTTGCACAGTCACTGTCAGGTTAGATTTGAACCAGGTGTCCCACCTCTGCCAACCGAGTCAGATTAGGCTACTGTAACACCTTCCTTATGTTGTTTACCCTGGAAGTCCTCTCTCTCTCTCCTCACGGCTCTCATTTACGTCTCATGCGCTGCCCACATCCATTACAAATAATTCAAACCTTAGCTTTGATCCAGACACTCTTTTATATGTGCCACCTTCCTTTATTTGCATATTTGAGGATGGATGGTGGAGACAAACTAGTTCTGGCCTGGTGGCTGATATCACATGCCTCCCAAGACGATAATAAAACCCTGATGCTTTCTCACCACAGGCCCCGGTTGGTGATCACCCCTTGTTAGATATCTCCCATTTTATTAGAGTCAGTAAATACGACTTGGAAGACTTGTTGAGGGGGTGATGTCACCAAGGCTGCCCGCATGAAAGGAGAGTGATAGCTGCGGCGGAGGAGAGAATATGCATGGGAGCTAGAGGGGGTCTGTACTTTTCCACTTGGTGTATGTCATCACAAAGGCATGATTGGCCTGCTGGTCAAGTTTCAGCGCAGATAAGATTAAGTTTGTGCTCTGGATCATGATCAGAAAAGAAATGGTTTGAAGTTTTTAAAATGGTTGATATGAAAGGAGCAGAAAAATGAAAATACTGACTTCACGTGTGTTAAGTCAGCCGCGCTTGGCCTGAGCTTTTCACTACCCTGAGAGGCCTAACCGCAACAATGGACAACTTCTCCATCTTAGGATCACAGAGAACACAACTGAATTTAACTAAAACTTTGATCTTAAGTCATTAGAATCAAGTCTTTGTTATTAGTTTTATGGCTAAAATTGTACTGATTAATGTCTGATGTCAGGCCTAGATAATCACCTAAAGGTAAAACTTTCCGTTGTGGCCCAAACTAACTTTTTACATTTTCACAAGCAGCCCAGACAAAGCATAAACAGACAAAACAACAAGTATTTGGAAAAGTTTTAAAGCAACACAAACATATTTATGCTGTTCAGCTACTTTTTTTTACTTTGTTAAAAGAGAAAGCACAAAAGCTTGAAGAGAAAGTTCTTCTGTCTCTGAAACATATGACTGACAATGAATCGTACAATCTAATAGGCCACAGGGCCTATTGCCAATCAAATTGTGAGGTCATAGATTTGTACTAATGCTTATCTGTTAATCTGTAACATTTAAAAATTCCTTTGTTCTTCGCTCACTTGTCTGAACCCACATCTTGACAATGACCTAGCCTCTCTCTCAGATGGGTCGCCTGTGGGCTTTTGTACCCCAGCCACTGAAGATAATACACAACATTAGCACTGAAATGATTTGTGCTTGAACAGAACAACACGACAGCTGCAGTTCATGGACAAGGGAAAATATAAACACATTACAAAAGCCACATTTACAGAATTTACTTCAAGATGTCCACATGGACTTTTTCCCCCGAATCCAAACCTCTTCAGCCTGAACACAGACTGGGTTGCAACATAGCTTATGACATAACTTCAATCAAATCCCTTTGGAAAACCTGTCAGCTAGAGTACCACATCCTGTAATCACTAACTTTTGTCATGCTTCAATTACGTTTACACACACAAACACAGGTAGACACAGTGAATATATTTTAATAAATGAATATTACTGTTTGGAGGGAAGATGTGTGGTAAAACAGTCCGAAGAGTCCCTTGGATGTAGTGTGGGGCATAACACAACTGTGACACCCAATTCTGGTGCTCACCTGGGGCTATATGTGACCTGACGAGACTGCATATTTATTAGCTGACGTTCACACCCACACCTGTGGTAGTTGATCCAGGGAGTCCTGTTTCCCACATTTCCTCTCAACATGCCCACTCCTATCAGAACCGTGAAGTGCCCAAGCAAGCTCCAGCACTGGATGACATCACATGCAATAAAATGCCATCTTAGTCACTCAATACTCATTGTTTGGATAGAGACAGTGCCAAGTTTTTCACACAGCAGAGGAAGGCAAGCAGAGACAATGAAACTCAACCGTCTGCCATGACGCATATATATATTTTTTTCTTTTTTACCTATTACTCTGTAGCTGTATTGTTCCAGCAAATGCCCCAGTGTGAAATATATTTCACCTTATTAAATATCTTTGAATTTTATAGGTCACATTTTGCAAAGCGTGGGTTGTTTCAAGGTATCTGACATCAAATATACCATGATCTCTGGTATCCTTGTGCAGCAATCCTCCATGCAACCCGTAACGTTTCTATTCAGCCTCCAACTTTGGCAGTGAACTGGTATCGTGAGTAGAAACAGTGTAAGAAGTCTGTGTCAGTAATAAAAAGGCAGGAGTCAGACCTGGCTTAAAGACAAAGGGTCTTTGTTTTGACTCCTAAATTGATTTTTATATTGTCCTACAATAATAATAGTCTCAATGCTAGAAAAATACACCAGGCAGTACAGTTAGGAAATGGTAATTTTGGAGCAGTTATACAGGGTTAAGAGACTTTCATTGGCTCTTAAAAAAGCTAGTACTTCAAAGTCTGCATTCAGGTCTGACCACCAAAGTCAATGAGGTAATCATCAAGGAGATGATCAATTGTATCCACAGTTAGTTTGTGTCCTGTGCTTCTCAGCCAGAGGTAAGTTGTTGGTAAAATTGGCATCCATTTAATGACAATGTGACAGTTAATTGATTTTGCTTTGCTGGTATAGAAATATTTTGAATGAATAAGTGAATAGTGAATAATCTACTAGTATATGATTTGGTAGTGAAATATAAGTCATTCTGAGGACTCATCGTCATTTTAGCTCTTTCAGTTTTCCACTTTGGATTATGACTATCACTAATCATTTTCCCATCAGATTGAGCTAATATTATCCCAAACACTGAGTTAAGATTATAAACAATATTAAAAATCATACTTGCTAAATATCACCACATAGCATTTTCATGTTTACATGCTGACAATAGCATTTAGCTCAAAGCACTGTTGTATTTTTGCCTTTGCACAGCCTCACATAACTGCTAGCATGGCTGTGCACTCCTAATCTTGTTCTTTCATTGATTTATATTTGTTTAAACATGAATTGGTGCCAAAACCCTTTTCAAACCCGTAACTGTTATTCAAACCTATAATTATGATGGCGTCTAATAAAACAATGCTTTGTAGACGGTAGTTCACTCTCTCCATTCTGCTCTTGTTTGAGAAGCACAGTAAACAGGGACACACGGTTTTGCACAGACCAGTATTTCACTTCTCCCTGAGTGCAATTCGAAGCCACCCTCAGGTGGCAGTCAGGCTGAATGGCGAGATGAGGTCACTTCATTATGTGACATCATAGTTTCACATGGCAACCGTGCCCCGGCAGCAGGAAGCAATTTTCCCGTATCAAAGGTTGAATAACAGAAAAAAGCTGTAACTTATTTTTACCCTCTCTAAAAGTATCAATCACCTTGAGAGGGAGCCTTAACCTTTGACCTCTGATGTCATTCCAGCAACAGTTTGTGTGCCTTCAAGCTTTTATTTGGAAGCTCTGTTGACCTGCTGGTGTGATCTATTAATCACATAAAGGATCTTTAATCATAAGCCGGAGCCAGCCAGGGGTTTATTGCTTGCCTGTGTGTTTGACATCCGAATCGGCCAGTGTTGCCAAGTGCAGAGGCTTGTTAAAACATTTAGAATGCAGAAACAAAGAATCAAGAAAGAGGTGAGCCTACATATTTACATTTAAACATTAACATGCCCTGACATTTGATGGATCTGCTCTGTAATCATGATGTACTTCACAAGAGAAACAGCAGAAGAAGAAAAAGCTCACTGTTTCATCTGAGTGCCTCAGGCAAATGGAAAGATGTAGGCAAGCCAAAGTACATCTTGAGTCATTTTTGAACACCACTATTGCGTTGCAGATTAGTTTAATGTTTTGGTTGAGGTAATTCTTCTCTGTCATTTTCTAATTGGAGGTAAATAAGAAAATACCAATAAATACACAGACAACTTGTAAAAACTTCCACAGATGTTCTTTAATCTTTTTTTTTGAAAAGCAGTGAGGATAACACTCATTTTATCTCACCATGGAGACATCATTACACTTCAACTCAAAGAGTCTGGATTTAATACAGGACAGACGAATGTAATTTTTATTCTTGCTTTGACATACATGGTGGCCTTGAGGGCTTTACATAACAAGCTGGACCTACCTGAGAGCACTGCGTTATTGTTTGCCTCACTCATGTCACCTCCTGTTAGTGGAATGGATGAGCTCATTGCTGACACCACTCTGAGCTATGCGTGGCTTGTTGATACTAAAATTCAGCTGACAAACACGCGAACACCAGAGGTATTCTTTTCCAAAGTAAAAGTCTGAGACACTGACACTGTCTGTGTCTTGAGCAGAATGACAATTTAAACGACGCAGACACAACCAAAGCAGACATATTATAGTTTTGAAAGGTTCAGATGCTATTTTTTAACATGAACATCTGTCGTACGATGAAAAGACAAAACTTGGAGCCACAGTTTGTGGTTGCATAGAATAATTACCGACATATTACACTGAAAAAAACGTAACCTCACAGCGGATTAACCAGTGACAAGGCAGAAATTGCTGAAATTGCTGGGTATTAGAGTTCAGAATCAGAATCAGAAAACCTTTATTGTCCACCTGCAAAAAGCAGTGGAAATTCTTCTTTGATGTGAGATGTGCAAGAAACATAAATTAAAAACACAGTTTAACATAAACAAACACACAAATAAATACAGTCATAGATAGATAGATAGTCTCCTCTGGCGCTGATTGCTGACTGCAGACAAGAGAAATATGTCAATTACATTTTAGGCCACATTGTTGCTTTAAGAGACTGCGTGTGACTAAACAGTGTTTCTCACATTCCAGGCTAAAGATATGTTCATGCATGACACAACACAAACTTTACTTTATTTGAGCATCACATGGGGGATGATAGGAGCAGATGCGAGTGTCACAACAACTGGAGTGTAAACAGGTGCCATGCATTCTACGAAACAAATGTGTGGGGTGAGGAGGGGTGAGGTGGGGGCTCTCCTGGGGCAAAAATAGAAAGGGAGCCACATAATTAAAGTGGTGCACATGAAAATACTTCTTGTTGCCAGTTGTCTCTTCTGTTGTAGTCAATCTAGGAGACCCTGTGGAATGGTAATTATTTAGTCCCAATATAGGTTACGTGAGAGTAAGAAGTATCACTAACACAAACCAAAGCTGAACAATGTCAATAAAACAATATCACAGACTTCAAGGGGAATGAAATAGCTGTAGGAGAATGGAGGTTAACAATGCATATGGCAAACATGCGGTGAAGCAAACCTTTTTAGCCTCAAAGTGAGATTACTGAGGCTTAAGTGCACTTTCACACCTGCCTTATTTTGTGCAGTTGAATTGAAACCAGAAGCATTTTCTTCTCTTCATTTGGGTTTTCCACATATTCTAAACAGCTGCTCCGTAGCCTTTCTAATGGAAGTCAAGAACAAACCACAGAACTGCAGTTTTACTGAACCTTAACAAACACTTAAAACTGGATTTCCCAGAGTTCACCCAACCAAACAGACCTAGGTGTCATTCTCAGTAAACACAACATTGCATTTTATTGCTCATGCGATGCAGTGATTAATGGATTAAAAAAAAAAGTGAATTCTTCATTCTTTTTTCTTGATTTTCAGGTCAGAGGTCAACTACAGAATAGTTACAAAGGTCAAACTTGCTTTTGCCAATCCTAACAGCCGCGTAAACATGTTTTCATGTTTTTTATGGCCAGAGTTGAAATGATAATACTCTATTAAATCCCTCATCTGTTAGGATTTTAAGCTTTATCCAATAACCGACCTCCCTGCACAGCCACATGACTTTGCTTATAAACTACGGCTTGTTGGTTAATTGGTAATTGGAAACATAGCCTAACCAATAAAAAGCTGCAACAAAGTACTAATTTCACTCCTATTTCAGAGTAATTCAAATGAACCATAAGCGAGAAAATGACCTCAGGCGCATACCAATCATCTTCTTTAGTAACTCACAGAGAAGAGCTCTGTTCATTTAATAACCCCCAAATTAAAGGAAAATGTATGATTTAATCATCTGGCCACAGAGTTAGATCATGCTCTATGACATCATTCTGGACTGCTTAATGCTGTTGACCTAATCCAGCTACAGCGGAAGTCAAATCACTACGTTAAACATCCGTGGTGTATCTCGGCACGCTGTAGTAAAGCAGCGGCCTGAGCTGGTAGATGGATGTGTTTTTAGCAGGATTTGATATTATGACTGAGAAGTGTAGAGTATAACTACTTTTAAGGCAATGGCCCAAACATGATGACTGTGCTTTCCTGCAAATATGTTACTTGTTTTGTGCCCATTGTAATGGAAAGACATAGTGGAAACTATGGGAGAACTTCAATAGCTCTGTCTCAGTGTAAAACATGGTAATGACATTTTCAGGCAATTTCCATACAATAATTGGATATAATAGAGAAGCAGGCGGAAACAGTGCTACAAAATTATACTTAACTATTATAGTACTTGTTTTTCATGTCAACATCAACAAACAGTTCTCTCCCTTTCCTTTCATTTATTGGTTTATTTTGCATGGAGTTGGTTTTACTGTTCATAATAACAGCACACTTAGGGCTTTTATGTGCCATGGTAAAGAAAAAGGTTAACCAAATGAGCCATTTCTAAGTAGAGGCTGTATTTTTCTCTGCCACAAAGCATTGCAAAGCTCTTCCATCATTGGGCCTACCCAAGAATACCGAACAACAGTTGGTTTTAGCAGTTGTTGTTGACTTGCAGAGCTATGCTCCAGTTGGGCAACTCCTGTTCTCTATGTCAAGGCATAACAACAGACAGACACCACATGTGTTGGCTATAAAGTTTGTAAAACACACTACTAAGCAAATGTGTCAAAGAGTGGCTCAGCAGGGCAGATGGGTGACGCAATCTGTGCAAATGCTGACAGGTGGGATGGCAGGCTCCGCTCTGTAGGCAGAACAGGCTGGGTAAAGCTGCAAGAGATTACAAGACTTTCACTGGGCAGGGCAGGGAGAAACTCACTTTCTGGAGCTACAGTACATCTCACACATATCACGTCTGAAAAAGGGAGATCAGACAGGAGAGAAACTCTAAATGTTTATGAGATTAGATTATCTACAGAAATAACCAAAGAAAGACAGGTCTTGTCAAGCCAGCTCTACTCACTTTCCTTTTGTTGTTGAAAAAGTGGTATAATTCCAATATTATGGACTGAGACTGGAGGCCCAACATCTATTAGGGAAAGGTGTATGCGTGCCGTAGTATAATGTCATTGTATTATCCCTTATCATTATGGAATATGAGGTTTTGGTGTAATAGCCCAAAAACAAAACAATTACCCAAAATAACATCCTGTGTCCCAGACATGTGATCATTTAAATAAACGTATCCAAGCCATTTCCAGAAATTCCTGGGTCCACTTCCAGACAATAACATCATCTAACAACAACTGTGTAACATCAACAGAGCGCATAAAAGGACTGCTGAGTAGACAGCTTTTCGGATCTACAGAACTGAATTTAAGATTTTTTCATCAGCGCCTAACAGCTGGAGATAAAGAACACAAGACGGATTTAACTGAACTGACATAACATGTGTATTGGCTCTACAACAACAAACGACACGTCTAGATGATTTAGCCTTTCAAGTGGTCATCATTGTGGAGTCTGCTCCACCTATTGTAACCTCTCTTTTTTTTCAATGGCTGTCCATATTTGGTCTGGAATCACCTATCAGAGCTCCAAGGGACAGCCACTGGCAGCTGTCATTTGGGCAGCCCCAACCACAATCTCACCATTGTGCATGACGTGCAGCTGGCATGGGGGGTGGAATGCCTGCACACAATGAATCAATCAAAGCCCCTCCTAAGTGGACCAGACCTGGGCAGTGATACGGGCAGATCCATGGCAGCTGTAATTCAGCTCCTCAGTGCCATAATCCTTTTACAAGGCTCTACTTTCACTCCAGCCTGACCATTTGGAACTGAGCTGATCACACTAAAGCCACCCCCTTTGTAATCCAATGCTTTTAGAAATTGGGTTGCAAAGTCAAGTTGCATGAGGTGTCATATTTACAGTCTAGACGTGTGAAACAGCTTGTTAAACGGGATCCACTAATGTTCTCTGTATGAGACTTCACATACTATAAAATAGCCACTTCCTCCTCAGGGTGTTTCTTGTTTTCATCCTTGACCGCGTGACCTGGACCTTAGTCACAGTCAGATCGGGTCAGTCATGCCCACATCAACCTCAGATGAAGGCAAGCTGCCCAAGAGCACATTCTTATTTATTGAGAACATGGTCTGGGAGAAGTGCTTGCAAAATGGAGGACTTCTCTTTCTCTATCTTTATATCCAAAACAAATTCATAACTAATAACTTCCATTTGACCACAGTCTTACACTGGAATAAGCTATGATAATTAGGCATATCATGTGGTTAAATACACCATCTTGTATCAGTAAGCTGCTGCCATGCTGAAGTATTTTTCAGGGAAATGCGTACAAAACACTCAGATCTCCTGGGATACTGCTTGATGTGCATGTTGTCATGGCCTCAGTCCTCATTGCTGTTGCGTAAGCAGCAAACGCAGAGTATCAAGTTATTGAATACACTGCCAGAGTCTACCAAACCGAACCGACTGGATCATCTAGTCACATTATCTGTCCAGTAATCCTGTGGTGAATCATATCCTTTGAAACGTTTTGGGCAGTCTTATGTATTTGGGGCTGGAAAAGCTTGTTAATCTCATGGGAAATCCAAAATGATGTGTAACAGCGCCATCTACTGCTGCAATTATGTTACTGTGTGTGTGTGACAGAAATAGTCATCTGGGTTGCTGTGTTTGTTATAACAATCGGGAATGGGGTTTCATCAGCTCGATCCATTGTCTTCCTTCACCAACCATTCTCAACCTTGCTAACTTGTGACACCCTCAGGGCCTTAATACTGATGTGTTTTGAGATATATTTTCTTCTTAAGCTGTGTTATTAGGAAGACTTTTTAAAATAGATAGACCTAAGCCATGAAAAAAGCATATTTTGTGTAACTGAAATTTATATGGTAATTAATAGTTATTGACCCTTTTATTATCTTTACTGTAACACCTCCACCTCTTTAACAAATTGGGACTCATGTGGTTCCTGACTAAGTTAGGGAACCTGTGCTAAACTATGCACCTGTATTTCCTTGACAAACACTGCTGCTCTAGATGTCCCAGGTTTCCTTGCACCAATTGGGTTGGGTTGTAGGAAAAGTGCAGATATTACTAATAACATAAACAATTGCTCTGTTCTATACAGTCAGCCATAACAGTATGCCACCACAATGATGTGCAATGACCCTGAAACAAAAGCAGTATTTGTTCCTTTTATCATTTAAATCTGTGCTTTTCCTTCTTTGATAGGCCTATGTCATAATTGCCTGTGAAAAGAATGTAGTGCAAATTAATTAGGGTATTTGTGCTCTATTAATTAAAATTACTTCGGCTTTATTAGCTAATCAATTGGCCCAATGTTGTGGCGTGATCATGAGTCAGAGAATAAGAAATCCATTACTGGCACATATTCCTATCAAATCAAATAAACACAGTCTAACTGACACATAAAGCCTGGATTCAGTTGGTGCTGTTGCTGTTTCATCACAGGCTGCTACTGTCACGCTTGCATTGTTCTGAACGGAAACTTGGAGGCAACAGGTAGGCCTAAATAGCTATACAAGTCACACAGGGTGGGAGGTGTGTGTGGAGGGGGGGTCACCAGCCAACTAAAATGTTTTGTCCAAGGCCCTCAAACAGGTTAATGCAGCCAAACTGGTTGAAAAAGCTGAACCTCTCTTTGAGGAATGTAAAGAATGTGTTAAAAAAAAAAGTGTGTAGTGGAGGGTAAAAGAAACCCAACTGTGTAGGAGCGAACACTACAGCAGGTAATCATAACTCAGAAAGCTACTACACACAGGGTTTTGTCAGTGTGTCCTGGGTGAACACAGCCAGCAGGGGGCGCTGCTGGACGCTCCTCCACCCAGCACGTCAGGACTGTGTCGGTGGGGGCTCGCAGCAGCCGTGCGCTCCCTCCCGGTGGACAGAGCGGGCTCCTTGACGCTCACGAGTGATTTGAACGAATCGAGTATCGAGTTTTCGAGTATCACTATCAGGTGTTGCTGCAACTTTGAAGTCACGATAGTGCAATAGGCACCGACATGTTTTGTAATTATTCTGTGGAAATATATTAAACAACCCTGCTTTCCTGTCCTTCCAATACAGGTCACAGTAAAACATAAATTAGAAAATCAGTTCAATCAATAATGCCACCTGTGTCCCATAGATTTGACCAGCTTCTGTGTTAAGTGGACAATTACATAAATAAGACATTTTCCGTAGGCTAGATAACAAAAGTAAAATGCAACAATATTACTAAGATGCACTAAAAGTTGTGTAACTTGACCAAATTTAGGAGCCAGTCACTTTTTAAGTCTCATGTCAACCAGCTAAGTCAGTAGGCTACTGAAGTGAAACTAACCACATCTCACTGATATAACAGACAGTTGGTTCATAAATATAAAAGGCAAACGGGCAGGGTAAGATTAAAGGTGTTATCAGTGTGGGACATGAGAGAAGGGGGTTGTGGCTAATTCGTGAATCGAGCGGTATCGAACACACGCCGGTCGGGAGGATCGGCTCGTGCAACCCGGGACAGCACAGCAGCAGCACGAGAGAGCACCGCCTGTCTAAACACCAGTGAACCACAACCGACTCGACCCAAAGGTAGAGAACCCATATTCATCTGTTGATACTGCTGTCTATTAGTTGACCGGTAGGCTGGGGGTGGAAAATAAGAGTGAGTCGCTGTTTTAACTCTTTAAAAAAGAAACAGACTCTTTTCTTTCCCTTTTTAAATTCAGTTGAGGTTAGCTAGCTAACAACTGAATAAGCCTCTCTACAGATTAGCTTTAGCCGGGCTAGCAGCAGCTTCTCCTCCCAGACAGCTGCCTATCAAACAGCTGGATGCACGAGCGCTATTATCGATACATGGTTTCTGTTGTTGAATCAGACGCTGTGAGCCAAAGCCACCCTGGCTGTTAGCAGCCTTGTTTTTATAGATAATATGTGTTGTTGCTCCTGTCTGATAAGCTAACGTCGACTAGCTTGTTTATGAGGCGTTCACTGGACTGTGGGAAGGGAACCGTGTTGCAGCTCAATGTCATCGGGTCTAGATTGGCTTTATTAATCAATAATCAGTATCTCCCCGATATAGATGGTAAGCCAAAACCCGTGCGGCAGTGTGTATCGATTTTCTTGTCTGTCAACTGAGTTCCAGTCTGTACAAAGCTAGTGTGGTGTCTTATGAAGTTGCCATAGCTAAGTCATCTGATATCAACAGTATCCTGCTCAGTGGGTCAGGAGGGTGAAGGGTCTGCTCCCCACCCAGGTCAGTTTTCACAAAGACTCTGTCTCGGTTGTCAAAGTCAGCATGTGGATGACACAATATGGAAACGGCAGAGATATCTGTTTTGTTCGGGGAGGGGGTAAACTACAGTAAACCGATATAATGCAGCAAAGATGAGGCAACATGCCCATTGCCCTCTGAATGTTGCTGCATTTTGAGGAGTCAGTTTACTCCCGGGTGTGCTCTCGAGTTCACGTGGCAACTTTCACATCGTGCTCCAAAGCAATAACAACACGGTAAACAAAACAATGGCTCAGTTAGAAGTCTGGAGTCACTTTTGCATGCTTCTTTAGACCTGGGCCGTGTCGCTTTTCAGAGTTGTGTGGGCTAGAAATAGAGAGGTCTAAGTTAAATGCTCTTCTGGGGGTTTATTTTTAAGAGCAAACAAAGGTTGGAGGTCAGTGAGAAAGTGAGTCATTGGGACAGAAAAAGCAGGGGCACTTGCTTTTCAAAAGTTGCAGGCTAGTCATACTGGTAGTTTTTGGATGATAATCTGTTAATATTTAACTTTTTGCTTGAATTATTGTTGAATTACAAGATGACACCTAAATGCAGGGCTACAGGTTTTTCGTAGGCGGCGTGTTTGATTTGCATGCCCATCCATTCATACAAGGACAACTGGCCAAACAACATTTTCATCATGGCGCTCTTTCAGTGGATTAAAGACATGCTCATTTCATTCATTGTAACTAAACGTTTTCTGAAACAGTTTGCTTAATGCGGATATGGTGATATTTATATATTTTGATTGATAGGGTGTTGCCTAAACGGTATGCATATTTATTTTTATGATTCTATATTTAAAACTTTTGTGGTGCAGTGGGAGGGCATAGGGATACGAGTGAACAGGAAGAAATAAGAGTGGTAGGTGTGGGTCTAATCACCTCTTAAAATACTCTCCCAGTTTAGATAATACAGGGGCTTGTGAGCCTGTCAGCGACAGCAGAGCCGAGCAACTCTTGGCCCATGAGGACAAACAGTTCCCCTTTGTGTTCTCCTTTATTGCCCCTCCCTCCCAGTTTGTGCCCCTGGTCTCCTAAGCAAAGTGTTACTCCTCTTGTTTTCTTCTTCACAGGTTCGGATGGTGTTGGCTTGATGGGGTCCAGGCGAGCGACCAAGTGATGGTCTAAGGACTGGCAGTCACGGAGGTGCTCGCGCGTGGAATGTTGCGCTGGTCAGTGCACCTAGAAGGAGGGCCGCGGAGAGTCAACCATGCTGCTGTGGCGGTGGGGCACAAGGTGTACTCTTTTGGAGGCTACTGCTCTGGGGAGGACTACGAGACACTCCGTCAGATCGATGTGCATGTGTTCAACACAGGTAGGTGGTGAACATGCAAACATATCTAAGCATATGTCCAGGAATTTGTGGAAAATCTCAGAATGTGAACTCTTGAATCAATCTCTCATCTTCAGCGGTTTGTCTAATAGTGAGTGCAGCTATTGTAGAAACTTGGGTTTTCCATCCCTTTGCAGTTTTATGAATTGAAAAGCAGCTCAGGCATTAAAAAGAATACAATTTTCGGCTCTGTGGCATTCTGACTTGTCAGTGGAAAGTCCTTAAATTTTACACTCAGCCCACATTGGAAGCCCAGTATATGCAGGTTATGCATGTCATGTGAAATAGTTTAAATTCTCACTTATCTACTGTAGGCTTCTGTCTTTACTCAAATTATCTGCGCCTGAATGTTTGCCCCAAAGTTTTATCTGTAGTGCAGCAGGAAAATATTTGTTTTTTCAAATTAGGAAGTGAGGATAACAGCGTGTTTCAGGGGTTATTGAACTTTCACCACTATAACGGTAACTCAGTGCAGCTGGCAATTAAAACCCCAAACCTTCCATTGCGGTTTGTTAAAAGCGTCTCTGTCAGTTGTTTTTCCTTTGCTATCCCACAAACACAGGTGTTTTCTTTAAATGTGCTGCTGTAACTTTTATAAAACGGCTCCCTTTTTCTTTTCTGTAACCAATTTTATACTGAGTCTTCCCTCGGTGTTGTCAGCCACCTGCTTTAGGGTTTTACAACTTCCTAAAGTAGCTTGTGCCTACCTGCTATTGCTGTACCTTGAAAAGATCTGTGGAAACAAACCTTGATTTTCGATGCCTTCAGCTGATTGTAATGGAAACGGGACCACCTTCAGCTATTGTTTCAGTATTTTATCCTGACACTTGCTTTGTGCTCCTTCTCTTTGATGTTGATTTTACAGCCAACCCTTCTGTCTTTTAAAAGCCCTTTGTTTTATTTTTCTCTTTTTTCTTTAATGTCTGTTTTTTCAGAATTTCAGTTTTGAGCCTTGCAAAAAATGTGATTTTTTTAAAATTCCAAAATGCAAAGATTGGCATCACCTCAGATGATTGATAATTCTTGAAATCTTGTTTTACTATACAATGGGTAAAGATATGCAGGTATGTCAGACAGTTAGAGCATGCAGGTAGATTTTCAGATTCAAATATTTTGCACATGTATCTTGCAGGTGTTTAACACTATCTAAGAAATCCATCTCAAAACTGACTGTCTCACAAATAAAGCTACCATATTGTATATTTATTTTACCGTAAGCATATATTGTCAGTATCTCAGAGCTGAGTAAATATATTGATCTCTTGATTGTTTTGTGCTACAGTGTCTCTGCGCTGGATGAAGTTGCCTCCAGTGAGAACAGGAGGACACGAGCGTACCTGTGAAGTGCCGTATATGCGCTATGGCCACACAGCTGTGCTGCTGGATGATATTATCTACCTCTGGGGTGGGCGTAACGACACAGAGGGGGCCTGTAATGTGCTTTATGCCTTTGATGTCAGTAAGTACACTTGCATCTAACTCCTGCTGTTAAGTGATAGCTTCGAGCTGTATTTCCTTGAGGTGCACCTGTTAGATGTTCAGGTGGTGAAAGGCGGCGAAAACTGTGTTTATGTCAGAGAGTTCTAACACCTGCTTATGTGTCTGATGGCTTTCAATTGCAGATGACTCGAGTGTGATGTCAGGGCTGTAAAATGAGAGGTTAGGTCGCTCACAAGTGCACTGAGAGTTGACATAAACTGTTCCTGCTTCATAGACACCCACAGATGGTTCACACCCAAGATTTCGGGGACTGTTCCAGGGGCGAGGGATGGCCACTCGGCTTGTGTCCTGGGGAAGGCAATGTATATATTTGGAGGATATGAACAGCTGGTGAGTCTTTATCACTCCTCACTGTGGGGCATGCTCTCCGAACATCAAAACATAATTTTAATTAATCTCCACTTCTGTTTTTTAGGCTGACTGCTTCTCCAATGACATCCACAAGCTGGACACCACCACCATGGTTTGGTCATTAATCAATGCCAGAGTGAGTTAAAGCCATTAGTTGTTAATTCTTCAAAATAAAATAAATTGCTTTAGTTCTTAGTCCCAAAAAATGGACGTAAAACGCCCCCTCACATAAACACAAAGATAGAATGGACTGGCAACAAGCTTAGTTACATTCATAGCACTGTTGGAGATCAACAAACCTTTGGTTATTAGTGGGGTTGGCAGTACTGCTGCACAAGCACCCAGTGGTCAAATTGGCTGGATACAAAGACACTGCAATGTAATGCAGCTCCCTGGTAGGTGGCCAAGTACAAAAAGCCTCACAGAGGATTATATACACTCCCCTTTTTGGAAACAGCCTTTGTGCTTGTATGCAGTCAACCTGCTCATGTGATTACCTCTAGTAAAGTGTGCTTTAAACATAGACACCAGTCCCTACAGTGAATTGGGGAACGGTGGACTCTCTTTCCTCCACTAGTTTCTGCTCCAAACTGATAACATTTTGTCATCAAGGAGATTACAGTTCTGTGCTTATAGATTTACTTGAGCATGTGACTAAATAATACATTTTTTCCTTCAAGCTCTCAGATTTCTCAGCATTCCTTTTGGAAAACAAACCAACGTGCAACCTGAGCTTTGACTCAAAATCTGAAAACCTGTTTTCTGTAAAGCTGAACCTGTTTCAAATACATTTTGTGTGTTATTGCAGATTTAACCACCAAGCCAGATATTGTCTCCAGTAGTGTTTTTAAAACACTTTTAATTAGTTTGATAGTTTTCATTAAAGTGACGATTTGCTTATTCATATAATTTAAACAGCCTTTATGTTTTCACAAGATTTTATTTTTTGCCTGTTGCTCTGCATAGAAAGCCAATTAAAGAGCCTGCTTGCCTGCATACAATTTGTGGAAACAATGGCAGCACATTCTCGAAAGGAAGTCACGTGAAAGGCTTTGCTGTGGCTGTAGGCCAGCTAAATGCAAAGGGAGTAGAAACATGCCTCTTTGTTGAGCATAGCTTCATCCAGTGGTAATGGGTCACATTTCACTTGACAGTATATTTAATCTAGTGTTCACTAGTAAACGCAGTATAAACTGCATTATTAGTTATAGCTTGATTTACACAGTATAATTGATACAATGTCTATATAACAGTACATTACTCTTGAAATGTGTTGAAGTGGTCTGAAACGCGTGCATACCCAGTGTTGTCCATTAGATGGTGCTGTGTACCTGAAGTTGCTGCTTAAGACACTTCATATTTGCCTCTGTGAACATGGGGCTTTAAACTCAGGGCTGTGACGAGAACAGAAAGTTTAGAGACATTGGAGAGTTTGCAACTTAAACCAGTTAATGAGGTGTGTTATTCAAGAAAGCAGCAGTAAAAAGTCTGTAGGTTACATCCAGCGTCCTTGCTCTGGGACCTGTCCCGTCTCCTCACTGAAACTTTATGGGGTGCGAAGGCAGAACAGTCACCACAGCATCATGTGCCGTTCCTCTCTTCACAGGGCACTCCGGCTCGCTGGAGAGACTTCCACTCGGCCACCATCATTGGGACAAAGATGTTTGTGTTTGGAGGGCGAGCTGACCGCTTCGGCCCCTTCCACTCTAACAACGAGATCTATTGTAACAAGATCAAAGTGTTCGACACAGAGACCAACTGCTGGCTGAGCACACCTTCCACACAGCCTTTGCCAGAGGGGCGTAGGAGTCATTCGGCCTGTAAGACACATACACACGCGATATCTCCATTCACAAATAGGATAATAGCTGAGCTCGTAATGCATTTTCCTTTTCTCAATATGAGACTTTATGTGGAGTAACAAATGGTGAGAATACTGCTTGTTGACGTGCAGCAGATGTAATCATTTCTAAACAAATGTGTTTGTAAATTTTTTCATTAGTGAGTTAATGATGAGGCACAAGTCTTTAAACTAACATAATGGATCTTTTAGTTTTTTAAGAGTAGTAAATCATATGTTTCACAGGGGAAGAACTTATTGAATTCATTTTCATGCTTATTATTAATGATTCACTTGTGTATAAATTGCAGTCTTTTTCCCAGCGTGGCCTGTCTCAGTTTCATTGTTTTTTGTTGTTTGTTTACTGGCTAAATAAACAGTGTTAGTCATTCTGCATGCGCCTTTTACAAGAGAGTATGTTTTTCCTCACATGGTCATATGACACAAATCCAATCTAACTGCCTCACATGGTTTCATTTGCTGTGCCTCTGATGTCACTGATCTTCATGATGGACCATCATTTTTTCTCTCTCTCTCTCATTCCTGTGTTTAGTTTCCTACAACGGAGAGCTGTACATATTCGGAGGATACAATGCCCGTCTGGACAGGCACTTCAACGACCTCTGGAAATTCAATCCAGGTGATTCACTACGTATTTATGTCAGATTTGGCGCATCTTAGTGAGGGTAATTTTGTTTTTGATCTACCTGGGCTGACAACTGTCAGAATGAGAGAATGCAGCGCTGGCAGTGGTAGCTGGCACTGACCCACTTTCTTCCTGTAGTGTCACACAGACAATCCTCTTCTCTCTTATGACACCATTGTTAGTTTTGTGGTGGTGGCTGGCAGCTCCCTTCTTGTGTGGAAAAACCCTGTTCTTTTTTTTTTTGCCAGAAACACACTCACATCTAAAACTGGTACAAGTAATTAAAAATAATTCGGTCCCTCGAGTCTTTGTCTGCTCTTACATTTGTTGCCAATTTGATTCTCAACTCAAGTGTTTTCCTGAGGAGACCTTGTTCTCTTGTTCACAGCAAAGCAGTATTATTATTATAGCTGATGCAACACTCTGGGTGTGTATTCATCCTTGATGTAGGGTACTATATGGTGGTAATATATCATGAACCCAGTACCTACTGGTAACCATATCTACTTGGTCTCGGCAGTCCACTAGATGGCAGCATGTTTGTTATATTCCTAATTATCCACTGAAGTCTGAGTGCCCTGTTGCTATAGAGATGCTATGATGCTGTTGGCTCTGCGCCTCTGAGGCTACACAATACATCCTTATATGGAACAACTGAGACAGCTTCAGCATCATCACTGATATTGCACTTGAGCAGAGCAGAAGAAAGGATTTGTGTCTATTTCTGAAATGTAAAGTTTTGTGTTGAAATGAAATACATTTTGTTTACCTGCTTTCGTCACCCCCTTTCATCCCCTCATCCTGGTCCCCTGTTACAATGAGAGACGCTATTGGATTTCTGTAGCTTTAAATGGCACAGAGTTTGTATAGCTGCAACATTTGTTGTTCCAAAGCTCCCTCTGTGGAGCTATTTAAGGCAACGATGTAATCTGAAGTTTTACTGAGAGCCTTCCATCTCAAAAGAGAGTAGCGAGGTGCATGTGTGTCGGTTTTTCCTTTTTGCATCAATACATCTAAATATTGTTATCTCAACTTTATTCTTGTCTTGTGTTTACTCACAACAGAAGCCTTTTCTTGGAACAAGGTAGAGCCGAAGGGGAAAGGCCCGTGCCCGCGGAGACGGCAGTGCTGTTGTATGGTTGGAGATCGAATCATCCTCTTTGGAGGAACGAGGTGAGCCACATAATATTATTACTTGAACTATAATTTTTCTCTGCTCTGGACTACTGACATATTCTTGTACCGTATGTTAAAGGATTTGTAGCGCTGTAATTAAAGATGCTCCTAAATATTCCCTCTGTAAGGTTTCCCCTTTGATAGTGCTGGAGCTAAAATTCATTTCTTTTTTAGATTATCATTTTGATTCTTAATTAATTCTTTAATTAGTACTTTAAAGTGCTATATTAATTATATATTTTTGTATAATAAAAGAGTGTGAAGATTGAATACAGCTGCAAAACCATTCACTCGTTTCTGAGCGCATTTGGCAAACAACTCATTCCACTACTCTTTACCCTCAAATACCCTCTTACTGTTACACAAGATACACAACCAGACACAAAGTTGCACACATAAGGCAAGTAAATACACAATATACACAGTATATTTCAATATTCATATTCTCAGATATAGAAATTCTCAGTATGAACATTAAAGCCTCACAGTATGTAGGGGAGAACAATTATATTTTGGATCAGCAATCAGAGAGCCTTCTGTTGAATTATTCCACATTCAAATATCCAGTTGTTGTTTTTCTTTTTTATTTCATTCCCCCTGCATCCATTTTTCACAGGGGGATGTTTGATAAAAAGCTTAAGCTGACATCACATGATGAAAAAACCACTGTGTGCCAGCTGAGCCATTGTTCTCTTATACAGAAAGCAGAGCCACACAGCTAAATGCAGAATACAGTTGGCCCCACTTGTGTGTGTCATCAGCCTCTGAGCTCCTTAGTTGTCTTATTTGAGTGTCCAAATTTCAGATATTTCAAAGTCAAAGGTTTGGATGAACTTCCATGGACTTTGTTGCATCAAACAGGAGCGAATATGTTCCTGTCACCATTTATTTCCATTTGTTTCAGCAGAATGTGAAAACCAACTTGCAAAAACATTCACACTTTCCTGAGTTTAGTAATTCATCATGTTAAACAGCATGTCTCATTTATTTTTGTCAGTCATCATGTTGTGGTATAACGGATGAGGAAAAAAGGGATTGTATTGAAAACTTGTTTGTTGATGCGTCCAGCTGTTCTCATTTATCATTGTTAAAACTTATTGTATGTGCCAGGACTGATGACGACGACAACTGACTTGTTCATTTGTCCGACAACTTACTTTGTGACAGCACCTGACTGTGAAAATGTTCTGAATTAATTGCTGGAAAATATCTGATCCTGAGAAACAATGCAGACACTCACACTCCAGGCTGACTGTGCATAAATTGGCACCACCAGTATTACTGCTACCACTGTTTTAACTACTACGTCTACTACTACTATTACTACCACTTTTACTACTGCTACAGTTTGTAGCTGTTACTGAGTTTAAAATGAAACACAAATTATGCTGGGATGAATAAAGCCCATTGAAAAGGGGAGGAAAATCCAGGAAATTGCTGTAAAAAATATTTGCTTGCAATAAAAATTTGTCAAAGGGATCGTGAGTGTGCTGGCTTTTCCTCCCCTTTTCAGTTTGCTGCTGTAGCCATGCACCTCCTTAAGTTTTATCCTTTTTTTTTGAATGCTCGCTTCTCCCTCTTTTTTCATTATGAATATAGCCCATTTCATAAAAAAAATATATATATATTTATATATTCAGTACTAACTTGTGTTGCAAAATGAACACAATATTTCGCTTCTTACATTTGAGCTATTTAGCCAAATGTTTCAAGCATAATTCTGTATTTTGTCATAAATCTTGTAGAAGTTGCAAGTTTGGCTGTTACTATATATTGGAGCTTTTAAATAATTAAGTTGATGAACTTAAAAGTGAGCCAAATATTGAATTGTGAATAAATGAGAGCTACTTTAGTGCAGTTCAATGTCTCCAAACATTAAACCCCTTTGATAAAACATCATCATTTTGGTTTCCAAAAAGAAAGAGAATCTGCAGAGTAAGATCAGAGGTTGCCTAGAGACTGGAAGTTACCAACTACTTTCTATACATACACTTTTTTTGTCCCTCTCTCTTGATGCTTTTCATTGTTGGTCATTATAATCTTTATGGTGCACATGCTGTCAACAACAAACCTTCTTTTATTTTTAATATGCCAACCAGAGGGTCTGGCTCCTGGAGACAATAGTCTGTGATGAGTCCCTTGTTGGTTGTAACACAGTAGTGGATTGCCGGGGGTTCATAGCTGGTGAGTTGCCACTGGGCTGGTGACAGGCTTTTGATAGGCCAGCAGCCAGTAAGTAATGAGGTAGCTAATGGCTTTAGCATGGTCCAGCATAGCCCGGAACCTGGGTACTGTTATCAGCAGGCCTGTGTTATCAGGTAAACCCCACTGGGATAACCTGATAGAGAAGATCGGGAGGCTGTGGATAAGAGTCCTCTCAGCCCCACTACGTCTACAGGGCCTCAAGGCCGCCGGCTGCTGCTGAGTAAGGTTTCCATTGCTCGAGTAGTCACCACATCATGGGGAGGAGCACACTCTAATACACAAGTGTAATCTTGAAACATCCGCCATGCAACAGAATTATAGTCATTACACTTTTAGGCAAAAATATAATGAGCAATTTTCTGATCATCCCTTGGAACAGATGTTGCTCGTCTCACAAAATACTCACAGCAGATCTATTTTTATAAGCCACTTCATAAACACATTAGTAACCACAGTGATAAGAAACAGAAATGCTGCTTCTAAACAGTCACAGTCAAACGTCAGTAAAGTAAGTTGTTGACATGGAAGTGAGGATGAGGGAAAAAAAGGGACGTAAAAAACCCCAAAAAGTTTAGAGTAGACGAAGAGCTTAAGACTCTGCTTATTTTTGAAGATTGTTGTGCATTGTTTGGTTTCTCGCCAGGATTAGTCCAGGATGGGTTTTAAGGAGTCATGATTTCCTGTTGTGAGCAGATAGGGTTGGGGCTGGAGAAGGGAGTGTCATGGGGCCGCTGGAATGATGGAGGGTGCTAGCTGAGCAGAGGAAGAAATCAAACGCCACACGATATCTCCAACATCCTGTTTAAAAGCGTTGAGGCAGATCTTTTCTTTTTTTTTTCTTGAGGAAACTGTGGTCAATTCTTCACTTTTCTACTTTAAGCTGAATGCATGGCAGGTTTTATTAGGAGAGAATGCTCTTTTGTTTGTGTTATTTGTAAAGCGGAAGGGTTTGAAGTACAGCGGTTGCTCAGTTGTTTTAAGTCAAGTCAAGATGTTGTTTCCTGTAACTGTACAAATTGGTGCATGATCCCTGCAGCAAGTCGGCCACACAGGTTCTCTTGACCAGAATTCATGTTTGTTGTTTACATGAGCACGCTTAAGCCTCTTACACACAGGAACTCCCATAAGCACGTGCACACACACACTTAGACACACAAACACACTCCTTACCACTCATTTGTTTGCTTTTGAATGTTCTTTGCTAAAGATTTCCTCTCACAGTGCAGTTGGTGTTTTGACTGCTGCCAGGATTGGCAATTATTAAGATCAGGGCGAGCAAGTGTTTTGTTCCGTTATACATGACTAATTTAGTGTGAACATTACATTTAAAAGCAGCCTTTGTTTTGTCTCCTGTGTTTATTTTTGCGTGACCCAACAACATGAGGGCAGTTAACGGGGCCAAAAAGTTATTGGTGTCTGTCTCGGTGCAGCTGACGAATGCGTGCACAGGCTGTCGTGAATTATTTGCTGGACACCTTGCTTGTGTTTTCTTGTGGGGCTCCTCATTTTGGCCGGTCTGCCAAGGAAATTGTGTTGAAATTTATGGTCCACATCTTGTTTTCCTTGGTTGGTTGTCCTTTCAAACTGATCCAAAACAGAACCCCTGTGTTGATATTTATTCCCAGTTTATGATATTTATTTTACCTCCAGGAATTTGTTCAGGAATAATTTATCACTTTAGTGAAGGACAATAAAACTATTAAGCCCAAGAGACCTCTGCTTTCAAAGGGGTTACACTTCAGACTGGACATAAGGCAAGGCAAGGCAAGGCAAGGCATCTTTATTTATATAGCGCATTTCATACCAAGGCAACTCAATGTGCTTTACATAAAGACAAAACATTTAAAAAAAAAGAAGCATAAGACAGAATAAAAACAAACAAAACAATAAAAACAGAGTTAAATGCAAGAGCAAATAAAAGTAAAATAAAAGAAACATTAAAAAAAAAAAAAAAAAAAAAAAAAAACACTGAGGTGTGACACATTTGTAAAGCAAACATCAAGAGTACAATATACGTTCCTACGATTAAGGTAAATGTCTAAAGTGGTCTTTGTTTGGACTTTAATGTTTGCATTTAATTTCTCTACTTGGATGCTGTTAAATTGGTTGCAATGAAGCTGGATTAAGTGAAGGGCCTCCTTTTGTTTCTGCCACACACTTGCAGTTCTTTCAGAATAAACCAGCAGTGTGTGAATGACAGGCCGGGCATTAGTGGCAGTCTATTGAGTGCCACTTACGTCAGTGTAAACAGGCCTGCAGAGCTGCAGAAAGGCGCGAAATTCTGCCCCATCTCTGATTTATGACCTAAAAGGGCATTCTTTCTCACAGAGTGCAATGTGATATACCCTCAGTGCCTCTGCTACACTCATTTACTGAGACTTGCTCACTGCCCCACGAAGGACGACCCGTGCATGACTAACTCCACCTGCACTGACCTTCTCCTTCACACACACATGCAAGCAATGACCAGCCAGCGTACTTTGCTAACTTTTTTTTTCTCACCTTCCGAGGAACTGAGTGCAGCTTAACTTGAGATGCACGTGAAGACGGTGCCAGGGAGATTATTGATCTCCTGCCGAGCCTATGTTGTCATTGTTGGCATCCGTCACACTCTTTGCATAATTGCAAACGTTAAGATGAGGTTGTGCTAAATTGGGAAGCATTTTGAGGTTGGGTACAGGGCATCCTCTGAGGGGCAGGATGTGAACAAGGACATGACAGATTGGCATGCTGGGAGCAGACAGCTTGGAATCTGTGGAGGGAAATCTGGCACAGGATCTTGAACTACTTGGACTTGACAACATGTATTATTCCATCATTGCATTTAGTGTACCTGTTCCACCCTGGACAGATATTTATACCTCTCTGAAGACTGTGACGATGACTGGTTAAAATGATCTCTGTGTACAGTATTTGTTGCCGTTTTTTACATCGCAATTCCAGATGAATGTCTGAAGAATCAGTCGCCATTTCACACTTGCACCGCACCACACATTCTGATCTACTGGAATAGTCCCTTTGGTTCAGGCAAAGGGTAGTGTGCAGGAGTGATTGTAGAAACATTATCAGCACATCCACTTGCTCACTGTGAATTCTCCGGACAATAACCAGCTCAGTGAACACGTTGGCCCAGTTGGACATTACCCTGACTTTGTACCTGGCAGAGTCAAATCCAATTCAGGTGATATGGACATTTGCATTTACACATACAGCCCGTCCAAGTAATGTCAAGAAAGGTTCAGGGTGCAGTAGTGCATATGTAAAAGCAAATTGTCAATTAAGGATTGCGTATGGGTCTTTGGTAAATCTAAAATGTCCTTGATGACTGTAGAATATAGGTTGTGTGCTTCTTTTATCAACTTCTTCATGTGGACGACTGCTGATGAGGAGTGTCGTTCAAAGGAGTTTTAATTTGCTCTCACTGTGAGCAGCAGGGGCCAGTGGCTGTCAGTTCAGGTCTAAAAAGCCTAGCCATGAATGAGTCTCTTTGATGTCATCACTAAGGCAGGTCCAGGTAAGGTCTCTGACCCTTATGTAATCCAGTGATGTAAGAGACAAAGTTATTATCTGTTATCATATGGGCTCAGACAAATGAGGAGGAGGTTAATTGTAGCAGAAAAACAGCATGAAAGATTGGGGGACTTTAATGGTCAGACCAGTTTTAAACATATTTAATGTGTGTGACGCACAGCAGTGGTAGTGTCACAATAATGAATACAAATGTTGGTGGCAGACCTTCTGCAGATATTGATAATCCTGATGTTATATTTATAACATTTTTAATTATCTATCTGAACATCTATGAGTGGCCTGCACTTTGTCTCATTCCATCCTTTTCTTTTCTTTTTCCGGTGTCGTCTGCCATTTGTGTGTGTTTGCATGTGTCTGGATGTGTTCACATGACTTAATGACTCACAGCTCTTCTTGCCGAGCCGACGTCAGAGTGTTGCACACACACACGCACATGCTTACTCTGGCCCTGCCAGCCTGAACGGGTGTGCTCCATTTGGCAATATGCGGAGTTGCTTGGTACATTGAGTGAAGATGTAAAGCTTGCTGACGCCATCCCTATCATTAGATGCAGAGGCATTTATGCTCATTACCCAAGTTTAGTACAGAATGCTAAATATAAGACTAGACATGGTTTGTTTATACAATTCCATCTATTTTAGTTAAAATTGTAAAATTCATTTAAATTCATTTAAAATTTCCTGTTACCATTGAATATTGTGTGTGTGTGTGTGTGTGTGTGTGTGTGTGTGTGTGTGTGTGTGTGTGTGTGTGTGTGTGTGTGTGTGTGTGTGTGTGTGTGTGTGTGTGTGTGTGTGTGTGTGTGTGTGTGTGTGTGTGTGTGTGTGTGTGTGTGTGTGTGTGTGTGGAGCAAGCGGGAGACCACATACCAGGTAATCTCACTGCTAGCCAAAACATCCCAGCATAGAACCTCTTGTTTAATCCACCAAAACCTCACCATGATATTTAATCTGTGTGGAATTTAACTGGTCACTTCAAAACGGCACGTTGTCGTTGAGCCGGGGAGATTCTGCAGAGTGCAGTGATTTTTGTTTAGTAGATCAGAAAAGGTCAGAAGCCTGGTGCCTTGATATCACCTACAAGGCCATTTCTACCTTATCAATGGCTGAAAGCACTGCTCCTATCATAGCCTAGCTGTTTAAGTGCAACTTGTTATCACTGTTGAACCTGACAGCCCAAATGTTAGACTAAACACAACATGTGAGAGGAGAAAACTAAGTCTTATAGGCACTTTGTTGTTTTGTTTGATATTACATGAAAACCGATCTGTGTAGATTTGTGTTTCTTATACCAGCCCTTACCTATGGACTCTCTGCAGCCCATAATAGCTTAGCATCTGTCACAGTGGTACATGGCTCCGTGGAAACAAACCATAGATTTTGATGCCACACATGTTGTTGTTTGGCCTCTGGTGTCAAAGGGTAGGCTGCAGAAGTTTCCTTTATTAATTGTCTGCGAGCGTGTGTGTCTGTGTGTGTGTGTGCGTGCGTGTTCCCTGCGCCCGAGATAAAAGCTGTCAAACAGTGGAGGTGACCCCAGCAGGATATGGGGCATCCCGCACGTGGCGGCACAAGAGCTGGGGGCAGCACAGCAACTCTGTGATTTACTCTTCAAAGACAAGCTCATGATAGTATTTCATCTGCATCTTAACCCTCCTTAACCCACTAACAGCCTGTATACATTGGAGTGTCGTAGGGTTGAGTGTTACACAGCGGCTCAAATAAACAGACTTCATAGGTGATGCTTTGTGATGCTATTGTCCATTTAGATTGACATGTCTAAATAGCCTTATTTTATCTTCTGATTTACTACTGTCATCACGACCAAATACCTCCCAGTATTTCTAGCTCCTCTTTGCAGACTAATGCAGGGCTACGAGGACAAATAAAACAAGCAGACAAACAACTCAACATAATAAGTGGCCATTTGTTCACAATCAGTAAGTCGTGTTTAAACAGCACTTGCTTGGCTGTAAAATTGTTTTCTGAGAGTTTTCTTTGTTAGACGAGAAGAATATTCTGACTAACATGAGAGGAAACACTTGTAGCAAATGTAAAAAAGCAGGATGTGAAGAGATAATCAGTTGCCGTGCAAATGTAGCTGGTGTATTAATGAGCTAGTCTGATAGAAGGCATGAACCATAACCGCGTAGGGAGACTACGGTCTGGAGCTGCGGATGTTCATCAGTATTTCTACTTTAGAATGTCTCCCGGTGGCTGGCCTTGAGGCCTGGTCTTAAAAGCTGCTGGTGAAGATCCGGGCTATAGAGGAAGCACTGTAATTCCCCAGAATGAATCTGCCGGCTATAGAGGAGCATTTGACATCCCCCTGAGACCTTCCCCTGTAAATTAACCAGCTGTGTTCAAGGCCCCGAAACACCATTTAATGTCCTCTTCCTCAGTTTTATGGGCGGCTGGGTTGATAACATCCTCTCTTGATAAAAGTAACTATATTTTGTATTTGCATGAGATTTATAGGACCTGTTTTCTCTCTTCAACACCACCATCAAGTCCAACCATACGGGTCGCAGTCTCAGATTCATGCTCCGCCAGCGGCTGGCATCTCCTCTGACTAATCTGAAGTCAGGCGTCTCTTTCAGGGAGCCAGCTGTACTTTGTATCTCGCCCTCGGCATGGGGCTTAGGTCTAGGCAGCTATAGGTCTTAATCCACTGTCCAGCCACTGCCCGGGAGGGGGCACAGATATCTTGGTAAGATGAGGTGAGACAGCGGAGATTAAGGCAAAAGAAATGGACGAGAACCTATCAATCTGTGATAACGAAGTCTTTTTGGATTTGCTTCAGAAAGTTTAGCTCTGAAAACCACTGTCGACTCTCGCCACAGTCTTAACGGTCTACTTAACATATTCTAACCAGATCCTCACTATAGGCTTTGTCGTTGATTAAAAATGTTTCTCGGTTTAAAATGACAGTAAGTATAGGGGGCAAAGGACTTTATGTTATGGCCAAATAACCATGGGCTACTTAGATTAAATTCCTTGACATTTTTAATAATTGCTTGGCTACATGCTGTCAGCTAAAACCCCGGGAAGCAAAATGAATGCCCTCTCTAAGGGAGAAATGTTTTCCACAAGAGTCTTAACCACAGTGCCGCTATGGTCTTACATTATTCTGTTGGTTGTTATTTTCTAACACTTCACCTTTCAGAGACTGATGTGCCTGTGTGTTGCATACTGCATTAATGAAGAAGTGCACAACAAATTGCAGTCTTTTGCAGTTTTTGTTTGTTTGTCGTACTATCTATCGTTACCTGTTTGTCAGCAGGTTCCCAATGTTTTCACTCTTATACCAAAGTGCTGCTGATATGATTTAATATGCATGTCTGGCTGTCCTGATAAGACGCTCTGAAGGAAGTTGTAGTGCGTGATGAGTTCCTGTGAGCTGGATGGTTCAGAAGGACCAAAGTTCAATAGGAAGTGGAGAAAGGAAAGGGATGCAGATCATATCACTCCCAAGAATGAGGATATGGCCAATGAAGCTGCTGAAAACAGACTTGACAGAGGTGTCACTGACGGACTTTCCTCCAACTTTCATTCTTTTTTTTTCTCGTCACTTTGTTTCCATTGTTAACGTTTCTTAAAGTCATTAGCAAAATTTGTGGGCAATTAAAGTCCTGGACTCTTCAGAGGGTCTTGAGTGTTCCCAGGCTCTGTGTTGCTCCCTCATTAGTTTTAGGACAGTAGTTCAGCTCTTTCTTCTACCGTCTTGAGACCTCGGTGTGGAAGATAATGAGGTGGAGCAGGCAGTGCATTGCTAGAAAGGACTGGCAATTGGGTGATTAGACACCCTCACTGAGTGTTGTTTGAAATAGCAACCAGTGTTGTTTTAGTGGGGGAGCGGCATCACTCAGGCCTCATCAGACTGGGAACCACTGCTGCTATAGGGGGAGGAGCACTTTCACACACACTGATACTTTGCTGATCGAGTAACAAAGTGAGGTAACAAACACAAGGACGCCGCATAAAGTCGCTCACTGTGACCATCCGACTTCCAACCACTCCCAGGCTATAGCCCCTTAAAGAGAGATCCCATTATATTACCATTTAAAAGTTCCCTTATTGCCCTGCTTGTTTACACTGATCCAAACGAGATACTTTGGGATCGCCTGGCGGTACACCAGCGTTGGCGCCTGTCCTGCCATGTTCATGCCTTTTTATACAAAAGTGTAAGGTGGAATAAAGGCACAACATTCCTGTCCTGAACAGGCTGTGTAAAAAGGACTTATCAGATACCTCTTGCCCCCCCATTGTCCCTCACCCTGCTTGTATGATCAGCCTCTTCCTTTTTGCGGTGACCAATAAAGCATCACCATTGCCTAATGTTCTGCCGAATTTCACACCCAGGCTGTCATTATCCATAAGCATGCGAGAAAGCCTCGTCCCGTGGGATGCAATCGTCACCTCTCTTGTTGTCCCTGTTGAAGCATCCTCTTATCTGCACCCTTTCACGCATCAGCATCCAAGGCCCATACCCTTTCTCCATGTGGGCTCGCATAGTAGTCGACAGCTACTGCAGTGTGTGCTTTAGATAGAGACGCTACCTCTCATTACTCCTGTAATGGAAACTGTTGATGTGTCTTTTCTCCACATACAATATCTAATCTAGCCAAAGTAGTTGGATTCTTTTCTTTTCACAATAAAGGTCATATTATTCATCAAGCTGAATTTGTGGCCAAGGACCAACTAGAGCCAGTGGTAACAGACGCTGTGTAAAAATAAAAACTAGAGGCTGTTATGAGCTACAGATGCTTAATGACAGGCCAATGGATCCAGCCGCCAACTGTTGGCTTGGTGTGTAAGGACACTTCTGTCTGAGGTCCTTATAAATGTCCTCTTGACAAGGTTCAATGCCGTTGTGAAAGGCAATGACCAGTGTTATAGTTTTGTTTTTGCGATTGTCTTAATAAAGAACCTTGATTACTGTAATTTAGTTCTCAAATAAATGGCCTACAGACAGGTCCAGGAGGAGACGGTCCATGATGATGGGAGGATGGAGGGGGTCTTGGGTAATTGTGGGTATTCTGATAAAGGCTCATGGCTGTAAGCCAGGGTGGACCACCTCCTGGGGGGCAAGAGGGGGGGTGTAATGACTTCCCCAGCTGGCCCCCTGGGACGACTGCGCTCGTGCTCTGCACCTTTCCTGGCCGCTTTAAGCCACCACGGTGTTTGTTTAGGGAAGATTAGCAACGTAAAACCCTTACAACATCCTGAACACGCAGCAAAAGGGAGAATCGATGGAGAGGACAGCGGGAAATAGGAATAGAGATTGATGAGACCGTGGATGGTTCGGGGGAAGAACGAAAAAAATGGGAAAAGACAGAGGAAAATAGGGTAGTGTAATTCGAAAGACTTCAAATGTATAGCTTCTGTGAGATCGCTTGAACAGTGCTGTGGTGTGTGATGGTCTCTTTGGCTGGACATATTCCAGTCTGAGGCCAGAGAGTATCTTGTGAAGCTGCTGTTAAGGACCGTGCACAGCTGGCCCCAGTTATTACATGATCAATATTCATAGGCACAGAACTGCACAGTGAAAGCACCTGTGTGGTTAGAAGTGTCCTCTGGATGGTGTTAAACTCTGATGTGTATTTTTATTGTCAAATTTGATCAGGCCTCTTTGTGCATCGTTGTTATGCACATAAAAGCAACAAGGTGCATTGCCAACATTTTACAGGAATGGGCAAACTGCCTTCTGGGAGTAGTAGTTCAATCCCACAGGCTGTAGCTTGTTGACTTTCAAATGCATTGACATTATCCTTTCAAGACACCAGGTTTTGTCTTTTAATTATTGATTAATTGATGAAAAGACGATCACCGGAGAGAGTTGCGACACCCAGCTCAGCATTCTAAACTGCGGTGCGCCAGGTGTGTCACAGGTGTATGTGCTTAGCTGAGGCAGGAAACAGATGTGCAGTGATATCAACGGCTGCACAGGTCTGGGAGACTATCAGCACGGACCAGCCTGCCGTCTCAGTGCAGTGCTCCACTTCCTGTGGGCTTAAATCATGCCAGTCTATGATAAGGAGGGGAGACGGCGCAGTGTGACCAGCGCTGCTCTCTTTGTGAGCAATCTGTGGCTCCCTGATTATGAACCTTAGTGATTAAACAAAGACGGTGAGAGGTTACTATTATAAAGCCTGGTGGAAACTAATTGTTTCTAATTCTCTGACCGACGTGAGGGAAGTTGAACAGCAGATACAGCCCTGGGTGGTTCATGTTCCTGAAAACAGACAGGAGCTTTAACAGCTTACTCTCGTCCTTGTCAGGTTCGAAGCCTTGGCCACTTGTATGTACTCTGTTTCACTGTATTTCTGATAACAGCTCAAATATATATAAAAAAAAATGTTCTCTGTTCTCTTTACAGTCCCTGTCCAGAGCAAGGAATGGGGGATGAATTTAACCTCATGGATCATTCAGACCTGTATATCTTAGACTTCAGTAAGTATCCCTGCCACGATTCTCCAGTCCACCTCACTTTCACCCTGCCCACTTAAATAAGACATCTTGTGGACTCCTCAGTAAGTGTTATCGTACCGTTACCCTCCTGACAGCGCTGCCTCATTTCTCACCTAGCCCAGTAAGCCTGGCCTTGGCCCTGCTTTGTGTTATCACATGGTGCACTTCCGTGTCTTAGACTACCAAATATAGCCATATCCTGCCTGCACTGGTGTAGCCTGTAATGCTGTCAGGTCACAGTTAGGGTTTGTGTAGGTGGGCTTACACCGGGACACGGGGACCGTATGGGACTGGCAGTACTCACTGGCGTCCCCTGTGGTATACGCCTCCACGTGCCAGTCGCGTGTGTCCTCACACTGTTCATCACTGACCATATGGTGGAGCAACCATGACGGTGATTGTAATTGAGAGGGAGTTTATAATTAGAATAAGAAAGGGGGTTCATAAAAAGACGATTTGTGCACCAAGTTAGCATCACCGTGCCCTGCATGTTCTGTTCCTGTGTGAGTTCTGTTGTTTTTTCTGCAGCATGACATAAACACAACATGGTGGTTTTTACACCACGGAGAACAGATCGAACCTCAGAGCTGACCTGCCAGACTCCATTTTGAATTCCCACAGCTGAAATGGATATTCTCAGCCTGAGTGTGATTAGTGTCTGTGATCAGTCTCTGACTCATTACACTTTCTCTTCTTTTCAGGCCCTAATTTGAAGACGTTATGCAAAATAGCTGTTATTCAGTACAGTCTGGAGCAGTCAGGACTCCCACATGATATCAGGTCAGACAAGCTCTCCCTTCTCTAACATTAGTGCTGTTTTGTCATTGAACTGACACATTGTTGTTTGCGCAGTTTGTACTATGTCTGTCATTGTTGCCACCACAATGTCTCTCTGAATAATGAGGCTGTTTTTCAATGAGGCAAATTATGACTCATTATCCCTCATTTAACCAATGCAACTTTTACCTATGCTTTTTTCAGATTCTACTTTAAGCCCCCACCACATGAAAAATTTGTATGTAATTATGTAATCTTCAGACTAACGGCATAAAAAACAGACATCATTGTGAAACATTTGTACAGACTACATGACGGTTTCCACATTGTTTGTTTACATGTCTAGTGTACAATTGCACAAAAGGTGCTGCACTGACATTCAGGAGAAAATAGACAAAAAGAGGAGGAGGATCTTCTCATTCTACTTGTTTAGGTCAACAACTTTTATAACATAGCCATAGAGAAAAAGGTGTGCAGTAAAATTATATATAAAGACCAAAGTCTAGCCTTTTATATTGAAGGCAGTATGTAGTTACAGAGTAGTAACCAGCAGAGCGATGCTCAGTTTAGGATCCACACTGATTAGGATCCTTGATTAATTCATTTTGTGCCATTGGAAAATGTATTTGCTTGAATCGATTTGAAAATCCACCTCCTGAGGCTTTAAGATGCTGTGATATTTCTTTTTTATGCCTCTTCCTATGTGTTGTAAACTGATAGTAGTTTATCTATAATAATTTATACATTTGTAATACTTTTCATGCCGGAACCAAATCATTGATGTCTGGAAAAAAAAAACATTTCTCAGATGAGCTGCTCAGACGAGCAGTTGTTGAGTTATCAATACCCGTTTCCTTCTGTTCTCCTTTGTTCTGCTTGTAGAGTTCAGATAATGGCACTAATGGTTCTGTTTCATTATGAGCAGACAGGATGTAACAGTATTGGCTCACAAGCTTTCTCTTAGAAAGTGCAAGTCTTTACTCAGCACGCACTAATATTTTCTCAGATCAAGATAAAACTTGAGATCTTAAAGACTTTAAATTATAAGACCTAAAGGTGAATTTCACGGTTGCCTTTATTTCTCTTTTGTATCTACTCCAAATTAAATTCATTCTCACAGCTACAAAACAACAGTGAAATAATTTAGAATCAATCAAAAGCAGGTAGTAGGTGAGAGCCCAGAGGAGGTATGGTTGCTGAAAGAGACTACAATGATTAATTAATAATACATAATTTACCTCAGTGACAAGTTTGAAAAGTACATTATAGGTATTTTTTTAATTATTTTTTTTCTACACTGTTTTTTTTTTTTTTTTTTTTTTTTTTTTGCGAGTGGCTGAAAAGTTGGAGAGCAGCTCTTTGATGTGTTGTGATGTTATAATCTCAGGGTAGGAAAGCTGTAATAACTGTGTTAAAACTCATAATTACAAAATATATGTCTAAAAACAGTATGTTTTCAGCAATTACCATTTCATCAGCCTTCTTCAATCAGCTGCACACTAATGTGAAATGTTCAAACCGCTCTTTTTAAGGTGACAGGTCCACATTCATTCAAATCTTTTCCCCCTATATTCACACTTGAATAAAACAGTTTCTCAAATATCCTTAATGAAGAGATTTTGTCGTGATGATGTTGCTCATTAGAGAAGTGCGTCTTAAATGGAGGGGTTGCACTTAAGTGTTTTTTTTTTCTTTTAACGTGGAACTTGATACTAATTACTCCTCTCAGCTTCTCATTTCTCTCGCACCGTCACTGCCACCTTGCACACTCCCCACTTTAGCGCTCGCATTTGTGTTTCTAACCCTTAGAGGATTTTCGGTGGGGTCACAAGCCTCCTCTGCCCTTCACTGGCATCTCCAGCCCCAATGCCAATCTCCCCTCTTAAACACACACGCGCACAACAACAAAAAAAAAACGAACAAAGCAATTGAGAAGGAGTGAGTGTGAAACCAGAGCCAGTGATAACAATCTGGAGCTCAACCTCTGACCTGTCATCAGGTCAGCACTAGACCCTGTTGTCAGCCCCTGCTCCTGGTTCTCGTGTTACAGCAGGGCCTCCTCTCGTCCTTGTCCACATCGTAGGCCTTCACTCGGATAGGGGTTGGGGGAGGGCACAGGGTGAGAGTAAATGTCACAATATTGCTTGATTGTCATTGAGTTAGACTTCTCGCATCTTGGATGTTTCAAATCATAGATAACTGTTGTGGAGAAAAATGGATTAGGAGGTATTAGAAAATCACTACTTCTACTATATACGTATACCAGCCATTCCCCAATATTTTACCTGTGTGTACACTGAGCCACTCGTCTCACTGAAGATAAAAGATTGTGGTCACTAATGCTTCCTCTTGTTCCCTCCAGGTGGGAGTTGGCAGCCATGACCACCAACAGCAACATCAGCAGGCCCATCTTCTCCTCCCACGGCTGATGCTGCTGAATGTGAAACAGAACCACAGCTGTTTCAGGACAATGGGCTTTTATCTTTCTAATCATCTTAGCTCTGAGGGACTGTTTTTGTAAAGTTTGGATCTATATTGGATTTATTTTCCACATTCTTCAAGTGAAAACTCATTACTGACCAAAATATCCTGCCTGTGACTTCCTTGGACACCATAAACTCTCATGTCTACGGATGTTTTAACCCTTGAAGACAGTGGTTATGTGAGACAGAAATCAATGACACCTGTTCACCCTTTTCTCTTCTTACTAGCCTCTCTACAAATCCAATCAGCCTATGATAATCATAGACTTCAAATCTTAAGCACAGGAAGAGACAAGAAGTTCAGCCAAAGGTCTTGAGAGCTCAACCTCTCAGTTGAAGATGTCATCCTGATGTCACGCTCAACAGATCTCCCCTAAGAAACAAACATGAACCTCCTGTTTAAGAAATGAAGAAACCCCTTTTACACAGCCTGGTTAAGGCGGGAGTGTCGCACCTTTATTCCACCTCACTGTTTAGTACGAACACACAACGATGGCATTGTTGTTCCGCCTTAAAGCCGGCAGTGGAGGTAGTTACGGAGCTGCATCAACATCTGTGGAGAGTGGAGAGTCGGCGTGGTGGGGACAGAGGCCGACGCTGTAAACTTACACGTCACTCCTCTGATTCAGGAGCGCCGCCGTGCTATCTGAAATCACACACAAGGGCAGCATCATGTCGACTTTGTTTGTTTCAGTGTAAACAAACAAAGGGAACATAATGAGGTGTCTTCTTCTTAACTGCAGTCCAGCAGCAGGATCTCTGTAAAAAAGGGGGCGAGAGACCGACATGGTCACCAGTTTGTAAAACCTAGGATTTTAAACTTGGTCCTGAAACCATGTAAAAGTCCAATCTCCAATTAGGACAGTGCAGGCTGTTATGAGACAGAACATTTTCTACCATTGGGGTGTAGCGCTCATGAAAGGTTGTTTGACCAGTGACCAGTTTTCAGTTTCTTCTACGTCATCATAACCTGGCTGCCCCACCCTGCTCTCAAAGTGTCTGAAAGGTGACTTGCAGGGCAGCTGAGTCAAACTCTCTGCCTTGTAAAATAATCAAGTCCATCTACCTCCCTCAGTAGCGTTGAGTCTTTAATGAGAGACGAGGCTCCCCACACGTCAGACATCCACTCCCTTCAGAAAAAAGAAAAAAAAAGCCTTTTGACTGGGAAGTTTGATTTTGTGGTCGTCTGTTGTATTCTTCCAAGAAATATCAACTGTCAGTGGAAGATTACAACTCATCCGCAACGACCGAACCACCCACCCTCCCTCCCTCCAGCTACCCAAACCCCCACCTCCTGTAGTTTTGTTTTTCAGTGCCAAATGTGGAGGAGAATCATGTTGCAAATATATACTGTGTATGTGTATAAGCACGTGGTCCCACCCACACACACTAATCCCAGTCCACCTGCTTCAGTTCACCTGTTGTTGTCGGGGAGCTCATCACTAATATGCATAATGTAGTTGTTCCTCTTATAGACAATCCGACAGCGTTCAGAGACTCTCCCCCGTGACCTGCGTCTGCAGAGAACCAGGAAGGTGTGCACGTGCATTCATGTACAACGTACAAGCAAAGCTACACCTGAGCAGATGTTGTAAATGCATAAGGGCTGTCATTAGATTACACTCACCACACAGCTTGACAATAATAATTTGTAGTAAATCAAATTGGGGTTGTTTATATTTTTTTTATTAATTTACTAATCACAAATTCTAGAACAAATCTTTGAAATCTTAGATGTGGTGGTGGTTTTTAAGATTTTATCTTCATCCACTTTAATAAAAAGACAAGGGTGATGATATTCTATATTTTTGAGGTTGTTGAAGACAGCAGCCGAGCACTGACGATTCTTTTTTATTTTTATCACTTGTTACTCAAACGGGAGTAAAGAGGATTTGTTGGGGACTATTTTCAGTCACTGCTCTGGTGCAGTCTGTGTATCTAGAATGAACTCCAGAAGACTAGAAGAGACGCGTCACCCAGTGCAGCTCTGTGACTCATTTATTTGTTTTTACTAGTTTTTGTACAACACTGAAAGTCGACAGAGTGAGACGCACCAGGCTGTGGATTCAAACAAATGTTGCTAAACCAGTTCATCGTCGTTGTTGACAATATGAAAATATAGAATATCACCAGACTTTGAATCTTATAAATAAGATTAGTGAGTAATATGGCATGATGTTGAAACAAATGACTGGATGGATACACAGGCAGAAGAGATGTTAGTAATACTGCCTATTTATTTTAATGTTTTCATCATGGGTGTTAGTTGTATCTGGTCCTAAACAGTACAAAGTCCTAAACTTTGCAGAACTAAGATGTGAATAGGAACTGTGTTACCACACACTTGTGAGCTGCATCAGTGCTCTTCAGTCCTGCTCCTTGAGACGGTGCTGTGGTTTTCTGTCCCGACAGATTCTTCAGTCCAACCTGTACCAGTCGCTCTCTGATTGGCTCCCCTCGAATTAAACCCAGCAGGGACTGAACAACACCGACCTACATCATAAATGTTTACAAATCTATGTATTTCATGTAAAGCAGTGTAAAACAATCTTAAATGCAGGTTGAAGTTCGCCAGATAACTGCACTAAAGCCAAATGTGGCATGTCAGGCCTTACGGATGGGAGACATGTTGATGCTGCTTTTTGCCTAAGTACTCCAGAGTTTGAGACATTTGCCTGCCCAAACCTAGTCTGACTTTTCTTTCCAGACCGGTGGTGCCAATGCGACTCAGCGAGTCTTATGCCCTCTGCACTGCACATGCACATGGACATATCACACACTTGAAATTCCTCAGTTAACCCCAGTTACATGGACTATACAGCAGGTAATGCAGTGAAACCACAGGGAAGCTAATCGTGTGTCCGAACACACACACACACACACACACATATACATAAAACAACTTCTGGTGAACAAATCAAACTGTTTATGTGACACCAAATGACCGTCGGCAAAACTGATATTTGTTTAATTTTTTTTTTTTTTTTTTTTTCTAGTGTGGTGTGGGAGTCATTTTTATTTCAGGATTTTGGTCTTTTTCTTGTTGCTTGAAGATTGGGGTGATGGGATTTTAAGTCAAGACCTTTTCAGGAACCTGATACAGAGTCAATAATAAGGAAATGACAATGTCGACACTGTTCAAAAATAAAACACCTGCACAAACACAAACTTTCCTCAGTGATGGTCACTTGCTTAGGACAAGTGTCAGCGATTTTACCTAAAAATATATCGGCTTAACATTTTCAACCGCAGTAACGTCAAACCCATTGACACATTGTATTTCTGAGGCTCTTCTGTTCTGATCAGACGTCACAGGTCGACTCTTGCTTTCCCCGGATAAGTGCATCACTAGATAATAGCGCACGTTCAAGATGAAGTTATTCAGTGTGAGCAGTAATTATTTGCCAAGCAGAAGTATGTGACTCAACTGATTTCATGCCAAGAAGTGTATAGGGCTTACAATGTGTTGTTGAATAATTCATAAACAACAGAGAAAGCTTAGAGAAAAAAATCAGAACAAACTATGGAGTGTATTTTGATTCATTTTACAACTGTGCAGGCTCCTTATGCTTATTGTTGTTTTATTTTATATTTTACACTTTTTTTTTTTGAGGGGGATTCTATCTGTCAAGTTTGGTCAGGACTTCCTGTGCAATATGCTTTATAAATGTATCAATAATAAAAGAGACAATTTGAGTTGTTACACACCTGGATCCACTTTTAATTGTGTTCTTGGCAGATCTTTAGAGATTCATTTTAACATGATGAACATTATACTGGTGATATTTAGTTGCTTACATCTGATTGGCACATACATATTGTGGTCTAAAGGTGAAGGTCATTTTCTCCGTGGGGCTGACTTTGTTGACAGTTGCAGTCCAGCTGTTCTTCCTGGGAGGTTGGTCTGCAGCCATCTCTGAGCTCGTAGCCCAGAGCGTTTTAAAGAGGTGTTGATCCCAGCTAATGATGCTCTCTAAAGCTGAGTGGATCTGGTCAGGACTCGGCTGCACATGCCAGTCGCTCATGATGTGCATCCTCAACAAAATGCTTTCCACCTCTTCCTCTTTATCTGTGGAATGAAGCAGCTACTGTATGTGGCGCTTAATAGTCACCAGCTCTTTGAAGCCCCCCCATCCCTGCTTCCTGCCCCCAAACCAGTCTCATCTGCCCCACTGTCTGATAGCCCTCACCGTCTACCTCAGTGGGTACCATGAAGCCATAGTCCCTGTTTGCCTCTCAGACTATATAATGGGACGTGTGCGGCTGCTTTGCTAAGAAGGGTGTGTGTGTGTGGGGGGGGGACGTTATCATTAGAAAGTGTCTCACCCTGAACCCCAGCCCCAGTCTTTGCCTCCGTCCTTGAGCAGCGGTGGCCTGGCAGTTTGTTCCCGTCTGTCACCAGCACTGTGCTATAAAGCCAGTGTTATCTGCAGTGTTAAGTGCAGGCCACAGACGGAGGGGTCAGCTTAAAATGAGGCAGCAGAGACACCCTGTCCCGCCTGGACCCCCGCCGCACACACAGGAAGCAGGGCTGCGTTGGGTCCCCCTTGTCTGGCTCCGGAGGCCTGCTCCGGCCCCGCAACGCAGGCGCTAATGCAAGGAGACACTCGGCCAAATTACTCTCTAATTTCCCCTCAGGACTCAGATGATCCCACCGGCCCTTGAGAATCAGACTGGGGATTTGTTCAGAGTGATTTGTTTTGTCTTGTCCCACCCCACACACACACACCATCACTGTTTGGTTCTCTCACTCAAGTTCTAGTTCTCAGCTCTCAGCTCTGTTGAGGCCACAGAGTTGTGGATTTGAGAGAGGAGGCGTCAAAAGGAGCAGGAGCAGGAGCCCTCGGAGGATAGAAGCTGCTGCTGTAAAGCTTAGAGTCATGCAAAAATGATGGAAAAGAAAGCAACAAGTCTGACAAAACTAGCTCCTCTGAGGATGAGCGGCAGCCTTTTGTTAAAATGCAAGGTCTCCACTTCGCCTTAGTCATGGTTTGTGATGCCTGTAATCTATTCATCTGCTACAGGGACTAATTTTGTGTGAGTGACCGAGCAGCTCTGTCTCAGTGCGTCATGTTTGCGGACCTGTAGCTTAATTCCCTTCCAGCAGGGGTTTAATTGAGTGACTAATACTCATGCAGTTAAAGCTCTTTGAAGACAAACTGCCATGTCTGACTGTCTCACAAGTCTGTTCAAAGATTCAACAATGATGCATCACGCTGCAACTCTGCTGAGACTTGGATGATAAATTAAAAGATAGAGCTATAATACTTTTTTTTATATCTGTTGAACAGAGAGAGCTCCAGGGCTTAGCTGTGGTACAACACATATGTTATTTAGGAATTATCAAGGAAGCGCTTGATTGGTGCTGGTTGCATCATGTGATTGTTGTTTCACTGTGGTGGCTTCTTCACCATCAGACAGATTCCTACAGCATGCAGCAGCAAAATACAGAAAAATCTTTGTCCTTTGAATAAATAATTGAAGAATAAAAGTAGATTTTATTTTGATTAGTTTTGTCATGCCTTTGTTTTGCCATATTGACTCAATGTGCGAGCTCAGTTTGTGGCAAAGGGAACGGCAGAGGACAAGAAACAAATATTATAAAGAAGATTGGCTGATGTTAAAACAGTTATTGTTCCACTTACAGCAACTGCAGGTTCACTCGAGTGCAGCGATACCTGACAACAATCACGTACCTCCTTCATTTTATGCTGCCTGATATTTTTATTCTGAAAAAATAGATTTATAGCACAGCTTTCATTACTAGTTACTGTGGATCAAGATTTTTAATGACTACAACTTATAATTTGACTGTTTAAAATGCAGCTCACTGCACACTGTTTAAATATTAAATGAAACTTCAAGTCTTCATATATCTTAAAGAGTCAGTGCAGTGGTTATTTCCCCTTGGTTTCAGAAGTGTATGATTGTTAGCACTAATGACTTCACCAATCACTTCCCCTCAAAACTCAGTAATAGTTCAAACTGGACAATATATCACATACTTTACCTCCAGTCAGTCAGTCAGTCAGTCATGACCCCTTCAAATTCATCATGTGACCCTTTTGAAGAGTCAGACCCTTAGTATGGGAAGCAATGACATAAACCACCAAACCTGGAAATAAAAATGATGATACATGTAATATGGTATTAAAAATAAATCACAGAGGCCATTTGTATGCAACATCTTTTACATTCCATAATTAGAGTATGTTTAGCTGAGGCACCTCTGTTCCTTCAGGATTTTAAAGAACCTTTACATGCATTGGGCTGTTTTCAACTTGAAGCAAGCTGCTGGGAGTTTCTACACAAGTGGAGGCTGCTGCTGCTGCCCAGATACCACAAATCCAGTGTCAGCACAACACAAGTTTAAACTACTTTGGTGTCACTTCTGCAATGGATTTTTAAAAAAGTAAGGGCTGTTTTTTTAATGTGTGGTGTTGAGTGGAGACATCCATCTTAAAACACAGGGGCACAATGTGTCACAGAGTGTTTGTTGGCCACTGACTTTAATCATGGCTGCAGCAGAGAGGATTAATAACAGTCGCAGACAAGACGTAAAGCCTCCTCTTAAATACGAATCTGAGGTGTTTGATGGAGAATTTCCATCATCAGCATCAGTCACTGTTGACTCGCCATACACGCACGCACGCACGCATGCAGTAATGCCCCTCATATATGGCTAATACATACATAGCCTACACACACACACACACACACACACACACATACAAATTTGAGTATATATAGCTTATTAATTAATTATTAAATTTTTTTTTTTTTTTAATTTGACCACTTTCTGCGTCGACTGTCTGACGGGTTATTTTTAGGGTTCACTTCACTAAATAAAACCCGCCTCGATCATTTGTCATCCCGATACATCAACTAACATCCCACTGTGGAGTGTTTTTTCTGCTCCCCTCCCCTGCCCACCGGCCGAATTTGGATGAGAGGTGTCGGATTTTAGGCTATAAAAGGAGGGATGCGCACAAAGGGCTCGACACTCATCAACCAGAGTGGAGGGAGGTGAGTGTGGCTGAGATAGCTACTTCCCTCTCACTGGAGAGTTACTACTTTTCAGTGCAGCTACAAGTGTTTTCATCAGTTGTGTGTTTCTTTTGGAGGAATAATGTGTTGTTGTGTTGTTGTTTTTTCCACATCAGTGTGTTTTACCCCAGGTGGCTTCTCCAGCATCAAACATGACTATTTGGTGCAATTTCTGCAAATGTCACGTAAGGGCTCCGTGCGCCCCTCATCATCATCATCATCATCATCATCAGAATCATCATCATCATCATGTGGATGAGGATGACCAGCGCTCTCCCTGCGGGAGGATCAGGTCAGTGAAACTCCTCTTCATCCTCCTCCTCCTCCTCCTCTCTGCCCCGCGACCTCTGGTGGCTGAATCATCTCTGTTGACAGAAATGAAGACCGTCATCTCCTGCTCCGTGCAGCGCGTGCACCGCGGGGAACACTTGATCCAGTTTTCTCCTGTCTGCAGCCCTGTGTGTGATACACGCTAATCCAGCCACAACGATGCTGTTAAAGGAAACATCCAGCTGCTACAGACTAGTCTCACTCAGTGTGCTGCTGCTGCTGCTGCTGCTGCAGAAACAGCACCAAAATCCACTCTGATGGATTCAAAGTAATACTACAGGGAATGTACAGTGTATCTGTGGATTTAAGGTGGAATAATATTAATAGTAAATCCATAGATTTACTTAGCTTTAAATCTAGTCTGATATTTGCGGAGCCTCCTAAAAACAGCCCACGTTATTTCATTTTCTGTGTGTCTGTTGTTAACACAACGCTCTGAGATTCAATCTGGTGTGATTCTCCTTTTGTGGCACTTTGTGTGTCCTTGTGACGTGGGGCACCCCGCTCTGAGGACACCCACTTTATAAGGCAATGAAGGGAGCAGCAGAAGCCCAACCTCCCCCCTTTGTGTGTGACGCCCACGCTGAAGCCCTGGCAGCTATAAAAACCCCAGGCTCTCTGTGGATGGGCCCAGACAGATACTGATCACACAGACAAAGTCTACTGAGAGCCCTTATTTCTGCTGCAGACACAGCAGCTTCTCATATCAGCAGTTTCCATAGGAACCCTTGATATTCAAAGTCTGCTTCACCTCTCGGGTAACAGGCTGGATTGTGAAAAAGAGGCTGGATCAGTTCAGGCCAATTACTCTTTTTTGACTTTCTTTTATTTCTTTTTGTGTGTGCCTCATGGAGGAGGAATGACTTTGGGCAGATTTTTTTTGAAATGAAAATGTGGCAGCAGTGATTCCTCTGGCTCTCCAGGTTTTAGTTCCCTTAGTTTTCTTCCACCCCTCTGACCTCAGCGACCATGGTCTCTCACAGATCCACCAAAGGAGCATCCAAAGCCCGACGGGACCACATCAATTATGAGATCAGGAATATGCGGGGCCTGCTGCCCATCACCCAGGAGGACCAGGAGCGCCTCTCCTACCTGCACTCCATGGCAGCCATCTGCACCTACATCAGGAAGTCTGTTCTCCTCCAGGGTAAGTCTGCAAACTTAACTTAACTTTCTTTGAATACCTTTCAACTCCCAGTCTGCATTCAGCAAGTGTCGCTGTCACACAAAATGGGACTAAGTGTTGCAGCACTGTAGAGAATATATCAAAGATTAACAACTTGCAGAGATGCTGACAGTGCAACAGTGGCTGAACTCGCTGTGCCCTTTTCTAAGGACTCCCAGCTGGGGACGGATCTCGCTGCTCTCTGCCCTACGAGGCCTTTCTTCAAGCCCTGCACGGCTTCATCCTGGTCGCCACCACCGATGGGAAGCTGGTGTATGTGTCGGAGAACGTGGCTGAATATCTGGGTCTGTCCATGGTGAGTCTGCTGACTTGACACGATGAAATGTAGCTGACTGGGAACATCTGTCAGTGCCTAAATATTTCACACACCGGGCTTCAGTCTGCCGCTTGTATTTAATACTGAGACCTGGAACTTCAACAGATTGATGTGCTGCAAGGAGACTCTCTCTATGACATGGTGGAGCGCTCCGATGTGGAGAACGTTAAATCAAACCTGGACCTTAAAAACAACTCATCACCAGGTAACGTGACAGGCATTTTAAATTCTGGTTATAACTCTGTATAATTACCTTACATCTGTGCCATAAATCTGTTCAATTTCCCTTCATTTTTTGACTCAATGTGAAATGTAATAAAGCAGCATTTTTTGGAATATTAAGTACTTTTTAGATCATTAAATTCTAAGCACTGTGTTTCCTTCCCTCAGAGAGGAGCTTTATATGTTGTATGCAAACCTCCAAGGCCTTCAAGCTGCAGCACGGCAGCTGCTGCTCCATGCTGGTCACAGGGAGCATCCAGTCCTTCCCTCAGCCCTGCCCGACCTCCTCTGCAGCCCCTCCCTCCACCCAGCCTCTGTTCGTGGCCCTCTGCACCCCGACGGTGAACCGCCTGAGGGGCTCCGACTCCCACCTCTGCTTCAGCAGCGTCCACGCACTCGACATGACCTTCACTCAGCTGTCAGACAGGTACATTCACACTCCCCGGAAAACAGACGTAACCTATCTGTTCTCAAATGGCGACGACTGACTGAATGTTTAACCTCTGCTTTTTTTTCAGTGTTGTGTACTTTCTGGGGCATTCGGCGGCTGAACTGAGCGGGCGATCATGGTACAGTCTCGTCCACCCTGAGGAGCTCTCATCAAGTGCAGATTCTCACAGAAGTTTAAGTAAGTGCCCAGTCCACTGCAGAAAAACTTGGTCTGTACTACACTCAATACTTGGCAATGATAAACAACTTCAATTTCCAAGAACAAACTTTTTGTTTTTCTTTAAAAAAAGTAACCTGTTATTGATTCCAACAGTAATTGCTTTTAATCATAGATATTGGAACCATAGTTGTGGTACACTGACTTTTCTCTAATGAAATAAGCAACCTGCGAGCTCATTTCAGCTCTCATTTGACTGTGTGCATCCATTAATGTGTCTTCCCTGTCCACTCCAGTGCAGTCAGACGAGTGCTGCCAGGTGGAGATGGTGCTGAGACTCCAGCGTCAGGATCTGACATGGACTTGGATCTACACTCGGGCTAACAAGGACTCCGAGTGTCAGAGCATCAGCTGCACTAACTACATCATCAGGTACGACAAACTTCACTTCTCCTGCCAAACCCGAACTTGAAAGAGGGAAGAAGAGAAAAAAATAACGATTTGGTGCTTTTCAACGTAAGACGCTGACTTCTAACACGTTGTTCTGCTCTTGTAGTGAAACAGAGGCCAGATTCCTGCAGAAGAAGATCAGCAGCGATGCCCTCGGGCCACCGTCTCTGGCAAATTCCTGCCATTTAGCAGCTCAACAGACGCCGCGCTGTCAGGCTTACAACAACGCTAAATGCTTTAAAAGGCGGAGGACATCTGACAGCCAAAGTGAGGAGCCAGGTGCCAGAGCGAGGAGGGAGTCGGAGCGAGACGTGTACTACGCCACGAGCGCCTCCTCCTCCTCCTCCTCCTCCTCCTCCTCCTCTTCCCAAAGCGATAGCTCACCCGCTTCTTTGGGTGACAGCACTGCTCTCTTCACCCCTCCCTACAGCCCGGCCTCCTCTGGCTCTCCTCTGCAGCAGGAGGAGCTCAGCCGTGACCTCCTGATAGATGTGCATGGATACACAGATCAGCTGCTGTCCTCTCCTGAGGGCTCTCCCTCCTATTACTCCTACTCAGAGCCGGGGCTCACCTGTCTCCAGTCGCCCTCTGACTCCCTCCACACGGCTGCTGAGCGGACCTTTGACCAGGGAGGCTTCGGGGTGCTCTCCGACCGCTCTCCGCTCTCCTCCTCCTCATCTCCAACCTATGATTTCCAAGCTTGCGCATCCGACGCTCGATTAGTCCCAGACTGCCTGATTGCGTCCGACATGTGTGAGAGCCCGGTGGACTGTGGCCTGCATCAAGACGACTTCAGCCATGTAGAGCAGCCAGAGGGGGGCGGCCTGGTGCCGGTACAGCACGTTGTGCCCCACCATGCGTTGCCTTTACATTCCAGTCTCCTCACCCCCAGCCCGTCTCCCACCTCTGCAGAGCCCAGCCTCTACAACGAGAGGGAGCAGGCAGAGATCAGCATTCTGGCGCAGCAGATCTCTTCTTTGGCCAGCAGCTTTGACATGTGTCACACCCTGAACCCTCTCCGGCCCGCAACAACAGACGTCCTGCCTTCATCCTGCAACTGGTCCCATCGCCCTCCTCCTCTCCCCTCCGTCCTCCCACATAAGCGCGAGCTGGTGCTCGACGACGGCATCTTCGACAGCATCCTGAAAGACCTAGACATGGTTGCCAGAAAGGGCGCCGCATCAGGCTGTGCGACCGCTGCCGTGTCATACGGCCCCCAGGAGGGTTTGGTGTGCGGCAGGGGCGGGCCCCATCATGTGGAGCAGGGGCCGCTCTGCCTCTCCACGGCCACCGCAGAGGAGCCGCTGCCTGCAGAGCAGTTCACTGCCATGGATCCCTTCAGTCTGCAGCTGGGACACCATGGCCAGAACACTGGGTTGCATCAACTCAACCACTACATGCAGAGTAGCCTGCAGCAAGGTAATTTCTATCAAACAGTGTAACCACTTCATTCATGATAATCCTGAAGGTCACAGATACTGAACATTTATTCTCTGTCTCCTTTCAGATGAACTTGCTAAAGAAAACCTGTACTGAAATAAGTCTGTGACTTAGCCTACTGTACTACCACTTGTATGACATATTGTCAGGGCAAACTCCCTTCACTGGATTCAAAGACGAATGTGAACAAAGACATTTAAAGGACGTCTTTGCAAAGACACTGTTTCCCCCCAGATGACGTATTTCTGAATGTAGAAAAGGATCTAAAGTAGATTCTGCTCTCTCCATGACTGCAGCTCTGTCTTCATTCCTCTTGACTGCTGTCAGCTCTCTTAAATGTTTTGCTGATGTCTTATATTTTATGAAAAAGGTACTTTGAAAACTGTCAACACTTACATGCTGAAATGAGGTATATTTTTCTTCTAATACTGAGTGACCACAGTTTACTATTGAGCACTTTATCATGTCATTGCCACAACAATTCAATACAAAGAGAAGCTGTGCTGTTTAAACGGATATGTCCAAGATATCAAAGCTACCTGGATGGGCTATTACACAGACATCCGCAAAGAGCCATTTTTGAAATGCCTGTTTTTTTGGTGCCTTAAAATAGACTCTTAAACGTTTGCTACAAAAAATAATATTTTATTCCTGAGTTACCAAACGTCTCATTTTCTCTCAGTGTGCCATTCAAGCTCTCCAGCTGTTTCAGACTAAAGAAAACAACCTCGGTCAGCAGACAGTGAGACAACGATTGATTGTGAATTCAACAACTACCTCAGTGGTACATCTGAATACATTCCAAGTGTAAAGTGAATGAACTGATTGTATGTGATTTGAATTTGTATTTTGTATTTATTTGCTATTAAACACACTGACTTAACCTTACTCCTTAACCTTACTTATTTTCATTCCTGCTGGATAAAGCTTTTCCACGGTACTGGAGCTGCAAATGTCTGATGTTCAGTGTTATTGTGTTATTCCTGCAGTTTGTTTCAATATGTTTGAAATTCAAATAAATCTTATGAAAAAAACAAAAAACACATTGGTCTCGGGTATTATTACTGGAATGTGCTACATATATGAGTTTCCTCTGTGAATTAATACCTTGTGTGACCTGAGTACCCTGAGAAAAAAGGGGAATCATTCATTTTTACCACAGTTCCATCGATATTAAAACATCTAAAAGCAGAAATCTTATCGGGTGGGGGTTAGTGGTTTAATTTGTGTCAGTTCATGGGTGCTCGAAAAAGTTTGAGAAGCACTACCTCAAATAAAATAACACTAAACGACTCTAACATCCTGTAGGGCCAAGCTGGAGGGTAGATCTACCTGACTGAAGACAGCAGGGATTATTAGGAACGGGGCTCCAGGCTGCGTTTTCTTTTTAAAATTAAACTAAAGCTAGAACAAATGAATTTTCTTGCCACTTGGGGGCAGTACTACAGGAACAAGAATGGACCGAAACAGTGAAGTTGCAGCCATAAAACCAAAGCAATAGACTGAAAGACACTGAAACTCCAGGGCAGTGTGATAAATCTTCATGGGTTCATCACTAGAGACGCCTCTCACATTACACTTAATAACTTGAGTCATTGTTAGCATGAGATTTATTAGTGCGGCTTTAAAATACACCTTTTTCTAGGAAGAGTTATTCATCACAAATGAGTCTACTGTGTAATTTATTTGCACTTCCTCCATATCTGATCAGGTTGAGGCTGGATAAACATCCCCCTCCACCACGACGTCTGCAGGTCTGCTCAGTGCTCCATTGATTTTTACATATGGTCGGACCAATGAGAGCATATAAACTGTACACAGAGGTATCAATTATGTGTTTGGACAGATGTGCAGATTCAATGCATAAATGAATAGTTAGACAAATAAGAGAATTGACTGGGCGCAGAGGTGACTGATGGATCACCGTGGCTAAACAGAGACGTATCTCCAGAGGAGCACACGGCGCACGTGCATGACTGTGGAACAAAAAGCTCACAGGGGGCACTACGGTCATGCTGCTGGTGCAGTGTGTGCAATGCAGAGCCCCTGTGCTTTTCTCATGCAAAGTTCAAACAGCCACTAGATGGAGTGATAGCTCCAACAGCCTCCCGCTAACACAGATATCTGCATGCCATTAGTGTGTTATTACTCAAACAAGCCTGGAATAAAGTGGAAGAGGTGTGTGTGAGTGTGTGCGTGCGTGCCAATAGCAGCACAAAAGGACATCATTCAGTCTGTTCATGAGCAAACAGTCCAGATGCCTGGTGTTATCCATGGAGACCTAATTAAGAGTGATGTCTGTTGAAGGGTACGATGGCAAATAAAGTTCCTAACAAGTCCCCACATCTGCTCTGCTCCCGTCTTCCTGCATCACTCAGCATTACCTGGAACAATAATGATTTCCCCGAGGCACAGTGACACAGAGTCCGTGGCTTCGATGCACTTGGCCACACCAAGGAGACAATACAAATTCACCTTTTCACTTCACCGACACACGTGGTGGGTACACCGCGGATTAGACAGCACAGCAGTACAGAGAGTCTGTTGTATAATTACAATTATTAGATCAAGCGTGGCAGTGTCTAAGTGGTGGTGATTTTTCACATCCAAAATATTGTAACATAATTATTAGCAGTGTCAGATTTAGACATAATGGTAGATCAGTGGTGTGATCTGTGTGTGAGATGAAAATGATTTATGTATGATGAATAGTTGACAGAATAACTCACTGTAGATTTCAAAATAAAGGTAAACAATACAAACAAAGGAAGGAAGAAGGAGCTACTCTCCCACTTTGACACTCTCTGCCCCCTAATGCTCTTAATACAACAGGGACCACTCTGGACCTCACCTTCCACATCTGTCCCAGTTGTTTCTTCAGCCATTGCTGCTTCTCCAGCCTCTTGTGCTCATTCTTTCCAATGTTAGCTACTGTACCACATGGGACCGCCACATCTATCACAACATGCCCTCCTCTGCTCCTTGTCAGCCACCAGGATGTGTGGTTGGTTTTCCAGCAGTTGCTTGTCAGTCGGAAACTTGAAATCCCACAGGATCTCGGCTCTGTCGTTCTCCACCACATTTCGCTGGTGTGTCCAATCATGGCTGAGAGGAATGGAGAAGTGCTGTGGGAGGTGAAATATAGTATGTGTGTATGATGCAGTGCTGTGATTCATAACTGAGAATGACACAGGGCCTGATAATGACACCAAATACTAGACATGACAAAAGAGAAACAAAGGCAGAACTGTTGTGTGCCCTACTTCAGTTGCTCCTAAAGTGCTTTCTCTGTTGGATGGCTGGAGGGCGGATGCTGAGGGAAAAGCGCATCACTGCAGTTAACCAGGGCAACGCAGATTCTTTTCAAAGCAGTGCCTCCCACAAACAGCTAAGTTTTCATATCCTGCCTCACTGGTGGCTTCTCACGAATGATTACCTTGTTTACTTGCAGGGAAAAACTCTCCAAATTGAAAGTATTGCTGATTTCAAACAACAGGGCCTCAGGTGGCGCTGGCTTGTCTTCGTTTATCTACTGGCTTCATGCCTTCATTGTCACTGTAACCACGCTTGAGGGCTCTATAGAGAGCGTATCCTGGGATATACATTTATTTTGAAATAGATGAAGATGTGGAACGCCATCCAGCTCAAAATGCGATTTGCTCTGGGATTGTTTGGAAGCGGCAACACAGGCGATAGCCGCCAAGGTCACAAGATAGCATTGCGCGATGTCATGAGCTGTTATTGCATGTTACCCCGAACCTGCTTTTTCATCCTCCTCACTCCATGAAGAGCTCCTTCTCTGTGTGCGATTCTCCATTTTCCCCTCCTCTCCTCCTGTATGAGGCAGCCAGACACTGCCTTGGCTGCATCACATTTCCATGTCTATATGGTTGTTGTCCCACTTTTCAAACGAGGCACATCACCTGACTGGTGTTGGTTCAGTCAGCGCACACTGACACTGTAATTGGGTTAAACAAAAGGACCCAAAATAGACCGCAGCCTGTTTCTCCAGGACCCCTACTGTTGCTCCTGTTGCCATGCCTGAAATCGCAGCTCTGATTCAACGCTGGATCCCAGTCATACAAGTGTCAACATACCCTGTTGATATTCACGAGGAAAAGGCCAGCCAACCAGGGAGAGGAATACAAACAGGAGCCCAACGGCAGAGCCTACTTGCATATGAATGTTTGATTTATCTTCTACACTTCTGTCGCAGGGATGAATTTGCTGCTTAAGGCAAAGCACCTGTCCACAGAAGAGACATAAGCATCTCTCTGTGATAAACATGTTATCCTTTGTAGATGGAAATCCTTGTGTACTAAAAGAAAAAAAAAGACGTTTTCTCACATAAGACTTTCCAGTGGGGACGTTAGAAAATGTGCCTGGATGTAATATTGTGCTTTACAAGAATCCCAACCAGATTTTCATGGGCTCATGCATAAGTTCTTATTTTTGTGCAGAGGAAACACGACTAGTTTTAGGGAGGAAAATCTCTCAATATATTGTGTATTTACCCCCATAAGCTCAACCACCAGCATTCGGAAAATCAATGCCCTGTGCTGGAATTCCAATACACAGCAGCACATAGGTGGATCTCTGTAAGACACACTTTGATTTTTCAAGCGCTGCCGTTGCTCGTGCAGTAATGTGGGTGTTTAAAGTAATTGATGAAAATAGCTGCGGCTGTTAGTGATTACCCGCACAAAATGCACTGTGTATAGGACATTGTGCATGTGTGCAGGGCATGTATCATAAACATGTTTATCTCTCCACTCCTGCAGGTTCCCAGGGGTAAACACAAATAAACACAGAGAACTGTATCTTCACGGACTCGGAGGGGGGCGAAAATGAAGTGAAAAGCAATTAATTAAATGAGATGCAATTAAGACTTTAGAATGAGTAAAAGAATTCATCAATAAAGAGAATTGAGTAAAAAAAAAAGGGGATTTTTTAAATGACAAAATAATTGATGCATGGCTAAATCAGAAATGAGTATTAATACCTAATTAAATGGTGGATTTTTAAAAATCAATTTGTTTATAATGGAAGAAATGCAGTAGCAGGACATTCTAATGACTGCCTGACATTTTTGCTTGTGTTTGATTTTGGAAACTGTCCATCTTCACCCCCTCAGCACTTGGAGAAGTCCAACGCTTGACAGGACGTTGATGACTGTTTGCAGGAGGGCTTTAGTGAGCAGATCGTTGGTTCTCCATTTTCCTTACAATATTACACAGTATTTTGTGGTCTTTGTCATGGCAGCATTTTGCTAATTCACTTTAAAAACAAGTGACATGTAGCTATAATGTATCACCGTCTGCCAGTTAAACAGTAATGACTTTTTGGGTTCACTTCAGTTTTGCCCACTTTGGGATGCAGTGGGTCGCATTCTCTGCTGCGTGACATTTCATATAACACTTCTCTGTTTGTCTCGGGTTTGTGTTTTATTGGCATCGTATGAGTCATTGTTACTGCACTTAATCTAACTTGAGTGGCAGGAGTGTAAAATTGCATTGCCCTTTTTTTCCCTTTCTTCTGTGCGATGGTATATGTGTGTGTGTGTGTGTGTGTGTGTGTGTGTGTGTGTGTGTGTGTGTGTGTGTGTGTGTGGGCAAGTGGATCGTTCTTTAAAATTCATCACAAATCATCAGGCCCTTTTCAACGCTCAGTTAGCTTGGGTTTAGCCCTCATTAATAATTCTGATGGTGCAACTCATTCAAAGGGCACAAGGCCTCAGCTCATGCATAACACAGACAATATTCAAGTCAAATCTTTCACTCCATTCTTCTTATTTTAAAAGGAATTTTAAAGCATAATTGATCAAACGCTCATTACCAAAGATTCCTTTCAAGCTTTTCCTCTCACTCTCTGGGATGCGTTTGATCTGCACATTCGGATTCTCCATGTTGCCATATAATCGTTGTCTTTCACGTCCATCAGCGGCAAAGTTTGGATATTGCACCAAGTCAAGCAAAGAAGATTTCAGCTGCATTTCTGAATAACACATTCTCGGCAGGATACTTGGAAGTTCTTAGGATTAACACATGTGTTGTATAGCTATTAACATATCTGAATAATGTCTCACTGTGCTGACGAAGTGAAATGACAGTCAACACAGCAGGAGAAGAGGCTTTGCACTAAGGAGGCAGCTCCCTCCCTCTTTGAGGTACTTCAAACCAACCAGGAGGAAAAACTTTGGGTGATGCTGGGGACAAGACTAAACTCTTGTGGTTTCATCGACCTAAAAGAAGAA